>NC_090922.1:1547307404-1548557404 GCF_040938575.1 Ambystoma mexicanum
GTGGAGTGCACAGGCGTGTACTTGGCGCAATAGTAGAGTGCCCAGGCGTGTACTTGGCGCAATAGTAGAGTGCACAGGCGTGTACTTGGCGCAATAGTGGAGTGCACAGGCGTGTACTTGGCGCAATAGTGGAGTGCACAGGCGTGTACTTGGCGCAATAGTAGAGTGCCCAGGCGTGTACTTGGCGCAATAGTGGAGTGCACAGGCATGTACTTGGCGCAATAGTGGAGTGCCCAGGCGTGTACTTGGCGCAATAGTGGAGTGCACAGGCGTGTACTTGGCGCAATAGTGGAGTGCACAGGCGTGTACTTGGCGCAATAGTGGAGTGCACAGGCGTGTACTTGGCGCAAGAGTGGAGTGCACAGGGGTGTACTTGGCGCAATAGTGGAGTGCCCAGGCGTGTACTTGGCGCAATAGTGGAGTGCCCAGGCGTGTACTTGGCGCAATAGTGGAGTGCACAGGGGTGTACTTGGCGCAATAGTGGAGTGTCCAGGCGTGTACTTGGCGCAATAGTGGAGTGCACAGGCGTGTACTTGGCGCAATAGTGGAGTGCCCAGGCGTGTACTTGGCGCAATAGTAGAGTGCACAGGCGTGTACTTGGCGCAATAGTGGAGTGCACAGGCGTGTACTTGGCGCAATAGTGGAGTGCACAGGCGTGTACTTGGCGCAATAGTGGAGTGCACAGGCGTGTACTTGGCGCAATAGTAGAGTGCACAGGCGTGTACTTGGCGCAATAGTGGAGTGCACAGGCGTGTACTTGGCGCAATAGTGGAGTGCACAGGCGTGTACTTGGCGCAATAGTGGAGTGCACAGGGGTGTACTTGGCGCAATAGTGGAGTGCCCAGGCGTGTACTTGGCGCAATAGTGGAGTGCACAGGCGTGTACTTGGCGCAATAGTGGAGTGCCCAGGCGTGTACTTGGCGCAATGGCGCAATAGTGAAGTGCACAGGCGTGTACTTGGCGCAATAGTGGAGTGCACAGGCGTGTACTTGGCGCAATAGTAGAGTGCACAGGCGTGTACTTGGCGCAATAGTGGAGTGCACAGGCGTGTACTTGGCGCAATAGTGGAGTGCACAGGCGTGTACTTGGCGCAATAGTGGAGTGCACAGGGGTGTACTTGGCGCAATAGTGGAGTGCCCAGGCGTGTACTTGGCGCAATAGTGGAGTGCACAGGCGTGTACTTGGCGCAATATTGGAGTGCACAGGCGTGTACTTGGCGCAATAGTGGAGTGCACAGGCGTGTACTTGGCGCAATAGTAGAGTGCCCAGGCGTGTGCTTGGCGCAATAGTAGAGTGCCCAGGCGTGTACTTGGCGCAATAGTGGAGTGCACAGGCATGTACTTGGCGCAATAGTGGAGTGCACAGGCGTGTACTTGGCGTAATAGTGGAGTGCACAGGCGTGTACTTGACGCAAAAGTAGAGTGCACAGGCGTGTACTTGGCGCAATGGCACAATAGTGGAGTGCACAGGCGTGTACTTGGCGCAATAGTGAAGTGCACAGGCGTGTACTTGGCGCAATAGTAGAGTGCACATGCGTGTACTTGGCGCAATAGTAGAGTGCACAGGCGTGTACTTGGCGCAATAGTGGAGTGCACAGGCGTGTACTTGGCGCAATAGTAGAGTGCCCAGGCGTGTACTTGGCGCAATAGTAGAGTACCCAGGCGTGTACTTGGCGCAATAGTGGAGTGCACAGGCGTGTACTTGGCGCAATAGTGGAGTGCACAGGCGTGTACTTGGCGCAATAGTGGAGTGCACAGGCGTGTACTTGGCGCAATAGTGGAGTGCACAGGCGTGTACTTGACGCAAAAGTAGAGTGCACAGGCGTGTACTTGGCGCAATAGTGGAGTGCACAGGCGTGTACTTGGCGCAATAGTAGAGTGCACAGGCATGTACTTGGCGCAATAGTAGAGTGCACAGGTGTGTACTTGGCGCAATAGTGGAGTGCACAGGCGTGTACTTGGCGCAATAGTGGAGTGCCCAGGCGTGTACTTGGCGCAATAGTAGAGTGCACAGGCGTGTACTTGGCGCAATAGTAGAGTGAGCAGGCATGTACTTGACGCAAAAGTAGAGTGCACAGGCGTGTACTTGGCGCAATGGCACAATAGTGGAGTGCACAGGCGTGTACTTGGCGCAATAGTGAAGTGCACAGGCGTGTACTTGGCGCAATAGTAGAGTGCCCAGGCGTGTACTTGGCGCAATAGTGGAGTGCACAGGCGTGTACTTGGCGCAATAGTAGAGTGCCCAGGCGTGTACTTGGCGCAATAGTAGAGTACCCAGGCGTGTACTTGGCGCAATAGTGGAGTGCACAGGCGTGTACTTGGCGCAATAGTGGAGTGCACAGGCGTGTACTTGGCGCAATAGTGGAGTGCACAGGCGTGTACTTGGCGCAATAGTGGAGTGCCCAGGCGTGTACTTGGCGCAATAGTGGAGTGCCCAGGCGTGTACTTGGCGCAATAGTAGAGTGCACAGGCGTGTACTTGGCGCAATAGTGGAGTGCACAGGCGTGTACTTGGCGCAATAGTAGAGTGCACAGGCGTGTACTTGCCGGAATAGTGGAGTGCACAGGCGTGTACTTGGCGCAATAGTAGAGTGCACAGGCGTGTACTTGGCGCAATGGCGCAATAGTGGAGTGCACAGGGGTGTACTTAGCGCAATAGTGGAGTGCCCAGGCGTGTACTTGGCGCAATAGTGGAGTGCCCAGGCGTGTACTTGGCGCAATAGTGGAGTGCCCAGGCGTGTACTTGGCGGAATAGTAGAGTGCACAGGCGTGTACTTGGCGCAATAGTGGAGTGCACAGGCGTGTACTTGGCGCAATAGTGGAGTGCACAGGTGTGTACGTGGCGCAATAGTAGAGTGCACAGGCGTGTACTTGGCGCAATAGTAGAGTGCACAGGCGTGTACTTGGCGCAATAGTGGAGTGCACAGGCGTGTACTTGGCGCAATAGTGGAGTGCACAGGCGTGTACTTGGCGGAATAGTAGAGTGCACAGGCGTGTACTTGGCGCAATAGTAGAGTGCACAGGTGTGTACTTGGCGCAATAGTAGAGTGCACAGGCGTGTACTTGGCGCAATAGTGGAGTGCACAGGCGTGTACTTGGCGCAATAGTAGAGTGCACAGGCGTGTACTTGGCGGAATAGTGCAGTGCACAGGCGTGTACTTGGCGCAATAGTAGAGTGCACAGGCGTGTACTTGGCGCAATGGCGCAATAGTGGAGTGCACAGGGGTGTACTTGGCGCAATAGTGGAGTGCCCAGGCGTGTACTTGGCGCAATAGTGGAGTGCCCAGGCGTGTACTTGGCGCAATAGTGGAGTGCACAGGCGTGTACTTGGCGCAATAGTGGAGTGCACAGGCGTGTACTTGGCGCAATGGCGCAATAGTGGAGTGCACAGGGGTGTACTTGGCGCAATAGTGGAGTGCCCAGGCGTGTACTTGGCGCAATAGTGGAGTGCACAGGCGTGTACTTGGCGCAATAGTGGAGTGCACAGGCGTGTACTTGGCGCAATAGTGGAGTGCACAGGGGTGTACTTGGCGCAATAGTGGAGTGCACAGGTGTGTACTTGGCGCAATAGTAGAGTGCACAGGCGTGTACTTGGCGCAATAGTGGAGTGCCCAGGCGTGTACTTGGCGCAATAATAGAGTGCACAGGCGTGTACTTGGCGCAATAGTGGAGTGCACAGGCGTGTACTTGGCGCAATAGTGGAGTGCACAGGTGTGTACTTGGCGCAATAGTAGAGTGCACAGGCATGTACTTGGCGCAATAGTGGAGTGCACAGGCATGTACTTGGCGCAATAGTAGAGTGCCCAGGCGTATACTTGGCGCAATGGCGCAATAGTGGAGTGCACAGGCATGTACTTGGCGCAATAGTGGAGTGCCCAGGCGTGTACTTGGCGCAATAGTGGAGTGCACAGGTGTGTACTTGGCGCAATAGTAGAGTGCACAGGCGTGTACTTGGCGCAATAGTGGAGTGCACAGGCATGTACTTGGCGCAATAGTAGAGTGCCCAGGCGTGTACTTGGCGCAATAGTGGAGTGCACAGGCGTGTACTTGGCGCAATAGTGGAGTGCACAGGCATGTACTTGGCGCAATAGTAGAGTGCACAGGCGTGTACTTGGCACAATAGTGGAGTGCCCAGGCGTGTACTTGGCGCAATAGTGGAGTGCCCAGGCGTGTACTTGGCGCAATAGTGGAGTGCACAGGCGTGTACGTGGCGCAATAGTGGAGTGCACAGGCGTGTACTTGGCGCAATAGTGGAGTGCACAGGCGTGTACTTGGCGCAATAGTAGAGTGCACAGGCGTGTACTTGGCGCAATAGTAGAGTGCCCAGGCGTGTACTTGGCGCAATAGTGGAGTGCACAGGCGTGTACTTGGCGCAATAGTAGAGTGCCCAGGCGTGTACTTGGCGCAATAGTGGAGTGCACAGGCGTGTACTTGGCGCAATAGTGGAGTGCACAGGCGTGTACTTGACGCAAAAGTAGAGTGCACAGGCGTGTACTTGGCGCAATGGCGCAATAGTGGAGTGCACAGGAGTGTACTTGGCGCAATAGTGAAGTGCACAGGCGTGTACTTGGCGCAATAGTAGAGTGCACAGGCGTGTACTTGGCGCAATAGTGGAGTGCACAGGCGTGTACTTGGCACAATAGTAGAGTGCCCAGGTGTGTACTTGGCGCAATAGTAGAGTGCCCAGGCGTGTACTTGGCGCAATAGTGGAGTGCACAGGCGTGTACTTGGCGCAATAGTGGCGTGTACAGGCGTGTACTTGGCGCAATAGTGGAGTGCCCAGGCGTGTACTTGGCGCAATAGTGGAGTGCACAGGCGTGTACTTGACGCAAAAGTAGAGTGCACAGGCGTGTACTTGGCGCAATGGCGCAATAGTGGAGTGCACAGGCGTGTACTTGGCGCAATAGTGAAGTGCACAGGCTTGTACTTGGCGCAATAGTGGAGTGCACAGGCGTGTACTTGGCGCAATAGTGGAGTGCACAGGCGTGTACTTGGCGCAATAGTAGAGTGCACATGCGTGTACTTAGCGCAATAGTGGAGTGCACAGGTGTGTACTTGGCGCAATAGTGGAGTGCACAGGCTGTACTTGGCGCAATAGTGGAGTGCACAGGCATGTACTTGACGCAAAAGTAGAGTGCACAGGCGTGTACTTGGCGCAATGGCGCAATAGTGGAGTGCACAGGCGTGTACTTGGCGCAATAGTGAAGTGCACAGGCATGTACTTGGCGCAATAGTAGAGTGCATAGGTGTGTACTTGGCGCAATAGTAGAGTGCACAGGCGTGTACTTGGCGCAATAGTGGAGTGCACAGGCGTGTACTTGGCGCAATAGTGGAGTGCACAGGCGTGTACTTGGCGCAACTTGGCGCAATAGTAGAGTGCACAGGCGTGTACTTGGCGCAATAGTGGAGTGCACAGGTGTGTACTTGGCGCAATAGTGGAGTGCCCAGGCGTGTACTTGGCGCAATAGTGGAGTGCCCAGGCGTGTACTTGGCGCAATAGTGGAGTGCCCAGGCGTGTACTTGGCGCAATAGTAGAGTGCACAGGCGTGTACTTGGCGCAATAGTAGAGTGCACAGGCGTGTACTTGGCGCAATAGTGGAGTGCACAGGCGTGTACTTGACGCAATAGTGGAGTGCACAGGTGGGTACTTGGCGCAATAGTGGAGTGCACAGGCGTGTACTTGGCGCAATAGTGGAGTGCACAGGCGTGTACTTGGCGCAATAGTGGAGTGCACAGGCGTGTACTTGGCGCAATAGTGGAGTGCACAGGCGTGTACTTGACGCAATAGTGGAGTGCACAGGCGTGTACTTGGCGCAATAGTGGAGTGCACAGGCGTGTACTTGGCGCAATAGTGGAGTGCACAGGCGTGTACTTGGCGCAATAGTGGAGTGCACAGGCGTGTACTTGGCGCAATAGTGGAGTGCACAGGCATGTACTTGACGCAAAAGTAGAGTGCACAGGCGTGTACTTGGCGCAATGGCGCAATAGTGGAGTGCACAGGCGTGTACTTGGCGCAATAGTGAAGTGCACAGGCATGTACTTGGCGCAATAGTAGAGTGCATAGGTGTGTACTTGGCGCAATAGTAGAGTGCACAGGCGTGTACTTGGCGCAATAGTGGAGTGCACAGGCGTGTACTTGGCGCAATAGTGGAGTGCACAGGCGTGTACTTGGCGCAACTTGGCGCAATAGTAGAGTGCACAGGCGTGTACTTGGCGCAATAGTGGAGTGCACAGGTGTGTACTTGGCGCAATAGTGGAGTGCCCAGGCGTGTACTTGGCGCAATAGTGGAGTGCCCAGGCGTGTACTTGGCGCAATAGTGGAGTGCCCAGGCGTGTACTTGGCGCAATAGTAGAGTGCACAGGCGTGTACTTGGCGCAATAGTAGAGTGCACAGGCGTGTACTTGGCGCAATAGTGGAGTGCACAGGCGTGTACTTGACGCAATAGTGGAGTGCACAGGCGGGTACTTGGCGCAATAGTGGAGTGCACAGGCGTGTACTTGGCGCAATAGTGGAGTGCACAGGCGTGTACTTGGCGCAATAGTAGAGTGCACAGGCGTGTACTTGGCGCAATAGTGGAGTGCACAGGCGTGTACTTGACGCAATAGTGGAGTGCACAGGCGTGTACTTGGCGCAATAGTGGAGTGCACAGGCGTGTACTTGGCGCAATAGTGGAGTGCACAGGCGTGTACTTGGCGCAATAGTGGAGTGCACAGGCGTGTACTTGGCGCAATAGTGGCGTGCACAGGCGTGTACTTGGCGCAATAGTGGAGTGCACATAGATCAGATGTGATATTTTGTCAGTCAGCATTTTCAGAGGATTGACAGATTTCCGTTTAACATCATTTCTGTGTGAAAGATCTAAGCAGCTGTGACTAGAACCTAGAGCCGAGCCTAGATAGTCTCGAACTTACCACTTCCCCAGTCAAGGAGGACAAGCTGGGAGCAACGTGGCTCATTTTCGAGCGAGATATTCCTGCAGCCGCTTCCTGTACTCCGAGAGCGAGATGACGCGCACACAGAAACTCTCAATATTAATGAGATCCATGGGAGAGATGTCCATGCCTGGGGAGAGAAACAAGAGCAGAGAGCATGTTCCAAAAAATGAACCAAGTGACTTGACAGTTTCTGGCAAGTTACTTTAGCTGAACGACAAGCTAAGGATCAGTGACCACTGGGTGAGGTTGGTAGCCATGTGTACTTATGGGCGGGGCTCTAGGTTTGGACGGGATGAATACATTAAGCAAGAGACTGGCAAAGTACCCATTAACAGATCTGATGGCAGTTCTCAGTGCCACGCTCTAGTATTATGGATTGTGTTTATTATATATGAGCAAGCAGCACGAGGCCAGTAAAGCTGTACACGCAGGGCGGGGAGGTAGAGGGGCGCGGCAGGCAGGCTGCGCGTGCACTGACCCATTGCAGAGCGAGAGGCATCCAGCACCAGCACCGCCTGGGCCTTGGCCCTGTCCATCACGATCTCCTCCATGGCCTCCAGGTGCTCTTCGCTAAGCTCCTTGCGGTTCCCAATCAATTTGGTCATGCGACAATAAGTGTAGTTATCAGGCACTATTTTTATAAGCTCTGGAAAGTGATACCCATACCATTCTCTGAAGGAAACAGATAAAAAGTTGGAACACATGTGAGTGTTTACGCACCTATCGAGTTCTAACCGCTAGCACGCATCTTAAGCCAGGTTTGGCCAAACTACGCGACAGAAAGAAACTCCTTTGTAAGCAACAGGCACGCCTAAACGCCAAGCCTTAAAGTGTCTCCCTGCCAACAATACAGGTGTGAAAACAAGGAAATAATATGAGGCAGGGTAACCAAAAAGGAAACACACCAAACACAGGTTACAAAGGAACATACAAAGCACTTTATTTTATACTGAATCCAGTTACAAAAGAACAGAACAAAATTCAGATAGCTATCGACCCTCAGTACAACACAGCAAACTCCGGCGTGTTTCGGTGTACTCAGTGAGTGCAAATATTCATTGAAACAGTCAGGCTTTTATACATTTCTCCAGCCTGTTGTCCAGCCTTTCTTCAGGTTAACCATTCTATACATAAGTTACTGCTCTAGGGTCCCTTGCCAGGTCAAATCTAGTTCATCTTAGGTTTATACATTAACAAGAAGAAATGGTAATAATGTATGCTCTAGGCCTAACATTACAATGCAGGACTTAGTTTATACAATGTAGTTAAGCAGGTGTTCTCATTCAATTATAGATCTGTTTCGGTGATACAGGTAATCCATTGCACACAGGTCAGCAGAAGCACAAGGTCTCAGCTCATGACCCTAGCAAGTGGCCTGCAGGCAAGTTATACATTAGCTGTACAGAGGTCATGACAATCGAGTTCTGTTCTGAATAACATAGGCTACCATTTTAGCTCACATGGTGACTTTATAGAGCAAGAAAACCTAAAATGGCGGCTTGACCCAAAATGACAGTTTACATGGTTTCTAAGGTCAGGACCTTGCAATGCGAGTTTATTCACATGTAGTTTATAAGCAGCTTGTTAGCAGCTTGGCGTAGGCCAATATACATATATTCATAGCAATAGGAGGCACGATATCATTTCTAGCTTGACACAGGCAGGATTTTAAGTCTACCCCGCTGTGGTGTGTAGACAGGGATGTCGTTATGCCTCCACTTTCTGTACAGTCAGCGCATGGCTGCACGCTGCCTGTGGTAAGCTTGGGGGGGCATTCATTCAGCACCCCCTCGGTATCTCACCTGACCCGCAGGGAGAAGGTGTTGATGTCCTTGTCGAGCTGATCCAGCAGGGTGATGGACTGGATAATCATGTTGTCCACACGGTTGACGCTGAACTTCACTTTGGCTCTCGAGTAGCTGTGGCCTAAACCCAGCTGTGCTTTAGAAGCAGACTGGGCTGCAGACGGATTCCTAAAAATAGAACCACAAAGAGATTACAGATCTATCTCAGGGGTGCATAAACCAGCACAACCCCAGGGGTGGATAAACCATAGGGCAGTTTCTAGTCCATTTGGTGCCCAGGGCGAAACACTAAATTGCGCCCCACCCCCGCACGCTCGGGATCCGCGCCGCTCCTAAACTATACCCTGCGGTTAAGTAACTCCTACCCAATGTCAATAAATCACTGTTATACACATGAAACAGGTTTTATTACATTGTGATTCAAGAACTTTTTTATTAAAATAGCATTTTATTTTTCTAACAATTAGTGTCTATTTTAATTTCTTGTATGTGTGACTTATAAAAGCACATCATTGCTTTTTGGACCCTTGTCTTCTCTGGTCCATCGTGCAACTGGTCCTTGATTCGTCACTCTCCTCCGGTCCTTGGCTCCCTTGCATGCCTGCCAGGTATTTCCATGTCCTTTGTGACACTGAGCCAGCCCAGGCATTTCCTGTTAATTGCTAGGACTGGTATTTGTTTTCTTCCAATTATATGTATGGGCCTAGAAGGACCTCCATGCAAAGTGAAAATTCAGGACTGGCTCATGCCGTCACGCATGGCATGGGCCCCCCACTTGGCAGCAAGGCCCTTGTGAGTTGCTCTGCTTTTCTGTCACCCCTCTGGTCCTTGACTCCCTTGTCAGTCACTCTTTTCTGCTCAGTCGCCCTTCTGGTCTTGGGGAACCTGGTTGATCGCTCTCCTCTGGTCCTTGGTTCATATGACCCATCACCCCTCTGGTCATTGGTTCCCTCATGAGTGGCTCTTCTGGTCCATGACTCCTCGGGTCCTTGGTTCATATGGCCCATCACCCTCTGGTCATTGGTTCCCTCATGAGTTGCTCTTCTGGTCCATCACTCCTCTGGTCCTTGGTTCATATGGCCCATCACCCCTCTGGTTATTGGCTCCCTCATGAGTTGCACTTCTTGGTAATCACTACTCACATTTTGATGTAATCATAAAATACCTTGGTGGTTACTGAGGATAATTTTTGGCAAAATAAGGGAAGAATAATGGATTTACAATGCATCCGCTTGTACTCCCCCAAGTGAACAAGCCAAGTACCAGATGCTATGGCAGTACTGGCGAAAGGACTCAGTCGTCTGGTTCACGCTAGAGTTGTCCTGTTAATGTACTGAGCATGAAGGAAACTCTTTCAGCTCTCTTTAATCAAGCCTTAACATCAAACGTTGCACTCAAAGTGCATGCCAGTGTTTTTTCAGAGCAGTCTTCTGAGAGTTAACAACTTAATTTGAGCTGGAACCACTACTGGTGTGGTAAAAATGTCTTAACCAGGTCTGCTTTCAGCCAATCGATGTATAAGCACTGTGAGTGTCCATCAGCGAAGTCCTGTTAAAAAAAACATTGGCAAAGCCAACAGTTTTTGGCTTGTGTATACGTTTTAGGCATTGGGTGTTCAACCTTTCTTTGCACACTTTACTAGGGGATTATCAATTGGGCAGGCTGCTTGTAGCACAAAGTGAGCTTGAATTCAGGTGCAGCCTGATGCTATGTGCATGGGGGCACCATCAGTCATCCCAGGTCGCGCATTGGCTTTCAACATTGTTGACTATGGGGCATTACTAAAGGTTCTATTCATCAGCATGGAAAACTAGGGGCTACTTTTTAAAGCGGGTTTCATCTCCCTAAAATGGTTGCTCAATTCGCGCAGATGCTCCCTCTCAAGCTGGGACCGCATTACTGTGGAGTAGATCATGGTGTGTCCCAGGGGTCAATAACAACCATGCTATTCAACATGCATATTTTAAGTGAAATCATTCAAAGACTGAATTTTAGTGGATAAGTTCACCTTCTTTTACTTATTCAAAATGTAACTGTTTTTTTTTCTTTGCCATGCTCACCGAGGTAATCCGCATTTATTTATTTTTTTCCGTTCACTTTTAGATTCTGCATGAAACGTATGCCCCCTTGTCTTGGGGGAACAAAATGCACCCAGTACGGTCCTTTCAAACTGTACAATCTGAAACGGACAATCCAACAACTGAAAAAGCCAACAACTTGTGGGTTTCATACAGTATTTCAGGCCCTGGTTGCTTTCGATTTTTACCAGCGAAATTAGCTTTCCGCCTTCTATTTTGCCTCCACTACAAATCATAGTACATGCTACAAGAGGCCACAAAAAGCGCACTAAACATCTTCATGTTAGCGAGAACCGTCTCTGGGCACTTAAGCAATCGTGTCCTGTAAACACGAGGGCAATGGAGGGGGGAGGGAGTCTTTATGCCTGGGGACAGAGCAGTTTCTAGTCCATAGGCTGCGGTGCCAAGCCCATATCAGCTCTGCCGAGAAGCCACGGGGAAGTGAACTCCTAACTCATAGTGGCCCCTGCTGCTAATGACATTTAGCAGCAGGGGTCCTGGCGCCAAAGCGGGGATTGAAATGAAGAAGGCTGAGGGGCGCAGGATGTCAAAAGGAGGTCGTTTGTGCACGATTGCTCGAGTAGCTGAGGTGCTCACGGTAGGTGCCGGGGCAGGCACCTACCGTGAGCACCTCAGAGGCCGCGCCAGCACCTGCTGCCTCCACTCGAGCAATCACGCGCAGCCCACGGCAATGGAGCTCGCCGCATGGCGAATGCGCCCCCAGGGCAAGTCGAGCCGTCACCAGTCGCCCCGGGCGGTCGCCCGCCTCGCCCGGGCCAAGAAACGGGCCTGATAAACCAGCACAACGTGTGCACGGCTGACTTTCTGCCAACACCGGTGGCATCTAGAACAGCCTGGCCCAGTGCACACCTCTGAGGATCTCTCCCAGCACTCCCCCCGTCTGGCATGGATACCCCAACTCTTCCTGGACGGCAGCAGCAATTTTGGCATCTCCGACTCCGAGCAAGGCTTGTTTCTTTTTTGCTGGCATGTTAGTCTCTAGCAGCAACTTTAAGTGCTCGTGGAGCACCCCTGTACAGAGAGCAAGCAGAACGATGACTACAGCAGAACACGACAGCATGCATATATGCTAACCACATCGCTCTTCCAGGAGACCCTGCAGTATGATGGCTAGGCCTTCGGTGCGCCATGGCTGGGCGGTGTATACCCCCCAGCCATTAGAGAAAGCCATAGAGCGAGCGATACTAGGTTTCACCCTGGTGAGGAGTCATCGGGGAAGCGCATGTAAGAGCCACCAGAGACATTCTACATCGGATTCCCAGGGACAATATATGATCCCCCCCCCATCAGATATGCAAGCTACTGAACGAGAACAGATGGACCCAAAGACAAGTACTGTGACGAGGATGACTGGTAGGCCCTCAAGGCATTACCGCTGTGGCTGGAGCTAGTCTGCAGGCTCAGTACAGAGATGACATCACAAGTCAGTGGATTGACAGATTTGTTTCACATCATTGCACTCCAGACCTGCTCCATTACATGTTCGCCACGTGTTAGTAGAATAGTCATTAGCAGTAAAGCTCACCTTCAGAGATTGCCTTAATATTCTCCAAGGCACTCTGGGCGGATTTAAAGGGGGAAAATCCCGCTAGTTTCACAATAGTGTTGAATCTTCCAATGTTGAGCACGCTTTCCTCCACCTACAGAGAAAGGAAACAAAAATGACGACCTTCACATGTTGCACCTCCAATAACACACACTATTGCACGTGGCATTCTGCACACTGGAGTCATGAAAGGACTGTACAATCTTTTCAGAAGACTGGCTTTGGGCAAGGCCTTAGCACCTTGGATAACATGATGCACTTTTAATCATGTGGCCTCCGGTACAATAAGGGACTAACATGTATGTATCCTCCATTGATTACTCTAGAGCCCTTCGACTCTTGGTAGGGATAGGCTATGGTTGAATTGGGGCATATTTGTTTATTTATATAGCACACTTACAGCCCAGGGGCATCAAGGCTGTTAAAAGCTTGGTGGGACTCGATGATCCTTGGGTGAGAAGGAAGGGCGTTCCAATGAGAAGTGGCCAATGTGGGAAAGCTAGACCCCCCCAGAGCGAACTTAAGTGACTTGGGAGTGATAAGTGTTGGCATAGCTCTTTCTTAGGGGCCTTGTGGAGGTGTGCTTAATGATTCTTTGGGCGAGGTAGGGTGGTGCCAAACCATGAAGGCATTTGTGTAAGAGTTTTAAAGACAATTCGCTCTTTGACTGGGAGCCAGTGAGCCTGTCTCCGTACCGCGGAGATGTGATCTTTCCTTGATGTGCCCGTGGCCGCTCTGAGGGCGTTATTTTGCACCACAGGAGGTCCCTACAAGGAGGGCATTGTAGTAGTCAAACCTTGATCCAATTATTGCCCTAGCTATGGTGAGACAGTTCTGACGGGATAAGAAAAGCCTGGCTGCGTTGAGGACTCAGTAGGCGGAAGAGGAGGCAACGGCATTAACCTGTCTTTCCATGGTCATGTCCGAGTCAAGGTAAACACCAAGTGTCTCCACATTATTGGATACCTTGATGGGGATGTTGTCAACAGTAAAGGACAGGTATTGCTGGTCCAGGTTGCCCAGAGTGGTTGATGAGCCAATTAGGAGGATTTCTGTTTTCTCACTATTAAGGCAGAGCCAGTTACCCACCATCCATGACTGTATTGTTGAGTATATGGTGGTGACGGTGATCAGGTCCTCTTGACATGTCCAAATTCAGTGTGCATTCAGCCAGAGGGGCAATGGCCTCGGAGGCATTAGGGCAAGGCGAGTGGAGTAAGCACATGTGTGTTATCCGCGTAAGTTGTGTACGAAATGCACCGAGAGTCCAGGATGCTGAATAGGGACCTAGTGAAGAGGTTATAGAGGGTGGGCGCAATGCAGGATTCTTGTGGTACTCACATTTGATGATGCTGGGGGTGGCAAAAGCGGAGTCTGAAAAGATTTTCATAGACCTTTCTTGGAGAAAGGAGGTGACCCAAGCACAGGCTTTAGGGGAGAAGTGGGCTGCACTACCAAGTCAAAGGCAGCTGATAAATCAAGGAGCAGTAAGAGTGCAGGTTTGCCAGAGTCTCGATTGTCCATTTGTTTCTTTAAGTCTAGAAGGGCCGTTTCAGTGCCATGTCATGGGCGGAAGCCAGATTGCTGCAGGCCTAGGAGACGTTTTTTTTAGACATTTCTGGACTTGCAGGTAGGCTGCTTTGTCAAGGATTTTTAGGAACGGGACAGTAGTAATGGGCCTACAATTCCCTGGAACGGTTGGGTCTAGGGATGGTATTTTGAGGAGCAGGCAAACCCAGGCTTCCTTAAGGTCCTTGGGGACAAGGCCAGTTTTAAATGAGGAGTTGATAAGGCAGTTATGACAGGGGCGAGGAGTGTGCAGAGCTGTGCCAGGCTGGCATCGCCCTTACAATTGGAGGGTTTGGTGGTTTTGAAAGGCAATGACTTCCAGTTCTGTCATTTCTTTGAAGTCAAACGGGGTGGACGGGTTAGGATTAGAGGCTGCCGGTCTGAAATGAGAAGGCCAAGGGCTTTTTGATGGCCTTTAATTTTGGTTTGGAGGGTATTCAGCTGGTCTAGCATGGCTGACTGTTGCACCAATTCTGGTCCTTGAGGAGAGTGGGAGGAGGGGTGGAGGGTTCCTCAAGCTCGTGGAAGATGGTGAATATTTCTTTGGATGCCGATTTGGCATCACTGATCCTGGAGTTAAACAAGGCAGCTTTAGTTTGTATAATGTTTTTTGTAGATTTTTGAGATGGCTTTAAAGGCATTCCTGGTGGCCTCCGAAGGGTTGGCTTTCCGAGCAGTGAGTCCTAGCCTTTTTTTGGCCTGTCAGTCTAGTAGGTCCTTTCAGAACCAGGTATTAGTCTTTGGCTTTCTTGAGAGAGAGGGGCTATAGAGTCGACAGCTTGAGTGATGTCATTGCGAGAGTGTGATGGTTGTTGGAGAACAGGGCTTGGAGTGCTGGGACCGATAAGGGTGCAATGTTTTCTTGAGTGAGCTGCCTTGAGCTTCTAGCGAAGGCAGCTGGGCATGGGGTGGTAGACTTCAAGGAACATTTTTTGGAGAGGAGGTTGAATTGAACATAATGGTGGTCCGACCATGGGATGGGCGTGTTAATTACTTGGATAGTGCAGTTATGCTGGCCAATCCAATCTAGGGTGCGTCCTTTGCTATGTGTGGGTTCATGGATGATCTGGGAGAGGTCCAAGGTGGTCAGGGCTTTGTTCACGGTTTTGGCATGGGAATCCTTGGGGTCCTTAAGGCCTAGATTCAGATCACCCAGGAGCAAGACTCGTGAGGTCCTTTTGATGTTAGACAAAGAGGATAAGGTTTTCCTGGAAGTAGGTAATGGGCCCCAAGGGGTGATATATAATGCGCATAGAAAAGGTGCAATTGTGAGGTGGTCATTTTAAGGGGGAGGTTGTCGCAACTAGGACTGATCTTACCTTCAACCTACCTGATGGAGAGGGGTTCCCTGGCAATAAGGGCAACACCACCACCTCTCGGGTGAGTGCGGTCTTAAGTATTGTGTAACCTGTGGGGATGGCAAGAGTTAGTGCAGGGCCGGAACTTTCGTTTAGCCAAGTCTTACACTTCCCTAAAGCCATGTACTCCGATACCACCAACTATCTGCTTGAGTAAGGGTGCCGCTTCCTCCGTTATCACGAATATGGGCTTGAAAGAATGTTGTGCAGCATCTCCGGTATTATACAACTTATAGCCGATACGAAGGGTGACCGTCACGCAGTACAGGGTATATCCCCTAAAATGGCTAATGTAAAAATAAGCTGATGGTAGTCACCCTAAGGCTAAAAGTTTGTACTTATTTTGCATAATTGGGTCATGATTGCATATGATTTCAAGTGGAAGCTAAATAATACTGAGGCATTAGAAATGTATCCAGAGAATGATTGAACCCATGGAAAGTCATTAGAAGATACATGTTTAGAAAAGGGGTATTGTATGGGGGCTTCCTCGGAAATGTATAAAAGTGGTATTGTTCCAGGGCTACTGTATGCAGTGGAAAGAGAGGCCAAATATATGACCATGATTTGACAGAATGGCGGTAAGTTATGGTGGCCAGTCGATTTTCAAACGCTGACCCCGTAGAAGCCATAAGAAGTGAACTAGACCTCACATCCCTAACTACATTGTTGAAAATATGCTGCAGCGGAACCAGGAAAAGGAAACAGTTAACATGCAGAGCCGCCTTTAAAAAAGGCTGCTGCGTGGGACATCGCTACCCAGCAATACTGAGCTCCACGAAGCGGTGTGCACAATGTTGGGGCATGAGCTAGCCGAGCCAGATACTCGTTTGCAATCAGGAATTCCTTCTATTCAATGGTACCGTGCTAGGAGTAGAGGAGCATGTAGGGCATGGACTTCTGTTCTGTCCCAAGAGTTGTCTTTGCAGACGCCTATTAGTAGAATCAAGTTATGGGGAACTGGTTAGTGATTTACAGAATAGTAACCACAGAGCAGACCGACTGTGTACGGAGGAGCGGCATACCATATCTGTAATAGAATAACTTGATAGCAGAAATTAGTAAAGTGTGACTTCTTTAGCCATGGATTCATCAGTTTAGTCAAGACCATTTTAATTGCTCCAATTTTTTCTTACATTAGCAAGAGTCATATTCGTGTATAAACTTTGCTCTTAACATTATGATGAATTTAAGAAATGTTTTAGATTACACGAATTGGACGGAATGTTTAACTGGCAATCCATTATATGTAACCGCCCAACGTGGACGCGATGACGACACAGCACCTCCCTCTGTGAGCACGTGGAAGGGCATTCAAACTTTGACTCTTTGACACCCCCCCTCCCATCCCCCACGGCAAAAGTAATGTCGCCGTAGGTTTCTAGACAGCCAGAATAACCCGAGAGGCTCTGATAAGCAAGTCAGTGCGCTTGCCTTGGGGTAGGACCGTGAACTAGTATCTTAAGTATGTGAATCCTCGAGGTATTGCTTTAGGGGACCGTGGTTAGACCCTTTACACAGGACTTTCCAATGACTTATTTGCAACCCCTCTGCCATGTCCATGCAAATAAACCATCAAAGCCGCCGTCCAATCTCTCAAAGCAGGCCTCTGGCATTGAATGACTATACATGCAAACTTGTATTGCGCTGACTGCATTAAGGCGGCTAAAGGACAGGTTTTTGAGGGGGGGGGGTCACCCATGTAGACACCGGTTTTTCGAAGGGCACTTAACTAGCATTCCTGTACACAGGCCCATCCACACACTAGCTCAGGTCACAAGCTGGTCTGGAATGGAATCACCACCACGTCCTTCCTGCGCGGCCAAGCTTGTAATGAGGCCCAATGGCTCCTTTCTGTCTCTTCTAGTTTCCATTCCCTGTGCTCGAAATTTGCATTTACTAATACCACTCAAAAATGATCCTCAGAACACAGGTGATTCCCATGTATCTTTCTGTAATGGGGAAACCCACACTTTTTCCCTGTTTCATATATCCCAGGTTTATCAGAGAGGGAAAAATACCCGCCCCACTGTGAGGAAAGAGATGGGTGCAGAACATGGCTGTGTGCTGGCGGTGCTCGCTCGTCTCTGTGCTTCAGGGAAAGAAAGTTTAAATATTTGTCTAATGAAACCTGTTTTGGAACCACTGCTATGTATCTTAATCTGCAAGAGGATGGCCTAAGGGTTATACACACATTTCATTTAAGTTTCCCCTTCTGGCTCCAGCCAATTATCTGTATTTCCAAACTTTGAAGGTTCAGTGCCCCGGGCTGAGAGACCTTCCCACAATCCTCTCTGCTCTTCCTTTCCGGATGTCGTGTCTTAAGTCCCGGATCATACATTGGAGGTGGGAAAGCAGGGCTGCAGGTGGTTACCCCTCGCCTTCACACACCTCTGCATGTTCATTCCTCCTTATGCCACTGCCCCCTGACTCTATGCTACTAAACACTGGAGAAAACACTGTCCTTAGAAGGTGGGGTAACGGCACGCATTCTATTCAGACATGTTTTCCCATGAATTCCCGCTAGACATTTACAATTTTGATTTACAACTAAAGAAATACACCTGTAACATTACTATTGCTTTTGGACTAACATGGACAAAACATTTATATTTTGCACCTGCTCTGCGCGGGTTCAAATTGTAAAGAGAGTTTTCACACAGGAAGGCGCCTAATCAGCCAAACACGACATGCACCCACCTATGACACGTTATGCATACTACAGACTAGGAATTATGGAGAGAGGACAACACCTACACCACAGAATCAAGCAGCCTCTTTATTTCCAGCACCATGGAAGAAGCAGCTACTGAAGGTGCTATGAGGCCCCGCTGGCTCAGCAGCCCCCCTCAGACTGACCATTAGCCAGCACCCAGCGTATCAGCCTGCACTGAAGCCCCAACCCAGGGAGCCCAGCACTTGCACCCACCCAGCACCCAGCATCCCCAACCCGCCCATCACTTGCACCCACCCAGCACCCAGCGTCTCAGCATGCACTGCATCCCTCAACCCAGGGAGCCCGTCACTTGCACCCACCCAGCACCCAGCGTCCCCAACCCGCCAATCACTTGCACCCGCCCAGCACCCAGCGTCTCGGCCTGCACTGCATCCCTCAACCCAGGGAGCCCGTCACTTGCACCCAAACAGCACCCAGCGTCTCAGCCTGTACTGCATCCCTCAACCCAGGGAGCCCGTCACTTGCACCCACCCAGCACCCAGCGTCCCCAACCCGCCCATCACTTGCACCCGCCCAGCACCCAGCGTCTCAGCCTGCACTGCTGCCCCCAACCCAGGGAGCCCAGCACTTGCACCCACCCAGCATCCCCAACCCACCCATCACTTGCACCCGCCAGCACCCAACGTCTCATCCTGCACTGCTGCCCCCAACCCAGGGAGCCCAGCACTTGCACCCACCCAGCACCCAGCATCCCCAACCCGCCCATCACTTCCACCCGCCCAGCACCCAGCGTCTCAGCCTGCACTGCATCCCTCAATCCAGGGAGCCCGTCACTTGCACCCACCCAGCACCCAGCGTCCCCAACCCGCCAATCACTTGCACCCGCCCAGCACCCAGCGTCTCGGCCTGCACTGCATCCCTCAACCCAGGGAGCCCGTCACTTGCACCCAAACAGCACCCAGCGTCTCAGCCTGCACTGCATCCCTCAACCCAGGGAGCCCGTCACTTGCACCCACCCAGCACCCAGCGTCCCCAACCCGCCCATCACTTGCACCCGCCCAGCACCCAGCGTCTCAGCCTGCACTGCTGCCCCCAACCCAGGGAGCCCAGCACTTGCACCCACCCAGCATCTCCAACCCACCCATCACTTGCACCCGCCAGCACCCAACGTCTCATCCTGCACTGCTGCCCCCAACCCAGGGAGCCCAGCACTTGCACCCACCCAGCACCCAGCATCCCCAACCCGCCCATCACTTCCACCCGCCCAGCACCCAGCGTCTCGGCCTGCACTGCATCCCTCAACCCAGGGAGCCCGTCACTTGCACCCGCCCAGCACCCAGCGTCCCCAACCCGCCAATCACTTGCACTCACCCAGGACCCAGCGTCCCCAACCCGCCCATCACTTGCACCCGCCCAGCACCCAGCGTCTCAGCCTGCACTGCTGCCCCAACCCAGGGAGCCCGTCACTTGCACCCACCCAGCACCCAGCGTCCCCCGACCCGCCAATCACTTGAACTCACACAGCACCCAGCGTCTCAGCCTGCACTGCCGTCCCCAACCCAGGGAGCCCAGCACTTGCACCCGCCCAGCACCCAGCGTCTCAGCCTGCACTGCATCCCTCAACCCAGGGAGCCCGTCACTTGCACCCGCCCAGCACCCAGCATCCCCAACCCGCCAATCACTTGCACCCGCCCAGCACCCAGCGTCTCAGCCTGCACTGTTGCCCCCAACCCAGGGAGCCCGTCTCTTATTGCACCCAAACAGCACCCAGCGAATCAGCCCGCACTGCAGCCCCCAAACCTGGGAGCCCATCACTTGCACCCGCACAGCACCCAGCATCCCCAACCCGCCCATCACTTGCACCCGCCCAGCACCCAGTGTCTCAGCCTGCACTGCTGCCCCCAACCCAGGGAACCCAGCACTTGCACCCGCCCAGCACCCAGCGTCTCAGCCTGCACTGAATCCCTCAACCCAGGGAGCCCGTCACTTGCACCCAAACAGCACCCAGCGAATCAGCCTGCACTGCAGCCCCCAAACCTGGGAGCCCATCACTTGCACCCGCACAGCACCCAGCATCCCCAACCCGCCCATCACTTGCACCCGCCCAGCACCCAGTGTCTCAGCCTGCACTGCTGCCCCCAACCCAGGGAGCCCAGCACTTGCACCGGCCCAGCACCCAGCGTATCAGCCTGCACTGCAGCCGCCAACCATGGGATCCCGTCACTTGCACCAACCCAGCACCCAGCGTATCACCCTGCACTGCAGCCCCCAACCCTGGGAGCCCATCACTTGCACCTGCACAGCACCCAGCATATCAGCCTGCACTTCTGCCCCCAACCCTGGGAGCCCATCACTTGCACCTGCACAGCACCCAGCATATCAGCCTGCACTTCTGCCCCCAACCCAGGGAGCCTGTCACTTGCACCCGCCCAGCACCCGGCGTATCAGCCTGCACTGCAGCCCCCAACCCAGGGAGCCCAGCACTTGCACCTGCCCAGCACCCAGCGTATCAGCCTGCACTGCCGTCCCCAACCCAGGGAGCCCAGCACTTGCACCTGCCCAGCACCCAGCGTATCAGCCTGCACTGCCGTCCCCAACCCAGGGAGCCCAGCACTTGCACCTGCCCAGCACCCAGCGTATCAGCCTGCACTGCCGTCCCCAACCCAGGGAGCCCAGCACTTGCACCCGCCCAGCACCCAGCGTATCAGCCTGCACTGCCGTCCCCAACCCAGGGAGCCCAGCACTTGCACCCGCCCAGCACCCAGCGTATCAGCCTGCACTGCCATCCCCAACCCAGGGAGCCCAGCTCTTGCACCCGCCCAGCACCCAGCGTATCAGCCTGCACTGCAGCCCTCAACCCAGGGAGCCCGTCACTTGCACCCGCCCAGCACCCAGCGTCTCAGCCTGCACTGCTGCCCCCAACCCAGGGAGCCCAGTAGCTGCACCTGCCCAGCACCCAGCGTATCAGCCTGCACTGCAGTCCCCAACCCAGGGAGCCTGTCACTTGCACCCGCCCAGCACCCAGCGTATCAGCCTGCACTGCCGTCCCCAACCCAGGGAGCCCAGCACTTGCACCTGCCCAGCACCCAGCATATCAGCCTGCACTGCAGCCCCCAACCCTGGGAGCCCGTCACTTGCACCTGTACATCACCAAGCATATCAGCCTGCACTGCCATCCCCAACCCAGGGAGCCCAGCACTTGCACCCGCCCAGCACCCAGCGTCTCAGCCTGCACTGCTGCCCCCAACCCAGGGAGCCCAGCACTTGCACCCACCCAGCACCCAGCGTATCAGCCTGCACTGCAGCCCCAACCCAGGGAGCCCAGCACTTGCACCTGCACAGCACCCAGCATATCAGCCTGCACTGCTGCCCCCAACCCAGGGAGCCTGTCACTTGCACCCGCCCAGCACCCGGCGTATCAGCCTGCACTGCAGCCCCCAACCATGGGATCCCGTCACTTGCACCCACCCAGCACCCAGCATATCACCCTGCACTGCAGCCCCCAACCCTGGGAGCCCATCACTTGCACCCGCCCAGCACCCAGCGTATCAGCCTGCACTGCAGCCCCCAACCCAGGGAGCCTGTCACTTGCACCCGCCCAGCACCCAGCGTATCAGCCTGCACTGCAGCCCCCAACCCTGGTAGCCCATCACTTGCACCTGCACAGCACCCAGCATATCAGCCTGCACTGCTGCCCCCAACCCAGGGAGCCTGTCACTTGCACCCGCCCAGCACCCGGCGTATCAGCCTGCACTGCAGCCCCCAACCATGGGATCCCATCACTTGCACCCACCCAGCACCCAGCGTATCAGCCTGCACTGCCGTCCCCAACCCAGGGAGCCCAGCCCTTGCACCTGCCCAGCACCCAGCGTATCAGCCTGCACTGCCGTCCCCAACCCAGGGAGCCCAGCACTTGCACCTGCCCAGCACCCAGCGTATCAGCCTGCACTGCCATCCCCAACCCAGGGAGCCCAGCTCTTGCACCCGCCCAGCACCCAGCGTATCAGCCTGCACTGCAGCCCTCAACCCAGGGAGCCCGTCACTTGCACCCGCCCAGCACCCAGCGTCTCAGCCTGCACTGCTGCCCCCAACCCAGGGAGCCCAGTAGCTGCACCTGCCCAGCACCCAGCGTATCAGCCTGCACTGCAGTCCCCAACCCAGGGAGCCTGTCACTTGCACCCGCCCAGCACCCAGCGTATCAGCCTGCACTGCCGTCCCCAACCCAGGGAGCCCAGCACTTGCACCTGCCCAGCACCCAGCATATCAGCCTGCACTGCAGCCCCCAACCCTGGGAGCCCGTCACTTGCACCTGTACAGCACCAAGCATATCAGCCTGCACTGCCATCCCCAACCCAGGGAGCCCAGCACTTGCACCCGCCCAGCACCCAGCGTCTCAGCCTGCACTGCTGCCCCCAACCCAGGGAGCCCAGCACTTGCACCCACCCAGCACCCAGCGTATCAGCCTGCACTGCAGCCCCAACCCAGGGAGCCCAGCACTTGCACCTGCACAGCACCCAGCATATCAGCCTGCACTGCTGCCCCCAACCCAGGGAGCCTGTCACTTGCACCCGCCCAGCACCTGGCGTATCAGCCTGCACTGCAGCCCCCAACCATGGGATCCCGTCACTTGCACCCACCCAGCACCCAGCATATCACCCTGCACTGCAGCCCCCAACCCTGGGAGCCCATCACTTGCACCCGCCCAGCACCCAGCGTATCAGCCTGCACTGCAGCCCCCAACCCAGGGAGCCTGTCACTTGCACCCGCCCAGCACCCAGTGTATCAGCCTGCACTGCAGCCCCCAACCCTGGTAGCCCATCACTTGCACCTGCACAGCACCCAGCATATCAGCCTGCACTGCTGCCCCCAACCCAGGGAGCCTGTCACTTGCACCCGCCCAGCACCCGGCGTATCAGCCTGCACTGCAGCCCCCAATCCTGGGAGACCGTCACTTGCACCCGCCCAGCACCCAGCATATCACCCTGCACTGCAGCCCCCAACCCTGGGAGCCCATCACTTGCACCTGCACAGCACCCAGCATATCAGCCTGCACTGCTGCCCCCAACCCAGGGAGCCTGTCACTTGCACCCGCCCAGCACCCGGCGTATCAGCCTGCACTGCAGCCCCCAACCATGGGATCCCGTCACTTGCACCCGCCCAGCACCCAGCGTATCAGCCTGCACTGCAGTCCCCAACCCAGTGATCCCAGCACTTGGGGTGTAATGGAATCTGTGTAAGATTTTTAATTGGATGAGTTTAAAACGAGAATTAAATGACACATTTTGGGTGCGAGCACTAATACGTTTCCAGTGTTTGTCAGTTATGTTGAGTTCAAGGTCCTCATCCCAAGAGTGTTTTAGCTTATTGAATATGGGTGGAGTTTCAGACTGTAGTAAGGAGTATAATCTGGATATTTTCCCTCTGGTGGTTGTAGTGTTCATTATTTCAGCTAATAAAGGGTTGTCGGGAGGTATATTAGGGAAAGTCAGATATCTTCATTTGAGGAATCAGCAGAGGCCAGAATATTGGAGCCAGATGCGTGATTTCCGTCTCAAAGCCTCTGGCAAAACCGACCATTCCAGGAAGTTGCCTTGATCGAAGACGTCTAAAATGGCTTTGGATCCTGCCTCTGCCCAATGGCGCATCTCAGTCGGGGTGATGCAGGGGGCACCAGGAAAGAAATTCTAGAGAGGTAGGCAGCTATGGAAGGGGCGAGAGCCCCCGGACATCGTCCACATTTTAGCAAGAGCAAAGAACGTGGTACCTACCGGGTCAAGAGGGCTACAGTTGGGGGTAGGGAGGGAAAGAGTAAAGGGGCGAATGTCACGGTCTCCAACTGCACGGCGTTGAAGTCTTATATGCGAGGGGGGATTTGAGTTGGTAAACCAGTGCGACGCAAATTGCACCTGGGCGACCAGCCAATATTTTTCGGAAATGGGACCATCGAAGCCCCCGTGCGCCATAGGAGTTGCCAAATTGGAAAATTTTAGACGAACTGCCCCAGCATGCCATAAGAAAGTGTTGAGTGTATGGTTTAGAGATTGGAAAAATTCTCCGCCAGGCCACAAGGGGAGGTTAAGAAAGCGATAAAGGAGTTGGGGAAGTGCGACCATTTTCAAGATGCCAATTTTGCCAGCAAGGGACAGTGGAAGTTTGGTCCAGCCCAGACATTTCTTAGTAAGCATGTTCAGATAATTGCGATAGTTCGTCTCATATACCCTATCAGGGTTACGAGAGACTACCGCCCAAGGTATATGAATTCCGATTGTGCCCAGGTAAATCCCATGAGATCAGGGGGAGGGATGGTGGCATCTGTAAGTGGAAAAAGCGTTGATTTTGTACAGTTAACCCTTAGGCCGGACAGCATACCAAAGTGAATGACGTCTTCTAGGATCGGGGCAAGATTGCGCTCAGGAGATCGGATGAAGACCAGGGAATTGTCAGCATATAGGGAGATAATGTCAGGGGTGCCCAGCAATCTCAGGCCTCTGTGTGAGTGTGTCTGCCGTATCCTATCCGCCAAGGGTTCAATAGCTATGGCAAAAATTAGGGGAGAGAAGGGGCAGCCCTGTCTCGTGCCTCTGGCAATACTAAAGGGGGATGAGCATCAGTCCTCCGTGCGGACCCTGGCTACCTGGTCTGAATAGAGCAGTTTATCCCAAGAGAGGAAGTGGAGTCCGAAGTTGCATTACTCGAGCAACCGCCAAAGGTAGCTCCATGATACAGAATCAAAAGCCTTCTGCATGTCAAGGGCTGCCACCACTGACTTAGTGTTAGGGTCAATTCGACTGATGATGATGAAGAGGTGAAGTATGTTAAGGGATGTGGATCTACCTGGGGTAAATCCTGACTGATCTGGATGTATTGTATGGGGCATGTAAGGGGTGAACAGCAAGGCCAGATTTTAGCATAGATCTTAACATCGCAGTTAATAAGTGAGAAAGGCCGATATGACCCACATTGAGTGGGAGGCTTACCAGGCTTGAGTAGGACGGTTATAATGGCTTCGCAGAGGGAGGGAGGAAGAGTACCCACCGTGCAGGATTCTTCCCACAATGTGAGGAGTTGGGGGACCAGCCGGGATTTTAATTGTTTATAGAATTCAATATTGTTTATAGAATTCAATCAGGAAGCCATCAGAGCCGGGGGTTTTGTCAGAGGCAAGGGAGTCGATCGCTTCCGATATCTCTTCGGCCGTAATAGGTGTGTCCAGAACGGCTCTGGTTTCGTCTGAAAGAACAGACAGTGGTAGGCTGTCTAAGTATGTGTCGATATCCGACCCAGGGAGAGTATCAACATTCATATATAAGGCTGCATAGAACGATTGAAACTCTGCATTAATGTCTTGTGGGAGAAGGGCCAAAGAGCCATCAGTTCTCCCTATGGCTGGGATATTTGGGGTACCCGTTTCTTGATGGATAAGTCTGGCTAACACGCGATCGGGTCGCTAACCTTCCCCTTAACCCCTTGCAAGTCCTGGGTTCTCAATAAACTTCCTTTCCCTATCAGCGTGGGTGTGAAATGTGTCTAGTTCGGTGCCGATGCTGGAGAGGATAGACATAGATTGCTGCTGGGCTTCAAGGAGAGAAAGTACTGCTTCACTTTTCGATATGTCTCTGCGGATAGTCTTAAGGATCCCAGATTCCTTGGAGATACCTATTCCCCTGATATACGCTTTAAACGATTCCCACAGGATAGCCTGTGTACGGGCCGACCCAAAGTTTAGTGCAAAATATTCATCAATAGCAGATTCAAGGTCAGCTCTGAAAGCCACATCAGATAATGATTGGGGTTTCAGCCTCCATGAGCGGGTCACATTGTGGTCAGTACCCCATTTAGAGAGAGTCACTGGGGAATGATCCGAGCGTGTTCTAGGAAGGATCAACATATGCGTGATACTCCTGATGAGCATGTCGGATGCGGGCCATCTCTCGATTCTGAAGTGAGAGTCATGCACAGAGGAGTGAAACAAAGACATTCAGGAACCGGGGTGCACCAGCCTCCATGCATCCGAGACCTCCAATCGTGGCAGAGATTCCAGAATAACTTTGGCGGCCCTGGAAGGTTGGCGGGAACTGGTACCTGATCTATCCCAATTTACATCTAGGATCGTATTAAAATCCCCACCCCAGAGAATGGGGAGAAGGGGGAATCCAGCAAGCAGGTCGGTGAGGTGGGAATTGAACTCTGGTTCATCGATGTGAGGCCTGTATACATTAAGGAGTACAATCATTACTACCATAAAGTAGAACATTCACCCCAAGGGGTCTAAGTGAAAGGCGATATGCAACAATTTTATGAATCAAAGTCATGACTCCCCTGTTCTGAGTGGCATAATCAGTAAAGTACCTTTGTGGGCCCCATATCTTCGCAAATTTTAGGCAGCCCCCAGCTCGAGCATGTGTATCTTCTAAGAAGAGAATTTTAACTCTGTGTCGTTCTACATGCAGTTGTACATTTCTCATCTTTCTGTAATTTCCGAGACCTCTCACATTCCAACTCATACATACCAGGTCATGATCAGCCACTAAAGAACATGTGAAGCAGGGGTTTTGCTAGGTTCTGTAGAGGCATTTACGGTGCCCAGTACAAAAAGGACAAGGTATGCCTATTAAGGAGGCACATCCTGCATGGTTTAACCGTGCGCTCCTCCTCCATCGTACATGGCAAGCATTTTTTCCCGTAACATCCCAACACACCACACCCCACCTACAACCCTCTCCCAACCAGAGGGGTGAATACCCAATACCCAACAAACAAGAACAATAACAGTGGCATCATCGCCTGGGGGCTTGTGCACCAATTAGGCTGCTTCGCTTCCTTGCTAGGGGCATGATTTGGATTGTTGTGGTACAATGTATGTAATAACCAAGTCTAATGGAACGAGCACCATGTCAAGTTCTAGTAGTAATAGACATGTGTATTTTTTCAACAAAGTAGCTCAGACAAGGGTCCCACACAATAATCCAAAACAATCAGAGGTTATTTGGATCAGAGCATACACTCCACGCCAGTGGGTGCAGTACAATGTATTCACGTGGATATATGCATTGAAGAAACAGTAGCATCATTACCCGGGGACTAATGTGCCGGTCAGGTGGTTTCGCCACCTCGCTGGGGAGATAGTTAGGATTAGAATAGTGCAATAGAGGTAATACTCAAGACCGGTGGTTTAAGTACAACATGAAGTTCTGATTGTTGATGAGTGAAAGCACTTAGTCAAAAGGGGAGGAAGACCAAGGGCCACGCCACAAGTTTGGGTATGATCCGGGGTCCACGGATCAGAGCATGTACTTCCCTTGATGAGGGTATCACAATTGTGTTTCACCAGGATAAATATGGCTATCCGGGGAAGAGGTCATCTATAACTTTGGAAGCCTCTTCTGGAATAGTGAAGAAAAAAACCTGATTTGAATGTTCGATCCGGAGCTTGGCCGGGTATAGCATAGCATACTTGACACCTAATTCTCGCAATATTCTCTTGGTTGCCATAAAGGTTTTACACTGCTGTTGAACTGAGATCGAGAAATCAGGATATAAATGGACCCTAGCGGATCCTAATAGGAGTTCACCCTTGGCTCTCACTGCCCTGAGTAGCGCATCACAATTGCGGTAGTTCAAAACCCTCGCAATGATGGGGTGCGGCGGTGCACCAGTTTTAGGCTTCGCTATAAGAGCTCGGTGGGCTCGTTCGATTGCAATTTGCGGATATAGCTTGGGGGAGTCAAGCAGTTGAAGCAGGGTGTGTTTGAGATAGTCCTCCATGGAGCCCTCAATCCTGTTCTCTGGAATTCCAATGATGCGGAGGTTATTGCGCCTGGAACGTGATTCGATATCCTCATTCTTCTTAGCGACCTCCGACACCTGTCTGGCCAATGCAGCGACTTCCGAGCGGAGAGCCACTATGGCATCCTCTGATATGCCCACCCTGGTCTCAACTTCAGTGACCCGACCATCCATTTTTTCCATATGAGCTTTAATCAATGAGATGGTCCCATTGATATCATCAAGCTTGGAGTGGAGGACAGTGAACTAATCTCTCATGAAGTCAAACATCTTCTGGGACTCAGTGGGGTCAGGAGGAGTTGATATGGTAGGGTCAGGGCCCAACCCGGGTTCGGACGGCCTAGTTGGGGCTTTGCCGAACATATTGATGGAGATTTGTTTTTTTGCCAGCCCCCTTGGTCATGGTTCCAGCAGATATCACCGACGGAGATTGGGTCTTCCAAGGGTAGTTATCGCGCGGGGCTGCGTCCGCCGGGTCGGATTCAGGTTGATGCTGATAGCTAGGAGTCCCAGGGAATAAGGCATGTAGCTGTACCTTATATTGATCCCCAGGGACAGGCTCGGGGCTGAATCAGCTGCGCGTACTAGGGGGTGACAACACAGGAGGAAGACCGGGAACCGGGGGGCCCCACAGTGGGGTAAATATTGCGATGTTCAATATGTGTAGGTATGTGCCGGGGAGATGCAAGGGGTAAATGTAGGCCCTGGCAATTACAGAGTGGTGACCGTCAGGTAAAAGTGTAGTCTCCAGTGCCAGAAGTGAATGAATTTTAGGGATTGCGTTGCTCAATGCTCGGGGCCCAGTGAATGGGGTGGATCCAGGGCAATGAATGTGTGCGGGAGTCCATGGTAGCCGGGATCAGGGATAACCAGTGCCGCAGCGGCGGCTCGCAGATGGAGGAGAGGGCAGGTCACCACTCACAGTGTGGCGTCCCAGAGGGGGGGGACGTGGTCAAAGCAGAGTGGGAGTCGCGGACGGGGCACGATGGCGACCCGCACAGCTCAAGGGACTCACTGTTAGTATGGAGGACATGGTGCTCCACTCCAGCAGGACACCACAGGAGTCTGCCTGCCTTGCTGTGCAGGTGCAGCCCCCACCAACAACGCAGGCACTCGGGTCCTCGCACCGGAGCCGCCCGCTAGGCAAGTCAGTGCAGGAGAGGCACAGAGCAGGTACGTCCAGTGTTGTTAATCTGGTCACGGGATCTAGTCCTTGTTCACGCCGCGATAAACAACGGGGTCCGGCAGTGGGTGGCTGATAGGCTTATCAGTAGTGGCGGGCAGTGGGAGGGATGCCTCTTCCCTCCAGGGTTCAGCAGCCACCAGTTCCCCCAGTACTAGAAGTTTTCGGGTGGGCGGACGCCGCGCCCCTCCCCATCACAGGCCTCAGATCCTCGTTGTCGCCGGCCAATGTAGGCCACCCCCTCTGGAAGCGAGGGCCGCGTCAGGCCGAGACTGCTCCCGGGTCTACACAGAGCAGCCCCAGAAAGCAACACGGAGCCGAGTCACGACTCGAGGCTCAGATAATGTTTGGTGAGGACCGTTAGCTGCAAGTCCCTGGTGTCAGCACGGCAAGTTATGGTGTACCAACGCAGTTATTTACGAGGATGTCACCTCCCAGCTCGGAGCTCCTACTCAAGCGGCCATTTCCTACGAGCACAACAGCGCCCCCTCTATTCAAAGAGCTTTCTGGGTGAATCCCCGCCCCCTTGAAACCTGCTATGGTTGATTTTGGCTCCCTTAATACGCTTGGTCGCTCTTTCATATTTGTTCATCCTACCAGCGCTTTGAGATCATACCAATAATACATAAGGCGCTATACAAATGCTAAATAGCATAACATATTTGTGGGAAATATTTACACCCCTCTTATTAAAGAATTCACTAGGCACAACTGTCAGGCTGTCAGGTATATTGTGCTGGTCCCCAGATCTATTGCCCGATAGTGGGACGTTACCCTAAATGATGCATGATTTCATTGCACCAGAATCAACCATAAAAATGAATTGCTGTCCCCACCAAGGATTCCTCTTACGGGTTGAAGGTCATTGATAGGACCGGACATGCAAAAGTTCTCTGTGGGCTGTCCTAGTCAGGATATGTGTTTGTCCCGGGAAACGTAAAGTGTGTTCCCTCCACCAGGGCTGTGCCTCAAAAGGGGGTGACCATACCATTTGCTGGAAGGTGTCCTAGGGTGCGTGCTGTTACACTGTTTGGTGCTGTTGTACTGGTGGGCCAGGTATCTGCGGGGGTGACTGGGTTATGCCTGGTGTACCTCATAGAGTATAGAAGTCATTCTGGCTATCAGCCCTTTTATCGTCCCCTGGGGTGATGGGCTGAAGTTATACCCTATCCCTTATCTGCTCCTGCATTCGCTTGAGAAATGCCCCTACATCCCACAGTTCCAGCACTGTGATGGCCCCATTCCTCCCCCTCTGGGCCTCATTCCTCCAAAACCTCCTCCCCTTGCTCCTCGGAACCCACCTCTTCCTTGCTGCCATCCTCCTTGTTGCCACTGTAGGCCAGGGTACTGTGGACCACTGCCCCACTGTCCTTGCCCTCCTTATGACCAAACAGCAGCTGATCTAGCGTTTGCAAAATCTTGGGCGTTTCTTGCCATCTCTGTATGCACTGGAGTGGACACTGGCGCCTCCACAGCAATTTAGGCACTTTTATTTTGTACTAGTTTTGCTTTGTCTGCTTTGCACCTCTGAGCCGTTTCCTTGTCATGCTCTTTTATCCTCTTATAATGGTGCACTATTATGCTCTGTTTTTCGGCCCACCCCTCCGGCTCGATGCCCATGATTCTGTCTGTTTTTTGCACCTCTTTTCGCAGGCCTTTTTAACAATTGAGTAGAAAAAGGGTATTGACAGGTCCAATGAGTCACATGTTCCCGTTCTCCACATCTCCTGAACTTTAAGAGTAAACTGAGACGAGTCTTCGTCATCAACCATGGTACATTGCATTATTGATTGTAGATCAGGTTTGTCAGGGAACGATCGCCACAGTGCGTCCCATATTTGTGCCTGGATCTTTTTCTGCCCACGCTCCCAGTCTCACACTCCACAAACTCAAAACACACTAATACTTACGCAACGCCCCTCCCCGGGCCTCCACCTGACACAATAAAACACAAACAAAACAAGCTAAAATAAGAACAGCTAATATTCCTGAGCCCACTAATTATACAGGGCTCCTACTTGTTTCCTTTTTCCTCAGTTACACAATATAAGTGGTACCACCTTGTCCCCTCACTTGGTAAGGCTCCCTAACATTCTGTTATCCTTTCTTAAACATTCTCCTTAAAAAATTCAACAATAATAAAAACTAAAACAGACCACACCCCCACCACCAACTTCACTTTCTGCGTGTTCACAAATTTCACACTTTCCCAAATACCCGTCCCTTACTTGTTATCACATATAAGGATATACTCACATGCACGTGTTTACCCAAACTCCTCTGTCATGGGGTCCCAATAACACCAGTCTGCACCCTTGTTGAGATGGATGGGCGCGAGGGGTGTGATATAGACAGAGCACAGAATGTGTGGGTCAGCATGATCGTGGTTTTCCCGTCCCGCTGGTGCCAATCCCGGAACCTCCCAGGTGCATGCCATAATGATGTAGCAGAAACACAGAATGCATGCGCCAGCATGATTGTGTTTCTTCCCTCCCCCTGGTGCCAGTCCCCGATCCTCCCAGGTGCATGCCATAATGATGCAGTAGCAGCACAGAATGCATGCGCCAGCATGATTGTATTTCTTCCCTTGCACCTGGTGCCAGTCCCCGAGCCTCCCCGGTGCATGCCATAATGATGCAGTAGCAGCACAGAATGCATGCGTCAGCATGATTGTATTTCTTCCCTTGCACCTGGGCCAGTCCCCGATCCTCCCAGGTGCATGCCATAATGATGCAGTAGCAGCACAGAATGCATGCGCCAGCATGATTGTATTTCTTCCCTTGCACCTGGGCCAGTCCCCGAGCCTCCCAGGTGCATGCCATAATGATGCAGTAGCAGCACAGAATGCATGCGCCAGCATGATTGTATTTCTTCCCTTGCACCTGGGCCAGTCCCCGAGCCTCCCAGGTGCATGCCATAATGATGCAGTAGCAGCACAGAATGCATGCGCCAGCATGATTGTGTTTCTTCCCTTCCCCCGTTGCCAGTCTGTGAGCCTCCCAGGTGCATGCCATAATGATGCAGTAGCAGCACAGAATGCATGCGCCAGCATGATTGTATTTCTTCCCTTGCACCTGGTGCCAGCCCCCGAGCCTCCCAGGTGCATGCCATAATGATGCAGTAGCAGCACAGAATGCATGCGTCAGCATGATTGTATTTCTTCCCTTGCACCTGGTGCCAGTCCCCGAGCCTCCCAGGTGCATGCCATAATGATGCAGTAGCAGCACAGAATGCATGCGCCAGCATGATTGTATTTCTTCCCTTGCACCTGGTGCCAGCCCCCGAGCCTCCCAGGTGCATGCCATAATGATGCAGTAGCAGCACAGAATGCATGCGTCAGCATGATTGTATTTCTTCCCTTGCACCTGGTGCCAGTCCCCGAGCCTCCCAGGTGCATGCCATAATGATGCAGTAGCAGCACAGAATGCATGCGCCAGCATGATTGTATTTCTTCCCTTGCACCTGGTGCCAGCCCCCGAGCCTCCCAGGTGCATGCCATAATGATGCAGTAGCAGCACAGAATGCATGCGTCAGCATGATTGTATTTCTTCCCTTGCACCTGGTGCCAGTCTGTGAGCCTCCCAGGTGCATGCCATAATGATGCAGTAGCAGCACAGAATGCATGCGCCAGCATGATTGTATGTCTTCCCTTGCACCTGGTGCCAGTCCCCGAGCCTCCCAGGTGCATGCCATAATGATGCAGTAGCAGCACAGAATGCATGCGTCAGCATGATTGTATTTCTTCCCTTGCACCTGGTGCCAGCCCCCGAGCCTCCCAGGTGCATGCCATAATGATGCAGTAGCAGCACAGAATGCATGCGCCAGCATGATTGTATTTCTTCCCTTGCACCTGGTGCCAGTCCCCGAGCCTCTCAGGTGCATGCCATAATGATGCAGTAGCAGCACAGAATGCATGCGTCAGCATGATTGTATTTCTTCCCTTGCACCTGGTGCCAGTCCCCGAGCCTCCCAGGTGCATGCCATAATGATGCAGTAGCAGCACAGAATGCATGCGCCAGCATGATTGTATTTCTTCCCTTGCACCTGGTGCCAGTCCCCGAGCCTCCCAGGTGCATGCCATAATGATGCAGTAGCAGCACAGAATGCATGCGCCAGCATGATTGTATTTCTTCCCTTGCACCTGGTGCCAGTCCCCGAGCCTCTCAGGTGCATGCCATAATGATGCAGTAGCAGCACAGAATGCATGCGTCAGCATGATTGTATGTCTTCCCTTGCACCTGGTGCCAGTCCCCGAGCCTCCCAGGTGCATGCCATAATGATGCAGTAGCAGCACAGAATGCATGCGCCAGCATGATTGTATTTCTTCCCTTGCACCTGGTGCCAGTCTGTGAGCCTCCCAGGTGCATGCCATAATGATGCAGTAGCAGCACAGAATGCATGCGCCAGCATGATTGTATTTCTTCCCTTGCACCTGGTGCCAGTCTGTGAGCCTCCCAGGTGCATGCCATAATGATGCAGTAGCAGCACAGAATGCATGCGCCAGCATGATTGTATTTCTTCCCTTGCACCTGGTGCCAGTCTGTGAGCCTCCCAGGTGCATGCCATAATGATGCAGTAGCAGCACAGAATGCATGCGTCAGCATGATTGTATTTCTTCCCTTGCACCTGGTGCCAGTCCCCGAGCCTCCCAGGTGCATGCCATAATGATGCAGTAGCAGCACAGAATGCATGCGCCAGCATGATTGTATTTCTTCCCTTGCACCTGGTGCCAGTCCGTGAGCCTCCCAGGTGCATGCCATAATGATGCAGTAGCAGCACAGAATGCATGCGTCAGCATGATTGTATGTCTTCCCTTGCACCTGGTGCCAGTCCCCGAGCCTCTCAGGTGCATGCCATAATGATGCAGTAGCAGCACAGAATGCATGCGTCAGCATGATTGTATTTCTTCCCTTGCGCCTGGTGCCAGTCCCCGAGCCTCCCAGGTGCATGCCATAATGATGCAGTAGCAGCACAGAATGCATGCGCCAGCATGATTGTATTTCTTCCCTTGCACCTGGTGCCAGTCCCCGAGCCTCTCAGGTGCATGCCATAATGATGCAGTAGCAGCACAGAATGCATGCGCCAGCATGATTGTATTTCTTCCCTTGCACCTGGTGCCAGTCCCCGAGCCTCCCAGGTGCATGCCATAATGATGCAGTAGCAGCACAGAATGCATGCGTCAGCATGATTGTATTTCTTCCCTTGCGCCTGGTGCCAGTCCCCGAGCCTCCCAGGTGCATGCCATAATGATGCAGTAGCAGCACAGAATGCATGCGCCAGCATGATTGTATTTCTTCCCTTGCACCTGGTGCCAGTCTGTGAGCCTCCCAGGTGCATGCCATAATGATGCAGTAGCAGCACAGAATGCATGCGCCAGCATGATTGTATTTCTTCCCTTGCGCCTGGTGCCAGTCCCCGAGCCTCCCAGGTGCATGCCATAATGATGCAGTAGCAGCACAGAATGCATGCGCCAGCATGATTGTATTTCTTCCCTTGCACCTGGTGCCAGTCTGTGAGCCTCCCAGGTGCATGCCATAATGATGCAGTAGCAGCACAGAATGCATGCGCCAGCATGATTGTATTTCTTCCCTTGCACCTGGTGCCAGTCCCCGAGCCTCTCAGGTGCATGCCATAATGATGCAGTAGCAGCACAGAATGCATGCGTCAGCATGATTGTATTTCTTCCCTTGCACCTGGTGCCAGCCCCCGAGCCTCTCAGGTGCATGCCATAATGATGCAGTAGCAGCACAGAATGCATGCGCCAGCATGATTGTATTTCTTCCCTTGCACCTGGTGCCAGTCTGTGAGCCTCCCAGGTGCATGCCATAATGATGCAGTAGCAGCACAGAATGCATGCGTCAGCATGATTGTATTTCTTCCCTTGCGCCTGGTGCCAGTCCCCGAGCCTCCCAGGTGCATGCCATAATGATGCAGTAGCAGCACAGAATGCATGCGCCAGCATGATTGTATTTCTTCCCTTGCACCTGGTGCCAGTCTGTGAGCCTCCCAGGTGCATGCCATAATGATGCAGTAGCAGCACAGAATGCATGCGCCAGCATGATTGTATTTCTTCCCTTGCACCTGGTGCCAGTCTGTGAGCCTCCCAGGTGCATGCCATAATGATGCAGTAGCAGCACAGAATGCATGCGTCAGCATGATTGTATTTCTTCCCTTGCACCTGGTGCCAGCCCCCGAGCCTCCCAGGTGCATGCCATAATGATGCAGTAGCAGCACAGAATGCATGCGCCAGCATGATTGTATTTCTTCCCTTGCACCTGGTGCCAGTCTGTGAGCCTCCCAGGTGCATGCCATAATGATGCAGTAGCAGCACAGAATGCATGCGCCAGCATGATTGTATTTCTTCCCTTGCACCTGGTGCCAGTCTGTGAGCCTCCCAGGTGCATGCCATAATGATGCAGTAGCAGCACAGAATGCATGCGCCAGCATGATTGTATTTCTTCCCTTGCACCTGGTGCCAGTCCCCGAGCCTCCCAGGTGCATGCCATAATGATGCAGTAGCAGCACAGAATGCATGCGCCAGCATGATTGTATTTCTTCCCTTGCACCTGGTGCCAGTCCCCGAGCCTCCCAGGTGCATGCCATAATGATGCAGTAGCAGCACAGAATGCATGCGCCAGCATGATTGTATTTCTTCCCTTGCACCTGGGCCAGTCCCCGAGCCTCCCAGGTGCATGCCATAATGATGCAGTAGCAGCACAGAATGCATGCACCAGCATGATTGTATTTCTTCCCTTGCACCTGGTGCCAGTCCCCGAGCCTCCCAGGTGCATGCCATAATGATGCAGTAGCAGCACAGAATGCATGCGTCAGCATGATTGTATTTCTTCCCTTGCGCCTGGTGCCAGTCCCCGAGCCTCCCAGGTGCATGCCATAATGATGCAGTAGCAGCACAGAATGCATGCGTCAGCATGATTGTATGTCTTCCCTTGCACCTGGTGCCAGTCCCCGAGCCTCCCAGGTGCATGCCATAATGATGCAGTAGCAGCACAGAATGCATGCGCCAGCATGATTGTATTTCTTCCCTTGCACCTGGTGCCAGTCCCCGAGCCTCTCAGGTGCATGCCATAATGATGCAGTAGCAGCACAGAATGCATGCGTCAGCATGATTGTATTTCTTCCCTTGCACCTGGGCCAGTCCCCGAGCCTCCCAGGTGCATGCCATAATGATGCAGTAGCAGCACAGAATGCATGCGCCAGCATGATTGTATTTCTTCCCTTGCACCTGGTGCCAGTCCCCGAGCCTCCCAGGTGCATGCCATAATGATGCAGTAGCAGCACAGAATGCATGCGCCAGCATGATTGTATTTCTTCCCTTGCACCTGGTGCCAGTCCCCGAGCCTCTCAGGTGCATGCCATAATGATGCAGTAGCAGCACAGAATGCATGCGCCAGCATGATTGTATTTCTTCCCTTGCACCTGGTGCCAGTCCCCGAGCCTCCCAGGTGCATGCCATAATGATGCAGTAGCAGCACAGAATGCATGCGCCAGCATGATTGTATTTCTTCCCTTGCACCTGGTGCCAGTCCGTGAGCCTCCCAGGTGCATGCCATAATGATGCAGTAGCAGCACAGAATGCATGCGTCAGCATGATTGTATGTCTTCCCTTGCACCTGGTGCCAGTCCCCGAGCCTCTCAGGTGCATGCCATAATGATGCAGTAGCAGCACAGAATGCATGCGTCAGCATGATTGTATTTCTTCCCTTGCGCCTGGTGCCAGTCCCCGAGCCTCCCAGGTGCATGCCATAATGATGCAGTAGCAGCACAGAATGCATGCGTCAGCATGATTGTATTTCTTCCCTTGCACCTGGGCCAGTCCCCGAGCCTCCCAGGTGCATGCCATAATGATGCAGTAGCAGCACAGAATGCATGCGTCAGCATGATTGTATTTCTTCCCTTGCACCTGGGCCAGTCCCCGAGCCTCCCAGGTGCATGCCATAATGATGCAGTAGCAGCACAGAATGCATGCGCCAGCATGATTGTATTTCTTCCCTTGCGCCTGGTGCCAGTCCCCGAGCCTCCCAGGTGCATGCCATAATGATGCAGTAGCAGCACAGAATGCATGCGCCAGCATGATTGTATTTCTTCCCTTGCACCTGGGCCAGTCCCCGAGCCTCCCAGGTGCATGCCATAATGATGCAGTAGCAGCACAGAATGCATGCGTCAGCATGATTGTATTTCTTCCCTTGCACCTGGTGCCAGCCCCCGAGCCTCCCAGGTGCATGCCATAATGATGCAGTAGCAGCACAGAATGCATGCGCCAGCATGATTGTATTTCTTCCCTTGCACCTGGTGCCAGTCTGTGAGCCTCCCAGGTGCATGCCATAATGATGCAGTAGCAGCACAGAATGCATGCGCCAGCATGATTGTATTTCTTCCCTTGCACCTGGTGCCAGTCTGTGAGCCTCCCAGGTGCATGCCATAATGATGCAGTAGCAGCACAGAATGCATGCGCCAGCATGATTGTATTTCTTCCCTTGCGCCTGGTGCCAGTCCCCGAGCCTCCCAGGTGCATGCCATAATGATGCAGTAGCAGCACAGAATGCATGCGCCAGCATGATTGTATTTCTTCCCTTGCACCTGGTGCCAGTCCCCGAGCCTCCCAGGTGCATGCCATAATGATGCAGTAGCAGCACAGAATGCATGCGTCAGCATGATTGTATTTCTTCCCTTGCACCTGGTGCCAGTCCCCGAGCCTCCCAGGTGCATGCCATAATGATGCAGTAGCAGCACAGAATGCATGCGCCAGCATGATTGTATTTCTTCCCTTGCACCTGGTGCCAGTCCCCGAGCCTCCCAGGTGCATGCCATAATGATGCAGTAGCAGCACAGAATGCATGCGTCAGCATGATTGTATTTCTTCCCTTGCACCTGGTGCCAGTCTGTGAGCCTCCCAGGTGCATGCCATAATGATGCAGTAGCAGCACAGAATGCATGCGCCAGCATGATTGTATTTCTTCCCTTGCACCTGGTGCCAGTCTGTGAGCCTCCCAGGTGCATGCCATAATGATGCAGTAGCAGCACAGAATGCATGCGCCAGCATGATTGTATTTCTTCCCTTGCACCTGGTGCCAGTCCCCGAGCCCAGCTGACCCACGTGGGAAAAGACAGGCTGCGGAGACAGGAACCAAGCATACCCTGGCATGCCCTATGGAGCAGGACCATGTATATGGTCTCACCATCAGCTGTGCGGGTTTAAACCCTATTTAATGACTTCATTAGTGATGCAGTGGATTCTTGTAATGTACTGTTCATGAGAATTCAGGCAGAACGTTATCCAGTCCTCTGCTGACACCCTTTACCTTTTGTACAAGTAAACCTTGTTATCCTTGCAAGCAATCTCTTGGCCTTTTTTCCTAGAGGGTTGTATTATTTCTGGCGTGAGCGTAAAGGGACTTGCCTTCATTTGGTGACCGCCGACTCTCTGACGTTGAGTTGAGGTACAGTTTCTGACATTAGCTTCTCAAGCACGTAAGAAGCTGCCATCGAAAGAATGTATTTGCACATCTGACAGCACCGTGGAGATTAGTGCGGTGGTGCCCATATTGTGGCAGCTGTACCCTTTCTGTGTAAAGGTTATGGCATGTTTTTATAGATGGTTGCACTGCCAGTCTGGGTGAGATTTGTGCGGTGGTGCCCATATTGTGGCAGCTGTACCCTTTCTGCGTAAAGGTTATGGCATGTTTTTATAGATGGTTGCACTGCCAGTCTGGGTGAGATTTGTGCGGTGGTGCCCATATTGTGACAGCTGTACCCTTTCTGGTTAAAGGTTATGGCATGTTTTTATAGATGGTTGCACTGCCAGTCTGGGTGAGATTTGTGCGGTGGTGCCCATATTGTGACAGCTGTTCCCTTTCTGTGTAAAGGTTATGGCATGTTTTTATAGATGGTTGCACTGCCAGTCTGGGTGAGATTTGTGAGGTGGTGCCCATATTGTGGCAGCTGTACCCTTTCTGTGTAAAGGTTATGGCATGTTTTTATAGATGGTTGCACTGCCAGTCTGGGTGAGATTTGTGCAGTGGTGCCCATATTGTGGCAGCTGTACCCTTTCTGTGTAAAGGTTATGGCATGTTTTTATAGATGGTTGCACTGCCAGTCTGGGTGGGATTAGTGCAGCTGTACCCTTTCTGTGAAAAGGTTATGACATGTTTTTATAGATGGTTGCACTGCCAGTCTGGGTGAGATTTGTGCGGTGGTCACCATATTGTGGCAGCTGTACCCTTTCTGTGTAAAGGTTATGGCATGTTTTTATAGATGGTTGCACTGCCAGTCTGGGTGGGATTAGTGCAGCTGTACCCTTTCTGTGAAAAGGTTATGACATGTTTTTATAGATGGTCGCACTGCCAGTCTGGGTGAGATTTGTGCGGTGGTGACCATATTGTGGCAGCTGTACCCTTTCTGTGTAAAGGTTATGGCATGTTTTTATAGATGGTTGCACTGCCAGTCTGGGTGGGATTAGTGCAGCTGTACCCTTTCTGTGAAAAGGTTATGACATGTTTTTATAGATGGTCGCACTGCCAGTCTGGGTGGGATTAGTGCAGCTGTACCCTTTCTGTGAAAAGGTTATGACATGTTTTTATAGATGGTCGCACTGCCAGTCTGGGTGGGATTTGTGCGGTGGTGCCCATATTGTGGCAGCTGTACCCTTTCTGTGTAAAGGTTATGGCATGTTTTTATAGATGGTCGCACTGCCAGTCTGGGTGAGATTTGTGAGGTGGTGCCCATATTGTGGCAGCTGTACCCTTTCTGTGTAAAGGTTATGGCACGTTTTTATAGATGGTCGCACTGCCAGTCTGGGTGAGATTTGTGCGGTGGTGACCATATTGTGGCAGCTGTACCCTTTCTGTGTAAAGGTTATGGCACGTTTTTATAGATGGTCGCACTGCCAGTCTGGGTGAGATTTGTGCGGTGGTGACCATATTGTGGCAGCTGTACCCTTTCTGTGTAAAGGTTATGGCATGTTTTTATAGATGGTCGCACTGCCAGTCTGGGTGAGATTTGTGCGGTGGTGACCATATTGTGGCAGCTGTACCCTTTCTGTGTAAAGGTTATGGCATGTTTTTATAGATGGTCGCACTGCCAGTCTGGGTGGGATTTGTGCGGTGGTGCCCATATTGTGGCAGCTGTACCCTTTCTGTGTAAAGGTTATGGCATGTTTTTATAGATGGTCGCACTGCCAGTCTGGGTGGGATTTGTGCGGTGGTGCCCATATTGTGGCAGCTGTACCCTTTCTGTGTAAAGGTTATGGCATGTTTTTATAGATGGTCGCACTGCCAGTCTGGGTGGGATTTGTGCGGTGGTGCCCATATTGTGGCAGCTGTACCCTTTCTGTGTAAAGGTTATGGCATGTTTTTATAGATGGTCGCACTGCCAGTCTGGGTGAGATTTGTGCGGTGGTGCCCATATTGTGGCAGCTGTACCCTTTCTGTGTAAAGGTTATGGCATGTTTTTATAGATGGTCGCACTGCCAGTCTGGGTGAGATTATTGCGGTGGTGACCATATTGTGGCAGCTGTACCCTTTCTGTGTAAAGGTTATGGCATGTTTTTATAGATGGTCGCACTGCCAGTCTGGGTGGGATTTGTGCGGTGGTGCCCATATTGTGGCAGCTGTACCCTTTCTGTGTAAAGGTTATGGCATGTTTTTATAGATGGTCGCACTGCCAGTCTGGGTGAGATTTGTGCGGTGTTGCCCATATTGTGGCAGCTGTACCCTTTCTGTGTAAAGGTTATGGCATGTTTTTATAGATGGTCGCACTGCCAGTCTGGGTGGGATTTGTGCGGTGGTGCCCATATTGTGGCAGCTGTACCCTTTCTGTGTAAAGGTTATGGCACGTTTTTATAGATGGTCGCACTGCCAGTCTGGGTGAGATTTGTGTGGTGGTGCCCATATTGTGGCAGCTGTACCCTTTCTGTGTAAAGGTTATGGCACGTTTTTATAGATGGTCGCACTGCCAGTCTGGGTGAGATTTGTGCGGTGGTGACCATATTGTGGCAGCTGTACCCTTTCTGTGTAAAGGTTATGGCACGTTTTTATAGATGGTCGCACTGCCAGTCTGGGTGAGATTTGTGCGGTGGTGACCATATTGTGGCAGCTGTACCCTTTCTGTGTAAAGGTTATGGCATGTTTTTATAGATGGTCGCACTGCCAGTCTGGGTGAGATTAGTGCAGCTGTACCCTTTCTGTGTAAAGGTTATGGCATGTTTTTATAGATGGTCGCACTGCCAGTCTGGGTGGGATTTGTGCGGTGGTGCCCATATTGTGGCAGCTGTACCCTTTCTGTGTAAAGGTTATGGCATGTTTTTATAGATGGTCGCACTGCCAGTCTGGGTGGGATTTGTGCGGTGGTGCCCATATTGTGGCAGCTGTACCCTTTCTGTGAAAAGGTTATGGCATGTTTTTATAGATGGTCGCACTGCCAGTCTGGGTGGGATTTGTGCGGTGGTGCCCATATTGTGGCAGCTGTACCCTTTCTGTGTAAAGGTTATGGCATGTTTTTATAGATGGTCGCACTGCCAGTCTGGGTGAGATTTGTGAGGTGGTGCCCATATTGTGGCAGCTGTACCCTTTCTGTGTAAAGGTTATGGCACGTTTTTATAGATGGTCGCACTGCCAGTCTGGGTGAGATTTGTGCGGTGGTGACCATATTGTGGCAGCTGTACCCTTTCTGTGTAAAGGTTATGGCACGTTTTTATAGATGGTCGCACTGCCAGTCTGGGTGAGATTTGTGCGGTGGTGACCATATTGTGGCAGCTGTACCCTTTCTGTGTAAAGGTTATGGCATGTTTTTATAGATGGTCGCACTGCCAGTCTGGGTGAGATTTGTGCGGTGGTGACCATATTGTGGCAGCTGTACCCTTTCTGTGTAAAGGTTATGGCATGTTTTTATAGATGGTCGCACTGCCAGTCTGGGTGGGATTTGTGCGGTGGTGCCCATATTGTGGCAGCTGTACCCTTTCTGTGTAAAGGTTATGGCATGTTTTTATAGATGGTCGCACTGCCAGTCTGGGTGGGATTTGTGCGGTGGTGCCCATATTGTGGCAGCTGTACCCTTTCTGTGTAAAGGTTATGGCATGTTTTTATAGATGGTCGCACTGCCAGTCTGGGTGGGATTTGTGCGGTGGTGCCCATATTGTGGCAGCTGTACCCTTTCTGTGTAAAGGTTATGGCATGTTTTTATAGATGGTCGCACTGCCAGTCTGGGTGAGATTTGTGCGGTGGTGCCCATATTGTGGCAGCTGTACCCTTTCTGTGTAAAGGTTATGGCATGTTTTTATAGATGGTCGCACTGCCAGTCTGGGTGAGATTATTGCGGTGGTGACCATATTGTGGCAGCTGTACCCTTTCTGTGTAAAGGTTATGGCATGTTTTTATAGATGGTCGCACTGCCAGTCTGGGTGGGATTTGTGCGGTGGTGCCCATATTGTGGCAGCTGTACCCTTTCTGTGTAAAGGTTACGGCATGTTTTTATAGATGGTCGCACTGCCAGTCTGGGTGAGATTTGTGCGGTGTTGCCCATATTGTGGCAGCTGTACCCTTTCTGTGTAAAGGTTATGGCATGTTTTTATAGATGGTCGCACTGCCAGTCTGGGTGGGATTTGTGCGGTGGTGCCCATATTGTGGCAGCTGTACCCTTTCTGTGTAAAGGTTATGGCACGTTTTTATAGATGGTCGCACTGCCAGTCTGGGTGAGATTTGTGTGGTGGTGCCCATATTGTGGCAGCTGTACCCTTTCTGTGTAAAGGTTATGGCACGTTTTTATAGATGGTCGCACTGCCAGTCTGGGTGAGATTTGTGCGGTGGTGACCATATTGTGGCAGCTGTACCCTTTCTGTGTAAAGGTTATGGCATGTTTTTATAGATGGTCGCACTGCCAGTCTGGGTGAGATTAGTGCAGCTGTACCCTTTCTGTGTAAAGGTTATGGCATGTTTTTATAGATGGTCGCACTGCCAGTCTGGGTGGGATTTGTGCGGTGGTGCCCATATTGTGGCAGCTGTACCCTTTCTGTGTAAAGGTTATGGCATGTTTTTATAGATGGTCGCACTGCCAGTCTGGGTGGGATTTGTGCGGTGGTGCCCATATTGTGGCAGCTGTACCCTTTCTGTGAAAAGGTTAAGGCATGTTTTTATAGATGGTCGCACTGCCAGTCTGGGTGGGATTTGTGCGGTGGTGCCCATATTGTGGCAGCTGTACCCTTTCTGTGTAAAGGTTATGGCATGTTTTTATAGATGGTCGCACTGCCAGTCTGGGTGAGATTTGTGCGGTGGTGCCCATATTGTGGCAGCTGTACCCTTTCTGTGTAAAGGTTATGGCATGTTTTTATAGATGGTCGCACTGCCAGTCTGGGTGAGATTTGTGCGGTGGTGCCCATATTGTGGCAGCTGTACCCTTTCTGTGTAAAGGTTATGGCATGTTTTTATAGATGGTTGCACTGCCAGTCTGGGTGGGATTAGCGCAGCTGTACCCTTTCTGTGAAAAGGTTATGACATGTTTTTATAGATGGTTGCACTGCCAGTCTGGGTGAGATTTGTGCGGTGGTGCCCATATTGTGGCAGCTGTACCCTTTCTGTGTAAAGGTTATGGCATGTTTTTATAGATGGTCGCACTGCCAGTCTGGGTGAGATTTGTGCGGTGGTGACCATATTGTGGCAGCTGTACCCTTTCTGTGTAAAGGTTATGGCACGTTTTTATAGATGGTCGCACTGCCAGTCTGGGTGAGATTTGTGCGGTGGTGACCATATTGTGGCAGCTGTACCCTTTCTGTGTAAAGGTTATGGCATGTTTTTATAGATGGTCGCACTGCCAGTCTGGGTGAGATTTGTGCGGTGGTGACCATATTGTGGCAGCTGTACCCTTTCTGTGTAAAGGTTATGGCATGTTTTTATAGATGGTCGCACTGCCAGTCTGGGTGGGATTTGTGCGGTGGTGCCCATATTGTGGCAGCTGTACCCTTTCTGTGTAAAGGTTATGGCATGTTTTTATAGATGGTCGCACTGCCAGTCTGGGTGAGATTTGTGCGGTGGTGCCCATATTGTGGCAGCTGTACCCTTTCTGTGTAAAGGTTATGGCATGTTTTTATAGATGGTTGCACTGCCAGTCTGGGTGGGATTAGCGCAGCTGTACCCTTTCTGTGAAAAGGTTATGACATGTTTTTATAGATGGTTGCACTGCCAGTCTGGGTGAGATTTGTGCGGTGGTGACCATATTGTGGCAGCTGTACCCTTTCTGTGTAAAGGTTATGGCATGTTTTTATAGATGGTTGCACTGCCAGTCTGGGTGGGATTAGCGCAGCTGTACCCTTTCTGTGAAAAGGTTATGACATGTTTTTATAGATGGTCGCACTGCCAGTCTGGGTGAGATTTGTGCGGTGGTGACCATATTGTGGCAGCTGTACCCTTTCTGTGTAAAGGTTATGGCATGTTTTTATAGATGGTCGCACTGCCAGTCTGGGTGAGATTAGTGCAGCTGTACCCTTTCTGTGTAAAGGTTATGGCATGTTTTTATAGATGGTCGCACTGCCAGTCTGGGTGGGATTTGTGCGGTGGTGCCCATATTGTGGCAGCTGTACCCTTTCTGTGTAAAGGTTATGGCATGTTTTTATAGATGGTCGCACTGCCAGTCTGGGTGGGATTTGTGCGGTGGTGCCCATATTGTGGCAGCTGTACCCTTTCTGTGAAAAGGTTAAGGCATGTTTTTATAGATGGTCGCACTGCCAGTCTGGGTGGGATTTGTGCGGTGGTGCCCATATTGTGGCAGCTGTACCCTTTCTGTGTAAAGGTTATGGCATGTTTTTATAGATGGTCGCACTGCCAGTCTGGGTGAGATTTGTGCGGTGGTGCCCATATTGTGGCAGCTGTACCCTTTCTGTGTAAAGGTTATGGCATGTTTTTATAGATGGTCGCACTGCCAGTCTGGGTGAGATTTGTGCGGTGGTGCCCATATTGTGGCAGCTGTACCCTTTCTGTGTAAAGGTTATGGCATGTTTTTATAGATGGTTGCACTGCCAGTCTGGGTGGGATTAGCGCAGCTGTACCCTTTCTGTGAAAAGGTTATGACATGTTTTTATAGATGGTTGCACTGCCAGTCTGGGTGAGATTTGTGCGGTGGTGCCCATATTGTGGCAGCTGTACCCTTTCTGTGTAAAGGTTATGGCATGTTTTTATAGATGGTCGCACTGCCAGTCTGGGTGAGATTTGTGCGGTGGTGACCATATTGTGGCAGCTGTACCCTTTCTGTGTAAAGGTTATGGCACGTTTTTATAGATGGTCGCACTGCCAGTCTGGGTGAGATTTGTGCGGTGGTGACCATATTGTGGCAGCTGTACCCTTTCTGTGTAAAGGTTATGGCATGTTTTTATAGATGGTCGCACTGCCAGTCTGGGTGAGATTTGTGCGGTGGTGACCATATTGTGGCAGCTGTACCCTTTCTGTGTAAAGGTTATGGCATGTTTTTATAGATGGTCGCACTGCCAGTCTGGGTGGGATTTGTGCGGTGGTGCCCATATTGTGGCAGCTGTACCCTTTCTGTGTAAAGGTTATGGCATGTTTTTATAGATGGTCGCACTGCCAGTCTGGGTGAGATTTGTGCGGTGGTGCCCATATTGTGGCAGCTGTACCCTTTCTGTGTAAAGGTTATGGCATGTTTTTATAGATGGTTGCACTGCCAGTCTGGGTGGGATTAGCGCAGCTGTACCCTTTCTGTGAAAAGGTTATGACATGTTTTTATAGATGGTTGCACTGCCAGTCTGGGTGAGATTTGTGCGGTGGTGACCATATTGTGGCAGCTGTACCCTTTCTGTGTAAAGGTTATGGCATGTTTTTATAGATGGTTGCACTGCCAGTCTGGGTGGGATTAGCGCAGCTGTACCCTTTCTGTGAAAAGGTTATGACATGTTTTTATAGATGGTCGCACTGCCAGTCTGGGTGATGGCAGGCTGCGTGGTTTTTTTGTACAGACGCTATGCAGATTCCTATGGCTGTTTCTTTCATTGAAGACTTTTCGTTCGTGCTTTCAAAATGCTGACCATTTTATGTTTAAGGAACTGCAACATGGTGTGTTTATTCTGCTAGCGTGGTCGCAGGGTGCAGAGTGTGTTGGCTGGCAGTGATTCCATACTTGCATTATTTAACAGTTGTTGAGGAATTTCAGGACGAGCTTGCAATTTTCTTTTGTTTTGGATCTGCAACACAATGTATTTTTGGGTCACCGCAATGTGTGTTTGTGTTGCACATGCGTGATGATTGGCACTCTGCATTTACAGAAAGTTTAGGGGTTACGTCCAGATGTGACTGTCCTGCGGCTGGCTATGGAGTGCGTGCTCCTAAAGAGAGCATGCGCAGAGTGAAGGTAGGGTGCCGGGCATGCGCGGTCTGGTTTTCGCGACTGGGCATGCGCAGTGTGGTTGATGGTACTGGGCATGCGCAGTGTACAGATACTGCTTCCCTCACGCCTCCTGAAGCTTTGTCCGCAGAGTCGCCTTTGCATGGAGCCGGTAGGCGGTACTGGGCATGCGCAGTGTGGTTGTATGGTACTGGGCATGCGTAGAATGGTTAGGCGCTTCTGGGCATGCGCAATGAGGTTGTATGGTGCTGGGCATGCGCAGAATGGGTACGCACATCTGGGCGTGCGCAGTGTGGTTGTATAGTACTGGGCATGCGCAGATTTGTTACGCGCTTCTGAGCATGCGCAGTGTGGTTGTATGGTGGTGGGCATGCCAGAATGGTTACGCGCTTCTGGGCGTGCGCAGTGTGGTTGTATGGTGCTGGGCATGCGCAGTGGAGAGACACCGCTTCCCTCACGCCTCCTGAAGCTTTGTCTGCAGAGTCACCTTTGCGTGGAGCCGGTATGCGGTACTGGGCATGCGCAGTGTGGTTAAGTGATACTGGGCATGCGCAGTATGGTTAAGTGGTACTGGGCATGCGCAGTGTGGTTGTATGGTGCTGGGCATGCGCAGTGGAGAGACACCGCTTCCCTGGCGCCTCCTGAAGCTTTGTCTACAGAGTCGCCTTTACCCGGAGCCTGTGATCAGGTCAGAGGCTTCATCTTCCCCGAGCAGCGTTTATTATTATTCCCTCTGTGCGGCTCTATCGGCGTCATGCCCAGGCAGGGCTAGGGCAGGGGGGTGCTCCCCCAGTACCTCTTGCACACACCCCCCCCTCCTCCTCCTCTCCCTTGGACCCTCTTCTTATCATTTATAACTTCCTTACTGGACTCCTGGAGCCATAAATAAAGAAATAAATGCACGGGGGGGAGCCCCTGCAGTAGTCTTTTAGAATGCTGTGCATTGCGCTATAAGCAGCATCTACGCTGAGTTTTGGGAGAACTTATTTTTTATATAAATGTAGGGAATGTGGAAAAGTACAGAATACTACCACCACAGACGAACTGCAGGGAGGCGTATGGGATCTCTGGACTCTTACCTCGAGAAAGCGGTGGGAGTGGCTGAGGCTGAGATAACTGCAGCAGGAAAATCATTATATCCCCCCCCACCCCCCCACAGTGAATAAACCACCAGTAGCACAGAGTCTAGCTGTGGGTCAGGGAAACGTGGTGCAAGTACATTATTCACTATTTACCCTTCATCCAAGTAGTCACTCAGTCAAAATCTTTATTAGTATTTATCCATTAAAACATATGCAATAATTACAACATTCATCCAGAACATTCCAGCGTCCCTATTGACCCATCATTAAAAAAAAGATAAAACCTGCAAATGCAAAATGACCAAAACCAGATCAAATCGTCTCAATAACACATTCCTAACTATATAAGCTTCTCGAGCATACTCACAGAGGCTAAGAATAAATCCCCCATTGCTACTATTCATTGTATAGAAAAGGGCCTCCTGATCAGTACTACATTGGGCCTCATCACGACCCTGGCGGTAAGGGGTTAATGCCAGCGTTAGCTGCGCCGACCCTTTACCGCCAATTACGAGGTCCCTTAGCGCCATGGCGCTTTTAACACCTGCTTTTAGCAGGTGTTAAAATCCATGGCGCTAAGGGACCATGGAGTTAATTACGCCACCGTAATTTACGGTGGCGTAATTAACGCCTTCCCCACTCCCATTATGCCCTATGGGGCAAAAATGGGAATGGGGAAGGGTAAATGGGGATTGGGGACTTACCGCCCCGCCAAGGTCGGAATGGGGCGGTAAGTCCGCCAACCACCATGGCGTAAACATAGTTTACGCCATGGTGGTAAAGTCACGGCCCAGGCGGTAACTTACCGCCTGGGTCGTGATGAGGCCCATAGTAACGACGACGCGCTATTGAACTTTGTTCGTGTGTCGGAAGCGGCTGCGGGTGGCTCTTGTGACGTTTTCCCACCCAGAGAGCTGCTCGTGGCAGGGGAGTTGCTAGGTCTGGAAAAGATCCGGACTAAGCTAATGTCCAGGCTGTCAGGGCTGGGGGCTAGCTAGTCTTTTGACTGTAGCTCCTAAGCTTCTATCTGGGGCTATAGCCCCCTCACCCCCCCCTAGCAACGCCCCTGGCTCATTGGCCCTTTCCTCTCCTTCTCTGTGGCTCTGACTGTCCCTCTGCTTGCTTCCTCCTCTCCCTGCTGGGCTGGGGACAACACACACAAAAAGACAGTCGGTGGACGGCGTCATTGCTGCATGGGGTGGGGTGGGGTGGGGGGGGAGAGAGAGAGATCTTGTCGGGCGATCAACAGTGACTTCTTGATGCAGAGGGCAGAGGTCACGTCCCGGGCAGTAACTCGGAAGGTGCAGTCCGCCCCCATGCAGCCCTCGTGACGGCTGATCCTGTTTTGTGTGTCTCTAGAAATGCAAGCCTCTTTTTGGGGATATGCGTTAAAGACACACAGTGGACAGCACCAAATGGCACTCTCTCTCTCTGTAGCGCGTAGCTCGCTACCCATGTCTCCCCTAGCCCTTTTTAATATTTCTTTCTCCCGCTGTCTGAAACAAGATTGGATACGTATAGGGCAGCAGAGCTTTGATACCATTGCTCAGTGCCCTAGCCCAAGATCTATTTATTTTATTTTTATTTATTTGCATTTCTAAAGCGCCAAACTGCCCTGTGGCATCGTGGCGCTGTAAAGAAGGCTTACTTGGTTACATAAGAGCTATACATGGCATGCATACATGAATGTTACAATAAATATATGCAGTTACAGTAAGTGCTTAGCAGTTGTTACATAGGATGGTGGACAAGAAAATGGTGCCAGCCACATCATACATGGTGGCAGCTACAAAGAGTTGCGTGGACGGTATAAGTAGGCAAGAGCATGGCGGCAACAACATATAGATGCGAAGGAAGCAATCTATACATAGATGCAAGGTTAATGTCAGCATTGAGTAGTATGGTGCTATGCCCATGTAGCAGGCACATACTGCTATGGGGCAAATCAACTAGCAGTAACGTGGAGCTAGGTTCTCGGTATGGCCGGTCTCGGTGGGTCGGGGTGTCTGTCTGTCTGTCTGTCTGTCTGTCTGTCTCTCTCTCTCTCTCTATCAACTTGGGTGCGGGAAGAGACAGATGTACAGCTAACAACAAGGGAGGATGGAGGGAGGGCTACTAGCATACAGGCAGCAACTGGGGGGGTGGAGGGAGGGCTACAAGCATACAGGCAGCAACGGGGAGGGTCGAGGGAGGGCTACAAGCATACAGGCAGCAACGGGGAGGGTCGAGGGAGGGCTACAAGCATACAGGCAGCAACGGGGGTTGTGGAGGGAGAGCTACAAGTATACAGGCAGCAACGGGGGGCTCACCTTGCGAACCGGGCTACGAACGGGAGGAGGGACGGCGTCCACCTGCCGGCATCAGATTGGCCCTTAACAGCAGGTCAGAGACCAATCACACTGCAGCAGGGGCACAAAGGAAACAAAGATACCTAGTGGAGTGCTGAGGATATATAGGGGGCACTCGTGAGAGGCCAGTGAGCACTACCCTCCTACGGGTACAGCTTTTTTCCCACGTGGGGTGGGGGGGGGGGGGGGAACACATTATTCAACTATTTCCTGTGCGTTGAGTATTCTGCTGCTCCCTCAAGCATTCCCGTGACCCAGACAACAGAGGCAACCCAGACAACTGGAGGCAATTGACTATAGCAGCATTCCACTCCATGCCTGCATCTGCTGACAACGTCCTACGCTCCTCCTATCTATAAAAACACTATTCCAGTAAAAGAAATGTCACGACAAGCGACTCTGCACAGAGCGGCCGCACGTAACAAGCGTCACATTGGACGAGGAACATGAACAATCACTTTCCCAGGCCATTGACAACAACAATTTGTTTCTGAAGCTTGTAGTAAACTTGAAACAGGCTTCCATGGGTTGGGAATTGACTTTGACTGGAACAAATAACTTGGAGGGTGTTCTAGATATCAATTTATGCAATACACCAGATATGGCGGTTTTTGCATCACATTCTGATTCCGCTCATACAGATGCTTCCACCAGAGAAGGTGAGGCAGAAGACCTCAGTAATACCTCTTGGAGAGATAAGGGTGGATTTAAGGTCTCTCTCGCTTCAGTGGAAGCTGAGATTCATCTTCAGTCCTCAACTCTGGCTTTAATAATTGAGGCACGGCGCGCCAACAAATCGCTGATGCTTTAACTGATTGACCTCATTTCAACACCTTCAAAAAACATCGAGCTCCCAACTCCTCAAGAATAAGCGTCAATTACTGACTCCATATCTACCTCCTGTAGTACAAAAGCATGTGACAGTATCAGCAAAGATAAAACAAAATATCTCTCATGGCTTCAAGAGTGACTGCTGTCGCAAGGTCAGAATGATCCAAAAATGTGCTCCAGGCGGTACTATCCGTCAGGCATATTTGCAAGGTCCTCTGAAAATAGGTGGAAAAAGACAGCTTGAGAAACCACAACTAACAAAGGTCCAACCTATCAAACAGCCGAAAATTAAGGGGCGGATGGCATCGTTATGAGTGAACAGGCGACGGCGCTAATTAATCATACGCCTTTACAGTCCGCAGAATCTAAAGTCATTTTACCTATTATACATACACATGCCCTTAAAGATAAGGGAACGTGGATTATCCTGGAAGAGAATGATCCAACTATGTGTAGTCCCTTAAATAAATTGACTCTTTTGTCCATTTTTAAACAACTCCCATATCTGGATGTAATACAATCAATGGACATACTGAAAATCGAGCTACCCTTATGGAACAGATCCACGAATTGGGTACTGGTTGAGTTTGCGTCCCCTCTAATAGTGGCTCTCTTAAAAACCCATGCAAAGCTTCTGTTACAAGTAGGATGCACCCGGATTGCGTGTAAAAAGATCCAAGGTGCTACCCAACCTTCTCCACATGACGTGCTTGGAGATATTGAAACCCAAAGTACTCTAGCACGTGAAGAAGTAAGGCCTACTGAATTTTGGATGCCAGTGTGCCCTTAAAATGGGGCAATCTGACCAACAGAATCTCTAGCACCTCAAAGCTGCTTACCTTGGAATACACATGGTCATCGATAATTTATGCTGGACGCAGAGGGTCAAAGACTGTGGGAAGATGCTAATATAGTCGTTTTACAAGAGACATGGTGCACGAAATCAATTGTTATTGACGACCACCAAATATTGTCTAATACCGCTAACCCCTCTAAGAAGGGTAGGGCTAGTGGTGGTTTAGTAATTGGTGCAAAAGCACATATAAGATTGTCTCCTTTCCCAAATAGGAAGCCATCTGCAAATGTTTTAATGGGTATACTGCAATTTCTCTCGATTAAAATAGAGGACATTTTGATTATAAACATCTATGACCCTCCAGGTGGCATTCTACAAAATATCTTAATTCTATCTCTTACTGGCTTGAGAGATCACCAAATGGCCACATCTTATTAGCAGGTAACTTTAATAAAACGGCGTTACATTTGTATGAGAATATCCCTACAACGAGATATAATTCCTGGTTTAAAATCATCAAGTTCTTTGACTTAAGGTTTCTTAGTTTATCATCTATGTGTGATGTGGAATCTCAATATACCTGGTCAAATGGAATTGTAAGATCATTGATAGACTATGACCAAAAACACAAAACGCGGGCAAATTCTGGCGATAAAATAATGTTTGTACGTCCTTCTCTCCGACATAAATTAACCCTATATCCCAGATGGTATGGTTATCATATATTCAATTCTTCTATGGAACCTAAATTGGTTGGTATCCTCGATCCTGTTCGTATTGACGTGGTGACACATGGCCCACAAGGTGGTCGAAATAAACAAGGAAATTCTGGTACGGTTAATTGGAAAATCTAAAGCTTCCTGTGTCGAGGCCCGGATGGTATCCCAAATACGGTGTTCAAGGATGATCCGATTCTGTGGGCAACAGTACTTGAGGTACTCTTTAATCACATTATTCGGACCGGTCATAGTCTAGATTCCTGGCAGAGGTCCATATTAGTCCCGATTTTTAAGAAGGGAAATAGGCTGAAGCGATCAAATGATCGCCTTTTGACAAAGATGGCGATCCAGCCAGAAATAGTTTGCAAATAAACTTTTGGAGCAGCTAGCTACCTGGTTAGAGGAGAAGAACATCTTGATAATTTTCCAAACGGGTTTCAGAAAGAGATAATACGATGGCTAACATCGCCACTTTACAATTTCTTATGGACCCAACTACTGGGGCGAAGTGTAAACTGTATTATTGCTACGCATACTTTTCTAAAGCCTTTGATTTGGTCTCAAGACCTAAACTTTGGGCCACATTGGTAAAGTGGGGGCATAGATCCACAATTGTTATATTATATGCAGTCACTCTACACAAATACATCTTTTGCAATTCGCCTTAGTTCTGAGGGTAATTACTCTGAATACACACCTCCAAATCGGGGACTGAAGCAAGGCTGTGTGCTGGGCCCCATCTTGTATAATGGGTACACAGCAACCATGGAACTTGCACTTAAGATCACACATACTTTTCCACCTAAGTTAAACGGCATTAAAGTAGTCAGCATGTCATGTGCCAATGATATTATCCTATTCGACCGGACCCAAATTGGCTTGCAGCGTACATTGAAAGCATTATCCAACTATGCCAGGGAAAATGAAATGGTCGTAAATAAAATAAAGACTAAAACGATGTGCTCAGGGGGGACTCATGGAGTTCTTGAGAGGTTTAAATGGCGGATAGGAAATACTGTGTTGATGAATGCTCAAGAGGTATGATATTTAAGGTATCCCCTTAACGACTAGACCAACCCGTCTTACTATGAAACTTGTATATACACGTGAGGATCTGGAAGCGATGGTTGGCTATCAAAAAATGATATTGAGCACTGAGGGGGACGATATATCCAGGGCTTTGTTGAGATTTATAAGGTTAGTATGGTTCCTCCTAGAGCATTGTTTCGCTCTTTTAACATTTAGACTTGGCTGGTGGCAGTGGTATCTACCCTAATTTTCTACCGCAATTATATTAGATAAACGTGGTATTGTTCTTGGCTATTATATTAGCCTCAAATATAACCCTGCTTGACCAAATTGTCTTCCTTTTGGCTCTGGTTGGGTTTATTCGCCATTTATTTTAAAGTCCTTCTTGTCTTTTACTTTGTGCGGCAAACTAGGTTCGCCTTCTTTGTTCACCGTCTTTTGGCGGGCTTCTGCTCAGAAGCCCTCCACCAGGCACCTGGGTGTCTAGGTGGGCTGAATGTGAGGGAGGGGTGTAGTCACCCCCTGCACAGGGTATCCTAGGAAACCCAAGTCATACTTTGTCATGATTGGCTGAGACAGGCTGTTTGAATGGGAGTTTTGCGCATAAAAGGCAGGTCCCTTGGGCTAGAAGTCAGAGAGTCGCCACTGGAACAACAAGGAACCGAAGAGAAGCGGAGAGAACGACGACTGCTGCAACTACCCTGTCCCGGTGAAGCCCTGCTGCAGTCCTGAGCTATCTACCATTCAACGACTAAGAGGAGATCCAGTCCGGAGTCTTCTTGCCTTGAGCCTGGTGAGGATAACCAGCTCATCTTCCACAGCAAGAGGATCCTCTTCCTTGGTCGAAATCGCTGCACACTGCTGTGGTGGTCCGGATAGCCATTTGAAGAGCCTCTCCTGTTTTTAAGGAGTGCACCTTTTTATTCATTGTCGCTGCTGCCGGCTTCATCCCTGTGTGGTGCAGACCCCCTTCAAACGTCTTTCTTCACAACGAAGCTCCAGGAATCGTGGGTTTGCGGGAAACCAACAGGAACAACTGCCAGGGCACCAGCTGCACCATTGGAATAAGGTACTGTGTTCTGCTTGAGGAAACTGGGTGAACCCCTTTTCTTCATCTCCAAGGCTTGTCCTTGTCTTCCCTCCTTCTTATAACTTGTGCTTCCGAACATTGACAATATCGAAGTACTCTTGGCTACGTTGAATCGTGAACTATCTGACTGTGTGATCTTCGGCAACAGGCCCCCGGTGTCACTTAACCCTGGCTCTGGCTCTTTGACTCTTGAACTCCTGTTTCTGAGTGTTTCTCGATTCGGTCTGCCTAACCAAAATATTGCCTGTGATTTTTGCCTCCAACTCCCTCTGGGTATCTCAGGTGCTAAATGTGTTTTTGCCCCGGTAGCATTTCATGTCACGGATACGCGTTTAATTAGTAGACCGAACTGTCAAAAAGTGATCGTAATCGTATTCGCGGTAACATGTTTTGTTTGTAACACCGGTTCATCCAAATACAGGCTACTTACCTTGAGACATACTGTACAAAGTGAATTGGTTAGTTGTAGTATATTTGATGTGTGGTTTGTGTTTAAGTTTAATAGAAGTGTTGTGTTTATAACAAATGGTTTAAAAATATATGTACTTATATTTTTCTACCTGAAACCTTGAGTCAGTGTTTGCTTGAGTCACAGTAATTGTGTAATCTCTGCTACTGCTCATATACTCTTCAGATAAGCCTGGCTGCTCCGCCACTGCTACCACTCTGACATATTAGTACAGGCTTGTACCAAAGGTAAAACTTGTATTGCCACCTATGGTCAATTGTGTGTAGTGGTCCCTAAGGGCACTGCACAGGATTCTGCCTAACAAAGGGCAGTTTCGAGTGTGATGCAGTGGTTTGGTGAAAGGAATTTCCTACTCAAGGAGATAAGGTTTGAAGTATAGGCTGTGGAAAACGCTAGGGCGTTAACATGCTTAGTAATAAAAAGCTCTGCATCCAGGTAGACCACCAGAGATTTTACCTGCTTAAGGCCTGGTATTGCAGTGAGATTGATGAGAAATGATAAGGCTGTGTCAAGATTTTTAAGACAGTGTGGGGGGCCAACAATGAGTAACTGTTTTGTCGTCATTAAGACAAAGATTGTGGGTGGCCATCCAATATTGATGATACCATAAATCCTATTAATTGCGTCAGTGTCTTCAATGTGGTTGCCCATTATAGGGATGAAAGTTTAGAGGTCATCAGTGATGTTCGCGTAGCTGATGTCAAGTGTGTGTGTATATATAGTCATTGAAAAAAACAGTTAAAGAGAACTGGATGTTAAGGTACAAATTTAACGTAGAAAAACCCTTGAAATTCAGCAGACAATTCAGGCAAAGTCACCTTATCTTCTCACCTACTGTTGAGCAGAGTATGACCACGATGACATCGGAGATTACATTACTGATGCAATCACTTTGTGACAACAATATAGACCGGATCATGAATATTTTTGCTGTGTTTGGTGTGGTTTTATGTATGGGGGGGAGGGGGAGTTGTAGTGGGGTCAGTGAAGGTGAAGAACAGTTTTTGGGTAGCTTATAACTTTGGTGCTGTTTGACAAATCTTCACACTTGGCAAAAACAACATAGATGTGACTCCGAATAATATCCAAAGTTTGGTGGGGTTTCACTAGACATTATTTCAAGGATAGTGTGCTGGTTAATGTCGTAGACACCTCTGCCATTAGGGAGACTGGAACCAGCAGAATTGTAGTGGATTCCACATTAATTATAGCAGATGAACGAGCCAGATGGCCTTGCCCCCCTCTAAAGTTCCCATTTATACATGTAACTCTAGCTGTGAATATTGGAGGAGTTGGGATACCGTGAGTGTGCAGAGACAAGTCCCTGGAAAAGTTCTGCTAGGGAATGACCTCAGAGACTTGGGTCTTGTGGAAGACACTGAGAAATGTCCACACACTAGGTCTCAGACCATGGTTGCCTTAGCCAAGCCTGAGACCCAGCTACAGCCAAGGGGGAAACCTAGAGCTAAAGCACTAAAGAAACAAAGAGGGAAAAAAAACATTGCCCCTAGCTCACACAACACTGCGGTGGAAGCGGCTGGTGAAGCTCCTGAACCTGAGCCGTGACCACCCTGAATTGCAAAGTTTATTTGCAGAAGGGGGTCCATGTAGGGACACGTTTAGTAATGGCCAACCAACGTGAGTCCCTATCTCTGGAAGAGCTCAGGAGACAGGACTATTGCCAGCTTGAGGGTGAATCTCCTGGGAAACACAGAATCTATTGGGAAGGTGGGCTCTTGTACACTGAGCCCACAGAGTCCTCTGAAGGAGACCATAGGTGGCTAGTGGATCCCCTTCAGGTGAGACCCTTCCTCCTAAAACTGGTGCATGAAGTACCCCTTGTAGGTCATCTTGGCATCATGAAGACCTAAGAGAGGTTATCCATGTCTTAGTTTAGTTTATTATTTATATTGCACACCTAACTCTGTGGTAACTGGGCACTGAGAACTTGTGAATGAGTTACAGACATTCATAGGGTTACATCAGGCACACATGTTAGTCGACCAGGGGTTACAGGTAATTTCGATTTGCAAATAAATACAGATAAGAGCATAAAGATGTTGCCATTGGTTACAGTTAGACAAGGCCAGCTTCTCCAGCAGTTTCCCCAATAAGGGGGTGATGGAAATAGGGCGGTAGTTGGCTAGCGGGTAGGGTCTGCTGAAGGTTTTTTCAGGAGGTTGCGCACAAGGGAGTCCTTGAGGGAGGAGGGGGACGATCCAGTGGCAAATGAATGATTACAGAAATCAGCGACTGCAGGGGCAAGTGAGTCAATGTTGTCCTTGATGATTCTGGAGGAGCAAGGGGAAACCTGTTTAGAAGAGACCTTGTGTGGCAGGAGAGAGGAAGGAGAGGGAGGAAGGGGGAGGGTGATGAGCCAAGGGAGGCAAGGGGGAGTGGGAAGGGTGGGAAGGGTTTGGAGGGTGAGTAGCAAGGGTGTTCAGGATTTCCTGTGTTTTTGTGGCATTGCAGAGAGCCTGGGAAGGGGAGGAGGAAACTGCAGAAGGGGTGGCTAGTTACCTGCAGATCTTGAAAAGTTTGGCTGTGTTGTTGGTTGCACTGGAAATCCATGCCAGTATGTGGGCTCTTTTCAAGGCACGGAAGGAGAGTCTGTATTGCCTTTGGAGCAGGCAGCAGGCCAGTTTGCCAGAGGATGCACCAGAAGTTCAGAGTCATACCAGGTGTTACGCTTAGAAGCAGGTTTCAGGAAGATTCTCATGACTGGGGCAAGAATGCCAAGAGTATTGGTAATGGACAAATGGAGGTTGCTGAGAGCCGAGGCAGTGGTAGAGTCTGAGGTAGGGGAGTGAGGTGGAAAGAAGGTGGAGGTGAAGGCAGAAGCTGACACATGTTTCATTGGGCGGATCTTAGCGTATGAAGTTGACAGGGCGTTTGGGGGTGCGGTCAGAGGACCAAAGGGACCCAAATGGGAGGAGAGGAGAGAATGGTGTGACAAAGAGAGAGGGGTGGCAAGTGGGGAGTAGAGTGAGACGTCAGAGTGAATGAGGGCATCAAGAGTGTGTCCAGCCGATATAGAGGAGCAGAGGTCAATGAAAGGAGTAGATGCTGTGACAGGGGAGTCCAACTGGATGAACATGGTGGTAGTACCAATAGGCCAGTAATGGTGACAATGGTCAAGGTGGAAGAGGACGAGATGACCTATTTGCACACCAGACTCTAAAAGGAAGAGTAGAGCTGGGTGGGATAAGATGGTGGAAGGAACCCACTCAGGTAAGATGAAGGCAACCCCATCACCATCAAGGTGAGGTTAAGGCTTGGAAATGATTTTGTAGCCATCAGGGAGGAGGGAGTCAAAAGCAGTGACAGGGCTGGCATTGGAGCAAGTTTCTGTAAGAGCTAGAATGTCTAAATGTCTTCAAGGAGGAGGGAGATGGCAGCCGAGTGTTTGTTGGCTGAGCGGGCGTTAAGAGTTGCCAGGTGAAGGAGGTCATGGTCTTTGAAAGTTTTCTGAGGGGGGGTACAAGGGCTTGAAAGACTGGTAGGAAGGGGAGGGGTAGAGAGAGTAGTGGGAGGAGAGGCAGGAGAAGGTAGGAAGTTAATGAGAGACAGCAGGATCCGGTCAAAGAGAAGGAGGTTGGGTTGAGGACCCTGAACCAAAATAGTGCCTGTGTGGTAGGCATTAACGAAGTAACGTGAAGATGAGAAGCCGGCGAAGGGAGTTCCTCACTTGGAACCACTGTTAATGGGAGAGGGTGAGGAAGTAGTGAGAGTAGAGCTAAGATGAAGGGTCCATAGGCCTGGAGAGGGGACAGAGAAGAGCATATCAGTGAAAATCTCTCTAGTAGAAGCACTGACATATGTGTCTCCGTTGGGAAGCCCAGGGTTTGCACTCAAGATGTCTATTTTGTGCTTTTTTCTTCCTGACATCAAGAGGGTGGATAGGTGATAGTGTAGCAGTTAGAGAAGATGGGTGAGATGGTGAGAGCCAACAGGGTGAAAGAGGATAGTAGAGGGGTGAGGAAGAGTGGCTGCACTGCACAGTTCTAGCTAAACTTACCAGGTGGCCTAGAAGACACAAAAGGTTGAAAATGCAATTGAAAAGGAAAGCTACTTTTCAAAAGTAGGCTTTAAATGCAAGAGAAAATGGTGCACAAATGAAAGTGCACAGAAGTGATAGTAGTAGGTGTGGGAAGGGAGGCAGAGAACAAAGGCTAATGCTATGGTATCTGTATCTTCCATGCTGCAGTCATATCCTCTACTGATGCTATGGTATGTGTATCTGCCATGCTGCAGCCATATCCTCTACTGATGCTATGGCATGTGTATCTTCCATGCTGCAGCCATATCCTCTACTGATGCTATGGTATGTGTATCTGCCATGCTGCAGTCGTATCCTCTACTGATGCTATGGTATGTGTATCTTCCATGCTGCAGCCATATCCTCTACTGATGCTATGGTATGTGTATCTGCCATGCTGCAGCCTTATCCTCTACTGATGCTATGGTATGTGTATCTTCCATGCTGCCGCCGTATCCTCTACTGATGCTATGGTATGTGTATATGCCATGCTGCAGCCGTATCCTCTACTGATGCTATGGTATGTGTATCTTCCATGCTGCAGCCATATCCTCTACTGATGCTATGGTATGTGTATCTTCCATGCTGCAGCCATATCCTCTACTGATGCTATGGCATGTGTACCTGCCATGCTACAGCCATATCCTCTACTGATGCTATGGCATGTGTATCTTCCATGCTGCAGCCATATCCTCTACTGATGCTATGGTATGGTATGTGTATCTGCCATGCTGCAGCCATATCCTCTGCTGATGCTATGGTATGTGCATCTTCCATGCTGCAGCCATATCCTCTACTGATGCTATGGTATGTGTATCTGCCATGCTGCAGCCATATCCTCTACTGATGCAATGAGATGTGTATCTTCCATGCTGCAGCCATATCCTCTACTGATGCAATGGTATGTGTATCTTCCATGCTGCAGCCGTATCCTCTACTGATGCAATGAGATGGCCGGAAAGTTGGAGGATACACCTCCAGCTATGAGCTGGGGGTAAATCTGCCTTTCTGCCCAATTTCGGTGAAATTACCGCAGTAATTCTGCCTAAAACACCTATATAGTGGTAAAGACTAAAAATAAAAATGGGAAATTACACCGCCACTTGTAATGCAGCGGTAATACCGCTGGACCAAGTGGCGGTAACAGTAATTATATTCAGTGGTATCTCGGGTTTACCACAGAGATACTGCCAACCTCCAGCATGTTTGGTTCTTAAATAAAGGCATTGAGTGCTCAAATTCATGCATCCCATCTTCATTTGACAACGTGTGGCCTCAGAGCCGGCTGTCTTGACCAGTGTCTTGGAACCCGAGTTCATAGTTTCATAGACACTTCCAGAAAGTGAAAGCTCTGTGCGCATGTACCTGGACCAGGGCAGCGAAGCAGCGCCATTCAGACTGAGAGCCTGATATTTCACTAAGTGGGGCTTGGTCCAACTCCGTACCCAGTACAGCAAGGTTTTCATACCAGTATATCAGCAATCGGAGAAAGTTTACTCTCCCAAAAGCTTGTCCCTAAAAACCACATATTTAGTTTTATCAACGTTAAGCACACAGCACTATTCCTTGCACTTACTATACATAATGGCTAGATTGTGTTCGAGGCCCATGGGAGTTGCAAATAGAATTACTGCGTCATCCGCAAAGAACAATGCAGGATTCCTGTCAGTTCCTAATTTGGGCGGATCAAGACAAGAATCCAGGAGCTCTTTAATTATCTTGTTAATATATAGACAGAAGAGAAGGGGGTTCATGCAACCCTGTTGCCCCCTCTCCCTCACCTCCTCTGCCTCTACTGGTTTGGTTAATTCCCCACCCAGGTCCCATCTACGTGAGCCCTTGTTGTCAGTATAAAGACATTTAATGTTAAGGAGTAGTGTTCTCCGGAATACCCTTCTTTTGAAGCACCTCACATGAGATGCTTTGTGGCTTTGTTCGAAGGTCATCAAACCAGTGCATCCTCCAGAGAAATCTTCACCGAAATTCTTTTCTCTTTCCCATCTCCAGATCTATGAACTTCTCATCTCTACTCTCTCCCCTTACTCTTCCACTACCATTATTGGCATCCCCAATCGGGAAGTCCTCTTGGCGAGCTTCTTCCCATCTCGCTGCTGCCTTAATGTCTACTTCACGGGCACAATCCTGGTTCAAGGCCCTCAGACCAACCTCCTTTTCTTTGACCGAATCCTGCCGTCTTTCATCAACTCCCTTCCTTCTCCTGCCTCACCCCTAGCTCCCCCCTGCTCCACCACCTCTGACTGAAGTACCACGCCCCTGTACCCCACCTCAAAAAGACTTTCAAAGGCAGCCACCTGGCCACCATCAATGCACGCTCAGCCAACAAACATGCTGCTGACATCTGCCTTCTCCCTGAAGACAATGATCTTGACATACTTGCACTGAGACTTAGTACAATGCCTCTCAGTCACTTCCGTTGATTCACTCTTACCCAATGGATTTAAGATCACCTCCAAGCCTCAACCTCACCGGGATGGTGGTGGAGTTGCCTTAATCTTCCTTGAGTGGATTCAATCTTCCATCCTACCCACCCAGCTCTATTCGTCCTTTGAGAGCCTAATATGCAAACCGGTCATCTCGCCCTCCTCTACCTTGACCATTGGTACCATTTACTGGCATCCAGGCACTTACTCTGTCTCTCTGAGGGGGATAATTTCTGTTCCTCCTTACGCTCTTCCACCTCCACCCTGCTACTCCTGGGTGACTTCAACATCCATTTAGACTCCCTGTGCACAGCATAACACCTTCTGCATTGACCTCTGCACCTCCCTATCCCTCTCCATTCTTCCATCTGGTCCAACCCACTCTTCCGGGCACACGCTGAAAGCAATCATCCATTCCAAGCTCCCTCTTATCACCTCTGGTTACCCCTCTATCTTGGTCTGACCACTCTCTTCACTCCTCCCACCTGGGTCCATATGGCTCTGTGACATCTCCTCCAAATGCCCTGCCAACCTCGTTCACAAATATCCGTCCGATGAAACAAGTGTGAACTGCGGCCTTCACTTCCACCTTCATTCCCCCTTGCCCCCTCAACTTGGACTCTCCCTCTGATTCTGCTCTCAGCAACCTCTATCTTTCCATTACTCACACCCTCGACATCCTCGCCACAGTCATGAGGATCAGCCTGAAACCTGCTTCCAAGCGTAACACCTGGTACGACTCCGAACTTGCAGATCAAAAACGTAAGTGCAGGGCTGCAGAACGGAAGTGGCAAAGTTCAAGTTCACCCTCTGACAAACTGGCCTGCCGCTTGATTCAAAGGCATTAAAGACTATCAGTGCAAAAAAGGGCCCACATTCAGGCACAAGTATCTGGCGTATCCTACAACACGGCTGAACTCTTCAAAAGCTGCAGGAAACTTGCCAACCCGTCCACAGTTTACTCTGCCCCTACTCCTTTCCAGGACCTTTGCAATGCACTCACCACTCACTTCACCTCCAAAACTCAGGACATATTGAATAGCCTTATCTCACACTCTTCATACTCATCCTTCCCCCACGTGCCTCCCCTGAACACTCTGTATTCTCCTTCCTCCTTTGCCTCTGTCACTCCAGAAGAAGTTACCAAAGTTGTCAACTCCATGAAGGTCTCTTTCAAAAAGGTTGCCACTTGCTCATCCGGAACCATCAAGGACATCATTTCCACTCCTTTGCTACTGGCTCTTTTCCATCCTCCCTCAAGAACTCCCTTGTGCACCCTTTCCTTACAAAACCGTCAGCAGACCCTTCCTCCCCGGCCAACTATCACCCCATCTCCACTTTCCTGGGGAAACTGCTTGAGAAGTTGGCCCTCCCCCACATTAAGTCCCACACTGAACTTGTTGGCAGTCTTCACAACCATCAGTATGGAATCCAAGCAGCCAGAGGCACAGAAACTGCTCTTCTGAACACCTGTGAAGAACTCCTATTATCCCTCGATTCCAACTCCCCTGCTGTCCTCATCCTCCTTGATCTCTCTTGTACATTTGACACAGTGAACCACTCTATCCTCATAAAAAGGCTCCATGACACCCGGAGTGGGCACTGGACTGGCTTACCTCCTTCCTCACTGACTGCTCTTCCAAAGTCATACTGGGCACCAGGGTTCCATTCTTTCGCATAGGCTGTTTAACAACTACCATACTTTGCTGGCACGCCTCATTTCCTCCTGCTCACCCAACTTCCAGTGCTATGCTGACGACACACAACTTCTTCAAACTTTATACAGATGCCCTTGCACCCTCCTTTATCACTGACTGCCTCTCAACCATCCAGGCCTGGTGTCCTTCTAATGATCTTTCCCTCAACGCCAGCAAAACAGAGATCCTCCTTATTGGGACCACGGTACCTGACTTATTCCCTTCACAATGGCCTTCTTCCATGGGCTCGCTCCGTGCTCCCTCTTCGGAAGCCAAAAACCTCAGAGTCATCTTCAACTCCTCTCTGTCCTTCCTTCCTCATACTCAGGACATTGCCAAGAAGTCCCACTTTTAGCTTTTCCTTCTGAAAGGAATTCTACCTTTCCTCCCCATCTTCCATGGACTCAATCTTTCACGGGCTCTGGCTCTCTCTAGGCTCGACTATTGCAATGGCCTCCTTAATCTAACTTCATATACTCTGCGACCCCTCCAGCTAATCCAGAATAGGGCAGCAAGACTTATTCTTGGCCTCAAACACTGGGACCACATCTCTCCTGCCCTACAAAGTCTCCACTGGCTCCTGATCGCAGCACAGATTACATTAAAATCACTCTGCATCATCCACAAGGCTGCCCGGGGCCGCGGATCACTCTATCTGCAACTCTTTCAGACCAAATACTCCCCCCCCCCCCCCCCCCTCTATACACCTGCGCTCCTCTGGCACCAACTCCTTGCACGTGAAGTGGTTTGCTAAACAGAGAGCAGGTGGTTTATCGCTTTCCTTAGCAGGCTCCCTTCTTAGGAACAGCCTCTCCCTCCCTCTACGTCTTGAGCAGGACTTAAGTTCCGGAAAAGCCTCAAGACCTTCCTCTTTACCTCTTCCATCTGCTAATCACACAGTAGCTTGACTGGTGTGCAGGCCCCTTATGCATCCTATGCGCCCTGACCTCCCACATCTTATCATCCCAGCTGCCGTCTATCCTCTGCACTTGCCTCGGCTCACCCTCCACTGCACTTCTTCATGACACTTTACCTGCTGCTCTCCATGAGCACCACAGCACCTATCCCATACCCCTCTGCACTTGCACGTTCTGAACACTCCTCATTGTCTCTTCTTTTTGTATTTAATTATTTAACATTGTTGTAATTACATATCATCCCCTGCCCCCTCCCGGTGCTTCCTCTATAAGCGTGCAACAAGTGACCAATAAATAAAATAAATAAGTGAGGGGTACGTCAGTCTGCCTCCACTAGGTGCTCATTGGCCGTTGGAATTGATTTGTACAGAACCTCCACTGGGAGAGTGTCATTCTTACCCCCAATAGTTCCTTGTGTCGAGGTGACTCAATGTGGATTTGGACAAGGAGTTCTTGCCATGAAATGGGGAATCGGCAGAGAAGGGATGTTCAACGTGCGACCGGTTACATATCCGGGAGCCATTGCAATGTCTACACAGATCCTGGGGACATTGTGACAAATACAATTATTACTTGTGATCGGCCTTCTCATTTCATTTTCTTGGTTATAGGAGAGGCATTAGCAGGTAAGGGATACTCCTCCAACGCCACTAACAGGTCATTAATCTCACCAATTAACTTATTGGCTTCCCTGGTTGGCCCTAACACATCAGAAGATCTCTGAGCTGAGCCATGTTGGGGGGGGGGAAAGAGAGATATAGGGAGACAGAAGGAGAGAGATAGGGAGATCGCTTTTTGTGCTTGTTGGCCATGAGAAAAATATATAATCTAAAAAGTTACAGCAAGAAAAATAAATCGTAGAGTTGTTGGGGTTGAGGTGGTCCAATCCCTCCCTCCTCGCCATTCCCGCGGTGTCTAAGGCACATGTGAGCCGGGGGTGGGGGGGGACCCCCACCTCCACAGTACCCGATTGTGTTGTGCAATATAGAAATGTACCTGCCAAACCTAATCCTCAACCTGACACTAGACGCCATTTTGTATTAGAATAGACACCATCCTTGCACTAGGCCCAGAAATCATCCCACTGCAAAGAAAACAGCTCTCCCCATCCCCATACACAGCACGGAGAGGCCAAACCCCCACCATCTCCCTTCCTCGACAGCTCAGCGCGAACCTTGTTCTCACGGAAGTCCAATCATTTATTGTTGCAATTGTCCTGCATCACTTCCCCAGATTGTGCTGTCTGTGAAGCATGAGATCATAGAAAACTCCTAACACAAGTGCCCATCCATCTCCACTAAACTGCATGTGCCCTTGCAACTCCCACCTCACCAGGCCATGTCCCACCAGTCGCTGACCCCTCGCCTTCTTTCATGCTGATAGCCATCAGACACCCTCAAGTTGGGCATTACAGAACACCCGCCACAGGCCTAATCCCAACCAGTAGTATATTTTCCCAAAATAAACACACGTCTACCTATATCATGAGAGTTCTAAGCAAGGAGGATGGCAGATCAATTATCTGGGGTGGGCACCTGGGTGTTGGGATAAAGGTATCAAAGAGAACCTCGAGTGCAAAGGTCGAAATGCCAGTATATTAACCCATTTTCTCTTAATACCCCCTTCCATGTAAGAATGTGAATTATAGCCATTATTCTTATAATTGTTCATTTTATTGCTTTGCTTAGATAGAGAGCACTGTGTCACTTTCGCCCTGACCTTCACACCACGGAGATGAGCCCAGCTGACCCACGTGGGGATGAAGCAACTGGAAAGCAACAACCAATTAACATCCTACCTCCCTTATAGTATCAACTGTTCCATAGGGCCCCTTCCAATCAAATGTTAGGATTTGTGTTTCTCTTTGCAATTTAGTCTTATTCCTTAGTGGGGTGTGTCCATTATTCTGGTCTATTGGAAATAATGTGCTTTTCAGGGTGCATGCCTTCATTTGGTGACCCCTCGTGTGATATTTCTCGAGACCCCCGTACGTCGAGATCCACAGCATCTCCGGTAGGGCTGCCCCCACCTACGGCTGACCAGTCCCCAATAAACGCGTAGACAGAAGAGCGGTTCCTGTGGGTCCCAGCTTTGCGAATACCCCGCTGGTCGCTTGAGCCGGGTGCAGCCCCAAGGGAGAGGCCCAGGTGTTGTGGATAGATGTTTATAATGCGTCTATACAGCCAGATGGTGTTTCAAGGTGCATCACGGCAAGGGAAGGGGGCTACAGGGAAGAAAACAAAATAAGAACGTTCCTGCTAGATCTTGAGACATTCGGTTAGTGCAAGTGCAGTAGCAGGAGGAAGGTAGAGGGAAGAAGACAAACATTAACATTCCTATTTGATTGTGAGACAATTCAGAGAAAATTTGTTGTTGAACCGATTGCTCTGTAGGGCGTCTCACTTTTTTGCTTCTTGAAGGATCTTGATTTTGTTTTTACATGCAATGAATTTCCTGCGTTGCTGTTAAGTTGGATTCTCCTTGGCTTTTTCCTTAATCCTTCGCAGGACTTTGGTCGTTATGCCTTTCAGAGATGCTTTGAGTAATGCCACATCTGCGCTGCATGTGACAATTCTTTATTTGTATTCTGTGATTTTCAGAGGTGGTGCAATTCAATTCACCTGTTAATAATTACTTTTGCTGTGCAATATATAAGCCATTGTATGCTTTTAAAAGTTCAACTAATAAATGTAACTGCACCATTCATCTCATGCTGGCAAGTCCTGAATGTTGCTGGTATTGTAGCTCATTTATTCCGCTTTTTGTGTCTCTCAGCTCTTGTGCAGTACTTCTCTATTCTTCTCAGATTGTCATTTTCAGTTATGCTATTAGTCACTTGCCGCCAGAGGGTGATGGCCTAGGTGCTTCTTATCGCTGATTACTGACAGGATTCACAACATCTCTCCATGTGGCAACTATTGGAACAGTAGGGTCTTCAAAGATCTCCTACACACTGGTTGGGCTAAAAAATTATTAATCTTCTGATGCATGATCAGAGCTGTGGAGCCGCTCTATCGGTTCTTGCACTCTGTGCCTTCGTAGAGCTTCTCCCCTCTGATGGACTCTAGAGCTGATTAATGACTCAGGCTTGTCCTACACTGTGCACGTGCATGTGTAGGGTTCCCCCAGTATGGATCCTCTGATGGATTCTCAGAGCTGAGGAACGACTGAAGCTTTTCTTGCACTCTAAGCACTCGTAGGGCTTCTCCCCAGTATGGATCCTTTGATGGCTGTTCAGAGCAGAGGGGTCACTGAAGCTTTTTGTGCACTCTGTGCACTTGTAGGGCTTCTCCCCAGTATGGATCCTTTGATGGCTGATCAGAACTGAGGGGTCACTGAAGCTTTTCTTGCACTCTGTGCACTTGTAGGGTTTCTCCCCAGTATGGATCCTCTGATGGTTTCTCAGAGCTGAGGAACGACTGAAGCTTTTCGTGCACTCTGTGCACTTGTAAGGCTTCTCTCCAGTATGAACCATGACATGGTTTCTCAAGTGGGAGTATTTACTGAAGCTTTTCTTGCACTCTGTACACTTGTAGGGTTTCACCCCAGTATGGATCATCTGATGCTTGTGCAGATTTGGGATCTGTGTGAAGCTTTTCTTGCACTCTGAACACTTGTAAGGCTTCACCCCAGTGTGGATCCTCTGATGGGTTTTCAAATTGGTGTGTCGACTGAAGCTTGTGTTGCACTCAGTGCACCTGTACGGCTTCACCCCAGTATGGATCCTCTGGTGGCATATCAGAGCTGAGGACTGAATGAAGCTTTTCTTGCATTCTGTACATGTGAAGGGCTTCTCTCCAGTATGGATCCTCTGATGGTTTCTCAGCGATGAGGATGTAGTGAAGCTTTTCTTGCACTCTGTGCACTCGTAGGGCTTCTCTCCAGTATGGGTCCTCTGATGGATTCTCAGAGTTGAGGAATGAGTGAAGCTTTTCTTGCACTCTGTGCACTCGTAGGGCTTCTCCCCAGTATGGGTTCTCTGGTGCTTTATCAGAGCTGAGATGTCTCTGAAGCCGTTCTTGCATTGTGTACACTTGTAGGGCTTCACCCCAGTATGGGTCCTCTGATGGATTCTCAGAGTTGAGGAATGACTGAAGCTTTTCTTGCACTCTGTGCACTCGTAGGGCTTCTCCCCAGTATGGGTTCTCTGGTGCTTTATCAGAGCTGAGATGTCTCTGAAGCCATTCTTGCATTGTGTACACTTGTACGGCTTCTCCCCAGTATGGATCCTCTGATGGCTTCTCAGAATTGAGGAACGACCGAAGCTTTTCTTGCACTCTGTGCACTGATAGGTTTTTTTTTCCATCATGGACTCTAAAATGAATGCTCAAGCTGCTGTAAACACTGAAGCTTTTCTTGCACTCTGTGCACTCGTAGGGCTTTTATCTGGTATGGATCCAGACCCTCTGATTCGGTGATGGCTCTACTTTCTGTTGAAAGAAAGAAAGAAAGGGTTCAGATATTATTTCATGTCAATGCACACTCAGAAGGAAGGGCACAGATTTGTTACCAGTAAGTGTCACTTATCCTAATCCTACTCTTCCACATCACAGGACTTAACATATAAGGTGACCATCGTCCCCTAGGAGACATTCTCAAAAAAATATTTTTTCATTGCATTACCCTGCCCCGTCACCCGGCATGTAAGGCTAACTCCCATGAAAGACACTGTAAGAAAGCAAGGACAATCATTTCTTGGGGGTAGGAGAGGTGGGAGGCATGGTATCATAAGTATTGACACTGACACAATGGATATAATTTGTAAAACTGTTATTGAAAATGTTGGGGTTGGAGAAACTCCTATATAACGTTAAGGGTCCCCCAGTAGGTTTAAGAGCACAATGGCATGCATTCAACTTTTCTATTGTTTTTTACACAATACATTTTTTCAAACATACCAGCATAATTGGCAATAGGAAAACACAATCACCAGTTAATTGTGATTCAAATCGTTTTATATTTAGGTGCAGAGTGATGGAACATTTATTCCCATCCTCTTATTTTTTCATTCTTCGAAATAATTTTGCCCAAATGTACTTTCTCTTTTCAGTGCAAAACATGAACAAAGTATTTGGCCCTCATTCCGAGGTTGGTGCTAGTCATGGCGCTATTAGCACCATGACTAGCACCAATACCGGTACCGTGTCCGCCCTCGTTCAATGGGGACTTACCGGTCTAGTCTGACCTTTGCGGGACCGGTAAGTCCCCATTGCAAAAGCCATTCCCCCTTCCCATTTCAACCCCCATAGGGCTGAAATGGAAGGCGCCAATAACGGTACTGCAAATTGCGGTACCGTTATTAGCTCTGAAGTCCCTTTGCGGGTCCCGTCCATAAGGACGGTGCTGCATAGTGACCTCGGAATATGGCACAAAGGGATTACCGGCACCGGTGTCATTACTGGTGCCCGGTATCCCTCTGTGCCCAGGTCGTAATGACCCCCTATGTCATTTAACCCTTCATGTTTCTGCACAGGTTCATATATTCCAAAATGTCATATCTGGTGACGAACATTAATTTCTCAATGTTCCTTAAATCCATTGCGCTCCAAAAACAAACCTACTGGGACACCTTTAGTATTGGGGGTTACCCCTCTAATTAAACTTGGAGAAATTCCTATTCTGCCTTAGAACACCATCAAATGATAAACAAAACAGTCCTAGTGGAGTCTGTCAAATCAAAATGGCCTACACTAAAAAAAACGAATGTCTGCCCTATCTCTTGTACAAAAAGTCTAACGAGGAGAAAATGTATGCAAAAGGAAAGTGTTCAAATGATAATGTGGCTGAACCAGCTATCCTCCCCACGCAAGGCCTCACGAGTTAAGGCGATCCTTGTAGGCAGGATGACACACTCATACTTAGCTTCCAAAACAGTACACAGTTAAAAAACATGGCACGAGGCCCACGTGGCCTTCCACATTTAAAGTTCACTTCTCTGACTTTTAAAAGGTTTCATCCAAAATGTTCACAAAGGGCCCCCTCTGCCGAGCTCAGACCTTTCACCACACAGTTTTCATAGGTCCCCCTCTGCCAGGCTCAGAGCTCTCACGATACAGTTCACACAAAGTTGCAAGGGGGGCTCCCTTCCCCAAGCTTAATACATTTCGGGTCTCCCTCAATCAGGCTCGGACCATCTTTCGAATGTTTGTGGCTTTCTTTAGAGACAACAGCAGGATCACTTCGACTCAACATTCACTATTCTTTCACTCTTGCTGTTTGTTTTCCCTTTAGCTTCAAGCAATGCATATGGATTTTCAAATGGGCTACTTCCTTTCAACGGACCACTCCATTACTTAATATCACTGATCTTGCAGCTGTATTTCACTTTAAAGTTACTTCACAGGTCTGCCTTTCTTCACGTCTCATCCACACGCGTGCAGCCTTCACTTGTGATGATATGTTGCTACTTCATTCACTTCATCACACACCGGTTTCTCAGGTCGCTTGCCAACTCATCAGCTGTGTGTGCTTCTTTCTTGTTTTGCATTTTCCAAGTTGCGAGTCAAGGTTAGTACCACAGGCTTTAACTCGCCTCCCCGACTATGCCCTTCACCCAGTAGGGTCGCTGGCGTCCTTGAAACACAATGCAATCTTAACTTGTGGGATCTGGCCTTCTTCATGTGTCTTTTGCGGCCTGTCGGTGGCAATGAGCTCCAGTAAGGAAGCCTTGGGGTTTTTTGGCCCACTTCTCCCGTCTCTGGGTCTGTTGCTCTGCTCCAGTAGTTGAGCCTTTGTCCCTGAAGTTCTGCTTGTTTCACCTTGCTCAGACTAGGTCTTTAGGTGTTTCTTTTTATTTGTGTGAGGAGAGCTAATTGGTATCAGGTGTATGCACTTAGGTTACAGTGCCTGACTTTGCCTACCCGATTAACGGGACATGCCCAGTACGATGCAAGAGTTAGTCTGGTTACTCTCAGTGACCCTCTTCCGGGGCCTAGTGTTTGGGGGTTAGGACTTCAGAAAATCCCCCCAAAAAAATAGGATGGCGTAGATAAAAAAGGGCGGGGGGAATACCGCATCTCAACCCCACTCCCTGAAGACCCCTCACCCAGGTGATCCTCCAGCACTGGTCCACCCCCAGGAACTGGATACAAAAGCGATGCCCCTGTCCTGGCCACCTGGCTGCCAAATTCCAGGGGACTAGCGGGTGATATACCATTTGGTTTCTCACAATGCTTTGAAGAGGAAGATTAGATCTGTGAGTAGTGAAGATTATGTTAATCTGGCCATTAACACCACAACCATCATCTTCATTCCTGTTCTTGACAATGAAGTGTACCCCTGTGTCATACCCGACTCACCATGTCCCCGTTGTCCCCACTGCCCCTGCTGTCCCGCCATAGAATTAGTAATTACTGCCCATTCCAAACAAACCTTGGCCAATTTGTTCTGAATAAGCTTGGCCTCTGCCTTTTGTGCCCGTTCTATACCCTCTACTTCCTTTTTTTTTTACTTCCTTTTACAAAATTGCACAATATGTGCTTGAATTTCAGGGCAACTCTTGGCCTCTATCCCTACTACTTTATCTAGATCGTGATGGACTTCCTTGGGGAGTCCCTTCTTTAGAATGTGGTAAAAAAATTCGCCACATTCTTGTCCCATGCTTCTCACTTCTCTTCCTTTCACATTTCCTGAATTAACTGGATATGTGCAGCAGGTTCAGAATCTAATTTAATTGTTTTTGTTCAAATAGAATTTATATCCAGCGTATCGGGATACATAATATGCAGGGCACCCCATACTTGTGCCCAGTAATTATTAAAAGCTGCTCCATCGTGGGTATTTGTATCCAATTTAACACCCGAATACCCCGCTCTCCTCCAGCCGTGAATAGGCTTTTAATATCCCCTATTGCCAACATGACACCGGAAGTATATTTCTCCAATCCATAAATCCACTTCCCCGTCCCTGCAGTGAGCGAACGGAACGTCTTCATCAAGATCTTCCGGTACATGCGTGACCACAGGACCTAATACGCCCTTCCCTGAGCCTTCTGGAGTAACCAAAACTGAGTTACACCCGCTCTTCCTAGGGCTTCCTCCATTTCTTTCTTGCTACGTGCTATGGCCATGCAAATACCCTGGTGCATTCTAAGAATCCTCTGTTGCTTGGGTGGGAGGTAGGGCAGTTACCCAGCTCTACATCCAATTCCTATTCTTCTCCTACTTCTGTTATTACATCCCCCAATACTTATACACGCACGGAAGCATACTCAACAATACCATAAGGTGCCGGCACTCCACCTACCTACTAGAACACTGTTGCAGTATTTCTTTTCTCCATGTCCACAATGACCTTCTTGATAACAGATTTATCCAAACTAACAAGAACTTGCCCATGCTTTCATCGTCCTTCTTCTAAGTCCCTTACCCATCTTCTCCCTTCTTCCTGCTCTTCATTTCCCTGCCGCTGTTACAGCATTAACTCTTCTTCGGCTAGCCTCAGCGCTTCTACCATTTTTTCCCACTCTTGTGACACTACTACCGTTTGCAGCCTATCCTCTATCCCAACGGTAAATGGCACAGTGTCCCCTTTCTCCCTCATTCTCAATCCTTCATCTTCTCTTCTGGCTATCGGCCTTACTCTCTCTCGCTCGCTCTTCCACTCTTAAGCTAACCTAGAAGTCAGGGAAGTTATTCCCTTTGAACTCTCAACCTTTCTGCAGTCCTAACCATTGTAGCTGTTACCCTTCCACTTTCCTCGATGTTCCATTTCCTAGAAATTTTAGCCAATGGAGGCATTACCTGCATCCATCTCGCAACAACTGGAGTGGCCGCTGGGGAAATTGGAGGTTTAAGGTTCTGTATACCTTCCTGGGAGCGATAAAGGATAGCACCCATATAGGGGTGGTGCAGAAGGCATTCCTGCACCCTCCTTTTTTGGCCTCACCTCCGAAACTTTAACAGTATCGGCATTCCTGCCTTTTTCATACATCCTCCATGGCTCTAAGATATTTAACTGCTTCTCTAGTTTCGGGCCCTTGTGCCTTATGGTTAAAACGGTATGCAAGTTCTCCTATATCTCGGAATCAATAGTACCCACGATAGGTCAGGTATTAAGCATTTTACCCTTAGTTTCCCCGCAGCCATTCCTGATGGTATAATAACATCTTCGCCTTATAATCAGGAAGCACCTGGCACAAATGATTCAATGGAGTCTCCATACTCCAACCCAAGTTATCCAAAATAATTTCACAAAAACACCAAAGTCGAACCCCTGGTGCAAAATCTCCACCCAAAAAAAATAAAAAAAAAAAAATTTTCCTCTTAATCTTCCCCCACAATCACTCACATCACTTGCTTTCACGGCAATCACCTTGCTTAGCTATTCACTTTAATTATACTACTCACTAGACAGCATCTTATTAAAAAAAAAAAACACTTGTCGGCCAATATCTCTAAGATATCTCCTTCACCACTGCTCTCACTCTTTTAATCACTAGTACAATCTTATCTACTACAGAGCGGTCTTTTCCTGACTACAAGAAGATTACCTTCACTACTTCAACTAACAAAGAAAAGTGAGGCGAGGGCTCCGTCTGCACTGTCAATACAAAATGAAGACTGCCAAGGGTATACTCCAGGAAGGTATCCACAGGTGGACTTCCGATAAGGTGCCATCTCGCCCCTAGGTGAGAGCTCCAGCCAACCAGACAAGCAAACGGAAGGTTATCAGGACAAACCTCATTAATGGCCGTGCTGGGTAGGATACCACCTCATATCTCTAAAATAACCAAGTAAGTAAAAAATATATACATAAAACAGTTCACTCACTCCTTCAAAGCACTCGCCCTTTCAATCCCAGTAACCTTTGACTAACTTTGGTACCCTTACCAAACTCCTTAAATCAAACAAACAACCCTCTTTTACCCCGATTTCCCTTCTTGCTTTAAACCCCAAAAGTGCACTCATGGGAACCCGAAGTCCTCTGATATGGTGCTCTGTTAAGTTGTCCTGCACAGCTGGGCCACAGCACCACGAGAAGGGCCTTTAACCAATATGGCACCAACAAACTTTTTCAGAAGACTGGTCGCCACAGAAAGGAGACACCCCAATGTCTCAGAAAGCATGGGGTCCCTTTGTGGTCACCAAATGTGTAGGGGCGGGACCTAATCACCTCAACAAAGTAGTCCCGCCACTTAAGGAATGAGTGAACGTTTTTGTACGGAAAGCATGTTTATTGTACAATCATTCAGGGAGCAGCTAAATGACCCGGTCGAGCCAAACAAACCTAAGTCTCACTGAACCACATAAGTTAAAACATTATATACAATTTTGCAAAAGTTATAACACTCCCATATGTTTTATTATAATCAGTCCCGCCACATGTGATTGGACAAAACCTCTATAAAGAAATCCTATCTTTCTCCAATTCTTCCTTTCCCGTTGGCCACTGTTATCTTAACTTTAATCTGTAGATCATATTCATATCACACCCCAGAGTGAGAGGCTAAGAAACAGAGAGAGTGTGAGAGGAGGGATGAGGGGGGGGGGGGGTAATGTGGATGGAGGAATAGAAGGGGGTAGTGTGGGGTAAGAAGTATGGGGGAATAAAGGGTGCATTGAGACAACGACAGGGGGTATGGTACATAGTGGGGAGGAGTAGAGAAAAAGGATTAGGATGGGTGGTGGTATAAAGCGCTATGTGGCTTCTGGCCACTGTCACTTCCCGAAGCTACGTTGCGCTGAATACATACAATAATAATGTAGTCCATCAACCATTCGACTGGCGGCTCAGCAACATAGTGATCGGCATGTCATGTTTGTGAATTTATTTCAGAATTGCATCATTGCACGTTAGAGTTCAGAAATGTTTCCTATGAGGCTTGGGAGGAGCTGGAGACCCCCAGCATGGTTAAAGTCTGCCTAGGAATGCAAAGCATTCAGCGAGACCTCTTTGCAATGCTTGGGAGAATCGATGGGCCGCTGCATTATTAAGCAAAAGGTCCCGAGGTAATGCCCTGTTGCCCATAGTTACGGGCCCGAGCGAAGTGAGAGCCTTAATGAAGGTCCCGAGGCATTACCTGAAGTGGTTTCCATACCAGATCCTTCGAGATTGCAATCCAGAAGGCAAGCGGAACATTACTGCAGGGAGGGAGCAAGCAAGGGACACACCAGACTATTTCAGTCAATTGCAAGAGGGGAGCGCGGGACTAGGAGAAAGCCAGACACAAACAAAGGACTACACCCCAGGGACTGCACACACTGCATGCTGGCCAGCACAGAAAAACAGGGTCAGAAGGTACAAAAACACACGAGAAACCCATCACAATAGCACACATTGGTCAAAAAAAGATTGAAAAAACACTCAAACCCCTCCACTAGAGGACATGAAACATGCCAAAAACGGATTACAATCAATGTACAACTACTCACTAATCATCAACCAGCCCCTAAAGCCTCTTCTCAGGTGGTTTCCCTACCAGATCCTTCGAGATTGCAGTCCAGAAGGCCAAAATGAAGTATTGTTGGGGGTCATTAAAAAAGTTTTCGTTACTTTCAATTCATTAATATCACTGGATACCGGCGGGAGGTCCTCAGTCGAGAGGATGAGGCAAAGCAGAAGGTAAAGCAGTCCAGGAGTTGGCAGGGAGATGACTCACATGAATGCCAAGGAGGTCAAGGTGGTGTTATGACCTCGAGGAGGTGGACCAAGCAGCCCACAAAACAATGTCAAAATTGCAGAGCACAGGGCTGCAGAGAACAGCAGATAGAAATGCTGGGAGCGTTTACCAACACAGAGCAATCCCGCAACCCCAGGAAGAACCGGTGACACCAACCTGTCAAGATACAGAAGCGGCAGGAAACCTGGGAGGGGACTGGGGCACACCAAATATAACGAAAGACAAGAACACTACAGGAGTCATCTCCCTCATCTCAGTAATTGGGAAACCAGTAAAGAACACTATCGGAGACCTCTCCCTCGTTCGTCTCAATAATTGGGAAACCAGTAAAGAACACTACGGGGGACCTCTCCCTCGTCTCAGTAATTGGGAAACCAGTAAAGAACACTACGGGAGGCATCTACCCCATCCTAGTATTGCTGCAGTTAGTAAAGCCAGCCAAGAGGACTATGGGAATCATTGCCCTCGTCCCAGTAGTGGGGAATATCATAAAACAAGTGCATGAGAACTGGATAAGGGTAACCTGGCTACTGGCCCCAGTAGAACAATGAAGAAAAGGTTGAGATCACCAGGAGGAGCAGCTTAAAGCAAAGGAATGGTTAAAGCAGTGGGGAGGAGAGAAAGGGCCTCATCACGAGTTGGGTGGTAACGCTAGCGCTAATAGCCCTGCCGCCAAACCCCCCGGCGCTATTAGTGCCGTATCACTGGTTTGGCGGAACGTTTAGTACCCATTCCCCATTGGGCCCATTCAGGAATTACTCATTCCCCAATGGGCCCAATGGGGAAAATTTGCGCTATTACCACGGCCGATTTCCTGTCGGCCGTAATCATGCCGAAAAGCTCAGGGCTGGGGGGAAATCCACCAAAGCCATGATCTGGCAGACCTTTAAATGCGGCGGTAATAGCGCTACCGCCGCATTTAAGGGTTACCGCCAAACTCGTGATGAGGCCCAAAGAGAGTCTGTCAGAAAGCCATAGTGAAAAGGGCCAAGACCCTGACATAGTGAAACATGGAACTGTGAACAGAGGGAATCACGGGTTACCCAAGTGGGGGTGGAAGAGTGCCACTGAAGGGGGTGATGGAGAGCATTACAAGGACGCATGAGAAGACACGCTATCAAGGCCGAGTAAGCCTGTCCAGGTGATCCTTTTCTTAAGTGGTCATGTCAGCGTAGATTTGTTTTTTTGTCAGAGGATGGACTCATTTTATTTGGACTACATCACCGACGACAAGCAACAGAGTAAGATTTCTGTTAGGCAAGGAAACCATAATGTTATGTAAAGCCAAGTTTGCAACATGTGATAGTCTAACCACAAGAGGTTATGTTTTTCTAGCAACATTAACATATTAATATGTTATCCACACATCCATGTTTTTCATTATATTTGCTTTAACTGCAAGAACCTGAAAATCACTAGAAATTGTTTTGAAAATAGGAGCACAGTTTTATGTATGCATTGTTCTCCTCATAGCTATGAAGTGTATTTATTTTTTTCATTTAGTTTGTACAAACTTTTGAAAAAAGAAAATTCTTACATTATCGTTATCATGCTCTTCCCTAGCAGACTTAGTTTCTAAAATTTTTAGTATGTATTTCTTCTAAAACATTTTACAAGTTCATCGGAAGCGGCTCCCTTTCACTCTATTCCATCAGAGTCTGTCTAGGGCCGCTTTGCCCTTTTGGGGATCTCGCCGGCTTCAACCTATTTCTTGTGGCAACGTGCGATTTCCTACATTTCTTACTCCATTTCTCGCATCTTGATTTCCATCTGTTGTAGAAACAATGTGAGTGTATCCTCCCGTGTTCTCTGCAAGGCTGACTAAAATCCACATACGTTTAGAGAGCAGATGGCCGAGGAATTCACCATTTTATGCCTCCCTTTGGATTGGTAAATGCAGTCTGTAAGTAAATGAGCCTGTAACATTACCAGGCTATCAGAAAAGGAACGCTTGAGGTTTATGATACATCTGTATATGTTATGTGTTCTTAAAAAGAGGCACAACATGTTACTCAATGTGATGACTGTCTTGGAAGGGGCAGGCTATCAATCCTCGTGAATAGAGAGCTATGTACCTCAATCCTCTCGGTGAGCTTGAATAGCAGATCAAGAAACGCAAAGAGCTTACAAGCTCTTTTGATAATTACAGTCATAGCCAATATTTACTTCAGCTCTTTTAATTAAGCAGACATAATCACAAGTAAAACCGTGAATTATAGCCCTGGAAGCCCTTGCAAAATCAGATCTATTAGCACACGGCAGAGGGGCCTGGTTTCTACTAATGCCAGTGGATGGCGCAAATAGCCCTTGCCAAACAACGCTATTAGCACCCGCCAGAGGGGTCTGGTATCTAATGCCAGTGAGTTGGGCACACAACCCTTGCCAAATCACCCCTATTAGCACACACCACAGGGGGCTGGTCTCTACTGGATTGGCCCGACAGCACTTGCCAAATAAACCCTATTAGCACACGCCAGAGGGGCCGGACCTCTACTAATACCACTGGGTTGCTCAGACAGCCCTTGCCAAATCAACGCTATTAGCACAGGGCAGAGGGGCCTGGTCTCTACTAATGCCAGTGGGTTGAGAAGGCAGCCCTTGCCAAATAAACCCTATTAGCACCCACCAGTGGGGCCTGGTCTCTACTAATGCCAGTGGATGGCGCAAACAGCCCTTGCCAAATAAACCCTATTTGCACACGCCATAGGGGCCTGGTCTCTACTAATGCCAGTGGGTTGAGAAGGCAGCCCTGCCAAATAAACCCTATTAGCACATGCCAGAGGGGCCTGGTCTCTACTAATGCCAGTGGGTTGAGAAGGCAGCCCTGCCAAATAACCCCGATCATCACATGCCAGAGGAGCCTGGTCTCTGCTAATGCCAGTGGGTGGTGCAAACAGCCCTTGCCAAATAATCCGTATTAGCACGCGCCTGGTCTCTACTAATGCCAGCTGGATTCGCAGACAGCCATTGCCAAATCAACCCTATTAGCACATGCCAGAAGGGCCTGGTCTCTACTAATGCCACTGGGTTGTGCAGACATTTAAGCTGCAGGAAGAAGGGAAAAAGAAACGTTACGATCTCACACAGTGCATTTATGTAATTGGACTTTTAGGGCAGATGGTATTAATAGTTCTATGTACAAGGTACTAATAAATTAACCACAGGTATTGCCAGGCACACCGCAGTACATTAACTCCAATGTGCACAGCGACTCCCTCGTTTCCAGTGTTTCACGGTTCAGGGGAAAAGCACAATGGTCCTGGAAGCCACAAGTAACTCCATGTCACCTGTGAGAAATCTGAGGGTGTTCTCGCAAGTAGACTTCGAGATTCCCTTATTTAGTTGGCCAGGGAAGGACTACCACTCTCAGATCCTAACCCTGGGGACGGATGAGCGGGGGAGGATCACCTGGGTAGGGCAGCCTGGAGGGTGGGGGGGGGGTGGGGGGGAGGTCCTTCAAGGGTTGCGACAAATCCCTTGTACAATTGAAAGTCTCTGACGCATTGACAAAAGAAAGCTACGGGACGGGAACCCCCCCCCCCCCCCGCTCTTTGGAAAGACTGTGAACATTGAGGAATAAGGCAAGTGTGGACGCGATAGAGGGATGCAAAAGGGAAGCTAGGGAATGGGACCCCCCGCTTTATGATGAGTTAAGGCACACTATAAACTGTGTTGGAAACTGGAACTGTTGTAAAGATGGTTATGTGTAACCGACGGAAGGATGCCAAAGGGAAAGCCAATGAGAGTGAATCCCGCATTGTGATAATGTAAAGTGAACTCTATATTTGGCAAACGTGAACCCAGTTTGAGGTATGAAGAGTAATGCTCCTCCGGGCCCAGGTACCTGCTCATCTTGCCACCCTCAGGCTCTGCCTCCGGGCCTCCCCCTGCACATTCAGACCTTCATGGCCTGCTGCCATAAACCCAGCACTTGCCACTTGCTGGCTGCACTCCCATTGTTTGTTGCCTTTTTATTTATTATTTTATTATTATTTTTGTTTTTTGCTTCTCGCTCCAGGGCAGGGGAGGCCCGGAGGCAGAGCCTGAGGGTGGCAAGATGAGCAGGTACCTGGGCCCGGAGGACAGAGGGTGGCCATGTGCATGGTGCCGTGGGTGAGTAGAATCAACAGGGGAGAGGGGAGGAGAAGGCAGAAGCAAAGAGGAAGGTCTTGAGGTGCTTCCAGAACCAGAAATGGTTCTCCTCCAGTTTTAGAGTGGCAGGGAGGCTGTTCCAGAGGGAGGCCCCAGCCGAAGACAGAGATCTACCCCCTGCTCGTTTCTTTGAGAAACGACTGACCCTGAGGGAGTTAGAGGTAGAGGAGCGGAGTGCTCGAGATGGGAGGTATTTGCGGAGGGATAGCTGAAGGTATGTTGGACCCAGGCCCCAGAAAGCCTTGTGGACAATGCAAGATGGATCCGAGCCCGGTGGAGGGGGGTCCAAGGGGCTAAGAGGAAACGCCCAAGGTACAAGATTACAGAAGGAGCTTTTTGTCTGTTTTGATCGGTCAAGCCTTCTAAGGCAAGAGACTTTGCAAAGAAGAGACTTGGCCGCTGAAGGTTCTGGTATTGTTGAACTGGAAGTGTGAGCCTCGTGCTGGAGGGGCCCAGAAGTATGCTGTTCTCAGAAGTCCCGCCTTGTCCCATGCTAAAGACGTGGGCAAGGGAGACCCAGCCATACAATCCTGGCTTATTTTGTGAACACTTCTCTGCTGAACATTATCCCACACTCTTTTTTTGTAACTTAGTGGTAAGGATTGGCAATCATTTCTTTTTTTAGTATAGGCCCTTTTTATTTGACAAGACGCCACTACGACTGTATTATTATTATTTGATGATCGTAGCTTGCACCCATCTTAGATTTAGGTGTAGGTTAGGCGTTTCTCACCCATTACGTAGTTCAATAAACACCCTTGAACCGTGATCACTTGTGTCTGTCTTTACTGTTGCCACCATGAGTTCCTTACACACTGCTGGGTCTCTGTCCTTTCCGATGTACCATTTGTTATGTAGCTCTGCCGCTGTCTCTTCTGCTCACAGTCTCCTGGTGTGCAATGGCGTCAGCTCTGTTCCTCCAAGCTGAAGGCTTGTCCTACTTCTCTTGACTTTCCTCCTGCATGCCCGGCACCCCAAATAGCACAAGGGACAAAAGCAAGCGAGAGAAAAACCATCTCATTAGCATTTAGCCGTTTGTCACACCTGACTGACACTTCACCCCAGTCTTCGCTGCACGCCCACGCCTTCTCCCTCCTCCCATGTTTCCTCACCCAGCCTTCCGAACACTGTGCTCCCTGGACCCTTTTGTTCCACGACAAAGCCCCTCATGTTCTATCCTGCGCTGGAGTGCAATCCCTCTTTACGGGACATGGTTCCCTGGGCAACAAAGGTTGCAAGATTTATTTATTAATTGTTGCATTTATAGCAGCGCACAAAGCCCCGAGACATCAAGGCGCTAGTTACAATGGATATGGTGTTACAGGATGCAATAGGTAGGCTACAGGTACGTTACATGTGCAGCACAAGGCTGCACAGGTCAATCGGTAGGTAGCAGGTTACAATAGCAGCTTGCGGCCGAGAAGTCATGATCATTGGGTTGCAGGTAAATTGCAGAATCAGCATGGGCAGCTTAAGTCATAGGATCAAAGTTGACAAATCGATGAGACGAACAAACACCCTCCTGCCAGAGATGCATTGATGCACAGTTGGGATCACGTGACACCTCCAGCAAGCATAGGGAGTAATGAGCGGTGTCAGGTGCTCTCGTCATTAAGGAGCGATATAATAGGAGTTCACATTCAGGCAGGTCAAGAAAGCAGTGATTGCTAGGAGAGCCACCCCGAGCATGACTGAGGGCTATAACAACTGTGTGGGTAAATGCACCAAGGTTTGGAGTATAAAGTTTTTTTTTTCTTGTAGCTGCATTGTGGCGGCTCGGTAAGTTTGTGGATAGCATTGCTAGGCTCGGCAGAGGGGGAGCTGTGAAATATAGATTGTTCTCCAGGTGGGTGGGGACGAGCATAAATAGAGAGCTTTTACAATTAGCGGTGGTGCCACGAAAAAAAGGTTAGCCGGGTTGCAACCAAAACAGAGGTGGCCAGGCTAACCTTGCGAGTATATAGAAGCTTTGTGTATGTCTCGAGCAGAGGATCCGGCTTGCCTGGCGGAGACCGGCCGAGATTGGGACTTGCAGCCTTTAGCACAGGCCGGTTCTGCCTGTCGGCAGAATGCTGGCTTCTTAGGTGTAGGGATGATTGCCCAATCACATTGTCAGATGGAGGAAGCAAGTGCAGGGCCATCTATTATGCTTAAAGACCCCCTGGACACTAAGCTTTTACAGATCTTTATTCAGTTCTTAAGTCCAGCCGCCACAAGCCTTTCTGATCACCCCCAACAGTCCACACTACAAGACTAAACATTCTCCTCGGAACCGACGCGGTGCAGGAGCCCAGTTCTATCATGGAACACAACCTTGCAAGCTAGATACATAACTATATACACCTACATAGGCATTCGGACATGAAGTGCGTTTACCTTCATAACACCATCAAAGATAGTGAAGCTACTGATATAGAGAAACATGAATTTATGTCACTTGCTGGTATTAGAAATGTGGGGGTATTTCAAAGAGTAAGTTAAGCTGGTGAGTATTAAAGTCAGTGTAAACTGTACATCCTGTCCTCCTTTCTTCAGACTCCTGCATTATCTGTACTCTCTGCAGAGAGATGGGAGCATTTTTTGCAAACCAAAATAAGTGACTAGAGCCAGGTAAGTAGGAGTGGCTTGACCCGTGCAAGGCCCGGAACCAAAGTCCTCATGCACTCACTTATCGCTGCTGGAACTGACCAGTCATTTCTTGCGAAGTTCGGATTCAACCACGAGTGATGTGATCAAATATCTTTTGAGGTGCTCTCCGGACCATTTAGTTTCTTCATTTTCAACAGCATTAGCGGGGACCCTGGCATCACTGCTTGGCTGCGCCATTTATTTCACCTACGCACGCACCTTGTAATGCTTGTTTTGCAAGAACCTTTTAGTAGTTCTATATTCCGAGATCCCTTTTGAGTGTTTATGTCATGCAAGAGTGGCTTTATTCAGTCATTGTCTGAAAGTCCGGACTTTGGAAATCTTGCACAAACTGAGCATCCCCCGTGCTTATTGCATACTGAGGCCTGGCTATCTACTGCAGGGCTCTCTCGAGACCCGGTGGTTTCCCCCTCCACACCTATCCTTGTGTTGTAGGACTCCTGAGGGTACAGGTATAAGGTGTGTGCGCTGTCAACTCGTCTAATTATGGTATCAGGGCATGGGATGCATCTTCTGAGGTAGGTACACAATCATAGAGAGCAGGAAGGCGTTCCCTCAATACCGGTCTGTAAGGCAAGACCTAAGGAATGAGACCCACCGCAGTACCCATGCCCATACCCATCCTGACACCTACAACACATGCCCTTACACCTTGGTCCACCACCTTGTCGGTATCCCACTTACTACAGATCCCCCAACCCATTACCCGCCATTAACTCTTAACGTGGCACCCATGTGAAGAGTAGGTCTGAGGTACCAAAGGTGCATTATGTGCAAGGGGGTGAAGTCTGCATAAGTTATTCCATTGCTTACTTTTACTTTGCCAGACATGGTCCAATCACTGTAATGAGAGTAAGGCTTTCCTGGGCAGCTGTCGGAAGGGGGAGGCACGTGTATTTTATCTTGTGCCGTGCCCCGTTTAGTTTATCCGCCATCATACATACATTGTTCAAATATAATGCCCTTTTTAGCTTATTGTGAACTACAATTAAGACACGGTCTCATTTTATAAAATAATTATGCAAGTAAATATGTATTTACAATACTAATAGTTATTTAATTGCAGTTAACACACATGACTTGTGACACGTGTGGTGAGAGGACACAGGACACAAGCAGCACACCTATCTGGATTGGTTTCATAGATATCTTGCCACAGTTTCAGCTTCACCATCAGGCTGGACTTAATATCCTTTCAAGTGCCCATGAAGCTTTATCATCACCTGCTCTGTCATCATTCACTTGTTGAGTAGCTTTTACTTGTCAAACCAACATAAGCTTCCACATATACTTTCCTGTTGGGAAGCTCAATTACTACTAAATGTCTTTTGCACAATCCTATCTAAGATTCCCAGTACACTCCTCTCCTAGGAAGCATATTCTCGGCTTCAGGTTCCCAGTACACCCCTCTGCTAGGAAGCTTATTCTCGGCTCTAGGTTCCCAGTACACTCCCCTGCTAGGAAGCCTATTCTCACTTCAGGTTCCCAGTACACTCCTCTGCTAGGAAGCTTATTCTCGCTTCAGGTTCCCAGTACACTCCCCTGCTAGGAAGCCTATTCTTGGCTTCAGCTTCCCAGAACACTCCTCTGCTAGGAAGCATATTCTCGGCTACAGGTTCCCAGTACACTCCCCTGCTAGGAAGCTTATTCTCCGTTTCAGCTTCCCAGTGCACTCCCCTGCTAGGAAGCTTATTTTTGGTTTCCGGTTTCTTTTAACACACCTGGCCCCCTTTTCCCAGGTTTATTTTGCATGTATGCTTTGTTATATGTCTCTTGCACAATTATTCTTGGCTCTTGGCAATGCTTGCTTATTTTACTCTTGGCAAGGTTTGCTTTCACGGCTTCTCCTATTCATTACTTCTCACATTAGCTTCCATATTCAAATCAGGTATTCAAAACAAAAATGTCTTTTGCACTAAGTCGCCCATCCACTGTGCTCGGGCCCCCTTTTCACCCAGGCAGACTCACCGGTCTTTGCACAGTCTGCTTTCCACTTTCTTGCAGCTTTCCAGAGTATCGTCTCTGCTCACGGTCAGCTCACGCTGGTTCCATCTGGTGCACAGCATCTTCCACTGCTTCCCTGCTTACGATGGAGCTCCGGTAAACTGCAGTCAGTGGTTCTGCACCTGTGAGCGTTCAGGAGCCTCTCCAGCACTCCCGGCACCTTCGCTCCAAGCCACACTGCTTCCTCAGCTCCGCTTCAGACTGCCAACGAGCCCATCTCGCTCGCTTCACTGGATCACGCTCTGTGTACCTCCAAGCATCTCGGGAAGGTGCCTTCTTGCCACCACGACTTTTGCCCTGGAACTCTCCTTGGCGCTCTTCTCTGGGCTTCTCCCAGTGTCTCCGCAGCTGCTTAGCTGAGCCATTTTTAAAGATCCAGGCTCAAGGATAATGAGTCCAACAAACGCTCATGTTTCTTCTTCCAGTCCATCTTCTGTGTTAATGGTGCCCTCCTCGTCTGAGTACCTAGGTGGCGTTGATGTGCACAGGACTCTATAAAGGGAGGGGTTGTATGAGTCTGGTTTGTTACTTCCTCGTCAAAGTACTTGCCGGATGTTCACTGGGAGAGGATTCATGGAAAAGATAGGGAAGGGACTGGGAATAACCTACAAAGGCTGGGGGACTTTGGGTTAATTAGAGGAGGTAAATGGGGGGATACCATGTCGCACCCAAGGGAGCCTCATCCCCACTCCCAATGGTTCCTCCAGCCAGGTGATCCTCCCTCGCATATCCACCCGCAGGACCAGGATCCGAAAGCGACGGCCTTTCCCTGGCACCCTGGGAGGAGGATATATTGGGGGAAGAAGTGAGGACGCCCCCAGATTCCTCACACATATCACTACTGTTTTGTAATTTTCTTAACAGATACTGTTAGATTGTGAATATGCTAAGGCAGTTGTCACGCAACTGGAATAACGTGATATTGGTATCCCATATCAACAACTGGAAGGTAATCGGGCTCCCATTTCACCCATTTATTTCAGGGAACACACATCAATGATCTAACCATTAGGTGACCTCTACATTGTTGGCTTAGCCACCAAATAAACATTGCAATTGCCCTTAGGGACTAACAGCTAACAGTAGGCTTTGAGTTAGGTTCTCTTTTACATGTTACCCTTTCTCTTGATTTCTAGTGTGAACACGAGTGGCTTTGTTTCCTTTAACTTAAGACATCGTCCATTTGGACGTTTCGATCGTTACAGCTATGAAATCCAGGTGAATGACAACTCCTGAACACAGGAGGATATACCCCTTACATATGCCATAATATATTGAGAATCATTTATTGAATTGTGTTTTTGATTTATAGATGTGAATTGAAGATTCTGGAACTATGATGTACAAATGTTGGTCCTGACGAAGGGTATTCACCCGAAACGCATAGAGCTTTGAACTAATTATTGGATGAAATAATATTTTGCTTCTGTTTGGATTAAAAATGCTGATGCATTGTACACCTTTGGCAGTGGAAACAATGGCTGACATGTGTATTGACACTATTGTTAAAATGTGATTTAGCAGTTTAATGGCGTGCAGGGGGCGTAGAGGTCCTTTAGTTTAGGACTCCATTTCTTTGATTTATGTATTAGGCAGCATAATGCCTGGGCTGCTATATCCCCACCCCCAACACTACGAATCTATTTAACAATAAATACTGGTTTAACATCTTCCACACAATCTCAACACAAGTGTGCACTACTAGAGAACCCAATACGCATGTGCCCCTTGTGTGCAGGCACAGTATTTCGGGTCGATGGCCATGATTCACTCAGAAAGGAAGTATATTCCCTAAAAGCTACCTATACCTTCCCATGAGGGAGAATTATCGAGATTGTTGCATACTCCTACCTTACCATGAGAAAGGGCGCTAAAGATCGTGGCCAAGCATACCTTCCAATAAGGAGCAGTAGAGATCATAGCCAATATATTATACCCTATCCTTACCTCTCTTTCTATCCGCTTTCTCTAACTCCCCCCTGGGTGCCTGTTGTATCTCGCCCCCCTGTTTGCTCGATGTCCGCTTATTTGTATCCCTCGTCTTGCTATCCCCGCCTCCCTCCTCTCCCCCTCCCTTCACTGTATCCTAAGCACTTACTCTATCTAAAATAGTATCTCGTTTTGTCTCCCCCCCCTCCAGCACCATCTGAAATGTCAGGCCTAGTAAGATAGTTGCTTGTTTTGTTCTTCTCCTTCTCCCTGCTCCCCCTACCTCTTGTTAAATTCCAGCACTACCTCAATCATCGTCACGCCTCGTAAAATAGCTGCTTGTCTGTCTCATTCTCCTTCCCACCCTTCCCCCCATCCCCTCCTTATCAATGTCCTAAGCTCTTGCACTATCAGAAATGTCGCTGGGCTGAGTATGATAGCTAATTTGCACATTCTTAATGTATCAAGGACCTATAAGAATGTCACTGTGTTCTGCCTTGTTCCTCCCTGCCTTGAAGCTCTTTGAAACACATTGTGTATAGGTGCTATATAAATTAGAGGCGCTATATAAATAAACAATCAACCCATACCTTCCCACGAGATGGAGTGCTAGAGATCATGGCCTACCCATACCTTCCCACGAGATGGAGTGCTAGAGATCATGGCCTACCCATACCTTCCCACGAGACAGGGTTCTAGAGATCATGGCCTACCCGTACCGTCCCACGAGACAGGGTGCTAGAGATCATGGCCTACCTGTACCATTGATCGTTGCTTTTTGCTCAAGTCAGTTCGTTTATTTGAGCATTACAGTGTGATAGTTATATTTAGCTTAAACTATATTTTGACCCCTTTGCTTGTCCAAAAACTGCCACATCTAACAGACGTAGCCATGCCTGTTGATCTACCGGATCGAATGCGGACCTCCCCGTGCATGTAGCTACCTATATGATGCAGTACGAATTAAACTAGCATAACTCATAACCTACTGAAACGAGCGTCAAGTACCCTACACTAGCCTTTGCCACTTGATCCTGACATTGCGTCTCCCACACCAGCCTATGTAACCGAAACAAACTTGATACCGCCATATCATGTCTCCAAAAAACGTCCCTATCCGGAGAGAAGTGCATTCTGCCCATTATATGATGGATGAATTTGCCCATTCTGTGATAATGGCATTTTTCCTATTGTGTGACATTTGTACTTAGCCCATCATATGATACCTGCCCTTGCCCTTGCCCTTTCTGTGATAATTGCGTTCAGCCCATTAGATAACAGCATTCTGCCCATCATGTGCCAATTGCACTCTGCCTACTCTGTGCCAAATGTATCTAGACAAACTCACGCTAACTGAAATGAGCTTACTCTGTGAAATGCATATGCAGACTCTTCTGTGACAAGTAGAATTAGACTGCTCCGTGACAATGTAAGCAGCATACTATGCAACTCTGGCCCTGACATTCCACTGAATAAGAGCAAAACTCAGAGGTTCCAGCCAATCCTACTAGGACTCTACGCCACTATGGCAACCATGACCACCTCATCATGCCCACCCCAGGAAATTAACTACAGACGCAGTGCAAAACTTGTCACCACTCTGAGCCTAAAACAAATTTCAAACGCTCACAAAACAATACACCCAAATGGAATACCTCCCAAGCTGGCAAACCCCTGACCAGGGCAGAAGGGTATGCTTAACAACGCTAACGCAACACATGCCACCACCCAAATAAGTATTAAGAGTAACTTTTTTTTTATTTATCTGATTGGCTGAATGATTCAACCTTTCAAAAAGTAACAACTTTGTTACAACATATTGCTTTTTACACAATAGCAAACCATAAAACAATTACAAAACATTTACACAAATGGGATCATCAATCTTCAGTTATATAAAATATCATTAATATAAAAAATTAATGTTTTCAAACCAAAATTAAATCAGTATTTGGGACTAATTAACATAAATAATACATAGAACCAATTAATTATTAAAAGAAGAAGAAGTTCAAACCAAGAAATCCACCTGAAATAAATGCACAAATCTCTTAAAGCACAGAATCACGTGGCAGAATTGATTTTATGAACTATGTTAGTGCAGTGTGGATAACAGTTCGATTGCTTGTAATTAAAATGGTCCAAATTTCAGGAGGAGGACCGGTTACACGATAATTGCAATAAATTGCGAAAATAGAGCAACCAGAGCAGAGCATTCAACTACTAAATGCATCAGTGTCTCCACTTGTTTGCTATTTTTACAAAACCGACAGAATTTTTGATCTTTTGGAATCAATCCCCGTCTCGCCAAAATTTGATTAGTTGAATGTAAATTAAGACATAATCTTAGCATTTCTGCACGGACAAAGTGTGATGGACACTTTAGAAGATATTTTTAGGTGGAAAGAGATTTAAATCATAATCCACATAATTTGTACACAATTTATGTGTTATAGCCCAATCATGCCAGTAGATTTTTTTTCTTTACTATGTCTGGATTAGTTAGCAGTAACTCAATCAAGATGTCGGCATCAACCAACATCCTCAAAATACCCTTAACCCACTCTTTAGGAAAGACATTGTGAGATGAACACATATACACTGCCAGCGATCTCAGAATATTCGTGTTAAGACCAAGCAAACATTTACGGTAAAAGTTACACATCTTCCACCCCACCAATGCAGATAACGAGATTAAAGCCAACTCATATCTCAGAAGGCAAATCGGAGTACACAGTGGTAAGCAGAAAACTGCTTTCCACAATTTACCTTCCAGGCGATCCCAGAAGGTTCTTTGACGTGGTAAGAAAGTTTCTGCTCCATATGATAGAATAGGAACAACTTTCTGGTTGAAGAAGCTAACTACATGAGTTGAAGTAAATTTTCCGTATTTGTGCAGAATTATTTTTGCTTGCGATGTTAAAGTCAAAGTTTTTGCCCTTAATGTGGCTGTATAAAATTGATTGTTTACAGAGCCTGAGAAGGGAAGACCCAAATATTTATAACTGGAGACAATTTTTAAGGGTGATTTCTGCAACACCCACTGAAAGTTCAGAATTTAGTTTTTTTTCCTTTGACAAATCACTATTTGCGTTTTGCTCACGTTAATTGTTAGGTTGTTATTACTAACGCATGTATCCAGTTTGTTTAATAGATCTTGAAGACCTATTGGGGTTTGCGAAACTAAAACTAAATCATCGGCATAAAGAAGCCATATGATCTTTTGAGACCCTAGCTTAGGAGCATCAGAGATTGCTTCTTCAAAAGAGATTCCAATATCTAATAGAAAAAGATTGAATAAAGTTGCTGCTAAGATGCGCCCTTGTTTCAGGCCTCTTAAGGTTTCAATATTCGCAGAAAGAACACCCTCAAGGGACAATCTAACTTGCATGGTTGTATTTGAGTGTAACATTTTGATTATGGTTAACACTGAAGAAGGGCAGCCATAGTTTTGCAATTTCTGAAAGAGTAACGTTCTGTCAACTGAATCGAACGCTAGCCGGAAGTCCACAAATGCCATATACAACGGTTGTTTTAAGTCGGCATATTTTGACTTTAACATATTTAGTGCAATTAGGTTCACAGAAGTCCCTAAGCCCGCCACAAAACCGGTCTGGAATGGATCCCTTTTGAGGTCAGCTGCAGTCCATCTAGTTAGCTCTTGTAATATGATGTGACTGTATAATTTCCCAGGGGCATCTAATAAGGCTATCGGTCTATAGTTCTCAGGCAGACAGCAATCACCTTTTTTATGGATAGGGACAATTAGAGAGTGTTTCCAAGAGAGAGGAATTTCTTGGGTATCATTAATGTGCTCAAAAATTTGAAACAGGATCGATGACCAAAGTTCAGGATGTTGTTTGAAGATTTTGTTGGATAGACCATCTGGGCCTGGGGCTCTGGATTGACTTATTTTGTTGATGAAGTAAAGTATGTCAGCCTTCGAAATGTTGATGTGAAATGGATTATTAGAAGGTAAACTGACAGTTTTAACAGAGTTTGAGGGAAGCGCATACATTTCGGAAAAGTGACTGATCCAGCTAGCTTCCGGCACACTCTGAATTTGGGACATAGTTTGAACCGGAGATAAGGCATCAGATAAAACCTTCCAAATTTGCGACATATTTCTGTCACGGGTCAATGATAACATTAACTCACCATCTCGCTGGAACAGTTTACTGCGGTGCTGTCGCCGCCAATTTCTATAGGAGGTTTTGATTTTGGCGAGTGCTTCATATCTCGTGCACCATGGAAGTTTTACAACTTCCCGATATCAGAAGTGAGTTTTTTTGTTTTGGGCTTCCCTGTCAAACATATGAGTATACCTTGGGGTCGAAGTTTTATGCTCTCTAGTATCTGGGAAGAATTGCATAAGATCTTAATATGGAATGGAGTTAGATGCAAGACTATTTCGTGAATGACAAAAGGCTACTCGCAAAGAATTGTTAACATTATTGAGATTGAATTCATTCCAGCGTATTCGGTTTAGTGAATTGGAAACAGACATTTGACCATTTACCGTCATTAAGGGAGTTTTGATAGAAAGAGCATCAACTACCCATTTAATGGAAAGAATACAATGATCACTGTTTGCATTTGGAAAAATATTAAAAGTTTGGATTTTGGAAAATAACCTACCGTCTGTGTAAATGTAATCAATTGAGGCTTTTAAAGGTCCTTGTTGCCACGTGTGAGCCATCATACCAGTATCAAATGGACTACCATTTAGCATACAAAACCCTCTATTTGACATCAATTGCTTTGTCTAGAATTTTCTTTCACCAACTTTTCCTGGAGACAATGCAGATTGAGGTCACCGGCAACAATTGTATGCTGGATATGCTGGATATTCGGAACTAATACAATGAAGTCTAACATGGTGGACAGATCGGCTAAGAACTTCTGGATTTCAATGCCTTTGGGATTCCAGTATAAGTTTACAATCGCGTACAAGGTTTTTTTGATTGATAGGATCGTAAGTTGAGCAAAGGGGTTTGTGGAGCATATGAAAATATTATGCTTATTTGCGATGTTAATTTGGCACCTGTCATAAAACAGGACATCGGGCGACCCATAACTCCTTTTAGTGCTGGCAAAAAATGTAAACCATGATTGTCCCATGAGGGGACAGACATGAGCCAGGTTTCTTGTAAAAAGGATCACATCATAATCGCTAAAAGGGTCATGCGTGTTGTTGATTAAATGACGGAACCCACGCGTGTTCCACGAGACAAGAGTAATGAGCCGATTATTTTTAGCCTTGCACGGAAGTTAACTTCTGGAGTCACAAGTACAATAGCATTGGGATGGTATAGCATCAGATGTGGCAACCTCAATAGACCTTTCAGAATTTATAAGTTCTTTAGAAGCCGATTCAATCCAGGTTTCAGCACTGTGTGATCCATTAGTAGGGTTAGAAGGTCCTAAAAGGAGTATAAACCCTAACTCCAACAATTGTTCTTTTGTATCCCATATGAGATTCTGACAACACGGGACGTTAACCAGATACAGGCTGTACTCACGAGGTTATCGTTAAAGAACTCAACCTGAGCAATGTCAGTTGAGCCAATATCTTGTAACATAGAAATATCAGAGAATATTTGTAATATGCTATGGCGGTTTAGGACGAATTGAGGCTGCGGCGCAGGCCGACATCCCAACACTAAAGCAATATGGGATTCTTTATCCGCCTTTGTTTTCGGGATGGACTTTGTGGAGGAGTTCTTAGGGGCCACTGATGCCTTAGGGGGGAATCAACATTTCTTGTCACTGAACGTAAAGATTTTAATAAAGAGGCAATTTCAGCCTTCTGAGTAGTCAAAGGTGGAACAGAAGTTGAATCCCCTTTATTATGATCACATTTAAAAGGTAACTGATAGTTTAAGCTCAGATAACTGAGAGGTTATCGTTGTACACTTGCTTAACTCAGGGGTTGGAGCTTTAAGTGTCGGTAAAGTTGCAAAGGCACTCATATAGGCATCAACTTCCTTTCTAATTTCTGATCTACGAGCCGCTAACAACTCTTGCTCGTGATCAGCCGGTGTAGTCAGTGAGAAGGTAGACACTTGAGTTATTTTGGGGCTCTTAGTAATTTTCTTGCCAGAACTTTGAGGCGCTGACTTCACGGATTTGTTGCCAACAGCTTGCAGTGAGGGCTGAATCTTATAACAAGCGTGTTGCTTTTCAAAAGTTTCATAATTTTGCACAGCTTGAACTAGGTGGTCTAGCGGCGCATAAGGTGCTGCTACAGCAATATTTTTGTTAACGCAGTCAAGTTTTAATTTACGTATTTGCTTCAGTTGCATATATTTTTTTGTAATAGCACAAGGGATTTGCTGGGACTGCTTTTTAGCTAGGGTAAGCATATTAAAGAATGGTTTGGAGCTTACTGGGGCACTTATTTCAGTTTCTTTTAATATATTTCGATTTTTGATATTGCAACCGCCATGGCTTTCAATTTTGACTTGACAGACGAGCAAAGTTTAATTCCAGAAGATGAGGAATTTTAACAGAATATTGTAAATGGTTCTTGTAAAGAAACATTTTTCGTCGCATCACCAGGGCCTTTGTTAATATCAGGGATTACTTCTCTGACGACTTGACCAATATAAGGAAGAGAACAAAGAATAACTGAATTGTCCACAGTAATTGGCGACATTGGGGCTTCCACCTGTTGATAAAGGCTCGAGTTTTCCACCGGATTTGGAGGGGCTGGTGGAAGAACAGAATTTGGATCAAAGGTTAAATCAACAACAGGAGCAGTTTTTATAGGTGACAAGCACTGATCAACAGTCATCCTAGTACACAAAGGAATCTCCTTTGGAGCCGGTCGTTGATTAGCCCAAAGTATTTCTTGTTTGGCCTGCCAGGCTAACAAAGATACTAATTGAGCACTTTATACATCAAGTTTGGTATTCAATGTATTAAACAGAGTGGTAATAGTTTGCATCGTTAGATTCATTGTACCCAATGTTAATTCCACCACTTTTGACATATTTTGTGTTGGCTGAGGTTTTTCTATAGGAGAGCATTTTCGCGGAGTGGGATGTAAAAAGGAGGAAGTTAAGTTCGACCTTGTACAGCCCCCAACAGAAAACAACTTTGGCGAAAAGGACAAATCTCCCAGAGTTTGATTTAACAAAAAGTCAGATTCAGGAGAAGACAAATCAAGTACCGCTACTTCTTCAGACAAATTGGCTGACGAAGAGCTGTGTTTGGTTTCTGGATTAGGGGCCAGAGAGTCCCCTCTTAAGACTGTGCTGTCAGATAGCGAGACATGCACCGTCATACCACACACCTCTTGCATTTTTATAGATTTGTTAGAACCAACCTGGTTATCGACTTTGGGAGACTTTGGAATTGGGTTTTGATTAGCACAGTCCGGGTAAAAGAAACGTATATCTTTTGAATTTGGAGTTTTTCTTACAGGTTGTTTTGCGAGAATTTACTCGCTTTTTTAGCTTAGACACAGGGGGAACTGCAGTACCTGAGCCTAAGGCCCGAGGGGTCGACACACAAGGGACTGCTTTGTCCTGCAAGCAGCTAGAGGTCGAGGGCAAAGCATTCCGTCCTTAACACCAGAACCTACCCCACAGGTTTTGGTTTTTCCTGCATGCCACTAGCGTTTATAGGCTGTGTGGTCAAAGCCGGCATTCCAGTCCGCAGGTTATAAATATTTCATTTCATGAAGCCTCATGCGGCTGGTTTCCAACACTAGAGTCGCAAGACTCAGGGTTTCAGGTTCACAGAGTGCTGGTTGGAAAGATCTAAATGAATTGATAAATCAGCGAAGTTTATCCCACAGTTTGCTTTGCTCGCGAAGCGGCAAAGCGGGACTTAAACCGGGACTTGCTCCGCTGCGCGCGCGCGAAAACAGTTATATGGAGCCGCCCACAGAAATTTCCATGCAATGCCTAAAAAAGAAAATCACAATAAGCACAGAGTCCAAGTACAATCGTGGTATACTTGTGGTATACTGCTGGTGAGACCACTTTCTGGTCGCTGTAGTACGAGTGCCCCAAAAGTTCCAAAGTTCAACGTGCACGAAGCACAAAACACGAAGTGAGCAACAGCGTGAGCGGGCAAAGCGGGACTTGACCCCATTAATTAAACTCCCACCTACCTTAAAACCGAATAATATGACTACCCTATCTGGAGCGCTTATCAATGCCAGATCACTCGTGGCACATCCTACAGAAATAGCAGACATCCTAACTAATGAAGACTTGGACTTGCTTGCTATAACCGAGTCCTGGCTTCACGAGGCAGCAGGACCTGCACTTATGCTGATGGCTACCATAGTTGACAGACCCGATGCCAGAGGTGGCGGTCTAGCCATCATCTCCAAAACCAACTTATCCACTAGATTGGCCACCCCACCTTTATGCCAATCGTGCGAGATACTTGCAGCCAAACTCCCCCTCTCCAGTAACCAAACTTTAACTATCCACCTGGTATACAGGCCCCCGGGGCCACTGGGCACCTTCGAGGAGGACTTAACAAGCCTTCTAGCTAATAGTACAAAAGATTCCTCTCAGACCTTACTGATGGGGGACTTCAATGACCTTGATAATAAACATGCCCAATCAGTAGCTACTATACTGACGGACTATGGGCTCACACAAAAAGTCCTTACCTCCACACAACAAAGGAAGGACTCTGGATGGGGTGGCCGATCTGAACTCTAACACTGCTATCACCACCATTAAACCGCAATCCTGGACAGACCATTACCTTATCTCCTTCTACGCCACCCTAGATCTTCTTAGCCCTCAATCCATTATCATGGCACCACCACTCCCTACCAGAAGTAAAAAGGACATCACAGCAGAAAAATTACTCCCTCACCTCCTTCCCTCCATTAACAACCTTGCCAATAATGCAGACCCCAACATTCTAGTTGAGGTTTTCAACAAATCCATGACCAAGGCGCTGGACATTATTGCACCTACTAAACTTTGCTAAGGCAGACAAAAATCGCACCTTAATGCATGGTTTACGCCCCAACTAAAAGAATTAAGGCTCCAAAAAAAGAAAGCTACAATCCATTTGGCATCACTCGCTGACCACTGAGAATAAAACTAAGCTATGTGACCACTCCAAACTCTAAGCACAAAACAAAATACTTTCAATGATAGAATCTCAAAGGCCAAGTCCAACACCAAATCCAACACCAAGGAATTATACACTATCCTTTGGGAAATGGAAGCTCTGATCCCGCACTTTGCCAACGCCCCCAAATATAAGCAATGCTGCACCGACATACAAAATGCTTTGTCGAATAAATTGCCTCCCTCCAATCAAAAATAGTGATTAAAAAGGCCTCCTTGCCCCCCTCAGAGCAGCAACACACTGACCAACCTATACCGGTCAAAACCACCACACCCTTCAGATTCACTAAAATCCATCCTCGAGACGGAGAAAATTATCTTTTCCCTAAAACCATCTAATTGCAAGGGAGATAGCTGTCCGGTCCAAATTATAAAGGATGTGGCTAGAGATGTAGTGCCTTTTATCTCGAAGCTTATTAATAGCCACATTCTAAACATGAATTCAAAAGGTAGTACTTTTGAAACCATCTTGACACTTAAGTAATGCGTAACCACACACACGGAAGGCCCCTTCTTAAACAAAAATGTTGTTTCAGAAAATATGAACACTTTCAGCAGTGAGTAAGTTTGTTCTGTTCTGGATTTGATTCTGTGTGAATAACACTGATAAATGTGTAGGTATAACTTTGTCCCGTAAAAAGTGTGCCTAGTAAATCACTCCCCTGTGTCTGACTGACTGAACAGCCAGTTGGGAGTCCATATTGTATGCAATAAAAATACATTTGCCATTTCTTAATTCCTATTGGTTAAGTAGAAACATATCGCTTATCGCTATAAGATGATGGTACTTTATGCATCAGGTAGATCTAAAGTAATCCAATAGAACGGTTTTAGGTTTTATGTCTCCAAGTAAAGTGGCTCTTTTAATGTACCCATACGGGGAATGTACACATGAATGACATACATGTAAGATTAAGATTAGCTAATTACGCTCAGGTCAGCACATTTTGTAGATTTGTAACAAAAAAATGCAAAAAGAGCTGTTCAGTTTGTCAGAGCACATCACTTTAGGCCATTCGGTGCTGGGAGGTGTTCCCTGCATTCCCGGCGGGGGACGGGCAGGGGGGGACTTGGGCTATCTAGCATAGGTGGTGGGCTTTGTGTTGGAAAACCCTTTGGCGCACACACACCCACCTGAAATCTCATGGATTATAGGAAAATGGTCAGCCAATTACGAATGAAGCACTATGACTAGTTCTGCTATTGGTAATAGAGCTGCTTTCTGCTTTAATACATGCCACATGTGTTATTTACATGACTACTTGGGCATTTCAGTAGGAAGCGACACTGCCACTACAGCAGCCTTATTTATAACCCACTATATCTGTGTACTGTAGTACAGTGGGACACAGGGGGGGGCACACATTTGGACACGGGGGGGGCACACATTTGGACACGGGGGGGCACTCATTGGGACGGGGGGCACACACATTTGGACAGGGGGGGCACACATTGGGACACGGGGGGGCACACATTGGGACACGGGGGGGGCACACATTGGGACACGGGGGGCACACATTGGACACAGGGGGGGCACACATTGGACACAGGGGGGGCACACATTGGGACACGGGGGGGGCACACATTGGGACACGGGGGGGGCACACATTGGGACACGGGGGGGCGCACACATTTGGATAGGGGGGGCACACATTTGGATAGGGGGGGCACACATTTGGATAGGGGGGGCACACATTTGGATAGGGGGGCACACATTTGGATAGGGGGGCACACATTGGGACACGGGGGGGAGCACACATTGGGACACGGGGGGGAGCACACATTGGGACACGGGGGGGAGCACACATTGGGACACGGGGGGGAGCACACATTGGGACACGGGGGGGAGCACACATTGGGACACGGGGGGGAGCACACATTGGGACACGGGGGGGGAGCACACATTGGGACACGGGGGGGGAGCACACATTGGGACACGGGGGGGCACACATTGGGACACGGGGGGGGGCACACACTCCGTACACGCACACGAGAGCTCCGACAGGGAAGACACAAGGAAAGGGGTGCAGGACCTGGAAGAAGACAGCAGAAGACAAGCCATGAAATAAAGCTGGCGGGCGCCCACCTCTTCCTGAGCCCGAGCAGCAGAGCAGGCGGCGAGGCGCGGGAGCCTGCGCGCACTTCCGCAATGTCACGTGATGGCCGCCTACCACGTGACACTGCGGAAGTCAGAGGAGGCGGCGCCAGCACGTGCTCCGGAGCTGCGCAGCCGCACTCGGGGGCCGGGGGCGGGGTGTGTGTTATCCAGGGGGATACCAAACAGTCCATAACACTGGCACGCCGCACACACTGGGGGGGGGGGCGTTACAATGCTGCTCAGGAGCTCTTCCTCGGTAGCCCCCCCAGAACACACACTATAACACAGGGGGGGCAGTACATATTCTCACCTGTCCTGGCCCCAGCACTGCTCGCCATGGGGTCCCCGTTTCACATGCACGGATGAATAGGGGGGGGGGGGACACGACGACTGCCAGAGCAGGAACGAAAACCAGGCCTGGATTCCACCCCCAGCCACATACTGCATGGTGTGGAGGGTGGGCTGCATTCACTCGTGTGAGCGTCAACAGCTGCACATGGACCCCCGCAGCTCAGGTCATTAATGACTCATTAATGCCTCATAACCCAGATGGGATTTAACACTCACTGCAGGGGGCCCGCGAAGGAGGCTGTCGGCATTAGAGGCTGGGGAGCGGAGGGGAGGGGGCGACCCTCTTCTCGCAGATAATGATATTTACATGGCATGTGCCAGTGCTAGCTCCGGAGGCTGTGATCCAGGCCGGGTTTTCCTTCTCTCTCTGGCCGGATGTGGGGGATGGGAGGTTCGGTCTCATTCCCTCTCCGAGTTTGTGAACTATTTGGGGGTTCCCTGTCTGCACAGACCCTGGTCTGCCGGATCCCACGGTGAGACCCCACGGGTTATCTTTATACATTCACTGCAGTTACATGCAGAAGTGCCCCAGAGAGAGAATGTGTGCTGCTGTGCTTCAAGGCGCTCCTTTAATTCGCAGGATGGTGTGGATGTGAAGGGCCACTCCAGCTGTGGGTCCGAAGGGCCCCTCCAGCTGTGGATCTGAAGGGCCCCTCCAGCTGTGGATCTGAAGGGCCCCTCCAGCTGTGGGTCTGAAGGGCCCCTCTGAAGGGCCACTCCAGCTGTGGGTCCGAAGGGCCACTCCAGCTGTGGGTGTGAAGGGCCACTCCAGCTGTGGGTGTGAAGGGCCCCTCCAGCTGTGGGTCCGAAGGGCCACTCTGCAGGGCCACTCCAGCTGTGGGTGTGAAGGGACACCTTCACACTCGCACTGTGTGTGCTGCTCTCTCTGTGCAGAAAGACCGTCACGGTGGCACTGCTGGGGGTCAAGGCACCACTTCTTTCCTGGTGTGTGCAGGGAAGCCCCCACTCAGCCTGCTTTGCTGTGAAGACCAGGCTCTTGTGCATGTGTGCGTGTGTGTGTGTGTGTGTGCACACCTTCACGCTAAGGCTGCTGTGGTGCCATGTTCATGGTCTCCAGGCGCTTTCATGGCTCTGTGAGGTAAAGTGGGATGTGTGGGTTATTGAGAGCAGAGAGGGCTAGGATGGATGCTGTGCACATCTGTTGCTGAGTGTAGCACCAGGAGCAACTGGTGTTTGTGCATGTGAGGTTTCTGGGTGTATTCTGTGCACTGGTCTTGTTTTGTCAGTAAGGGCAGTGTCCAGTGCTTGGGTTATTGTCGGAGGTTATTGGGTTTGCAGCTTGGCTAGAGAGTGATGTGCGGTGTGTGTGTTTTGGTGCTTGGATGGTGTCCAGTGCTTGGGTTATTGTCGGAGGTTATTGGGTTTGTAGCCTGGCTAGAGAGTGATGTGCTGTGTGTGTGTGTTTTGGTGCTTGGATGGTGTCCAGTGCTTGGGTTGTTGTCGGAGGTTATTGGGCTTGTAGCTCAGCTACAGAGTGATGTGTGTTTTGTGCTTGGGTGCTGTCCAGTGCTTGGGTTGTTGTCCGAGGTAATTGGGTTTGTAGCTTGGCTAGAGAGTGATGTGCGGTGTGTGTGTTTTGTGCTTGGGTGGTGTCCAGTGCTTGGGTTGTTGTCTGAGGTTATTGGGTTTGTAGCTCGGTTAGAGAGCGATGTGCGGATTGTGTATGTTGATGGGAAGTGTGGGTTGTGTGGGAGAGAGAAGAGATGATAGTGGGTATTAGGTGATTTCTGGTTATTTGTAGTGATGTTATTGTTTTTCATTTTGTCTCCAGTGTATGGTTGGTAGCAGCAGTAATTGTGTGGGTTGGGCATTCATGCCATTCGTGAGTGTGGTTGTTGGAAAGTTGGTCTATACCGATCTTGGTGAGGTGAAAAGCCAGGTTTGTCAATAGTTTTATGAAAGTTCGGTGGACTCCCGTCGTTCTTACTTCCGAGATAGAGTTCCATATTTTGGATATATGATGGGAGACGGAGGTTCCTCAGAATTTCCTTTTCTCGTAGTCTCTTGTTTATATTTGGAGGTTCGTGGTTCCTGGGATCAAACCTCGTAGTCCAACTCCTGCAGAAAAGGATCCAGAATCGGAGATCTGGCAGTGGGCCGAATCGGACCACTCCTTAGGCAAGACATACACAGTTCAGCTTTCTGCCTCTTCACCATTCAGATGTACACTCTGCATGCAGGCGGCCATGAGCCCCAGAGCTAAAAGTAGTTACCCAACCCTGGGAGGACAAGCATTGAAATAAAGGGACGCTCAAGAACCCTCTGAAGAGGCCATAATCCCCAGAGCTCGGTGCAGCTACCCTAACATGGGAGGATAACCACTGAAATTAAGGGACACTCAAGAACCCTCCCAGTAGGACATTAGCCTCAGAGCTCGGTGTAGCTCCCCTACCCTGGGAGGACAACCACTGAAATTAAGGGATGCTCAAGAACCCGCCCAGAACTCCATGATCCCCAGAGCTTGGTGCAGCTACTATACCCTGGGAGGACAACTGAAACTAAGGGATGTTCAAGAACCCTCCCAGGAAGCCATGATACCCAGAGCTCGGTGCAACTACCCTACCCCGGGGGGACAACCAGTGAAATTAAGGGACGCTCAAGAACCCTCTCAGGAGGACATGAGCCCCAGAGCTCGATGAATCAACCCTACCCTGGGGGGGACAACCACTGAAATTAAGGGATGTTCAAGAACCCTCTCAGGAGGCCATGAGCCTCAGAGCTCGGTGCAGCTACCCTACCCTGGGAGGACGACTGAAACTAAGGGATGTTCAAGAACCCTCTCGGGAGGCCCTGAGCCCTAGAGCTCGGTGCAGCTACCTTACCGTGGTCTCCATGCCCACTTTTCGGTCCAACTCCACTCTAGTCGTGTATGTGGTCCTGCAGCTCTCTTCTGTCTCCATTCCTGTTGAATCCCTTGGATAAAACCTTAGCAAACTGTAATAATGGTACATCTGTACACTCTTGTAGCTTATTGACATAGCCTTTATTTTCAGTTACATTAAGCTGTCATATAAGGCAACCACTGGGTCCCATCACCCAGGCTTAACTGACATCAGTTAGAACACTCACACAGCATTCACACATCAACATTCCACATGACATCACAGGGTCTCTCATTCACAAGCAAGCACTTCACAACACACCTCCTTCCTTTCACACACTTCACAACAAATCACCATCCTTTTACAACCACCACAAGTCTGGGGAACACATCACACCACCACATAAAGCACCCATACAAGACATCCACACCCTGCATCTTCTCTTTTACATTTTATTTATTTATTTTTTTTTTTAGAGAGATGCAACTCTAAAACAAAACTTCAAGGATAATATCCCTAGACCGGCGGAAAACGTTATCCCTACTACTAGACAGAATCCCCTTTCCAACTTCAAACTTCTAAACCGGGACGCTATCCCCATCCTTATGCCCAGGGACGCTATCCCTGAAACACTTGTGTATAGGCGCGTTACAAATACCATATCATATCCCTACTTAACCGGACGCCATTCCAACAATAATATTGAGGGACGCTTTCCCTATCCTTATGCTCAGGGACGCTTTCCCTATCCTTATGCTCAGTGACGCTATCCCTACTCTTATGGGATGCTATGCTATCTGTACTTAACCGGAATGCTATCTGTACTTAACCGGAATGCTATCCCTACTTAACCGGAATGCTATCCCTACTACACACGGGACGCTATCCCTACTTCACACGGGACGCTATCCCTACTTCACACGGGACATCCCTATACTTCACTTCTTAGGAATACTATCCTTATACTTCACTTCTATCTTGACCACAGACACTCCCAACTCAGACGAGGCGCTACCTTCCTCAATATGTAACAATGGCGACTCACTTCACCAAATGAACATTTAGCATTTCAGTATCTTATTATGCAAAGATGCTTGCTAAATGTTGTATTCCTAAGAGTCCATGCCGCCTTCTCGCGGCCTACTTCCTTTGTACGCACGTCTTCTATAAGTCCACGTTGCACTAGGCAACCTAACCCAGAAATTCCTCAAGCTGTTAACACTAGCTCAATCACTCACTCTAAAGTGCTCCCACTGCTTACTCATACAGCCCTACTCGCTCTCTCATACACTATCAGCTTATCAAATGAATCTCCGTGTCTATAACCGACCATCTTTACCTGAAGTTGCTCAAAACCTTAGACTGTGCTATTCACCCCCGTAATGGCTTTCCAACACTCATTCCTGTCGTGCATGACACTCGCACCCATTTCATATACTTCCCATAAACAGCGTGACATTAAAAGGATGCATGTTCATGTGTTTTCCCTTTACTCCAACACGTCCGACATTATCATTCTGCTCATGGACAGTAATGATTCTTCTGCGCCTTCCTGGGCACATACAATGCCCTCCTGTGCTGAGCCGACTTCACTTCCCAATGAGCACTTCACTTCAATGACTCGGCTGCTTTACCACTTCACTTCAATGACTCAGCTGCTTTACCACTTTACTTCAATGACTCAGCTGCTTTACCACTTCACTTCAATTTTACCACTTCACTTCAATGACTCAGCTGCTTTACCACTTCACTTCAATGACTCGGCAGCTTTACCACTTCGCTTCAATGACTCGGCAGCTTTACCACTTCGCTTCAATGACTCAGCAGCTTTACCACTTCACTTCAATGACTCGGCTGCTTTACCACTTCACTTCAATGACTCGGCTGCTTTACCACTTCACTTCAATGACTCGGCTGCTTTACCACTTCACTTCAATGACTCGGCTGCTTTACCAACTAAGCTGCTTTACCACTTCACTTCATGACTAAGCTGCTTTACCACTTCACTTCAATGACTCGGCTGCTTTACCACTTCACTTCAATGACTCGGCTGCTTTACCACTTCACTTCAATGACTCGGCTGCTTTACCACTTTACTTCAATGACTCAGCTGCTTTACCACTTCACTTCAATGACTCAGCTGCTTTACCACTTTACTTCAATGACTCAGCTGCTTTACCACTTCACTTCAATTTTACCACTTCACTTCAATGACTAAGCTGCTTTACCACTTCACTTCAATGACTCAGCAGCTTTACCACTTCGTTTCAATGACTCAGCAGCTTTACCACTTCACTTCAATGACTCGGCAGCTTTACCACTTCGCTTCAATGACTCAGCAGCTTTACCACTTCGCTTCAATGACTCGGCTGCTTTACCACTTCACTTCAATGACTCGGCTGATTTACCACTTCACTTCAATGACTCGGCTGCTTTACCACTTCACTTCAATGACTCGGCTGCTTTACCACTTCACTTCAATGACTTGGCTGCTTTACCACTTCACTTCAATGACTCGGCTGCTTTACCAATGACTCAGCTGCTTTACCACTTCACTTCAATGACTCGGCTGCATTACCACTTCGCTTCAATGACTCGGCTGCTTTACCACTTCGCTTCAATGACTCAGCTGCTTTACCACTCCGCTTCAATGGCTCGGCTGCTTTACCACTTTGCTTCGAATTGTTTATGCACTGCAAGATGATCCTGCTGTTAAGGCTGCGGTGTCCGATGTATACGTATCTAAACTCAAATCTTCAGGGCTTTCTCTTCCTCCCGGACGATTCTGCTTGCTTCCGACGTTGCGTGACTTATCTCCGCGTCCTTTCCTCAATTCTCACGTTGATCTTCAACGTTCACCATACTGCGGAGCACAGCTCTGCTCAGCCATATTCTGAGCGCCACGGTCACTCACTCTGGTCTTCACAATGGCGCTCGACCAATCGCCATCACCAGCAGTACTATGTGTGACGTCACCAGTCACTGCGTGGCCTCAGAGCAGGACGGATCTCCAGCTCCCAACCGTCACACTGCTGCTTTACCGTTTGCCACATCTACCTTACATAACGGTACCTTCTACTTCAAGTTCCAACGTTAAAACTTTGATAACGCAACGCACGGCAGCTTATTTCTCCTTTATGGGCACTCTGGTTTTCAACTCCTGGGACCCTCACATTTCCTTTTTTTCTGTCCCCACACCCTGTGATGGGTGATGCTGTTTGATTTAGCTTTGGGGAACGTGCTTTACTCTAGAGGCTAATGTCCCATGGCACCCATGCTGGGGTTTTCTTTACTTCAGTTCCCCTTGCTCTTTGTTTCTGCCACCAACTGCTTCTTGGGGCTTTTCTTCACTTCTCCTGGCCCTTTGCACCACCAATGTATCCTTTTGGGGCCTACTTTTGTCCTGGGGTTTCTGTTTCTTTTAGCCTCATAACCCCCTGGACACTTCACTGAGCTGCCCCTTCTTCTTTCCTTGTGCCCTGGTCCTGCGGTGGGACCATCTTCACTTCTCAAACGCCCTGCGCTCTGCACCCCTGGGTGATGGGACTTACTTCATTGATGTCTGGGGGACAGTGGTTCCTTCCTTTCTTCTGCTGCTCCCCCCACAGCAACCTTCTTCTCCAGCTCGCATGGGTTCTTGGTAATCCTCGTCGCCAGTGTAATAATGGTACATCTGTACACTCTTGTAGCTTATTGACATAGGCTTTATTGTCAGTTAAATTAAGCTGTCATATAAGGCAACGACTGGGTCCCATCACCCAGGCTTAACTGACCTCAGGTAGAACACTCATACAGCATTTACACATCAACATTCCACATGACATCACAGGGTCTCTCATTCACAGGCAAGCACTTCACCACACATCTCCTTCCTTTCCAATGACGCACAACCACACAACATTCACCAACAAGAACACCTCCTTCCTTTCACACACTTCACAACACACCTCCTTCCTTTCACACACCAAACCAACAAGCACATCACAACACAAACACAAATGCCATTTCCACCAAAATGCAAAGGACACAGAAATATACTTACAAATGTCATCACTCTGAACTCCACCCTCTCAAAAGCTGTCTCTCCACCCTCACTACCTGCATAGCCACCGAATTGTCAAGAGATCAGCGTCTGCTCCCCGTTCCATCAAGCGTTATGTCAAAACTACACGTTCCACAATTCCAAAACACACGGAGCCGAAGCGTTTCCAGAGTATCAGACAACGCTGGGGGTTGCCGTGGAAACGTTGGTTGCCTGAGCACGTTCGTGCACGATTACGCCATGGCAACGTTCCCCGCAGGGTCACGTGATTAGTTTAAATCTCCGCCCGGCATTCGGAACGAAGCTTCTGAATTTTCGACTTTTGGAGCTCCCTACTGTGTTCTTGTCTGGCCTGTTATCTTGGACCCTGTTTTTGTCTCACGGATTGATCTTGAACAACCCTTAACCTCGTGTTGGATTCCACCTGTGTACTCGACCTCGGAACGAACGACCATTGTTTTGCCTGACATTTTCTGCATTTGGCGTCTCGGACCTTTTCCTGCATTTTTCTATCATTGGCTTGATATTCACTTATCACGGAACTCACTTGCTTCAGAAATACTGTCTCTCAGAACATTGTTGTTTGGACCTTCCACACGGAACACATTTCTTTTGGAACTTATCACAAGGAACTGGGATTATTCACGGACAATTTTCATTAGGCGTCTGCGTGCCGGCGGGTATAGGTTTAGGTTGGATTGTCCCTGTTTCCGGAACTGGCATCATCGGACGGACTTCCTTTCATCTTCCCTTCCACTACAAGAATATTACACTGTCAAGCACCAAATCTGGTCTCCTGGATATCCTGGCCCTCCGTTCTACCCGATTTACTATCCTTGTCCAGAGGTATTCCCTACGTGAGTACGTTGTTTGATCTACATTTATTTTGCTTTGCTTATGTCTATTCCATGAACCCAACTCCTGACATTGTGTTCTTTGTCTAGGTAGCTGTGTTCCGAATCATATAATCTTCTGGGCAATTCCCCTTCCAAAATAGTCCCTTTTCTACTATTGGGAGTTGCATTGTCTGGAAGGTTTCTACGGCTACACTACGCGCTCAACTGAATCCTGGTATTACCAAGTTTTGCGTGGGTGGTTTCTCACATATTCAGAAGCCGTATATCCATTATAATGGAAACTGCCGACGATCCGTTGGCAGCTTTGGTTCAGTTGGTTGCTGGTTTACGCGCAGATATGACTGCGGCTCATGATGCCACCCAGCGTCGGATCGACGCCATTCAGGCCGGTTTGCAGGCGGGTGGTGGTGCTAGCGCCCCTCCTTCTGGTTCTGCCCTTGGAGCAGGCGTTCCTCGACAAGAGAACGCGCCTGTGTACATGACGGCCCAGTTTCCCTTGGCCCCTCCGGAACGTTTCATGGGGGATCCTAAGACGTTCCGCACTTTCATCAACCAATGTAGGCTGCATTTTCTGTGCCGTCCTACGTCTTTCCCTGATGCCACTACCAAGGCGGCTTTTGTGTTATCCTACCTTGGGGGCACAGCAGCGGTCTGGGCAAACCCATTACTGGAACAAGGGAGCCATCTTTTGTACGATTGTGATGCTCTCATCTCTGCTATGTCCCGTGTCTTTGACACACGGTATAAATCCCAAGCCTCGGATTTGGAACTACTCTCTTTACAACAGAAGGATTTGTCTTTGTTGTCCTACCTAGCCAAGTTTAACCAGCTGGTGGCAGAGACGGATTGGCCTGAGGCAAAGAAAGGGGCTCTATTTTACAAAGGGCTTTCAGACTCTCTCAAGGATGTTTTGTCCACTGTCCCAGTGATTCCTACTGGTTTTTCGGAGTTGGTAGATCTAGTCCTTGAAATCGATGCACGGAGGGCAGAACGCAAAGGGGAAAAGAGTCTGGTTCCCTATCCTACGCCAGTAGCTGCTGGTCAGAGCCATGCTACGCCTGAACCTATGCAGATAGGTACCCTCAGGGCTCCACTCTCGTCTGAAGAAAGAGAGAATCATAGGAAGAACAACTTATGCTATTACTGTGCCTCCTCGGAACATTTCCTGAGACAATGCCCCAAAAAACCACGAAAACAGGGAAACTCCAAAGCTCGGCAATAGAGAGAGCCCCTTTATCGAGTCCCTCGAATATGGGCTCTGATACCATGGTTTTGTTTCCCATAACTGTTGATGTCTGCGCTCCTTCCATGTTTTCTTGTACAGCGGACGCTATATTGGATTCAGGGGCCACTGGGAATTATGCTGACAGCCAGTTTGTTAAGAATCATGGTATTCCTCTGATTCCCAAGCCTTCTCCTGAACTGGTCAACGCCGTTGACAGCACAACCTTGTTATCTGGTCTGGTTACCGAACAAACGGTAGATCTTTTTATGACTACGTCCTCTGGGCATACCGAGACCATAGCCTTTGACGTCATTACAGCACCCCAGTTCAAGTTAATCCTTGGGTTGCCCTGGCTAAGGAAGCACAATCCGTTAGTGGATTGGGCTAAAGGGACGGTTTCTTTTCATTCTGAATACTGTGCTACGTCTTGTGGGACATCAGGATCCTCGTCTTTGGGACCCAGTACTCATCTCTTGGATTCCGCTCTGGTCATTGGAGCAGTCATGAACCCGGTATTACCTGGGGAGTACCGAGACTTTAAGGACGTATTTGACAAGAGAGGTGCTGAGATCCTACCACCACATCGACAGTATGACTGTCCTATTGATTTGGTTCCTAATGCTGTTATACCATCCGGTCGTGTCCATTCCTTGACCCACAAGGAGGACTTAGTGCTCAAGGAGTATCTGGACAGGTCTTTGGCTTCTGGCTTCATCAGGCCATCACGTTCTCCGGCAGCATCGCCCCTTTTCTTTGTTCCAAAGAAAGAAGGCGATTTGCGCCCTTGCATCGACTACCGTGCATTGAACGCTGTCACCATCCGTAATCAATACCCAATTCCGCTCATCTCGGTTCTTCTAGACCAATTGGGTTCTTCTACCATCTTCACTAATTTGGGTTTGTGGGGCGCTTATAACTTGGTCAGAATACGGAAGGGTGACGAGTGGAAGACGGCGTTTAAAACCAAGTACGGCCTGTATGAGTATTTAGTCATGCCTTTTGGTTTGAGCAATGCCCCGGCTACATTTCAGTATTTTATTAATGATGTTTTCAGTGATTTACTCGACCACTATGTCATTGTATATCTTGATGATATTCTGATCTACTCCCCGGACTATGATACTCATGTACAACACGTCTCCACGGTGCTACAAAGGCTCCGAGACAATCATCTCTATGCTAAACTAGAGAAGTGCATCTTCCATGCCCAGCGTGTGGAATTCCTGGGATACGATATCACGAACCAGGGAGTCGGTATGAGTGATTCCAAAGTAAGGGCAGTATTGGACTGGCCTGCTCCTACGTCTATCAAATCCTTGCAGTCTTTTTTAGGGTTTGCAAACTTTTATAGACGTTTTATTCGCTCATTCTCTGCTATTGTTGCCCCTTTGACTGCCCTTACCAGCCCTAAGAATGGGTTCAAGTGGACAGCGGAAGCACAAAAAGCTTTTGACAATCTCAAGACAGCGTTCACTTCCGCACCAGTCCTCCAGCATCCCAAGTCTATGCAACCATTCTATGTGGAGGCTGATGCTTCGGATCAAGCGGTTGGGGCGGTATTGTCTCAGTATTGCAAAGACACAGGTTTCCTTCATCCTGTGGTGTTTCATTCCAGGAAGCTTACCAAATATGAAACAAACTACACTGTCACCGAGCGAGAATTATTGTCTGTACGTGATGCTTTCAAGGTGTGGCGACATCATCTTCTGGGTACTGCTGTTCCTGTACAAGTTTACACTGATCATCGCAATCTTCTTGCCATGCAGTCAGTGAAATGCACCACAGCCAGGCATGCCAGGTGGCACGAATTCTTTTCACAATTCAATTTCCAGATCACGTATCGTCCTGGGGCTCTACATTCCAAGGCAGACGCACTTTCAAGGAGATATGGGGATGACTCCTCTCCCAAGGAATTTGGTGGAATGTTGTTACCAAATCAGGTAATATGCTCCTGTACCTTGAAGCCTTTATTAAAGGAATCCATTAGAGAATGGGTTTCGGGGAATCCTCCGGAGATTGAGAGTTTGAATATGACCATAATTAACTCCATGCCTTATGTCAAAGGTCGTCTGGATCTCCCAGATGTCGACTCCAGACAAACAGCATTACGTTGGGGTCACGATTCTTTGGTTTCAGCCCATTCTGGCGTGCGCAAGACTCTGGAACAGCTCAAGAGATGGTGCTGGTGGCCTTCAATGCAGAAAGATGTCTCGGAGTACATCTCTACCTGCGCCATTTGTGTCCAGTGTAAGTCCTCACCACGAAACCCGTGGGTTTATTATGTCCCCTTCCGGTTCCAAACAAACCATGGACCATGATATCTATGGATTTCATCACAGAACTCCCTCCCATTCAGGGTTTTGACACCATATGGGTGGTCGATTCTTTTTCCAAACTGGCCGTGTTTGTTCCTTGTCAAGGTTTGCCTACGGCACCGGTTCTGGCGGATCTGTTTCTTCGCCATGTTTTCCGCCGTTTCGGCCTTCCAGATATCATAATATCCGATAGAGGCTCGCAGTTCACCTCGTGTTTCTGGAAGCATCTTACTACGTCCCTGGGTGTTGATGCGAGGTATTCCACTGCGTATCATCCGGAAACAGATGGTCAGACGGAACGTTTGAATGCCACACTTGAGCAGTATTTATGTTGTCTAACCATGCAGCATCAGGAATCCTGGTTGTCGGCATTAGCGACCGCCGAATTTGCGTACAACAATTCAGTTCACACTTCCACAGGTACTTCTCCTTTCTTTGCCTTGTATGGTTACCATCCCCGTTCTTTGCCATTAGATCTTCCAGTCTTGTCAGACAATCCCGTGGTCCAAGACAGTCTTAGGGATATTGCTTCTCTACATCAACAGGTGCATTCCCGTTTGAAGGAAGCTCAGGACCGTTCTAAGGAGTACGCCGATCGGCATAGGTCTCCTGCGCCCGATTACCACCCGGGTATGTTGGTCTGGCTTTCCACCAAACATCTCCGTATTCCCATGAGGAGTTGTTTGAAACCCAAATATGTTGGTCCTTATCCTGTCAAGGATATAATTAATCAGTCTGCAGTGAGACTTGAACTACCGTATAATTGGAAGATCCATCCGGTTTTTCATGTATCTCTTTTGAAGCCCTGTTCAGAGGGGACCAGGCTCCCCGTTCGTCCGCCTCCGCTCAAAGTACAGGGGGAGGAGGAGTATGAGGTGAAGGCTATTCTAGCTTCTAAGGTTTCCCGAGGTGTTCGGTATTTCCTTATTGACTGGAAGGGTTATGGTCCCGAGGATCGTACTTGGGAGCCTGAATCCAATGTACATGCTCCGGTTCTTTTGGCTCGGTTCTTGGCCTCTCGGGGGGTGAGGGCATCTTTGGGGGAGGATACTGTCAAGAAATCAGCGTCTGCTCCCCGTTCCATCAAGCGTTATGTCAAAACTACACGTTCCACAATTCCAAAACACACGGAGCCGAAGCGTTTCCAGAGTATCAGACAACGCTGGGGGTTGCCGTGGAAACGTTGGTTGCCTGAGCACGTTCGTGCACGATTATGCCAAAGGTCTTATATGTTCATTTATGACATCGCCCTATGTGGCCAACTATAAAACCTATTGAAGGGAGGGATTGGTTAAGGGAACACATAAGTGTTATTGGCACCATTGGCCGCCCTTATCTGTTAGGCACGCCTCGAGCCACCTCTAAATACAGATAATACTGATTATAATGGAACCATGGCAACGGGTTGGCCTATGCAACACTGTAATGCATGTTGCTTCATAGACCCTCTGGTTGGTTGGCATGCTGTCCCAACCTTGGACTTTCGGTTCGTTAGCAGCAAGTGAGCAAATGGACCCCCAGGTGCTTAGAGTAATGTCAGACTAATCCCCACTTTTCCCAATTAATCCATCGTCTCTCACCGGTCCAGCCCTAAACCAAGAATTCTTGTTTTTAGTTGACCTTGCAACCTGTTTTCTGTTCCAGGACATTTAAGGGAGTGTAAGCTGTAGGAAAGGCATGGTATCACAAGTATGACACTGACACAATGGGCCTCATTCCGAGGTTGGAGGTAGCCATGGTGCTATTAGCACCATGGCTACCCCCTTACCGCATACCAGGTCTGGGTTCCCTGAATGGGGAATTACTGGGCTATTCCAACCTTGGAGGGCCCGGTAATTCCTCATTCAAGGAACCCAGACCCGGTACTTCTCCATTCCCATTTGAGCCACCATAGGGCTCAATGGGAATGGGGACCATGCTAATAACGGGCCCGTTATTAGCATGCAGGTCCTTTAGCAGCTCCCACTAAGAGCGCCTGGAAAAACCAGCTGCCCTTAGTGGGACCCGCTAAAGGACCTCGTAATGCGGTGGTAAGGGGTTAACGGCACCGGTACCATTACCGGCGCCATTAACCCCTTACCGCCAACCTCGGAATGAGGCCCAATGTTTACAATTTGTAAAACCATTATTAAAAATGTTGAAGTTGTAGGAACTCCTATTTTGCCCCTTAAATAAGATGGGAGTAGTCTCGACCATCAAATGATAAACAAAACAGTCCTAGTGGATGGAGACTGTCAAATCAAAATGGCCTATGCAAACAAAACCTAATGCCTGCCCTATCTCTTGTACACAAAGTGTAAAAAGTAGAAATGTATGCCAAGGAAAAATCATCAGTGTCCAAAAGAACAAAGGTAGTTGAACCAGCTCTCCTCCTCATGTTAAACCTCACGGAGTAGGGCTGTCCTTGTATGCAGGATGACACACGCAGGCTCAGTTTCTAACACTAAGCAGTTTTAAACCATGGATTGAGGCCCACCTGGCTTTCTACATTAAAGTCTCTTTCTTTACTTTCAAAATTGTATTCCAATGTAAAGTTTAGCAAGGTCCCCCTCTGCCTGGCTCAGACTTAACAGTGCACAGTTCACGTAGGCTCCCCTCTGTCGGGCTCAAACCGCTCATGTCACAGTTCAACATAAACTTGCAGGGCTCCCTTCCCCAAGCTTATTGTACTTTGGGTCTCCCTCTGTCGGGCTCAGAACCTTTTCGGATGTCGAAGACTTTCGATTGTGCCTGGTTCTTTTTACAGACCACCGCTGGACCACTTCGACTCAAAGTTCACATTAACTCTCGCTTAATTCACTTTTTAGCTTCAAACAATGTACCTTTTACAGAGACTTTCGAATGGGCTACTTTCTTTCACCGTACCACTCCGTTACTTAGTATCGCTGATCTTACATCTGCCTTTTACTTCAATGTTCATTCACAGGTCTGCCTTTCCTCGCGTCTCATCCACACGTATTCCGCCTTCTCTTGTTTTATAATGTTGACATTTAATTCGCTTTAACACACACCGGTCTCTCAGGTTGCTTGCCAACTCACTGGATGTGTGCGCTTCTTTCTTGTTTTGCTTTTTCCAATTCACGAGTCAAGGTTAGTACCACAGACCTGGCCTCGCCTCCCCAACTCTGCCATTCACCCAGGAGGGTCGCTGGTATCCTTGAAACCCAAATCAATCTTCACTCGTGGGATCTGGCCTTCAACACGTCTCTTTCACAGCCTGTTGGAAGCAACAACCTCCAGTAGAAAACCCTTGGGGTTTTTGGCTCGCTGCTCTCGTCCCTTGGTCCCTTGCTCTGCTCAAGTAGGTGTGCCTTCACCCCAGAAGCTCTGCTCGTACTCGTGTTCTGCCTTGCTCAGAGTGTGTCTTTATTTGTTGCCTTTTATTTGTGTGAGGAGAGCTTACTGGTATCGTGTTTATGCACTTACTATAAAGTGCCTGACTTTGTCTGACCCGATTAACGGGACATGTTCAGTACGATGTTAGAGAGTTGGTCTGGTTATTATCAGTGACTCTCTTCCAGTGTTTGTGTAAAAAGGGGAGTAAGGGAGTTGGGAAATCCTACAAAATAGGATGAGGTAGATGAACAGAAAAGGGGGGGATTCCATGTCTCACCATTGGCTGTCTCACCCCCACTCCCCGAAGACCCCTCACCCAGGTGATCCTCCCTCACTGGTCCACACCTAGGGTCTCGATCCAAAGGCGATGGCCGTGCCCTGGCTACCTGCCAGAGAGATCCCTGGGGACCAGCTGTTAAGGCACCCTCTAGTTTCTCACATACCCCTTCCCTGTACGATGTAGCTGCATATGTTTCACAGGGATACCGGGATAGGAAATCGACGTTCCCCTGTTCTTTAGTTTTCTTTGTTCCACAGTCAAACAGTAGGGTTGCAGGTCTAAGAACCATCGCATGACTCGGGGGTTAGAGTCCTTCCGTTGACTTTTCCATACTAAAGGTGAGTGGTCGGTGACAAGTGTGAACTTTCTCCCTAGAAGGTAGTATCTTAAATGGACAATTGCCCATTTGATGGCAATGACCTCCAATTCCAACACAGAGTAGTTCTTCTCGCATGGGAAGTGTTTACGACTAGTGAATAGAATGGGGTGTTCTAATCCATCATACATCTGTAAGAGAGCCATCAGTTTGCAACACAAATTCTTTCGAAAAGTCTTTTACTTTTAGGATGGGGTTTTGACACAAGGGGCCTCATTACGAGTATGGTGGTAAGGCAACAATGGCGCTGGTATCCCTACCGGCACCGTTGTTACCATACCACTGTACTACGAGTTCTGCTCGAGGGTGCCCTTGCAGCCACCTGGTCTGACCAGGTGGCCGTTCCGGCACCCACAAGCAGAACTTGATGGTAATACCGGTACCGTTATTAACAGTGCCAGTGCTACCACCCTACCCATTCCCATTGAGAATGGGTGGGGTAGAATGGGGCAGAATGGGGATGGGGAGTCCCTTATTACCGGCACCCCCGAATGGGCAGTTACCGGGTACACCAAACTCGGCATGATCGGCTTCTTTGCCATATTCCATCGGGAGAGTGGTTGGGCTCTGTTTTCAGTGGGTTGGGCTTCAGTGTCCAGCTAGAGGAGGGACTGTAAAAGCACGTTCCTAATCGGTGCTTTGTTTCTCTTGTTGGTATAGATTCTGTGCACGCCTTGACCACGCCCCCAGGCTCCCAGACTCCTGCCTTTCAATACTTAGGCTGTGGTTCTCGCGCATGGTGCGCGCGCGCGCATGAAGTGAGCTGGAAGTGAAGGTGGCTGTTGGGTTGTTAGGCTGAGAGGGTGAGTGAGTATTGGGGGAAGAAAGCGTGTTGTCTCTATAGTCTCAATATTGTGAGCATAGCGCCACTGCTGGGAAAGATTGGCAGTATTTATTTTTTAGCATTTGTATGGTAGTTTACATATTCGCTGAGTTTGTCACCTTGAAATGGCTGTAACTATTGGGAGAACCTTTTTTCCATTTTCCTTGTGACTTGTGCACTGTTCCATACACTACTGAGGTCTGACTCGCTCTCCCCACGGACTGATGTGTTCCTCCCAGTCCTGGGGGGGAGGGGGAGATTTTGGTCTGTAGACTGGTGGGTAAAAGCTTGGGGGGACTTGGTGATTCTTTGGGGTGTAGTACAAACCAAGGTCCAACACACATTTCTGGTAAAATGGCAACAGTGCTAAGGAATGGTAAAATCTGCAAATCCACATCCACTACCGTAACACGCTCAGGTGAAGCGCTGAGTGACGCTGTACAGGACCCCATTCACAATAACTTAGATGCCCCAGGTAGTGTGAAAGGGGACGGGGCAGCCTCAGGCTCGAGAGGGGTGCAGAAAATAAAGAAGGTAGACATTATTCAGGAGTTAGAGTTATCGCATTTGTTTGTTTGTTTGTTTATTTTATTTGTATAGCGCTCCAAACCCAGAGGTAGAAGGGCGCTTAAGATGACGGTTAAGTAAATGTGAAGTATCTTTGTGTTACATACTTAATACATACATCCATACTTATGTTACATACATATATTGTATAAGGAATACAATTTACAGTCATATGTTTAAACAATATATAGTTGGCGATATACAATTTCAATATACAGTCATTTACAATACACGCAGCAGTTTACCGAGCAGGGATGTGAGGTCAGGAGTCAGTGGTGCTATTCTTTATAACCTGCTTCCTAAAGATCTGGAACGACTCGATAGTTTTGATGTTGAGCGGTAGGTTGTTCCAGAGTTGGGAGGCGAGTACTGTGAAGCTGGTCCCTCCGGCTCTTTTTAAGTGGGATCTGTGCACTGTCAAGCATAGAGTGTTGGAGGATCTGGTTGCAGGTTTCATGGTGAATTTATTAGCTAGATATGGTGGTGCTAGGTGATTAAGGGACTTATACGTGAGACAGATGGTTTTCAAGTCAATGTTCTGGTGTATGGAGAGCCATTTGCAGGATTTCCTAACAGTGGAGATATGCTCTCGCCTGGGAATGTTGAGGGCTGCGCGCAGAGCGTTATTTTGTAGTACTTGGAGTTTGTTAATTATGGATTGGTTAGCACCTAGGTACAGGCTGTTGCAGTAGTCCAGCTTGGATTGCATGAGGGCTCTGGCGAGAGTGAGACAGCTGTTGGGTGATAAGAAAGGTCTGCTGGCCCTGATAAGCTTGCCGGTCTAGGCTGAGGCAATCATATAACAGTGGAGGTGATGATTTTTTGAACTTCAGCTGTGGTAACTTTCTTAAATGTGAAGCCCGATCTAGTGTTGGGCGTAGGTAGGCTAGGGTTGATGACCTTGTTATTGGCAAGTTGTTGGCGTTTGTCCTCTATTTTAGTTTGGAGTCTTGTAATTTTGTTGTTGAGGGCGTTTTGGATACTGGTGCACCAGGATTTGTTTTTCAAACAGGTGTCTGGCGGTGAAGTAGGGTTTTCTAATACTTTTAGAATTTTAAATAATTCTTTAGTGCAGGACCCTGCCTGAGCAATCCTGGTGTTGTATACATCTTTTTTCATGTGAATTATCTCACTTTTGTATAGAGGAAATGTTTGTGAGGTTAGATTTATTTTCCACAGAGGGGTTGGTCTTCCATGTGAGTTGTGCCTTGGCTTTCTTTTTTCTGAGTAATTTGAGTTCAGGGGTGTACCACGAGTTTAGATGAGCTTTTGGTTCATTTTTACATAGTTTCAGGGGGGCAATGGTGTCCATCGCCTTAGCCATGGAGTTATTGAAGGTGTCGATCAATAGGTTTAAATCAGTGTTGGCTGGGAGAGCATTGAGTGTGGGTAGGACCAGATGAAGTAGGGCTTTGGCAGTAATGTTGCGTTTAATTATCTAATTATATGTATTCATGTTTATACTTTTGAAACACAACAAGGTACTTCATTAGTTAGATAGAAGCACAAAAAAGAATATACAATTAATGGCATCATTGCATATTTTCAACCAATTACATTAGCTTAAGAGATTTGTTTTGTAAAAAGAATGAACCTTTTCACCAAATGCTTGGGAGCCTATTGAGTTTGTAGACAAAATCATCAATAGATTGGGAGTGTGATTAATAACCCATTAAGATCAAAAAAGTGGGGAATGGTGTAACAAGATCCTGATCCTGTGCTATTTAGACATGAAGTCACCGGTCTACAGACATTATCGAGATGAAAAACATACCATTTCACAAATGAGAATGATAGTTCTGGAAGTTGTCCACCCACTTTCAAGAGGAGGTGAGCTCCAAAAAATCTTAGCCCAAAGAGAGTTGTATTGGATACAAAAACTAGATGCTATGTACCCCTTAGGGTTAAATGAGGAATACTATTTGGGTCCATTTTTGTGAGCATGTGTACTTATCTGTAAACACAGACATGGTACCTCTTCTCTTAAACTGTTTATTTCTTTGACCACCCCTTATTTTTAATACCATACAGTTTTTAGATCTAATTGATTTTTAGTAAGTTCCCTAGTTTGTAGCATGTCCAATAACACTTCTTTACCAAATAGGATGAAAACCCTTTAAATCCTGGGTTCAAATGGAACATATTAGACATATGAAATCATAACAAGAGTATGCGTATATTCTTTTTTGTGCTTCTATCTAACTAATGAAGTACCTTGTTGTGTTTCAAAAGTATAAACATGAATACATATCATTAGATAATTAATTTAATGTATTACCTTTTTCTACAGAAATTGTATTTAATGATAAGAATTCAGAACACATTGCCCCTGAAGAAGGGTAAAAGTGATACTCGAAACGCGTTGGGCCACATTATATTGTGTTTTATGATTTGTTATAAAATGAATAAACTACTGTTTGTTGGATAAACAGAAAAGTTGTCAAGAAATAATTAGGTGATTTAAGAATAGCTTTGTGAGCTAAACAAAGCAATGAAATTTATTTAAAAACTGTGAAAACTACTAGGTTACTTACTGTGCCTATTAACACTTCTGTACAGGCTTTTAGCCTTTTGTTGATAGTGTGCAGGGGACGCGGGTTTCCTTAAATAGGAAACTATTGTTCCACATAAACCCAACATGTCAGTGAAGATGCAAACGACATAAACCTAGATGTCTCTATGATTTCGTAGGCAGTTAAAATGGAGTTGGGCAAGCAAACCAGACCCTTACTGGGTCCCTCTACTCCTGTGAATGCTGCGCGAAACGGCATTGATAATGTACACCTCTTCAATACCATCCCCCGAATAGGGACCTTTTCACCCCACATAGTCTTTGCTGCAAATGCTAAATGTCCTCTTCCTCCTGCCACGCTCTGTACCCAGGTCCAAACGGCATTACTATGGGATGGGACAAGTGAGCCAGGATCACCGGAAGGGTCAGTGATGTCTGATAAACAGGCTGATGTAGCCCTCCCATTGCCTGTTACTCAAGCTCCTACTCCATTGGTTTCACTGACTAGCTCTCCTATTCCGGAAAATAATGAATATTTAGAGGAATCACTACCAGCATATTAAATCTCCTGGACAAGGGGCATGAGCTCACCCACTGGGAAGTGAGAGAGCTTAAACGAATCTCATTGGAAACACAATCTAAACTCAATAGAGTGGAAGGCTTCCTGATGGGCACGTCCTACGGATATGGCACACTGGAGACCGGGTCCTCTTCTACCCGAAACAAGACATCAAACCCTCAAGGCACCCAAACCCCTGAGGGAGTCTGTGGGGGGTCCTAGATTAGGGGGGCCATTCCCAAACCAAACTAAACCAAACAAGGCTGACCTGACAGCCGGGAATAGCGCTTTAAGGGCCGAAGGAGAGCGTGAAAAAAATTCTTAAAGCCATTAAGAGCTATCCTTGAAAATTACTAGTCTGGAACAGGGACTCACAAACCTGGGTCGAAGACAACTTCTATTCCATTTTTGGGGAGGTCTGTGCAGGTTCCAGATAATGAAAACTCCTGCCTGATATGAATTCCCGGATAGCCCTTCTGCCCTCACTGACATCATAGAAAATACCTCTCGTGCAAAGGGACCGGTCATAAGTAGCCAAATACCGGAAGATGTCCAAAGCAGGGATTTTGAAGGATATTCATTATCCAGGCGTCAAAAACGTTTGGCTTTGAAAGCAAAAAATAGGTTGCTAAAGAAAAGCCTGAAGTCTAATAAGGCTCAAATAAAAATAAAAGAAGAAGTCAATGTCCTGACAAATGAAGTTGCTCTCTTAGACTTGATCCAACTGAATGAAGAAAGCCGTTTGGCGTTGCAGCTTCATAATACCAACGCTGGTATCATACCAACTAGTGCAACTTTGGCAAACACAAAATTAAAAAAATCTAAAATAAATAAAAATGCAAATAAACAACTGGGGGGCCATACTGGATTGTCTGATACCGATGCGGGGGTAGAGAATGAGAAACCTCCTTTACCCCTAAATATTGAAGGGGGGGACTTCAAAGGAAGTGAAGCAATCGCAACTGTCTAACTTCTATAGGGTAGTAGAGAAATAGACATCCAGACAGATTGTGCCACTGGTAATGCGCAGCAGATGGCTGATGCTCCTATGACATCAGCAGAGTCTAACAAATTAGGTTTCTCTTCCAACCAAGGTCTGGAAACCAGGGCCTGCTCCTTCCTGTGGAATTAAACCATTCAGCCCCCCCCCCTGTAATGACGCAAAAGCTCAGGTGAATACTCGGCTTCCAATGTTCATGCTTCGGTGCTGTCTACACATCCTGGAATGCATATAATTGGGGAGGGGAATGGGGACCAAAACATTACCTGTCAAAGATCATTAAAAAAAAAAACTATGATGGAACTACTTCCGGATCTATCTTGGCTTAAACAATTGGTCCACTCTGCCAAACCCCACAAAATTAACGTAACTCCCCCACAGGATCCAGGGGAGTGTCCCCCGAAAAACGACAGGTCTGTGTAACAGGAGCCAAATATACCAGGTACAGGCTGGGCTGCTAGGTCCGGGTCCAAATGTGAAAAGGAGCAGGAGATGAGTACAGCACCATCCGCTAATTCCTGAATCATTGCCCAGGTAAAGGAGGTACTGGCAGAGGGGGTCCAGGAGGCACATGGGCCCACCATGCCAGCTCATATTAAGGACAGCGACCTACGGAATGTAAAGTGGCGGAAAATAGCCTTCTCTGATTATCCCAGCCTTTTATTGTATAATCTTTGTGACATTGGAGGTCCTCTGTCCCTACATAGATCACGGGCCCTGTTGCTGTTTAATGAGGTCCCAAGATTGAGGTTGATATCCTCTGCAGATATTTGGCTGGTTGACATGGTTCATCCAACAAGATTTGAGCATGTGCGAATTGTTCACAACTCTCAAAAATGTTTCATCTAATACTACAAGAGAGCAATTTAACAGGATGGGGTACGATATACTTATCTTCAACAATGGGTGGGACCAAGGGAGGGACTTGAGGGCCCAGCAGAATAGACCTCAACCCATGATGCAGGATGTGCAGGAATGTAAAGATGACAAAGTTTCAACTCAGGGGGAGGATTGGAGATGGCTTGCGTATCCCTGAGGGAGTCCATCTCCCAAATTAAAACCATGAATCAGAAACTTTAGTCGCCCTAAAGCATTTCAACATTGGCGTCTCTTATCCTGGAATTCCAGGGGGCATTCCAACTTTCTGGTTTCTAAAGCATTGTGTACCAAATTTAAAACTTTTCACCTGATTTGCATTCAAGAATTATGGATGACTTCCCCACTTCAACTAGATGGGTTTGAATGTATACACCAACTTGCCAGATCAGGACACCGTGGCAGGCCAGCCGAGGGCATTTTAACTGCAGTTAAAGTAGCAATTGGCACGAGAATTCTGGAATCGAGGGAAATATTGTGTGGGGTAGTAGCGGTAGTTTTGGAACGATCTAATGGTCACCACTCGATCCCTTTATTGGTGCTCAATATATATTGGAATCCTCATGCATTATTTGGCAGTATAATAGTGTCTTTGAATACCTGCTTCTCGACCATGTTGCTTAAATACAGAGGACTAAATATCATTGTAGCGGGGGATCTTAATTCCGAAATCAAATATGGTCTAGGCCTGAACAAAAAGATGGGTTCTTCTACTCGATCTATGGGGAACTCCGGGATGATCGAAGGGGCGCCCTTTGCTGCTACCCGTAAAATTACTCAGGGGCAGATTTGGCGTACGTTTTTGAATCATGGGGTCTTACTCACATTAACGTATCTCTTGAATCCTCTGTAGAAGATTTTACATGGTCGAATGGGCTTTATAAATCCAGCATTGATCATATATTTATGTCGCGTAGCCTATTGGATGTGTGTTTCAAATTTTCAGTGATTGACTCTGAAATGAGTGACCACAGGTTCTTAGAGGCTACATTAACATGGAATTTTAGCACAATAAACCAAGGGAAATAAACAGCTTTAACAGTCTCATTTGGAGGTAACCATATAAAATGACATGACGGGAATATAAGCAAATCGAATGCTGTATTTGGTCATGAATACCAGTGTACCTCGTGGCCTATTAGATCGCTTCTATTTTCTGTGCCTTTTTTTCCAGAATATGTAAGTTGTCTGATTGATAGCTCTGTGAAATGCCTGAATAACAGGGCCGCTAGACACTCACGCACGCATGTATATGATCCAATGGTGAGATCTAAAAAAAAAAACTCGAATCGCAGCATCTGTGCGATTTTAAGCTCCAACTTAGATCAGAACATAAAATCGAAGCAAATTAGATCAATCAAACAATAAAAAAGGGCTAATAAATCATAAGATGCCAATGCTAGTAAAAGGCAGCACCTCCATGCTAAGAGCTTTAAAAGAAGTCTCAGGCCACCAGTTCTGGTCATTAATAAACTCGATGGAGAATCCACAGGTGGCGGTGCAATCAGTGTGTGTCCAGGAGGGCACCTGGGCAAAGTATTCCTCTTCTTTCTGTGCAGGGAAATTTGCATTGTCAAAACCAACGGCTGAAATAAAAAATGGTCCTTGGGAATGTAATCTTACTATCCCCTCTATTGGAAAACAGATTACTGCATCTAATCCCTCTAGGGCGGCTGGCCCAAATGGACTCACAAACATTACGCTTAAGAGAAATTCAGAATTTATGGCTAAAACACTTTTTTTCCTATTTTCTGATATTTTAATGACACGTACCATCTCGTCTTTATGGAGGGTCTCAAAAATCATCCCAGTATATAAAAAATGGGATAAAAGGTGTCTGAGCAATTACCGCCCTATCTTAATTATGGACGTGGACTCTAAAATCTTTGCGGGCCTAGTATTGAGGTGCATAGTGGAATGGACTGAGGCAAATCACATCTTGTCGGACCGACAGTTCGGTTTTCGAAAGGGCATAGGCACAGAAATAGGAGGCCTGCTCTTTACTCTACTACTCGAAAAGGCATGCAGGAAATCTGCGAGTCCTATCTATCTGGCCTCTATTGACCTTTCCCTTGCTTTCGACAAGGTGGATAGGGTTAGACTATGGCTCAACATCAGAAATACACCTAACTCAGAGGCAGTCCAAGCCCTACGAAGAGAGGAGCCTTATGCTCAATAGTACATGTATGCGCTGGTGCCAATGGACAAAATGGGGTCTCTTCAAGGGTCACTAGCAGCTCAGGAAGGTGGATGCAGTCGATAAAGAACAAGTCCCCACTACTCAAGCAGGGCCTCCACTTGCAGCCAGAGGCAGGTTGAGAGTGCGGGATGGAGTCGCTATTTCGCAACAGCGGTAGAAGAGAAATGGACTCTTGCGCTAGGGGCCACTGGTTGGGGTATGGACTACTCACCGGTCCCCGTCGCAGGCAGACCCAGACTTCGCCAGTTCAGTTCACTTTGCTGGCAGGTTCGAATGCAATAATCAGGACGTCTCGACACCGTGTAGTTTTTGTGGTAGCAGGATTCAGGGTCAAGGCAGTCACAAATGCAGCGAACATGCACAAGTTGTTGCCACCGCAGGGCAACACGGCAACCGCGTTTACTCTGGTCCGGGCGCACTTGTCTCACTTCAGACCTGGGAATGCCAAGCGTATGAAATTCGGTGTGAGGGTGCCATGGACACAGAGCTAGCAGTATGCCAAGTTCCGAAGGCTTCCCCGAAACGGCGGCGGTGACAGAGCAAAACGTCATCTTAATTTTGGCAGTCCTTTCTTTTAGCAGCCAGTTTAATCTCTCACAGACGCCATTCACCTATTGGTGATAGGCCGAGGAAAACATATGCTTTATGTCTAATAGAAGAACTATCTGTTCAAACAACTCATTTACCAAATGTGGGCCATTGTCCGACCTCAGGACTTCAAACACCCCCATCTTGAAAATACCTCATGCACGAGGAATTTGGCAGTGCATGTCGCATCAGGGTGTGTACATGTACCTGCTTCAATCCATCTAGAAAAAGGACTTATCACAACCAGCATATACCTATAGCCATTGCATGTCTGCTGCATATCTACATAATCTATATGTAGATGCTGAAATGGGCCATTAGGTTTAGGAATTGCTCCTCTTACTGTTCGAAAAGTGTCCCCTGCAGTAAGTTTCTGACACACGATGCAATTTACAATAAACTGTGCCACGTGTTACAATACATTTGGTGAAAACCAATCTTCTGCAATTGAAGCAGCAATACTCTCTCGAGTCAATTTGCGGTACCGTAATTACCACCGTCCCCATTCCCATATGCCCTATGGGGTCAAAAATGGGAATGGGGAAGGGCCTTGGTGAATGGGGAATTACTGGCCCCGCTCACCTTGGAGTAGGCCGGTAATTCGCCATCCACCAATGCGGACACGTTAAAATACCGATGGCAACCATGGCGCTAATAGCGCCATGGTTACCGCACAACGTGTAATGAGGCCCATTGTCATGTTTTGTCATTAACAACATGTCAATAATGGCATTGACATGTTGTGTTCTCCTATATAGATTGTCAATTCATCTGTAAAAGGAACTAAGCTCATCACCCCAGAGAATCCCTGCGCATTCATGTCAGTGATATGATATGGCATTTATAACACGCCTATACAAATGCCTGACATCCCTCACGGACACAGGAACGAGTTGCTCCAGTGCCCACAAGAAATTAGAATGTCTTACCTCCTATATTCACCTTGACCCTTGGTTCCTCTTGGGGGTCCGCCGGTGTCACTGATCGTACTGAACACATCAGGTTGCTCTGTGGGTGGTCCTATTGTGGATATAAATTCATCCCTGTATATTTCCTCCTACCATGGTCACACTCCCTAGTCTGAGTGTGGGTGCTTGTGGGGCTCCTACATTCATATTCCATTGTGCTACCATGGCCTGTTATGTCTGTGCTTGCTGGGTTTGTATCTGTTTTATTTGCATGGGCACTTGCTGGGGTTGTGCTTGTGGCGATTGCATGGGGTTGTCCTTGTGGCGATTGCATTTGTAATGGGGCTTGCTGTGTCTGCTGTGATTGTGGCGCACATGTCTGAGTCTACTTGTGATCTTGGGCACAATACTCTTGTGATTCTGCACTGAATTGTGGAACATAGCCCATGACCCCTCTTGGAGTTTTCCAATTTTGCTGCATGCCCCCTCTACTTCTACATGCTCTGCACTGGCTGATTTCTGCAACCATTCCTTCACCACTGGAGTCTTCCCCCTCCCCCCTGAAGCACTCCCTTGCGCACCCTTTCCTTAAGAAACCCTCTGCCGACCCTTCCTGCCCGGCCAACTATCGCATATCTCCATCACTCCCTTCCAAGGCAAACTCCCAGAAAAGCTGGCCATCTCCCAGCTTAATCTTCACACTGAATCTGTTGGTTGTCTCCATGACCATCAGTCTGGTTTCAGAGCTGCCAGAAACACGGAAACTGCTCTCCTGAACACCCGTGAAGACCTGCTCTCCAACCTTGATTCCAACACCCCCTGTGTCCTCATCTTACTTGATCTCTCTTCTGCCTTTGACACGGTCAACTATGCCATCCTGCTCAACCGTCTCCGTGACACCCTGGGTATCACCGATCAGGCCCTGGCTTGGCTGACCTCCTTCCTCTCTGATCGACCCTCCGAGGTCCAACTTGGGTCCTTCCTCTCTTCTATCCCTAAAACCTGTGGTGTTCCCCAGGGATCTAAGCTCTCTCCATGGCTGTTAAACCAATACCTGGCCCTTCTTGCCCACCACATTGCTGCTCTCTGACCCAACTTTCAGTGCTATGTGGAGGACACGCCACTCATTTTCAGGCTCCCTCCTGCCACCTCTTCTCCTTCTCTCATCTCTGAATGTCTGTCCGCCATCCAGGAGTGGTGCGCCACCAATGATCTCTGCCTTAATGCCAGTAAGACCGAGTTTCTCCTCATTGGCACACCTGCTCCCTCCATTTCTTTCACTCTCTGTCCAGCCTCTCTGGGCTCTGTTCCTGCTCCCAACTGTGAGGATAAAAATCTCGGGGTCATCTTCGACTCCACACTTTCCTTTTCTCCTCATATCTCTGATGTCTCAAAGAAGACACACTACCAGCTGCACCTCCTCAGAGGTATTCTTCCTTTCATCTCCTTCCCCAGAAGCTCACTGTCTCCAGAGCTCTGGTTCTCTCTAGGCTGGACTACTGCAACAGCCTCTTTCTAAATCTGCCTGCTTCTACTCTCTGCACTCTGCAGCTCATCCAAAACAGGACTGCGGGCCTTGTCCTTGCCCTCAAGCCCGGGGATCGTATCTCTCCAGGACTGAAATCTCTGCACTGGCTCCCAGAGCGGCGAGGATTAAGTTCAAAACCCTCTGCATTGTCCACAGGGCCTTCTGGGGTCTGGGGCCTCAATACCTTCAACTCTCCCTTCCTAAATATCTTCCTTCTCGAGCTCTTAGCTCATCCGCCTCCAACTCCCTCAGGGTTTGGCGCTTCTCCAAGCAGAGTGTTGGTGGTAGATCACTTTATTCTGCAGGGGCCTCCCCCTGGTACAGCCTTCCTGCCACTCTGAAACTTGAGGAGAACCATCTCTGGTTCTGGAAGCACCTCAGGACCTTCCTCTTTGCTTCTGCTTTCTCTCCTCCTCTCCCCTTCTGATCTCATGGCTGATTCTGAAACTGCTCTGGTCATCTGCATACCCTCTGATCTCTGGCCCAGGTCCGCTCCCTGCCAGTTGCACACCGGCTCTCCCTCTCCTGGCAACCCTTACACTCAGGGACTGTTTCTGTGTCCCTACAGCCCCTACTAGAACTTGACACCCGATGTCTGCACTTACCCTTGCACTTGCCACCAGCTGGCCACACATGTATTTATTATTTATTTATTGTCTTTATTTATTTTACTGTTATCCCATGTACTGCACTGCCCCTCCACTTCCCCCCCGCCCTTTTCCCCCTCCCCTGAACTTGTGCGATCTGAATTTCACCTGGCCTACTAGGGCTGCTGTCTCTGTCTTCCCTCTGTTTCCCCTCCCCTTCTTTGCCTCGTTGAGTCTTGAAACACTTGTGTATATGCGCGTTATAAATGCCATATCATATCATACATGTTTTGGCTATATGTCCTATTCTTCCGCAATTCCAACATTGTTGCATCTGTCCACCATTAAATCCTCCTCTTCCCTAAGATTCCTGAAATTAACCTCGTCCCCCTCTAGGTTCATTCCCTTTTCCTCTTGGCCAAAAATGATACCCACTCTGATCCATAGGATACACTACCGTGTTTTGCTGTGCTGGTCGCATCTCTTGTGTCACACACATTCACTATTCGTCATTACCGCTCCCTCTATGGCTATTTTTGACAACTTTTTCTGAACTAACTTCGCCTTCTCCTGGAACCTACTCTCGGCTCTTCTTCTCCTGTAACAATCGTCAATGGTGCACAATAGTCCGTTGTATTTCTGGCTATGGCTTCTCCTCCATCCCTACCTGTTTCTTCATTTGCCGTTTCACTGGCTTGGGCAGTCCTTGACACAAAATGTGGTAAAATAATACCATTGTTTTGTCCCAAGCCTCTCTCGTCTGAAGACCCCATCACTCTTAAATGTCTTGAATAAAAGCAACAGGGTCTTCATCATCCCTCATTTTCTAGTCATAATCGCACCCATATCTGATGTATCGGATTATTGTATATCTGCTTGGCAATTATTAAATGGCGCTCCATTGTGTGTCGTGTTTTGTGCAGTCACACCTGCGTATCCTGCTTGCTTCCGAATGTCAGCTCTCTCTCCAAATATGTCTGCTAGCAGACCTTTTATGTCACCTGTGGCTAACATCATCCCTGATCTAATATCTCTAGCTCATAAATCCATTTCCCACACCGGAAGTTAAATTCTAATTTACATTTTATTTTGTCCTTATACATTTCTGGCCACAGAATGTATTGTGGTCGTCCTTCCCCTTTCTCTAATAATGGGAATATTGATAAACGTGATCCATATCCATTCCCACCTACGCTTCTCATCTTCCAGCGGGGCTCGTCTCGCCCATTTGTCTCTGTCCTGGTAGTGCACCTAAGCTGCTTACATAAGGCGGGGATGCATCCACTGCACTGCACGATTGAGCTTGTGGTGACTCAGTGTATGGTGTCAATTCTGGGTTTTTTCTTTAGGGTCCTCTCGATTTGCCCATTTTATCCCTTTTTCTACACTCGATCCTTTTGAAAACCCACATACGCTCTTTCATTTTCTTCCTGTTCTTTGTCTGACATTATTATGCTGCAGCTTGTATGACTGTTATAATCAAGATCTAGTCTACTTAAAGATAACGTTCTGTGCCCGTCTGTTTTGACGTCATCTGACCTACCACCTGTTTCCCTTGATAGAGATCCTTCTACATTCTCTTGGATTTTTATTGACATTATTATGCTGCAGCTTGTATGACTGTTATAATCAAGATCTAGTCTACTTAAAGATAACGTTCTGTGCCCGTCTGTTTTGACGTCATCTGACCTACCACCTGTTTCCCTTGATAGAGATCCTTCTACATTCTCTTGGATTTTTACCCTTCTTTATTTCTCATTTGCCTGTATAAATCCCCAGTCCTTTTACCTATGTCCACTGCCTCATGTTCGTCAGCCCATGTTCGTATTCATATTCTCGGTATCCCGTGCAGCTCCCTGCGGGGCTGTTGTGACCCTCTCTCTTCCTCAAATCGTTCTTGTGCTTTGATCGACACTATACTCCTAAGAAATAGATAATCTAGCTTGTCATCTATCTTGTCATCCTTGAATCACCTAATTCTGTTCATTTATTCTTCTTTTTCTCCTCTCTCTCAAGTCTTCTTCCTCTTGCTGTCTTTGCAACATATGTACTTTCAGTCTCTAAGCTTCTATCTCCTCTCGTTTCTTCTCTTGTAGCCTCTCCTTTTCTTTCCTTACCTCGTACCTTCTTAGTTCTTCCTTTCGCTTTCTCTTTTTCATTCTCTTCCTTGTATGCTCTCTCGGATTCTTTCTTTTCCCACTCTTCGCTTTCTTCTCTTTCTCGAACCCCATTAATGCCCTTATCATCTAGCTTAAGTAATACCTGTCCTCCCATCCATTTCTTATGTACTATTGTTATTCCCTTAGCCGTGTCCTTTATTTCTATCGGTCTCCTTGCCTCTGCCTCTATCTTCATCTGTCTAGCCTGCTTGTCCTTTCTCTCATTTACTTTCATTGTGTGTCGATATATATTTGCGTTCTCTACTTTTCCTTTCTTTCGCATTGTCCTCACTGTTAAAAGCGGGGGCTCATATGTCCGATTACCATACCCTGCTGCTGCTTTCAATTCCTTTAAAGAATACAATCGCTGCTCCTCAGTATCAACTGTGAGGAACTCATGGTGGCAACAAGTAAGACAGACACAAGTGATCACAGTTCAAGGGTGTTTATGGAACAATGACTGCTGTATGCTGGTAGGAAAAATGCCTAATCTAATCCTAAATCTAAGATGGGAGCAAGCGTCAACCATCAAATGAAAAATAAGGCAGTCCTTGTGGTGTTGTGTCAAAATAAAAAAGGGCCTATACTAAGAAACATTTTGCCAAGCCTTAGAACTAATAAAAAAATGGGTGTGGGATAGTTCTCAAGAAAAGAAAGAAGAGTTCTGAAATAATATGTCAGGATGCAGTAGCCTGGGTCTCCCTTCCCCAAGTTTTTGACACAGGGTAAGATGGGAGCTTGGAGAAAGTACAGTCTTGGGCTTCTCTAGCATGACACAACAGGTCTAATGGCAGCTCTCGGGACCGTCGATGGCCGAGTCTTATTTCCTTTTAAAATGTCTCTTTCCTTCGGGGCCTTACTCGTTCAACTAATCAAAAACAAAAGTTCTTTTGATAAATAAAAGTTCCTTTCCAAGATTCACTGGGTGATGGGTACACCCCTCGGTCCCCCACTTCTGGGCGCTGAACCTTCTCTATTGTTTACCACATTGTTGCGTATCAGTTCCTTTCTCCTGAACACAGGGCGAGAGCTTCACCCAAGGATCTCCCTCTGCTGGGCCCGGACCCCTCTTCACTGTTAGTACTTGGGTGATGTCTTCACCCCTGGATCTCCCTCTGCTGGGCCCGGACCCCTCTTCACTGTTAGTACTTGGGTGATGTCTTCACCCCTGGATCTCCCTCTGCTGGGACCGGACCCCTCTTCACTGTTAGTACTTGGGTGATGTCTTCACCCCTGGATCTCCCTCTGCTGGGCCCGGACCCCTCTTCACTGTTAGTACTTGGGTGATGTCTTCACCCCTGGATCTCCCTCTGCTGGGACCGGACCCCTCTTCACTGTTAGTACTTGGGTGATGTCTTCACCCCTGGATCTCCCTCTGTCGGGGTCACTCTTGCCATTTCTTAACTTTTACTTTCACTTTTCTTCAGGGTTACAACTTTCATCCTTGGATCACCCTCTGCGGGGCTCTCGATTCTTAGCATCCCTTCACATGGTTTACTGTGGCTCTCGATCACAGTGATAGTGGCTCGCCCCTGGGTTCCCCTCTTCTGGGTGCTGACCCCTCTTTACTTTCAATGTTATCTTTTAACACAGTTCAATGTTTGCGGGATTCACTTCCCTTGCTTTCACAGTGCTTGGAGAGCAAAATCTTTCGATTGTACAGGGATTTTGCTTGACCCTCTGTATGACCACTTTGACCTATTCCGCTGGCTCGCCTATGGCCTTCTGGTATCCGTAGTTTCTCTCATATGGGGCTCGGCGAGAGTCTCTCGAGTTAGCACCCACTTGGTGCCGGTTTCTCTCTGCAGCTGGTTTCCCCTTCAATAGTTATTACAGTTCTTCACAAAATTCATTAAACTTGGTTCAACACAGCCCAGTTCTTATCGATTCACCCCTCGACTCACCGGCTGAGATGGACCGCTTGGCTTTTGGCTTTCCTGGAGTCAAGGCCGGTACCACATGCATGGGAGCTACCCTCAGTCCTGCTTATCGGCATAGGTTTGCCCCGTGTACCGTTCACATCTCCTGCAATACACTTGTGCTATTGTTCATGGTTTTAAGCTCTCCTTCATGAACTATCTGCGGGTCTGGGTTGAAAAGGGCAAGGTCACTTCTATCCTTGCTACCCTCTCGATTGCTGCCACCTTTTTCCTTCGTTTGAACTGCCACACCTGCGTAGCTGTGTTGTCTGCCTTACTTACATTGCTCGTATTGTGCTCTTTTGCTCCACCTTTTATCCCTATGGGGAAAGGAAAGAGCTGTCAGGTGTTTGTGATGCTGATTAATTGCCTGGCTTTGCCTGATCCTTGTGTCGGGACATGCCAGGTAAACAGGTGCATTCCAAGTCTGTTGACTGTTACATTGTGAGGAAGTGTTCAGGATGCAAAAGGAGGGGAGTAGAGTTTCTGAGTGTCCTACAGGGTATGATGGAGAAAAAAAGGTATTGTTGGATTGTCCTACGGGATATGATGGGGAAGGTTTGCGAAATGGATGAACATGACCTGGATGGAGAACAGAACATAAGGGATTGTGGGAATCTTAGTGAGTTGTCAAGGCAGCCTGGGAGCTCGGTAAGTGACAATCAGAGGAACGTGATTGGTAGGCTTCTTGAAGCAGGCAGGAATAACTGGGATTGTGAAATAAACCAGGGGGATTATGGGAACGGTAGTGCCCTGAGTAGAGTGGGTGTTCGGGACAGAGTAACTAGAAGAATGTGGAAAAGAATGCCCAAGAGTATTCGGGTAGGGGACAAACAAACTGGGATTCTGGGATGGATAATCTTTGGAGGCAAGGAGGTTTGAAATCTTAGGGGATTGTTTCTGTACGGTGGGGTCATTGGATCTAGATGGAAGAGATTTAATGGGAGAAGGTGAGGCTGATGTGTTATAGCCTATAAAGGTTTCAGAGATTTTATTTGTCTCGCCTTCTTCGTTGGCATAGCACTGCGTCTCTCCTAGGGCGTTCCCCCGAGCATACCTCAGGCTCCTCTATCCAGGTGATCCTCCCTCACTCGTCCGCCACCAGGGTTGGAATCTGAGAGTGCCAGCCCTCCCTTGGCCACCTGAATAAGGGTTTGCCGAGGTTTACGTGGGAGAACACCCTCAGGTTTCTCACACTACACTCTTGTGTTCAGAAGGGGAAAAGGGAGCCAAAGACGTTTTATCCTCCCCTTTATGCTGACTAAGCATCCACTCCTTCTCAGCTGGATCTTCTTTCTCGCTCTGATGCATCTTCCACAACTCTTAAACGGCCAAACGTTTCTGTAGCTTCTTCCCGTTATATGTAGCAGGCAAATACGTTGCTACATGTCTCAATACTGTTTTTGACAACAAACCCTCTTGAGTCCATGGCATGAGTGTTTTATTGGCCGTGCCTCAGATCCACTCCACGTGATACTGCCTTATCTTAGATGTATATTTTGGCAATGTCCTGCATAAGTGTAGAAGAGGAGTGGTTCCCAAAGTCAATCTCGACGGTCAATACATACCCAGCCATTTATTCTTTTCTTTATTTTATCAATTTGTGCAGGCACCATCAACCGCTGCTTATTATCTGAACATCAAAACATTTTTTAACCACTTTTAAACGTCTCTGTGAGGATGACCGTTTCTGTTTCTTCATTTACACTTTATATCAATTTTTGCTCGCATGGTTTTATTATTGATATTTTAAGAATCTTGTCATTATTTGTCTCCTTTGATTTTTATCTTCCTGATTGACGTCAATCTCCTGATTTAAAAAACCTAATAATCACTTTAATTATTTACTATTGTCCTCTATCTCTTAGTCTAAACACAATTATAGTTTTATAGTGATATTTTTATAACCCCATACACGTGCACCTTTTTACGCCTTCCTTTACTATCTTTAGTACATTTATCTCATCTACTTTTTTACCCCATCTTGGAGTTTGATAGACACTCTTTTTTGGCCTTGCGTCAGGAAACCTTAGTACCCCTACTTGGAGTTTATAGTACATACCCTTCCACCCCTTCAACTTACATCCGTGGCTCAGCTCGAGTCCCTCAGCATTGAATCTTCCCCAATCCATCAGTTCACCATCAGTCTGCGGGGCACCAGCGGGGGCCGGACAAGCATTTCATCAAAGTGGTACCTGCCAACCGATTCTTCTCACACATGTGTATTTGCACACCAATCTCCACAGGAAGTTCCACGGTCTTCTTGCTAATGGCAGAAGCAGGCAAAAGTCTGAGAGTCGGATTCTGGCACTAGGTCAATTAGACCAGAACCATACGCACTGCTACCAAAATGTGTTCTTAGCACCTTGAAGCATCTCTTTTGCTTTATGGAATTAACAATAACGTTCTCAGACCCAAAGAACCGGACAGACTCAAATAATATCGCAAAGTATTACATTATTGTTAACATAGAATAAAGTTGGGCAATCTGGCGAACGGGCTGAAGTTCACACACTCACAACTAAAATGTATTACACAAAGGTCTTATACCTCGATATGCCTCATTGATGACATCACCCTACGTGGCAAACTATATAACCTATTGAAGGGAGGTATTGGTTAAGGGAACATAGCTACCTATTGTATACATAAGTTTTAACGACACCATTGGCTGCCCTTATCTGTTAGGCACGTCTCGAGCCACCTCTAAATACAGATAATACTGATTATAGTGGAACAATGGCAACGGGTTGGCCTATGCAACACTGTAATGCATGTTGTTTCATAGACCCTCTGGTTGGTTGGCATGCTGCCCCAACCTTGGACTTTCGGCTCGTTAACAGCACGTGAGCCAAATGGACCCCCAGGTGCTTAGAGTAACATCAGACTATTGCCCACTTTTCCCAGTTAGTCCATGGTCTCATCAGTCCAGCCCTAAGCCAAGATGTCTAGTTTTTAGTTGAACCTGCAGCCTGTTTTCTGTTCTAGGACATTTAAGGAAGTGTAGACTAGGGATGTAACGGTATTACGGTATACCGTTAAAGATACCGTGAACCACTTAATTGAACAATAATAACCGTCACATTGTTTATACCGGTATACCGTTCATACCATTGCTTTTCAATCTGATTTGGAAAGGCTGCAGTAAGCAAGTGCTGCGTAGTCTTGGTCTTGCACTGTTGGATGTGCCGTCTGCCAAGTAGTTTCAGTTGCAGCAGTTTTTAATGCCATTCCATAAACCACACGTGCCTGACACAAAATCAATATGTTAGCAATAGGAAGAATAGATACAGTGTCAAGAAGGAAAAGGGTTTACTTTGGGTTGGAGACTTTGGGGTTTATATATTTATAATGGATAATGTTTTCTAAACATATGAAAATGGGGATTTCCCTGGTTCTATCATTGAATGTACATATAAGTCACACTGCGAAATGTACTCATCTCTGTGGGTATTCCTTGTTGCCATACCAAAGGTTAAGATGTCTGTGATTACTGAACACCTTTTGGCCCGCAAGTAAACTAAAGGCTGTAACGTAAAGAGAGTGCGTGTGTACGTGTATGCGCACAAGCGTATACTACCATCAGACTCCATTGATCTGTGACATGCAGGTTATCGAGATGGCAACATGTTCATCTTCACCAGTAGCCAGTGGGGGAGCTAAAAGCCTAAATGACCACTTAAGAAAAGCTATTCAGATTGCTTTGCCAGTCGCAGCAGGGCTCGCCCCCCACCCCCCTCCTCTCCACACGTGTGTTTGTGTTTGGTGGAATCAAGGGGTGGCATTTCAGTGGAAAGTATGTTGAAAAGCCCAATTCTGCCACTGGGTGCCTGGTTTTGTTTGTGATGATAAATCTGACAATTTATGACCTTTTAGAAAATATTTGTTAAGATTAGTTAACTCCACCTGCTATACTGCGATAACCATGATATACCGTCATTTGGCAAGAAGGTTATTGTACCGTCATAAAACTAATACCGTGACACCCCTAGTGTAGACACACCACTATCGTCATCCGAAGCTTAATGAATAGCCCTTGTTTTCGACTTCTGAATCACTTGTGAGGAGACCGCAAATTTCTCAATTTCGACCTTTTCTTTACTGCTATTTGATTTAATTATACTGGGTTTCATTACTTCTCTTGGCCTCTGGAGACATACTCGCTCCTCCTTGTGTAGGCTTTGTGCATTTGTAATTATCCAATACTTGGTTCTTGCAGATGTTTTCTTCTTTCCTTAATCTAAGCAAAATATGTTTTATGTACATGGCTTAACCTTTTGACTCCCCTTGCGCCTTGTAATTATTTCTTGAAATAACATCCTTGATCCCCAGCCAAATAGACTCCTCTTTATTCCTCACACAAAGCTGTTTATCCACCTTCTCTTGACTCTGCAGCCCTGGTCTGCCTCTCAAGTAGCTTGATTGGTTTTAATCCGACACGACATCCATCTTTTCAGTATGGCCGTCCTAGCCACATTGTTTTCCTCTGCAGCAAGTTTCTATGTATATAGATTCATTAACTGTCTCAATCTTTGATTACATGTTTTTCTTGTTACTTCAGTTAAATCTTTGTTCTTGTGTGTTTATATTGTATCAGTGCGTCTTCATATATGTCCTTCATGACGTCATTCGGCCCTCGTCAGATTTCACTTATCGCTCCATGATGTCCAATGCTGTGTGCAGACATGCTTCCACCATTTCAGTGCGAGGGTACTTTGGGTAGGGTTGCCGAGTGCATATCATGTCTCATACACTCGATGTGATATTGGGGTGATACCTGGTGTCCCACATAGGGCTCTTCTGTTGTTCCAACATGACAGGGGACAGGGGTGAAGGGTGGGAGCCAGGGATGACATGTCTACCTGCTCCTCTACACCTCCCCTCTCTAAATAAGAGACTCCTCCATGAGCAGGGACACTCATTCTGCCGTAGATCTCCAATGCAGCATAATGCTACATGGTCTGAAAGTCACAATAATTTATGGCTACACATGGGGCTTCTCCTGAAGTGGAGTCCTCGACGTGAGTACCATCGATCTACATTATAGCGGCACACAGTTGACGCTCTGGCTAGATTCTCTCTCCCTCTGTACTTCTGTTTCTCTCTTTTTCTCTTTCTTCCCCCTCCTGCCCCCTCCCATGGGGTCTGCCATGAACTCAGCACTCTCAAACTGCCACCATCCACCAGAGAGAATATTTGAAAGTGGAGGTCGTGGTAGGGCTCGCCCAGGGCGGACACACTTGCTTGCCCTTTCAAAGCTAAGCAAGCCATTGCTACCTATGTCACAATCCTATTCATCTAAGCAGGTCACCTGATTTATGCATGATTGCGGCTCTGATGTCCTTCTGCAGAGCCAGCCTCCTAAATATGTGTGAAAATTGTGAAGTTGTGCTTTTAGTAAAGGTTTTAGATTCCACAGGCATAATTTGCCCACCTAGAAGGAATACTGCGACCAGCTTAATAACTATTTCTCGGAGATAGTTACTCGGAGAAATCTTTATGCAGCCGAGGATCCCATAAAGAGGTGCATGAAGGTGCTGTGAGACTTGCCATGCCTCATTGCCATGCCTCATTGCCATGCCAGCCGTATATCCATGCACCTCCTTTTTCCTCATGTTGAGCTGTTCATCATGAGCAGATGTGTGACTGCAAAGTGCACACAGGTCTTAAATTGATCCTCCACACTCCTCTAGAGTTGGTTAGGATTAAGACAACAGAAGCAACACATTTTAATTTGTGCAAACTCTGAAATTGTGCTTTCACTAAACATGGTTTAGTATAAGCACAGTTTCACAATTTGCAAACACAATTTAAATCATTTAAATAAATCCTTGCTTGAGTCCCGTTGAGCCGGCTTGACTCTCCTCTAGTGAGGATTCATTTAAAGGATTTAAATTGTGTGTCCAAATTGTGAAATTGTGCTTTTATCAAAAGCACAATTTCACAATATGCATACCCATAGGAGGTTCCTCTCAAATAGCCCGCATATGTCGCATCATTTGCCCACAAAGAGGTCCCCCTGCGACTGTCTTGATAAAGACCTCATCTCTCTGAGATAGCCCCACACAGATGAATCTTTATCAAGCCCGTCGTAACTGAACTTCCCATGAAGAGGTACATGACCACATCCTGCCACTAACATGTCAGAGTCCCACAATATAGTCAAGTGCCTCTTTACTTGTCATGAGGACCTATTCATCGTGAGCAGATGCATGAACAGTGGAGACTGTCCATGTCCTCAATGTGCTCAGTAACCTCCTGCTCCCCAACTCCATCCCGTTCCACTCCTGCACTCCACATCCCATTTCCTGCACACACTTTCTCTGTAGGATACCAAGCTTCCCTTCTCTCATCCAGCCTTCCTTCTTCGACTCGTTCGCCATTCCAGTAAGACTGCCCCTTTTGTCATCGCTAGGGAAAGCCTAAGGAACCTTATAGGCAGTGCTGGTATTGCTTCATTGCATCAACATTTCTTTTTGAGAAAAAGTGCTTGCGATTTATATTCAGAATATTTGGGATATTAATCAGTACAGTTATGAAAAGGCACATCAGCAGCACTGGTAAAGTTTGATATTCGTTGCTTGTTGTTGTTTCAATAAAAAGTGTTTATCTCACAAGTCTGTGGGTCAAGTGCATTTCTCCTAGGTCGAGTAGATAAAAATGACTCCACATGCAGGGCTAGTGGGATTTTAAAGAATGTTCAAGCCTTGTTTGAATCTTAATGGGGTTAGAGGAATAATTTAAAAGGACAACCTTTAGGTCTTTCCCACAGGACAAATGGGGTAACACCCTAAAACTCCCTTTGTTCTGTTTTTATCTCTGCCATTTGTCTTCTGTCTTACTTCTACTCGTGCTCCTCTAGCACTTCCTCACATCTATCAATCGCTCTCCTGGCTTTTGACTCCTGTCTTCTCCTTCACCATAAATGTACTCATGGCTTTGCTCTATATTATCTTTCCTCGTTAGTCACTCTGTATTCTCCTTCGCTTGCTCCTCATTCCTAATCTCTGCACCTCCTATCTGTGCTCAGTCACCTTGAGCCCTTTCTTGATTTTGCTCTTAGGCGTGTCTCACCTGCAAGCACTGTACTCTCTTCCGCTATCCATTCATTCCTCTCCTTTCCTTAATCCCCTGTGGACCTGGTTAAAATCTAATTTATTGTCACTTATTTCTAACGACTCATTAACTGCTTGTTATTTTCTTCTTCTACTGATTGCATGTCTTTAGTCATCTTACTGCGTGCTTTTTTGTGCCCTTTTGGTGTGTATTATGTTTAGTGCTTTCAGAAAGCACTTCATAAATATCAATAAATCCAAAATACTCATATTTTCAAGGTGGACCCTACTTCTGGGCTTTGGTGGTGTTCCGTGAGGCCTACATCGGATTTACTGAGTCTTTTTACCGCTGGGCAGGAAAATGGGATGAGGTGCAAATTAACTGTCCAATGGTTCACTCCTCAATGAGCAGAGGCCGCAAGGCGTAGGAAGACCAACGCGCTCTCTTTGCCAATAACACAGTAAAAGTGACATGTGAGGGGGAAATGCATCTTACTGTCTGGAGATAAGACAGGTGCTGTGCCATTGATGGGTTCATATCCACCTAACGTCAGTGTGCCTAAAAGCACACACTCCCCAGGCCTCTGGAAAGAACACTTGCCTAAAATCTGCTCTCAATTATAACAGATTGATACCATGTAATTGGCAGTTATCTGGTGACAGCACTCGCTGCAGCACCTCTCGGTAAACGTTCCACAAACCGACGCAACACAGAGTGCTCCACATCCACAGAGTCTTAATGCCAGCCGTGCTGTCCATCATCTAAATGAAGGGGACTAAAGGAAACCAAAAGTATTCCTCTCAATGCAAGCACATTGCGACAGGGTCAGAGAAGAGCAAAGACCCTTCTTAACCTAAGGTAGACGGCATTACTATAACCTAACCTGCCCCATAGGCGGAGAGTGGGTATTGAGAGTGAACACAGTCCCTGGCTCTCCACAGTGTGGGATGTGGTGTGAAAGCATTGGTATTACTGCCCCTTCCACAATGCCAACAACGCACGGCAGAGGTCTTCTCTCTGCCCATCAGCTGTCACCAAGTCACTGCTGCAGAATAAGGCGGAGCGGGAAATGGCAGGATCCCACCTCGCATTCACACATCCATGTCCCATTCTGCCCCATTGAAAGTGGCTTTTAGTTGCTGCAAAACCAAGTGTTTTTCTGTGAGATGCGACGTGTCTGCCTCTTTTCCTGGAAAGTCAGAGGGTGCAATCATTAATCATTTGGCTTTGCCTTCATTGTCAAGAATAATCTTCATTACTCCTAGATCTATTCTTCCTCATTGAAGCATTCACATCCACCTCTCCTAACTTGAAGAAGACATATACCCCATACTTTCTTGCATACAGTGTCTTTCATGGGGGTCTTATATGCCGGGTGACAGGGACAGGGGAATACAATGGACACAATAAACACAACATTGAGAATAGACTCCAGCAGGAAGGTGGTCACCTTGTATGTTATGTCCTGTGATGTGGAAGAGTAGGATTAGGAGAAGTGAAGATTACTGGTAAGATATTGGTGCACTTCCTGCTGAGTTTACATTGACATGAAATAATATCTTAAACCTCTGTTTCTTTCAACAGAGAGTAGAGCCATCGCCGAAACAGAGGATTTGGACGTGAACATGAAACGATGAGATATGCTGAGGAATAAGGGACGCACTGCAGAAGAAGGGCACTGCCATTCCAGTGAACCTTTACTGAAAGTACCATCCTCTTGGGAGAGCCCAATGCCCGGCACATCTATGAGGATCCATACCTAGTGAAAGGCATTTGTAATTTACTCACAGGTCCAGTCCAATCAAATAGGTGAGAGGATAGCTCAGAAGCAACAGGTTTGTCTTGGAAGCAGGAAATGCTGAGCAACACTGGTTCGAATCCTGGCCTCATGCTTACACCGGTCTCTGGTATTAAGCGTGCAATAAAAGATTAAATAATTAATCTCACATGGCTGAAAAACCCTTTAAGTGTACAGAGTGTAAGAAAAGTTACACACGGATCCAAAAACTGCGCAAGCATCAGAGGATCCATACTGGGGAAAATCTCTACAAGTGCACAGAGTGCAATAAAAGCTTCACTGATTCAACAGAGCTGAGCATTCATCATAGAGTCCATACCGGAGAAAAGCCCTACGATTGCACAGAGTGCAACAAAAGGTTCATTTGTTCCTCGGCTCTGAGCATCCACCAAAGGACCCACACTGGAGGAAAACCCCACAAGTGCACAGAGTGCAAGAGAAGCTTTAGTTCATCCTCAACCCTGAGAAGCCATCTCATGATCCACACTGGAGAGAAGCCCTACAAGTGCACAGAGTGCAAGAAAAGCTTCAGTCAATCCTCAAACCTGAGAAGCCATCTCATGATCCACACTGGAGAGAAGCCCTACAAGTGCACAGAGTGCAAGAAAAGCTTCCATCGTTCATCAAACCTGAAAAGCCACCTCATGCTCCACACTGGAGAGAAGCCCTACAAGTGTACAGAGTGCAAAAAAAGCTTCACTGTGTCCACACACCTGAGAAGCCATCTCCGGATTCACACTGGAGAGAAGCCCTACCAGTGTACAGAATGCAAGAAAAGCTTCAGACATTCCTCAACCCTGAGAAGCCATCTCAGGATCCACACTGGAGAAAAGCCCTATGAGTCACAAAATGCAAGAAAAGCTTCAGACATTCCTCAACCCTGAGAAGCCATCTCATGATCCACACTGGAGAGAGTCCCTACAAGTGCACAGAGTGCAAGTAAAGCTTTGGTCAACCCTCAAACCTGAAAAGCCATCTCATGATCCACACTGGAGAGAAGCCCTACAAGTGCACCGAGTGCAAGAAAAGCTTCAGACATTCCTCAACCCTGAGAAGCCATCTCAGGATCCACACTGGAGAAAAGCCCTATGAGTCACAGAATGCAAGAAAAGGTTCAATCACTCCGCACACCTGAGAAGCCATCTCATGATCCACACTGGAGAGAGTCCCTACAAGTGCACAGAGTGCAAGAAAAGCTTTGGTCAATCCTCAAACCTGAAAAGCCATCTCATGATCCACACTGGAGAGAGTCCCTACAAGTGCACCGAGTGCAAGAAAAGCTTCAGTCATTCCACGGCTCTAAGCAGCCATCGAAGGATCCACCCTGGGGGGAAACTCTGCGAGTGATATGATATGATGTTTTATTTATAGCACAACCATACACAAGTCTTTCAAAGCGCGACTGCACAGAGTTATATTAACTTTTGTTATGTTAAAGGTTCTTGTACCGCGCACTGTTGCCACCTGTGTGGTCTCTTGGCACTCTGGTGAATCCTCAATGCAAGGGGGTGGCAGGGTTTGTTAGATTGAGTGGGAAAAGAGCGAGAGAGCTTTGTGCTGTTGGTAGCTTCAGTTCTGAGAAACTGGACTCTGAGCATCGATGTGTTTTCGGTTGGTAGCAGTCAAATGCTGTTGAGGTGTGATTGTTAGGTCTTGTGAAGTGGGTGTGCTTTGTGGTACCATAGCAGTATGGTTGTGTTTATTTCAGAGTTTGCGGCTGCAGAATAGTGCATTTTCAATACGGCCTGGTCCTGGAAACCTGCTTCTTAACTTACAGACGCTGCCCATAAGGTATATAACCTATATAATCCTCAGACCTCGCACCCTTTTTGATGTAGCAGATGTATGCCCAGCGACTGCGTGCCACCCTGCTATCACACACAATACTAATCTCATCTGTGACTATAAATGATAAAACAGTGCCTATGAGATTTAGCAGAGCGATTGATAAATAACGCACCTAACAGATTGTAATGAAGAAGAAATCTAGAATCCACATGCTCGTGTCCTGTGATGTAGGTGCATTGTCTTTCAGCACCGTGTACACTTGCAAATGCGTTCCATGCTAAGATACTTATGTGTTGTGATGCAAAAGGCGCGGCAGGCTTATGGAGCCAAAGTAAAAAGAGCAAACCTGTAGCACGGTGACCATTGTATATATGAAGATTTAGCTCACAATATAATCAGAAGCTCCTCTTTAACTGTTTCAAATGAAGTCACGGAAAACATGTTCAAACCCCATCCTAATGGTTTACTTATAACTTCATTTATTGGAAAAGGCCACACTTGGAGAGTCAAAGGGCCTTCTATCCCTCCAGCAGCGCCGCACAAATATATCCTCTCATCCCTCCACTGGGCCCGCACGGAGTGTTCACCCTCATGCCCCCTGACACAAATGACCCCCATACCTCTCTCCCGATCAGTGATGCAAGACAAATGTATGGACATTTAACAAGTGAAATATATGCTTCTCCCCCCAACTGTCATGATGTTAAAGGTTGTTTTTTTATGAGTGTCTTTTATTGTATACTTTGAAGTAGTGTTTTGTTTAGAGAGCTAGTATCAATCACCTTATCCAGACCCACACGACAGTCACCTCGCGCTGACCAGCCCAGCTGATGCACGTGATGTCCACCTTCCGCCAAACAACTGTCCAATCATCTGGAGGCGGCGCCTATGGAGCTATACTGGATCGGAGGCTCCTCCAATGAAATGTAACTTTTGTACCTTATACAATTTCGTCACTAATGAGGCTGTAACCCTTTTTAATGCAATGACAGTGTAATGTTGGGCAGACTGCTCTCGGAGCTTGCAGAGTCCTCTGCTTGCTCAATTTTGATTCAGATAAACTTCACCTTTAACTTCACCCGCACTTGGTCTTGGTTTCATTCCCTCCTGGGGTGTGTCCATTATTTTCTCTCATGTGTTTTGGGGGACTTCTCACTTTCACCCTACCTGTGCAGGTGGTGGGGTTGCCTTTATTTTAGCTGAGTGGGTCCCTTCCTTTCTCATACCCATCCAGCCTTACTCTTCCTTTTGAGAGCCTGGTCTGCAAGGTGGTCATCTCTCCGTCCTCTTCTCCGACCATTGCCACTATCTACAGGCCACCTGGCTGTACCTCCCTGTTCCTCTCTGAATGGGCCTATTTCTGGCCTCACTCCTTACAACCACCTCTCAACTCCTTCTCTTGGGCGATTTCAATATCCATCTGAACTGCTCTATCATGGCATCCACTCTCTAACGTGACCTTTTCAATTCCCTCTCCCTATGGCATCCACTCTCTTCCATGGCCTTTGCACCTCGCTCTCCCTCTCCACCCTCCCTTCTGGTCCAACCCACTCGGCTGGACACATTCTTGATGCCCTCATCCACTTTGATCTTTCACTCTCCTCCCCACTGATCAACCCTCCTTCCTGGTGAAACCACTCTCTCCTCTCACCTGAGTCCTCTTGACCCTCTGACGGCACCTCCTCCAGCCCTGCCAAACTCGTAAACAAACATCCGTTTTATAAAACGGGTGGCAGATGCTGCCTTTCACATCCACCTTCATCCCTCCCTCTCCCCCACTGCAGATTCTAACTCTGCTCTCAGCAACCACCATCTGGCCACTACTAACATTCTGGACATTCTTGCCACTGTCGTGATGATGCACCTGAAACCTGCCTCTAAGCATATCATCTTGTACGACTCTGAACTTGCAGTCCCAAAACATAAGTGACGAGCTGCGGAACGGAAGTTGCAGACTTTTGGCTTACCCTCTTATAAACTGGCCTGTTGCCTGCTCCAAAGATAATACAAACTTTCCATCTGCGCCAAGAAACGAGCCCACATCCAGGTGCGCATGACTGGTGCATCCAACAACATGGCTGAACTCTTTAAAATCTGCATTGAACTAGCCAACCCTTCCGCAGTCTCCTCTTCACCCCTACCTTCCCAAGCCCTCTGCAACGCATTGGCCACACACTTTACTACTAAAACTCAGGACATCCTGAGCAGCTTTTGCGTCCCTCTCCCGCCCACTCCTTCACCCCCTTGCCTCCTATGGCCTGCCACCGTCCTTCCTCCTTTTTCGCCTTCTCCCCTATCACACCTGATGAAGTCACCAGAGTTGTCCGCTCCATTAAGGTCTCCACCAAACAAGTTTCCCCGTTCTCCACAACTATTAAGGACTATATTGGCTCACTCGCCCCTGCACTTGCTGATTTCTGCAACCACTCTTTTACCACTGGATCTTTCCCCTTCTCCCTCAAGCACTCCCTTGTGCACCCCTCCTGAAAAAACCTTCAGCAGACCCCAATTTCGCATCCAACTACCGTATATCTATCACCTCCTTCCTTGGGAAACTTGTTGGTTGCCTCCATGACCATCAATCTGAATTCCGAGCATCCAAAGGCATGGAAACGGCCCTTCTGAACACCTGTGAAGAACTGCCCGTATCACTGGATTCCAACCCTCCCGCTGCCCACATTCTACTTGACCTCTCCTCTGCATTTGACAGAGTCAACCACGCCATCCTCATAAAACTGCTCCAAGACACCCTTGGTATCTCAGAGCGGGCACTGGACCGGCTGACCTCCTCTTCAGTGACCATCCATTCCAGGTGTTTTGGGCACTTTCCCCTCCCCTACCCCTTTCACCACCTGTGGTGTCCCTGAGGGCTCCTCTCTCCCTGGCTCTTTAACTTGTATATTGCTCCAATGGCACACTTCATCTGCACCTTCTCTCCTAACTTCCAGTGTTTTTCAAACTTCCCTCTGACCCTTTCCTGACTTCTTCCGTCATTCTGGACTGCCTTTCTGCCATCCAGTCCTGGTGCACTTCCAATGATATCTTCCTCAATGCGAGCAAGAATGAGAGCCTTCCTATTGTGACTACTGCTTCCCCTTTCTTCCCCTCACTCTGGCCACCCTCTTTGGGCGCTCTCCCCCATCTCCTTCATCTGAAGCCGAAATCTTGGAATCATCTTCGACTACTCTCTTTCCTTCCTCCCTCACATTCAGGACATTGTCAAGAAGTCAACTTTAAACTGTTCCTTCTCAAAGGAATTCTCCCTTTTCTCACCTTCCCCACTTCTCCCAGAAGCTCGATGTCTCCAGAGCTCTGGTTCTCTCTAGGCTAGACTACTGCAAAATCCTTTTCCTGAATCTATCTTCTTCATCTTTACGCCCCCTTCAGCTACTCCAGGGCAGCAAGACTTATCCCTGGCCTCAAGCCCAGGGACTGCATCTCTCCAGCTCTAAAACCTCTCCACTGGCTCCTGGTTCCTGCAAGGATCAAATTCAGATTGCTATGCATCATCCATAAGGCTGTGTGGGGCCAGGGACCAAGCTATCTACAACTTGCTCTTACTAAATACTCTCACTGTAGATCTTTGCTAAACGGAGGGCCGTAATCCAATGTCTTTCCTCAGCTGGCTCCCTCTCATGGAACAGCCTCCCCCTTCCTCTTCATCTTGAGTCGGATCTCCTCAAATTCCAGAAACACCTCAAGAATTTCCTTTCCACCCCCTCCTTCCTCCCTCTGCTAATCCCACTGTTGCTGATATTGGTTACCAGGGCCCTTATGTGTCCTTCTGGGCCATGTGTCCTTCTGGGCCCTGGCCTCCCACACTCAATCACCTTCAGCCTCAGCCCGCTCCCAGCACTTAACTTGGCACCGACTGGCCCATGCCACTGTAGGCCTGCACTAACCTATTTATTGGCAGCTGATCTCTCCCTCACTTCCTCCACTGTGCACTTACATGTTCTGCTGACTCACGGGCACTCCCAGCACTTAGCCCTACTCCCTCTTCCCCTCTCATATCTCTGCACTTGCACATTCTGAATGCTCACAGGCCTAATAGGGCCGTCTTTATCCTTCAGCGTTTAATTGTTTTTTCAATACCATGTTCCCTCCCTGTTGCCCTGTGGGTGCTTTAACACACAATTTACTTGCTGTATAAGAGCCTAACAAATGCACAATAAATATATAAATGCCAGCATGACATTTATTTTCATGGTGGCAAAAATGCTGTGGGTTCCTATCAAATTCACTTGCTTGTTTATTCATTCGTTAGGCGCACCAGACCAGTGAGTAAAAGGGCGCAACAATATGGAAATGCAAAGCATACAAAGTTACGAATATACACAGGATACAGTATTTACAAGGTTGCAAAATATACAGTTTTGCATGATTACAGGATATATACAATGTACAAAATAGGGCGAAGACAGAGAATAGTTACATAAATAAACAATAGGCACTGTACAAGAGGATATAGGTGCAAAGGTGGGGCCTTCATAAAGCACTTAGGCTCCCGAGTAGATCGCAAGGTCTTCAGAGTTAGCGCAGTAGTGCACTATTAATACAGGATGACCAAGTCTCTTTGGAAGTGGACAGGTCCCCAGTGGGTAATGGGAGACTAAGGGTCAGTAGCAATGATGTGTTTTATTACGTTTTTCCTGAAATGTAGGTAAGGTTGGTCTGCTCTCAACTCCTGAGGCAGTGAGTTCCAGAATTTAGCTGCCTTTACAGTAAAGCTGTTGCCCCCAAAAGTGGTGAGCGTATATTTGGGTATAGTCAGACAGTTAGCATTCCCAGTTCTGGTGGGTCTGAGAGAGGTTCTTCTCTGGAATTTATCTATAAGGTAACTAGGGGCTGCGTTGTTGAGGGCTTTGTAGGTCAAGGAAAGCGTTTTTAGTTGTATTTTGTTGGATGTGGATAACCATTTATGTTGGCATCTCAGGGAAGAGATGTGAGTTTTCTTGTTTATACCTAGGGCTGCTCTTAGGGCATTATTCTGAAGTGTTTGGAGCTTTTGGATGGTAGATTTATTGGCACCACTGTATAGGGCATTGCAATAGTCAATTCTAGAGAGTATTAGAGCTCTAGCCAGGATCAGGCAACTATTGTCAGAGAGGAACGGCTTACCAGCTCTGAGTAGCTTGCAGGTGTAAGCCGTGGCAGAGGTGAGGGATTTTACCTGTTTATCGAAGGACAGTGGTGTTTCCGTCAATATTAAATGAGGAGAATTCTTGGCCTAGGTTTTTGATGTTGGCCTGCGAACCCAGAATTATAAGTTCAGTCTTATCATCATTCAAACACAGGCCATGAGTGGCCATCCATGCTTGGATGATAAGGTAAACTTTGTTCACTAAACCCATGTCCGTACTGTAATCCCCAGAAAGTGGGAGGAGAATCTGAGTATCATCTGCATAGTTAGTGTAGGTGATACGCAGCTGGTCCAGATCGTCGAACAGTGGCTTAGTGAAGATATTGTAGAGGGTAGGCGAGACGCAAGACCCTTGGGGAACAGGTATTGGGTCGGCAGCTGCTGAGGGGGAGAAGACTCTCATGGTTCTCTCACTCAGGAAGGACTCGATACATTTGATGGCACCCGTGGAGAAGTGGGCTGCAGAGTCAAGGTGCCGGCATAAGACCTTATGATTGACCAAATCAAATGCGGCAGAAAGATCAAGTAGGAGCAGGAGTACTGTCCTTCCTGTGTCTCTCTGTTCGTCTATTTGGGACTTTAGGTCAATTAAGGCTGTCTCTGTACCGTGTAGTGGACAGAAACCAGATTGTCTATTGCCTAAAGGTTTGTGCAGTTCCAGGTGTTTTTGAATTTGGATGTATGCAGCTTTATCCAATATGTTTAGTAGAAATGGGACCGTGGAGATGGGCCGTTAGTTGGTGGGAATAAGAGGATCTAGTGTCTGTTTCTTGAGGAGGGGTAGCACCCAAGATTGTTTGAGGTTAGCAGGTATGGTACCTGGGGCAAATGAGGCATTTATCAGTTTAGTTATGAATGGGGAGAGTTCTCTGGCAGCATCTTTTATTAATTGTGCTGGGCAAATATCGCCTTTGCAGTTCGAGGGCTTCAGTGATAGGATAATTGTTTCTACCTCCAGGATAGACATTTTAGAAAAATGGAAGGTAGTATTGTGTGCTGATGGTGAATCGTTGGGCAAGAGGGTGTTGGGTGAGTGCTGTAAGTTCAGTACTTCTTTTTTTTGTTGAATTATATTCTGGAGTGTATTCATTTTTTTAGCTAAGGCATGTTGGATGTCTGTACACCAGCTTTTGTCCTTAGTACAGACATCAGGTATAGCAATTGGGGACTCTAGTTCTTTGAGTATAGAAATGTGCACCGCGAAAGGCAAAATGAGGGCGTGCAGGTGATTTCACCTGGTTTTTAAAAACATTTCTCTACCGGTGCATGGGTGACCTGTTAGCACCGATGTGCAAATGTAAAACGTCCCCTCTTTGCATTTGCTTTTTCAGAAGAAAATAACTGCCAGTATGTTTTCATATATAAAATGCACGTTTTCCAGTGCACAATATAACACAAGTACTCACATTGCTTAATTTGGGTGCTTTGCAAAGGATCTGCTTCAGCACATCAAATCTACGTTGATCTTGTCGAGTCCAGAACATTTTGATAGTCTGGTAATTTTTCAGTTTATCCGTAAGGTTGCTGCAATAGCCGAGAAGTTCGGGATGCCCAGCCAAACATAGGAATGCCCAGTTTTCTCTTGGTTTTAGGGAGCTGTTAAGGCTTCTGCCTTCACTTTCTCTGTCTGAGGTTGGGATAGTTCCATTCCCATGAAGTAGCCGAGATACTGTACTGGTGAAAAGGTGGAGGTGCACAGCACGGCTCTGCCAGTCTGTAAGTGAAATGGAAAACACAACAGTTAAATGCAGAGAAAACCTACCTCCACAGTCCCTCTCTCCCCCTTTTGCAGAGAAATACATGGACAATCTTACCATCTCACACAGAGGCCCAGAGAAGAATGAAGCTAATGGAGAGCAGAGTGTGTCTAGGGTTTGGTTTTAGAAGGGGTGCAGAGGAGAACTTGAAAGACTTGTGTATAGGTGCATTATAAATGCCATATCATATAACGGGGAGTGTGGGGAGAGGCTGGTGCAGGAAACAAGGTTTATATATGTCGCGGATGCAGAGGTCTAACCCAGGGTATTTTGCGGCAGGATATATAGATGCACAAAGAGATTGATACATGGGACGAGTAGGTGGATTGCGAGTATGTTGTGAGAAGGGAATGTAATGTAAAATGGAGTCAGAGAAGGTGACGACGTATGAGGGTGGGCTATAGGCCCAACGAGCAGGAGTTCCACCATGCTGAAGCTGACATCATGGTTTCCTGAAAGTGTGAAAAGCAGGTCCTTGGTGAAGAAGCTCGGCAGTGTTTATTCAGTTCCAGAACAACCCCCCCTTTCCCTTGAGGCCCCAGCGTGAAGTTATCTGGGCAAAGACAAAGGTATCAGCCTGGCGCAATAGCATGAATTAGACTCAGATGCAAGGCCCCGTATAGCTGGTAATGGAATGGAAGTCTGGAAGATTGGAGTAGGGATGTGTTCTTAGAAGATTATATTCAGGAGAGCTGGGGCGCGAGGATCTGGCACGTTGATGGCTGCACAGAGATTAGAACAGGCTGCATCCCTCCAAAAGCAAAAGAAATGAGAAATTCAGAATTAAGAGTGGTGCCCATGTACGTCATTTGGCGGCACCTGGGTTCCCAGAGAATTAAGGAGGAAGATTTGCTAAGTAGGTACTGTGTTCTGAGATGGGAGCAGCAAGAGATGATGACATGGTCAGGAAGCTACTTGTGTGTGCCAGAGTGTCTCCTACAAATGGAGGTCCAGTGTATTATCTAAACCGGCTTGGCCACGCTGTTAAAACTGTGATCAGTTTCTAGAAGAGGGGTGCACATCATGTGATGGTCAAGAGTGTTTTATTAGAGACACATGTTATTCTCCTGGTAACCAATCACTTTCTGAGTTTCAGAAGTGATGATTTAGCATACCATGTATGTACAGGAATGTGCTTACATAATGTTTGACCAATAGGGCAATGGTCTATAGTGGATGATTAGAATTGTATATAGGTGGTAGCCAATGAAGGTGTAACCTTAGTGATGTTAATGAGAGCTTATCTCTCTATAAAAGATGTAACACACTGGATTTAGATGAGTTCCATTTCAGTTCCACAGGACCATCTGATACTTTTGCATGCAATAAAACTTGTTTTCTTTGCAAAGATGTGTGCACCATTTTCTTGATGTATAAACACCTTACAAGTGCCCAATTATATAAATAAATAAAATGTGTTAAAATAAAGATGTTGGATATAGGCCTTTCTGTCCCTATCATGTAAGGGAGCTGGGGGAGGCCCCTGGGTACTCATTTTCTGACAAAGGGCACAAGCACTGGCACCATTCTTTATATCAGCCTATGTTCTTGGCCAATACAATTGGTTCAGGATTTAGGCTTGGGTGCTGGCTGTTCCTAGATGCCCACCTGTCAATGGCTTTATGACTTTTAGTTACCACTATTTGTGATATAGGAATATCGTCAGGTCCAACATCTCCCCTCTATAACAAGCCAGATTTTAAGAAAAAAGGTCTGCCCTTTTCACTTCCTTCCTCCTCGGGTAATACCTAAATAAAATGTTCTGCCAGTAAGGGATCATTTCTTTGGCCAAAAACTAGGTCAGGAATAACCTCAGAGTCGTCTTCTGCTATAGGGATGGATTTTACTGCTGGTCTAAGGAAAGACTCTGTTCGCTTCTCTAAGACCTTTAGTTCCTCTCCCAGTTTCGTCACAAACCTTGATTTCTTGGGGTTTAGGAAATAGATCCTTCACCAAAATCCCTTGGCCTATTCACTCCCCTGCTTAAATTTATTTTTATAGGGTTTTTCCAATTATTGTGTATCATCACTTTTACATCACCTCTATAATCAGGGTCTAAGACAACAGCCAATATGCCTGAGCCATAGAGGACGTGGAGGCCAATCTGATATAAGAACTTGGAGGTTGAATAAGGACCACGTTGGTTGGTATCAGAGCTCAGTCGGCAGGTTGAAATAAATCTCCCCTACTACAATATAAATCCTATAGACTGTTCAGTGGCAATGGTAGGATTGGAGGCTCCCTTACTAAGTTTCTCAGACTTAAGGGCCCCCCAATTTTTACCAACTGAATCTGATCCCACTACTGACACCATATGTGAGGGTGAGAAATGAGAGGCGGACACAAAGCTGTAATGTTTTCAAGATCAGACATCTTTATTAAATATAAAGGCCTTTCTGACCCAATCCTAAAGAAAGTTTCCCTGCCTAGGAAACTAAAACTAAAGATCAGTCATGTCTTGTCATCAAAATTATGCAAACTGTCCTTGTGTCCAAAACGTATCTGACCTCACACTAGAAATTGGTGTCAGGTAAGTGTCTCTGTTTTAGATTTAGCAAAAAGGGTGTGAAAATCCAATCTGCAAATTCAACAAACAATCCTTGAACCCAGGGGGTGGTTCCCTTTCCCTGGTATATTTCAGGTAGGATAGTGAACGTGTTCTTTTCAAACAATGATTCCTTAAGAGTAGCAGAAATGTCTCGTTCACACATGACTTTCTTCGGCAAAAGTGTCTCTTTTACACAATGGGCCTCAATACGACCCTGCCGCTAATGGGTTAACGGCACCATTAACCCATTAGCGCCTAATTACGTTAAGGTCGGGTCCCGCAAAGGGACCTTGGTGCTAAGTACGGTACCGCCTTCCCCATTCCCATGGAGCCCTATGGGGCAAAAATGGGAATGGGCAAGGGCCATGGAGGAATGGGGAATTACCGCCCCGTCAACCTTGTAATAGGGTGGTAATTCCCCCTTTCTCAATGGCGCACTCCGGCATAGACCATGGTGCTAAAAGCGCCATGGTTTAGTGCCGGAGTCGTAATGCGGCCCAATAACTTCTTAGAGCGATCTCCTGGTGTAGCGATCTCCTGGTGTAGCGATCTCCTGGTGTATTCCCCCACCACAAATCCTTCAGTAGATTCTTTAGATCCCTTGGTGTACTCTCCTGCCGGGTATCTTTTCACAATGGTCCTCATTACGACCCAGGCGTAGGACCATAGTGCTATTAGCACCATGGTCCATGCCGGAGTCCGCCATGGAGAAAGGGGGAATTACCACCCCATCACAAGGTTGGTGGGGCAGTAATTCCCCCTTCCTCCATGGCCCTTCCCCATTCCCATTTTTGCCCCATTGGGCTCAATGGGAATGGGGAAGGCGCAAAGTACGGTGCCGCAAATTTCGGCACCGTACTTAGCACCAAGGTCCCTTTGCGGGTCCCTACTTTAACGGCTCGTAAAACCAGCCGTTAAGGTCGGGTCCCGCAAAGGGACGTCGTAATTAGGCGCTAATGGGTTAATGAGGCCCAATGTCTCTTTCTTTCATGTGTTTCATATGGATTACCTTGTATGATCCCCTGCCAGGAACCCCCTTCTGGGTTTTATAGATGCCTGGTATACTCTCCTGCCAGGTTTCTTTCTCCAAAAGTCTCTCTGTGTGATGTTCTTTTTTTTACCAGGACTTTTTACACTGTTCTCTTTCTCTCTAACTGTCATGATGCCTACCTCCAAGGAGCCAGGCCCAGCCCAGCAACCCCAGAGGCAGACATCATTTTCCTCAAGGACTTCTCAGCGGGCCCAAGTTGGGGCCTTTTGGACGCAGTCCTGGCGCCTCTGGCGCCAGGCTCATTTTGGACCCCAGTCCTGGCGCCTTAGGCGCCAGGCTCATAAAGCAAGTCATGTGTTTAAGGGTTTTAATGTGCACTTACCTGGAGCAGACCGTGCTGCTACATCCAGGCCCTCTTGAGGCCTGAATGGAACTACTTGGTCTTTTGGACTACTTAACCACTCGGGTGTGGCCTGAGGAAGGATACATACCTGGATCTACTTTACAGGCTATTTAAACCACACCCGAAGAGCAGCACATGCTTCGCATTGTTCTGCATCTAGCAGCTGGACGCTCGCCGTGTTTGCTCCTGCATTCTGACTTCTGCCACGCCTGCCAGCATCCTGGATCACCTGCAAAGGAAGAGAAAGAGAGAATAGAAGAAGGAAAAGTCTTTACCTGCAAGATCCGCATCCCGGAGTCATCTCGCCGACGATCCTGCAAAGGAAGACATTTATTTTAAAAGCACATCGCATCGATCGCTGCAGCGCTGCATTCCACTCACCTTCACTGGGTGCCTCCATGTTCAGCAGCGATCACCCGGATTCGCAAGCCACGTTGCCACGCCTAGGGAGAAAAAGACAAGAACAAAAGGTGAGAGAGAGAAGGGAAAGAAGGAGACCTTAGAACTTGTATTGACTATTGCGCTCTAAATCAGATAACGATAAAGAATCGTTATCCCCTGCCTCTGATCCCTGAACTTCTTGATCAAGTAAAAGATGCTCGAATATATACACCAAGTTAGATCTCCGGGGAGCTTATCACCTAGTGCGAATAAAAGAAGGTGACGAGTGGAAGACAGCTTTCCGCACCAAATACGGGCTCTTCGAATATCAGGTTATGCCCTTCGGTTTGTGCAACGCGCCTGCAGCTTTTCAATTCTTCATGAACGATGTTCTTCGAGAACTTATCGATGTTTGTGTCATCGTATACATCGACAACATCCTGGTGTACTCGTCTTCTGAGTCAGATCATCGAAAACATGTTCAAGCAGTTCTAGAGAAATTGCGCCAGCACATTTGCCAAGCTTGAAAAATGTGTCTTTCATACCACTGAAGTTGAATTCCTCGGATTTATTCTAACTCCTAAAGGAAATCGAATGGATTCACGAAAGGTAGACGCCATCCTCAAATGGCCCTCTCCCGGTTCAGTGAAAGGGGTTCAGAGTATGCTTGGCTTTGCCAACTTCTATCGAAGATTCATCCCAGAGTTTTCACGAATAGTCCAACCCATTACTGCTCTTTTACGTAAGAATAAACGTTTCGAATGGACTCCAGAGGCCGAACAAGCCTTTCAAGACCTTAAGACCAAATTCACTTCTGCACCTGTGTTGAAGCACCCGCGTCCTGATCTCCCGTATATTGTTGAAACTGACGCATCCAGTTTAGCCATGGGAGCTGTCCTGTCGCAAAGGGATCCGAAAACTAACCAGCTACACCCTGTAGCCTTTTGGTCCAGGAAATTCTCAACTCCTGAAATTAATTACGCAATTACCGACAAACAGTTACTGGCCATTAAATCTGCTTTTAAGGCTTGGCGTCATTATCTCCTCGGTGCAAGACACACCATCACCGTGATTACGGATCACAGAAATTTGCAGTATTTAAAGACGACCAAAGCCCAATCTTCATGACAACTCCGATGGGCTGTATTCTTTGCAGAATTTGATTTTGTAATTACCTATCGCCCTGGCTGCAAGAATGGCAAAGCGGACGCCTTATCCCGGATTGGCATGGAAGAACCCAATTCATGTTTACAACCTGTGCCGATAATACCTGAACAAAGAATTTTAGGTTTGACTTCATTGCAAACCATTGAGGACGTTGAAACTCGAGTCAAACTACTTTTTGACCCTTCAGCCTTACTGGAATGGACTCAAAAGGGTCCCCACTTCACCGTTAAGGATAACTTACCTTACTTCCAAGAGCGGTTATTTCTGCCAAGTAAGGAATTGCAAGAACTAGTTATTGCTCATTATCATGAATCGTTAATGGAAGGACACCCTGGTATCGCTAAAACGGAAGAAAAGATCAAACGCCAATTCTGGTGGCCTTCTTGGAGAAAAGACATAAAGTCTTTTGTGATGTCTTGCGGAGTTTGCGCCCAAACCAAAGGTCAAAGGAACAGGCCAGCCGGCCTACTTCAACCCCTGGATATTCCACCGGCACCTTGGCACACCTTGTCTATGGACTTCATTACGGATCTGCCTCCTTGTGGGGGTTACAACACTATCCTAGTAATCGTGGATCTGTTCTCCAAAATGGCCCACTTTATCCCTCTAAAAGGATTGCCTTCAGCTACCATCCTGGCCAAGGAATTCCTGGAGAATATAGTTCGAATACATGTTTTCCCTTCCATACTAGTCTCAGATCGTGGAAGTCAATTCATTTCCCATTTTTGGAGGAAGTGTTGCCAACTGGCACAAATAGATGTGCGATTATCCACCAGCCACCACCCCCAGACCGACGGACAAACCGAGAGGACAAATCAGACTCTCGAGCAATATCTGCGGTGCATGTTGCACCAATCCGAGTACAATTGGAAAGACATTCTTTGGATCGCAGAACATGCATACAACAATTCTATGCATTCTGGAACCGGTCAAACTCCTTTTTATACTTTGTATGGTCACCATCCTCGAACCTCTGACCTAGATCCACCTCTGACCCTGGAAATGCCTGCAGTGAATCATCTGCATTCCACAATAACCCGAGCCTTCAAAGAAGCTACAGCTCATTTACAGCAAGCCAAGAAAAAGTACAAAGAAAACGCTGATTTGCACCGAAGTAAAACACCTCCTTACCAAGTAGGAGACCAGGTTTGGCTAGCAACTAGACATTTATCTCTCAAGGGCCCACGAACTTTCAATCCCAGATTCATTGGACCTTATCCCATCAAAGCTATAATCAACCCAGTGGCCTTTTAACTGGATTTACCTTCCAACATGCGTATTCATCCCGTTTTTCACGCATCACTTTTGAAACCGGTACAACCAGGAACCCGACTCTCCAAGCCTCCAGATCCTATTCAAATTGATGGGGAATTAGAATTCGAAGTAAAAGACATTTTAGACTCCAAAATGTTAAAGTCAAAACTCTTCTATCTTGTTGACTGGAAGGGTTATGGACCTCAGGAGAGATCGTGGGAGCCTAGTAACCATATTCACGCACCTCGATTAATACAAAGGTTCCACTGTAGATTCCCGAACAAGCCAAAACCCCCAGAGGAAACAACCTTGGGAGGGGCCTTGTGGGGGGGTACTGTCATGATGCCTACCTCCAAGGAGCCAGGCCCAGCCCAGCAACCCCAGAGGCAGACATCATTTTCCCCAAGGACGTCTCAGCGGGCCCAAGTTGGGGCCTTTTGGACGCAGTCCTGGCGCCTCCGGCACCAGGCTCATTTTGGGCCCCAGTGCTGGCGCCTTAGGCGCCAGGCTCATAAAGCAAGTCATGTGTTTAAGTGTTTTAATGTGCACTTACCTGGAGCAGACCGTGCTGCTACATCCAGGCCCTCTTGAGGCCTGAATGGGACTACTTGGTCTTTTGGACTACGTAACCACTCGGGTGTGGCCTGAGGAAGGATACATACCTGAGTGGAAGGATACATACCTGGAACTACTTTACAGGCTATTTAAACCACACCCGAAGAGCAGCACATGCTTCGCGTTGTTCTGCATCTAGCAGCTGGACGCTCACCGTGTTTGCTCCTGCATTCTGACTTCTGCCATGCCTGCCAGCATCCTGGATCACCTGCAAAGGAAGAGAAAGAGAGAATAGAAGAAGGAAAAGTCTTTACCTGCAAGATCCGCATCCCGGAGTCATCTCGCCGACGATCCTGCAAAGGAAGACATTTATTTTAAAAGCACATTGCATCGATCGCTGCAGCGCCGCATTCCACTCAACTTCACTGGGTGCCTCCATGTTCAGCAGCGATCACCCGGATTCGCAGCCACGTTCCCACGCCTAGGGAGAAAAAGGCAAGAACAAAAGGTGAGAGAGAGAAGGGAATGAGGAAAGCTAAACCTCCATGTTAAGACTTACCTGTTGGGTCATTCCCTCTTCATTTCGGGTCCGCGCTGCATCCAGGCATTTCCGGACCCCGGCCCCTAAGGGGAAAAAGACCTTAGCGTTAATGAGCAAATGAAAAGACATTACCAACAAAACGCTCGTCAAGACTTACCTGATTTCTACAGGGATTGCACCTCGCATCTCGGGTCGGTGCCTTTTCCTCGGCATTCCGGACCCCGGCCCCTAAGGGGAAAAAGACATTAGCATTAGCATATTGATGCAAGGACAAAAGGGGAATCTTTCAAGGAACTTACCTGGAAGCCAAGCAAGTTTGGTTCTCATCAATCCAAGAATCCAGTGAAGTAACTGGATACCAACGCGCCCCTGCATCAGAAGCAGGAAGGAGAGCTTGCCCTTCAAGACCCTAAGGTGAGAGGCCACGGGAATCACAGAAGGGTTTCGAGGAGGGTGAGAGGGGAAAGGGGGAGGCTGGTAGCATACCCCGCAGACAGTTAATCCCCTATTCTCGCCTACAGAAGGATACTTTTGCAAGCCGGACAAGCAGGATTTGGGAGTCCGGTCCAATCCGTCTTCTGAGCCCCGCGCATCACCTTAGAAGAGGTCACCGCAGCACGAACCAGGCCAGCGCCTCCGTGGGAGTCAGGTGAGCGTAACACTAACTCTTTATGCTGTTCACTGTTTTTGTCTGTTAACCTCTTCATTGGTATTCATTTGCTTATGGCAATGCTTGTTCCAATTTTTATCAAATTGCCATTTCATATATGGAGACTTGTACAGATTTTGCCTTCAACTTCTTCATTAATGTTCATCTGCTGGTGATAGTATTTACTCTGCGACATAGAACTACTGCTCTGAACCTTTCTTATTTATACAACGGAGCGTATGGCCTGTTGTTCAAGGCATATTGCGGAAAAGGATGTTGGAGTTACCAAACTTTACAACTATCCAGGTGATCCAGCAAGAGGTAGGGCTTGTCTCGTTAAAGGCAATGGTAGATTGGAAAAGTCCACCACCTTCGATTCTTGGCATTCTAAAAAAAGAAAGGACGAGCAAACGAGATGGCACACCGAGGAAATGGGAATTGTAATGTTGAGCATTGTTGGAAAAAGTTTGTTTAAACACTGAAGGATAAGGACGGCCCTACTAGTTGTAATGTTTTGAGAGGTTACTATTTAACTTGATTGTTTTATCCAATATTTTTAAATGGTTTGTTATAAACCAAAATGTAATAAAAGATATATTTTTTTTTAAAATGGCATTTTCTCCAATATTCCCCATATTGACTTCTCTTAAATGGGGATTTGTGTACATTCTGTCTTTCTAATTTACTCGGTTGGTCGTTAAAATAAGTGTTCAATTGATCATGTGTCTCTCGGCACGCCGTGAGGTCCTGTCAGACTTCGGCTCCACCTCCCCCTTCTCCTCACCTGAATCTTCTGAAACAGAGTCCTTTACCGTGTCCCGAGTTCGGGGACGTTCCTTCTTCTTAGTAGAGATAAGATCCTTAGGTGTTCTACCCTTCTTATCGTGCAAGTAAGGTCTGGCCCCTCCGGAGGCCACCTTGGCAGTTATGGAAACCTGCCATGGGGGACTCCGAGTGGGCCAGCCTTGGTCCCAAGGGAAAAAGCTGGAACGGCAAAAAAAAAACCTTGAATAAAGATCTGCAGGCGAGATGAGGAGTGGTTCCAAAAGGTAACTATATGGCAGGTTCTCCCAGGCTGAATGAATAAAGATGCAGGATACTGGTCAGAGAAACAAAGGCTATCTCTAACGTCAGGAAACTGTTAAGGACCGGGGGATCCAAATGCTCCGGACACAGAAACTGAGAGGAGCCGTGAATGGGGAAAAAGGTATACAGGAAGGTAAAGCGAGGAGGTGAGCGCGAAAGGGTTCGCGGGCAAAGAAAAGGTAAACAGGAAGGTAAAGCAAGGAGCGGAGCGCGAAAGGGTTCGCGGGCGGAGAACAGGTAAACAGGAAGGTAAAGCGAGGAGCAGAGCGCGAAAGGGTTCGCGGGCGGAGAAAAGGTAAACAGGAAGGTAAAACGAGGAGCGGAGTGCGAAAGGGTTCGCGAGCGGAGAAAAGGTAAACAGGAAGGCAAAGCAAGGAGCGGAGTGCAAAAGGTATCGCGAGCAGGAAAGGCAGAACACAGGTAAAGGGGAACGGAACTGCAAGTATGTAAGCAAGGCAAAAATAAGTAGAGTACCTAAAGTAAGAACTTCGAGCACGAAATACACACAGAGCTAACACAGAGTGGACAGAAGGGGAGAGGGGCACGTAAAGAAACACCAGCTCACAATGAAGCCGAGAAGGAAAAAAACTAGCGAAGAAAGTTGCGAGCAACTCAGAGCATTGATAGAAGTGAAATCAATACACAGATACAACGCGCCGAGCTGGGGGCGGAGCCTATACTTATAGTGGAGGCAGCCATGATGGGTGAGGACTAGAGCGTCCAGCGATCCCACAGCTTCCACCCTCGATTCCTGATGGTATACCCCCTCTTCCTTGGGGGTCCCCCCGGATTGCCTGGGCGAAAACGATGGAACCTCTTCACAAGATGAGGAGCATTTATGTGGTAGTCTGGCTCCCAGGTTCTCTCCAGGGATAACCCTTCCAATGTACCAGGTACTGTAGCCTGCCCTTGTGCACCGGGAATCGATCAAACAAGCCACTTCGTACTCGTCCGGGGCAGGATCCACCTTGGGGAGTCCTTTATGTACAGGCCTCTGAAATGGGTCTTCCTTGTACACTTTGAGAAGGGAGACATGAAAGACAGGGTGTATTCTCTTGAGGGAATCCGGGAGTTTGAGTTTGAAAGCCACCGGATTGATCTGTTGGGCGATGGGAAAGGATCCTAGAAATCTAGAGGAAAACTTCCCCTTGTGAATCCATCTGGGAAGAAATCTGGTTGACAGCCATACCAATTGTCCCACCTTCCAGTCGGGGTTGGAGCGTCTGCTCCTGTCTGCCCACTTCTTCTGGGAACCCTGGCTGGCTAGATAAGCCTTCTTGGCCGTCTCCTGTACCTCGTGCAGATCTCTGAGAGCCTCATCTAAGGCCGGAACGTTGGTAAATCGTGTATTAACCCAGGGTAGATGGTGTGGGTTGAATCCGTAAGTACAAAAGAACGGACTCATCTGTATGGTGGTATGAATAGCATTGTTATAGGCAAACTCGGCCTGGGAGAGAAAGTCAAACCACCTCTCTTGCTGTGGACTACAGAAGCACCTTAGGTACTGTTCTAAGCTGGCATTGAGTCTCTCCGTCTGGCCATTGCTTTGGGGGTGATAGCCCGAGGAGAGAGCCCTATGGATTCCCAGAACATGACAGAGAGTGGCCCAGAACTTTGAGGTAAACTGGGAACCACGATCAGAGACTATAGTCCTAGGCAAACCATGCAGGCGGACTATGTCATGAAGGAAGACGGTAGCTGTCTCTGAAGCCGAAGGCAGTTGTCGAAAGGCTGAAAAGTGTGCCAACTTGCTATAGGAGTCACAAGTAACCATGATTACCGTCATACCAGAAGACAACGGGAGATCCACAATGTAATCTATTGTAATGTGTTCCCAGGGGCGTTCAGCTAGAGAAGGCTGTTGCAACAAACCAATTGGCCTACCCGTCTCTACTTGTTAGCGGCACAAACAGAACAAGTAGAGACGTACTGCTTCACATCCCTTCTGAGCGTTGGCCACCAAAAACCCCTGCTCAATAGGTCGTATGTCTTTCTTATGCCAGGATGACCTGTCAAGGGTAAGTCATGACACCAGGAAAGAACCATTCTTTGAAGCTTCTTGGTGGGAACATAAAGCGCCTCTTCATGGTAATACAATCCATCCTTCCCTGGGGTGATAGCAGGTGGGAGCTCTGGGCAGCTCTGATACAGGGGTATAAGCTCCTTGAGAAAAGTGGTCGTGGAAGCTAGAATCCTGAGCTTGAGAAATACTAAGTCATGTCCTTGGTATAATCCCGACACTTCCCCCTTACTTCGGGACACGGCGTCAGCCTTCTTGTTTTCAGTACCAGGGATGTACGTTATCTCAAAGTCATACTGTAGAAAGAAATAAGCCCATCAGGCATGACGGGCATTGGTGCATTCCATCTGCTGGAGTACCCTGAGATTCCTGTGATCAGTACGAATCAAGAAGCTATGAGCAGCTCCCTGTAGGAGATGACGCCATTCCTGACAGGCTAATTTGATGGCTAATAGCTCTCTTTCCAATACGGAGTAGTTCCGTTCACTGCAAGTTAAGGTCTTGGAAAAATAAGCTACAGGATGCTCAAGACCGTCTTCAGATTCTTGGAGAAGTATGGCTCCCACTGCTCCAATGGATGCGTCGGTTTCCAAGATAAACCGCCTTGTCTGGTCAGGTTGGATTAGGATGGGAGCCGTGGAGAATCTTTCCTTAAGGAGTTGGAAATCCTTCTGAGGTTCTCCTTCAAAAGAAAACTGTACCCCCTTCTTAAGTAGAGAGGTAAGGTGGAGCACAGTTTGTGAGAAGTTGGGGATAAAGCGCCGATAAAAGTTGGCTAAACCCAGAAAGCTCTGTAGCTCCCTTATGTTTCCGGGTTCCTTCCAATCATGAATGGCCTTTACCTTTCTTGGGTCCATTTCGATACCTTCTTGAGAAATGATGAATACAAGGTAGGACACAGAAGTAGCTTCAAACTGACATTTTTCGGGCTTGACCAACAACCGATGGTCAAGGAGTCTTTTCAACACCTTCTTGACCTGAGATCTGTGTTCGGCAAGAGATTTGGAATAGACGAGGATGTCGTCTAAGTAGACCACCACAGATAGGTATAACATGTCAGCAAACACCTTGTTCATATACCTCTGGAAAACCGCTGGGGCATTCACAAGACAGAATGGCATGACCCTATATTCGTACAAGCCAAACGGAGTGCGAAAAGCGGTCTTCCATTCGTCCCCCTCCTTGATCCTAAGGAGGTGATAGGCCCCTCTTAGATCCAACTTGGTGAAATACCCGGCCCCTTGAACCGCCTCCAGGATGTCTTGTATAAGGGGCATGGGGTACCTATCCCTTATGGTGATCTTATTGAGTCCTCTGAAGTCTATGCATGGGCGCAACTCTTCCGAATCCTTCTTGGGGATATAAAACGGTGAAGCACCGCAGGATGACTTGGATTCCTGAATCAGCCCGTTCTTAAGATTAGCGTCCAGATATTCTCTGATGGCGTTTTGTTCAGGAATGGACAAGGGATACATCCTTCCGAAAGGCACCATAGAATCAGGCACCAAGTCGATACAGCAGTCCTCTGCCCGGTGTGGGGGTAGCTGCTTGGTGAGAGTATCCAGGAAGACTTCGGAATATTCTTGGTATTGGAGCGGAACAGCAGCTACCGTTAAGGAGTTGGGAGCTTCGGAGCCTTCTCCAGTCACCACCTTAGCCGCAGCTGTAATCAGACAGTTAGATCTGCAGAACTGAGAGTCGAAGTACAGCGTGTTGGCTGACCAATCGATAAGAGGATTATGCCTCCTCAACCAAGGTATTCCCAGAACTAAAGGAAAATGTGCTGCACGTATCTGGTCGAATACCAGGAGTTCTTGGTGATTGCCCACTCTCATCTGCAATGGAATCGTCTCCCTCAGGATGGGACCTGAAGAAAGAGGTTCACCGTCAACTCCCTCGACAGGAATGGGTCTGGACTTGGGTCTTGTAGAGACTAAGTTCTCCTTAGCCCAGTTTAGGTCCATAAAGTTGCCAGTGGTACCACAATCCAACATTGCCAGTACCTCCACTGATTTCGCTTCAATCAACATCAAGAGGACCTTGAATACCATTAAGCTATTGCCTTTGCCATCTTCTAGGATTCTTGAGTGGTTGCAAGGGTAACAGGCAGGTCCCCCGAGACTTCCCTTGCAACAGCCCGGGGGTGGAGGTTTTCCTTCTTCCTAGGAGGAACCTCTGGACAGTTTCTCAACAGGTGTTTAGATGATCCACAATACATGCACAGTCCCGCCTCTCGGCGCCGTTTCCTTTCTTCAGGAGTCAGAGGTCCGCAAGCTGCTCCAACCTGCATTGGCTCTTTTGTGGAAGAAACAGGTCTCTGAACTGGAGTCTAGGACGGGAGGCCGATAGTTAGTGAGGTTCCCCGTGGGCGTCTCCTTTCTTGTCGGCGTTCATGCAGCCTGAACTCGATCTGGAGAGACAAGGTCATCAGGTCTCGAAATGACGGTGGTCTGGCTATCCTAGCAAGCTCGTCCTTGATCTCGTCCTGAAGTCCTCTTCGGAAGATTGTCTGTTGAGCCGAATCCGGCCAGTCTGCCTTTGCAGCCAATCTGAGGAAGCGTGTGATATATGTCTGCACGTCCGTATTTCCTTGACGGACATCAAGTATGGCTTCTAATGAGGAGTACAGAACCTCAGGTCTATCAAATCGATCCTTAAAGGCTGTCACAAACTGATCGTAGTTATTCAGAGATGGATCCTCATTGGAGACCAGTGGTGTTGCCCATGATAAGGCATTCCCCGAGAGGTTAGCAATTATGAATCCGACCTTAGAACGACAGGTCTCATATGCATGAGGTCTGAATGTGAAGTATACCTTACAGGCGTCTAGGAAATCCTTGAGACCTCCTGGATGACCATCGTACTTGCCGAATGAGAGAGGCAGCTCTTAGGGATTGCACCTCAGCAGTCAGGTTCTGCATAGCTGCCACCAGTTCCTGGTATTGTTCCAAGGATGCCATGTTTGTAATCGGGCGTTGTATGCTGTCAGACTTCGGCTCCACCTCCCCCTTCTCCTCACCTGAATCTTCTGAAACAGAGTCCTTTACCGTGTCCCGAGTTCGGGACGTTCCTTCTTCTTAGTAGAGATAAGATCCTTAGGTGTTCTAACCTTCTTATCGTGCAAGTAAGGTCTGGCCCCTCCGGAGGCCACCTTGGCAGTTATGGAAACCTGCCGTGGGGGGCTCCCAGTGGGCCAGCCTTGGTCCCCAAGGGTAAAAGCCGGAACAGCAGAAAAAACCCTTGAATAAAGATCTGCAGGCGAGATGAGGAGTGGTTCCAAAAGGTGAGTATATGGCAGGTTCTCCCAGGCTGAATGAATGAAGATGCAGGATACCGGTCAGAGAAACGAAGGCTATCTCTAACGTCAGGAAACTGTTAAGGACCGGGGGATCCAAATGCTCCGGACACAGAAACTGAGAGGAGCCGTGAATGGGGAAAAAGGTATACAGGAAGGTAAAGCGAGGAGCTGAGCGCGAAAGGGTTCGCGGGTGAAGAAAAGGTAAACGGGAAGGTAAAGCGAGGAGCGGAGCGCGAAAGGGTTCGCGAGCGGAGAAAAGATAAACAGGAAGGCAAAGCAAGGAGCGGAGTGCGAAAGGTATCGCGAGCAGGAAAGGCAGAACACAGGTAAAGAGGAAAGGAACTGCCAGGTACGTAAGCAAGGCAAAAATAAGTAGAGTACCTAAAGAAAGAACTTTAAACATGAAATACACACAGATCTAACAGAGAGCGGACAGAAGGGGAGAGGGACACGGAAAGAAACACCAGCTCACAATGAAGCCGAGAACGAGAAGGAAAAAAACTAGCGAAGAAAGTTGCGAGCAACTCAGAGCGTTGATAGAAGTGAAAGCAATACACATACAACGCGCTGAGCTGGGGGCGGAGCCTAGACTTATAGTGGTGGCAGCCATGATGGGTGAGGACTAGAGCGTCCAGCGATCCCACAACTTCCACCCTCGATTCCTGACAGGTCCCCAGTAACTATGGGTAGACTCACTGGTGTTTGATGGCGGCTCCAAATCACGGGAAACTGATGCAGGAAAGTTTTCACTCTGGGAAGGCTTCTCCTGCTCAGCGGTCCTTCCAGAGCATCTGCTGTGATTCTCAGTCTCCCGCCTGTCGGGTAAGTTATGTTCATAAGCGGTAGCTTGGAAGCGACTGCCTCTCTCAGCACGGTCTGCTTCAGCGCATCTGCTTCTGCCTCCGGTTCCGGTTCTGCTTCCTGTTTTACCTGCTCTGCATCTGTCAATTGAAGGTGTTCATCCTGTTTAAATGTCCTGGGCAGCTGATTTCCATTGTGACAACTAGTCCGCGCGTTTAGCTTGGTGTTTCCTTAAATCCACGTTAACTCCTTCTTCCTCTTCTCAGTACTTGAGGCTCTATGTGAGTTGGAGTCCATAGGAATCTTTGACCTTTTAAAGTTTTATATTGTTTTGGATCTTGGTTGAAATCCAAACCATCAGAGACAGGAGATGTCAAGTGAGCATTATGTGTAATGGTATTCTGCTCCGATTGACAGTATGCCATTAGCATTTTAGATGTTATAGTGTTTTCTTCAAAAGGGAGGTATACCGTGTCTCTCCTAATGGAGTTATCACCTCCTCCCGATAGTCGTGCTCTCCCATATGATCCTCCCTCATAATATCGCCCCTAGCGTCAGGATCAGGTAGTGGCTGCCATCCCCAGGCCTTGTGGGAGGAGATCATCACTGGGGAATCAGTGATGAGTCAGCAGGATTCATTGCAGAACCCCATATATGGCTATATATGAGCGAGGGAAAGGCGGCACTATGCTGGAGGTGGTGCTGGCGGGATGGACCAGGAAGACACGTGCCTGGATTGCCAGGAATACATGCATTCCATTTTCTTTTTGTAACATTCTGTCAACTCTTTATGATTGAAACACTTCTGAGCCAAATCGTGGTATGCATTTTGGCCCATTGAATACTAAACCCCTGCTCCCTTTCTTATCTATGACTTTAAATCTGATGCTTTGAGACATATGGGTTTCTTGAACGTCAATTCCTATATAAACAAGACTAATGTGAGTGCTATTGCACTGAGTCACGTTTCCAATCACTTCTGCACTTTGATGATTGGCTTTATAAGTAGAAGACATGAAGTTGGAAGGAACATGTGTCCTCTCCAGGTCTGCACCCACTTATCCATGAAGGCAATTGCTCACTCCCGAAAAAATATTGAACCATCTTTAATAACAGACTGGCTCTGAAAGGACACTGTGTATGAAGTGTTTTCTCCTCACGGATCATGAGCAGCAGGGAATGCGTGGTGCACTCGGGTATACAGAGCAACTGTGAGTGTCATGTATCTCTGGTCGGGTTAAGGTCCTGGAGAGATAAGCAATGGGATGCTCTTTTTTTTGTCATCTTGTGGCTGTTTTAATACAGCTCACATGGCTGCATTAGACGCCTCCGTTTCCAGATTATATGGCTTCTTGGCATCTGGTTGTTTTAATGTTGGTGGTGTGAAGAATGCTCTTTTTCAGTCCTGGAATGCTTTTTCTGCGGTGTCGTCTCATACAAATCATCTCCCTTTCTTTAAGAGTCTGGTGGTGGGTTGTAGTCATTGGGAAAGTTAGGGATACATTTTCTGTAGAAATTTGGCAAAACCCCCAAGATCTTTGGATCCCATGGATGGTATTGGCTGAGGTCCACTCAGAGACCGTGCTGACCTTCCGGGGGTCCATGATTGTGCCTTCGGATGTAAGTACTTATCCCAGATAGGCAGTGGAGTTTTGATGAAAGGAGCGTTCTGAGATTTAGCTAATAAATTATGTTTTCTCAATACCTCTCTGGCATGATGCTGATGGTAGGTAGGGCTTCTTGAGAACATGAGGATATCATCTAAGTAAACCCCAGCCCAATGTAATAGTAGGTCTGTGAAGATGTGATCCATAAAGCGTTGGGATGTAGATGCAGCATTAGCCAACCTGAAGGGCATTACAGGGTACTCTAAGTGACCAAACTGAGTCTGGAGGGCTATCTTCCATTCGTCACCAGCATGTATTCTTATGAGGTGGTCGGTGCCCCTCAGGTACAATTCAGGAATGTTTTAGCTCCTCTGAAGGCTTACAGGATATCTGGAAATAAGGGTAAAGGATATCTATCCTTTACCGTCACTTTATTGTGGCTTCTGTAATCGATACATGGTCTGGGATCAGTGGGTTTTTGTTTGGACAGAATAAAGAGGCAATTTGGACTCTGCAATCAAGCCATTGCGTAGATTAAGTGCCAAATAGTCGTACAGTGCCTCTTTGTCTGACACAATGTACATTCTGCCAGAGGGAACTTGCACTTGAGATACTAGTTTATGGTGCAGTCATCTTCTCTATTTGCAGGAAGAGATCTGTGGGCGTGTCGGAGGCTATCCTGGTATTGAGAAGGAATAGCATGGATAAGGTTGATCCCAGACTTATGTGTGGTTTTGTCTCTACTGGAACTGGATGAATAAAACCCTATGGCCCCAAGTAAACAATGTGACAAACAATAGTCAGAGTCCAAAATCAAAGTTCCAGCAGCCCAGTTTATGAATGAATTTCCCCAGTTCCTTTAGGGTAAGGTCTGCTAACATTTCAAACCTAATCTCTCCTCCCTCCTTCTCTGGCCTGTCATAATCATCCTTAGTTAGCACAGTTAATTGTGAAGGTTCTTGGGAGTCACAGTCTACGTCATCTGGAGAACTGCTGGTTGCAGAACATTCCTTAGGGAATCATGACCTCTCGTCCTTGATGGCTTTCTTTTTTGTAGGGGTCAGCAGAAGAAAAGTAATCTTTTTTTTCCAAGGTTACACTGAGAAGGTCCATGAGGGATAAGGGCGACATTTCTGAGGACAGATGTGCCAATCTACCCCTGACGTTACGTTCTTACCTGTAACCTATAAAGCTTAATAAAGATGCTGCTGTAGGACTTACCTGTGATGGAGGCATGCATCCTTCTTTCTAACATTGGCGATAAACCAGGTGATGGGGAGAGGGACAGCCAAGAAGAAGACATGCCCCAAGAAGACATCTTTACCTTAGGGGTGCAGCCATTGCAGTGACCACAGATAGTCAAGGGGGGTGAAGCGGTAGTCCCTACTGTGGGAGGCTTAGGGGGGGGCAGCCAGGCAGTGCAGTGACCTAAGATGGTCAAGGAGGGTGAAGCAGTAGTCCCTACTGTGTGAGGCTTAGGGGAGAGCCAGCCAGTGTAGTGACCTAAGATGGTCAAGGGGGGTGAAGCGGTAGTCCCTACTGTGTGAGGCTTAGGGGTGGGGGGGGGGGCAGCCAGCCAGTGCAGTGACCTAAGATGGTCAAGGAGGGTGAAGCAGTAGTCCCTACTGTGTGAGGCTTAGGGGGGAGCCAGCCAGTGCAGTGACCTAAGATGGTCAAGGAGGGTGAAGCAGTAGCTCCTACTCTGTGAGGCTTAGGGGGCAGCCAGCCAGTGCAGTGACCTCAGTTGGTCAAGGAGGGTGAAGCAGTAGCTCCTACTGTGTGAGGCTTAGGGGGGCAGCCAGCCAGTGCAGTGACCTAAGATGGTCCAGGAGGGTGAACCAGTAGTTCCGACTGTGTGAGGCTTAGGGTAGAAGCCAGCCAGTGCAGTTGCCTACGATGGTCAAGGTGGGTGAAGCAGTAGTCCCTACTGTGTGAGGCTTAGGTGGGCAGCCAGCCAGTGCAGTGACCTAAAAAGGTCAAGGAGGGTGAAGCAGTAGCTCCTACTGTGTGAGGCTTAGGGGGGGGGGGCAGCCAGTGCAGAGACCTAAAATGGTCAAGGAGGGTGAAGCAGTAGCTCCTACTTTGTGAGGCGGCTTAGGGGGGCAGCCAGCCAGTGCAGTATGTAAGATGGTCAAGGAGGGTCAAGCAGTAGCTCCTACTGTGTGAGGCTTAGGCTGGTAGCTGTTACACTCACCTGATCTCTGCAGAGGCGTTGGGGTACGGTTGCAGCCTTCCCTGAACTTGAATCGCCCTCTTCAGGCCTCTCCGTCAGCTCAGTAGAAAAGCTGTGAGCGATGGTAAGCGGTGATGCTGCTCCTGTGTGGAGATAAGAGTGTGTTGAGTGCGCCAATCTGTGATTGTTGTACCTCTCGAACCCTTCACTCCAAAGTACGGTTTCTGTGAGCATACGCCGGCCCATAAAGCCCACCTGTGAATTATGGAAGATAAGCTCTCCGTCCTGCTACTTCTGGCAGGGGCGCGTCGAATGGGATCTAGTTCCTTCACTGGTCCCTAATAAGGATTAGTCCAGTCCAGCTGCGACTATGCTTATCCTTATGATTGGTAAGTCTTTCTTGAGCTGTTGTGATGCTGTTCGTTCTGTTTAATGTCTTTATATGTTGCTCCTATTTATGCCCGCAATGTCTCTCTTCTGTTTTCTTCCCTTAAATGGGAATGCGGCCTCAATGCAGCTGTGAGACGCGAGACGCGGCCGGATGGAAGATGGATGCTACCGCAATGTTCGACAGCAGGTAAGTGATGGTTTAAGGAAAAGCACGAAGTATGGCGAAGCGCAACCTTAAACTGACTGTTTTTCGATGTCTAACCTTATCTTCTGTTTTTCTGTTTTTCCTTGCAGGTGCTGCTGTTGACGATGGACCATGTCGTGCTGCGTCCTTCTTTCTAACATTGGCGATAAACCAGGTGATGGGGAGAGGGACAGCCAAGAAGAAGACATGCCCCAAGAAGACATCTTTACCTTAGGGGAGCAGCCATTGCAGTGACCACAGATGGTCAAGGGGGGTGAAGCGGTAGTCCCTACTGTGGGAGGCTTAGGGGGGGGCAGCCAGGCAGTGCAGTGACCTAAGATGGTCAAGGAGGGTGAAGCAGTAGTCCCTACTGTGTGAGGCTTAGGGGAGAGCCAGCCAGTGTAGTGACCTAAGATGGTCAAGGGGGGTGAAGCGGTAGTCCCTACTGTGTGAGGCTTAGGGGTGGGGGGCAGCCAGCCAGTGCAGTGACCTCAGTTGGTCAAGGAGGGTGAAGCAGTAGCTCCTACTGTGTGAGGCTTAGGGGGGCAGCCAGCCAGTGCAGTGACCTAAGATGGTCCAGGAGGGTGAACCAGTAGTTCCGACTGTGTGAGGCTTAGGGTAGAAGCCAGCCAGTGCAGTTGCCTACGATGGTCAAGGTGGGTGAAGCAGTAATCCCTACTGTGTGAGGCTTAGGGGGCAGCCAGCCAGTGCAGTTACCTAAGATTGTCAAGGAGGGTGCAGCAATAGCTACTACTGTGTGAGGCTTAGGGTGGTAGCCAGCCAGTGAAGTGACCTCCTAAAATGGTCCAGGAGGATGCAGCAGTAGTCTCTACTTTGTCAGGCTTAGGGGGGGAGCCAGCTAGTGCAGTGACCAAAGATGGTCAAGGAGGCTACAGCAGTAGTTCCTACTGTGTGAGGCTTAGGGGGGCAGCCAGCCAGTGCAGTGACCTAAAAAGGTCAAGGAGGGTGAAGCAGTAGCTCCTACTGTGTGAGGCTTAGGGGGGAGGGGGGGCCAGTGCAGAGACCTAAAATGGTCAAGGAGGGTAAAGCAGTAGCTCCTACTTTGTGAGGCGGCTTAGGGGGGAAGCCAGCCAGTGCAGTATGTAAGATGGTCAAGGAGGGTCAAGCAGTAGCTCCTACTGTGTGAGGCTTAGGCTGGTAGCTGTTACACTCACCTGATCTCTGCAGAGGCGTTGGGGTACGGTTGCAGCCTTCCCTGAACTTGAATCGCCCTCTTCAGGCCTCTCCGTCAGCTCAGTAGAAAAGCTGTGAGCGATGGTAAGCGGTGATGCTGCTCCTGTGTGGAGATAAGAGTGTGTTGAGTGCGCCAATCTGTGATTGTTGTACCTCTCGAACCCTTCACTCCAAAGTACGATTTCTGTGAGCATACGCCGGCCCATAAAGCCCACCTGTGAATTATGGAAGATAAGCTCTCCGTCCTGCTACTTCTGGCAGGGGCGCGTCGAATGGGATCTAATTCCTTCACTGATCCCTGATAAGGATTAGTCCAGTTCAGCTGTGACTATGCTTCTCCTTATGATTGGTAAGTCTTTCTTGAGCTGTTGTGATGCTGTTCGTTCTGTTTAATGTCTTTATATGTTGCTCCTATTTATGCCCGCAATGTCTCTCTTCTGTTTTCTTCCCTTAAATGGGAATGCGGCCTCAATGCAGCTGTGAGACGCGAGACGCGGCCGGATGGAAGATGGATGCTACCGCAATGTTCGACAGCAGGTAAGTGATGGTTTAAGGAAAAGCACGCAGTATGGCGAAGCACAACCTTAAACTGACTGTTTTTTCGATGTCTAACCTTATCTTCTGTTTTTCCTTGCAGGTGCTGCTGTTGACGATGGACCATGTCGTGCTGCGTTGCCAAGATGTAGATTTTGGCGTTCCGGAAAGTGTAAAGATGAATACTTGGTTCACCAAAGAGATGTACAGGTAAGAACAGCTTCCCCCAGTTGGTAAGTATGCTGGCAGGAAGCAGGATGTCCAGGAAGCAGTATCTTCAAAGGTAAGTCTGACCTCAGGCGACGGTGAGCGTTACGCTGCTTGCAAGTGCAGAACAACACGAAGCGCCTGTCTTGAGGATCGGGGCAGCTTATATAACTGAGATCGTGGGCACGCCCATTAGGGGCGGTTTACCAGCCACTCCCTGCCACTCCTAGAGAGTGAGCACGTGTGAAGGCAACCACTTGGGCTGCTTAATGGATGGAATGTTCAAGGTTAATGCATCTGAAGTGCTATGTCCATAATAAAAGCTTTTTGGTATTAAATGGATGTTCTTGTTTACTTTTGTTTATGAGCCTGGTGCCAAGGGCGCCAGGACAGTGTCCACCCAGGTCTCCTGTGCATGCTACCCCTGCATGCCTGTGCCCCTGAGTTCATGACCATGACAGTAGCCAGCCAGTGCAGTGACCTAAGATGGTCAAGGAGGGTGCAACAGTAGCTCCTACTGTGTGAGGCTTAGAGGAGCAGCCAGCCAGCCAGTGCAGTGATGTAAGATGGCCAAGGAGGGTGCAGCAGTAGCTCCTACTGTGTGAGGCTTGGGGGGGGAGGGGGGGTGCAAGCCAGTGCAATGACCTAAGATAGTGAAGGAGGGTTTCCTGTAAGACCTTGATTTGGATGTACTCGGTCCCAACAGGACTTGGTGCAAAGCCAGCTCTGTCACGAGTTTCAACACTCTTCTTCCCGATGGATACAAAATCCTCTCTGAAACCAGAACCAACTGTCCCAGTGGGGGTGTAGCCTTGATTTTCCCAGAGTAGATCCCTGCTTCGATCATTCCAATGCAGCATTACTCTTCCTTTGAACGCCTGGTCTGCAGCCTCTCCATCTCTCCTGGCCTCTCTCTCACTGTGGGCACTATCTACAGGCCGCCCTCTTCTTCTCGGCATGGGCTGACCTCTCCTGCTCGCTCCTTGCTCCTACCACCCAACTTGTCCTCCTCTGAGACTTGAAAATCCACCTTCTTCACGACTCTTTCATAACCTCTGCGATTCTCTCTCTCTCTCTGTTTCTATTCTTCCCTCCGGCCCGACTCACTCTGCAGGGCACACCCTGGATGTTCTATCTCCTCAGACCCCCCCTTCTATAACTCTCACAACACTCCTCTCTCTTCACTTTCTCCTTTCTCCTTTCTACCCACCTCTCTCTTCCCCGCAGGTCAAGCCGACTCCAGCACTGCCACCTACCTTCTCGGTCATCTGCCCCATGAAGCATGTGTCAGTTGAGGCTTTCACTACTACTTTGTTTCCTCCTCCTGCACCTTTGGCTGACTCACACCCTGACACAGCCCTCTCTAACCTTCATCTCTCTATCCCTAACACTCTGTATGTCCTTGCCCCTGTCATGAGCATCTGCTTGAAGCCCAAATCCAAGTGCAACTCTTGGTACGATTCTGACCTCGCCGCCCTCAAATGCAAGTGTTGGGCAGTGGAGAGGAAGAGGAGGGTGTTGGGCGCTCCCCCTGGCAAACTGGCCTGCTGCCTGCTCCAAAGGCAGTACAGACTCTCTGTCCTCTCTAAGTCTACATCCAAGCCCACATCTCTGTAGCTTCTAACTCTTCAGCTGAACTTTTCAAAATCTGCAAGGAGCTGTCCAATCCTGCAGCACTCTCTACCTCTCCTGGTCCCTCCCAACCCTCTGCATTGCCTTGGCCTCCCATTTCACTTCTAAACCTCAGGACATCCTGTCCACCCTCTCTTCCTCTACCTCCTCTTCCTCCACCTCTACAACTCCTGGCCCATCTGAGGCCGTCTCTCCTCCTCCTGTCTCCTCCTTTCCCCTGTTCACCCCTCACAATGTTTCTAGACAAGTCTGTTCTATGAAAGTCTCATCAACGCAGGTTCTCCCCTGCTCATCCAGCGCAATCAAGGACCACATTGACACCGTTGCTCATGCCTTGTCCGATTTCTGCAATCACTCCTTTGCCACTGCAACTTTCCCCTCCCTCCTTAAGCACTCTCTTGTGTACCCCCTTGTAAAGAAGCCCTAGGCCAATCCTTCCTCTCCTGCTAACTATCGCCCAATCTCCATCAATCCTTTCCTGGGCAAACTCTTGGAAAGGTTGCCTCCATGACCACCATTCTGGCTTCAGAACTGCTAGAAGCTGCTCTCCTAAACACCTGTGAAGACTTGCTCTCCAATGTTAAACTCTAATCTCCCTTCTTTCCTCATTTTCCTTGATCTATCCTCTGCTTTTGACACGGTCATCCATGCCATCCTGCTCATTCATCTCTGGGACAACCTGGGTATCACTGATCAGGCCCTGGCCTGGTTGACCTCCTTTCTCACCGACGGACTCTCTCAGGTCCAACTGGAGTCTTTCCTCTCTTGTATCTCTCTCTCTGCTTGTGGTGTTCCCCAGAGGTCTAACCTCTCTCCCTTGCTCTTCAACCATTAACTGGCACCTCTTGCCCACTGCATTGCTACTTTCTGCTCCAATATTCATTGTTATGTATTTGACACTCCGCTCTAGTTCACCAAAGTTCTTTCACAGTTCAAAAAAAGGTTCACATAGGCCTCCCTCTGTCGAGCTCCGACCTCTTAAAGCAGAAAGTTCACATAGGTCTCCCTCGGTCAGGCTCGGACCTTTCAAAAAATCATAGTTCAACAAAATGTTCACATAGCTCTCCCTCTGTTGGGCTCGGACCTCTCAAAGCAAAAAGTACCTGATTCAACATAGATCTCCTGGAGGCGTTCTCGAAACTCGCAATCACAGCACTTGCAGGGGTTCCCTTCCCCAAGCTTTATTCACATTCATTAGGGGTTTCCTTCCCCTAACTTATTTCACATGATAGGTCTGCCTCAGTCAGGCTCAGACCTTTCACCAATGTCGAAGACTTTCAAATGAGCAAGGCTTTTAATATGGACCTCCGCAGGACCACTTTGACTTTCGCTTTCACTCTCTTTTTGTGTTACTTTCCCCAGTGTCTCTTGGCCTTGGTAGCTCTGTACCATAAGAAAAAAGTTAAAAGAAATCTTCCTCTTCAAGCATTCACTTACCTTTTCACTTCCCCTTTTGCTGGGGTTAATCTCAACCATTAAGCATTCAGAGTTCATTCACTTTGCGGCTTCAATTCAGGTGTCAAAGTTAATACCACAGGCTTGGCCTCACCTCCCCAACTCTGTCGTTCACCCGGGAGGTTTGCTGACGTCCTTGAAACACAATGCAGTCTTCTTGTTTGGAATTTAGCTCTCTCCTGGTTTTTTGGAGGCAACAACCTCCTGCAGGGAACTTCAGGGTTTCCCAACATTTCAAAAATACAAAAAAAGGAAGCATGCGCCCCTCTCTCGAAAGAACAAGGCATGATAACCTGTTCAGTGATTATTAACCACATTGAGAGTTTGCAGCCATTGCTTTTTGCTCACTGTACCTTTCACAGATGGGAAATATCCATTTGCATATCAGTCTTTGTCCCGCCCACAAAGGCAGTCCAGCACCGAAATGCTATGGCAATTCCTCTCTGAACAAGAGTACCATCAGCAACCCCATACACATGTTTCAGCCTTGTTGGGCATCCTTAGTGAGGTGAAGCTGAGCCTCTCTAAGCACAGTGAGCAGGGAGTCCACGTCTGGTTGCCCCCAGGTAACCTAGGGTGACCAACCCCAAGTTCCTTTCAAAAATACAAAAAAAGGTAGCAGGCGCCCCTCTCTCGAAAGAACAAGGCATGATAACCTGTTCAGTGGTTATTAACCACATTGAGAGTTTGCAGCCATTGCTTTTTGCTCACTGTACCTTTCACAGATGGGAAATATCCATTTGCATATCAGTCTTTGTCCCGCCCACAAGGGCAGTCCAGCACCGAAATGCTATGGCAATTCCTCTCTGAACAAGAGTACCATCAGCAACCCCATACACGTGTTTCAGCCTTGTTGGGTATCATCAGTGAGGTGAAGCTGAGTCTCTCTAAGCACAGTGAGCAGGGAGTCCACGTCTGGTTGGCCCCAGGTAACCTAGGGTGACCAACCCCAAGTTCCTTTCAAAAATACAAAAAAAGGTAGCAGGCGCCCCTCTCTCGAAAGAACAAGGCATGATAACCTGTTCAGTGGTTATTAACCACATTGAGAGTTTGCAGCCATTGCTTTTTGCTCAATGTACCTATCACAGGTGGGAAATATCCATTTGCATATCAGTCTTTGTCCCGCCCAGTACCTACAGCAACCCCATACACGTGATTCAGCCTTGTTGGGCATCATCAGTGAGGTGAAGCTGAGCCTCTCTAAGCACACCCATCACTCAACCATCTCCTCCTCCTCCTCCACGTCCTCCTCCACTGCATCCAGTGCCTCATCACCTGCACAAATTAAAATAAAACATGAATACACAAGTTAATAGCATAGACCACACACATAGGTATTACAATGTTGTCAGCCAACAAATAAACCTGCCATGTCACACATGACTCAAACTCAGGCACGCACATAGTGTCAATTAAATGGAAGGGGAGCCTGAAAGCAGACACGGATGCGTGTCAAAGGGCAAAATAACACATGTACTGCATGCTGCATAGCACCTGCATCACACACAAGCATGTGACTGGCATAGTCCTTCCACAAACATGACTGATGCCAATACACAGGTGGCACGTAGCATAGCCATGCCAGAACTCTCAACCAGCCTCAGATGGAAGTTGAATACTACTGTCCATGAGCCATGTACAATGCATGTCCGATGACATTTCATGGAATTCACAATTAGAAAACACACGTGTCACAGGCTGCAACAACGCTAGGGTGTTGTAATACAGTGAGGGCAGGCATACGGATTCAATACTGCTAGGTCACATTGACATCACGCAAGAGAATAGGCATATTGAAAGGGATAACAGGGTTTAGAAGTGTGTGGGTGCAGTGCAGTACATGGGTACGGCCTCAACTATGAATAAAAACACAGATCCAGTAATGTCAATGTTGTGACCTGATGGCAGTGTAAGGGTAAGTGCCGTCATCATATGTAAAGTGTTGGTAGTGGGTTCTAGGGATACAGTAAACCCCACCCCCAAGGGCGGGGGATGGCTGGGAGGCAGTGCATGGGTCAAAATGGTTGCTCAGAGGACCGTGTTGTATCAGACAGTGTGGGCAGGTGGCAAGTGCATTCTCTCAGTCATCTGGGACTACAGCAGGGGAGAGGAGGACAGAAGTCACAACACATGAGGAGGCATCAGAATTACCTCCAGACCCGTAGAAGCTACACCTCCAGTTACATAGAGGCAGCTGTACCAGAGGGGGGCCCCAGCTCAACACAGACGAGAAACACAAACTAATTTTCATGAGGAGCAACTGACCCTGAGGGAATATGAAAGGGATGATCAAAGACCATAAGAAGGAAGTAAATACTGGAGATGGAGTTGAAGGAATTGCTGGCCCAGGACCCATAGGGACTTGCTAAGAATACACAGTGTTCAGGAATGAACACTCATAGCCACTGTGAGCCTGTGCCATCATCACAGTCCTAGGTACATACCTTGCACCAAACCTAAAGGACGTTCCACACAGTCCAGGTCTGGCAGAGTTGCAGAGGGAAGAGTGTATGTTCACAGAAATTCGGGTACAGCCTGTTGCAGTAGTCCACCATAGGAATTACCAATCCTCTGGAGACAGTGAGCTGCTGGGGATTGAACAGAAAAGGAAGAATGCCTCTGATGAGGAGCAGCTTGCAGGGTGACCTCGCAAAGACGTCAGTCATGTGACGATAGAAGGCAAGTGTTGAGTGGAAGATCATCACAGGCTATCCGCGACCACAGGTTGGAGCAAGAATAGGGCCAAGAGAGGCTGGACAGAGAGTCCAAGAGGGTTTTGCCGCCAAAATAAATCTAGCCAGGAACAACATAATCCTGGCTAGAGACAACACCAGCATAGAGTCCCCTGTTGGGGAAAAACCCATATCAGTAGAAAGGGAAAGTTTCAGTTTTGTAGAGGTTTCAGAGGAAGAGCTATGCAGGGTAATGTCAGGCATGAAACCCACCTCTTGCTCCCCACGAAGATCATACTGGAAAATAAAGAACTCTTCGCCCCAGTACTGACAAGGCTAGTCAAGGCCTCATTCTTAGAAGAGGTAGTCCCTAAGGACTTAAAAAAAGGGACCATTACGCCGCTTGTGAAAAAGGCAGGCTTGGATCCTAAGGACCCAATAACCTCCGTCCGATCACAAACTCCAATTTTATCCTAAAAATTCTGGATAAAATTGCCACTAATCAGCTGCAGAAACATGTGGAATCTGCAGACGTGTTCCATGACCAACAATCTGGCTTCAGAGCGGCGCACAGCACTGACTCTGCCATGCTAGAGCTACAGACGCACATGTTAGAACTGACAGAGAAAGCTGGACCTCAGCGCTGCCTTCGACTAGTAGACCATCAGCTGCTACAATCAGCACTGGATACACTTGTAGGGTGCTCAACAAAAGCACAGGCCTCTTTCTTGAAAGACAGGATGGCAAGAATACATTGGGGCGAAAATTTCTCCGAAGCAACCCCAATTTTATTTGGAGTTCCCAAGGTGCTAGTCTGTCCCCTCTCCTTTTTAACCTTTACATAAGAAGTCTATGCTCGCTGTTAGAAAACATTGGCGTGATCTTCACCAATTACGCTGACGATACGCAGCTAATTTTTGGGTTAACTGGAGACCATCCAGTGGACAGTGCCATGATCGAGAAAATATATAATATCATTGACAACTGGTTGCAGAGGCACTGGATGTGCTTAAACAACACAAAGACGGAATTAATGATATTCGGATCCAATCAGGCCAGGTCCAAGTTGGAGCCCCAATATAAGACATTCCGTACCAAAGACGCTGTCATACCAGTGGTACCCAAGGTAAAAACCTTGGGTATGATGGTTGAAGCCTCATTAGGATCAGGAGCACAGGTTAGTTACCTATATAAAAACAACTTGTACTACCTGTGTCTCCTGAGAGCTATTAGACCATACATTAACGAGATCAATGCAGCTTCGGTAGCCAGAGCTATCCTGTTATCACGCCTGGACTATGGAAATGCGCTGTTATTAGGAGCCTCAAAAAAGGAGTTAGCTAAATGCCAAGTTATGCAAAACGATGCAGTTCGCATAATTAAAAAGAAAAAACAAAGGGACTACATATCAGATAGCAGGAAGGAACTACATTGGCTTAGAATAGAGGACAGAGTCAAGTTTAAAGCACTGACGATTGTCCACAGATGCCTATTCGGAAAGGCGCCAGCCTATTTCAAGAAGCATTTCTCTTGGTATGTCCCCCGAAGAGCCTTAAGATCGGCAGATACTGGCATCTTAAACATCCCAGAAGCCAAGCGGGCATTGGGAAGGGGCAAGTCCTTGCCCTTCAAGGCAACCAAATACTGGAATGAGCTCCCTGCGCATCTAAGACAACAAGAAAACTACGCCAGTTTTAGAAAAGCATTGCAAACCAGACTTTTCCAATAACTGGCTATTTTCACCCCAGCGTAGTCATTCACCCACTTGAGAAATACTAAATGTAAGTGGTCATCTTCGCGCTCCACCGCGCCCTGATGCCTGCGGGCTTTCGGCACGTAACAAGCATAGAGTAAAATATTTTTAAAAAGAGTGTCATGGAAGGAGGGAGCAGGTGTGGTGATGAGGATTGCCTCTCTGTGCAGCACATGGTTTGTATGCAGTCTGCATGACAACAAGCATGTATCAGTCCAACATCACATGGGTCACACATGGCAGTCATGTCAATGTAGCCTGAACTGGCAGACAATCATAACACATCACCCAAGCAACATACACATGGCGTGGACACACACGCATCACTGTCATGATCCATCGATCACGCCCCTTCTGGTCTTCCTGGACCCTGGCACGTCGGGGGTTACTCGCTGTAGTACACCCAACATGGCCGTATACACGTAACGCAGTCTATCGACCTTTAAGTCCTATGCAGCACGTTCTATAAATTAGCCACTCCCATGCGGTTCCACGCATCTCAACACTACTGATAGCTGTGGCTTGACGTGTGCCGTAGTTCGTACTCTTGGAACTGTGTTGCTCCCTGGTTCCCGGACTTTCCTCCTATTCTATTTCCCTCTACTTCCTTGACCCTGTTCTTTCCACGTTCCGTGCAGCCCGCCTCCGTGTGTTGCCTCCTTTCCTAGTTTCCTGGAGTTTCCCTTGATCCCGGGCGAAGAAGCTGAACGAATCCTGGAATCCGAAGACGGCCGAGCAGGCTTGTACAAGAGCCGAACTGCACAGAATAAAATCCCAGAGAAGGATTCCGCCAAGCAAAGAAAACAGGTAAGAAGAGGGGAAACCTGTGACAATCACCACACATTGCCTCATATATATGCAGGTCTCCCACGCCTTGGATCTGCTCCACTGCAATGAAATCACTAGCAATCTCCTCATGTCCAGTGAGTTTATCGTCCTTTGGTGGTGACCCACTGTCAGTCACCAGAGAAGAGGTGAACTTGGCAGCCATCTTGTCTTTTGCTCGGCGTCGGAGGTCATTCCAATGCTTCACGACATCACCAGATGTGCGCCTCTCATAGACCAAGGCGCTAATACGGTCTGCGAAGCACTGCCAGTGGGCCATACGCTGAGAAGGCATATGTGTGCTCCCTGCCTACACCACCATGTCACGGCCATGTTCCAACATGTAGTCCATGAGCATGTCCAGTTCCTCATCACAGAAACTCCTCTTTCTCGATGTGTGGGACTCCTGTGCCGTATCTGGAGTTCCAGCCTGTACCGCTGAAGCACTCCTCTGCCTCTTATGAAGTGATGCAGACCCTGAGTGGATTGTACCGCTCTGGTCAATAGGGGCTGGAGTACAGGTAATCTGGCCAATGGAATCAGCCACTGATGTTAGTACAGAACGTCGGCTTGCAGGTATCGGTAGCTGGGTGCTGTTGCCAGGACCCTGCGATGCACGTGTCTTGGCCTTAGTGACAAGGGGATTGGACCCTGAGTCACACTGGTCCGGGACCAATCCAGATGACACTGCTGCTCCAGATTGCCAGGTGCCAGTGCCAGGAACTTGCACTGCATGTGTCGTGGCTTTCGCGACATGGAAATCGGCCATTGAGTCACCCTGTGCCTGGGCCAGGACCACAACAGTCCGGGCTGGCTAACCCTGAGCCTGGGTGGTGGTAGCCGCAGCTGCCCCTGCAGCGTCCACACCCTTGCTGATCGGAACAGCAGATGGCACTGGTTGCCCTGGCCCACGGGTGCTGGGGATGTCAGCAGGAGCTACATGGGCCTGGACACCTTGCCCACGTGGACAACCTTTGCCACCCTGGCCACATCGCCCACCTTGGGCAGCTTGGCCACCCTGGCCATGTCGCCCACCTTGTCCACTTTGGCCACCCTGGCCACATCTCGCCCACCTTGGCCAGCTCGCCCACCTTGGCCAGCTCGGCCACCCTGGCCATGTCGGCTATCTTGGCCACCCTTGCCACGTCGCCTACCTTGGCCATCTCTGGCAGGTCGCCCACCTTTGCCTCCCTTCCCACTTGTTGCCCTCCCAGTCATGGCACTGATGGACTAGAGCAATGGGAGGTGCAGCCAACAATTGTCCTGGGCAATTGGAGTGAGGGGGCAAGGTATGTGATGGAAAACGTACCACTGTGCTCCAGCAAGGCTCTATGTGACCCCTGGTGAGAAAATAACAGGCCGTGCACCCCAAAAACAAATAAAAATGTGTATGCGACCCCTTGGTAGCCCACGTGTGAGTAAAAAACGTCCCGCAGTACGCTGTGGCACCCAGGAACACAAAAAATGCATACGCGAGGAACACGTAGGATACTATGACCTCGGAAATGGGGTACGCGACACACAGGGGCAACCACAGTGGGAAAAATGCATGCACAACACACCGTCTGCCTCGTAGAATGAAAAAAATCATTAGGACACTCTCATACCAAAACAAGAAGTATGCACTGCCCACAGAAATATGAAGTTCACGCATCCGTCCCCACGAAAAGCACGTACAGTGCACTGTTGTCCTATGCAGACCTTTACCCAATACTGAATGGCAACGCCCAACGTCTAGTGCGTGTCACGTAACTTACGTGCTTAGGGCCTTTCCTCTGATTACACGCTAACACACTGTTTCCGCACGTGCAGAGTCACTCTGTTTCTGGGCGCCCACACGAAAGCACACAGAAGACCTACACTCCTGCCTACAAGGCCATGTACCTGCCTCCAACTGCCCAGTTCCCTCCTACTAGCCACCTGCTGCTGCCAGCCCACTCTGTGTGCCTGCTGCCCATGTGCCCTGTATTTTAGTGCATGCTCTGAAGCCATTGCCAGTGATCCTGTCATTGTGACCACCTTTGCTGATCCTGAAGACTCCCAACTGTCATACCACCGCTCCACAGCCCAGGCCCAGGACCACGTTGCACACCAACACCTGCCTCGGGGGTTGCCATGTCTGACACAACACCATCTGAGGCAAGTGGCAACCCCCGGCAGAGAGGCAGAGGGCTGTCAGCTTCTCACCCAGGGAAGTTGGCATCCTTGTGGAGCAAGTCCTGGAGCATCATGATGCCCTCTTCCACGGCCCATCGCAAGTCGGCAATGAAGGACGGAAGAATATCTAGGGAGACATTGTGGGTGCCATCAACGCGACTACCATCATGTCAACAAGCACTGGGAAGACTTCAAGTCCAGGACCCACAACAAGGCCCGGTTCCTCATCAAGGCTGGTGATGATCGAGCGAGGCGCCGGGGCCGGTTGACCACTGACAAGATGAGGGTCCTGTAGCACTTTTACCCAAAACTGTACCCCCAGGTCTTATGTTTATGTTTATTGAATTTATATAGCGCTTTAAGCCAAAGCGCTTTACAATATAACAACCGGTACAAAGTGAGAGAAGCATGTTTACAAACATGAACAGGTCATTAGAACAATAAGTAGAACTATTTACAAGGACGAGGGGAGGGGGGGGATAGGGTAGAGGTGGGGGTAGGTGAAGGGATTTGCGGTTTAGGATTTGAGGTGGGGGGAGGGAGGAGGGGAAGGGAAGGGGGAGTGATCCGGGAGTGATCTGGTGTCCTCATTGTCTTTAAGTAGTATTTGTTACTAATTTAAGGTCAGAGGGAAAGGAGAGAGGATGGGGGAAATGAGGGGGCAAGGGTAGAAGAGGAGGGGAAGGGAAGTCGGGGGGGGGTGTAGAAGATGAGCTTTCAGGGAGTGGTGGAAGGATGAGTAGGTAGGGGTGGAGCAGATGGAGAGCGGGAGGGAGTTACAGTGTAGGGGAGCCAAGAGTTGGAAGGAGTGGAAGCGTGAGGAGGAACATGGGGCTGGGGGTTCAGTTAGGAGGTAGAGGTTTTCTGAGCGGAGAGAGCGGGAGGGAGAGTAAAATTAGAGAAGGGAGGAAAGGTAGGGGGGCGCCAGGTCATGGAGAGATTCATAGACAAGACAGAGGAATTAAAATTTCAGTTGTGAGAGGAAGGGAAGACAGCCAAGTTGAGAGAGAGAGAGGAAGAAATAGAGTCTTGAGGGCCAAGGAGGCATAGAGTCTGGAGTCGACTGGTAAGTGTTCATGTGTTCTTTTCCACCATAGTGCATGTGCATGTTGAAGTGTTGCTGGAGTGTGCACCTTGGCCTTATATTTGGCATGCCTCCTGTACAGATGTCTGTGTGCATCTCCCTGACAGTGCTGCATGTGAGTCCAATCAAGTGTGTCACACATCATTGGTGTCTGTGTTGCAATGCGTGATGCGCACAGGCATGTAACGATGCGCACATGTTTGCATACCTGTGTCTGGTCTACAGCATGCAAGAGGTGTGACACATGGGTTCATATGTCACCATCATGGACATGTATGGTGTACCTATGCGTGTGTCTGAGTAGTGAGTGTGTGACTGCTCAACACCGCGCGCGTATGTTACTTGAGTTCTTGATTTGTGATTGCCTCATGCAGCCAATTTGCCCTGGAGTGCACTGTGACGTGATAGCTCCATTGCCTGCCTCATGACTGTCAGGTGATGTGTGTGAATGTGATGTGTATGTCCCATGATGTGTGTGAGCTGAATACACAATTATGATCTTGTGTCAGTGCCTTGTCCATGGATGTGAATGTCTGTTGTGAATGACAGACATGTTTGTGAATGTGTGTGAATAGCATCCCTGTGTGTATTGGAGGGTGATGATGGTTGTGACCTTTGACAGTGCCACTGATGTAGATTTGCATTGTGACAAACAAACATACACACATATGTTCAGTAGCCTGATGTTTGTGTTCTATGTTACCCTATCCACAGGGACGATGGAAGAAGAGGGCGGAGAAGGCGCTGTGGAACACCGCCGCAGGGATGCCTCCACTAGGCACAGACGCAGGGCCCAGTCCTCCTCCCAGGTACCGTTATCTTCCGGGAGCAATGAGACTGGTGCTGCGTCCACGACAGCGGCCGCAGCTGCTGAGGGGAGGCCCAAGAGGGTGAAGTTGGTCGTGGCTCCTCTGCAGTGGGAGGGACAGGTTAGCCCACACAGGTGCAATCCGATGCGGAAGACAGTGGGGAGTCATCCATGTTGGTGGTGGTGGAGGAGGAAGCCACATCAGCCCAGCACATGGGGCACGGCGGGGGTGATAAGGTAGGTGTGAGTGTTGCAGTTCATGGTCAGGGGCCTGAGGCAGTGCAGGTCACCGTGGAGGGGCCTGTGACTGATCTTCTACCTGGAACTGCGACTGCACAAGTATGGACCTGCGGGCATGCCTCAGGCTGGAACCATCCGCAGGTGGCGGATGTATCCACGGAAATGGATATTCCACTACCTGCGGATGAAGCAATTTGTGACAGGGTGGAACCGGTGCAAGCCGGTATTGTGAGGTGTACAGGCCCCATTCATGATGATGTGGAGGCCTCCAATCGGGGCCTTGCACATCATCACAATGAGGTCTGTTGTCTCATTAATTGGCTAGCTCCATTCCTGGTCAAAAATTTCATACTTGTGCTGGTCAATACTGCAACCCCCCTCCTCCTCTTCCTCCTCTGTGTGCCAGCCGTCCTCCCTGTCATCTTCCGGCCCAGATACCACCAGGGCCCCCTTATATCTATCCCAACCCTGGCAGCCAGTCTGGTGGAGATCACATCCGTGCCACAGTCGGGAGTTGAAGGAGGATCAGCAGAGGAGGTCACTTCAGCTACAGGGGCTATGGCAATGGAGGAAGTGCAGGCACCAAGCAGCAGTGCACGTGCACGACGGCCCCGGGTGTCATCATCCCAGAGGTGGCGCAGGCACCAGGCATTTTGGCAGCAGCAGGCTCCGGGTAGGAGACAACAGGACTCGGGCGTTTATCATCAGAGGGGCAGGTATCGACCATCGGGCAGGAGGCAAACATGGACCTTACGACAAGGATGTCTTCCGTGTTGGAGTGTTTGGGCAAGTAAATCGGGACAGAGCAGCAGCGGACAAAGGAGGCGTGACTCACCATGGCCAGGGTGGAGAATTCACTGCGTCGGGCAGAGAGGCGGGCAGAGGTCCTCGAGGAGACTTGCAGAGAGTTTGAGAGGAGCATGAAGGAGTCCCTGCAAGCCCTCGAAGGGGAAGCCCAGGCCCGCCTGCTGGAAGTGGACGCCCTGGCAGAGACTATGCGAGAGCATGGTGAGGAGATGGACTAGCCCGCTGCCTTTATATATAGTTCTTTAGGAGTAGGTTTCATTTGTTTTTTCTTTTTATTTGGAGTTCCTGGACTTTGCTCTGCATCTTGTATATAGTTATTTTTGTATTGTAATTTTAGGATTTTTCTACATCTTTTGGGACCATGGACCCTGGATCTTTGTAAATATTTGGACTTTAATTTGAACAGTTGTTTTAACCATGAAGGAATGGTTTTCACATGATATGTGATTTCATTTCCACATACGTTAATGGACATGGACCACATTTTTGAGACTTTTCATTTTTTACATCACATTGGGCCTCATTACAACTCAGGCGTTAAGGGTTAACGCCATCGTTAACCCTTAACGCCTGATTCCAATTTTAACGGCTGTTTTTAGCAGGCGTTAAAATCCATGGCGCTAAACCGCCTTGGTGCTAATTACGGCACCGTAATTTACGGTGCCGTAATTAGCGCCTTCCCCACTCCCATTATGCCCTATGGGGCAAAAATGGGAATGGGGAAGGGTAAATGGTAAATGGGGATTTACCGCCCCACTCACCTTGGAATGGGGCGGTAAATCCGCCATCCACCATGGTGTAAACATAGTTTACACCATGGTGGTAAAGTTGGTGTACTTACCGCCTGGGTCGTAATGACCCCAATTGAGTTTGGTTTTCACTTTCTATTGGTTTTTGATTTGTTTCATGCATGTTTAATTTGATGTTTTTACTGTGTGTGACTTAGATACATGTTTTTTAATATAATTGTTTTACATTGAAATCGAAGTGGTGTCTGGTCTCAATGGTTTAGTGCATGTTTCACTCCTCCATGACTCATTTGTGTGTCCCTGCTGTTCACCAATGATGTCCATGTGTGTGCACACATGCATGCATGTGTGATGTTAGGATTCAGATGCCACAGGGCATGTACTAGGGAGCATGACCAATGGATGGGTGTTGAGGAGCACCAGGGCGGGTGCAGCGTGTGGAGGCATTTTATTTGGTATGTGCTGCATGATTGTAGGTTGGTCCAATGTGTTTTGGGGTGGGGGGTGGGGACATGAGGCGGGGGCCTGCCTGCAGGTTACCGTCACTGGTGAGGGGTGGAGACATGAGGCGGGGCCTGCCTGTAGGTTACCATCACTGGTGGGGACATGAGGCGGGTCCTGCCTGCCGGTTGCCGTCACTGGTGGGGACATGAGGTGCGGCCTGCCTGCAGGTTACCATCACTGGTGGGGACATGAGGTGGGGTCTGCCTACAGGTTGCCCTCACTGGTGCGGACATGAGGTGGGGTCTGCCTACAGGTTGCCCTCACTGGTGGGGACATGTGGCGGGGTCTGCCTGCAGGTTGCCATCACTGGTGGGGGTTGGGGACATGAGGCGGAGCCTGCCTGCGGGGTATGGTCAGAAGGGATGGGGTGGCCATGTGGTGTGGGCTGCCTGCGGGGTATTGTCATGGTGATGGTGGGGGTCCCATGTGGTGTGGGCTGCCTGCAGGGTATGGTCACAGGTGATGGTGGGGGTCCCATGTGGTGTGGGCTGCCTGCGGGGTATGTTCAAGGGTGATGTTGGGGGTCCCATGTGGTGTGAGCTGTTGCGGGGTATGGCCACAGGTGATGGGGGGGCCATGTGGTGTGGGCTGCCTGCGGGGTATGGTCACAATGATGGTGGGGATCCCATGTGGTGTGGGCTGCCTGCAGGGTATGGTCACAGGTGATGTTGGGGGTCCCATGTGGTGTGGGCTGCCTGCGGGGTATGTTCAAAGGTGATGTTGGGGTTTCCATGTGGTCTGGGCTGCATGCCGGGTAAGGTCACGGGTGATGGGGTCCCAAGTGGTGTGGGCTGCCTGCGGGGTAAGATCACGGGTGATGGGGGGTGCCATGTGGTGTGTGCTGCTTGCGGGGTATGTTTAAAGGTGATGTTGGGGGTCCCATGTAGTGTGGGCTGCTGTGAGGTATGGCCATGGGTGATGGGGGGACCATGTGGTGTGGGCTGCCTGCGGGGTATGGTCACGGCAATGGTGAGGATCCCATGTGGTGTGAGCTGCCTGCAGGGTATGGTCACAGCTGATGTTGGGGGTCCCATGTGGTGTGGGCTGACTGCGGGGTATGTTCACAGGTGATGTTAGGGGTCCCATGTGCTGTGCGCTGCCTGCAGGGTATGGTCACAGGTGATGTTGGGAGTCCCATGTGGTGTTGGGTGCCTGCAGGGTTTGGATACAGGTGATGGCTGTCCCATGTGGTGCGTCCTGCCTGTTGGGTAGGGTCACGGGTGCTGGGGGTCATGTGGTGTGGGCTGCCTTTGGGGTATGGTCCACTGCTGGGGTCTAGCTGTCCTGTGAGGAGGCGTCTTCTTCCAGGGAAGTTGTCCATGTATGCGAGGTATGCACAGGCCTTCCCACGCGATTTGGCTGGTGCAAGCAGGGTATGCGATTTTGCTGGGTTGCAGACGGGGTACGCGCAGGCCTTCCGACGCGATTTGGCTGGTGCAAGCGGGATACCTGATTTTGCTGGGGTGTGGGCAGGGAATGCGCTGGCCTTCCCACGCGATTTGGCTGGTGCGAGCGGCGTATGCGATTTCCCTCGGGTGCGGACGGGGTAGGCGGTGGCTGACACCACCCGATTTGGCTGGTGCAAGCGGGGTGCGTGATTTCGCTGGGGTGCAGACGGGGTATGTGCGGGCCTTCCCACGCGATTTGGCTGGTGCAAGTGGGGTACACGATTTCGCTGGGCTGGGAATTGGGTACGCGTGAGACTTCCCACGCGATTTGGCTGGTGCGAGCAGAGTACGCAATTTTGCTGGGGTGCAGATGGGGTAAGTGCATGCCTTCCCACGCGATTTGGCTGGTGCAAGCGGGGTAGGTGATTTTGCTGAGGTGTGGACAGGGTACGCGCGGGCCTTTCCATGCGATTTGGCTGGTGCGAATGGGTTACGCTCTGATTTTTCACACGATTATGATTGGGGTGCTGTGTGCTGGGCCACGGATGGCGCGAGGCCTTGTGCCGTATTGGGCATTTCACTGGCTCCTTCCTGTGCACGGGGGTATGTTGGGGGCATTACTGGTGCTGCTTGGTGTTCATTGCACCACAGCTACTGATGCCTCGGGAAATCCATGAATACGCGTGCCGCGCATTTGCTGGTTTGCGCACCCGTGCTGCACGCTCCTTCCAGGCGCGCGGCGCTTGCACTGCTTCTGTGCTGGATTCTATGAACTGGGCCCACCAAAACAATTTAAAGTACATGGAGAATTCAACCAGACTTTGTAAATATTATTCTAAAATACAACATCTTTAATAAAAAACAGGTAAAACCATTATCATAAAATCTCCAAAGTGACAAGTGCTTAGAAAAGTGTCCCGTACCTTTCACATAAATGATGATTATATGTGCAATTAAAGTACAGGGAAACAGTACAGGAGAACCTCAGTACAATCTAAACAGTGCAAATATGCATATACAAAAAGTTTGTTAGGTGTTTGAGAACATCCAATAAGTAAACAAACCACAAGATATATGACGTAATTCAGAGTACTTAGTTCATATGTGACTCTGTAATAAATGTAATGACAAAAATGTCTATATTACATCAGATATGGATTTGATATCCCTATCAACACTTAACTTAGTGTTGTAAATAACCCTACATGTTTCGTTCCTTTCGTTCCTATAAAACTTGAAACTTGCTCTAGGAACTTCTTCAGGGGTGAATACGCCAGTTAAATAGACCACAATAAGTCTAACATAGGGTGGTTTCTACAGAACACTTGTAGTAACTTGTAAGTGTTGAACAATGATTTTAGTGTGGCATCTCGTTGTGTAACTGCCCGAAGGAAAATTGCAGTAGAAGTGTTCCCACCATGGTACAATTACAGTTTGTTAAAACTCTCTGTTCCCACATTTTGCTCAATCCCAAATCTATTTGTTTTGTTCTTCTAATTTGAGGGCAGCAGCTGCACTGGCCACAAGGACTATGTCCTGTTTCTTTATCCATACCCCATTTCTCAGAAGGGGTAGTCTTTACATTAGGTTTAAGAAAAACATAATTTCTACTGGTCAATTCTTTAAGGTTCGTTCTTCTCCTGAATGCACATCAGAGTTGTGGTAATGGGTAATGTGTTTTATAATCTTTGTGATTTCATTGGTGAACGGATGATATGTACTCACAAAGACCATGCTGTCATCTTGTTCCTTTCTCTCTCTATATTCAAGTAATGCCTCTCTGTTATTATTAGAAGCCCTCTTGTAGGATTTTTTTTACCATTTTTTTTGGGATATCCTCTTTCTACAAGACTTTCAATTTATCAGCTTCGTGCACTACATCCATCTTGGTTCTACTGTTCCTCTTCAATCTCAGGTACTGACTGAATGGTATGTTTGGATGGAAGCTGGAGTATACTAGCAATACATTTTTGTCAGTAACTTTATGGTATGGTTTGACTTGAAGTACTGACTCATCTTTATTGACATAAATAGTCAAATACAAAAAAATGATCTCACCTTTACTCAAGGTATTAGTAAACTTCAAAAATGGATTTTGTGCATTTAGCCACAAAATGAACAACTCAAATGTTACAATGTCACCGACCATATCATGAGAATATCGTCGATAAACCTTCTTCACAGTTTGATGTATTGTCTGTGGGGGTTAGTGTTGTTCAATTTGACATGGGTTTAGATGGTTTCTACATACAGATTGGCCAAAGTGGGTGCCACTGCGGAGCCCATGGCAGTATCATGTATCTGCTTACAGAGTTGGCCATTAAGTCATTCTCACACAGGGACATTTCGGTGCACCATAATATGAAGGAATTCAGTGTTTTACCTACTGGTCTTGATTCTAGCAATGTCTCTTCAACCATATTCAGTGTTGCCATTTGTGGGATTTTTGTATACAGCAACACTATGGGCCTCATTACACGGTAGGCGGTAAGGGTTTACCGGTACCAGTATTTTACCGGTACCAGTAAATCCTTACCGCCTTACTACGAGGTCCCTTTGCGGGTTGGGGAATTGCTTTTTGCAGGCGTTAAAAACCAACCCGCAAAGGGACCAGGGAGCTAATTACGGTACCACAATTTGCGCTACCGTAATTAGCGCCTTCCCCATTCCCATAGAGCCCTATGGGCAAAAATGGAAATGGGGAAGGGCAATGGTGGAAGGGGGAATTACCGCCCCGCCAACCTTGGAATGGGGCGGTAATTCCCCTTTCCACCAAGGCGGTGCCGGTATTTGACCGGCATGAACCATGGCGCTAATAGCGCCATGGTTCACCGCCTACCGTGTGATGAGGCCCTATGTCTAAGCTTTCTAATAGGTCTCCTGTTTCCATATTGAAGCCCTCAATTACTCGAATGACTTCTGTAGTATCCTGGACATAGGAAACCATTTGTTTCACATAGGGGCTCAAATATCGATCTGCAGATTTTGACAGTGGTTCCAATAAAGAGCCTGAGCCTGACATAATTGGTCTACCAGGAGGATTCACCAATGTTTTATGTATTTTGGGCAAAGTATAAAACTGTGAAACACTTGGGTAAGGTGGCATGAGGTAGTCAGCTTCTTGTTTGCAAATCCAGTTCCTTTTGAGGGCCTTAGTAACCGTGAAATTCATCAATAGTTGTAATATATTGGTAGGATCTGTTTTGAGAGGTTCATAAAATGAGTTTTCACTTAATTGACGACCACACTCACTGATGTAATCCTGCCTATCAAGGATGACGATGGCCCTCCTTTATCAGCTTTTCTCAAAACTATATTCCGATTGGTCTTAAGGGCCTGAATGGCTTCACGTTCTTGTCTCGAGCCATTTTGAAATACTTGATTGATATATACTGATTCTTGATTTTCTCAAGGGCACTTATAACTCTTCTCCCAAATACTATTGATTCTGTAGAATGGTTTGTAGTGGGACGATTAAAGGTAGACGGACGGCCCAAGCCTGTTTCATTCTCTTCGCCAGTGTAGGGATGATTCACAAAACAAATTTCAAATGTATATTTCTGAAGCGTTGTTATACATCTGTTCTGATCCTGAATTTATCATATCTGTCCATAGAGACAAAACTAAAGCCCTTTTCTAATATGGACCTCTCTACCTCGTTGGGTTGATAGGTAGAAAGGTTAACTACTAAGCTGCCTGGAAGCACAGCTCTCCTGCCACACTACAGCCTGACGTGCACTCTGAGGCCCAGTGACTTGCCAGCATGTCCTCCTTCTCAGGGTTCCTTCTCAGGGTCTCTGCAGCTTCTCCTTGCCTCCTCTGGACAGCACGATCCGCTCAGCCTCCCCAGATAGCTCAGAGTGTTCCTGTGTGATTTGCCTTTTATACTGACTGGGAGGCTTAACAGGTTTCAGGTGGGAATGATTGTGGAGGGAGGATTGACCTTGCCTGGCCTTATTATCGGGACAAAATGGTGACTGTCCATAGGAATCCCTGGTGCATTGGCTCCTATGGGTAATCTTCATAGCTCCCTTTTTCCTCTTCTACTTCTCAGTATTGTTCAAAAATGGAGGTGCGGGGGACACTTAATGACCCTGCACATATTTCCTAAAGGCAGAGTGGGCGTGATGGTGACTGAGTGCCTGAATCTGCTTGGTCTTATTAGTGGGACAGGGCCGTTGCATGTCATAGACAATTCTCCTAGTCTCGGTCTTTGGATTTTTATGGTGGATGAAGGGATTGTGGGAGTTGTAGTTTTTCTAGGGGATCATTGAAAAACGTTGTGGGGTTTTGTCAGGGTTGAGGGTAGATGTATTGTTGTGGGTGAATGGAATTTGAATGATGATATCCCCTGATGAGTGAGGGGATGTCGGGTAGGGATGTATTGAAATGGGGGATACCATGTCTCACCCAAGGGTGTTCCTCCCACAGTCTCCACGGGTCCCCTTCAAGGTGATCCCTTGTCCGCCCCCAGGGTTGGGATCCGAGAGCGATGGCCCTCCCCTGGCCACCCAAGTCATGAATCCCACGCCTCTGGTTTCTCACAGTACAAGGAGATCCCTGCAAAAGTCCAGTACAGACACAAGCATGATAAGGAGATCCCTGCAAAAGTCCAGTACAGACACAAACATGATAAGGAGATCCCTGCAAAAGTCCAGTACAGAAACAAGCATGATGTCTAAAGTGACAGGCCCCTAGGATGTTGATCTGAGAGATGCTATTACATGCTCCTCCAGATGTGCAGAGAACCACTGCCCCAAGAACCTCATTGCCATGGACGGGGAAAGCAGACGCAGGAAAGCCCACAGATGATACATACTTGCCAACCCTACCGATTTAGGCGGTAGGATACCGCTTTTTAAGCAGTCCTACCGCCTACCAATTTTGTTACACCAAATACCGATTTTTTTGGTTAAAAAAAAAAGGTTTTTTTTACATTTTTTTTTTTTTTGCCCACGCCAGCTCGGGGGAGTCTTTCAAGGGCTCCCCCGAGCTGGCGTACCGGGAGAATGCCCGGCATGCAGGCTTTTAATGTCAAAGGCACCCACAGCGGTGGGCTAAAGCGCCCCTCCGCCGCGGGTGCCTTTGGCAAAAGGCGCCATTAGTCCCCCACCACGCCAGCTTGGGGGAGTCTTTCAAGGACTTCCCAGAGCTGGCGTAGCGGGAGAAGGCGTGGCATGCAGGCTGTTAATGTCAAAGGCACTCACAGCGGTGGGCTAAAAGCACCCCTCCGCCGCGGGTGCCTTTGGCAAAAGGCGCCATTAGCCCCCCACCACGCCAACTCGGGGGAGTCTTTCAAGGACTTCCCCGAGCTGGCGTAGCGGGAGAAGGCGCGGCATGCAGGCTGTTAATGTCAAAGGCACCCACGGCGGTGGGCTAAAAGCGCCCCTCCGCCGCAGGTGCCTTTGGCAAAAGGCGCCATTAGCCCCCCACCACGCCAACTCGGGGGAGTCTTTCAAGGACTTCCCCGAGCTGGCGTAACGGGAGAAGGCGAAGCATGCAGGCTTTTAATGTCAAAGGCACCCACGGCGGTGAGCTAAAAGCGCCCCTCCACCGCGGGTGCCTTTTGGCCAAAGGCGCCATTAGCCCCCACCATGCCAGCTTGGGGGAGTCTTTCAAGGACTTCCCCGAGCTGGCGTAGCGGGAGAAGGCGTGGCATGCAGGCTGTTAATGTCAAAGGCACTCACGGCGGTGGGCAAAAAGCACCCCTCCGCCGTGGGTGCCTTTGGCAAAAGGCGCCATTAGCCCCCCACCACGCCAACTCGGGGGAGTCTTTCAAGGACTTCCCCGAGCTGGCGTAGCGGGAGAAGGCGCGGCATGCAGGCTGTTAATGTCAAAGGCACCCACGGCAGTGGGCTAAAAGCGCCCCTCCGCCGCGGGTGCCTTTGGCAAAAGGCGCCATTAGCCCCTCACCACGCCAACTCGGGGGAGTCTTTCAAGGACTTCCCCGAGCTGGCGTAACGAGAGAAGGCGAAGCATGCAGGCTTTTAATGTCAAAGGCACCCACGGCGGTGAGCTAAAAGCGCCCCTCCACCGCGGGTGCCTTTTGGCCAAAGGCGCCATTAGCCCCCACCACGCCAGCTCAGGGGAGTCTTTCAAGGACTCACCCGAGCTGGCGTAGCTGGAGAATGCGCGGCATGCAGGCTGTTAATGTCAAAGGCACTCACGGCGGTGGGCTAAAAGCACCCCTCCGCCGTGGGTGCCTTTGGCAAAAGGCGCCATTAGCCCCCCACCACGCCAACTCGGGGTAGTCTTTCAAGGACTTCCCCGAGCTGGCGTAGCGGGAGAAGGCGCGGCATGCAGGCTGTTAATGTCAAAGGCACCCACGGCGGTGGGCTAAAAGCGCCCCTCCGCCGCGGGTGCCTTTGGCAAAAGGCGCCATTAGCCCCCCACCACGCCAACTCGGGGGAGTCTTTCAAGGACTTCCCTGAGCTGGCGTAGCGGGAGAAGGCGCAGCATGCAGGCTTTTAATGTCAAAGGCACCCACGGCGGTGGGCTAAAAGCGCCCCTCCACCGCGGGTGCCTTTTGGCCAAAGGCGCCATTAGCCCCCCACCACGCCAACTCGGGGGAGTCTTTCAAGGACTTCACCGAGCTGGCGTAGCGGGAGAAGGCGCAGCATGCAGGCCTTTGATATAAAAGGCGCCCACGGCGGTGGGCTAAGGGCGCCCCTCCGCCGCGAGTGCCTTTCACAAAAGGCGCCATTAGCCCCCCACCACGTCAACTCCGGTGAGTCTTTCAAGGGCTCCCCCGAGCTGGCGTGATGGCAGAAGGCGTGGCAGGCGCCTCATTGTCATTGAATGCACCCGCGGCGGCGGGCTCATTCAATGACAATGGGCTGCTGACGCGCCCTATTCCTATCATTACCTCCTCACCTGACTATTTTTGAAACTTTAAGATTCCTACAGATTTTTGGTCACAGAATGTTGGCATGTATGGATGATAGTGGGGAGTTTCGAGTCGCAGGCCGCTCGTAGCAGAGTCTAGGGGCCAGAGCTGTTTGGGGCAGTAGATGATCCAGAAGAGCATGGTGAGTAGAGCGAGCAGAAGGGCCTACCGCCTCCCCCTCGAAGCACTCATGTGCAGCAATAGAGAAAGGTACATGTGTGCTGGTTTTTGGCACGGCCAATGTGGACACTAATAGAAGAGTCAAGTCAAGAGTTTGAAACGTTGCCCGTAGCAATGCCAACACAAGGTAGAGCATGAGAACTACATAGGACTGGGCCTTAACAGTCAGTAAGGGCAAACCAGGTTTCAAAGACTCCAACAGGAGAGATGGCAAGGGAAAGAGCTAAGCCCCAGAGGCCAAAAAGACCATATGAGATCACACATTGCCCCGTGTGCTGGCGTGCAGCCCCGGGTTCCTCCCCGTCCTAAATCCCGCCTCCCAGCCCTCCCCCTCCCGTAATTGGCTAGTTCCCTGGCCTTAATGGTGCCTCCTAGGGAAGCCCTCTGTCCGTTGCAGCCCCTTTGGCTAAGGGCGTCTTCTACATTGGCGGCAGGTGTCCGCAGGGAAGGCAAAGGATGTCGGACACCAACAAAACTGTGAGTGTGGCATGGGTGGGGTGTAGAGCAATCACTCTACTCCAGAAAGCCCTCGCCACTCTAACTTACCTTGCATAGCACCTTGCATAGCATAAACTGTCATAGAATTGTACCTTGCATACCTAGAGAGATCTTGTGACCACCAGCCTAAATCCATTCTTGGCTGTACTGTAAATGTTGCATTCCACTACACACTAGCATACTAACCAATGTTGACTATTGCCACACATATAGAAAACAGTCAATATTACCCTGCGTCACCCTTTTAGACAGGTTTTACAATGTTAGCATATGCCACACTTCGATGGAATTCTTAACTTTAGCTGACGTTGCATCTAGATAGAAATGTGAATGTTAGCATGTGCCACACGTAGATGGAATTCTTAACTTAGCTGACGTCGCATCTAGATAGAAATGTGAATGTTAGCATGTGCCACACGTAGATGGAATTCTTAACTTAGCTGACGTCACATCCAGATAGGATTGTGAATGTTAGCATATGCCACACGTAGATGGAATTCTTAACTTAGCTGGCGTCGCATCTAGACAGAATTGTGAATGTTAGCATGTGCCACACTTAGATGGAATTCTTAACTTAGCTGGCATTGCAGCTAGATGGAAATGTGAATGTTAGCATGTGCCACACTTAGATGGAATTCTTAACTTAGCTGGCGTCACATCTAGACAGAATTGTGAATGTTAGCATGTGCCACACTTAGATGGAATTCTTAACTTAGCTGGCATTGCAGCTAGATGGAAATGTGAATGTTAGCATGTGCCACACTTAGATGGAATTCTTAACTTAGCTGGCGTCACATCTAGACAGAATTGTGAATGTTAGCATGTGCCACACTTAGATGGAATTCTTAACTTAGCTGGCGCTGCAGCTAGATAGACATGTGAATGTTAGCATGTGCCACACTTAGAGGGAATTCTTAACTTAGCTGGCGCTGCAGCTAGATAGACATGTGAATGTTAGCATGTGCCACACTTAGAGGGAATTCTTAACGTAGCTGGCGTCACATCTAGACAGAATTGTGAATGTTAGCAAGTGCCCCACTTAAATGAAATTCTCAATGATGACAAGTGACACACTTGAATAAAATGGTGATCACTGGCCTGCCTCGCATTTGGCAAGAACACTGAAGATTAGCAAGTGCCACACTCAGATGAAATAGCATATGATAGCAAGCATCACACCTAGACACAATTGCAAGGACAGCAATACCAACTAACCAATACACTAACAATTTCATCCCTCTGCATACACCTCTCAAACTCTAACCAAACACAACCACAAACCTTAAGCACAGCAGTCCGCACAAACTTCACCACACTGCAACAACAAAACAAACCACACATAGACTTGCACAACAGCACACGACGACTACCAACCGTAAAACACTCCAAGCCCAGCCAACGGACCCACCAGGCTGAGGCTGCCAACAGCACATCACTGCTCTCTTGCACTTTTCCAGCTTATTCCCACTAACTCAACACCCCCCTTCTCCCTGTTTCAGAGCCGCCAGAGCGCCAGGGACCACTCCGGTGGTGATAGTGCGCGGTACAAATATCCTTTAACATTAACATTCAAGTCTCACTTCCACGCCTCAATCATCAACAACCAACCTTCCATTCCTTCCTGCGAATCACTCCTCGTTAAACTATCCCTCTCCCCGTCGTTCTCACACTGCTTCCTAATAATCTACAGACCCCCTGGCTACGATAGACAATTCTCAAACAACCTCTGTGACTCTATTGCCACCCTTCAACTAAACCATCCCAACCTCACCCTCCTTGGAGACTTCAACATATGGCTCGACATCCCCACCAACCCTATGACACACTCTCTGGTTGACGGTCTAGACGCAATTAACCTCCAACCCCACATAAACGGCCCGACTCACTACAAAGGACACACTCTTGATGCCATCTTTAGCTCCCACAACCGGATACATCTAAACTTCCCCACCTCTATCATCTGGTCCGATCACTTTATTGTTTCTTTCGCCATTCGCTCACCTGACTCCCTTCCCGTACTTGAATCTGAACCTCCGAAGCTACGCAAATGCTGGAAATTAATAATCGTTCCTGACCTAGCAGACGCACTCCTCCAGTCTCCACCACCTACCTGCCAACTCAATAAACAACTAACCCCCGATGCCTTTGACGCAAACCATCAGCCCGCCGTGGCTTGTTCCCTAGATGGTTCACACCTGCGTTGAAGACCACTAAACAACTACATAAATACCTAGAACACAAATGGCAGAAAACCCCAGCAAAGAACTTCACAAAATTATCTCCGAATTCACCAAACTGGCCTGCACTACGACAGTCCTGACCCTCTCACAATCACTGTGCGACTCTCTCTCTCCACTTTTACGCCACCGCTCTCGAAAGAACAAATGCTCTAACCACCAAACTGGCTCTATTACATCCACCAGGCAAACCTCCCACATACCTGCCAACCCACAGCCTGCGACCACCACGCAACCAACGTTTGAATCCTTTAGTCCAATATCACCAGACCATTTTCTCAAACTTCTATCTGCACGCAAACCATCCGGCTCTCCGTTAGACCCTTGCCCGGCCACAACACTCAAAGAAATGTTCGCTTCCACCTGCGCAGGAGAACACACAAGATCCATCATAAATGACTCCCTTTCCTCTGGTATCTTTCCCGACGCATTCAAAATGTTTCATGGCAAACCTCTAATAAAAAAAAACTCCCTCGACCCTCTTGAGCCCAAAAACTACCGCCCCATCTCAAACACCAGGTTCCTTGCCAAACTCATTGACCGAGCCGCCTACTCCCAACTAAATGCCTTTATCGAATCCAACAATCTCCTAGACCCCGCACAATCAGGTTTCAGAGCCCATCACGGAACTGAAACCACCCTAACCTCAATCTGGGATGACCTTAAAATGACGGCAGACTCCGTGGGATGCGCCGCATTAATCCTTCTTGACCTATCCGCTGCCTTCGACACAATCAATCACTCAATCCTCCTTGACCACCTCCACTCCCTAGGAATTTGTGGAACCGCTCTTAAATGGATAGCCTCATTCCTCAAAGATAGGTACCAAATAACGATACTCTCCACCCATACCTCGCAAGCCCGACCAGTCGACACGGGAGTACCACAAGGAGCATGCCTATCTGCCCTCCTGTTCAATCTCTACCTGATCACCCTCCCACCAATAATTAGTTCACACAACATCCTATGTTACAACTACGCTGATGACACTCCACTAATTCTAAAACTCCTGAACTCAAAACCCAACTCCCGACCTGACCTGGCCTCCTGCCTCCTCGACATAGAGCTCTGGATGACCCAAAGCCACCTCTTGTTAAACCCCTCCAAAACTGAAATCATGGTATGTGGCAACTCCAAACTTCTTCCACACCCACTACCCTGGCCATCCGCCATGGGCAACTCACCGACCCCCTCTAACTCAGTGAAAAACCTTGGATGCACCCTTGACTCTGACCTAACACTCTCGCGGCAAGTCAACAACGGCTCAAAGTCCTGCCACTACCACCTTAAAACCCTTAGGTGCATCTTTCCATATCTCTCCTTTCCCAACAGACTCTCCGCGGTCCAATCAATTGTTATATCAAGACTGGACTACGCAAACCCCCTCTACCTCGGAGTCCACACTTATCAACTGAATAAACTTCAAAGGGCACAAAATGCAGCAGCTACTTGCGCTCGGCCCAAGAGACCACATCTCCCCAGCCCTTAAGACGCTTCACTGGCTTCCAGTAGCCCGAAGGGTGACTTTCAAAACCTTATGCATCTCCCACCGAGCATTGCATAAAACCGGACCTCAATATCTTCAAGACAAGCTAAAACCCTATCACCCTCCACGCACTCTAAGACCAAGCTCAGCCGGCCTCCTAGTCATTCCTAAGACAAACTCAGTCAGGTTAGGCGGATCATCATTCTCAGCCTTGGCACCCACGCTGTGGAACACACTCCCATCCCACATCCGCCTAACTGAAGATCTAATGTCTTTCCGCAAACTACTGAAAACCTGGCTCTTCCCCTAAAACTAACCCGTACGCAAACTAACCCAAACAGGATAACAGCATCTCAATGACACCAATCCAACAAACTACTAGATGCGAGAAATTGACATCTAATAACCGCTAATATAAAATAAAAGGACAAACAGAATAGAATGAGTAAAGTAGATCAAAGCAGTGAAGTGGATAATAAGAATAAATCGTACCAAAACAGTAACAAGATTTAAATTAATGAAATGGATGAAATGCATGATGAATGAACGAAGTGAATGGAGTGGATGAAATCGTTAGAATGGATGAAGCGTGTGGAATGGATGAATGCGCAGAGCGGATGAATGCGTTGAGCAGATAAGTGTGTAGAGCGGATGAGTGTATAGAGCGGATAACTGCGTATGAGGGAACGACTTTGTAGAGCTGATGAGTGCATATAGCAGATGAACGTGTGGAAAGAACAAGTGTGTGGAGCGGAGGAGTGCGTGGAGCGGAGGAGTGCGTGGAGTGGATGGGTGAGCAGAGTGGAAGAGTGCACAGAGCAGAAGAGTGCGCCGAGCGGAGGAGTGTGTAAGAATGGAGGAGTGTGTAGAGCGGATGATTGCGTAGAACAGACTAGTGGGTAGAGCCGACGAGTGTATGGAGCAGACCAGTGCGTATGAGCAAATGAGTGCGTAAGAAAGGAGGGGTGCGTAAGAGCGAGTGGGTATGTAGAATGAGTGAGTGCGAAGAGCGGATGAGCACGTAGAGCGGGTGAGTGTATAGAGCGGATAACTGCGTATGAGGGAACGACTTTGTAGAGCTGATGAGTGCATATAGCAGATGAACATGTGGAAAGAACAAGTGTGTGGAGCGGAGGAGTGCGTGGAGCGGAGGAGTGCGTGGAGTGGATGGGTGAGCAGAGCGGATGGGTGAGTAGAGCGTGATAGGTGAGCAGAGTGGAAGAGTGCACAGAGCAGAAGAGTGCGCCGAGCGGAGGAGTGTGTAAGAATGGAGGAGTGTGTAGAGCGGATGACCCTCCACGCACTCTAAGACCAAGCTCAGCCGGCCTCCTAGTCATTCCTAAGACAAACTCAGTCAGGTTAGGCGGATCATCATTCTCAGCCTTGGCCCCCACGCTGTGGAACACACTCCCATCCCACATCCTTGGGATGGGATTGCGTAGAACCGACTAGTGGGTAGAGCCGACGAGTGTATGGAGCAGACAAGTGTGTATGAGCAAATGAGTGCGTAAGAAAGGAGAGGTGCGTAAGAGCTAGTGGGTACGTAGAACGAGTGAGTGCGAAGAGCGAATGAGCACATAGAGTGGGTGAGCATGTAGAGCGGTGGAGCGCGTAGAGTGGGTGAGTGAGTAGTGCAGGTGAATACGTAGAGCATGCAAGGGCATAAAGCAGGCAAGTGCCTAGAGCGTACGAGTGCCTAGAGCGGACGAGTTGCGTAGAGCGGATAAGTTGCGTATAGCGGATGAGTGCGGAGAACGGATGAGTGCGGAGTGCATGTAGAGCAGATGAGTGCCTAGAGCGAAAGAATGCGTAGAGCGGATGAGTACGTAGAACCGCTGAATGCGTAGAGCGGACGGAATGGGTGAAATATGTGGATGGAATGGGTAACGTATATGGATAGAAAGAGTGAGGTATGTGAATAGAACGGATGATGTAAGCGGATCGAACGGGTGACGTATGTAGATGGATGATGTATGTGGATGGAACGGGCGACGTATGTGGATGGAACGGGTGACGTATGTAGATGGATGACGTATGTGGATGAAATGGGCGACGTATGTGGATGGAATGGGCAACGTATGTGGATGGAACGGGTGATGTATGTGGATGGAAAGTGTGAAATATGTGGATGGAACGGACGAAGTACGTAGGTGGTACGGGTGAAATATGTGGATGAAATGCAGAAAACAACTTAGAATACACAGAACAGTTCGGAGTAAATAGAACATATTCGAATGCATGAAAAGGATTGGAGTGCGTGGAATGGAATGGAGTGCGTGGGGCAGACTGGGGTGCGTGGGGCGGACTGGAGCGCATAGAATTGCGTGACATACATGGAATGGTTTGGAGTGCATGGAATGTTCGAAAGAGCATGTAACCCATCATATCACATCACCACGCTTACTCTCTTCCTTACACCACCATTCAACTAGAACACAGAGATACTATGACACCATTCGGTATAACTGTTCTCATACCAACATCTGCCGCATACTCCCCATCACTCTATGTAAACACTGCTGGTTCCACACCCCCCAGCCAGGCGTTCTCCTCAGGCCTAACGCAGCCACATTCGTTCTGGATAAATCCTGCCAGAACCAACACATACTCCTGATCTCTCAACCACCACACCTACCGCTAAGAAGCAGCTATTACACAAATGCCACACCAGCTGCACACATATCCAGTGCTCACACGCACCTTTGACTCTCTCTACTGACTTGAACTCCGGTTCCCAAGGGCGTTCAACCTACCAGCGCCTTCAGACCATACCGATGGTACATAAGGCGCTATATAAATGCAAAGTGACATAACATAACGAGATTGGAGGAGGCTGGAGTGGGAAACACAGGATGCCTTAAGGTGATGTATAGCCAACATGTGAGGGATTAGCTAAAAACTGGGAGGGGTAATTGTTTCTACACGAGATACTCCTTGCAGACTATAGGGGTCCTGACCATTATACACAGGTCTCTCCCATTCCAATCCAAGCATGCCAAGGTAGACTATTAGGGAGAATTCTCCAAATGTGCTAATTTCCCTTACCTTTTGAGTCCCCCAGCAACTTTGCTGGATTTCTGGGATTTAATGTTTTACCTGGAAAGAGTGTGAGCCTTTTTTTCCCACTCTTTCATGTATTTTGATGTGTGTTTTACTATTGTGTTCTTTGGTTATGGAGTTTTAGAACAACTCCAGTGGCATCATCTTTTTTTTCATCTGACGACAGAAAAGCTCTTCAAGGTTAACTTCTTCCCTTGAGTTTGGTGGGAACAACCAACTCGCAAGCCACCTGGACACAGTCCTATTCTGGTCGAATTTTCATCAGAGTGCTGGTGAAAACCGGATAGCCAGAGGGAAGGAAACCAGGGGGACTTTAAGGCACTCACACCTTAAACTGACGTCCTGCTACAGCTTTTGGCCTCTTCCCTGGGCAGTGCAGGAACCTCCCGACGTCCTCCTTCTTGTCCCCACGACTGAAGCTCAGGAACAGCGAGATCTGCTCGAACTGCCAGGAACAACTGCCTCAGCTACAGCCTTCTTCATTTACAAGGTACTGTGCAAAAGCGGTCCGGAAATCTTTTCGGCCATTGAGAAAGTGCGTGAAACTTTCCTCAACTACGAAGGTTTGTCCTTCACTAAACATTCGTCAAACTTTTCACCTAGCCAAATCCTTTAAAAATCTGTGGCAAAAACTTAACCGTTACATACCAGAACTGTGCTATCCTATATAAAAGACTCTGAACCATTGACTTTGGCCCAGGCCTATTGAGAAGAATTGTTGGTTTTATTTACCTGAAACACTTTGCCCTGCCTATGAATGTATTTGGGCTGTCTATTCTTATAACCTTGTCTTTTCCCTCCCTTCTTACGTAACTGAAGAGCCATTTTGCTCACACTTCATTTTTGAGCTAAACTTGTTCAATTACTTACCGGTTGGATTTTTGAGGTATATTAGTGTGGGATATTGAGCTGCTTATGCTAGTGTAATGTTTTATAAATGATTGAATAAATAAATGTATATTCTTTTACTAAGAAACCTTGGGTATGTGTTTACTTGGATCACTGTATTGGTTGGTCCTTTGTGTAACTTGTTCTACTGCTCACTTAAACTCTTGAGATAAGTCTGGCTGCTCAGCCATCGCTACCAATTTACTGTGTAGTACAGGCTTGTACCAAAGGTGAAATTGTGCTTACACTTGTAGTCCTAATTACCTGTAGTGTTCCCAAAGGCTACTGCAGGTGATTCTTCCTAACATAGACCCCCTAGGCAGATATGTTTTAGTGTCTGGAGTCCTTGCGGGTAAAGAAATACTGCTGCTGAATTTGTATGGCCCCAACATCGATGACCCCCAATTTTGTACAGAAATCCTGGAGGAACTGCCCCTATACCCTCTAATTCCTATACTCTGGGAGGGACTTAAACACAGTTCTAGAACACCTACCCATGCTGCTTCCGTGATTGACAAAGACATGCGTACTCTGGGCTGGGAGATGCTTGATGGGCACTGCCTAACAATGAACGTTCATACTATTATTCGTCAGTCCACGACTCCAACTCCTGTATCGACATGTGGCTCATCACCAACACATTGCTAGGGGGAAACAAAGATGCCAACACCCTACCTCGCACCTATTCCGACCAATCCCCAATCACCATCTCCCTAACTCTGCCATCGCTCATTAGGCCCTGCAGCGCCTGGCGCTTTAAACCGCTGTCGCTTTGAACCACTGGCACCTCGGGATGCAGCGTTTGCTTCCACCATTGTATGTGTCGTTATTCTCTGATCAAAATGTAGGCTCTGTGTCCTCTGCTGGTGTGCTCTGGGAAGCTTTTAAGGCATATATCTGTGGAGCAGCGATGGCGACAGAGTTCAATGTCCTTAAGACCATCCGTCGCCACGAGTTGCAGGGTTTGGAGTTTGAACTGGCTAACAGCCCCTCTACTGCGACACTAGCGCACATCAACGAAGACTTGGACACTTTTAGGAAACACACAGACCGAGAGGTCACATTTTTAGACTCCCCGATGGCCGGCTAGAAGATACGGTGAAGGGGACAGACCAGGCTCACTACTGGCCCAAATGGCAAGTCATGAGAATGGTACCCGCTGTATCCCCCTGATAATGAACTCCTCAGGGATCTCGGTTCACACTTCCGCTGAGATTAATGAGGTTTTTGCCAGGTTCTATAAGGATCTATATGCTAATAAGGACATATGCACACAGGTAGAAATCAATACATTCTTAGATGCCCTTTCACTTAGTCAGATATCCCAAGATACTAGAGCTCTAATGGACCTCCCTATCACCGTCTCTGACATCACTCAGGTGATAGACCAGCTGCCAGCCGGGGGAGCCCTGGGTACTGACGGTCTTTCTGAAGATTTCTACAAATGTTACAAGGGAACCCTTGCAACATGCCTTCTCCAGGTCTTTCAGGAAACCCTCATATCATCACCCTTCCAGACACCATGCGGAAGGCAGTTATCATGCTCTTATTGAAACCTGATACGGCTGACCAATGTGGATCCTAACGGCCCCTGTCCTTAAAGGATAGTTCCGGGACTTTTTTTTTATTGTCCCTACGGTTCGGCCATGTGTTTTTAAGCATAAATCGGTAGATCGTAGAAAACTTTCCTATGGATCTTACCCGACTTTTCGTCCATTAACGCACTCGAAATCAGCCGCCATTTTGTGATAATCCTATCATTTCCCCCCATCGCCCTGGCTCACCTGCGTTTGCGGCACTAAATCATATCCCCCGCCCCTGAAACAGACTTTATCAAAACATTCATATTCCCCGCCTCTATCCGTGACGTGACTGTGCTGCGTAGGCAAACGCGCCCAGGCGTCTTCTACGTGACTCCACACAGAACCCGGAAATCAACACAGATCAGCTCACAACACAGCGCGCCACAATTCGGAATATGAAACTGTACTTTTAAATCAAACCGCAAGATTGTAAATGTGGTAAAGTACATTTATTTGACATCAAATGTTTAGAGAATATTCAGCGATTTGCATTTTTATTTGCTCACTTTCCAAAAAGTTCGTTTTGAGGAACGCGATGGTCCTTTGCTGTACACAGGGTCTTAGATCATCTCACAATACAGCGCCACAATTCGGAATGTGAAACTGTGGTTTAAAAGCAAACGACAAGATTGTACATTTGGCAAAGTACATTTATTGGACATCAAATGTTTAGAGAATATTCAGCGATTTGCATTTTTCTTTGCTCTCGATCCAAAATAGTTTGTCTTGAGGGAAGCGATGTTCGTGTGCAGTACACAGGGTGTTGGTTTACGATAAAAATAAGCTCTTCGGTCGCACTGATAATCGCATGGCTGTTCCAACAACGAGGCACTAGGCCACCACAACGGTATGTATGTTGCATCTAACCGTTAGTACCGCGTAAGGGCATACTTGTACTTGGCGATCGTCCCATAAAATTGTCAGGGTGGTAACGTTGTTCACGCGGAGAAGCAACTGGCGGTTAAAAAACCCGTCCGCCGGTGTCTGGTACTCGTGACACAGACAATAATGCAGGATGTACCTGTTATAAAAACATAAAAAATGAAATTAGTCTCACCATCAGATCTTTATTAAAATTATTCATTTCATAGCTAGGACAGCGCTACTGGGTGTACACAAGTGTTTCGAAGGCGTGGCGAGGCAGGGAGGGGGGGGGAAGTGGAGTACAAGGTAAGTAGCATAATATAATAAATACATAGGGCAAGCTTGTGGCAAGTGCAAGGTAAGTGCAGAACAAGTGCTGGGAAGGGGGGGCTGTAGGATACTGAGACAGTCCCCCAGTGCAGGGGTTGACAGTGAGGCAGTGCAGGTTTTGAGGTGCTTCCGTAAAAGATAGATAGTGCGCGGTACAAAACAATATGCCACATAGAACGAACAAGTACCACTTAACCCGTCTTTAAAGCCACTGTATAGTAATTAAATTGCGGTATAAGCTCATCAAAAGTTACTTACATTATATTTGCATTTTCCATTGTGTCTGTGTGCAGGGCAGCCCCGAAATACCACTCCTTCTATGCCGACGTTATTTCTTCTAATGAACGTGGCTATCGTTTCTGAAATTTTATTCATTATCGTTTCTTACGTTATTGCACCACACCGCCAAAAAGAAGTCTTTCGGGATGGTCCCAGCCTGTCAAGGTCAAATAACAATAGAACCTTATACTGAGTCGTGGGCCATTCCGGCACCTGAGCAAAAAATCAAAGCAGCTGACCTTCACTTTGAACGAGCGAGCACACATTCCTAGCTAGCTACAGTCAGTGTAAGGCCATCTTGTCTGCGTGCTTTGCAGCCCCAGAGAACCATAAATACGGAGACATTCTATATTTTTTGAAAAATCATTTATATTACTGTTTGGTTTAATTTAATGCGCAAATGAACAAGGGTGGAGAGACACATTGCATGTACAATGGGCAATCACTTTTATTTACACATTACATAGATACACATATTCAATGGGCCTGCGACATGAGGAGACTCGAGAGCAAAGTCACAGGTGACACCCGGGTGGTTCGCACTACTGCACGCTGAAGGGAGGGGCAAGGGTGGAGAGACACATTGCATGTACAATGGGCCTGCGACATGAGGAGACTCGAGAGAACAGACAATCAAATTACAATCATTTAAACCGTGATGTGTATTTCTCAATGAGCTCTGCTTTAGGTGGACATGGAACAGAGGCAATGTTGGGTGGCAATGCAGTTGTCCCCTGCACAGGTTCGTTCACAACTCCGTGTATGTGCCTATCTAGGACATCAACTATAAGTCTCTCAATAAATTCATATTGCATATCCTCAAACACTGGTTTGATCACCCATTGTTTACTTCTTTTAGTGAAGGCCTTATTGTAGCGAAGCGTCCCTAAAGTTCCGGTCGTCCTACTTTGTTGACGGCCAACATTATGATTATGTGCCAAGACCGCTAGACGAGTCCGATTTATCATGCCCTCCATGCCAAAATGCAATCGTTTTGGCCTGTACTTTAGGCACATATTGTGGAACACCTCCAAATCTCCTGTGTGGCAGAATTCCGTGAGTCCCCTCAAATCTCTTGTTATAGTTTTATCAAATACAATCTTTTCAATGGCTTTGTGAGTGGGTGATGAAGGAATCAACCACTTCTTCTTCCGTGCCTCCTCTGTGGACAAATGGCCATGTTCACAATTGTGGAAATGTTGGTTTGTGTTCCACCGGTGAACGTTGCTACAGTGTAGCATTACTGACCGCCATTTTTCCAGTAGAATTTCCAACGACCCTCCACATGTTTTTGAGCTCCACCAAAGATGGTTGCTGATTGACTTGGACCACTGTGAAATACCTTGCATATCTTTTTTTTTACCTGCAGCCGACATTTTCTTATTGATTGTTTTTGCAAGATGCCATACGTCAAATTGGTGATTTATATTTTTGTACTCTTCTCTCATTGTCTTGGCTATTGAAACGTGTCTGTCCGTGGCTATCAGGTCGATCACCATTCCCCGCGATTGTAGTTCTTGCAATGATGCTACAAAGCCAACTTTCTCCATGGCCACTGAGGATGTACTTTGTGACACCTGCACGACCACCGAACTCACAATTTTCTTACTTTCCATGTCCTGAAAGTGGTAGGTGCAGTACTTGGCTGAAAATCCTGGGCTGTCGCACTGTCCATCACCGGCTAGCCTGAACCGTTTGCCCGCGAATGTACTTTCAATAGACATTTTTTCCATTCTCCAAGCTTCGCTAATGGCTGGAAATAGATAATCGGTTTGGTATTTGTAGAACTGAGTTTTCGCAATGAAATGGATTCCCACAAACTGAAAGAAATACTCTAACTTTTTAAAACTTGAACCACTAAAAAGTGCGGCCGCTGCACAAAGTAGATTGCCTGCTGGCAGTTGCCCCAGCATGGGTTGTGCAGACCATGAGAACGGATGATATTGTGTACAGGTGGCATGTATTTTAAGGTTAGTGCCTCGAATTGCACGAGTCACATTAATCAATGGCTCCCCACATACTTCCCCACCAACCCAATGCCCACATTTCATCATCATAATAATATCCATCAAACAACTATCGAATACAATGAATTTGGCCTCTTTCCTTATACTGTCACTCTGCATCCCAGCTGGTTCGGCCTGTAACGTTGAGGACATGTCACTCACATGAAAGGTACAATCTCTGATATCGTCTTCTGCTATGTTCAGTGATATTGATGGTGTTTCATTGTCGTCCATTTCATTCTCTTGCATTGCAACATCTGTTCCTTCTCCAGCAATGGGAGAAAAAAACAATTTCTTCAACTTTCTCGCGGTCTTAGTTTTTGCGGGTGTGGATTCTGTGAATTGATCTCCGACTGCATCCGAACTACCAGGAGGACATTCACTATCAATGGCTGGTGGTGGTATAGCTCCGTTGTCAATCACTTCATATTCTTCCCATTGGCACGATGCATCTCCAGTCTCAAGTCCCTGCCAAAAGGTTTGACAAGCAACATCTCTCGTTCGCTTCACTGTCTGTGTAGATCTAGTTCGTACACCCACTCGCAACTAGAGGACAGATTGGAAAAGGGATGTTCAGTTTAAACACAACTTACAGTATTGAACTATTAACAGTGAAAAACAACATAATATAGTGACCAGGACACTAACCTTCTTTTGCTTTCTTTTCTTTGAAACTTTCTTGCCTCGAACTTCAACATCTGGACGCTGTTGCTCCGATTCGTGTGTGCATGTCTCCACTTCCTCTCGCGCTGCAACGACTATATTTTCATGATAAACACATCCATCACTCACTGACGCTCCATCGACTCCCTGAAACATAGAACTTTCATTAGTATGTATAATAATATTGAAAACACAAAATGTACTTGGGGACCAATACCCACGTACATCTCAATAGCAAAACACGAATGAACGCATTGTGTAGAACATTCAAACGACAATTATTCACGCATTGTTGATCTAGTTAGATGGAACTGTCAAGATCCATACCTCGGGCTCCGCATAGACTTCCATTGATGATATTATTGAAGATGACGCTTCAGCAACTCCCTGAAACACAGTAATTGCATTAGTATGGTTTGCTATTTTGTTAAAAAGAACATAAACTTTGTGCAGGCATCAACGGCTCATCTAAATAGACCTGCACAAATGATCAGTTGTCTAAAAAAAATAATGGATATCTAAATATGATTCAATTTGCTCCATCGTTGGAAGTGTCACCACCCAGAGATCTGCATCAACTACTAGGGGTGATGTTCTTGTAGAAGAAGCTCCGTCATCTCCCTGAAACATAGTACTTGCGTTAATAAAGAAGGAAGTATAGCGGATGTAATCACGTCATTTGATCTCGCTTGATCGAACTGTCAGTATCCATACCTCGAAATGCATAAGAACATCAAGGGACGCTGTAACTGCGGTGCACACTTCTGCAAGCTGTTGCGCCGACCCGTAACTGCATGCTCCCCCTTCTTCTTGGACTAATGCTCCATCGACTCCCTGAAACATAGGACTTTCATTAGTAATGAACACAATATTGAAAAAAGAAGACACATAGGAGGGCGACGACAGAAGGACATATCAATGGCTAAAAACGAAAGAAACATTGTGTGTAACAATCACGCTACAAGAATGCAAGATCTGATGATCTCCATCGATGGAACTGTCCGGAAACGTACCTCGAGCATCTGAGTGACATCAACGGTTGTCGTCAATGCGTTGGACTCCTCAGCATCTCCCTGAAAGACAGTACTTGCATTATTTTGGATAACAATAATTATAACTGAAAACAAAGACTAGAGGACGAGTACTATGGTGTACCATTAGGTAAAATAATTACACGATAAATTAAAACTATTGATTTACAGGTCTAAAACAAGTCAGTGTCAGAATAGCTAAGTAAGATTACCCGATAGGCGCTTGAAGTGGCTGATGACTGCAATAACGACACGGATGGAGAATCTTCCGCCTTCATATTGAGTGGATACATAAATGGGGAAATTATTGTTAGCTAATGCTACACACTACCGCAAGGCCGAGAGCTAAATCCGTAAACTTGACTCACCAGTGGAGGGATGTGGACGAATAGAGTGGGAATAGCGGTTGAGAGCAATTTTCGCTTCGCTCGCGGTGTTTTCTTCTTTATTAGCAATGATGTGGAGTACATGTCTGAGCTAAAGTGCCTGCTGCAGATGCGGTATCGATCACCCCTCTTGTCCGCAAAGACTTCTAGGACTCTACTTTCAAGCTCAGACGGTGGATATCCGCAATATCGGACCCATTCTCTTATCTGATCTATTGTCTTAGGGAAAACATGCATTATAGTACCTTCAGATTTGTTATGGGTCTTCGAAGGGCAACCGCCAATGGAACAGGCAGGCATTGTGGAAAGTTCTGAAAAGTAAAGATCAACAATTCTCTATGAATACCAATGTGTTACTTTAAAAAAATAGAAAAATAATTTGACTAAACTCAGAACATGTGACTAGTTCCTTGCATGTACTGTCGTGAACGAAAAGAAAACATGGAGGCAATTTGATGACTACTAGCAAATAGATATAAATTAAAAAATTGGACGCAAAATGATTATGGTACATGGCCTTACCTTGTCGAACAAACAGTTAGATGCACGGATCAGAGTAGTTTCTTGTCGTAGAACAGGGAGCAGTTCACAGGTTGCAAACTGACGAGTTTGCTCGAAGTTGTAACGGAAGTTCACAGAGACGAAGAGCAGATAACCAGCACCTTCACGGGTTGACTAGCAAAGCGCAAAGAAGTTCTCATTAGAAATATGAAGTGGGTTATAAAGAATTCGAAACAGGGGTGTGTTTGTAAATGAATGACGTGTATATGCCTTTGATAGGGCGGGGGGTGGATTGGGGCGGTGGTCGTGCAGACAAGACACAGGAAGACTCGTGAATGGAGACACACTTATGTGGATTGCAGGGGGGCGTCCAGCGTGAGGGGGGATGCTTGGCAGGAGACACGGGGTCTGGAGGTAGACATGGGAACAACAACCCATGCTCTATAGACCACTTTGAAGTGTACATGGTCTTTGGCACCTCTTGGCCTTTATCGCTCCCTGACAGCTCCAACTTGCCAGCACAAGTACCCTGGTGCGAACTGCCTTTGATAGGGCGGGGGGTGGATTGGGGCGGTGGTCGTGCAGACAAGACACAGGAAGACTCGTGAATGGAGACACACTTATGTGGATTGCAGGGGGGCGTCCAGCGTGAGGGGGGATGCTTGGCAGGAGACACGGGGTCTGGAGGTAGACATGGGAACAACAACCCATGCTCTATAGACCACTTTGAAGTGTACATGGTCTTTGGCACCTCTTGGCCTTTATCGCTCCCTGACAGCTCCAACTTGCCAGCACAAGTACCCTGGTGCGAACTGCCTTTGATAGGGCGGGGGGTGGATTGGGGCGGTGGTCGTGCAGACAAGACACGTTTGCCGCAGGGCCTCACCAAGGAGAGGCCATCTAACTGCATGTAAGAGGCAGGCTGCAGGATCTAGTACATGGAAGGCAGGGGGGTGAGTTTATAAATACCTCACCCTCCAAGGAGAATATATGGGGGTCATCTCTGTACCCGGTGCCCAAAAGGATGATTTATTATGATCAACCATATTGATTATTTACCTATAACCATGTTTTGTATCAATAAAATCCAACGGCTTTTTATTGCCAACGCTTGAACAAAGTGGTGTGGTAAGTATTTTCGGGGGAGGAGGCTAGGCCGGGAGGCTTGATGCCAACCCGCAAAATAATATATGTATGACTGCTGCATATATGGGTTCAACGGTTATGTGGATTGAAGGTGGGCGGCCAGCGTGAGGGAGGATGCTGGCCGGAGACATGTGGTGTGACAAGACAAGGCACAGGAAGACTATTCAATGGAGACACACTAGATTCATTTAAAAAATCAAAACAACCATTGTTAAAATATATGTTGGGTTTTTATTTTAGATCTTAATTTCAATTGAACATAAATAATAAACATTACACATTGTAAAGTTCCGGTTGCAGCACATCCAGGGAAAACCCGCGGTATTGTCCACTGTCGCTGGGGAAATGTTGTCTAATGGCAAGTACCGCACAGGCAGGTATTACTCTCCGAACGCGGTGTCCGAGCCTCCCGTGAAGCCACCAAGTGAAGCAACGATAGGCCACCAGCCTGTACCACCTGTGAAAAAGAAAGATGCAAACTGTATTAAAATGACAAAACTTTCTTATCAATGTCGATTCAGGTAAAACATGTCATTTTGCTTTGAAAAAAAATATATCTAGAAAATGCACTATATGGAACCAATGTACATGCGTTCGAATGATATGTAGATGGAATTTTATATGTGGGAGATGACCATGAAATAGTAGTGGCATCACTGACATCACAACCAGAGTATACTTACTCGTTACTCGGATTACGCGGACGAACAGTGCCGCGAAGTTCGTGCATAAGCACCATCATCATCCTCAACACGGTCCGTGAGAGGCAGGCTTCCCTGAACTCTGGCAGCTCGGTGATGCATTGCGGACTTTGCTCGCCTTCCTGCAGACTTTGCTCGCCTTCCAAAATGTAGGCCAAGCACCCGGAATTTTCACGGCAGCAGCAGTTCTCCTCCTCAGTTGGCATTAGCTCGCACTGATTACACGTGCACCAGGTGGAGACGCCGTCCATGCGACATGGTCCAGGCTCTTCATCCGTTGACTGGTCCTCCCAACTGCCGTCCGAATCCCCATCGTTTTCGCGTGCTTGCCTTTCCAGTAGTTCCTCCTCAGTGTACTCGGGCTCGTACATATACGGCATTATTGTAGCCATTGTGTGGTAAAGAAAGTAAAATAATTTACCGAGATGGTACAGGTGTTCACACGGGCTACAAGCGGCGAAGGTAGCTGACCAGAGCACAGAAACGAGTCACAGAATACTCAAAGTAACACAGAGAGAGGAATGGAATCGAAAATCTGCTGCTGTGTGTTGTGAAACGGTCTGTTTATACTTATTGGGGAAAGAGGCGTCCTGCCATTTCCATGGCGACACGTCATTAGCTGAGGCGCAGCGATTGTTGACACGAGACGTGCTTTGGCGTTGGGAAATGGGCAGTACGCGTCTGCTGATGTCAGGCTCAGGGGCGGGGGATTTGATTTAGTGCCGCAAAGGCAGGTGAGCCAGGTCGATGGGGCGAAATGATAGGATTATCACAAAATGGAGGCTGATTTCGAGTGCGATAATGGGCGAAAAGTCGGGTAAGGTCCATAGGAAAGTTTTCTACTAACTACCGATTTATGCTTAAAAACACATGGCCGAACCGTAGGGACAATAAAAAAAAAGTCCCGGAACTATCCTTTAATTACCATGGATGTGAAGGTGTTTGCGAAAATACTAGCTACCCGGCCAATACCATTCATGCCACACATTGTCCATCCGGATCAGGCGGGATTTATCCCAGTCAGGTCCACAGCATTAAACCTACATCGCCGTTTTCTTATTGTAGCTTAGATAGATCCCGGGGCTCTAGCTGTGGCAGCTGCGTTAGACATCCAGAAAGCCTTTTATTCCATATCGTGGCTATTCATGCACACTGTATTGACCAAATGCGGTCTGTGGTTCCTCGCGGCTTTGCGCCTCCAACGGCCATGGTTAATACTAACGAGTTGCTCTCCCCTCGATTTGAGGTCTGCACAGGCACTCGTCAAGCTTCCCCATTGTCCCCTCTGATATTTGCTACCATCATTGAACCAATGGCGGACGTGATGAGACTCAGACATGGTCACAGAGGGATTAGAATAGCAGTCGGACCACAGATATGATATGATAGGTTATTTATAACGTGCTTAATACCCAGAGTTTTCTAAGCGTGGACCCGGGGATCGAACTTGTATTGCTCCGTGGGGTTGATTCCCAGACGAGCATGTTACCCCTGAGCTATCCTCCCTAGATAGTCTCGCTTTATGCTGATGATGCACTTGTGTACATTCGACAACCTCAAACACATCTACAACTGGTTATGGAGGACATCCAACATTTCGGGAAGTTGTCAGTCCTTAAGGCAATTTGCCGTAAATGTGAACTTTTCCCCCTTACGGTCACTACCACCCACCTTGCGGACCTACAAGGATTTAAGTGGGCTTCAGAGTCTATGCGCTATCTAGGGGGGCGAGGCATATTTAAAAAAAATATGGCTTTAACTATGACAGGCATATGACCCAGTGGCATTCTAGGCTGTCCATATTCCCATAACAATAGCAGACAAGATAGCACGCCTCAAAATGATTGTCCTTCCTAAGCTATCATACTTCTTCCTTAACATACCAAAATGGCCTGGGGACCCATTCTTTCAAGAACTAGAAAGTGAGATCAACAAATTCATATGTCACTCCGGGGTAGTACGACTGAAGTGGGACATGAAAAGGGTGGGTTTGCAGCCCCCAACTGTCATCTATACTGAATGGACACGCAAGCGCAATTTGGGGCCTGCTGGTTCGGCGAGGGCCCAACCCCATCGACGAACCTGCGACAGGGACCTGCGATCACTCCTGCTCCCCGATGGATCCACAGGCAACTGTGGATTCCATCCTGCAAGCTCCAGAGCCTTAGCCTGGTGTAAAATATGGGAGGAGACGGGCACATACCACCCATATCATACACATCTCCCACTCTGGAACGGTATGCCTTCCCTCCCGCCAGTCATCTGGGAGCACCAGGGCTTTAACACATTGGGTTCTCTGTACAGGGAAGACCACTTTGTACAAACGACCAACGCACCTGGTTCCAACCACCAGGAACCCTGGCAGTGGCTGTTAGGAAACGGTGGAGCTGCTTCCTGATTCAGCCCCCGAATGACCCTTTATAAGAATGTGTCTTGAAAGCGGCTGAGGATAAACACGGACTATCACCTACTTCAAAGCCACTCACACACACCACGTCACAATCTTTGAGCTAAGTGGGCCGTGGACCTTCAGATTGAGGCATGTGCATACAGAAACGCAAGCTGTCTTATAATTCCAGATTTCAACTAATACAACTCAAAGTATTACCCCAGTGCTACTACACCCCAGATAGGCTGCATACGTTTTCTGCACCGGGGACCGGGGCATGTCCGCCTTGCAAATCTCCCAATGCTAAATATTTCCATATGTTATGGGACTGTCCGCATCTTGTGGTCTTTTGTGTGTGAGATTGTATCAGAAATAACCTATAAAACTGGTGACCCCTCTCCCTTGACTTGCTCCACACTTCTGATCTTCCCTCGGGATCTGTGGGAAGCCTTGTGCGACTTTGCCTTTTGCTGGCTAAGCGCTGCACCCTTTTCTGTTGGTTAAGGTATGTCAGGGGTTTCCGTGGGGACGTCTATGTGCGCTGCTAGATGTTAGGGAGAATTCTCTGTTAAGGCTAATTTCCCAAACCTAGTGAGTCCCCCAGCAGCTTTGCTGGATTTTTGGGGTTTGTTTTTTTCTCCTGCTAAGAGTGAGACTCTTTTCCTCCCACTCTTAGGCATGATTTGAGGTATGTCTCTGACTTTATAATGTGTTTTATGGGCTATGGGGTCTTTTACTCCATAGGCTATCATTGGTTTTCTTGTGTGTGTTACACAGCACCCTCAGTGCAGTAACACAGGGGTGTCATAGTGACCCCCAAACATAGACTCCATACCCTGGGACGGACTACTGTCTCCCAGGGCATGTAAAGTCACCATTGGCTTTACTAGTCCCAAATTGTGAACAGAACCAGTACAAACCATCATATTGTGGAAGTACTGGTAGGGGCAATTCAATTGCCCCTGGGTCTGTTTTCAAGGGGGCACTGTCCAGTCCCCCCTTGCCGAGTTTCTGGCTGGTGGCAGTGGTTACCACGCAAAATATTCCACCGGAATATTTCTCTATGGGATTTTCCCATTGGTTTTAAACACACCACTTTTTGGTGCAATGTTAAAATACCGCCGGTTTATTCATTTAATATAAATTCACAGAGTGGGTTTTTTCGCCAGAACTCACTTCTAAAATGGCGTTTGCGTTCGTCTCTGTGACTCTGACCCAAGTCAAGCCCTTTGTTCTACTATTTTGGCAGGCTTCTCCACAGAAGCCCTCCAAATGGTGCCACTCTGTCTTGGTTCCATAGTAGGGGTGGAGGGGGGAATAGACACCCTGGACTGCGTTGCCTTGGCAACCCAAGTCGCACTCTTCTCTGATTGGCCCAGTGGTGAGCCGGTCGGCTCTCCACTTAGCATGAGTGATTGACAGCTAAGCTGTTTGAATGGGGGTTTTCTGCATAAAAGCAGGGCTTTTGGGACTGGAACTTCAGAAGTCGCCACTGGACCTAAGAACCCGACGAGGACGAAGCTGAGCCACCTGCAACCCGATGACACCACCGGTGAATCCCAGCTGCAACGAACTCACCACTTTCCAACGACAGGGAAGATCTTCTTCTGGAGAGTCTTTCCCCCCTTGAGCTGGTGGGACCAACCAGTTAACCCCTTTTTGCTTCCAGAAGTGTTCCTTGGTCGAATCGCCTGTGCCAAGCACCCCAGCGGCCGGATAGCCAAGCTCACCACTTTCCACCTGGAATAAAAGGACCGCTCCTTTTAATCTAGAACTCTGCGGCTGGTTTCATCCCTGTGCAGTGCAACGACTCCAAACCTTCCTCCACGGCGATATCCTCTCTTCCTCTGACTGGAACAATGAGCTGCAACCACTGCCAGGAACAACTGCCCCCGCTGGAGCTTCCTTTCCATTTAAGGTACTGTGTCCTGCCTGGCCTCCCTTTCTACAGAGTACTCAAGGTGTGCCCTAAATCCTTGACCTCTATACTGGGTTGGCCCCAGACCTGCTAAACCTTGCCTTTCTGAACTATCTCAACCCTTTTTGACTTTTCTGCAAAGACTTTGAGTGCATTTCCACTGTGTGATCTTGGGCACATTCCGCCTTGCTCTCTCCAAGAGTGGGCCTGGCCTATGAACTTTTTGCTCTACAGTAGACCCTGCCTTTCTTGACTTGCTGTGGTTTCTTAAAAGTGTTGGTGTGGTGTTATTTGCATACTCTGCCTTTCTCTCCCTTTTTAAACGAATTATTGGAGTGCCATCTAAGGTTACACGCTCACCTCTGTTTTGCAAATAAGTGGTGTCATAACTTAGACTTGTCGAATAATTTACTTAGGGAGGTGTATATGCTTATAGTGACTGTGTTTTGAACTTGCTTGACATATTAGTGCCAGCGTATTCTCCAAGTGTGTTTTTAAATAAATAATTATATACTTTTATACCAAAGCTCTGGTCAGTGTTTGCTTGTGCTACTGTATTATGGTACCTAATGTGTATACTCTATATACTGCCTAACTCTTCTTGAGAGAAGTCTCACTGCTCAGCCACAGCTACCAGGTAAATCTGTGTGGTACAGACTGCTACCAAGTGGGTTTACTGCCAACACCTGTAGTCCTAGGGCCTCATTACATGGATGGCGGTAAGGGTTTACCGGTACCGGTATTTTACCGGTACCGGTAAATCCTTACCGCCTTACTACGAGGTCCCTTTGCGGGTTGGGGAATTTAACGCCTGCTTTTTTCAGGCATTAAAAACCAACCCGCAAAGGGACCCAGGGAGCTAATTACGGTACCGCAATCTGCGGTACCGTAATTAGCGCCTTCCCCATTCCCATTATGCCCTATGGGGCAAAAATGGGAATGGGGAAGGGCAATGCTGGACGGGGGAATTACCGCCCCACCAACCTTGGAATGCATGAACCATGGCGCTAATAGCGCCATGGTTCTCCGCCATCCGTGTAATGAGGGCCTTAATCTTCTTGCAGTGCTCCCTAAGGGAACTGCACAGGATTCTGCCTAACACTGGTGTACAGCGGTGGGATTTGTATTGAGTATACATTTTAGTGTGCTTATAAGTACCTTAGTGCAACTAACCACAAAGCCTAGCACTAAAAAGCTTATTTTCTAAACCTGTCTACTATGGAAAGTTATAGTCAAGAGTCCCTTGCTACAAAAACTGCTGATTGTTTAAGAGTTCTCTGTAAGCATAATAATCTCCTGACTAAAGGAAAGAACATGGAGCTAATAGAAAGATTGTTAGCAAACCAAAGTCTGGGTAGTGGTTCAGAGGAACCTACTCTCCTAGCAAATGTAGATAACAGTAATGATATTAATATTGATCAAAGTATTGATAATCTTAAGGAAGAGTCAGAAGAGGAAAGTGAGACTGCTGTGACTGTCTCTCCTGGCCCTCTACCTGCTCTACCAGCTGTACCTAATGGACCCTTATCAGGTCCCACATTTAGTCCTCAATGTCCATGGGCGGGATGCGGTACCCCCTTCCCTATAACACTGTTTTCCCATCCTACCCCGTAGGATATGCAGAAGTTCTACCCACCCCCTTTTCCAACGCAAACACTTAACTACACCGTGACAGAAGACAGACTGACACCGATATAAAGACCTTTATCCAGACGTCAAAACATGTCAAATGACCAGCACGCACATCCTATTACCTGCCCCTCTGAACCTGATCATAGAAATCCCCTTTTCGATCGGGATGGACATAATTGGAACACTAGAAACATCTGGACAAGGCAACAAATATGTCCTTGTGATTGTGGACTATGCGACCCGATATCCTGAAGCCTTCCCAATGCAAAATAATACCACAAAGCAAACCCTGAAACACCTTCTACCGTATTTCTCCAGGGTCGGATTTCCTAAGGAAATACTAACAGACCAGGGTTCGAAATGTTATGAGCAAACTTATGGCAGAAGTGAAAGAGTTACTCCACATTACCACCTTACAAACCTCTGTGTACCACCCCCAAACCGATGGCCTTGTAGAAAGATTCAATAAAACTCTGACGCTAATTATACGGAAATTAGTAGATAAGGATGGGAAAGACTGGGACCAAATGATCCTGTGGGCACTATTTCCAGTAAGGAAAACCCCTCAGGCCCCCTCACATTTCTATACTTTTGAACTGCTCTATGGTAGAGAGCCTAGAGATGTCCTGGACATGCCCCAGGAAACCTGGGAAAAACGAGAAGAGGCACCCATTCCCATCTCGCAAACCGCCACCAGAATGCAAGAACATATGAAATTGGTTTGAGATCTAGTTTGCACTCATATGGAAAAGACCCAGAGCCAACAAAAATCCACTTATGACAAAAAGGTGAGCTTAAGATCATTTTCCATAGGACAGAAAGTACTGCTCCTCTTACCCACCTCAGAAAACAAACTAGTCTCAAAGTGGCATGGACCCTATGAGATATTAGAACAAACGGAAACCTGTACTTAAGTAGCCCAACCAGTCAGAAAACAGAAGGTCCATTTGTATCACGTAAATCTCTTGAAAGAGTGGAAGGAGAACCAGTCATCCACCCATGCCAAAGTATTAGCCTGTCTGGTTCCCGAAGAGATAGATAACTTTGACATAATTCCTTCTGATAACTTTGACATAATTCCTTCTGAGCTATCTCTCCAACAAGAAGAAGATCTAAAAGATGTCGTTTTCTCCTTTCCTGATGGGATCTCGGATAAACCAGGAAGAGTTAAAGTCACATACCACTATATTAGAACACCTAAGGGTAAAGTGGGTCATTTAAAACCGTATAGACTCTCAGAAGCCTGTAAACAGATAGTGATTGAGGAAGTCAACAAAATGTTGAAAGCCAATATTATTGAGCCTTCTTCAAGTCCATGGTCCTCTCTTATTGTGTTGGTCACTAAACCTGAGCGTTGAGATTCTGCATAGATTTCCGTCACGTTAATGCCATTTCAGACTTCAATGCCTATCCGATGCCACACATTGATGACTTTATTAATAAACTCGGAGCAGCTACCTTTCTATCTACCCTAGACTATACCAAAGGGTACTGGCAAGTTCCCGTATAGGGCCCAGATAAGGAGAAGACTGTATTTTCAACACCTCTAGGACTGTTTCAATTCAAAGTGATCCCTTTTGGCTTACACAGCACACCAGCCACTTTCCAATGCCTCATGGATAAAATCCTGCAACACTATTCCGATTTCTGCAGAGTTTATATTGACGATATTGCCATTTATAGTAAGACTTGGGAGGACCATCTCTTCCATCTTTACACCATCATGAAAGTCTTCAGAGGGCCTGGCCTAACTACTAACCCAGCAAAACTGCAGACTGGCTCAGTCAGCCATAAAGTACCTCGGCTTCTCCGTATGAAATGGGAATGTACAGCCTCAACATGAGAAGGTAAAAGCCATCTTTGATACACCAACCCCCAAGACCAAGAGAGATCTTAGAGCTTTTCTCAGGTTAATAGGATATTACCGTAGGTTTAGCCACAACTTTTCAGATAAAAGAGCCAGGCTGACAGACAAACTCAAGAATGGCGAGCCCCAGAAACTTCATTGGAATGACGAGGATGATATATGTTATAACACCTTGAAACAGACTCTGTCCCAGAACCCAATCCTGAAGATAGTTGACTTCTCTTAAGAGTTTGTATTACAGACAGATGCCTCCCTTACAGGTTTAGGAGCCGTCCTGTCCCAGGTTTGCAACGGATTGGAACACCCCATCTTATTTGCTAGTCACAAGCTCTTCCCATGTGAAAGAAAATACTATGGGCCTCATTATAACCTTTGTGCTCCCGTAATGAAGGGTGCCGCTACGGGACCGGCACCCTTCATTACGGGAGCGCCTATTACGAGGTTCCCTTTGCGGGACCCGGTAAGGATGCCTGGTAATACCAGGAGTCCTTAGCGGGTCCCGTGAGCAGAACAGGGAGCTAATAACGGGCCGTTATTAACGGCACCGTTATTAGCTCCCTCCCCATTCCCATTGAGCCCTATGGGGGCTCAAATGGGAATGGGGATGTCTTCCTTCAAGGAGGAATTACCGGGTCCTCCTATGTCGGAATGACCCGGTAATTCCTCATTGAAGGAACCCGGTACTGGAGCCCGGTATGGAGGCAGCCATGCCCTTAATGCCCTGGCCACCAAGTGGGCCGTCATCCATCTTACATACTACCTATTAGGGTGAAGGTTCACACTCGTTACAGATCAGCCAACGCAAAGACATCAACACTCGGGTCATGCAATGGTTTCGATACCTATAACCCTATTGTTCTACTGTGGAAAACCGAAAAAAAAAAAGATCGGGGAAGTGTACATTTCCTTTCCTGGTTCCCCTGTGAAACAAATGGAATCAAACAGCGAAGACAGACACAAGTGATCACAGTTCAATGGTGTTTATTGAACTTCAATGGCTTGAACGCCTATCTAACCTAAATCTATGGATGGGAGCAAGCTATGACCATCAAATAATAATAACGCAGTCCTAGTCGAGTCTGTCAAAATAAAAGGGCCTAAACTAATAAACCTAATGCCAATCCTTACTTCTAAATACAAAATGGTGTGGGATAATGATGTATGGAAAAAGAAAAGTGTTCAAGAAATAATATGTCAGGAAAGTTAAGCCGTTTGCTTCCCCTCCCCACGTTTCAACATGGGACAAGGTAGCGCACTCGAGCTTTGCACACACTCTGGCTTCTCTGCCACAAAGACACAGTTCAAAGCATAGTCATCAGGGCCTTTTTGCTAAAGCCTCCTTTCTAATAACAGGCTTTTACTGCTGAGGGTCTGTCATAAAAAACAAGCAACATAGTTTGTTCCTTCTCAGGATTTTTCACATGTACAAGTTCCTATTTCCAATATTCATCATGTGTCTCCCTCCTCAGGCTTGAACCCCTTTTTACCACAATATTCACAACTGGTCTCCCTCGTTCGGGCTCAGACCAAGGATCTCACTTGTTAGGGCTAGGATCCCTTTAGCACAATATTCCCATTTGGTCTCTCACATTCGCGCTCGGACCATGCAATCTCACATTCCATGTTTTCCTCTTGACATCAAAATCAAATACTTTCGAATGTGCAATGGGTTTTGCGTGGACCGTCGCAGGACCACTTTGATTCACCTCACACAATGTTCTTACCTTGGTTTCTTCCACTTCTTGGCTGGATACGTTTACAGAGACCTTCACGTGGGCACCCACGTGGTGCCAAACCACACTGTCACTGGTATTATATCTTTCTTCCGTGGCCTTATGCTTTCTGATTTGCAGGGTTATGGAAAGTAACGGTCTCTCACTGAAAATGTCTAGGGTATCTACCTCCTTGTGTACCCTTCTTGGTTTGCCATCCTTCTTCCCTAGTTCAGCTGCCGTTGGAAAAGTACTGTTTCTTCATGTGCTTTGCCTCACTCAGAGTGTGCTCTCATGCTCTGCCTTTTATCCATATGGGTAAGTTTAATGGACATACGGTGTGAATGATTACCATTCATTGCCGGACCTTGCCTGACCATAGTAGTGGGACATGTCAGGTACACGGCTCGTGTGTGAGTCTGATTTCTGCCCAAGCAGGATATAGCTCGGGAGGATAGCTCAGGGGCAAAGTGCTCACCTTGGAAGCAAGACTACACAGAGCAACACAGGTTCGATCCCCGGGTCCGCGCTTAGAAACCTCTGGGTATTAAGCACGTTATAAATAACCAATCATATCATATCATATCATATCATATCATATCATATCATATCATATACCGTGCCTTTTCTGCATGAGCAGGAAATATTGTGTGAAAGTGTTTGTGTAGGAAAGGGGCTGGGGGGTAGATTCTTCATATATCCTTGGTAGGATGGGGTAAAGATGTTGTAGGGAAGAGAGGGACACCGCCTCTCGTCATCCTGTGTCTCGCTCTAACTCCTCGAAGAACCCTCATCCAGGTGATCCTCACGCACTGGTCCACCCCCAGCAACTGGATCCAAAAGCGATGGCCGTGTCCTGGCTACCTGGATGACAAATGCCCTGGAACTAGCGGGTGAGACACAACTTCTAGTTTCTCACAGGAGTCGTAGTGTTTTCTGGTAACTATAGACCATTGGGTTTACCATATCCTAAGTAGACTGAGGGGGTGTCAGGTAGGGGTGTGTAGGAAAGGGGGGATACTGCATCTCTCCCGAGGGCATTTCTCCTGCGGGCATTTCTCCTGCAGTCCCTAAGGACCCCCTGAACAAGTGATCATCTCACACTGCCCCCCCCCAGGGTCTGGTTCCAAAGGCGATGGCCATGCCCTGGCCACCTGAACAAAAGATCCTCAGGGTCTATCCGTGAGAACACCCTAGGGTTTCTTACACTGTAACATAAAATAAGACACTTAATGTGGCCACCTGCTGCTTGTCATCTTTGGGCTCCCAATTTAACTATTACAAGTCATGCCATCCATGTGCTTTGGCATTACTTTCTGCAGTTAACCTAAAAGGACTGGACTAGACCTATATTTTACCTACTGGCCTTGCCTCATGGGAATCCAGGCCAATGGAGGCTTTCCCTCCCATCATTTGTTTGACTTATCAAGCGAAGTGGCAAATTAAGCCGGGGAGGGGCTTTATTTAAAGCTTTGTTATCAGATATGAAGCAGCACTATAGTGTGCAATCACAAGATACGTGGCCATTTCAGAGGAGCCGCATGCACAGTCATAGCAGCTATGAAATTGAAGCATGGTGTGGTATCCTGATTTGCCAGGATTAAATAATGTGCTCCCCGGAAAGATGGGATGTGAAGTCGATGTTTCTCTTTCTATAGTGTACTTTGCAGTAGACTGCATCCCATGTTTACTTTTATAATAAGTGTGAGGGGTCAGTAATGTGAGGCAGACAACTGTTTGAAGATCTTTCAAAATATACAGGATAACTGGCCCACACACTAAATAACAAGCACACAAACAAAAGGTATGGCAATTCAACATGACATGAACGATGCACAATTTCCTAAATTAGCTTCCCGTGCCCTGGGTGATTTCTCTGCCTCTGGAATTTGAAGTCAGTTGATGTAAAATGTTCAACCATACAAAGAACATGTCTTAAGTTAGTTCCTGGTGATTTTAAAGTAAAAACAAAAGTTAATCAACAGAAGGTTCCAATGGTAACAAATCTTCTCTTTTGGGTAAAGTCATCCCCTCTCCACCCCCAACGGTAATCCTGGCCACAATGTGTCATCACGCCCCAGGAAGATTTTCAAGAACATGGAATTTCCACACTGCGATGTTACACAGTTGTTAGTTAACAGGTAGGACTTCTGGAATTATAGTTTTGACATTCAAAAGGTTATGTTTGTCAGGACGCCGTCTTAATACTGCTGCTTCTACTTCAGCAATGATACTTCTATTTGCTTCACCTTGAGAACAGACACCTCTTGTCCCACAGTATTTCATCTTGGCTTCGACCACTGCGACATAGCATCTACTGATTACCACATGCACCTCTTTAGTTCCAAAACTTTGGACCACTGCCACAGCCTCAAGAACCTTTAGACAGATTGCCACAGCCTCACCAACCTTTAGACAGACTGCCACAGCCTCACCAACATTTAGACAGACTGCCACAGCCTCAACAACCTTTAGACCGACTGCCACGATCTCACCAACCTTTTAGACAGACTTTCACATCTTCAACAACTTTTAGACAGACTGCCACAGCCTCAACAACCTTCAAACAGACTGCCACAGCCTCAACAACCTTCAAACAGACTGCCACAGCCTCAACAACCTTTAGACAGATTGCCACAGCCTTACCAACCTTTAGACAGACTGCCACAGCTTCAGCAACCTTTAGACGGACTGCCACAGCTTCAACAACCTTTAAACAGACTGCCACAACCTCAACAACCTTTTAGACCGACTGCCACGGCCTCACCAACCTTTTAGACAGACTTTCACATCTTCAACAACTTTTAGACAGACTGCCAAAGCCTCAACAACCTTCAAACAGACTGCCACAGCCTCAACAACCTTTAAACAGACTGCTACAGCTTCAATGACATCTAGACAGATTCGACAAGATAGATGTTCATAAGGTTTCAACCTCCTCAGGTAGGCAAGGCACTCTTCCTTTGAATAGCTTTCTTCGAAGGGGCAGCCTCTTGGCTTCTCTTGTCTAACTGTGACACCAACAAGCTGGGTTTGCCTTCAAGGCTCACTTTTCTCTAGCTATGACCATCTTGGGTATTACAGGTTAAGTGTGCTTCAGGATACTCTTTACAAGATGCCAGTTCCCCTTCCCCAATTTCCTCTTTGCCTTTCTCCCAGCTATCAGCCCATACAATTAGACCAAAGCCATGGTGCCACTCTTAGCTTTGGGTAGTACGTGTGCACTTGCATTTTAGACCTTTTTGTTGTTAGTAACTTCACAATGCAGCTGGATTTCTCTAAACTCTGAAAAAGGGTCAGTTTAACACTTAGTATGGGGCACCTCTTGGCAAAGGCAATGATTGTTCTCTTCTTCAGTTGTTTGTACTCTTGTGAATGAAAGGTATGTTATTTGTATACAAAGTTTAAGGCTCAGTCTTTCAGGAGAAACCACAATTAGGCAAACGCGACCACTCCTTGATGTAATTTTCAAGCCTTTAGGTGGTTGTGTAATTGTATTCCCTTAGACGCAAAGGATAGAGTTCAAGCCTCCTTGGGGAATCGCGATAAGGCACACGGGACCATTCGTTAATGTAGTTGTCCCACAGTAAAGACTGTAACTTTGATATTGTAACCTTAAAGTGTTAAAGCACGAGAGGACACTTTGAGCGAGGCAAGGCACTGAAGGAAACGGCAGTTCCGAGATGGCAGTTTAACGAGAGAAGTAAGACGGCAAAACAGACGGGAACAGATGGAACTTTTTCACAAGGAACCGTTACTTTCCTGAAACCTCAAGTATAGAAAACGTAAGACCAGGAAACCTGCCTAAAGAATCCTGCATTGTGTGATCGGAGGTATCCGGGGCCCTCCCGCATCAATAATCAAGGCGGTAAGAAGTGCCAGCTGTGTGGTACTGTCCTTGGCTCCAAGAACAAAGCAGTGTCAGTGAATTCAACACAGCCGGTGAGTTGGGGAGACCAATACAAGACCAGTCTGTGTTGAAGCCAAGGTATTGCGAGCACTGGAACAAACTGGAACAAACATTGGTAGAAAGATTTAACAGAACACTTAAGATGATCCTAAGAAAGGAAGTGAAGGACTGGGATTGCATGATTTCCTGGGCCATATTTGCAGTATGAACGACCCCTAAAGCATCCAACGGATTCTCTCCTTTTGTAGTTCCTTTATGGTAGAGAATAAAGAGATAGCCTAGACATGTTCTGGGAGACCTGAGAAGAAAGAGTAGAGGCACCTATTGCCCTCTCACAAACAGCTACCCGATTGCCACAGCAGATGGAACTTTTTTTAAATCTAGTCTATACTCACATGGAAAAAGCCCAAGCACAACAAATGTCCACATACGACAAGAAGGTAAACTTAAGATCCTTTTCAGTAGGACAAAAGGTATTAGTTCTCTTACCTACCTCTGAAAATAAATTTGTCTCGAAGTGGCATGAGCCATACAAGGTACTCGAGCAAACAGGGACTTGTATCTTTAAAATTGTCCAACCTGTTGGGAAACAAAAGACCCGCCTCTACCACGTAAATCTCTTAAAAGAGTGGAAAGAAAATCCTTCCACAGCCACTGCCTCAATACTGTCTTGTTTGGTGCCAGAGGAAATAGATCATTTTGAATTAATTCCCCAAGAACTATCTAGTCAACAACAAGAAGACTTACAAGATTTAGTCACAGCATTCCCCGATGTATTCTGTGAGAAACCAGGGAGAGTGCACAGCATAATCATTAAATTAAAACTCCAAAGGGAAATGTGGTCTACTTGAAACCATATAGACTCCCGGAAGCCCGTAGACAGACAGTGGTTGAGGAAGTTAACAAAATGCTGCGGGCAAATATTATTGAACCCTCTTCAAGCCCATGGTCCTCCCCTGTTGTGTCGTCACAAAACCTGACCAATCCTGTAGGTTTTGCATAGACTTCCAACAGGTCAACATCATCTCCGATTTTGATGCTTATCCTATGCCGCACATGGACAAATTCATTGGTAAACTTGGAAATGCCCCCTTCCTATCAACCCTAGACTTAACCAAGGGGTACTAGCAGGTTCCAGTGCATGGATCTGATAAGGAAATTCCAGCTTTCTCGACACCCCTCGGACTATTCCAGTTCAAAGTCCTTCCTTTTGGCTTACATGGGGCCCCCATCACTTTCCAACAGCTTATGGACAGGATGTTACAGCCCTACTCTGAATTCTCTTATATTGACGACATAGGGCCTCATTCCAAGTGGGGCGGTAAGGGATACCGGGCACCATTAAGGAGACCGGTGCCGGTAATCCCTTACCGCCCTACTACAAGGTCCCTTAGCGGGTCCCTCCTTTAACGCCTGGTCTGACCTGGCGTTATGGACGAGACCCGTTAAGGGACCAGGGCGCAAATAACGGGCTTGACATACGGGAGCCCGTTATTTGCGCCCTCCCCATTCCCATTGAGCCCTATGGGGCTCAAATGGGAATGGGGAATGGCATTTTCAATGGGGACTTACCGGTCCCACAAAGGTCGTACTACACCGGTAAGTCCCCATTGAACAAGACCGGGCCGGACCCGCTATTGGTGGCAGTCATGGTGCAAATAGCGCCATGACTACCACCAACCTCGGAATGAGGCCCATAGGGCCTCATTACAACCAAGGCGGTAAGTTCCCTACTTTACCACCATGGTGTAAACTCTGTTTACACCATGGTGGATGGCGGATTTACCGCCCCATTCCAAGGTGAGTGGGGCGGTAAATCCCCATTCCTCATTTACCCTTCCCCATTCCCATTTTTGCCCCATAGGGCATAATGGGAGTGGGGAAGGCGCTAATTACGGCACCGTAAATTACGGTGCCGTAATTAGCCCCAAGGCGGGTTAGCGCTTTGCATTTTAACGCCTGCTAAAAGCAGGCGTTAAAATGGTAATCAGGCGTTAAGGGTTAACGGCGCCGACGGTGCCATTAAACCCTTAACGCCTGGGTTGTAATGAGGCCCATAGTCATTTACAGCAAGACTTTGGAAGACCATGGCCCTCATTACAACCTTGGTGGAGGACCATGGTGCTGTTAGCACCATGGTCCATGCCGCTAAGGTTACGATTCCGCCATGGTGGATGGCGGAATTACCGCCCCATTCCAAGGTGAGTGGGGCGGTAATTCCCCATTCACCATTTGCCCTTCCCCATTCCCATTATTGACCCCATAGGGCATAATGGGAATGGGGAAGGTGCTAATTACGGCACCGTAAATTACGGTGCCGTAATTGGCTTCAAAGTCCCTTTGCGGGTTGGATTTTTAACGCCTGCTAAAAGCAGGCGTTAAACACCAACCCGCAAAGGGACACTTGTAATCAGGCGTTAAGGGTTAACGGCGCCGACGGCACCATTAAACCCTCAACGCCTGAGTTGTAATGAGGGCCCATCTCTTCCATCTGTATACCATCATGAGAACCCTCAGAGAAGCCGGCTTACTGCCAATCCATCCAAACGTAAGCTGGCTCAATCAGCCGTGAAATACCTCTGCTTCTCTGTCGCGAATGGCAGCGTCCAGCCTCAGAGAGAAAAAGTGGAAGCCGTCCTAGATACCCCACACCTAAGACCAAATGAGAACTCAGGGCATTCTTAGGATTAATTGGTTATTACCATAGGTTTATCCCCAATTTCTCGAACAGTACAGCTAGATCGACAGAAAAATTAAAGAACTCTGAACCCTAGAAAATTAATTGAACTGACGAGGATGATTTATGTTACAACAGCTTAAAACAAACCCTGTGCCAGAACCTGATCCTAAAGGTAGTAGATTTCTCACCAGACTGGGACTCATTAGGACCCAGGCGTTAAGTGTTTAACAACGCCGTAAAAGGCTGCGACGCGTTAAACACTTAGGGCCTCATTACACGGAAGGCGGTGAACCATGGCGCTATTAGCGCCATGGTTCATGCCGGTAAAATACCGGAACCGCCTTGGTGGAAAGGGGAATTACTGCCCCATTCCAAGGTTGGCGGGGCAGTAATTCCCCCTTCCACCATTGCCCTTCCCGTTTCCCATTTTTGCCCCATACGGCTCTATGGGAATGGGGAAGGCGCTAATTACGGTACCGTAAATTGCGGAACCGTAATTAGCTCCACTGGCCCCTTTGCGGGTTGTTTTTTAACGCCTGCAAAAAGCAGGTGTTAAATTCCCCAACCCGCAAAGGGACCTCGTAGTAAGGCGGTAAGGATTTACCGGTACCGGTAAAATACCGGTACCGGTAAACCCTTACCGCCTACCCTGTAATGAGGCCCTTAGTGCCTTACTACGAGGTCCCTTTGCGGGTCCCGACCTTAACGGCTGGTCGGGACCAGCCGTTAAAGTAGGGACCCGCAAAGGGACCTTGATGGCAATAACGGTACCGCAGTTTGCGGGACCGTTATTGCCACCTTCCCGATTCCCATTGAGCCCTATGGGGCAAATATGGGAATGAGGAAGGGCCATGGCGGCATGGGGAATTACCGCCCTGCCAACCTCAGAATGGGGTGGTAATTCCCCATTCCGCCATGGCGGACTCCGGCATGGACCATGGTGCTAATAGCACCATGGTTTAGCCCCGGAGTCCTAATGAGGCCCACTGAGGTTGGTGGGGCGGTAAATCCCCCTTTCTCCATGGCCCTTCCCCATTTTTGCCCCATAGGGCTCAATGGGAATGGGGAAGGCGGTAATTACGGTACCGCAAATTGTGGTACCGTAATTAGCACCAAGGTCCCTTTGCGGGTCCATGCTGGTAAAACCAGCCGTTAAGGTGGGAACCAGCAAATGGACCTCGTAATCAGGTGCTAAGGGATTACCGGTACCGTAATTAGGCCCACTATCTCTTACGAATGAAGTTCACACTCGTCACAGATCGTTCTCCTTTAGTGTGGATAAGCCAGTGAAAGGACTCTAACCCTCAAGTCATGCGATGGTTCCTAGACCTGCAACCCTACTGTTTCACTGTGGAGCACCAACAAGTTAAAGACCAGGGGAACGTCGATTTCCTTCCTTGGTTTCCCTGTGAAACAGATGCGCATGGAGGAAGGGCATGTGAGAAAAGTGCCTCACCCACTAGTCCCCGGGGGTCTGTCATCCAGGTGGCCAGGACACAGCCATCACTTTTGGACCCAGTTGCTGGGGGTGGACCAGTGCAGGAGGATCACCTGGGTGAGGGGTCTTTGGAGAGTTGGAGTGGGACACCGTATGGAGAGATGCAATATCCCCTTCCCTGTAACTCCTTTACCCCATCCTACCAAGTAGGATATTTAGGAACTCTACCCCCTCCCCCTTTTATAACACAAACACTTTCACACGGACAGTCCGCAATGAGGGAAAACATACTAACACCCGAGCCGTATACGTGACGTGTTCCAATACAATGGTCAGACGAGGTCAGGCAATTACTGACCATCACAGACACCTGACTTCCAATAAGCTTCCCCACATGGATAAAAGGCAGAGCACGAGAGCACAGTCTGAGCGATGCAAGGCACACGAGGAAACAGCACGTCCTAGATTGCAGATCAACGAGAGAAGAAAGACAGCAAAACAAAAGGGGATCGCAAGGAGGGATGTTCGCTGGACCTTTTTGACTATTAACTGTTACTTTCCTGATGACTCGAGCATAGACAGCGTAACATCAGGAAAACATCAGGAAAACAGGCTGAAGAATCCTGCATTTTGTGTCAGAGGTATCCGGGGCCCTCCTGCATCAATAATCTAGGCAGGGAGAAGCACCAGCCGCCGTGGTACTGTCCTTGGCTCCAAGAACAAAGCAGCATCAGTGAAATCGACACAGACAGTGAGTTGGGGAGACCGATACAAGAAGCCACGGTTGCAAGCAGCAACATTGTATGGTGAGCGCAGGAATGAACATTGTTAAAACGCTTGTGATAAAGGACGCAAGTGAAAACCTTTGTCAGTGAGGAGAAGATGATCTCGGCAGCACCCACGTGATGGAAGACGGATGAACTGGGCTGGAACCAATGACCTGGGATCCCTTATGGGGCAGGCAGACCCTATATAGGCGCACACCAACATGCCGCTCAGGTTTTTACTGTATGTATTGCATTACTATGACGATGTGTCTTTTCTTAAGCCTCTGCTTGTACCTCTCTTTGGCAGAACTTTCTTAGCAGCAGAGTTCTTTGCTGTTGCTCTCATCTCTATGTGAGATTAAAACTTGTTATCCCCACAAGATCGACTTGGGCTTTTCTTCTCTAGTGGGTTGTTTTCTCTCTGGTGTGAGCGTTCAGGGACTTCCCTTCCATTGGTGACCCTAACGTGATTCCAGCACCCCCCCCCCTATTTGCAGTGTATCCCAGGCTGCTTCTCTAGTGGGAGACGCTCCCACCTACAGTGGCTGGTCCTGATAAAAAAACATGTGTTCCGAGTGGTTTTGCAGGAGCCATTTTAAGCAGGTTGTGGCTGTGAGGAGAGGGTGGGCCGGTATCGGAACCCTGTGATGGAGAGTTTGGGTGAGCACGCACAGGTCAATAGACTCTTGTAAGTGATAACAAGTCGGGGATAGATGCATGGGGAAGTGTGAGAGGTGTGAGCATGTGTAATGTGGGTGTGGTTTCTGTTATTTCTTGTTGGTGTTTGTACTGTGAAGAGATTATTGTGGTAAGGCATTATAAGGTAGGGCAAAAGTAAGGCAGGGAGCTACTCCTCGGAAGGGGACGGAAGGTGTTACCACGATAAAATATGATTTAAAGGAGGAATACGGAAATAAAAGAAGTGGTCTCATATAAGTAGTATGCCTAGAACAAGTAATGGGTGTTATTTCCGTTTATTGTATTTGTGTTTTATTGGATGAAGAACAGACCCTATGAAGGGTGTGTATCGCAGCGTGGTGCGTCATTGGATGGTTCTGTGAAGTAGTGTGTGTGCGCAGCGGAAGGAGGACAGAAAAGGGTGGGGGTGGTTTTCTTTTTTTTGTTGATTGGCACAAGCAGCAACAGCTCGCGCGGGGACGCAGGGGGGCTTTGCAGGGTTAGTAAAACATAGACGGCACCAGCATCGGGGGAGGAACACCAATAGAGTATGTGTATAAGTCCCTGCCACTGTATCATGACAGGATGGAGAAATACAATAAGCAGTGGATCGCGGAGACTGGAGGAGGGGGGAGGCCCTGCCCATGGCCAGAGCAGAGTTCCCAAAATAAGAGCATCTTGGAACACATGTCTACATTTTTAGTAGCTAAGTATAAGGGGAAACAGCTACAGAAGAGAACAGCCATTTTAAACCTCTGGCAAATGTTTGAGGACACAGAGGACCAAGGGGACGGAGCAGGGGCACAGATACAGAAAGATAGAAAGTGCAGGAAGGGATAAGGAGAGGGTGGGGTGTGAGCAGAGCGTGGGGGATTGTATCCCTTGACGGAGTGTCCCGCAGACAGCTACACAAATCCAACCTATGCACCTGCTGTGGTAGGGACCCTTCAGCACCAGTAACACCACAGGCGACCGTCCCCACCCCCATACTAATACTCACCTGATGTATCGCCATCCGCAAGTGTCAGGTCAACGGAGTTCAAAGATAGGTTGGCAGAGTTGCTAACAGAGCTGAACAGGATACAGGTATCCTCAAGAGAAGTGCAGGATGTAGGGGTGTCAGGAGAGTTTCAGGAGAATGGAGATTAGGGGAGCTGCTGGAACAAGGAACATATGTGTTGAGAAGGAGGGAAGCAAGGGTGAGTGGACAGTCCCTGGACAGGAGAATATGGTGTTGGGAAATGGTGAGAGGGAGCATGACAATTATATGTTTGATGAGGGACAGGGGGAAGAAGAAGGAAGGGGTGAATAGCCGGTTGAGAGTACACCCCAAGTAGAAGGTTTGTGGGGGGTAGGTTGAGGAATAGGACTGGCTGAATGGCAACAGTAAGAAAAAGAAGAAGTAGGAAGAAGGGCATGAGAAGTGGGATAAAGATGCAGATACCACTGATACATAAGGGGATGGGGAGAACACAGTATGTGCCCTGGCCCCAGATGGATAAGAATAATTTAATTAAGGCCCTCCCACAGCTCACAGCAGGGGCGAGCATGTGGATATACAAATTCATAAAGCAAACAGCAGGGGTGCCCCTGGCAATAGGGGACATCAAGAGCTTCATGGTTACTATAACTGGGGACCAGACCGGGGATATGTGGGTAAAAGATGGGTATCCAGGAATTAACCTGGAGGCCGATACACACGATGGAGCATCCTTCAACAGAATTAGCGCACATGTGTGGGATGCACAATGAAGGTCTCTCCCAGACACCCCTGATTTACAGTCCCTGCTGCATTGTGCAATGGTGGATGATGAGGACCAAGCAAAATATATTCTTAAATTACAAGAGATGTGGAGAGCTGAGACGGGAAGACCATGGGATCATTCAATAAAAATGTTTGCTATTTTATTGTGAAGCGGGTCTTGGCAAAGGAAATGCAGAAGGCACTAAATAAGATTGTGCTTATTGAAGCAAAGGGGTGGCCAGAGATACAGAGTACAATAGTGTACCATAGCAAAAGAATCAAGGAGCGGGAAAGGGAAACAGCCCAGGGAAGGCGTCAAACAGAGGTGAAATTGGTAGAAAAGAAATTGGAAAACATTGTTCTCCAGGCACCAGTGTTGACGCCAGTACAGGTTGAGGGGGATAGAGAGTACCCAACAGGTGTGAGCACCACCATTGCTATGCTCTGGGCTGAAGGAGGACAAAGACAGTGGGGTGGGGGCACCAGTATCCCGGCCCACAGTGGCAGCAAGGAGGACCACAGTGAGGAAGAGGGGACTTCCGAGGAGCAAAAGGGGGGGATTGGACCCAGATAGCCAGATAGGGTGGGTTTGGACCATCGCAATGTTGGAATTGTTTGAGGTGGGAGCAGGTCTGCAATGGGGTATAATTATGGGTCACAGCATTAGGGCCAAGGGCCCCAAAGGCCCCAGGGTCTCAAGAACTAGGGTTTCTGCAACAGGTGAAGGGTATCAGAATCAAAGGTATCTACAAGGGCAACCCCAGACATATAACCAGCAGCATAAAGCATCTGATATATGGGTACGGCACCCGCCGCAGCAATATCAGAGTGGTGTGGCGCTGGTCATTAGGGTACCAAGCGGGGCTTCCTTTGGAGGAGCAACAGTGTTGGGTGTAACCCCTTCTCGTTCCCTGGAACAATCACATATCCCGATTAGGACAGCCCACAAAGGGCACTCGTGTGTCCACTCTTGTCAACGACTATCCACCCTGAAGAGAAACCCTTGGTGGGTGCAGAGATAGGAGACAAACAGTTCATATTTATGCTGGACTCGGGTGCAACGAAATCATGCATCATGGAAGCTGTTAAGCTGCACGGCATCACCCGATGCACGCAACAAGGCCTGCCTGACCTTGTCTCGTTTCCCTGCCTGACCCCCACATGCCGGGCGCTACGCAGCGCGAGAACGAGGCTGAGCCTCGCATTTGAATCTGCTTTCCCGCCGGCAGGCGGATCCGACGGCGGCGCACACGAAGGCCATACAAAGGCCTGTTCCTGCGCCTGTTACGCGCATGGGAGCGCGGCGTGGCCACCCCCCTGCACAATTTTACTACTCTCCAACCGATAGACTACCATTCGGACAAAGAAAACGTACTGTAAGTACATGCCAGCACCGGAGACACTACTGTATGCTTGTAATCTTAACCGCTTCTACTGAAATGTGCTCCCGGTCTCTAATATTGGTCGCCTACAGACCACATTAGACTGCTGTATTGTGCCCTTTGGTCGCCTACAGACCACATTAGACTGCTGTATTGTGCCCTTTGGTCGCCTACAGACCACATTAGACTGCCGTATTGTACCCTTGGTCGCCTACAGACCACATTAGACTGCCGTATAGTGCCCTTTGGTCGCCTACAGACCACATTAGACTGCTGTTTTGTGCTCTTTGGTCGCCTACAGACCACATTAGACTGCCGTATTGTGCCCCAGGGTCACCTACAGACCACTTTGAGGAGCTAGCGCTGTGCCTTATGGTCGCAGTTCGCCCTGACACTAATCCAATATGCAAACCTGGTTGCCCCTCATCATGTTCCCGTTCTGCATTCTCCCCAACCACACACCCTGCTTGGGCCACTACTACTGGCCCCATAACAACGGTCTCAGCAAGCCGGCATGCCCCCGGCATCACCCTATCCCATGTCCTACACCGTTCCTTCCCTCTACTCCCCCATTCCCAAACAGCGCAAGTTTTACCCCTAGGACCTATCTGAATACCATCGAGCATCATGCTAACAGCTCTGATCCAATCTCACACGTATTGCCTATTGCAGAGTCACCTCACCACATCCATACTGAAAAACTCTCTAACCCCGTGACAGGTGTAGCAAGACACTTCCGATTAAGGTCTCGTACCTTCAACCACCCCAACTCAGTCAAATATGAACTCACACCTCCCAAACAAATTAGGCCCAGAGTACTTCCCCCTCATCTAAACCATACTCCTAGCCAGAAACCCAACACTACTTCCAAACCAACCCCGGACACCCCCAATAAATTACTATCCACCTTTAAAGGAGCGCTTATTAATGCCCGCTCCTTAGGGGCGCATGCTATAGAAATTCACGACCTCATTATGGAATCACAGCTCGACATACTAGTAGTCACAGAGTCCTGGCTCCATCAAGCATCAGGTCCACTACTAACTCTGGCAATCCCATCCGACTACACCATATTTAGAACAGATAGGACCCATTCACAAGGAGGCGGTGTTGCTATAATAGTCGAGACTAAATTACAGCTTAGATCTTGTCCCATCGAAAGTATTGAAGGGTATGAAACATTACTCGTAAAATTTCCCATAAATGCTAAAACTACGATTAATTTAATAGTAATTTATAGAGCACCTAGCCCCAACAACCACCCAGAGACTGAAATTCCGTTGCTATTAGCTCCACTAATAAAACCTAGCTCAAAATATATCATCCTGGGTGACCTTAACCTAGGTTTCAATGACAGCCAAGATGCCAAAGCAGAATCACTTCACTCCGCCATGAAGGACATGGGTTTCAGCCAACTAGTTAATGCACCCACACATATCAAAGGCAGGACTCTTGATTGGATCCTCTCCCTTAATACTCCCATAACCATTGAGGCCATCTCCCCTCTTACTTGGACCGATCACCATAACATTGTATTTACAATCAATCCCTCCGAACCCACACAAAAGAAACCTAAAACCATGATTACCTATGAAACTAGAAACGCCCGCAAACTCACGCCAGAAAACCTCACGCCTCCTCTTTCAAAAATCCTAGATTCTACCTCGATCACTAGTGACAACCCCTGTCTCCTAGCAGACATATATCACAACTGCCTCACTGCAACCATTAATGCTATAGCACCGCTCACCACCAAGGCAAAACGCTCAGACAAGCGATCTAGCTTCTGGTTCAATGATGATCTTATCGCCCTCAGAAGAACCAAACGCGCGTGTGAACATGCCTACAGAAAGCATCCTACTGCAGAGGCAGAAAAAGCCTACCAAGAAATAAACAAAACCTATAAAACAGCTACTATTACCTACAAATCTAATGCATATAATAACAGGATCAGCAATGCTACCTCAGATACCAAGGAATTATTTGCCATTCTAAAAGAATTGGAAAACCCTACCCCAGCCATAAACCCAACCATCCCCAGCAAGGAATGGTGCACCACTATTCAAGACGCACTAACAGCCAAAATTGAACTACTCCAAATAAAAATCACATCCAAAAAACAATCACTAGCCAACAAACCTGCCCTCCTTAATCTAAATCGACCACATCAGGAATTCACCAGCTCCCCATTCCACTTCACACCAGTATCCCAAAATGTAGTGTTTGACACCATCGCCAAACTTAAAGCCTCCAACTGCAAAGGCGATTCTGTCCCTGCATCAGTAGTCAAATCCTGCGCCCACACCCTCACCCCCATTATCACCAACTTCGTGAACGCTTCCTTCAATGCTAACCTAGTACCAGCTAGCCTCAAAGAAGCCTGGGTCACCCCACTCTTGAAAAAACCTACTCTAGACCCTACTGTGCCCACTAATTACAGGCCAATAACAACTGTCCCATTTCTCCTCAAAATATTGGATAAATTAGCATACAACCAAGTCCAAACTCACCTCGAACAAAACCACCTCCTTGGCACGAGGCAATCAGGCTTCCGCCCCAACCATAGCACAGAAACGGCGCTCCTCGACTTAAGAATCCAGATGGATACCATCAGAGATTCAGGAAAACTCTGCATCCTCCTCCTACTCGATCTCTCCGCAGCGTTTGATTTAGTAGACCATAATAAATTGTGCGCCACACTAGCGAAAGACTTCAACTTCTCCACCGAAGCTACTACCTGGATCAAATCCTTTCTTGCGGACCGCACCTCCAGGGTCTCCATAGGTAAAGAAGCCGCCAACCCCATCATAGTACCCATTGGTGTCCCCCAAGGCTCCTGTCTCTCACCAACATTATACAATGCATACACTAAACTCCTCTTCTCAGCGCTAGACGACATGGGTGTCATCTACACCAACTTTGCAGATGACACCCAGATCCTCATCCCTTTATCGGGAGACTACACGCAAGACACCGACACTATCAACAAAATATATGCCATAATCCAAAATTGGATGGCACTAAATAGCCTTTGTCTCAATGATGAGAAGACTGAGGTTCTCATTGTGGGCTCCCAATCCAAAATAGAAGCATTACATGCTGATTACTCATCCATCAACATTGATGGCACAAACATATCAGTACTCAAACAAGTAAAAACACTAGGTGTCTACCTAGATGCCAACCTCACCATGACCAAGCACATTAACGCCCTCTCTTCCTCTACCTCCTACACCGCAAAACTTATTGCTCTCAGTCGCCAATTCTTGACACCCACCAACTGTATCACGCTGGCAAGAGCTTTAATCTTATCCAGGCTCGACTACTGCAACGTACTCTACCTGGGTACCTCAAAAGCCAATTTAAACAAACTACAGCTTATTCAAAATAAAGCCCTTCGGGCGGCCCTTGGAATAAGGAAGTCGGATCACATTTCAAATATTAGAAGAAACCATCACTGGCTCCCCATCAAAGCCAGGGTCACATTCAAAGCCCTGTGCGTCACATTCAAATGCATCCACTCATGTGTCCCCATCTACCTCAACCACGCCATCACCACAAAAGTATCAAAGAGGCCCCTCAGATCTAACAGTCAACTACTCCTAGCTATCCCCCGCTACAAAACAACCAAGGCAGGAGGCAGTAGTTTCCAATACCTCGCACCCACATATTGGAACACTCTTCCCCTCCCCATCAAAAATGAGCAAACGTTCTCAGGCTTCAAGAAATCCCTGAAAACGTGGCTATTTAACCAAGACTAAAATCACCTTCCATGCTTCAGGAAATATCACTGTACTGAAGCCCTGCATTTAATGTCTTCGTGTATGATTATTTTGTATTCACATGCACTGCGCCCGATTGGCAATTTCCAAGAAATGTTTTAACCAAGCTGTCTGTAACATCGCCGTGGTACCCAAGGGTTTGGTCGAGTAATAAATGCAATAAATAAATAAAATTAAAAAAAAATGGAAGAGCATTTTCCATTATTCAGGAAATATCTCGACACGTAGGGATTCTCTGGGGCTATTTCCACGGCTCCATACATTGAGTAGCTGGACGTAACGGTGACGTAACGGTGAGAGGGAAGGTGGTGCAGGCTCCCCTACTATATTCTGAAAGTTCCACTGTCAATTCACTTGGCAGGGAACTGCTCAGCAAATTAAACATGAAAATATAATGTACAGATCATGCTATAGTTTACTCCATACCTGGGATGTGCATTATAAGGGCAATGCTGATAATACACACAATGACAAGGGAAGTGGTGGTTCACCGGACTCATGTGGACCGGGACATATTCATTTAGGGTATTACTGTGCTCATGTAGGCGGTGCCTCAGATCGCTAAACAGTGTTGGCCAGTTGTGTCACCTGAGGTGGTTGCAGGTAAACAATATTGTTGCTGGATTTACAGCGATTGTTGGTCTCTGACAAGGGGGTTTTCATGCTAGGAATTGACAGGGACAGGTGTGAGTGGCACACAATGCTCTGTATATGTCATACAATACAATTAAAAGAAGTGATGGATGACAAGCTGTTTTTGAACAGTGACAAAAATAGGATGATAATATATGAGATTTTGTATCCCCTGTGACATGAAGGTACAGTACTGAAGGATGCAGTGCACCATGATGGTAGTACTAACTCCAGCTCACTATTTCTTGACAAAGATTTACAGCACATGCCTTTGCAGTTGTGGACTACAAATCCACACAATGTAGGACTACTGAAAGACATGACCATGTGTGTATAACATTGAAGCCAGGTGCAGTGCTACCCAGGGTAAAACAATAACCATTATCAAGGGAGGTGGAGAGGGTATTAGAAAGACAATACAGGCCCTACAGGACCAGGGGATCATTGTGCCATCAACGTCTCTGTGTAACACAGCGATATACCCTGTCAAAAATGAACAGTGGGAAAATGGAGAATGATTCAGGACTGTTGGCCCCTAAAAGACGTGGCACAGAAACAATTCCAGTTGTTCCTAATCCTGGGGCAATTTTATGCAGCGTCCCTAAAGAAGCCAAAGAAGCTTCACTGTAGTGGACTTGAAAAATGCATTCTTCTTGATTCCACTCCATGCTGAGTCGAGGTACCTCACGGCATTTACACAGGGCCAGACGCATTTTGAACATACTAGGCTACCTCAGGGGTACTGTGAGAGCCCGAGCATCTTTAACAGAATACAGCATGGTGATTATGGGAACATTCAGGTACCCAGCACAATTATCCAGTACGTGGACGATCTGTTAGTGTGTAGTGACAGTGAGCAGCACCGCCAAAGGGTTTCCATTACACTCCTACAATTGTTGGACTATAAGGGGTACAAGGTCGACAAGACTAAGTTGCAATACTGCCAACAGGAGGTGCTCTATCTGGGACAGTTCATATCAGCAAATGGTAAAAGAATTCTACCAGATAGGGCAACGTCAGTACGCGCCCCCTTGAGACCGGCCTCAGTTAAAGAAATGCAGACATTTTTGGGGCTGTGCAACTACTGTAGGGCATACACAAGACCACTTCTACAGCCCTTCAGGGAAGCACAAAATACAAAGGACTATAAGTTACAGTGGACTGCAGATATGATCAAACAGTTCGACAATCTAAAAGAAGTCATTAGTTCAGCACCCATACTGGCCACCCCAGACTACACACAGGAATTGTTCTCACATTCAGATGGCCAGCTCATGACTGCAGTATTGACACAGAAAAGCACTATGGTCCATAAGCCATTAGCCTATTACAGCGGCACACTGGATTCAGTGATGCAAGGGCAGAAGCTTTAGCAGCTGCTGCTTTTGCAATAGAAAGAAGTTCTACTATTGTAAAGGGGTGTTCAGTTACATTGTATGTGGAACATTCTCTATTTGCCATTCTAGAAAGGTCTAAGTCCACCCAGACTATACAGAGATCTGCGGCATACAAGATTATTATTTCAAAGCCCCACATACATGTGGTTAGATGCAAAAGAGTGAATCCTGCCACCTTCCTAACAGTTATGCCCACTGCCGAGGATCTGACGTTGTACAACTGCACAACATACGAGGGGGAGGAGGATGACATCCCCAAAGCGAACGATTGCGCATTGGCAGAGTGTGAGGTACTCTTCGTTGATGGGTCATCCATAATTGACCAGGGGATGGACAGAGACATACAGGGGCAGGGGTGATTTGACTTGAGAAAGGGAAGTATGAGACGTGGTCATGAAAAGATTGCCGATGCATTAATCTGCACAGGCGGCGGAACAAATGGCGCTCATTGAGGCATTGAGAGAGTCCTAAGGGTGCCATGTCACAATATATTCAGACTCAGCGTATGTCACAACAACTGTGCACGCTGGTCTATCCCGCTGGAAGAGGAGGGTTTTCGGAGGGCGGATGGATCCCCAGTGCATCATGCAGCACTGCTAGAAACACTAATACAAGCTTTATCCCAGCCATCTGTTGTGGCGGTCGTCAAGTGTGCCGCCCACACTAACGGGACTCAAAATGACAGCGTATCTACCAAATAAAATGCCTGCTGAGTACATCGTGACCACTCCACCAGCAAGCAAACATCCAACACCTTATACAGCATTGCCTATCTCCCAGATACTTGAGTTATAGGGTAGGGCACCAGAAAGGGAGAAGGAAGTGCGGCTATAAAGGGGATGCAAGCAATACCCAATGGATCTATTATGGAGACCAGAGAGCTCTGGGAAGACCGTAATAGCCCAGGAGCTGCTAGCCGAAGCATTTGAACAGTTACACTATCCATCCCACAGTTCGAAGCAGCACATCACAGCAGATATACAGGAGTAATGGTTTATACCAAACATCCAGGAGAGCATCACAGAAAAGTGTTGTACATTGCATCACTTGTCAACGTTTTAGTACAGGGATGGCACTACGGATGTTACGGGGTACATTGCCATGCCCTACTCGGCTGTTCCGTGAATTACACATAGATTATATTGATATGGGTGAGCGTTGCAATGGCTCCAGGTACCTCATAGTAGTGGTTTGCCCTTTCTCAAGGTGGGTGGAAGCGGGGCTGCCAAATGTGCTGCTATATTCTTGGTACCCAAGGTTTTCCCTCGATGGGTGTGGGTGAGGTTTTAAGGTCAGACAATGGCACACATTTTTTCAATTCACTGTTTCAGCACGTCATGGCACTACTTGGCATTAAGCACTGGAAGTGTTCAATTTACCACTCACAGGAAACAGCGTTGTGGAGAGGATCAATGGGCACCTCAAAAGCAAATTGTCCAAACTTTGTACCACATTGAAGAAGAACTGGGTGCACTGCTTGCCCCTGGCCCTCTTTAGTCTACATAACATAACTCAGACCTGGCGGAATGAAAGGCACCCGCGAGCACAACTCAGAGTTTGCCGGTCCAGATACAACGGTACTAGCAAGCTAACCGGTACCGTTGTATCCGGACCAGCAAACTCGTAATGAGGCCCTCAGTGTTGTAGGGAACAGAACATGTAAGCAAAGATTCAAGATGACGATGGGCACAGCATGATTCAGGGTCACCCTGAGTATGAGATGCAGGGTAGGTCCAACATGAGAGTTGAGAAGGTGAAGCTCAATGTTTCCATAAAGTCAAATCCAGGCATATTGACAGATCATATCACAAAGCTGATGTGAATTGTATCAATGGAAAAGCTGGTACGAGAGCACAGGCAAGAAGTATATGGACTGTGTTTCCGCAGCAAGGGTACAGTCTTTGTCGGCTCGAACAAACGTTGCAATAAGACTCTCCTGATTGCGGGTATGAAGAAGGGAACAGCAGCTATAATGGATTACTACTGGGTATGTGGCCAACAAGCTTACTTGGGCCTCCCACCATCATGGAGGTGCTGTTGTTCCCATAGCCACGTTGCACTCGGCGCGACTAGTAATCCCAGAAGAACACCTGAATGGTGCACTGCCTGCAGAGGAGCCAACTAGCCCTCCCGTATTCAAAGAAGAAGAGAAAAACCTGTTGTCCACACAAGAGCTCTGCATCCTGCCAGAAAAAGGACAGTTCCAACAACTAAAGATGATGAAAAGATATAATTACATATCCAAAGACTCTTCCGCATTGCTTGCTGAAATACCAGAAGAATACAGGCCCTTCAGCTCAGCAGAATCCTTTTTTGCATCTCTACTGTTGCCATGAGTACAGGCTGCAGGAAACGCCAAATGGTTGCAGATCATGCGCTTGGAGCTAGTCCAGCTCGCCAATGATACAGAGAATGGGCTCAATGTTTTCAAGGTTGAATGTGTGCAGTGAGACTTATTACAATGCAAATCCGCTATATGCTGGACATGTTAACAGCAATCGAAGGTGGGCTTTGCAAAAGGTTTGGCGATTCTGGCATCGATATCTCACATAATTGCAGCCATCCATGGGCTGGGTGTTCGTATGAAGAAGGAGGGAGGAGTGGAGGAGAGTGGCTGGTTCACTATAGCATTTGACTGGGCCCCATCGTGGCTCGCAGCGTCCATGAAGATGTTGATGCCCATCATTGTGTTCATCCTTGTTATTTTCTGCCCCTGTGAACTGAGCCTTCGATGTTGTGCCAATGTGGCACCCAATAGTGCAAGAATGATGTTATCAATTGGGGTTTCAAAAGCACCTCGTGAGACAAAGTATTGACGTACAGACTGATCTCCCAAGGTGTGGCTCTAAGCATGAAATGCTCCCCATCCTGTATGGAAATTAAGTTGATCACCTATACCGCACTATCATTACTCGGCCCCTTGATATAGAGAATTATACAGAGGTTTGGGTGGCCCAGGCACGGGATAGGTGATGCATCTATATGACTTGCTCACCTGAGGAATATGGGCACAGGGGGGAGAGTTTGCGGTCAGTATGCAGAGTACTGTAAGGAAGGCATGGGATCAAATAGTAAGACTGTCACAATTGTATGAAGGAAGCTCACTGACCTGAGCCTTTGAGTTAGCAAGGTAATCCCCAAATTCATCAGACCCCTGGATGAAACAGGAGGTCGTGCAGAATGGGGAAAACCCTAATGAGGGGGAAAAACTGTGGTGCAGGTTGTCTGTCGGAAGGAGGAGTACTTGATTTCCAGACGTCGGAAGGTTTCAGTGGAGAGGGTGTGGATTCCTTTGAGTCTCAGTAGATATAGAAAGGGGTTTAAAGGAAGGAGTCTGGGAGAAAGGTCTAGTAAGAAGAAGAATACACAATAATGAGAGGGAACATAATTGGAAGGGTGGTAAACTGGAGCGAGTGCGCCTAGATGAAAGATGTTTCTGAGTATGAAAGGAAGGAAGTGTGTGCACCATAGCTGCAGGAGCTGTAGGTCAAATGACGCAAGGGGTGAGCGGTGCAGAAGGCGGATGTTCCGCTGTCGAGAAGTGTGTGATATTAAATGGAGGCCAGGAGCGCAAGTAGCGGACGAGCCGCTGTAGCGATATATTGAATTCAGTGTTCTTGGCAGGAAGGAACAGAACAGCTCTTTTTGCGGAAGGATCGGGCAGAAATCCTCCCAGCAAAACTTACTGGAAGAATAGCAGATATATAGTAGTTCCGTGGCAGGAGGAAGTAGAAAATATGAATAGCATGGATGGGCTAAGAAAAAGGAAGGCACGAGTTGCACAAGAGGAAAGGGAGCCGTTGGACAGAACTGCGTAAGATAGAAGGAAAGCTGGGAAAGTAAATACCAGGTTTGGGTGCAGAAGGCAAAGCTGAGGATTTGGGAAAGCAATTGTCTGGGAGTAGGAACTCAGCAACATGATGAGCGTCACATGAAAGTAGCAACACAGTGATCTGAAGTGCCATTGTGTTAAAATAGGAACTGCCCAATGTAAGGAAGGCATGGTATCAACTTTAAGAAAGACACAGTGATCACAGTTCAAGGGTGAGTATTGAACTATTACAAGGGTGTGAAAAATGCCTATCTAAACCTATATCTACAGATGGGAGCAAGCTACGACCATCAAATAATAATAATGCAGTCCTAGTGGAGTCTTGTCAAAATAAAAGGGCCTATACCAAAAATAAATATTGCCAATCCTTACCACTAATTTACGAATAATATGGGGGAATGTTCATGAAAAAGAAAGAAGTGTTCACAAAATAATATGTCGGGTTGCTCGGGCCATTGGTCTCCCTTGCCCATGTTTTCAGCACAGGGCAAGGCGGGTCACTGGAGCAAAGCACGCGCTCTGGCTTCTGCGGTGCGAGGATACAGTCCAATTTTCCCTGTTCAGGACCTTCTGTGTCCAAGTCTCTTTACTTCTCGCAAGTCTCTTGACTCAGAGGGCTTGCTGTACCAGAAACAACATGGAAGCGTTCTCTTCAGTATTCAATTTGGGTGTTCACCCTGGATCCCCTAGGCCGGGCTCAGATCCTTTTCTCAAACAAAAATGTCAACGTTGAACCACCCTCTTCTGGGCTCAGATCCCTTTAAAAACAAGGTTCAGAAAATTATTTTTCGGGTGACTCACCCCAGTTCCCCTCTTTTGTTACATTAGTCTCGCTCAGCTGGGCTCGGACCACTTGAGATGTACATTACACTATTGAAGACTTTTGAATGTGCACAGCGTTTAGCTTGACCCGTTGCATGACCACTTCGATCTCAATATTTCTTTCTTTCACACTCAGCATCAGTTGATACCTAACAGAGACTTTTGAATGAGCCCCCACATGGCACCAGACCACTCTGTGTATGGTATATTTTCTTGGCCTCCCTAAGTTCATTTACAAAGTTCAACTATTTCATTTGGCTTCCAATGGTATTTGGGCTGCTCATCACAAACCCTCACACACTGTTCTCTTTATACAATGTTGCCGCTTGGAACCTTGGTTCAAAAGACAAGCTGGTTTGGTATTAGTCTCTCTGACTCATCGACTGTGCTGGCTTTTCTGACACTGCATAGTTGTAGGAGCCAGGGGCAGTACCATGATGGCAATCGCTCCCCCCCCCCGCCTTGTTTATCGATGCAGGAGAACCCTGGATACGTCTGACATCCTGTGCAGGTTTGATCAGCCTTAGTACTAGTATTCGGTTTCTTACTTTCCAAGGGTCACGAAAATAACAGTCTTTAAAGGTCAAGGGTGCTTCTCTCCTTGCAACCCTCTACGGTCTTGCCGTCTTTCTCCTGCTGTCAAACTGCCATCTTGGAACTGCTGTTTCCTCATGTGTTTGCCTAGCTCAGAGTGTGCTATCGTGCTCTGTCTTTTATCCATGTGGGGAAGTGTGATGGAAGTCAAGTGTGTGTAATGATACATAATTGCCTGACCTTGCCTGACCATGGTGTTGGGACATTTGAGGTATATGGTCTGGTGTTAGTCCGTTGTTGCTCACGTTGAACTGTCTGTGAGAAAGTGTTTGTGTCAGGAACGGGGAGGGGGATTGAGTTACTAGGTATCCTGCCTGGTAAGAAGGGGAAAAGGTGTTACAAGGAAGGGGATACCATGTCTGTCTCACCCTGCGGTGTCCTACTTATACTCCCCAAAAGACCCCTCATCCAAGTGATCTTCCCACACTGGTCCACTCCCAGGAACTGGATCCAAAAGCGATGGCCTTTTCTTGGCCACCTGTGTGTATAAGGAAGGCATTGTATCAAGAATAGACAGACACAAGTGATCACAGTTCAAGGGTGTTTATTAAACTGTATAGGTAGGGTGGAAAATCCTAAACCTAAAATGGGAGCAAGCTACAACCATCAAATCAAAATAAGGCAGTCTTAGTGACGTCTTGTCAAATAAAAAGACCTATACTAAGAAAAACCATTTTGCTAATCCTTACGCTAAACACAAAAGAGTGTGGTATAGGGCTCACAAGAAATAAAGAAGTGTTCACAAATAATATGTCAGTGGCCCTCACTATAACTCTGGCGGTAGCCGTGCCCGTATTAAGGGCACGGCTGCCGGCGGGGTTGATTTTTTTTCCGGCACCCGCGAATGGGCAATAACTGGGTCAAGCCGAGTTTGGCGGACCCAGTAATTGCCCATTTGCGGGTGCCGTTATGCACCGGCGCAGCTGTTGCCTTTCTGCCACACTCATGATGAGGGCCAATATGAGGTAGTTGTGGTCTCCCTTCCCCACATTTTGAGCATGGACAAGGCGGTACTCTGGAGCACAGCACACGCTCGAGCTTTCCTCCTGATGCATTCAAAATAACAAAACATTTTCCTTTCTACTTGTACGTTGGGTGATGCTTTTTTCACCCTTGGATCCCCCTCTGTGGTATTCACAAATCTTAATGGGCCTCATTACGACCCTGGCGGTACGGACTGAATGGCGCCGTAAAAGGTGCCGGCGTCGTTCACTCCGTACCGCCGCATTACGAGTTCCCCTCGCGGGACACGGTAAGCATGCCTGGGAAAACCAGGCGTGCTTACCGGGTCCCGCGAGGGGAAGAGGGAGCAAACAATGGGCCATCTCGTAATGGCTCTTTGTTTGCTCCCTCTCCCATTCAGCCCTATGGGGGCTGAAATGGGAATGGGGAAGGACCGTGTCCGGGTCCTCGGAGGGAGGAATTACCGGGCCATTCCGAGTTCGGAAGGGCCCGCTAAGTCCTCATTCCGAGGACCCGGACCCCGACGCGATTTCGGCGGCAGCCATGCCACCAATAGCGGCATGGTTACCGCCGAACTCGTAATGAGGGCCAATGTCTTTTTAAACAGTTCAAGGTGGACAAGCCTCTGCTGGGTTCACTCTTGTCAATACACTGTTCTTTGGCACTTTAGACTTTGGGTTCACTCTAGCCTATCTTACAGTTCCTTCTGCTTTCTTATAATGTGGGATTCACTTACCTTATTCACAATCGTCTGCCGGTAACAGACTTTTGACTGTACAGAGGAATCTACTAGACTCCCGTATCACCACTTTGACCCTCTTCTCTCCTTTCCCAAGGCCTTCTGGTAATAGTAGTTTCAACAATCAGGTAATCTCCCAGATTTTCCTGAGTGAGCACCCACATGGTGCCTGGCTCATATGCAGCTGTCTTTCCCCTTTTACATCAACAGTTCTTTGTACATTCTGCAATCATCCGTTTGCTACTTTTGTTCAACACAGTTGGGTTTCTTTATCGGTCCTCCCCTCGACTCACTGGCTTGTGATGAACCACTTGGCTTTCTTCGTATCGTGTGTCAGGCCGGTACCATGGTAGTAGGCCTCTCCCTCTGTCCTGCTTATCAGCATAGGCATGCCCCATGTACCGTTGACATCTGCTGCAACACACTTGGGCTATTGTTCACTGTCTAACAATTACTTCCGCGGAGTTCTCATGGGCCTTGATCGGAAAGGGCAAGGTCGCTTCTCTCCTTGTCACCCTCTCGGTTCACGCCGTCTTTCTCCTCCTCTTGAACTGCCGTGCCTGGATAGCTGTCTCGTTGTGCGGTCCGCCTTGCTCGTATGCTGCTCTCATGCTCCACCTGTTATCCCTGTGGGGAAGCGAAAGGGCCATCAGGTGTGTGTGATTCTTGTCAATTGCCTGACTTTGCCTGACCCTTGTGTTGGGACACATCAGGTAAACGGCTCTGGTGTTTGTCGTCTTTCGTGATGCGCAAAGGTGTTAGAGTTGGAAAAGGGGGGTAGAGTGTTTGTATATCCTATGGGGTAGGATGGGGAAAAGGTGTTATAAGAAGGGGCATACCGCGTCTCACCTGTCGGTGTCCCACTTCTACTCCCAGAGGACCCCCCTGTCCAGTGATCCTCCCTCATTGGTCCACCCCTAGGAACTGGATCCAATAGCGATGGCCATGTCCTGGCCACCTGGATGACAGATGCCCAGGGACTAGTTAGGGAGACAACTTCACGTTTCTCACAGATGACAGATCCCTGGGGATTAAAGGGTGAGACACCTTCAAGTTTCTCAAACCCCTATCTCGTGTCATGTCGTGCTAGACTGTTTTAGAGGTTAATAATGTTGACCTAATTTGGCGACCATCTTGGGAGCACCTGTATTCAATGGTGAAGTTGTCTGATCTTCCATTTATCCCATATTTTCCACGATTTGGAAAGATACTTGACAAAGACAGACAGAAGCGATCACAGTTCAAATGTGTTTTTTAAACTTCAACTGAGTTTGAAAAACGCCTATCTAATCCTATATCTAAAGATGGGAGCAAGTTATGACCATCACATAATAATAACACAGTCCTAGTGGTGTCTTGCCAAAATAAAAGGGCCTATACTAATAAACCTATTGCCAATCCTTACCTCTAAATACAAATAGTGTGGGTAACAGTGTTACTAAAAAAGAAAGAAGTGTTCACAGAATTATACGTCAGGATGTTAAGGCTGTTGGCCTCCCTTTCCCACATTTTCAGCACAGAGATAAGGTGGTGCACTTGAGCTTAACAGAGTCTCTGGCTTCTGCAGCACGAGGATACAGTTCAAAGTTTATCATTAGGGCCTTCTGTGCCCAAGTCAGAGGGCCTGATGCGAAAAACAAATAATACGTTCTTCATCAGCCGGGCTCAGATACCCATTTGACTTAATGTTAAAACATTCAGGTGTATTCCTGTGCACCCCAGAACCTCCTCTTACCACTATGCTCGTAGGATATTCCTGTATCAATTTTCTCAGGTGATTCACGGCTCACCTCGATCCCCTTAAGCCGTGCTCAGATCCTTTTTAACACACTGGCCCTCATTACAAGTCAGGCGGTGGACCATGGTGCTATTAGCACCATGGTCCATGCCGGATTCCGCCATGGTGGATGGCAGAATTACTGCCCCATTCCAAGGTGAGTGGGGCGGTAATTCCCCATTCACCATTTGCCCTTCCCCATTCCCATTTTTGCCCCATAGGGCATAATGGGGATGGGGAAGGCGCTAATTACGGCACCGTAAATTACGGTGCCGTAATTAGCACCAAGGTCGCTTAGCGCCTTGGACTTTAACGCCTGCAAAAACAGGCGTTAAAGTGTGAATCAGGCGTTAAGGGTTAACGGCACCGACGGTGCCGTTAAACCCTTAACGCCTGACTTGTAATGAGGGCCACTGTTCAATTAGTCTCCCTCAGCCGGGCTTGGGCCAATTTCAAGTCATCAACCTGCTTTAACTTTCTTTAACATCGAAGACTTACGATTGTGCACAAGATTTTACTTGACCCATTGCAGGACCACTTTGATTCACAATTATTTGTCACTCTTTTGCATTTGCCATCTTTCAGTTGGATACCTTACAGAGACCTACGAATGAGCACCTATGCGGTGTGGGCCACTGTGTCTAAGGTAGCGTATCTTGGCTTCAAAGTTCAAATACTCAATTGTTCTTCAATTTTACTTGTGTTGATTATCACATACACTTCACATACGGTCTGCTTTCACTATACGATGTTGCCGCTTGCAACCTTGGCTTCAACACAGAGCAGTCTGGTATCAGTCTACCAAACTCACCAGCTGTGCTGACTTTGCTGGAGCTGCTTTGTTGTAGGAGCCAAGGACAGTATCACAGAGGCAAGCGATTCTTCCCGCCTTGGCTATAAGCACGGGAGAGCCCCGGGTTCCCCCAACACACAATGCAGGATTCTTCAGCCTTGTTTCCTGGTCTTATGTTTTCCACTCAATGGCACTTCGCTCTTTGCAATCCCCTTCAACTTTACCGTCTTTCGCCTTGTTTTAGACTGACATCTTGGAACTGCTGCTTCCTCATGTGTTTTGCCTTGCTCGTGTGTTTTGCCTTGCTCATGTGTTTGCCTTGCTCAGAGTGTGCTCTCGTACTGCGCCTTTTGTTCGTGTGGGGAAGTGTAATGGAATTCAGGTGTATGTGTAATGGCAGTAATTGCCTGACCCTGCCTGACCATTGTATTGGGACCTGTCAGGTATACGGTTTGGGTGTTAGTCCGTTTTCTCTGATAGCGGGCTATCCGTGAGAAAATGTTCATGTTGGAAAAGGGGGGGGGGGTTGAGTTCCTAAGTATCCTACTTGTTAGGATGGAGTAAAGGTGTTACAGGGAAGGGGATTCTGTGTGTCGCGTGTCACCATCCAGTGTCCCAATCCAGTAATCCCCAAAGACCCCTCACCCAGGTGCTCCTACCACACTGGTCCACCCCCAGGAACTGGATCCAAAAGCTATGGCCATGTCCTGGCCACTTGGATAACAGATCCTCAGGGACTAGTGGGTGAGACACCTTCAGGTTTCTCACATACCCTTCCTCCATGCGATGTAGCCGCATCTGTTTCACAAGGCAACTGAGAAAGTTAATCCACATTTCCTTGGTATTTGCCTTTTCGGTGCTCCACAATGAAGCAGTAGGGTTGCAGGTCTACGAACCATCGCATGACTCGAGGGTTCGAGTTTTTACACAGGCTAATCCAAACCTTTGGAGAATGATCTGTGACGACTGTGAACTTCCTTCCTAGGAGGTAGTATCTAAGGTGGGTGATGGCCCACTTGATGGCAAGGGCCTCTAATTTCAGCACAGAATAATTTTTTCACATGGGAAGAGTTTGCGACTAGTAAATAAAATAGGATTTTACAATCTGTCGCAAATTTGTGACAAGACTGCTCCTAGCCCTGTAAGGGAGGCGTCTGTTTGTAACACAATCTCCTTCAAAAACTCTACTACCCTTAGGATCGGGTTCTGGCACAGGTTCTGTTTTAAGTTGTAACATGCATCGTCCTCGTCAGCCCATGAATTTTCTGGGGTTTGGTGTTCTTTATTTTGTCTGTTAGCCTAGCTGTTCTGTCCGAGAAGTTTGGGATAAACCTACAGTAATAACCAATTAACCCTAGGAATGCTCTGAGATCTCTTTTAGTTTTAGGTGTAGTGGTATCTATGACGGCTTTCACTTTTTCGCGTTGAGGTTGGACGCTACCATTCCCTACAAAGAAGCTGAGGTACTTCACGGCTGATTGAGCCAGCTTACATTTAGATGGATTGGCAGTTGGGCCAGCTTCTCTGCAGGCGGTCATTATAGTAAAGAGATGGAAAAGATGGTCTTCCCAGTCCCAGGTTTTACTATAAATGACTGTATCGTCAATATAAGATCCACAGTAATCATAATAGGACTGTAATATTCTGTCCATAAGACGTTGGAAAGTGGCAGGGGCCCTGTGTAAGCCAAAAGGGAGGACTTTAAACTGGAATAGTCCCAGGGGCTTTGAGAAAGCTGTCTTTTCCTTATCAGGTCCATGCACTGGGACCTGCCTGTACCCCATGGTTTATTTATTTTATTTTTTTATTTATTTTTTGCATTTGGATGTACGCCCAAACCCTTGGGTATCACGGCGTAATTACATATATCTTTGTTAGCAACTCAGGGTTACATACATTTAAAATTACAGCAGAATACATATTTGCGTTATCAGGTCTGGGTTACATACATTTTTAGGTTGCAGCAGTATAACAGGCGTATATAGATATAGTCTATCATATGACATAGCAATGATCTAGTGTTGCTTGGGATTTATCGTCTAAGGGTAAAGAGTATTTAGTGAGTATTAGTACTTGTTGAACAACCAGGTTTTGAGTTGTTTTTTTAACTTAGGTAGCGAGGTTTCGTTGGATAGATGGGGTGGGAGAGAGTTCCAGATACAGGGGCTGCAATGGTGAAGCTGGCATTGCCTGCTCTTGTGGTGGTAAAGCGTGGTATGTGCAGTTGGATATTTGCATTGGATCTGAGATATCTTGGGGTGGCTTTGCGTGCAATGCAGTTGTTGAGGTAGGTAGAGGCAGTGTCAGATAGGCATTTGTGCGTGATTGTGAGTGTTTTATGGAGGATTCTGGACTGTACTGGGAGCCAGTGTGCCTCTCTTCTGTGTTATGAGATGTGTTCACTTCTCTTAATGCCCAAGGCTGCTCTAAGGGCTTTGTTTTGTAGGAGTTGGAGTTTAGTTGATAAGTACAGGGTTGATAAAAAAGTAGCGTTTCTGAGTTTATCAATCAATTTGTCGATGTGTGGCATGGGATAAACATCGAAGTTGAAGATGGCATTGAGCTGGCGGAAGTCTATGCAAAACCTTGAGGAATGGTCAGGTTTTGTTGCCAATACTATAGGGGGGGACAATGGGCTTGAAGGGGGCTCAATGATATTCACCCATAGCATTTTATTCATTTCCTCAACCACTATCTGTTTACAGGCTTCCGGGAGTCTATATGGTTTCAGATGGACCACTTTTCCTTTGGGTGTTCTAATATAGTGATATGTGCCTTGCACTCTTCCTGGTTTCTCAGAGAATACATCAGGGAATGGGGCAACTAAATCTTTTAAGCCTTCTTGTTGTTGATTAGATAGCTCTTGAGGAATTAACTCAAAAATATCTATTTCTCTGGTACCAAACAGGATAGTATTGTGGCATTGGCAGCGTAAGGATTTTCCTTCCACTCTTTTAAGAGATTTATGTGGTAGAGATGGGTCTTTTGTTTCCTATAAGGTTGGGCTACCTTACAGGTACAAGTTCCTATTTGTTCTAATATTGCATATGGCCTATGCCACTTTGAGACAAATTTGTTTTCCGAGGTAGGTAAGAGGACTAATACCTTTTGTCCTATTGAAAATTACCTTAGGTGTACTTTTTGTCATAGGCGGACTTTTGTTGTGTTTGGGCTTTCTCCATATGAGTATAGACTAGACTTCAAACAAGTTTCACATGCGCTTGCAATCTGGTAGCTGTTTGCGAAGGAGGAACGGGTACCTCTTCTCTTTCTTCCCAGGTCTCCCGGAGCATGTCCGGAACATCTCTAGGTTCTCTTCCATAAAGTAGTTCAAAAGGAGAGAATCCAGTTCTTACTGCAAATAGTGCCCAGGGGATCATGCAGTCCCAGTCCTTCCCGTCCTTATCTACCAATTTTCTTAGAATCATTTAGAGTGTTTTATTGAATCTTTCGACCAATCCATCTGTTCGGGAATGGTGAACTGAAGTTCTTAAGGTGGTAATATGGAGCAGCTTCTTTGAATACCCCCGTGAGTTTGCTCATGGAATTGGAACCTTTATCCGTCAGTATTTTCTTAGAAAAACCAACCCGGGAAAAATATGGTAATAGGTGTTTTAAAATGTGTTGGGTGGTGTTGTTTCTGCATAAGGAATGCCTTGGGGTATCTAATAGCGTAATCAACAATTACGAGGACATATTTGTTACCCAGTCTAGAGGTTTCCAACGGTCCAATGTTCTCCATGCCAATCCTTGAAAAAGGGACGTCAATTATTGGTAAAGGGTTCAGAGGGGCAGGCAAGGGAATGTGAGCACTGGTTTTCTGACATATTTCACATGTCTGAATAAAGTTCTTTATATCAGCATGGATACCTGGCCAGTAAAACCTTCCACTGATGTGCGCCTGGGTCCTAGATTGTCCTAAGTGTCCCCCTGTCAGATGAGAATGTGCAATCTCTAGCATGATTTTCCGGTGGGTTTGGGGGATTACTAGCTGACTTTTACTTAGGCCTTCTGTGGATGTTTCCTTTCTGTACAATAACCCCTGTTTTAGGAAGAAAAAAAGGATTTCCCTTCTCTAATTCCCCCCCTCCCCCCTTCCGCGAATTGCCTGTAAGCACCCTTCAGCAAGTGCTGGATCATTTCGCTGAGTGAAGGCTAGGTCGGGAAGGATGGTAGGTTCTTCTTCCCTTTTTACTTCAGTGCTGGAGGGTTCATCAACTTCCCCAAAGCCCAAGGCACCTCTCTCAGTATCTTCCGGTTCACTCTCTCTAAAATGAGGAAATAGAGCCCTTTCAAGAATTCCTTGAGCAATTTTGTCCCCATGATGTACTTCAAATGGGATTTCACCATGGTTCTGTAAGAGAACCTTTACATCTCACTGGAAGTCGGGATCTATGATGCCTGCTAGGACATTCAGACCAAACATCCAGGCCAGGACAGATTTTGGGGCCAATCTTATATAATACCCAGGAGGGGGTATTAACATATGTCTGTGGGAATCATTCCTCTTTTCCCTGGGATAGTAGAGTCTCTGCTGCTACAGATGTCAAAGACTATTGATTCTTTCGTGGCAATAAAGTGGTCTGAGGCTCTATGACTAAGCTTCTGGAATTGTAGGGTTCCCCAATTTGTTTCAAATGAGTCACATCCCACCCCTGACACCACATGTAAGCAAGGCATGGTATCAACAGTAAGACAGACACAAGTGACCGCAGTTCAAGGGTGTTTATTGAACTTCAATTAGGGTTTGAAAAACATCCATCTAAACCTAAATCTACAGATGGGAGCAAGCTACGACCATCAAATACTAATAACACAGTCCTAGTGGTGTCTTGTCAAAATAGAAGGGCCCATACTAATAAACCTATTACCAATCCTTCCCTCTAAATACAAATAGTGTTGGAAACATTGTTACTAAAAAGAAAGACGTGTTCACAAAATGATATGTCAGGCCGTTGGCCTCCCTTCCCCACGTTTTCAGCATGGGACAGGGCGATATACTCCAGCTGTAGCACAGTCTCTGGCTCCTCTAGAAAGAGGATAGTTCAAGATTTAGCACCAGGGCCTTCCATTTCCAAAGTCTCTTCTTTCAGAGGGCCTGATGTGACAAACAAATAATGCGTTATTTTTCTCTTTTGGATTTCACAAATACTCGATTTCTCAGGCTATTCACTATGTATTTCTTTCTTTATTTATTGTTTGCTTTTTAAGCGCTTATACTATACAAGAAAATACTGTTTCGAAGCCCCCACAGGGCAAGGGAGGGAGCAGCAGTGGGAAATACATTAAAGTACATTAAAACAAAATGGGCCTCATTACGAGTCTGGCGGTAACCGAGGCGGTAAAACCGCCTGGTTACCGCTGGACTCGTATTACCATTCCGCCTCCATGATTCCCGGAATTACCGGGGCATTACAACCCCGGTTTCCCGGGAATCACGGAAGCGGAATGGTGTTAATCCCCATTCCCATTGAGTCCTATGGGACTCAATGGGAATGGGGATCATGGAAACACCCGCAGCATCTCGTGATGCTGCCGGTGTTTCCTCGTCCGCCTGCAGGCGGGCGGTGTTAAACCCGCCAGGTCAGACCTGGCGGGAACATCACCTCCCGCCTGCAGGAGTCGGGATCAGGCGGTCCGGAAACAATGGTGGCGGTGGGTTTACCGCCACCGTTATTTCCAGACCGCCTGATTTGTAATGAGGCCCAATATATAAGCGCAGTAGGGGAAGAGGAAGATAGGACAAACCTACTATGCCTTGTGAGTATTCAGAAAGTGCAAGTGCAGCAAAGAGGAAGACAGCGGGAAGTGCTGTGGAGTCTGAGCTCATCATGTGAACCATAGATGAAGTGCTAGGAATGTTGAGTGCTACACGGCCTGAAGCCACGAGGGGTGTAAGTGTGAGCTACCAGGGTGGAGGGTGTAGGTGTAAGTACAGATTGACAAGTGCTGGGCTGATTGGGTGTGGCATATCAGGGCCCCAAGGATGCATAAAGGCCCAGGACGCCAATCGTAGCAACTGTGAGATTAGCAGGGGAGAGAAGAAGGGATGGAGGAGGTAAAGAGGAGAGTCTTAAGGAGCTTCTGGAATTTAAGCAGCTACTGCTCAAGGCGCAGAGGTAGGGGAGGCTGTTCCAGAGGCGGGAGCCAGCTGAGGAAAATGAATGAACACCTGCCCTCTCTTTAGCAAAACGCTTTACGTACAGAGAGTTAAAGCCAGAGGAGCGTAGTGGTCGAGAGGGGGAGAGTTAGTAAGATAAAGTTGAAGATAGTGTGGTCCCTGCGCCCAGACCGCCTTGTGGATGATGCAGAGGTATTTGAATTTAATCTGTGCAGCAACCGGGAGCCAGTGAAGACTTTGCGTCCCTGGCCAAGGATACGTCTTGCGGCCCTATTCTGGAATAGCTGGAGGGTCCTCAGAGTGGAAGATGGTATATTCAGGAGGAGGCTATTGCAATAGTCAAGCGTAGAGAGAACCAGGGCTTGGGTCACATTGAGCCTCTGGGGGAAAGTGAGAAAAGGGAGAACTCCTATGAGGAGAAAGAACTGAAAGTGGGACTTCTTGGCAATGTCCTGAGTGTTAGGGGGGAAGGAGAGAGAGGAGTCGAAGATGACACCAAGGTTTCTGGCTTCAGAAGAGGGTGCCGGGGGAGAGCCCAAGGTGGAAGGCCAGAGTGAAGGGAAGAAGGAGGGAGCAGGGGTCCCGATGGGAAGGACCTCAGTTTTACAGGCATTGAGGCAGAGATCATTGGTGGTGCACAAGGGCTGGATGGCAGATAGGCAGTCAGGGATGATGGAGGGTGCAAGAGGGTCAGCAGGGAGAGCAAGAGCTGTGTGTCATCTGCATAACACTGGCAGTTGGAATAGAAGGAGGAGATGAGGTGTGGAAGCAGAGCAAGGTAGATGTTAAAGAACCAGGGTAGAGGATAGAACCCTAGGGGACACCGCAGGTGGAGAGGAGAAAGTGCCCAGGATGACTTGGGAAGAGCAGTGTGTAAGGAAGGATGTCAGCCAGTACAGTGACCGTTCCAAGATACCAAGGGTATCGTGGAGCCTTTGTACGTGATGGAATGGTTGACTGTGTCAAAGGCAGAGGAGAGATCGAGAAGGATAAGGATATTCACCTCAGATCCCCCTCAGCTGGGCTCAGATCCCCTTCTGAAACAATGTTCAACTTTTTGGGTGTATTCCTGTGTACCCCGGATCCCCCTCTGCCGGGCTCAGATCTTCTAAACACTATGAGCCTCATTACACGGATGGCGGTAGGGATTTACCGGTACCGCCTTACTACGAGGTCCCTTTGCGGGTTGGGGGATTTAACGCCTGCTTTTTGCAGGCATTAAAATCCAACCTGCTAAGGGACCTCGGAGCTAATTGCGGTGCCGTAATTAGCGCCTTCCCCATTCCCATAGAGCCCTATGGGGCAGAAATGGGAATGGGGAAGGGCAATGGCGGAAGGGGGATTTACCGGTAGGCGGAGGACCAAGGTGCTATTAGCACCTTGGTCCATGCCGGTAAAATACCAGCACCGCCTTGGTGGAAAGGGGAATTACCGCCCTATTCCAAGGTTGGCAGGGCGGTAATTCCCCCTTCCCCCATTGCCCTTCCCCATTCCCATTTTTGCCCCATATGGCTCTATGGGAATGGGGAAGGCGCTAATTACGGTGCCGCAAATTGCGGTACCGTAATTAGCACCCTGGTCCCTTTGCGGGTTGGTTTTTTTTAACGCCTGCTAAACAGCAGGCGGTAAAGTACCTACCCGCAAAGGGACCTCGTAGTAAGGCGGTAAGGGTTTACCAGTACCGGTGGCCTTACCGGTACCGGTAAACCCTTACCGCCGTCCGTGTAATGAGGCCCTATGATTGTAGGATATTCCTGTATCCAATTTCTCTGGTAATTCATGGCTCACCCCGGATCCCTCTCAGCCGGGCTCAGATCCTTTTTAACAGACTGTTCAACTAGTCTCCCTCAGCCGGGCTTGTGCTAGTTTCAAGTCATCGGGCCTCATTACGAGTTCGAACGGTAGCCGTGCCTGCATTACAGGCACGACTACCGCTGAGCTCGCATCCGTCACCATCACCCGCGAATGGGCACTTACCGGCCCATTACGAGTTGAATGGGCTGGTAAGTGTCCATTCGCGGGTGGCGGTAATGCCGTTCTCCTCATCCTCATTCTGCCCCATAGGACAGAATGGGAATGGGAGAGGGAGCAAACAACGGGCCATTACGAGATGGCCCGTTGTTTGCTCCCTCTTCCCCTCGTGTTTTCCCAGGCGTGCTTTCCCAGGCGTGCTTACCGTGTCCCGCGAGGGGACCTCGTAATGTGGCGGAACGGGTTGAACGGCGCCGTCACCTTTTACGGTGCCGTTTAACCCGTTCCGCCAGGGTCGTAATGAGGCCCATCAACTTTCTTTAACATTGAAGACTTTCGATTGTGCACAGGATTTTACTTGACCCGTTGCAAGACCGCTTTGATTCTAAATTTATTGCCAACTTTTAGTTGGATACCTTACAGAGACCTTCAAAAATAGCACACACGCGGTACCAGACCACTCTGTCTAATGTAGCGTATCTTGGCTTCAAAGATCAATCACTCATTTCACCTTCAATTTTACTCGTGTTGATTATCACTGTGGGAAAAGGTGTCTCACCCGCTAGTCCCTGGGAATCTGTCATGCAGGTGGCCAGGACACCACCATCACTTTTGGATCCAGTTCCTGGGGGTTGACCAGTGTGGGAGGATCGCCTGGATGAGGGGTGTTTTCGGGGAGTGGGACACCAGATGGTGAGACACGGTATCCAATTCCCTATAACACCTTTACCCCATCCTACCAAGTAGAAGGGAAGAGTTAATGCTGGGAGGGTGATAGAGGAGCAGTGTTGAGGGCTTTATGAATAAAAAAACCCTACACTTCCATCCTTTCCAACAAGTCTGGGAGAGTGGGAGAAGGTAGCAGAGTCAGTGTGAATAGCTACTAAGCAGACCTATGAGGTGAGGGTGATAAGATGGATCTACATGAAAATGTCGCGACGGAAAAGATTGAGGCAGGATACAATGGAGATGGAAGCTTTCCAATGCAACAATCTCAAATCCCGCCTTTCGAGATTGTAAAACATTACACAGAAATGTGAGAAACCTGAGGCTTTTATCCCAGGCTATTCCCAGGGATCCCAGACTCAGGTGGCCAGGGGAGGGCCATCGATCTTGGATCCCAACCCTGGGGGCAGACGAGCAAGAGAGGATCACCTTGGCAGGGGATCCTTGGGGACTATAGGAGACATGCCATTTGGCGAGGCATGGTATTCCTCCCATTCCAATACACCTCTACCCGACATCCCCTCTGTTGTCCTGGGATATTGTCAGCCGAGTCCCATCACACCCCAGTACCTTTCTGTAAGGAAAAGGAGAAAACGACCAGGGAAATTAAAACAATCTCTACAATCACAAGAACCCAATAGAAAATCCATTCACCCACCACAATACATTTACCCCCTTCATCCTGAAAAACAACTTACATGGGTTTTCCATGATCTTTGGAAAAACATATACCTCCCACAATACCTACTTCCATGCTAAAAAGTCCAACTTCTGGGACGAAGAGGAGGTAGATGGGAGTCATGAGGATTACCCATAGGAATCCATGGGCAGTGGATTCCTATGGGCAGTCTCCATGTTGTCCCGATAATGATGTCAGGCAGGGAGGGACAACTACTCACACCTGACTCCAATTAACTCTAACTGGGAGTATAAAAGAAGCAGCCAGAAACAGCATTTTGAGCGAGATGGGGATGCTGAAGGAACCGTGATGACCAGAAGGGGAAGTCAGCATCTGGGAGAAACTTGGGAAGCCAGAAGGGGGGGCGGACTGCCAAGCCACTGAGGTCTGTGAGTACAAAGGGGGCTACAGTGTGGCAGGTGAGCAGTGCCCCAGGGAACCAAACCTCCAGCTACACTTTTCTGGTAGTGTTTAAATCAGTGCTGGGTCCCTGGGTGAGTTCCAGAAACCCAGGTAGTTGAGGGGCAGGTGCTCGATCCCTGACCTCAAGTGAATCCCCATTGAGGACCCGCTAACACCTCATCACTGAGGGTAAAAGATGGAGACCTTGAGACTCAAGGGAAGCTAAGGCGGGATAATCTGTTGTGTCAAGAACTTTGTGTAAATCCCAAAAGGGCCCGTAACTGGTGAAGTGGGAGCAAAACCTTGAATGTGCATTCTGGAACCTGTAGTCTGTGAGGAGGTGCCTACAACGGACAGGGGGGGCGGAACCAACAACTCCCGGGAAACGGGCGGACACGGGGAACAACACGGAGGCAAGACCAGCGAAGGAACAGCAGTGACGAGCTGCAGCATGGAGGGTTGCTTACCGTATGGGTGCTCCAGCGCGGTGCAGGCGAAGTTCCGTATTCGCCAGCCCAGGCCAGAAGAAGGGCGGAGGCAGTACCAGGGAAGTCACCGCGACCAACATGACCAGTGGCGGAGGTCGAGCGGAGCCGGGATGCAGGAGTGGGAGAGCGCGCATAGCCGCCACAGTCTGCGGGAGAGGTCGGGAGGAGCCACGAAAAGCCCGAACCCGCCCATATGTGCTCGGGTCCCGGCAACACTTCGTCGACACAGGCAGGGGCACCACAGGACCTCCCACTATGCTACAAGGGCAGGCAGAAGTGACAGGGGCGGGTTCTAACTTTAAGGGAGGCGGGCCAACGGCTTCCAAGCCAATCACAACCGGGAAGGTCCTAAACCCTGCTGATTGGTGGGGCTTTGAAACCTCAGGGAAGGATAAAAGCTCGCGGATTCTAACCAGCGCTGTCTGTCATTTCCACAGGACACTGAGACGGAGAGTGGAGCCGACCCAGAGTGGTGGGCCTCTCCGGACCTCACGCATTAGGAGACAGACCCGTTTCTCAGGAACACACAAGGGACGAAGAGCCTACGGTGAAGGAAACCGTTTTGAACTCTTCAGTTAAAGACTTTGGCACTTGATTTAAAAATAAATATACTTTCAGCAAAAACCCCTTGACTCCCGCGTCATACTTTCACAAGTGGCGACGAAGGTGGGATTTATCGACGGCGCGATGGAGGCATTGATAAAAAACCCTGTCGGAAGGACAGCAACAGCTGCAACAGTTGGTTCAGATACAAACCCAACAAGCAGCTGCCGACAGGCAAGCCTTTCAACAGGCCATGCAGTTACAAAGCTCTGTACAAACTACTGCCCAGGATAAGCATCATGAAACCATCTCTAGGCTCACGGAGGTGGTAGCTAGCTCCAGAACTCAACCAATGGTCCCGTCCGCCCTACTACAGAAATACAAGGACAGCGAGGACCCAGTCTTTTTCTTTACCACGTTCGAAAGAATAGCGAGAAACGCACAGTGGCCACCAGAGCGTTGGGGATAATATGTCACCCCCCTTCTATCCGGCCTCATGCAGGGGGAGCCTACCAGGCGGTGAACCCCACCGGCAATACTCCCTATGGGGACATTAAAGTAGCGGTGTTGGACCGCCTTGGCCTCGATGAGGAGGCCTATCGCATCCAATTAAGGGACACCAGGTTAAGGGCCGGCGAGAGCCCCCGGCAATTGTATCACCGCATAAAGGACTTGGCGGAAAAATGGCTGTTGACCCCGACTCCCGCTACCCAGCCGATCCTTGAAAAGATCATCCTCGAACAGTTTGTGAACGCTCTACCTGGACAAATGCAGAGATGGGTGAGGCAACATCACCGACCATCTCTGACGGAAGCCGTGGATATCGCCTCGGCATACCAAAAGGCCGGATATCACAGAGCACAAACCCCTGGCATAACAGCTCGTATAGCAGTTCCAATAACTGACCCCCACTTGACCCGGGGAGCCAGACAGCTGAGATGGCGACCACCGGACGAGAACATCCGAAGACCAGATGATAAGAAATACGGGATGGAAGAAAAGCCTGCAGGGACCAGTCCAGGATATCGGCAACCGCAGTGCTTCGAGTGTAGCGAATGGGGACACATCGCCTGACTATGTCCCAGGAGAAGAGCAGCTGAGCCCATGGACATCGGATATCTAAACCCGCTACCAGTAGAAGGCCGGGCCGGTCCCTATGTGGTCGATATACGAGTTGACGGCCGACCCACATGCGCTCTACTCGACAGCGGCAGCAGACAAACCGCCATATCACCAACTGTAAGTAATAAACCTAACTTGCCTAATGTGTCTATACCTATTAAGTGTATCCATGGTGATATAAAACTATATCCAATGAAGAAGGTAGCTATTGAAGTAAACAGGGAAATGTCACCCCTAAGGGCTGCTGTTTTGCCTTTTCTGCCTGCCCCGGTAGTCATAGGTACGGATTTACCTAACTTTGACCAGGCCCTGACCGGTCGGGAGGGAAGAAGGGAAGCAGGATGCAAGCCAGACATAGGAGAAGATACGACTACCCCAGAAACCCCGATTAACAAAAAGAGACAAACTCGTTTAGAGTGGTGTCAGGCTAGTTATATGACTAGACCCATTGACTGGAAATTAGAAGACAACGAGGAAAGCATTAGAGGAGAGACCCTAACAGATAACACCCTCAAGATAGCCCTGGAAAGGGCAGCCCAAGAAGGGGATCCCGATGTTTCCAAGGGCCCAGGTTTTGTTCTACGGCAGGGCTTGCTATACCGCAGATACAAGGGGGACGATGGGTCGGTTAAAGAATAGTTAGTGCTACCGAAAACCCAACTTAGCGTGGTCATACAGTTGGCCCACAACCACCCCTGCGGTGGCCACATGGCTTCCCTAAAGACGCAACAGAACATACTCAAACGGTTTTACTGGCCAGGCCTCTATGGCGAGGTAGCCCAGTTCTGTAAGAGATGCCCCACCTGTCAGCTAACCAGCGGGGTAAAGCCAGCTAAGGCTCCTCTACAAAAGATGCCCCTTATCGCAGTACCATTCCAAAGGATCGGTATGGATATCGTCGGACCGTTAGAACCAGCCAGTAGAGGGTATAAGTATATGCTTGTCATCTTAGACTACGCCACCCTCTATCCAGAGGCCTTTCCCCTCAAAGGTACGTCGGCCAGACATCTGTGTGATCAGCTCATATCTTTCTTTGCCCGAGTCGGTCTACCCTCGGAAATCATCACTGACCAAGGAACGAACTTCATGTCAGCTCTACTCCGACAGGTGTGTGAACGCCTACAGATTAAACAACTCAGAACATCTGTGTACCATCCCCAGACCGACGGCTTGGTCGAACGTTATAATAAAACAATAAAGAAAATGATGAGGAGAGTGACAGGACCAGACGCCAAGAACTGGGATAGGGTGATACCCCTTGTACTGATGGTCCTAAGAGACACCCCCCAGTCCTCTACCGGGTTTTCCCCTTTTGAGCTGTTGTTTGGGAGACAACCCCGTACGATCCTAGACTTGGTTAAAGAGGAATGGGAAGCCTCTGATGAAATGTCCTTGACCGAATATACCGAAGAGTTGAAAGAACATTTAACTACGCTGAGAACTCTAGCGGAAGCCAACCTCTCTCGGGCACAGACAACTCAAGAAAGGAACTACAACAAGGGAAGCAGGATAAGGAGCTTCAAACCAGGTGACCAGGTACTCGTTCTTTTGCCTACCAGCGCCAACAAGTTACTGGCCAGATGCAGAGGACCCTACAAGATCACCGACGTTCTCAGTCCTGTGACATATAGAGTCCACCAACCCGACCGAGGTAACCCGGATCAGATATATCACATCAATCTACTGAAAAAGTGGAACGAACCTCTAATGGTGGCACTGGGAACCACCGGTGACATAGAAACCGTCGAAACAACGGACACTGGTTCTTTAGATCACGTCCAGTGGGGAAATGCATTAACCCCTGCTATGAAAGTAGAACTATTGGACAAACTGCTGCCCCACCGAGAAGCCTTTTCCACCTTACCAGGGCATACCGAATTAATCGAACACGAGATAAGGACAGAGCCCGGGAAGATAATACGTCTCAGACCCTATCGTATACCTGAAGCCCGGAGGCGCGTCATAAATACCGAAGTGGATGAAATGCTGCAACTAGACATCATCGAACCATCAAACAGCACCTGGTCCTCACCTATACTACTTGTCCCAAAACCAGACGGCTCCATACGCTTCTGTATGGACTACAGACATTTGAATGCCGTCTCCCGGTACGAGGCTTACCCGATGCCATGGATGGACGAGTTACTGGAGGGACTTGGCGCCGCACTATTCCTGAGCACCCTAGATCTAACTAAGGGATACTGGCAGATCCCTTTACGACCCCAGGACAAGGAAAAGACCGCCTTCTCTACTCCACGAGGATTGTACCATTTCAAGGTCCTTCCCTTCGGCCTACATGGTGCACCAGCCACCTTCCAGAAGCTTATGGACATCATACTACGACCTCATGAGGGGTATGCAGCGGCCTACCTGGATGATATCATTGTCTATAGTAAGTCCTGGGAAGACCACCTAACCCACCTAAAGGCGGTCATAGCCGACCTACATAGGGCGGGATTACACATAAATCCCCGAAAAACCACAATGGGAGCTCACGAAACTAAGTACCTCGGACATCTAGTGGGGGGTGGGGTTCTAAAACCACAGATGTCCAAAACGGACGCCATCCACCGGATCCCAACGCCAGCGAGCATGAAGCAGATACGAGCCTTCCTGGGTCTCATCGGCTATTATAGAAGGTTTATTCCCGATTTTTCCTCTATAGCCGCCCCGCTCACCGACGCGCTGAGGCTCAAAGATAACCCAGACTTGACAAACAATGATGCTGCCATAGGGGCCATTGCCTTGCTAAAACATAGGATCACGTCAGATCCCGTACTGTGTTGCCCGGACTTCCAGAAACATTTCTTCCTTCAAACTGACGCATCAGATCAGGGCCTGGGTGCCGTTCTTTCCCAAGAACAAGAAGCAGAGCTACGACCCATATGTTTTATCAGTCGAAAACTACTACCACACGAGTCTGCCTACTCCACGGTGGAGAAGGAGTGCCTGGCCATCAAATGGGCCGTTGAATCGCTCAAGTACTATCTGATGGGACGACAATTCACGTTGTTCTCCGACCATGCGCCCCTCCAATGGCTGGCCCGTCACAAAGATACTAACCAGAGGGTCCTCCGCTGGTTTCTATCCCTACAACCCTTTGACTTTCTGACTTTGCACAAACCGGCCAGGTTCCAGTTAGTAGCAGACTACCTGTCCAGATGTTCTCACTGGCCCGATCGGCCTGTGCCCGGGGTGGGTATGTGTGAGGAGGTGCCTACAACGGACAGGGGGGGCGGAACCAACAACTACCGGGAAACGGGTGGACACGGGGAACAACACGGAGGCAAGACCAGCGAAGGAACAGCAGTGACGAGCTGCAGCATGGAGGGTTGCTTACCGTATGGGTGCTCCAGCGCGGTGCAGGCGAAGTTCCGTATTCACCAGCCCAGGCCAGAAGAAGGGCGGAGGCAGTACCAGGGAAGTCACCGCGACCAACATGACCAGTGGCGGAGGTCGAGCGGAGCCGGGATGCAGGAGTGGGAGAGCGCGCATAGCCGCCACAGTCTGCGGGAGAGGTCGGGAGGAGCCACGAACGCCCGAACCCGCCCATATGTGCTCGGGTCCCGGCAATACTTCGTCGACACAGGCAGGGGCACCACAGGACCTCCCACTATGCTACAAGGGCAGGCAGAAGTGACGGGGGCGGGTTCTAACTTTAAGGGAGGCGGGCCAACGGCTTCCAAGCCAATCACAACCGGGAAGGTCCTAAACCCTGCTGATTGGTGGGGCTTTGAAACCTCAGGGAAGGATAAAAGCCCGCGGATTCTAACCAGTGCTGTCTGTCATTTCCACAGGACACTGAGATGGAGAGTGGAGCCGACCCAGAGTGGTGGGCCTATCCGGACGTCACGCATTAGGAGACAGTCCCCTTTCTCAGGAACACACAAGGGACGAAGAGCCTACGGTGAAGGAAACCGTTTTGAACTCTTCAGTTAAAGACTTTGGCACTTGATTTAAAAATAAATATACTTTCAGCAAAAACCCCTTGACTCCCGCGTCATACTTTCACATAGTCCAAAAGAGCAAAGCTGTGAAACAGAGTGGTCCGGCACTGCGTGTGTGCCAAATCAAAGGTCTCTGTAAGGTATCCAGCTGAAAAGTGGCTGAAGTGAAAGTTAAAGAGATGTAAAGAATTGTGAATTGAAGTGGTCCTGCGACGGGTAAGGCGAAATCCAGTGCACAGTATAAAGTCTTTGATTCCGGTGTCAAAAGGGATCTGAGCCCAGAAGAGGTGGATCCATAGTCCGAGCCCAGATGAGGGATACCAAATTGTGAACATTGGGCCTCATTCCGAGTTGGGCGGTAAGGGATACCGGGCACCGGTAAGGAGACCGGTGCCTGTAATCCCTTAACGCCCAATTCCGAGGTCCCTTAGCGGGAACCGTAAGGAACGTGTGGTCTGACCACACGTCCCTTACGGGTCCCACTAAGGGATCAGGGCGCTAATAACGGGCGTCCTAGTCGCAAGCCCGTTATTAGTGCCCTCCCCATTCCCATTGAGCCCTATGGGGGCTCAAATGGGAATGGGGAACGGTTTGTTCAATGGGGATTTACCAGTCCCTCAAGGGTCAGAATGGATCAGTAAGCGCCATTGAACAAGACCGGTCTCAGACACGGTATGGGAGGCAGCCATGGTGCTAATAGCACCATGGCTACCGCCCATCTTGTAATGACCCCCATTGTGTGAAAAGGGATCTGAGCCCGGAAGAGGGGATCTATTGTCCGAGTCTGGCTGAGGGAGACCAAATTGTGAATTGTGAACATTGAGCAAAAAGGATCTAAGCCTTTACGAGGGGGGCCCATGGTCTGAGCCTGAAAGAGGAAGACCAATCGTGAACTTATGAATGTAAGAATCTTGACAAAGGATATGAACTTTTGTGTTTTTTTTGCTACATCAGACCCTCTGCAGTAAGAGACTTTGGGCCTCATTATAACTTGTGCAGAATGGGTTTAACGGCGCCGGTATTGGTGCCAGCGCCCTTAAACCCACTCTGCACTATTACGAGGTCCCCTCCCAGGACCCGCTCTGGACATCTGTTTTTTCCAGATGTCCAAAGCGGGCCCCGCGAGGGGACCAGGGAGCTAACAACGGGCCCGTTTGTAATGGGCCCGTTGTTAGCTCCCTCCCCATTCCCATTGAGCCCTGTGAGGGCTTGAATGCCAATGGGGAAGGACCGGGCCCGGGTTCCCTGAAGGAGGAAATACCAGGCCCTCCATACTCAGAATGGCCCGGTATTTCCCCATTCAGGGAACCCGGACCCAACACGATTTTGGAGGCGGGCATGGCTACCTCCAAAGTCGTAATGAGGCTCATTGAATGGTAAACAGACTGTGGTACAGAAGGCCCTGATACTGAGATATTGAACTGTACGAGTAACTAAAGGATCTACAAGTTCTAGCAGTCACTGGGAAAGAAGGTAATACTGTGTGTTTTGATAAGTATAGTGAACTTCTGTTTCGAGGCGGAAGAACCCTGTATTCTGACAAAGTAAAGTCTATGTTTGAAAAACAAGGTGAACTTTGTTTCAAGGCGGACAAAGCCTGTGTTTTTACAAGAGATGTTTCTTTCTGAGAATCCTTTTTGTTTCTTAAAGACTTTGCCAGAGTGTGAGACCAGCTGAACCACTGAACTGTGTCCTCGTGCCGAGGAAGCCAGTGTGTGCACGAGGCTCGAGCGTGCTGCTGTGTCCCGTGCTGAAAGTGTGGGGAAGGGAGGCCAACTGGGCCTCATTCCGACTTGGGCGGTATTGGTTATCGGTCACCGGTAATGATGCCGGTGCCGGAAAACCCTTACCGCCCAATTCCGAGGTCCCTTAGCGGGAAACGCAAAGGACGTGTGGTCTGACCACACGTTCTCTGCGGTTCCCGCTAAGGGACCTTGGAGCTAATAACGGTACCGCAATTTGCGGTACCGTTATTAGCGCCTTCCCCATTCCCATTGAGCCCTGTGGGGGCTCAAATGGGAATGGTCTACAGAATGGGGACTTACCGGGTCCTCCATGGTCGGAATGACCCGTTAAGTCCCCATTCAAACAGACCGGAACCGGTTTGGGAGCCATCCATGGTGCTAATAGCACCATGGCTACCGCCCAACTCGGAATGACCCCCATTGTTTCTTGTACACTTCTCTAGTTGCATACACAATTGTCCCACACCGTTTTGTATTTAGAAGTAAGGACATGCAATAGGTTTATAAGCATAGGACCTTTTATTTTGACAGACTCGTCTAGGACTGCGTTATTATTATTTGATGGTTGTAGCTTGCTCCCATCCTTAGATTTAGATTTAGATAGGCGTTTAACCAACCCTTTAAAATTCAATAAACACTCTTGAACTGTGTCTCATTTATGACGGTCTTCATTGATGATACCCAGCCTTTCCTTACAGAAATCACTGAAGGATATAATTTGATAAATCATTTTTTTGCTTCCAAAACAGAAGAAAAGAAGATTGAACAAGTAGAAGGCATTCATATTTACATTTCATGTGTGGCTCATTGCAATTATTTTATTTCTGGAAATCTTGCACAGGATTCTGCAAGAGCGGAAAACCAGGAAGTCTGACGCAAAATGACAGATGAACAATTTGTTCTTCAGTGCGAGGAAAAATAACACATGGGTGTTTAAATTCCCCCCAGATGTCGTGCTTTCCATGTTACGGAAGCAGGGCAAACCCCTGCAACCTCTAAAGCTACTATACCACTCAAGGGGAACAGGGGACACCCTCCCAACCCCAGCTCCCCCTTGATCGGTGCGGATTCAGCGTTACAGGAACTTTATATCGAAAACAGAGAATGGTGGAATGTGAAACTAAGGGACGATGCACTTTCATAGCAGAATGAAAGTCGAATGAAATGAAAGTGGTCAAAGTACAAGTGACAGCTAACACGACAGAATCAGTTTAGAATTAGCACAGCAATTAATGCGATTTCAATGTTGGATAAAAGCAGCAAAGATGCAAACACAGTAAAACGGCAAGAGACCGCAACCGTGATAGGAATGCAACATCATTGAATGTACAGAATCATGGTACATGCATAATTCACAGTAATGGCCAACACGACCTTTTATATTCGATATTTACAGGTAAAGAGGTAACACTGACAAGAGGCCAAGTGGTCAGTGCTGTAGGAAGATGTGCTGCAGAGGGATTGTGCATTCAAGAGGCCAAGTGGTCAGTCAGTAGGAAGATGTGCTGCAGAGGGATTGTGCATTCAAGGGGCCAAGTGGTCAGTTAGTAGGAAGATGTGCTGCAGAGGGATTGTGCATTCAAGAGGGATTGTGCATTCAAGAGGCCAAGTGGTCAGTGTAGTAGGAAGATGTGCTGCAGAGGGATTGTGCATTCAAGGGGCCAAGTGGTCAGTGTAGTAGGAAGATGTGCTGCAGAGGGATTGTGCATTCAAGGGGCCAAGTGGTCAGTGTAGTAGGAAGATGTGCTGCAGAGGGATTGTGCATTCACGGGGCCAAGTGGTCAGTGTAGTAGGAAGATGTGCTGCAGAGGGATTGTGCATTCACGGGGCCAAGTGGTCAGTGTAGTAGGAAGATGTGCTGCAGAGGGATTGTGCATTCAAGAGGCCAAGTGGTCAGTGTAGTAGGAAGATGTGCTGCAGAGGGATTGTGCATTCAAGGGGCGAAGTGGTCAGTGTAGTAGGAAGATGTGCTGCAGAGGGATTGTGCATTCACGGGGCCAAGTGGTCAGTGTAGTAGGAAGATGTGCTGCAGAGGGATTGTGCATTCACGGGGCCAAGTGGTCAGTGTAGTAGGAAGATGTGCTGCAGAGGGATTGTGCATTCACGGGGCCAAGTGGTCAGTGTTGTAGGAAGATGTGCTGCAGAGGGATTGTGCATTCACGGGGCCAAGTGGTCAGTGTAGTAGGAAGATGTGCTGCAGAGGGATTGTGCATTCACGGGGCCAAGTGGTCAGTGTAGTAGGAAGATGTGCTGCAGAGGGATTGTGCATTCAAGGGGCCAAGTGGTCAGTGTAGTAGGAAGATGTGCTGCAGAGGGATTGTGCATTCAAGGGGCCAAGTGGTCAGTGCTGTAGGAAGATGTGCTGCAGAGGGATTGTGCATTCAAGAGGCCAAGTGGTCAGTGCAGTAGGAAGATGTGCTGCAGAGGGATTGTGCATTCAAGAGGCCAAGTGGTCAGTGTTGCAGAGGGTGGTCAGTGCAGTAGGAAGATGTGCTGCAGAGGGATTGTGCATTCAAGGGGCCAAGTGGTCAGTGTAGTAGGAAGATGTGCTGCAGAGGGATTGTGCATTCAAGGGGCCAAGTGGTCAGTGCTGTAGGAAGATGTGCTGCAGAGGGATTGTGCATTCAAGAGGCCAAGTGGTCAGTGCAGTAGGAAGATGTGCTGCAGAGGGATTGTGCATTCAAGAGGCCAAGTGGTCAGTGTTGCAGGAAGATGTGCTGCAGAGGGTGGTCAGTGCAGTAGGAAGATGTGCTGCAGAGGGATTGTGCATTCAAGGGGCCAAGTGGTCAGTGTAGTAGGAAGATGTGCTGCAGAGGGATTGTGCATTCAAGGGGCCATGTGGTCAGTGCTGTAGGAAGATGTGCTGCAGAGGGATTGTGCATTCAAGAGGCCAAGTGGTCAGTGTAGTAGGAAGATGTGCTGCAGAGGGATTGTGCATTCAAGGGGCCAAGTGGTCAGTGTTGTAGGAAGATGTGCTGCAGACGGATTGTGCATTAAAGGGGCCAAGTGGTCAGTGCAGTAGGAAGATGTGCTGCAGAGGGATTGTGCATTAAAGGGGCCAAGTGGTCAGTGTTGCAGTAAAATGTGCTGCAGAGGGATTGTGCATTCAAGAGGCCAAGTGGTCAGTTAGTAGGAAGATGTGCTGCAGAGGGATTGTGCATTCAAGAGGCCAAGTGGTCAGTGCTGTAGGAAGATGTGCTGCAGAGGGATTGTGCATTCAAGGGGCCAAGTGGTCAGTGTAGTAGGAAGATGTGCTGCAGAGGGATTGTGCATTCAAGAGGCCAAGTGGTCAGTGTAGTAGGAAGATGTGCTGCAGAGGGATTGTGCATTCAAGGGGCCAAGTGGTCAGTGTAGTAGGAAGATGTGCTGCAGAGGGATTGTGCATTCAAGAGGCCAAGTGGTCAGTGCTGTAGGAAGATGTGCTGCAGAGGGATTGTGCATTCAAGGGGCCAAGTGGTCAGTGTAGTAGGAAGATGTGCTGCAGAGGGATTGTGCATTCAAGAGGCCAAGTGGTCAGTGCTGTAGGAAGATGTGCTGCAGAGGGATTGTGCATTCAAGAGGCCAAGTGGTCAGTGCAGTAGGAAGATGTGCTGCAGAGGGATTGTGCATTCAAGAGGCCAAGTGGTCAGTGCTGTAGGAAGATGTGCTGCAGAGGGATTGTGCATTCAAGGGGCCAAGTGGTCAGTGCAGTAGGAAGATGTGCTGCAGAGGGATTGTGCATTCAAGGGGCCAAGTGGTCAGTGTAGTAGGAAGATGTGCTGCAGAGGGATTGTGCATTCAAGGGGCCAAGTGGTCAGTGTAGTAGGAAGATGTGCTGCAGAGGGATTGTGCATTCAAGGGGCCAAGTGGTCAGTGCTGTAGGAAGATGTGCTGCAGAGGGATTGTGCATTCAAGAGGCCAAGTGGTCAGTGTAGTAGGAAGATGTGATGGAGAGGGATTGTGCATTCAAGGGGCCAAGTGGTCAGTGTAGTAGGAAGATGTGCTGCAGAGGGATTGTGCATTCAAGGGGCCAAGTGGTCAGAGTAGTAGGAATATGTGCTGCAGAGGGATTGTGCATTCAAGAGGCCAAGTGGTCAGTGTAGTAGGAAGATGTGCTGCAGAGGGATTGTGCATTCAAGGGGCCAAGTGGTCAGTTAGTAGGAAGATGTGCTGCAGAGGGATTGTGCATTCAAGAGGCCAAGTGGTCAGTGTTGTGGGAAGATGTGCTGCAGAGGGATTGTGCATTCAAGAGGCCAAGTGGTCAGTGTTGTGGGAAGATGTGCTGCAGAGGGATTGTGCATTCGAGGGGCCAAGTGGTCAGTGTTGTGGGAAGATGTGCTGCAGAGGGATTGTGCATTAAAGGGGCCAAGTGGTCAGTGTTGTGGGAAGATGTGCTGCAGAGGGATTGTGCATTGAAGGGGCCAAGTGGTCAGTGTAGTATGAAGATGTGCTGCAGAGGGATTGTGCATTCAAGGGGCCAAGTGGTCAGTGTAGTAGGAAGATGTGCTGCAGAGGGATTGTGCATTCAAGGGGCCAAGTGGTCAGTGTAGTAGGAAGATGTGCTGCAGAGGGATTGTGCATTCAAGGGGCCAAGTGGTCAGTTAGTAGGAAGATGTGCTGCAGAGGGATTGTGCATTCAAGGGGCCAAGTCGTCAGTTAGTAGGAAGATGTGCTGCGGAGGGATTGTGCATTCAAGGGGCCAAGTGGTCAGTGTAGTAGGAAGATGTGCTGCAGAGGGATTGTGCTTTCAAGGGGCCAAGTGGTCAGTGTAGTAGGAAGATGTGCTGCAGAGGGATTGTGCATTCACGGGGCCAAGTGGTCAGTGTAGTAGGAAGATGTGCTGCAGAGGGATTGTGCATTCAAGAGGCCAAGTGGTCAGTGTAGTGGGAAGATGTGCTGCAGAGGGATTGTGCATTCAAGGGGCCAAGTGGTCAGTTAGTAGGAAGATGTGCTGCAGAGGGATTGTGCATTCAAGAGGCCAAGTGGTCAGTGTTGTGGGAAGATGTGCTGCAGAGGGATTGTGCATTCAAGAGGCCAAGTGGTCAGTGTTGTGGGAAGATGTGCTGCAGAGGGATTGTGCATTAAAGGGGCCAAGTGGTCAGTGTTGTGGGAAGATGTGCTGCAGAGGGATTGTGCATTCAAGGGGCCAAGTGGTCAGTGTAGTAGGAAGATGTGCTGCAGAGGGATTGTGCATTCAAGGGGCCAAGTGGTCAGTGTAGTAGGAAGATGTGCTGCAGAGGGATTGTGCATTCAAGAGGCCAAGTGGTCAGTGCAGTAGGAAGATGTGCTGCAGAGGGATTGTGCATTCAAGGGGCCAAGTGGTCAGTGCTGTAGGAAGATGTGCTGCAGAGGGATTGTGCAATCAAGGGGCCAAGTGGTCAGTGCAGTAGGAAGATGTGCTGAAGAGGGATTGTGCATTCAAGGGGCCAAGTGGTCAGTGCTGTAGGAAGATGTGCTGCAGAGGGATTGTGCAATCAAGGGGCCAAGTGGTCAGTGCAGTAGGAAGATGTGCTGCAGAGGGATTGTGCATTCAAGGGGCCAAGTGGTCAGTGCAGTAGGAAGATGTGCTGCAGAGGGATTGTGCATTCAAGAGGCCAAGTGGTCAGTTAGTAGGAAGATGTGCTGCAGAGGGATTGTGCATTCAAGAGGCCAAGTGGTCAGTTAGTAGGAAGATGTGCTGCAGAGGGATTGTGCATTCAAGGGGCCAAGTGGTCAGTGTAGTAGGAAGATGTGCTGCAGAGGGATTGTGCATTCAAGAGGCCAAGTGGTCAGTTAGTAGGAAGATGTGCTGCAGAGGGATTGTGCATTCAAGGGGCCAAGTGGTCAGTTAGTAGGACGATGTGCTGCAGAGGGATTGTGCATTCAAGGGGCCAAGTGGTCAGTGTAGTAGGAAGATGTGCTGCAGAGGGATTGTGCATTCAAGGTGCCAAGTGGTCAGTGCAGTAGGAAGATGTGCTGCAGAGGGATTGTGCATTCAAGGGGCCAAGTGGTCAGTGTTGTAGGAAGATGTGCTGCCGAGGGATTATGCAATCAAGGGGCCAAGTGGTCAGTGTTGTAGGAAGATGTGCTGCAGAGGGATTGTGCATTCAAGAGGCCAAGTGGTCAGTTAGTAGGAAGATGTGCTGCAGAGGGATTGTGCATTCAAGAGGCCAAGTGGTCAGTGTAGTAGGAAGATGTGCTGCAGAGGGATTGTGCATTCAAGGGGCCAAGTGGTCAGTGCAGTAGGAAGATGTGCTGCAGAGGGATGTGCATTCAAGGGGCCAAGTGGTCAGAGCAGTAGGAAGATGTGCTGCAGAGGGATTGTGCATTCAAGGGGCCAAGCGGTCAGTGCAGTAGGAAGATGTGCTGCAAAGGGATTGTGCATTCAAGGGGCCAAGCGGTCAGTGCAGTAGGAAGATGTGCTGCAGAGGGATTGTGCATTCAAGGGGCCAAGCGGTCAGTGTAGTAGGAAGATGTGCTGCAGAGGGATTGTGCATTCAAGGGGCCAAGCGGTCAGTGCAGTAGGAAGATGTGCTGCAGAGGGATTGTGCATTCAAGGGGCCAAGTGGTCAGTGCTGTAGGAAGATGTGCTGCAGAGGGATTGTGCATTCAAGAGGCCAAGTGGTCAGTTAGTAGGAAGATGTGCTGCAGAGGGATTGTGCATTCAAAGGGCCAAGTGGCCAGTGTTGTAGGAAGATGTGCTGCAGAGGGATTGTGCAATCAAGGGGCCAAGAGGTCAGTGTTGTAGGAAGATGTGCTGCAGAGGGATTGTGCATTCAAGAGGCCAAGTGGTCAGTGTTGTAGGAAGATGTGCTGCAGAGGGAATGTGCATTCAAGAGGCCAAATGGTCAGTGTTGTAGGAAGATGTGCTGCAGAGGGATTGTGCATTCAAGGCCAAGTGGTCAGTGTTGTAGGAAGATGTGCTGCAGAGGGATTGTGCATTCAAGGGGCCAAGTGGTCGGTGCTGTAGGAAGATGTGATGCAGAGGGATTGTGCATTCAAGAGGCCAAGTGGTCAGTGTAGTAGGAAGATGTGCTGCAGAGGGTGGTCAGTGCAGTAGGAAGATGTGCTGCAGAGGGATTGTGCATTAAAGGGGCCAAGTGGTCAGTGTTGCAGGAAGATGTGCTGCAGAGGGAATGTGCATTCAAGGGGCCAAGTGGTAAGTGTTGCAGGAAGATGTGCTGCAGAGGGATTGTGCATTCAAGGGGCCAAGTGGTCAGTGCTGTAGGAAGATGTGCTGCAGAGGGATTGTGCATTCAAGGGGCCAAGTGGTCAGTGCTGTAGGAAGATGTGCTGCAGAGGGATTGTGCATTCAAGAGGCCAAGTGGTCAGTGTAGTAGGAAGATGTGCTGCAGAGGGTGGTCAGTGCAGTAGGAAGATGTGCTGCAGAGGGATTGTGCATTAAAGGGGCCAAGTGGTCAGTGTTGCAGGAAGATGTGCTGCAGAGGGATTGTGCATTAAAGGGGCCAAGTGGTCAGTGCAGTAGCAAGATGTGCTGCACAGGGATTGTGCATTCAAGGGGCCAAGTGGTCAGTGCAGTAGGAAGATGTGCTGCAGACGGATTGTGCAATCAAGGGGCCAAGTGGTCAGTGTTGTAGGAAGATGTGCTGCAGACGGATTGTGCATTAAAGGGGCCAAGTGGTCAGTGCAGTAGGAAGATGTGCTGCAGAGGGATTGTGCATTAAAGGGGCCAAGTGGTCAGTGTTGCAGTAAAATGTGCTGCAGAGGGATTGTGCAATCAAGGGGCCAAGTGGTCAGTGTTGTAGGAAGATGTGCTGCAGAGGGTGGTCAGTGCAGTAGGAAGATGTGCTGCAGAGGGATTGTGCATTAAAGGGGCCAAGTGGTCAGTGTTGTAGGAAGATGTGCTGCAGAGGGATTGTGCAATCAAGGGGCCAAGTGGTCAGTGTTGTAGGAAGATGTGCTGCAGAGGGTGGTCAGTGCAGTAGGAAGATGTGCTGCAGAGGGATTGTGCATTAAAGGGGCCAAGTGGTCAGTGTTGCAGGAAGATATGCTGCAGAGGGATTGTGCATTCAAGAGGCCAAGTGGTCAGTGTAGTAGGAAGATGTGCTGCAAAGGGATTGTGCAATCAAGGGGCCAAGTGGTCAGTGTTGTAGGAAGATGTGCTGCAGAGGGTGGTCAGTGCAGTAGGAAGATGTGCTGCAGAGGGATTGTGCATTAAAGGGGCCAAGTGGTCAGTGTTGTAGGAAGATGTGCTGCAGAGGGATTGTGCAATCAAGGGGCCAAGTGGTCAGTGTTGTAGGAAGATGTGCTGCAGAGGGTGGTCAGTGCAGTAGGAAGATGTGCTGCAGAGGGATTGTGCATTAAAGGGGCCAAGTGGTCAGTGTTGTAGGAAGATGTGCTGCAGAGGGATTGTGCATTCAAGGGGCCAAGTGGTCAGTGTTGTGGCAAGATGTGCTGCAGAGGGATTGTGCATTCAAGAGGCCAAGTGGTCAGTGTTGCAGGAAGATGTGCTGCAGAGGGATTGTGCATTCAAGAGGCCAAGTGGTCAGTGTTGCAGGAAGATGTGCTGCAGAGGGTGGTCAGTGCAGTAGGAAGATGTGCTGCAGAGGGATTGTGCATTAAAGGGGCCAAGTGGTCAGTGTTGTAGGAAGATGTGCTGCAGAGGGATTGTGCAATCAAGGGGCCAAGTGGTCAGTGTTGTAGGAAGATGTGCTGCAGAGGGATTGTGCATTCAAGGGGCCAAGTGGTCAGTGTTGTGGAAAGATGTGCTGCAGAGGGTGGTCAGTGCAGTAGGAAGATGTGCTGCAGAGGGATTGTGCATTAAAGGGGCCAAGTGGTCAGTGTTGTAGGAAGATGTGCTGCAGAGGGATTGTGCATTCAAGGGGCCAAGTGGTCAGTGTTGTGGAAAGATGTGCTGCAGAGGGATTGTGCATTCAAGAGGCCAAGTGGCCAGTGTTGCAGGAAGATGTGCTGCAGAGGGATTGTGCATTCAAGAGGCCAAGTGGTCAGTGTTGCAGGAAGATGTGCTGCAGAGGGTGGTCAGTGTTGTAGGAAGATGTGCTGCAGAGGGTGGTCAGTGTTGTAGGAAGATGTGCTGCAGAGGGTGGTCAGTGCAGTAGGAAGATGTGCTGCAGAGGGATTGTGCATTAAAGGGGCCAAGTGGTCAGTGTTGTAGGAAGATGTGCTGCAGAGGGATTGTGCATTAAAGGGGCCAAGTGGTCAGTGCTGCGGGAAGATGTGCTGCAGAGGGTGGTCAGTGCAGTAGGAAGATGTTCTGCGGAGGGATTGTGCATTAAAGGGGCCAAGTGGTCAGTGTTGTAGGAAGATGTGCTGCAGAGGGATTGTACATTAAAGGGGCCAAGTGGTCAGTGTTGCAGGAAGATGTGCTGCAGAGGGATCGTGCATTCAAGAGGCCAAGTGAAGGAGAGCTAAGAGTTGGGGGAGAGGAGCGGGTGTTGTGCAGTGGGCGAGGGGGAAATAAGAGGTTGGAGATTCGGGCAGCACAGGAGCATCTTAATAGGGGGTGCAGGTGGAGAGGCGGCTTGGGGGAGCTTGGAGATGGAGAGACACGAGGGTTTGGCTAGACTGGGGCTATTGGCAAACCAAATGACAGTTAACTAACCCACAACAAAAGCATTCCTTGGTCCTCTGAGGTAGCAGAAGCTCTGTAGTGAATAGAAAGTGAACGGGTGGCAGCATCCCTATGCAGGGTAGCAGAAGCTCTGTAGAATAGAAAGTGAACGGGTGGCGGCATCCCTATGCAGGGTAACAGAAGCTCTAGAGTGAATAGAAAGTGAACAGGTGGCGGCATCCCTATGCAGGGTAACAGAAGCTCTAGAGTGAATAGAAAGTGAACGGGTGGCGGCATCCCTATGCAGGGTAACAGAAGCTCTAGAGTGAATAGAAAGTGAACGGGTGGCGGCATCCCTATGCAGGGTAACAGAAGCTCTAAAGTGAATAGAAAGTGAATGGGTGGTGGCATCCCTATGCAGGGTAACAGAAGCTCTAGAGTGAATAGAAAGTGAACGGGTGGCAGCATCCCTATGCAGGGTAGCAGAAGCTCTGTAGAATAGAAAGTGAACGGGTGGCAGCATCCCTATGCAGGGTAACAGAAGCTCTAGAGTGAATAGAAAGTGAACAGGTGGCGGCATCCCTATGCAGGGTAACAGAAGCTCTAGAGTGAATAGAAAGTGAACGGGTGGCGGCATCCCTATGCAGGGTAACAGAAGCTCTAGAGTGAATAGAAAGTGAACGGGTGGCAGCATCCCTATGCAGGGTAGCAGAAGCTCTGTAGAATAGAAAGTGAACGGGTGGCGGCATCCCTATGCAGGGTAACAGAAGCTCTAGAGTGAATAGAAAGTGAACGGGTGGTGGCATCCCTATGCAGGGTAACAGAAGCTCTAGCGTGAATAGAAAGTGAACGGGTGGCGGCATCCCTTTGCAGGGTAACAGAAGCTCTAGAGTGAATAGAAAGTGAACGGGTGGCGGCATCCCTATGCAGGGTAACAGAAACTCTAGAGTGAATAGAAAGTGAACGGGTGGCGGCATCCCTATGCACGGTAGCAGAAGCTCTATAGGGAATAGAAAGTGAACGGGTGGCAGCATTCCTATGCAGGGTAGCAGAAGCTCTGTAGAATAGAAAGTGAACGGGTGGCGGCATCCCTATGCAGGGTAACAGAAGCTCTAGAGTGAATAGAAAGTGAACGGGTGGTGGCATCCCTATGCAGGGTAACAGAAGCTCTAGAGTGAATAGAAAGTGAACGGGTGGCGGCATCCCTATGCAGGGTAACAGAAGCTCTAGAGTGAATAGAAAGTGAACGGGTGGCGGCATCCCTATGCAGGGTAACAGAAACTCTAGAGTGAATAGAAAGTGAACGGGTTTAACTACCCAACTCAAGCAAAGTGCCTAGGCATGTCCTGGATTGGTAAACAACCCAATGTAACCTAAGTGGCCTCTGGACAACCCCTGTATTGTATTAGTTACCCAATGCAAGCTAAGTGGCCTCTAGGCACCCCCTGGAATGGATTAGCTACCCAATGCAAGATAAATGCTCTCTCGAAACTTTAAGGATTGGATTAGCTATCCAATGCAAGGTAAATGGCCTCTAGGCCCTCCTGGAATGGATTAGCTACCCAATGCAAGCTAAGTGGCCTCTAGGCACGTTGTGGCCTGAGAAGATACCCAATGCAAGCTAACATGCCTCTTGACACCTCCTGGATTGGGTTAGCTACCCAAAGTAAGGTAAGTGGCCTCTAGGCACCTCTTGGATTGGATTAGCTACCAATTGCAAGCTAAGTGGCCTCTAGGCACCTCTTGGATTGGATTAGCTATCCATTGCAAGCTAAGTGGCCTCTAGGCACCTCCTGGATTGGATTAAGTACTCAATGTAAGCCAGGTTGGCTCTAGACACCTCCTGGGTTGGATTAGCTACCCAATGTAAGGTAAGTGGCCCCTTGACACTTCCTGGATGTGATTAGCTACCCATTGCAAGGTAAGTGGCCTCTAAGCACTCCCTGGATTGGATTAGCTATCCATTGCAAGCTAAATGGCCTCTAGGCACCTCCTGGATTAGCAAATTACCCATTGCAAGCTAAGTGGCCTCTGAGCACCCCATGGCTTGGTAAGATACCCAGTGGTTGTGTTGGTAAAGATGAAAGAAACATCTGGGCATGGGGGTACTCATTGCAATTGGATGCCATCTCTGGAGGGTAGCAGGTAATATTATCCCCACCAATAATATCGCCATATATATGGTTGTGGGGTAAGGACATAGGCGATATTATTAGTGAGGATAATTGATGGTGTACATGGGACCGAGGTTTGCAGGGGTGTCCCCCGCTCACTTTCTAAAACTATGGGGATTGCGGGGTGTCCCCCGCAGGTTCCATGGCTTAATATCGCCGCATAAATATGACGATATTTTTGTATGGCAATAATTTTGAGGGAATATTAACACATGGAACCCTCTGGAGGTGGCGAGTGCTAAAATGGGTCACATAATTGTCCAAAAACACCTTATAAAATCACTGTGTTCACACATCACTGCACTGCTACTGGGCTGTCCTTTGAACTGTGCCTGATGTGATAATCCAGCGAAGGAAAACGGGACTGCGCTCAATGAGACCGACATGGGCAGCCTCATTAATATGGTTCCATGTGATAATATCCCCGCAAAAATATCGCCATACAAAATGTTTGCCATATTTTTGCGGCGATATTACCCCATGGAACCTGCGGGGGACACCCCCGCAACCCCCATATATTTTTAAAGGGAGCGGGGGACACCCCCGCAACCCCTCCACCCATTACCCCATGAATTATCCCCACCAAAAATATCGCCTATGGCAGTTCCCGACGACCATATGTACGGCGATATTTTTGGTGGGGATAATATTACCTGATACCATTAATATTCATGAGCTGTAGCTTGCCTGTGAGTGTCAGCTTTTTTGTTTTTTTGTAACTCCATTGTCGCGTATTGTTCCCTTCCCTTTTGCTTTGTGAGTTCTTTGAAACACAATTCTTGCTATATAAGTGCCTTACAAATGCCCAAAAAAATAAAAAATAAAAAATTGCACACTAAGGCAGGGCCAGAGTCCCATAAAGGGTTGCAGGCTTTCGTGTCAGCATTCACAATGCTGCTTACATTCCCAAAGAGGTCTCTTCAGAGGGTGGCTGGAGGCATTGCTGCCGGCACCCCCACCTACAGTGCAAGGACCTCCCTGGAAATCTCCCAGCCTTGGGCCGGGACTAACTATCCAATGGTTTGCAGGTGCAGGAGGGGCCTCACACCACTGGAGCTGCCGAGGGTCACTCCACTGAAGCTGCCGAGGGTCACACCACTGGAGCTGCCGAGGCTCACACCACTGAAGCTGCCGAGGCTCACACCACTGAAGCTGCCGAGGCAAACTCCACTGGAGCTGCTGAGGATCACGCCACTGAAGCTGCCGAGGGTCACACCACTGGAGCTGCCGAGGCTCACACCACTGAAGCGGCCGAGGCTCACACCCCTGGAGCTGCCGAGGGTCACACCATTGGAGCTGCCGAGGCTCACACCACTGAAGCTGCCGAAACTCACACCACTGAAGCTTCTGAGGCATACTCCACTGGAGCTGCTGAGACTCACGCCACTGAAGCTGCAGAGGGTCACACCCCTGAAGCTGCCGAGGGTCACTCTGCTGGAGCTGCCCAGGCTCACACCACTGGAGCTGCCCAGGCTCACACCACTGAAGCTGCTGAGGCTCACACCACTGAAGCTGCCGAGGCATACTCCACTGGAGCTGCTGAGGCTCACGCCACTGAAGCTGCCGAGGCTCACACCACTGGAGCTGCCGAGGCTCACACCACTGAAGCTGCCGAGGCTCACACCACTGAAGCTGCCGAGGCATACTCCACTGGAGCTGCTGGGGTGCACACCACTGAAGCTGCCGAGGCATACTCCACTGGAGCTGCTGAGGCTCACACCACTGAAGCTGCCGAGGGTCACACCCCTGGAGCTGCCGAGAGTCACACCATTGGAGCTGCCGAGGCTCACACCACTGAAGCTGCCGAAACTCACACCACTGAAGCTTCTGAGGCATACTCCACTGGAGCTGCTGAGACTCACGCCACTGAAGCTGCAGAGGGTCACACCCCTGAAGCTGCCGAGGGTCACTCTGCTGGAGCTGCCCAGGCTCACACCACTGGAGCTGCCCAGGCTCACACCACTGAAGCTGCTGAGGCGCACACCACTGAAGCTGACGAGGCTCACACCACTGGAGCTGCTGAGGGTCACACCCCTGGAGCTGCCTAGGGTCACACCCCTGGAGCTGCCTAGGGTCACTCCACTGGAGCTGTCCAGGCTCACACCACTGAAGCTGCTGAGGTGCACACAACTGAAGCTGCCGAGGCTCACACCACTGGAGCTGCTGAGGGTCACACCCCTGGAGCTGCCTAGGGCCACACCACTGGAGCTGCCCATGCTCACACCGCTGGAGCTGCCGAGGCTCACACCACTGAAGCTGCCGAGGGTCACACCCCTGGAGCTGCCGAGGCTCACACCACTGAAGCTGCCAAGGCACACTCCACTGGAGCTGCTGAGGGTCACACCCCTGGAGCTGCCGAGGGTCACACCACTGGAGCTGCCGAGGCTCACACCACTGAAGCTGCCGAGGGTGACATCCCTGGAGCTCCCAAGGGTCACACCCCTGAAGATGCCGAGGCATACTCCACTGGAGCTACTGAGACTCATGCCACTGAAGCTGCCGAGGGCCACACCCCTGAAGCTGCCGAGGGTCACTCCACTGGAGCTGCCCAGGCTCACACCACTGGAGCTGCTGAGGCGCACACCCCTGGAGCTGCCGAGGCACCATCCACTGGAGCTGCTGAGGGTGACAGCCCTGTAGCTGCCGAGCGTCACACCACTGGAGCTGCCGAGGCTCACACCACTGAAGCTGCCGAGGGTGACACCACTGGAGCTCCCGAGGGTCACACCCTTGGAGCTGCCGAGGGTCACTCCACTGGAGCTGCCCAGGCTCACACCACTGGAGCTGCCGAGGCTCACACCACTGAAGCTGCTGAGGCGCACACCCCTGGAGCTGCCAAGGGTCACATCCCTGGAGCTGCCGAGTGTCACAACCCTGGAGCTGCTGAGGGTCACACCACTGGAGCTGCCGAGGGTCACACCGGTGGAGCTGCCGAGGGTCACACCACTGGAGCTGCCGAGGCTCACACCCCTGGAGCTGCCGAGGGTCACACCACTGGAGCTGCCGAGGGTCACACCACTGAAGCTGCTGAGGGTCACACCCCTGGAGCTGCCGAGGCTCACACCACTGAAGCTGCCGAGGGTCACACCAGTGGAGCTGCCCAGGGTCACACCCCTGGAGCTGCCGAGGGTCACACCACTGTAGCTGCCGAGGCTCACACCCCTGGAGCTGCCCAGGCTCACACCACTGGAGCTGCCGAGGGTCCCACCCCTGGAGCTGCCTAGGGTCACACCACTGGAGCTGCCCAGAGTCACACCACTGAAGCTGCCCAGGGTCACACCCCTGGAGCTGCCGAGGGTCACACCACTGGAGCTGCCGAGGCTCACACCACTGAAGCTGCTGAGGCTCACACCACTGAAGCTGCCGAGGCATACTCCACTGGAGCTGCTGAGGCTCACACCACTGGAGCTGCCCAGGGTCACACCCCTGGAGCTGCTGAGGCGCACACCACTGAAGCTGCCGAGGCATACTCTATTGGAGCTGCTGAGGCTCACACCACTGAAGCTGCCGAGGGTGACAGCCCTGGAGCTCCCGAGGGTCACACCACTGGAGCTGCCGAGGCTTACACCACTGAAGCTGCCAAGGCTCACACCACTGAAGCTGCCGAGGCATACTCCACTGGAGCTGCTGAGACTCACGCCACTGAAGCTGCCCAGGGTCACACACACCCCTGGAGCTGCCCAGGGTCACACACACCCCTGGAGCTGGCCAGGGTCACACACAGCACTGGAGCTGCCCAGGGTCACACCCCTGGAGCTGCCCAGGGTCACACACACCTCTGGAGCTGCCCAGGGTCACACCCCTGGAGCTGCCCAGGGTCACACACACCACTGGAGCTGCCCAGGGTCACACACACCACTGGAGCTGCCCAGGGTCACACACACCCCTGGAGCTGCCCAGGGTCACACCCCTGGAGCTGCCCAGGGTCACACCCCTGGAGCTGCCCAGGGTCACACCCCTGGAGCTGCCCAGGGTCACACACACCACTGGAGCTGCGCAGGGTCACACCCCTGGAGCTGCCCAGGGTCACACCCCTGGAGCTGCCCAGGGTCACACCTGGAGCTGCCCAGGGTCACACCCCTGGAGCTGCCCTAGGTCACATCACTGGAGCTGCCCAGGGTCAGACCCCTGGAGCCGCCCAGGGTCACACACACCCCTGGAGCTGCCCAGGGTCACACACACCCCTGGAGCTGCCCAGGGTCACACACACCCCTGGAGCTGCACAGGGTCACACCCCTGGAGCTGCCCAGGGTCACACACACCAATGGAGCTGCCCAGGGTCACACCCCTGGAGCTGCCGAGGGTCCCACCCCTGGAACTCCCGAGGGTCCCACCCCTGGAGCTGCCCAGGGTCACACCCCTGGAGCTGCCCTAGGTCACATCACTGGAGCTGCCCAGGGTCACACCCCTGGAGCTGCCCAGGGTCACACACACCACTGGAGCCGCCCAGGGTCAGACCCCTGGAGCCGCCCAGGGTCACACACACCCCTGGAGCTGCCCAGGGTCACACACACCCCTGGAGCTGCCCAGGGTCACACACACCCCTGGAGCTGCCCAGGGTCACACCCCTGGAGCTGCCGAGGGTCCCACCCCTGGAACTCCCGAGGGTCCCACCCCTGGAGCTGCCCAGGGTCACACCCCTGGAGCTGCCCTAGGTCACATCACTGGAGCTGCCCAGGGTCACACCCCTGGAGCTGCCCAGGGTCACACACACCACTGGAGCTGCCCAGGGTCAGACCCCTGGAGCCGCCCAGGGTCACACACACCCCTGGAGCTGCCCAGGGTCACACACACCCCTGGAGCTGCCCAGGGTCACACACACCAATGGAGCTGCCCAGGGTCACACCCCTGGAACTCCCGAGGGTCCCACCCCTGGAGCTGCTGAGGGTCCCACCCCTGGAGCTGCCGTAACTGCTGCCCACCATACCTGCCTAGTCTCGGAGTTTTTACGCTCTTCTCTGGGTCTCCGGGTTTCCCGGCACATGCTAATAATGGGGAAAAAAAAAAAACATTAATGTCGTTTTAAGTTATTGTGTACGGTAGTTTTATCGGAAAATGTAGTATGTTTAGAGCCGCGTGCGGGGGTGGGGGGGGCAGCATCTAAGCAGCGCATTCATTTTAGACTTTGAGAGGCCCGAGACACGTGGGGGGGGCGGTGGGGTGCTCCAATCCTTATTATTAATACAATCGCGTCTCCAGTCCAGCGTGAAAACTTTTCACTAAAACTTTTCACGCTGACCCTCGTAAAGGTCGCGACCCCGGGGGACGGCGCATGCGCAGAGTGTGGCCTCCACTATGCGCATGCGCACTGCGAAGTTAAGGTAGTCCCTGCGCATGCGCATGCGCACTGCGAGGCGATGGATGCTGTGCTGTCCCCGGGAAAAGAGGCCGGGTAAGTGCCCCCCATGTTCTGTGTTTCCTTCCCTGGTGTCCTGTACTTGCCTTCATACAACAAGAGCTTCCCTGGAGACCCCGGGATCTGCCCTCCACACCCCCAGAGCTTCCCTCTGCACCCCACTGCCCTGTGCACCCCAAGAGCTTCCATGCACACCCCAGGGTCTCCCCTGCACTACCACAGAACTTCCATGTGCATGCCTAGATCTTCACTTTACAACCCAGAGCTTCCCTGCACACCCCCAGAGCTTCCCTGCACACCCCAGAGCTTCCCTCTGCACCCGACTGCCCTGTGCACCCCAAGAGCTTCCATGCACACCCCAGGGTCTCCCCTGCACTACCACGCACACCCCTCGAGCTTGCCTGCGCAGCCCACTTCCTGTACACCCCAGAGCTTCCCTGCACACCTCAGAGCTTCCCTGTAGACACCTAGAGCTTTCCTACCACACCCAGAGCTCCCCTGTAGAGATCTAGAGCTTCCCTACCCCACCAGAGCTTCCCTGTAGAGATCTTCCCTACCCCACCCACAGCTTCCCTGTAGAGATCTTCCCTACCCCACCCACAGCTTCCCTGTAGACATCTAGAGCTACATTACACTACTACCCCCAGAGCTTCCGTGTAGACACCTAGAGCTTCCCTACCACACCCAGAGCTTCCCTGTAGACACCTAGAGCTACCCTACCACACCCACAGCTTCCCTGTAGACACCTAGAGCTACCCTACCACACCCATAGCTTCCCTGTAGACACCTAGAGCTACCCTACCACACCCACAGCTTCCCTGTAGACATCTAGAGCTTCCCTGCACACCCCAGAGCTTCCCTCTGCACCCCACTGCCCTGTGCACCCCAAGAGCTTCCATGCACACCCCAGGGTCTCCCCTGCACTACCAAGCACACCCCTCGAGCTTGCCTGCGCAGCCCACTTCCTGTACACCTCAGAGCTTCCCTGCACACCTCAGAGCTTCCCTGCACACCCCAGAGCTTCCCAGAGCTTCCCTGCACACCCCCAGAGCTTCCCTGCACACCCCACTGCCCTGTGCACCCCAAGAGCTTCCATGCACACCCCAGGGTCTCCCCTGCACTACCACGCACACCCCTCGAGCTTGCCTGCGCAGCCCACTTCCTGTACACCCCAGAGCTTCACAGTAAAACTCCAAGCTTCCCTGGACAACCAGAGCGCGTCCATCCATGCATAAGCCCCAGAGCTTCCCTTCAAGCACATACAGCTTCCCCGTACACCACAGTGCTTGCCCAGGCACCCACACAGCTTCCCTTTATATACATAGAGCTTCCCTGTAGACACCTAGAGCTTCCCTACCCCACCCACAGCTTCCCTGTAGAGATCTAGAGCTTCCCTACCCCACCAGAGCTTCCGTGTAGACACCTAGAGCTTTCCTACCACACCCAGAGCTTCCATGTAGACAACTAGAGCTTCCCTACCCCACCAGAGCTTCCCTGTAGAGATCTTCCCTACCCCACCCACAGCTTCCCTGTAGACATCTAGAGCTACATTACACTACTACACCCAGAGCTACCGTGTAGACACCTAGAGCTTCCCTACTACACCCAGAGCTTCCCTGTAGACACCTAGAGCTTCCCTACCACACCCAGAGCTCCCCTGTAGAGATCTAGAGCTTCCCTACCCCACCAGAGCTTCCGTGTAGACACCTAGAGCTTTCCTACCACACCCAGAGCTTCCATGTAGACATCTAGAGCTTCCCTAACCCACCAGAGCTTCCCTGTAGAGATCTTCCCTACCCCACCCACAGCTTCCCTGTAGACATCTAGAGCTACATTACAATAATACACCCAGAGCTTCCGTGTAGACACCTAGAGCTTCCCTACCACACCCAGAGCTTCCCTGTAGACACCTAGAGCTACCCTACCACACCCACAGCTTCCCTGTAGACATCTAGAGCTACCCTACCACACCCAGAGCTCCCCTGTAGAGATCTAGAGCTTCCCTACCCCACCAGAGCTTCCCTGTAGAGATCTTCCCTACCCCACCCACAGCTTCCCTGTAGACATCTAGAGCTTCCCTACCCCACTCACAGCTTCCCTGTAGTCATCTAGAGCTTCCCTACCACACCCACAGCTTCCTGTAGACATCTAGAGATACATTACACTACTACACCCAGAGCTTCCCTACCCCACCCACAGCTTCCCTGTAGACACCTAGAGCTTCCCTTCATATACATAGAACTTCCCTGTAGACACCTAGAGCTTCCCTACCACACCCACAGCTTCCCTGTAGACATCTAGAGCTACATTACACAACTACACTCAGAGCTTCCCTACCCCACCCAGAGCTTCCGTGTAGACACCTAGAGCTTCCCTTCATATACATAGAGCTTCCCTGTAGACACCTAGAGCTTCCCTCCCACACCCACAGCTTCCCTGTAGACATCTCGAGCTTCCCTACCCCACCCAGAGCTTCCCTGTAGACATCTAGAGCTTCCCTACCACACCCAGAGCTTCTGTGTAGACATTTAGAGCTTCCCTTCATATACATAGAACTTCCCTGTAGACACCTAGAGCTTCCCTACCTCACCCACAGCTTCCCTGCTCACACCAGATTTTCCCTGTACGCCCCAGAGCTTCTTTGTACACTGCAGCGCTTTCCAGAGCACACCATGAGTGTCATTACTTCACCTCCAGAGCATCCCAGTGCAATGTCATAGCTTCCCTGCACACCAGAGCTCCCATGTAGACACCCAGAGCTTCCCTACCACACCCAGAGCTTCCCTACCACACCCAGAGCTTCCCTGTAGACACCCAGAGCTTCCCTACCACACCCAGAGCTTCCCTGTAGACATCTAGAGCTACATTACTACTACATGCAGAGCTACACGTTATGTCGTCAGAACTTCCCTGTTTACACCTAGAGCTTCATTGCCACTTCCCCGGACCGTCAGCCTCAGAGTATCCTCATACACTCCCGAGATTTGTTGTCCACATCTAGAGCTTCCCTATACACCCTACAGCTTGCCTCTACACCCTAGAACTTCCAGGCACATATCCAGAGCTTCCCTGCACACCCCGGAGCTTCCCTGCACACCCCGGAGCTTCCCGGAGCTTCCCTACACACCCCGGAGCTTCCCTGCACACCCCAGAGCTTCCCTGCACACCCCAGAGCTTCCCTGTACACTGTAGAGCTTCCCTACACACCCCGGAGCTTCCCTGCACACCCCGGAGCTTCCCTGCACACCCAGGAGCTTCCCGGAACTTCCATACACACCCCAGAGATTCCCTGCACACCAAGCACTTCCCTGCACACCCCGGAGCTTCCCTGCACACCCCGGAGCTTCCCTGCACACCCAGGAGCTTCCCGGAACTTCCATACACACCCCAGAGATTCCCTGCACACCAAGCACTTCCCTGCACACCCCGGAGCTTCCCTGCACACCCCGGAGCTTCCCTACACACCCCGGAGCTTCCCTGCACACCCCAGAGCTTCCCTGTACACTGTAGAGCTTCCCGGAGCACACCATGAGTGTCATTACTACACCTCCAGAGCGTCAAAGTACAAATGGGCCTCATTGCGAGGTTGGAGGTAGCCTTGCCGGTTTTACCGGCAAGGCTACCCCCAAACTCGCATCCGGCTCCGGCACCCGCAAAAGGGGAATCACCGCCCCATTCCGACCTCAGCAGACCCGGTAATTCCCCTTGCTTGGGTGCCGGCACCGGTACGTCCCCATTCCCATAGGGCTCAATGGGAATCGGGAGGATGGTAGCAACGGTACCGTTTATGACGGTACCGTTGCTACCATCATGTTCTGCTCGCGGGTGCCGGTACGGCCACCTGGTCAGACCTGGTGGCTGCAAGGGCACCCACGAGCAAATCCCCTAGTATGGCAGTACGGTACCAATGGTGCCGCTAGCGATACCCGAGCCGTTGTCGCCTTACTGCCATACTCCTGAGGCCCAATATCAGACCTTCCATGTAGACACCTGGAGCTTCCCCACAGAGATTTCCTGTGCACTCCCAGGTCTTCCTGTAAACCCCCAGAGAATTCTCATACACACCAGAGCACATCTAGAACTTCGCTTTATAACCCCAGATGTTCTCTGTAGACACCCAGAGGCTGCAGTGCACAGGAAGGCCCCCTTTCCTGCAGCCCTGGTACTGAAGCTCAGATGTAGGGGAGGGGTTTTATGCGTGGGACTGAATACCCCCTGCTGTGCTTTATATAGATATTGCACAAAGTACAGGTAGAATTATTGGTCTTTCGTGTTAATCTACAAGTTCAGATAGTGTAACATGCCTGCTCTCGTGTCCCCTGATATACGGTCCCGCCCCACAATTCTGGGCAACACACAGACAGCGAGTTTCACAAATACATGTATTTAAATGAAACGAGACACTTCAAAACGAGATGGTCTGCAGCTGTGAATAATTGGTTTGCATATGTAACCTTCACTAAAGCTACAATGTTAAAACACCCTTTCCCTGTCACATTACACATAGGACTGATAGTGGTTTAAAAAATAAGGGACTGCACATGTTTAACACTTTGCACTGTTTTCCAAGAGTAGGATGAATTCTCTGTGCCAATTTCAGTTTTCACAAAATGATATTAATCAGTGACTCACATCGGCTGCTTATCGCATGACATCAAAGGGGCGATAGTGCCTCGTGATGACACTCTGGGCTGTGTGATTCTTTGTTGGCAGGAGCCGCAGATTCTATTTAATAGTGCAGTTTGTAAAAGGAACATGCTTTTATTTATTTTATTTCTATGGCGCAAGGACAGGAGCCCATAGGCATAGGGGAGCCTGGACGTGACGTAACAGGTGACATATATGTGGATAGGGGAGAGCTGTGGTCCAGGGGGGTTACTGGGGCGCCTGGACATGACATAACAGGTGACATACAAGTGGGTGGGGGAGAGCTATGGTTGCGGGGGGGTTACTGGGGCACCTGGCCATGACATAACAGGTGGCGTGTAAGTGGATGGGGGAGAGCTCTGGTCGCGGGGAGGTTACTGGGTTACTGGGGTGCCTGGACATGACATAACGGGTGACATACAAGTGGATGGGGGAGAGCTCTGGTCGCGGGGGGCTACCGGGGTGCCTGGACATGACATAACAGGTGACATACAAGTGGGTGGGGGAGAGCTCTGGTCGCGGGGAGGTTACTGGGTTACTGGGGTGCCTGGACATGACATAACGGGTGACATACAAGTGGATGGGAGAGAGCTGTGGTCGTTAAGTATTTTTCAACTGGTGTTTAGGAATATTTTGACCCACTAGTCTATCAGCAGTTCTAATGAGTAGATGTTATTACAATTGTTAAACTTGCCAGTGTTTCTGTCTCTGTACAGGGTTCACAATCTGTTAGTGGATCATTGCAATAAATAAATAAATGAAATCTAATAAAGTAAACAACATTACATTTGTAAGTAACAGGTCTGTAAACTTAAAACTGCATTGAACAGAGTTGAAACCAGTTTGAAAACGTGGAACATGAGGGATATAAGGAGTGTTAGAACCTGGGTGAAAAACAGGGGATTTTTGGGTAAAATTACAAAAATTGACCTAAATAGTAGTCTCATTTAGACCTAGAGGTGTCATGGCATCCAACCTGTGGATCCAGAACAATTTGCATTCTGCCAATAGTTTAGGTAAGTTACCTCCTCTTGATAGAGGATGTACCACTTCTAGAATGGCTACTCTCATTTGCGAGATAATGTGCCTCACGAGTATAGCGGTAAGGCAACAACGGCGCCGGTATTGCTACCGGCACCATTGTTACCATACCACCATACTACGAGTTCTGCTAAAGGGTGCCCTTGCAGCCACCTGGTCTGACCAGGTGGCCGTACCGGCACCCGCGAGCAGAACTTGATGGTAATACCGGTTACCGTTATTAACGGTACCGGTGCTACCACCCTCCCCATTCCCATTGAGCCCTTTGGGGCCGAATGGGGATGGGGAGTCCCTTATTACCGGCACCCGCGAATGGGCAATTACCGGGTCTGTCAAACTCGGCATGACCTGGTAATTGCCCATTCGCGAGTGCCGCAAAAAAATGGATACCGGCGGCAGCCCCGCCAGCCTCGTAATGAGGCCCATTGTGGTGATTGTTCCTAAAGTGGCGGAACACTGGTGATTTTATGTTACAATTTCTGATCTGAGACTTGTGTTTGGTCCAGCGATCTTTGGCTCTCTTTGCAGTTTTCCCCACATAATATTTGCCACAAGGACAGCGTATGGTGTATATCACGTTCTTGGTGTCACAGGTTGCATACTTTTTTAAGGGGATCTTCTTTCCAGTGTTTGGTTGTCGAATATATGATCTCCTTTGATCACATTAGAACATTGTTGGCAGTTTAAAGATGGAAATGTGTAAAATTTTTGTTTACTGAGATTTCTTTGTAGTGTTTTTTTCGGTTTCTCAGCTTTAATTAGTTTGGCACGTAGATTGTTTCCTCTTTTATATACCAACATCGGTGGCTGGGGGAAAAGTTGATTGAGGTTTGGGTCAGATTTTATCATGTCCCAATTTTTGTTGATGATCCTTTTAATTTGAAAGCTTTGGCTAGAATACTTAAGTGTGTAAATCAAGTTTGACTTGTCCTTCACTGCTTTCTCTCCAAGTAGATTGTCACGATCTGTCTCAGCCTTCCCCAACTCCTCCTCACCTGTCTTCTCCTGTACTTCTTCCGTCCTGATTACAGCCTTCTTCTTCTTGACCTTTTCTCCTTCGTATGGACGTGCTCCCTCGGTAGCCTCTGTGATCTGGCTGATAACAGATCAAGGGAATACCCGAGGAGCACGCCCTAAAGAATGGGGAAAAAAGCCTCCTGGCAAAAAAACCCCGATCAGTATTCAGGTGTCCGTGGAATACTGATGTCCTGCAATTATATGGAGATTTTGATTCCTGCAGCAGCGTAACTCCGGACACGTAGGAGGAATGTCCACACCTTGCTCAACTCGTTCCCTGAGAAAGGCGGTGAGACCAGGATACCACCTCCAGTGTTGTGCGGTCTCGATGTCTTATGGGCTGAGTTGTAATTGAAGGGAGGTCTCGGTCCGTCGGAACACCGGAGAGGCGTTACGAACGGAACAACAGAAGAAAGGAAGGTGGAAAGAAAGAGGTAAGGAAATGGACAGAAAAGTATGAACAGCCGAAAACGCTCACAGCAAAATGCTAACGCTGAAGCGCCGACTGAGTGAAAAAGATGGGAAAAATACTTGCATGGAAAACGCTTGGTAGTACGCGTCGTGTAAGAAAGAACAGAAGATAAGACCCTAATCACCTTACCTGAAAACCTGAAAACGCCACTAGTGCAGGGAAAGTAGGTAGGTAAGCAAAGGACCTGAATGAAAACAAAAGGCTATGATGGAAAGCTAGACGCTGAGAGCGACTGGCTGGGCACGTAACGAAAACGATACAACGCGCTGAGCGTTGCTATGGCCCGCTAGTTATAGAATACGTTGGTCATGTTGGAATAAACTAGACCGATAGAATGTAACAGACCGCCATCTTAGTAGTATCTCCAACGACTAGCAATTCTCCAGGGCTGGTGCATGACATAGATCCTCTCGGTTCTGTTCTCCAGTTCTGAGTATAGCTTTATCAAGGATTTTGGCCGGGATACCTCTATTTAAGATCCTTGCTTTCATTGTCTCGTATTCATCCTGTAATCTTTCTGCATCTGATGTAATTCTTTTTAATCTCAATAATTGACTGTATGGTAGATTCTCTTTCAAATATTTTGGATGAAAGCTATTGTAGTTGAGAGAGCTGTTTACATCTGTGGGTTTTCTAAAGATGGTAGTGTTAATCCCAGTCTCTGTTAGTTCGATAGTTAATCCAGGAAGTTGATTTTGGGTTTCCCGATTTCGATGGTGAATTCAATTCTTTCATTACATTGGTTGATATATTCCCAAAATTGTAGCAATTCAGCTTCTGTTTCACTCCAAATACCAAAAACGTTGTCTATATATCTAAGCCATTTTTTGAGTTTATTTCTCCAATGATGATGTTCCAAGACAAAGGTGTTCTCAAAGTAGTACATAAAGATGTTGGCATACGAGGGGCTACTGCTGAGCCCATTGAGGTCCCTGAGATTTGTAGGTAAAATGGCCATTGGAACGAAAGTAGTTATTGTACGGGATGATGTTAATTAGTTCTATAGCAAAAGTCTTGTGTATGGAAATTCCTTCTGCTCTTAGTATGAACCATGCCAAGGCTGTGGTACCTTCATCATGGGGTATCGATGTATACAAACTGCTGACATCCATAGTGAATAGTAATGAGTTTGGAGAGTCAATTGTCAGAGATTTGAGGGTTTGTATAAAGTGTGTCATGTCCTTTAGGGAGGTTGGTATCTTCTGTACCAAGGCTTGCAAGGCTGTGTTCAGATATACAGCTAGTGGCTGGAAGATGCTGTTGGTGCCTGCTATTATGGGCCGAAAAGGTGGATCTGTTGTATTCTTGTGTATTTTGGGTAAGCCGTAAAAAACTGATGTCACTGGAAATTTGTTGTTCAAGAATTATGAAGTTTTTTTTCTGATATCCAGTCTAGTGAACTGGCTTTGACAATCACGTGTTTGATTAAATCTTTAATCATGTTAATGGGGTCATTGTCCTAAGGTAAGTAAGTCTGCCGATCGTTAAGTGTTAGGCAGAAACCTGTGCAGTTCCCTCTGGGACCACTGCAAAAGATTTAAGACTACAAGTGTTTGGCAGTAAACCCACTTGGTAGCAGTCTGTACCACACAGATTCACCTGGTAGCTGTGGCTGAGCAGTCAGACTTCCCTCAAGAAGAGTTAGGCAGTATACAGAGTATTCACAATAGGTCAAGAGAACACAATAGAGCAAGTAAACACTGACCAGGGCTTGGTGTAAAAGAGATATAATTATTTATTTAAAAAACACATCTAGAAAAACACACAGGCACTAATAGTAAGCAATTCAAAAACACGGTCACTAAAAGATATACACTCCCTTAAAAGAATATTAGACAAGTCTTAAGTAAAGCCCCACTTATTTTCAGACAGCGGTGAGCGCTTAACGTAGATGGCACTCTAATAGTTTGTTTAAAAAAGGGAGAGAAAAGCAGAGAACAAGTTGAAACAGATCCCAACACTTTTACAAGAACATAACAAGGGAAGAAGGCAAAGTAAAACCGTGAAGTTCGAGTTCAAGAGGCCGGATCCACTTTCAGAGGATCAAAACGAAATGTGTCCAAGGTCACACGGTTGCAGTGCACAAAAGTCTTGTAAAGGTTCAAAAAGGAGTTGGACCAAAGAAAGGGACCAGTTAGAGGGTCAAGGCGGCCAGCCCAGTCCAGAAGGTTAAGGGGTTATTATTACCTTGTAGCAATCTTTAGAAAGGGAGGCCTGGCGGACACGGTACCTTAAAGTGGTGAGAAGACTCCAGCGGAGGCAGTTGTTCCTGGCAGCGGATGCAAGTCGGTGCTTCGTCCGGGGGAAGAGAGGATCTCGTTGTGGAGGAAGACAGGAGTCAGTTGCACTGCCATGGAAGAAACCAGCCGCGGAGTTTCTCAGGTACAAGGAGCGGTCCGTGGATTCGCGGTTCAGTGGTGAGTGGCTATCCGGCTGCCGGGGTGCTTGGCACGGGCAGTTCGACCACAAACCGGTCTGAAGTGCGAAGAAAGAAGGTAAAACTGGTTGTGCCCACCAGTCAGGGGAAGAAGCCTCTCCAGCCGGGAGATCTTCTCTGTCGTCGGGAAGTGGTGAGTCGGTTCCGCAGGGCTCCACTGGTGGTGTCGTCGTGGTAGGTCGGCTCAGCTTCTCCCTGGTCGGATTCTCAGGTCCTGTGGCGAGTTCTGAAGTTCCAGTCCCCAAAGCCCTGCTTTTATGCAGCATACCCCCATTCACTCAGCTTATCTGTCAATCAAACATGCTAAGTGGTGAGCCGGCCAGCTCACCACTTGGGCCAATCACACAAGAGTGCGATTTGAGTTACCAGGGTAACTCAGTCCAGGGTGCCTAAACCCCCTCCCACACCCCCTGTGGTACCCAGACAGAGTGGCACCACTTTTGGAGGCTTCTGTGGAGAAGCCCGCCAAAAAGTGGAACAAAGGGCTCGACTTGGGTTGGAGTCACAGAAGAGAACACAAACGCCATTTTAGAATCAAGTCCTGGCAAAAAATACCAACTGGCGAATTAATATTAAATAAATAAACCGGCGGTATGTTCGAGGCTATGAGAATTAAATAATTAAAGTTGGTAGCGTCGAACAATGGGAAAATCCCATAGGAAAATATTTGCGGTCGAATATAAAAAGTAGTTTCCACTGCCACCAGCCAAAACTCGATCAGGGGGGACGGAGATGTGCCCCCTCGACTAACAGACCCCGGGGCAATCGAATTACCCCAACCAGTACGTCCACAATATGATGGGTCGTACTGGTTTCTGTTAATAATTTGGGACTAGTAAAGCCAATGGTGACTTTACATGCCCTGGGAGACAATAGTCAGTCCCAGGGTATGGAGTCTATGGTGGGGTGTCACTATGACACCCCTGTGTTACTGCACGGAGGGTGCGGTGTAACACACATCACAAAAACACATGAAGCCCTATGGAGTAAAGGACCCCTTAGCCCATAAAACACATTACCAGTCAAAGGAACACCATAAATCATGTCCAAGAGTGGGAGGAAAAGAGTCTCACTCTTGGCAGGAGGAAAAAAAACAAACTCCAGAAATCCAGCAAAGCTGCTGGGGGACTCACTAGGTTAGGAAATTCAGCCTAAAGAGAGAATTCTCCCTCACATGAAGTAATTTTAGACATCCGGCATTATATACTGTTGTGTCCATCAGAACCAGAGCTCCGCCTTTATGAGCTTGTTTAATGGTTAGTTTATTGTCTTCAGCTAGTTCTTTTATGATTTTCAACTGGTGTTTATGAATATTTTTACCTTTTGATGTTTCAGACATCAATTTTCTCAGGTATTTTGTGGTTTTGGATTTGAATAAGTTGATCGGGATGGTTCACTTGTGGATGGAAACAGCTTTTGTTCTTCATTTCAAAAAAGTCTTGAGATTCACTACTCAGGGGCATGTCTTCCAGATTTTCAAAGAATAATTTTATTTCAAGTTTTCAAACCAATTTAAACATTTATTTATTTTTTGCAACAAACCATTAAAAGATTGTGAACTCTGTACACTGACAGAACCCCTGGCAAGTTTAACAATTGTAAGAACAGTAACCGCTGGACATCTACTCATTATACTGCTGATAGACTAGTGGGTAAGACGATTATCTATTTATCTAATTAGACATTCAGCAGCGTGAATCCCCCAACCATTTGACAATTTACTGCTCAAATATTTTTTCAGCAAATTGAAGATAACAGACGTCTGCCTTGACGCTATCACCCGCTGGGGTTCTAATTGGCTAACTATCACACCGCATACTGCGCATCACAAGGTTATCAAACACCGTTTTCTTTGTACTAAATAGAGCAATAACGTACAATAGCCCGTCTTTAGAAGTACAAGTACAAATATTTGGGCAAAGATTGCAAGACTTTGTTGCCAATAGGTTAGCCAATCCTCTGATGATATACGCCTGCACTAAAATATAAACAGTTGGATTACAATTGATTTAAGTCTCTAGGTAGATCGAATATATGAATTGATTATTAACAGAGACTTGAGCATGAATGACCGCACTACATTATTGGGCTTCTTGATAAGCACTTGAATTTAAGAAACATGCAATTAAGTAAATCTTGAGATATTGTTTTAGTAGTAATTTACTTAATGTACCTTATATGCATTTCTTCTATAGAATCACTTATGCCCCTGAAGAAGAGTTTCTACTCGAAACGCGTTGGGCGTGTTTCCACATCATGAATAAAAAGAAAATACTTGTTATAACAAGTTAAGGAGTCAAAATTTGAAAACATGAAAATTGTTGTTTGTTGAAGTTGAATCTACGCATTATAGAAATTAAATGTTTCATAATGAACCAGCATTGCTAATATGTGTACTATAAACCACCAAAACCATTTAAGTTATTAGTCTCGGATTCCAGACCTTAGTGTGCAGGGGACGAGAGTTCCCAAATTGGGAACTTTTCTTTTCCAATATTGTATCACAACCTAGTTGCCAGGGTTGCTCATTTCTCCTCTGCACTGTAAAAATCTATAAAACCACTTACAACTAACAAATAGTCCATCATAGTACAAACTAATTCGTCAACAAATAAGGTGTGCTTGGTGTTTAAACCTTCTAATGTTAAAGTGGGCATGGCCACCAGGGACCGGCTATGTGGTAACGTTTTTCAAAATCGGGATAGGTTTGAATGGGGCAAAGAATTCTGCTTGTGGCTAGAGCCCGAACTGCTGGACGGGACTGCAGCAAACATGCACGAAGAGCATAAGCAAGGACCTGAAAGCATGCTTTTGCAAATCCGTCCTGTGTTTTACTTTTTCAAAACGGTCATAATGTAAGTGTTAAAAATAGTGATATAACTTTGCTGCCGGGTGATGTGGCAGAATTGTTATGCTATGCTTGCTATGGTATGCCACATTAGGCTCTCGCATACAGGTAGGCCTTAGACCCTCCATGTTGCCTTTCCCTCTTCCTCCCTATGCACTCGGCTCCACAGACATGCCCAACCCCCTCTCCTGGGACAGGTTAGACCCAGACCCCGTAACAAGGCACAGGAGCACGTCAGTCCTTCTTTTCCCAGATATGGTAGATAACAGCAGGGTTTCTGCGAATGCCGCTTATACTAACGAGATGTACCCAGCTCATCTCCCTGCAAGGCTTTGTCACAAGGTCACAAGTGAGATGCTGACAGATATTGCCAAATGTCAGCAAATATTATGCCAAGTAACACCCCCCCCCCATTGGGAAATGACAATAACATTTTAGTAATTGCTGATGACAGGCTATGTAAACTACACTCTGAGAGAGGTCACAGAAGGAGAGCTCTGTGTGACTTCTGCTGCCGGGACACTTGTCCTTCTGTAGTTTCCTGCTTATCATCTGATACATCGCTATGCTGTGTATTTTCTATCTAAATACAAGAAGCTTTATTTACTATGCAGTCTGTGTCTAATCTCCTTATTTGCTGCAAGCTGCTGGAAGCCCAAAGGGGCCCAGGGGTAAGGCTACCACACAATGGTGCTGTTGTCTCTGGCCTAACTGTGCAGGAGATATCTGGGCTGCCCTCGACCACCACTAAAGCACAGCCAACACACAAAGGTCCTCACCATACCAGAGGTTGTTTTTATAAACGTGGCACTCCTGTTGACTGCAAAGTTGCCAAATCTGTGGTGGGGGCCAAACGGTGGGCTGCAGAGATTCTGCAGCGTAGCACAAAACTGTGGATTTTTTCCCCTTGGACTGATCGGTAAGTGCAAACTTCGGCTTATTTTCTGTCACTTGGCACTGCATTATATTGTGACTAAACATTGATTTGCCAGGTCATGTATTCACTGTCTCTCTCCCGGCACCTCCCTGTATTTTTTGCATTTGTCTGTTTCTAAAAAAAATAGCTATGTGGCAGATATTTTTTGTGTGCTTTGCGCTGGCTTTTGCATTCATCGCATTCATGGTGTCTGGGGGAGATGCGGTCAGAGGGTTGAGAGGGCCCAAGTGGGAGAGAGGATTGAGTGGTCTGACCAGGAGAGCGAGTGGTGAGTGGGGCAGAGAGCAAAAGATTTGTTTGGATAATGGTTTCAAGAGTGTGTCCAGCCGAGTGGGTAGGACCAGAGGGGAGAATGGAGAGGGAGAGCGAGAGCGAGAGCGAGGTGCAGAGGTCACAGAAGAGAGTGGACACAGTGCAGTCAAGGTGGATATTCAAGTCACCCAGTAGAAGGAGTTTAGAGGAAGATGTTAGGAGAGAGGAAGAGAAATGAGGCCATTTGCGGTGGAACACAGTGATTGAGCCAGGTGGCCTATAGATAGTGGCAATGGTCAGGGAGGAGGTGGATGACCAGCTTGCAGACCAGGCTCTTGAAGGAGGAGTATGGCTGGGTGGGTATGAGGGAAGAAGGGACCCACTCATGGAAGATCAAGGCATCTCCACTGCCAGAACGGTTGGGGCAAGGCTTAGAAATGATCTTGAAGCCATCAGGAAGAAGGGAATAAAAAGCAGTGACTGAACTGGCATTGAACCATGTCTCAGTAAGAGCAAAAATACCAAGGTCAATGTCTTCAAGGAAGAGGCAGAGGTCGGCAGAGTGACTGATAGCGGAATGAGAATTAAGCTTGGCTAGATGAAGCCGGTCTCTGCCTTTGAAGATTTTCTGAGGAGGAGTAAAGGGACGTGGTACACCAGTTGGAGGAGGGGGAAGAGAGATAGGGAGAAAGGAGGAAGGAGTAGCAGGCACAGGAGGGAAGATGTTGAGGGACGGCAGGCACCGGTCTAAGAGGAGGTTTGCTGGGTTGAGGACCCTGAGTCATAATAGTGCTATTGCGATAGACATTAATGATGCACCTGGATGACGAGAAGCCTGCCAAGAGTACTTCCCATCCAGTGTCACAATTAATGGGTGAGTTTAGGAAAGGTTAGAGAGTAGAGATAAGATGAGGGGTCCAGAGAGCTGGAGAGGGGACAGAAAAGAGGTTATCAGTGACAATCTGGAAGTTGCACTGACATAGGTGTCTGAATTGGGTAGACAAGAGTTGGTAGTCAGGAACACATTGTTTTACTTTTTCCTTCCAGACTTCGTGAGAGAAGGAGGATTGGTGATAGTAAAGCAATTATAATATATAGGTGAGATAGTGAGAGCCATAGGGGTGGCAGAGATGAGGATGGGGGATTGTCAGAAACCTGAAGGTGTCTCACGCGCTAGTCCCCGGGGATCTGTCATCCAGGTGGCGAGGACACAGCCATCGCTTTTGTATCCAGTTCCTGGGGGTGGACTAGTGTGGGAGGATCACCTGTATGAAGGGTCTTTGGGGAGTGGAAGTGGGACACCGAAGGGTGACACGCGGTATCTCCTTAACTGTAACACCCTTTCCCCCATCCTACCAGGTAGGATACCTAGGAATTCACTTCCCCGCCCTTTCCCGACACAAACACTTTCTCACCATGAGCGAAAACGGACTAATGCCAGAGCCGTATACCTGACATGTCCCAATACAATGGTCACACAACTTCAGGCAATTAATGATCGTTACACACACCTGACTTCCATCACACTTCCCCATACTGATAAAAGGCGGAGTTCGAAAGCATATTCTGAGTGAGGCAAAGCACTCAAGGAAACAGCGGTTCCAAGATGGCAGTTTAATGCAAGGAGAAAGACGGCAAGACCAGAGAGGGTTGCAAGGAGGGCAGTGCCCTTGACCTTTTCAGACTGTTACTTTTGCTAACCTTGGAAAGTAAGAAACCCAAAACCGGGAACTAAAGCTGAGCAAACCTGCATTGTGTGTCGGAGGTACCCGGGGCTCTCCCACGTCGATAACCACAGTGGGGAGGAGCGGCTGCTGCCATGGTACTATCTTTGGCTCATACAACAAAGCAGCACCAATAAAGACAACATAGCCGGTGAGATGGAGAGACTGATACCAAACCTGCCTTTGTTAGAACCAAGTTTGCAAGCAGCAACATTGTATGAAGAAATCTAAAGAGTATAGCGAGCGACCTGAATATAATTGAAAATCAGAGGGGTGATTGAACTTTGGGAGGCAAATAAGATACGATAGACAAGAGTTGTCCAGTGCCACGTGAGTGCTCACACAAAGGTCTCTGTCAGGTATCCAATTAATTGGCAACTATAGAAAGGGGACATTTGAGATCGAAGTGGTCCTGCAACGGGTCAAGCCAAATCCTGTGCACATTCGAAAAGTTTTCGATAGTTGAATGTTTGCTACAATTGGTCCAACCCCGGCTGAGGGAGACTAATTGTGACGTAGAAAGGATCTAAGTCCGCGAGTCACCCGAGAAAGAATATTCTGTAAACATTGGAAAATGGGGATCTGAGCCCGTAAGAAGGAGATCCATGATACTGACTGTGATATAGAAAAGGGATCTGAGCCCAGCTGAGGGGGATCCTGGGGAAGACAGCCGAATTGAACACTCGAAAGAGGAGAGGAACTTTGTGTTTATTTTGTTCTTGTGCACCAGGCCCCCTGTGTCAAGAGACCTTGGAAAAGCAAACAGAATTGCAGCACAGAAGGCCCTGATACTCGTTATGGAACTGTGTTCTTGTGCCGCATAAGCCAGAGTGTGTGCTTTGCTCGAGTGAACCACCTTGTCTCGTGCTGAAAACGTGATGAAGAGAGGCCAACGGCCTGAACATCCCGACATATCATTTTGTGAACACTTCTCTCTTTTTCATGAACACTACCCCTCACTATGTATCTTTAGCCTTAAGGATTGGCAATAGTTTTTTATTAGTGTAGTTCCTTTTATTTTGACGAGACCCGTCCGGGACTGCATTTTTATTATTTGATGGTCGTAGCTTGCTCCCATCTGAAGATATAGGTTTATATAGGTGTCCATCACACACTTGGTAAAGGTCAATAAACACACTTGAACTGTGGTCACTTGTGTCTGTCTTACTGTTGATACCATGCCTTCCTTACAGATTGTAGTAGAGACTGCACTGCACGAGCACAAACTCACCAGCAGCCTTGCATCCGAAAAGGAGAGCAAACGGATGCCGTAGAAACACGTGGGTACACAATTGGCAGTTTACTGTTGTTAAACACACCTAGATTCGAAATTTCCCAAACACCACACAAATGCAATGCAAAAATGGGGGAGGCGGGGTGTACAGTTGTTAACACTTTGGTGTTAATGGCCACCAGTCTTCTGGCAGAGGAAGCAAATGGGATTAATTTAATACCTGCTGACATATCACCCAGTAACCAACATTCACACTCTGTTAAACCAGTTTCCTGCTGTTTTCGACTGCGATCCAGGGAGATTAAAGGGTTTTTCCATAATATCCGTACCCCCTTGGACAAAGTTGTCAAGCTAAATCCCTATCGATTTCCGGAAGCCCATAGAGAAATAGTATACCAGGAAGTGGGGAAAATGCAAGCTTCTGATATAATACAACTATCGCAAGTCCCTGGTAATTGCCAATGGTCCTAGTAGTGAAACCAGCTGAATAGTGGAGATTTTGTATTGACTTTATAAAGTTAAACACATTATCCCAGTTTGAAAAATATCCTATGCCAAGTATTGATGAACTTATTGATCGACTGGGATCAGCAGTTACCTTTCGATGATTGATCTAACAAAGGGCTATTGACATGTGCCAGTGAATTCAGCCGACCAGAGAAGACAGCTTTTCCACTCCTCCGGATGGGATTTTTCATTTTATGGTTCTGCCATTTGGCCTCCGTGGGGCACCTGCAACCTTTCTGAGATGAATGCATCTGATTCACTGACTGTTCTGTGTTTTGCGGGGCCTACGTAGATGACATAGTCATTCATAGTAGAACTTGGTAATAACATTTGAGACACCTTTACGAGGTTACCAGAGCTCTGAGGAAAGCTGGTCTTACCGCTAACCCACATAAATGCCATCTGGCTCAAACCACAGTCCAATATTTTGTTTTCTTTTCGGTACTGGGCTTCTGCAACCCTGAACTGAAAAGGTTAGAGCAGTATAAGAGACCCTGTTGCCAACAATTAAATGGGACGTTAGAGCCTTTCTTGGCCGGATATGATATCTTAGGCGATTTATACTGAAGTACTCCATCACCTCCTCTCTTACCGACAAACTAAACAACGTGGAACCCCAAAAACTCAAGTTTGGACAAAACTGATAAGGTCTGCTTTAATACCTTAAAGTCCATCCTTTTTAGTGCCCTGGTGTTGAAAGTACTTAACTTTAGGAAAGAATGCATTCTTCAAACCAATGCTCCAAAGACTGGTTTAGGGGCAGTCTGGTTGCAGGAATATGAGGGAATAGAGCATCCAGTACTGTATTTCAATAGGAATGTCTTTTCCTGAGAGAAAATCTAGGCGACAATAGGACCTGGAGGCTTTAGCTATCACGTTGGCGGTATGGCTATTTGCTTTTAAAAGTAGTCGGGACAGCTCTTCTCATAAACTTCACTTAGGTTATGAGACTCCTCTAGACGGATACTCTGACAGTCTCTCATTACTTAAGAACAATTAAAGGAAAAAGAGACCCAGGAGAAGGCTTCCCTTCTCCTGGATGGGATCCTTGAGTCTAGACAGTTATCGTCTTGGGATAGCTTTTAGTGATGTTGTTTATCATTTCTCTTAATTCCTCAAGATAGCTTATAACCTTTCTGGGCTTCCCTTGCTTCTGTCTACAACACATTCTTTGGTACTACAAGCATTAATCTGTTTGTAACTCCTTCTCTTCGCCTTGTATTGCCTCTTAGTAGGCTTTTGTCTGGTTCTTAAAGGAGTTATGATAGCCTTTCCCATATACTTTACTTAAGTTATGACTCTCCTCCAAACTAGTCTTCTAACACTCTCTGTTTACTACCCAGTAGGCCAAAGGAGTGGTACCCTTCGGTTTATTGCTTTGGTCCCTTCTATTTCACAGGTAATCAGCTTCTTGATTCTTAGACATTTCTGTGTTTTTGGAACTATTATAACTTGTCCCTTAGTAACCTTTGTCTCCTTGCATTCCAAATCTTCACATGTGTTGGGACAAGATTGACTGGTCCCCTGGTCTTTATTTTATTGTTGGTATTCACTACCTATACCGCTACTGGAACAAGGATGATTAGCCTCTAAATAACATCCATTCAATTGTGGGTATTCCCAACTTCTATTGATACTGGGACGAGGATGCTGGGCCTCTAAATGATCTTTAGCCTCTTGTCAGTATTCCAACTTCTATTGTCACTGGGACGAGGATGCTGGGCCTCTGAATGATCTTTAGCCTCTTGTCCGTATTCCCAGCTTCTATTGATACTGGGACGAGGATGCTGGGCCTCTGAATGATCTTTAGCCTCTTGTCAGTATTCCCAGCTTCTATTGATACTGGGACGAGGATGCTGGGCATCTGAATGATCATTAGCCTCTTGTCCGTATTCCCAGCTTCTATTGATACTGGGACGAGGATGCTGGGCATCTGAATGATCATAAGCCTCTTGTCCGTATTCCCAGTTTCTATTGATACTGGGACGAGGATGCTGGGCCTCTAAATGATCTTTAGCCTCTTGGCCGTATTCCCAGCTTCTATTGATACTGGGACGAGGATGCTGGGCCTCTGAATGATCTTTAGCCTCTTGTCCGTATTCCCAGCTTCTATTGATACTGGGACGAGGATGCTGGGCCTCTGAATGATCTTTAGCCTCTTGTCAGTATTCCCAGCTTCTATTGATACTGGGACGAGGATGCTGGGCATCTGAATGATCTTTAGCCTCTTGTCAGTATTCCCAGCTTCTATTGATACTGGGACGAGGATGCTGGGCCTCTGAATGATCTTTAGCCTCTTGTCCGTATTCCCAGCTTCTATTGATACTGGGACGAGGATGCTGGGCCTCTGAATGATCTTTAGCCTCTTGTCAGTATTCCCAGCTTCTATTGATACTGGGACGAGGATGCTGGGCCTCTGAATGATCTTTAGCCTCTTGTCAGTATTCCCAGCTTGTATTGATACTGGGACGAGGATGCTGGGCCTCTGAATGATCTTTAGCCTCTTGTCCGTATTCCCAGCTTCTATTGATACTGGGACGAGGATGCTGGGCATCTGAATGATCTTTAGCCTCTTGTCAGTATTCCCAGCTTCTATTGATACTGGGACGAGGATGCTGGGCATCTGAATGATCATTAGCCTCTTGTCCGGATTCCCAGCTTCTATTGATACTGGGACGAGGATGCTGGGCCTCTGAATGATCTTTATCCTCTTGTCCGTATTCCCAGCTTCTATTGATACTGGGACGAGGATGCTGGGCCTCTGAATGATCTTTAGCCTCTTGTCAGTATTCCCAGCTTCTATTGATACTGGGACGAGGATGCTGGGCCTCTGAATGATCTTTAGCCTCTTGTCCGTATTCCCAGCTTCTATTGATACTGGGACGAGGATGCTGGGCCTCTGAATGATCTTTAGCCTCTTGTCAGTATTCCCAGCTTCTATTGATACTGGGACGAGGATGCTGGGCATCTGAATGATCATTAGCCTCTTGTCGGTATTCCCACCCTTTACGAATATTGGAATGAGAATGATAAGCTTCTGAATAATCTTTATTTTCTTGTCAATATTCACAACCTTTCCCAATACTGGGACAAGACTAATTAATCTCTGAACTAATTAATCTCAAAATGTACCGATCTTGAGATGAGGACAATTAGCCTCACAGTAATCTTTATGCTCTGCTTGGTATTCGCTGTTCACTATTTGGCCTTCTTCCCGCCCGGGTCAACCGCCATTCCCATTACTACGTTTAGTCAGGTTAGGCCCTTACCTGTTCTTCCGTGGGGTCAGGAGCTTCTTCCTGGAACAGCTGCTTCAATTGTCGGGTTCTTCTCTCCTCTGTATATGGGTCCAGTCAGCCATCTCTGGTTCAGTCTGGTGTAGTTCTTGGACCACACGGTCCACTGTTCTTGGGCCATGCCGCCACCTCTAGGATCTTTCTAAGCATGCTGGCTACTTTCTATCCATCACTGTGCCGCTTCCTTCAGCTTCTCTGCTTCTCGCTTCACCAAGCCACCTCGGCATCTCTCAGCTTCTTCACCAGCCCGGGTTTGAACTTCCTGGGGATCGCCAACACAACTTGTATTGGGCCTTCTTCTCCCTTTATGCTAGATTGCTTGATGCTCCCCAGTGTAACCACACAGTCCTTTGCCCCTTTCCATAAGAGTTGGACCTCCTTCATCAAACTTCGTCCCGTGGCTGCCAACCACTGGTTCTTCATTGTTTCCATACACTTCTACACAGTATTATTTTTTTATGACGGAAGGTTATAATTGCAGACAGAGACGTATTTGTCAAGATGGGAACAATCCTTGGGTATTGTGAGTAACTCCTTGGAAAGGGGTTTAGGGAGTTCTGTGATAAACTGGAGACCATGTCCCCAAGAGTGGGATCCCACTTTCTGCCACCCTTAGGATTGTTGCATAACAAGCTCACCTCCCTAGTCTCACAGGGAAGGGCTCCCCTCAGCGATACGTGATGAGACACTGTGAATGGTCACAGTGATTTCTGCAACAAAGTGAGTCTATAATGTTTATCAGACCATAACACCCTCGAAGGTAAGTTGGAGTTCTATCTTGCAGTTCAAGATTCTGCAGAAATGTCAGACTTCTAAACTCTTGTTCAGTACAACTTTGGGTTTTTTTCAGGTACGAGGCTCTTGTAATTTCCTCTGTACACCTTTATGGAAATTTGATCCTTGGGAAATAATGTGAAGTGGACTTCTTGTATGTCCTCTGGCCATAATTGTTATCTTCTCAGAATGAACAACAGAGGTTCAGAATGAACAGCGGAGGTTGTGCAACTTAGTTCTCGCTAGCCTCTTTTTCCCCACTTCCGACAAGTTGGACATACCCTTTTGCACTCAATATCAACTGACAGTTTCACTAGCATGTGAAACCTATTGAGATAATCCACACCTATCATAACTGCCTTCTGTTGTCTTGAGTACCTTCCTGGAAGGCAAGAGTCCTGATTTAAAAATGTGTTTAATGGACCCAGTTGCTGACATAAGAGTCTTTCTAGAGCTCTTGAATGAAGATTTCAGTGGTAACCTCTCACCCTGCCTCTTCAATGTCTACCTTTCCCCTTTGACCCACCCAATCTCTAACGTCTCCTCTAACTTTCAGTGTTATGCAAATGACACTCGGCTCCCTTCAGCCTCCTCTCCTGTCACGCTCATTCCTGACTGTCTATCCACTATTCAGGATTGGTGCACCACCAATGGTCTCTGTCTTAATACCAATAAGACTGATCTCATTCTCATTGGGACCCCTGCTCACGCTTACCCTCTTGCTGCCCTCCTTGAGCCCTCTTCCTTCGCCTTCCTGTGAGGTAAAAAAATCTTCATGTCATTTTGGATTCCACTCTCTCCTTCTCTCCGCAAATCGCGCACCTTGTCAAAAAGGCCCACTACCAGCTGCACCTCTGCAGAGGTATTCTTCCTTTTCTCACTTTCCCACAGAAGCTTACTGTCTCCAGAGCCCTGGTCCTCTCTATGCTGCACTACTGCTACAGCCTCTTTCTCAATCTGCCTACCTCTACTCTTCACCCACTGCAACTAATCCAGAACAGGACTACAAGACTTATTGTTGCTCCTAAGCCCAGGGACCGTTTCTCTGAAGCCGTGAAATCCCTCCACTGGCTCCTGGTGGCTGCAAGGGGCGAGGTCAAGACCCTCTGCATCGTCCACAAGGCTATCTGGGGCCAGGGCCCACACTACATCCAACTCGGTCTTCCAAAACACCTTCCTTCTCGGGCCCTTTGCTCCAACACATCCAACTCTCTGAGGGTCAGATGCTTCTCCAGGCAGAGAGTGGGGGTAGGTCTCTCTTCTCAGCCGGTGCCTCTCTCTGGAATGGCATCCCTGCCCCTCTCAAACTTGAGCCAGACCACCTGAATTCCCGGAAGCAGCTCAAGATCTTCCTGTTCACGTCTGATTTCTCTCTCTCTTTCTCTGCTGCTGACCTGGTTGCCTGGCTACCCTCAGAGTTTCACTGGGTACCAAGCTCCTCCATGACCAGTCTCCGCTGCACTGCTTCCGGCCCTACCACGCACTTAGGGGCTGTAACTGTAACCCTACAGTCCCCTGCCTCCTTGCACTTACCCAGAAATGTGCTTCCCTGGCTGCTCGTCCTCTGAGCAATACTGCCTGGATGGCACTTCCCCATTCTCTCTATCTAGCACTTCCCCCCTCCCCCTGCACTTCGTGTGGTTTGCACTTGCACAATCTGATTGACACAATGCCTAGTAATATGTGTTTTGTCCTCGCTCTGTCTCCCACCCCCTTGTCCTGCCGGGCCTAGAAACATTTCTGTACAGGGGCGTTGTGAATGACTTATCATATTATATGTTCCCATTATTGGGGCATTTGAGGCAGCGCTTGGCAGCATATGTTATGTTATGTTATGTTATTTTGCATTTATATAGCGCCTTATATACCATTGGTATGGTCTGAAGGCGCTGGTAGGTTGAACGCCCTTGGGAACCGAAGTTCAGGTCAGTAGAGAGAGTAGGGGGGAGTCAAAAAGTGCGTGTGCGCACCATGTATGTGTGCAGCTAGTGCGAAAACAAGTGGTAGCTGCTTCTTAGCTGTAGGTGTGGTGGTTGAGAGATCAGGAGTATGTGTTCGTTCTGGTCGGCTTTATCCGGAACGAGTGTGGCTGCGTTAGGCCTGAGAAGAACGCCTGGCTGGGTGGTGAGAAACCAGCAATGTTTACTTAGAGTGATGTGGAGTAAGCGGGAGATGTAGATATGGGAACAGTTATACCGAATGGTGTCATAGTATCTCTGCGTTCTAGATGAGTGGTGGTGTAAGGGAGAGGGTAAGCGTGGGGTGTGGCGTGATGTATGTTTTCAAGAGTTTCCTTCATTTCAAGGCATGTTAAGTATCGTCCGTTGCACATAATCGTCCGTTCCTCATACTTGACCGCTCCACACATTCGTCTAGTCCGCACCCTACGTTTGGTTCGCACCCTCGTCCAGACCGCACCCTCGTCCAGGCCGCACACTTCGTCAGGTCTAGACATTTGTCCAGACTATATGCTCGTGTAGTTTATCCACTCGTCCAGTCTATATACTGGTCGAGGTAGGACACTCGTTCAGTCCATAATCAGTCGTGCGCTCCCCACACTCATACGCTGCCCAGACTCATGTGTTCCCCACGCTTATCCGCTCTCAAAATCATCCGCTCTCAAAGTCATCCGCTCACAAAGTCACCCGCTCTCCACTCTCGTCCGCTCTCCATTCTCAAACCGCTCTCCGCACACTCACCCGATCTCCACAGTCCTCCGCTCTCCACAGACCTCCGCTCATTTCGGTTCCTCATACTAAGCCGCTCTATCCACTCAACCGTTTTCCGCGCTCAACCGCGCTCATCTGCTCCCCACAACTTGTCCGCTCACACACACTCATGCGCTCTCCACACTCATGCACTCTCCGCTCCCCACACTCATCTGCTCCCCACGCTCATCCGCTCCCCCCGCTCCCCACGCTCATCCGCTCCCCACGCTCATCCGCTCTCCACGCTCACCCGCTCAGCCACAATCACCACATTCACCACACTCCCCCGCTCTCTACACTCACCCGATTTCCACACTCATCCGCATTACGCTCTCGCTCTCATCTGCACTACGCTCTTGCTCTCATCTGCACTACGCTCTTGCTCTCATCTGCACTACGCTCTTGCTCTCATCAGCTCATTCGCTTTTCACTCTCATCCTCTCTCCACTCTCATCCACTCTCCACTCTCTCCACTCTCATCCGCTCCCCACTCTCATCCGCTCCCCACACCCATCCGCTCCCCACACCCATCCGCTCCCCACACCCATCCGCTCCCCACACCCATCCGCTCCCCACACCCATCCGCTCCCCACACTCATCCGCTCCCCACACCCATCCGCTCCCCACACCCATCCGCTCCCACACTCATCCGCTCCCACACTCATCCGCTCCCACACTCAACCGCTCCCACACTCAACCGCTCCCACACTCAACCGCTCCCACACTCAACCGCTCCCACACTCAACCGCTCCCCACACTCAACCGCTCCCCACACTCAACCGCTCCCCACACTCAACCGCTCCCCACACTCAACCGCTTTCCACACTCAACCGCTTTCCACAACTCATCTGTTCTCCAGTCACATCCACATGCTTCCGTTTAGTGTAATTGTCTGTTCTGTACGCTTCATCCATTCTAACTGTTTCATTTATGTCATTCACTGTATTCCCTTCTCATTTATTATGTCGTTTTGATCGGTTCAGATTTCCTGAGTTTCTCAATGATTTATTCGTATTCTCTGTTTCATTGTTTTGATCTACTTTACTCGTTTAAGCCTGCTTGTCTTTCTAGTTTACATTCGAGTTTATTTAGCTGTCATTCTCGCTTCAGGTAGTTTGATGGGTCGGTATTATTGTGGTGATGCTGGATTGGTTTTATGGGAAGAGCCAGGTTTTCAGTAGTTTGCGGAAGGACGTTAAGTCTTCAGTTAAGCGGATGTGGGGTGGGAGTGAGTTCCACAGGGTTGGAGCCAGGGCAGAGAATGATGATCCGCCTAGCCTGACTGAGTTTGTCTTGGGAATTACTAGGAGGCCGGCTGAGCTTGATCTTAGGGTGCGAGTGGGATGATAAGGTATTAGTTTGTCTTGAAGATATTGCGGTCCAGTTTTATGCAGTGCTCGATGCGAGAGGCATAAGGTTTTGAAAGCTACCCTACGGGCTACAGGAAGCCAGTGCAGTGTTTTAAGGGCTGGGGATATGTGGTCTCTTGGACTGAGCGCAAGTAGTAATTTGGCCGCTGCGTTTTGTGCTCTTTGGAGTTTATTCAGTTGGTAGGTATGGATTCCGAGGTAAAGGGGGTTTCCGTAGTCCAGTCTGGATATAACGATTGCTTGGACAGCGGAGACTCTGTTGGGAAAAGAGAGGTATGGAAAGACGCGCCTTAGGTTTTTAAGGTGGTGGTGGCAGGACTTTGAGACATTGTTGACTTGGCGCGAGAGTGTTAGGTCGGAGTCTAGGGTGCAACCAAGATTTTTTACTGTTTTGGAGGGTGTAGGTGAGTTGCCCATGGCGGGTGGCCAGGGTAGCGGGTGCGGAAGAAGGTCGGAGTTGCCGCAAACCATGATTTCTGTTTTGGAGGGGTTTAACAAGAGGTGGCTTTGGGTCATCCAGCGCTCTATGTTTACGAGGCAGGATGCCAGGTCGGGTTGGGAGTTGGGTTTCGAGTTCTGGAATTTTAGAATAAGTTGAGTGTCGTCGGCGTAGTTGTAACATAGGATGTTGTGTGAACGAATTATTGGTGGGAGGGTGATCAGGTAGAGATTGAATAGGAGGGCGGATAGACATGCTCCTTGAGGGACTCCCGTGTTGACTGGTCGGGCTTGGGAGGTAAAGCTGGAGAGTGTCGTTATTTGGTGCCTGTCTTTGAGGAATGAAGCTATCCATTTAAGAGCGGTTCCACGAATTCCTAGTGAGTGGAGGCGGTCTAGGAGTATCGAGTGATTGATCGTGTCAAAGGCAGCGGATAGGTCAAGAAGGATTAGAGCGGCACATCCCGCGGAGTCTGCTGTCATTTTAAGGTCGTCCCAGATCGAGGTTAAGGTGGTTTCAGTTCCGTGGCGTGTTCTGAAACCCGATTGGGCGGGGTCAAGGAGATTGTTGGCTTCAACAAAGGCGTTTAGTTGGGAGTAGGCGGTTCGGTCAATGAGTTTGGCGAGGAATCTGGTGTTTGAGATTGGGCGGTAATTTTTGGGCTCGAGAGGGTCGAGCGAGGGTTTTTTAATTAGAGGTTTGACGTGAACCATTTTGAATGCTTCGGGAAAGATACCGGAGGAAAGGGAGGCATTTATGATAGATCTTGCGTGTTCTCCTGCGCAGGTGGAGGCAAAGATTTCTTTAAGGGTTGTGGCTGGGCAGTGGTCCAGAGGGGATCCAGATGGTTTGCGGGCAGATAGGAGTTTGAGAAATTGTTCTGGTGATATTGGACTAAAAGATTCGAATGTTGGTTGAGTTGAGGTTGTAGTTGACGGGCTGGCCGGTATGGGTGGAGGATTGTCAATTGGTTGTAAGAGAGCCAGTTTGGTGTTTAGAGTTTTTGTCCTTTCAATAGCTGTGGTGTAAAAGTGGAGGGAGAGTGAGTCGCACAGTGATTGTGACGGGGTCGCGACGGTTGTATTACAAGTTGGATTGGTGAATTCGGAGATGATTTTGTGGAGTTCTTTGCTTGGGTTTTTGCAGTTTAGGATTCGGGTGTTGTAGTGGGCTTTTTTAGCTTTCCGGATTTCAGCCTTGTACCGGTACAAGTGACGGGCCAAGGTGGTCCTGCTTTCGTGGGTTTTCTCATTTTGCCAATTGCGTTCTAGGTATTTGTAGTGTCGTTTACTGGTCTTCAGTTCAGGAGTGAACCAACTGGGGAACGGGCCACGGCGGGTTGATGGTTTGCATGTAGGGGTGAGTTGCATCAGAGATGCGTTGAGCCATGAGTCAAAGGCTTCAGGTGTTAGTTGGTTTTTAGGGTTGCAGGTGGGTGGTGGGGACTGGAGGAGTGCCTCGGCTAGGTCAGGGGTGATTATTAGTTTTTTCCAGCATTTGCGTAGGATCGGAGGTTCAGATGCGGATACGGGAAGGGGGCCGGGTGCGGTGATGGCAAACGAGAGAATGAAGTGATCGGACCAGATGATAGGAGTTGGGGGCTTTAACTGAATCTGGGTGTCTGAGCTAAAGATGGCATCGAGAGTGTGTCCTTTAAAATGAGTCGGTCCATTTATGTGGGGTTGGAGATTAATTGCATCTAGACCGTCGATTAGGGCGTGTGTCATAGGATTGGTGGGGATGTCGAGCCATATGTTAAAGTCTCCGAGAAGGGTGAGGTTGGGATGGTTTATTTGGAGGGTGGCAATAGAGTCGCAGAGGTTGTTTGCGAAATGTCTATCGTAGCCAGGGGGCCTGTAGATTATTAGGAAGGTGAGTGAGAGCGACTGGGAGAGGGATAGTTTAACGAGGAGAGATTCGCAGGATGGAATGGAGGGTTGGTTGTCCATGATTGAGGCGCGGAAGAGAGATTTAAAGACAAATGCTACCCCCCCTCCTCTGGACGGACGGTTCAGTGGGATGAGGCGGTAGTCGGGCGGAAAGGCTTCATTTGCGATTGGGCTGAAGTCATCAGAGAACCAGGTTTCAGTGATGAAAACTAGGTCAGGTTTGACAGAGGTGAGGAGGTCAAAGATGCAAAGTCTGTTTTTTGCTACAGAGCGGGCGTTAAATAGGATACAGTTCACATCGGCAGGGAAGGTTGGTTTTGGTGCTGGAGCGGGAAGGGGCGGAGGGGCAGAGAGTAGCGGGAGAGGGGTAGGGATGGTGGTGCTAGGGAAGAGTGGCCGAGCCGAGAGTTTTGCAGGCTTCGTGCGGGGTTGGGTGGATGTGTGTGATGGGATGATCGGGATTGGGGTGGGGGATTTGAGGATGGGCGAGGACACGGGGGAGGGGGGGGATTGTGGGAGAGATGTGGTGGGTCGAGACAAGGGGGGCGAGGAGAGCAGAGAGGTAGAGGGGGACCAGGAACGCTTCCTCTTTAGTTTCTTTGCTGCGATTGGCGTGAGAGAGAGGGTAGGAGGGTCAGAGGGGGAGAGAGAGGCGGCTTCGGTTCTCGCTAGGGCTAGGCGCGCAGTTTTTAGGGAGGGGAAATGGTGCAGTCGGATGGGGAAGGTGGCAGGTGTATGGTGGCGAGGCGCGGGGTGGATGGTTGCAGGGTGGGGTGTGGTAGTGGGGAGAGCGGGCCTGGGCAGTGCTGGCGGGTCGGCGGTGAGGTTCAGGAGATGAGTGGTCTTGGGGTGGGTGGCACGCCATCGTGCCCCCCTGGCTTGGTGATTGGAGAGGGTGCTGGCAGGGATTGTGGAGGAGGATGGGTTGTCTTGGGAGCGGGGGGGGGTGAGGGAGGGCAGATCGGAGAGTGGAGGAGGTTCGTGGGAGTAGTTTCTGACGGGCATTGGTGGAGTTGGTGTGCTCATGATTGGTGTGCAATTGGGTTCACTTCTAAAAGCAGGTGGGAGACGATTCGAGTTCGATTTTCATATAGAGGCTCTTGGGCGTGACTTCTAAATGTGATTGGGTGCACTTCTAACTGTAGGTGGGAGCAATTCTAAATTCAACTTCCTAAGGGAGGGTATAGGGTACAGATCTAGATGCGGGAACAGTTCTAAATTCAACTTTCACAGAGAGGCTATTGGGCGCAGCTTCTAAATGGAATTGGGTACACTTCTAAATGCCGTTGGGTACGTTTCTAAATGCAAGTTGGACCGATTCTAGATTCAGCTTTCTCAGAGAGGCTGCTGGGTACACTTCAGATGTGAGTGGGAACAATTACCATTTAACTTTCTCAGAGAGGCTATCAGGAGGAACTACTACATGCAATTGGGTACATTTCTAAATGCAATTGGGTAGACTTCTAAATGCAATTGGGTACACTTCTAAATGCAATTGGGTACGTTTCTAAATGCAAGTTGGACCGATTCTAGATTCAGCTTTCTCAGAGAGGCTGCTGGGTACACTTCAGATGTGAGTGGGAACAATTACCATTTAACTTTCTCAGAGAGGCTATCAGGAGGAACTACTACATGCAATTGGGTACACTTCTAAATGCAATTGAGTACACTTCTAAATGCAATTGGGTAGACTTCTATATGCAGGAGGGAGCAGTTCTAATGGAGGAGGGAGCAGTTCTAATGGAGGAGGGAGCAGTTCTAAAATTAACTTTCACAGAGAGGCTATTGGGCGCAGCTTCTAAATGGAATTGGGTACACTTCTAAATGGAATTGGGTACACTTCTAAATGCAATTGGGTAGACTTCTATATGCAATTGGGTAGACTTCTATATGCAATTGGGTACACTTCTAAATGCAATTGGGTACACTTCTAAATGCAATTGGGTACACTTCTAAATGCAATTGGGTAGACTTCTATATGCAATTGGGTAGACTTCTATATGCAATTGGGTACACTTCTAAATGCAATTGGGTACACTTCTAAATGCAATTGGGTACACTTATGTATTAAACGCAAACTTTTAAATGCAATTGGGTACACTTCTAAATGCAATTGGGTACACTTCTAAATGCAATTGAGTACACTTCTAAATGCAATTGGGTAGACTTCTATATGCAGGAGGGAGCAGTTCTAATGGAGGAGGGAGCAGTTCTAATGGAGGAGGGAGCAGTTCTAAAATTAACTTTCACAGAGAGGCTATTGGGCGCAGCTTCTAAATGGAATTGGGTACACTTCTAAATGCAATTGGGTACACTTCTAAATGCAATTGGGTAGACTTCTAAATGCAATTGGGTAGACTTCTAAATGCAATTGGGTAGACTTCTATATGCAATTGGGTAGACTTCTATATGCAATTGGGTACGCTTCTAAATGCAATTGGGTACACTTCTAAATGCAATTGGGTACACTTATGTATTAAACGCAAACTTTTAAATGCAATTGGGTACGCTTCTAAATGCAATTGGGTACACTTCTAAATGCAATTGGGTACACTTATGTATTAACGCAAACTTTTAAATGCAAATTGGGAATATTTCTCAATTCAACTTTTTTAGAGAGGCTATTTGGCGCAGTAATTACGTTGTTGATGTTGCGTTAGAGGAGTGGTAGGGTAGTATGGCCTGAAGTAGTAGCTTCTGGACCTGCCCTTGCCACACTTACTTGTTGTTGGCTTCTTGCTTCTCCTGCGGATACCTGCAGATACGATCTGGAGTCGTCCTTTGCCTCGGGTCCTTCGCCGTAGGGCTGCCAGGCAGGGGGCTGCCTTGGGAGCTGCAGTAATTGCCTGGGAAAGGAGGCCGGATGGCCAATCGGACGGGTTGTGGGCGGGTCGGGAGGCGGACCAGGACGCAGGAGAGGCAGGGAGGAGAGCACGGGCCGGTAGGCTCTGTTGTTGTGAGCTCGTGAGCCAATCAGGTCCAAGGAGGAAGCGGTCCGGCCAATCAGGGGAGGAGGGAGGCGGGAGGAGAGACAAACACGGAAGGGAGAGGGTCTAGGGGAGGGAGGGCTGAAACGGGGTGGAAGCGAGCTGGCACAGGGTTACAAAGGGTCTGGGGCACCAGGAATTCGGCCCAGGAGGGTCGATGCAGGCAGATGCAGCACTCACCAAGGTGCAGGAACAAAGTGGCCTCCACGAGTCGAGCGCGGCCCGGTAGGCTCTGTTGTTGTGAGCTCGTGAGCCAATCAGGGCCAAGGAGGAAGCGGTCCGGCCAATCAGGGGAGGAGGGAGGCGGGAGGAGAGACAAACACGGAAGGGAGAGGGTCTAGGGGAGGGAGGGCTGAAACGGGGTGGAAGCGAGCTGGCACAGGGTTACAAAGGGTCTGGGGCACCAGGAATTCGGCCCAGGAGGGTCGATGCAGGCAGATGCAGCACTCACCAAGGTGCAGGAACAAAGTGGCCTCCACGAGTCGAGCGCGGCCCGGTAGGCTCTGTTGTTGTGAGCTCGTGAGCCAATCAGGGCCAAGGAGGAAGCGGTCCGGCCAATCAGGGGAGGAGGGAGGCGGGAGGAGAGACAAACACGGAAGGGAGAGGGTCTAGGGGAGGGAGGGCTGAAACGGGGTGGAAGCGAGCTGGCCACAGGGTTACAAAGGGTCTGGGGCACCAGGAATTCGGCCCAGGAGGGTCGATGCAGGCAGATGCAGCACTCACCAAGGTGCAGGAACAAAGTGGCAGATGTTTTGCTTTGCCAGTGCTGGTTTTCATTTATTATATAATCTACCTAGCAAGGATATTTTGTTTATTTGTATTCTTGTAAATTTGAAGACTCAGAGGGATTTATTTATTATTTGTATCGATTTTTAAACTTTTCCGATTTCGCATGCATGGTTTTCGTTCCTACATTCCTACATTTTTCATAATGCATGTGCTAAAATAATCTGGTAAAACACAAGCATTACAAACCGTAGATTCTAATATCAGATTTAGAGAGAAGGTACCACTCACTTATAACTTTCACATTAAACAAAGCTATGAACAAATTAGTTTAATTTAAATGCAAAAAGTTCAAAAGTATCCCAGACTTGCAGTTTAAATATGTCTTGACCATTACTGCCAATATTAAAATAATAAACTCAAATGTGTGTGAGCTATAGATGTCCAATTTTGTTATAGAGAAGGTTTCCACAATAACAAATTATTTAGCTAATATTATATTTTGTGTTTTATATATATATTGAAATCAATATTAAACTCAGCATTTTTTCTAAATGTTCCACCCCAAATTGATAAAGATCGCTTGATGGTACAAGTGCAATATTTCTGTTTGTTTCGTTCATAAAAAGCCTGTCTGTAATTTCTCAAACCTGTTGAATGGATCAACCAGTCCAGTTGATCAGATGTGTAGAGCAGCGACTTGGTGAGGGGTGGGCTGCGGGATGGGGGGGGCGGCGTTACACATTCACTCTCCTCTCCCAGCGGCACATTCCAGAGACGGGTGACCAGTGCCTTGGGATTGGCTGTCACACATCCATGTTGCATTCTGCCTCCTTCAAAAGGTGGCTTTTAGTTGGCACAAAACCCAGTGATTTTTCTGTGTGCTACTAGGGGTCTGCCTCTCTTTCTGGAAAGTCTGAGGGTGCAATTATGTGGCTTTGGTATACTTTACTGTTAGGAACTGGGGTGAAGATGATGGTTGTGGTAATGATCTGATTACTTACCATAATCTTCACTACTCCTAGATCTAATCTTCCTCTTCACAGTATTTACACCCACCTCTTCCTCCCTGAAGAATGGATTGTGTCTCATCCTTGCTTTCATACTGTCTTTCATGGGAGGTAGAGAGTCTTGCATGCCAGGTGATGGGGGCAGGGGAATACAATGGAAAAAATTAAAACATTTTTGAGAATAGACTCTTGCGGGAAGGTGGTCACCTTGAATGTTAACTCTTGTGTTGTGGATGAGTAGGACTAGGAACAGTGAAGATTACTGGTAAGAAATTGGTGCACTGTCCTGCTTTTTTTTACATTGACTTGAAATAATATCTGAAACCTTTGCTTCTTTCAACAGAGAGTAGAGCCATCCCCGAAACCGAGGGTATGGAAATGAACATGAGACGATGAGATATGCAGAGAAATAAGAGACGCGCCACAGAAGATGGGCAGTGCCATTCCACCGAACCTTTAATGAAAGTGCCATCTCCTCCAGAGAGGCCAATGCCCGGCACATCTATAAGGATCCATACCTACTGGAAGGCATTTTCCTTCAGAGCTTGTGGGATGTTCGTCACTCACGTTTCTAGTCCAATAAAACACATAAGAGGATAGCTCAAGGGGAACGTGTCTGTCTTGGAAGCAAGAACACGCTGAGCAACACAGGTTCAAATCCTGGCCCAGCGCATAAAGACTGGACTCTGGTATAAAGTGCGTAATAAAAGATTAAATAATTAATTAATCTCACATGGCTGAGACACCCTATAAGTGTACAGTGTGTATGAAATGTTTCACACAGATGTCAAGTCTGTGCAAGCATCAGAGTATCCATACTGGTGTAAAACCCTACCAGTGCACTGAGTGCAAGAAAAGCTTCCGTACTTCCTCCGCACTGAGAAGCCATTGGAGGATCCATACAGGGGTGAAACCCTACATATGCACAGAATGCAAGAAAAGCTTCAGCGATTCCTCAGGGTTGAGAAGACATCAAAGGATTCACACAGGAGAGAAGCCCTTCAAGTGCACAGAATGCAAGCAAAGCTTCAGTCATTCCTCAGCTCGGAGAATCCATCAAAGGACCCATACGGGGGTGAAGCCCTACGAGTGCACAGTGTGCAAGCAAAGCTTCAGTCAATCCTCAGCCCTGAGAAGGCATTTCATGATCCATACTGGAGAGAAGCCCTACAAGTGCATAGAATGCAAGAAAAGCTTCAGCAATTCCTCAGCGCTGCGAAAGCATCAGAGGACCCATACTGGGGTGAAGCCCTACAAGTGCACTGACTGCAAGAAAAGCTTCAGTAATTCCTCACACTTCAGACGTCATCTCATGATCCACACTGGAGACAAGCCCTTCAAGTGCACAGAGTGTGATAAAAACTTCAGTGGCTCCTCAGCTCTGATACGCCATGAGATGATCCACACTGAGGTGAAGCACTACACGTGCAAGACAGGCTTCAGTACTTCCTCATCACTGAGAATCCATCAGAGGATCCATTCTGGGGAGAAGCCCTACAAGTGCACAGAGTGCAAGAAAAGCTTCAGCAATTCCACAGGGATGAGAAGTCATTGCAGGACTCACACTGGAGAGAAGCCCTTCAAGTGTACGGAGTGCAACAAAAGCTTCAGTCGTTCCTCAGCGCTGAGAAGGCATCAGAGGGTTCATACTGGGCTGAAGCCCTACGAGTGCATGGAGTGCAAGAGAAGCTTCAGTAATTCCTCAACCCTGAGAAGTCATCTCATGATCCACACTGGAGAGAAGCCCTTCAAGTGCACAGAGTGCAAGAAAAGCTTCAGCAATTCCTCAGCTCTGATACGCCATGAGATGACCCATACAGATGGGAAGCCCTGCAAGTGCACAGTGTGCAAGAAAAGCTTCTGTAATTCCTCACACCTGAGAAGCCATCTCATGATCCACACTGGAGAGAAGCCCTTCAAGTGCACAGAATGCAAGAAAAGCTTCAGTCGTTTCTCAACTTTGAGAATCCATCAGAGGACCCATACGGGGGAGAAGCCTTACACGTGCACAGAGTGCAAGAAAAGCTTCAGTGACGCCTCAGCTCTGATATGCCATCATAGGATTCATAGTGGGGTGAAGCCCTACGAGTGCACAGAATGCAAGAAATGCTTCAGTCGATCCTCAACTCTGAGAATCCATCAGAGGATCCATACTGGGGTGAAGCTCTACAAGTGCACAGAGTGCAAGAAAAGCTTCAGTGACGCCTCAGCTCTGAGCAGCCATCAGAGGATCCATAGCAATGTTCCCTTTAATCTGTGCGATAATATGGTAAGAGTGAACCAGCAACTACAATAAACCCATTTGGTTTTTATTCCTTCTACACGGATTTTACAGTAGCTCTCAAGAGAAGTTATTTCGTATGTCCTTTCTCTTCCTGCAGGAAAGAAACAAGTTGTCAGTGATAAAAGAATGACAGCACTTAATCACCAACACCACCTTTCCAGGCAGACAATAAGTTCATGGCCTTAAAACATGTATGGCGTCTTGCCTCCTAATTGCAGACAGATAAAGCAAGTACGTTTGCGTCAGACAGCTATGCCATCTAAATCTGGGAATTGTTTATCAAACCTGAAGTTGGCGACCAACGTGAAAGAAACTGGCAGAGCAATTAAATGTTGATACACATCAAACCTTGGCACCTGGTTTTAAAACACTTGCTTCATAAGATTGCGTTGGATCTACCAAACTCGGCGGGATGCCCACCAAGTAGATTCCTGAGGTATATAATGGTATGCTGACCGAATGAGATGCTGGCCGGCTGAGAAGCTGGCATGCTGACAGTCCTGATGGATTGCAGTTTAGGAAGAGTAAATTAAAGTGGTATAGGTTGCTCTGTGGATGAGGAAATAGTCAAGTCAACCAAAAAGGATTCCACCAGAAGCTACCCTGCTTTTACACACTTAGATCGTCAGTTCCCACTGTTTATGTACTATAAAACTGCAACATATTACTTACGCAGTCAGATTAAACACTTATTTTAATTCATATACATATATAACATTATAAAAACAAAAACACATAAAATGGGTGTATTTGAACAAACGAGTTGGGTATAAATTTAGAGTTACAAAAGAGAGTCCAAGATATTAAATCAAGAATAAAAGCACTGGTCAGTAGGTCGAAGAATGCTACGCCTGCAACAAGATGGAGAGTTGATGTTGCATCTGGTTAATAAAAACAACTACAAACATTTCTGGTCGCTTATCAACCAGCTTGAATCTCACTCCAACAATACTCAATGTAATTTGCTGTCAGAGTGCAGGTGGGGGGAATACTTGACAAAAACTTTGACAACTCCCCCCCCCCCCCCCCTGAAGAAACCTACATAGAGCTAACTTAGACGCTCCCTGGCAACTGTCTTTTGATGAACAGGACATAGTGGACATAATATCCAAGTCATCTGTCTCAAGAGCGGCCAACCCGAATGGGCTGACATACCAAGTTCTAAAGAACAATATGGCTATATGGTCCAAGTTGCTGGCTCTTTAAAGAAATACTCAAGTGACAAATATTTCCCTCCTCATGGAAGATCGCAATCGTTATTCCATTATTCAAAGGGAGCGATCCCCCTCCTTGATATTGAAAGTAAAGTGTTTATAAAAACCTTTGCTAAGCGATCTTGCAAAATTGGTAGGTGTGCATATTTTGTCTACCCATCAGACGGGGTTTAGACGAGGTCTATCCACTGCCCTGAATGGGTTAACATTGAGTCTGATTAGTGAGAACACCAGGGGGAAAGGAGAACTGCTCTATACAGGGCTTGGGTGGACCTCTAAAAGGCCTTTGTCCAGGTTGACAGGGTGGAGAGAGGAGTGAGACAGGGATGCTCTTCTTTAATTTCTCTTTGGCAGATATGGGTATTTTTCTAGAATCGTCAGCGCTGGCCAGCCCGGAGATCAATGGGAGGAGGATCTGTTGGCTACCCAACACTGATGATATTGTTCTGTTGGATAAAATGGCAATGGTTGCAGTGTTTACCGACCAGGTTAGGCGAGTATGCCAAGATAAATGGACCGTCCATCAATCCAACAAAACTAAGGTTGTTGTCTTTAGGCATGCACGAAAAAAGATCCACTATTCAAAATGGGTACAGGAGGGCCAGGCTATCCCATGGGTTGAAGAAACAACCTATCTGGGCTATATGGTATGCGCATCACCAGTAGTAAATAAAGTAGAATTGGATGTGAATGGGACAATCATGCTACTCGTTCCCTAAATGAAAAAGGTTGTTGCCAAATATTGTAAATTCTCAATTCTTCCCCTGATGAAATATTACATAGCAAAAGTTATCCCTGTGATTTTATATGAACTAGAGGCCAAACCATTGCTTTGGTACATACATTGGGGAAAAAACGGAGTGCCTCATATGGAAGAGAGTGCATGGGTTACCAATGAGCGCACCAATTTCTAGATTGAGATTTGAGCTGGGCTTAAAATCTTTGGGCTCTCTTGTAGACTGGAAATTGCTGTCAGTGCACAGGATCACACGTTATACAGTGAGATTAAGGCTCATCTTGAGCACTCTAAATCAAAGACCCTTTCGAACCTTTGAGATAAGGGATCTTTGTAAAAATGGACGTAGATTATGAAACACTAATCAACAATCCCCTAAAAGTAAAGAGGGCAGTGGAACTGAGCGATTGGATCGCAACAATTGAAAACTTGCGAAACTCAATTCCCCGCCCAAATTCATTCTTAACGGTTGATAAGAAATTGGGCTATCTTTTGAGATATTTGGTAAAATTCCCTGAATGGAAGTTCAGAAAAAATATCCTTAGAATTCGCTTGAATCTAACCCACACTGGTGAGGTACTGGCCAAATGAAGGCAAGGAGAAGCAGCTCATAAACTGTTTGAAATATGTAAAAATCCATCAAATCAAATGCTAAGACATCTGTTAATGGAATGCAAGGGCACTTGGCCCGCTAGAGTGGCATTGTTTGGGAGATTTGTGGACATGGAGGAGGGAATTGAGTCAGATAGTTATGGGACCGACTGATCTCTGGGCACGAAACGGCATTAACAATAAATGTGGTGCACGTCTTAGAAAGAAGCAATATCGTTTTCTGAAGCCATTCGCCACTGGAATTTGTGGACTGTGGTGCACTGCTTAACTTTTCGGCTCGAAAGACACTGGGTGTCCAAGATTAGGTCTTTGGGTTTGGGAATCACAAATGAGAAGCATTATGAACGATCTACTATCCACACTGTTTAAGAAATGTGTGGTGAATGTTTGTGGTCGCAATGCAAGGAAAAACGTATTGTTTTGTTTTCTTAGAATGTTTTTATTACGATTGTCTACTTTTAATTTCTATGTAACTCTTTTTGTAAAAGGTTCTTGAAACCATATACAAATTAAAAAAAATATATCAATTTAGCAACACAAGCAGAGAGATAACCTTTGGGTGGTAGCCATCAGGTTACAAATGATGCAGAAGGGAAGAATTATAGATCCTTTGCATCAATTTTCATATGAAAAAAGAAACCTACTTTCAGGTAACTATGGAGACTAAGATATTGGCGGTACTGCGTTTTCAGTGTGAATAATAGGTATTGCCATGTTAGATGATAGGAACCATGTTAAACTGCACCCATAGTAAGGTACATCTTGATTGTATAAGAAGTATTTCATACAAAGTGGTCACTGCTTTGTGCATAAATCGTGTATAATATCAAACTATTAAGCATATAATCTGGATGTTTGAATAGGAAGAAGTAAATTTGGTCATTTATTGCCCCCATATAGTTGCGAATAACACTAACTTTCCGGATAGAGCCACAGAAGGGAAATCCGTGAGAATGACTTTACACACTATGAAAAATCGAAAAGTCTGTCAAATTGAAATACAGCCCACTGTTGTACTGTATAACCGGTCTAAATAAGGTTTTAGGGTACAAGTTTTTAATAAGTTTGGTTATTTTGTATCATAGTGTCCTATTAACAAGGCCATGTGCATCAACAAACGTGTTATTTAGCTCACGTTCCATCCACAACAAGCGTCCTGAAGACGGGTCGGAAGAAACACACAAAACAGTTCACAATGGTGCTTCCTTCACACCCAGAAACACGAATAAGTGTAGACATCCATCAGAGAAGACCATTATGTTAAACGTATCTCTCACTTTTGTTACTAACCTCACAAAAGCATTTTTCAGAAACATAAGATCAAGGTTATCTCTCCGCTTCTGTTGCTAAATTTCTACCCAACGCGTTTGTTCAGAAACATCCATTTTTTGTATGGGTTTTCATTTTTATAATGTTATATATGTATATGAATTAAAATATGTGTTTAATCTGACTTGGTATACTACTGCGTAAGTAATATGTTGCAGTTTTATAGTACATAAACGGTGGGCATTGACGATCTAAGTGTGTAAAAGCAGGGTAGCTTCCTGTGGAATCCTTTTTCGTTGACTTGTAGCTGAGGAAGCAGTCTGAAAATCCTGTCCTACCTTAACAGGCCTCATCTATTGACAGGGAATGTTGTGCTTAATTTCAGAATCGGACATAAAATATGTGTATTTGCTCTGTATTATGTCCTCTTGAATTTAAAATGCTCTTACCTTTTATTTAAGCAATAAGCCCCGGGCCTGCGGGCCATTACTCCATAAGGTAATGCCCCTAGGGCCCATAGTTACAGGGCCTTAACGAAGGCCCGCGGGCATTACCTTCTGCATTAATGGACCGATGGCTTCGGGCATGTTACATGGGTAGGAGAGTATTGGTAGTGTTTGTTATTTTGGTTGGTTTTGGCCTTTCCCATTGGGGGCATCATGAACGGAGCAGTTATTCGTTGTTAATGATTTGGAAAGAGTTGTAATTCCAGCAGCTACACATGATGGAAATGTGAATTATGGATTATACTCTGGGATTGATCAAGATGTGTTACACTGTTGCGTGAAAGAAGTGAGCTGAGAGATAGTATGTTTAAATAAAAAAGTATTAATTTACATGTGAAGAGATAGAGGAGCAACTCCTGTTTAAGATCGGATCCTGGAACACCAGAGGCTTTTCACACTTATTTCAGGACCCATGGCCAGCTGACCTTGACATAGGGCCTCATTCCAAGATTGGAGGTAGCCCGGGTCCGGCACCAGTGTTGTTCAATGGGGACTTACCGGTCCATTCCGACCCTGGAGGGACCGGTAAGTCCCCATTGAACAAACCATTTCCCATTCCCATTTGAGCCCCCATAGGGCTCAATGGGAATGGGGAGGGCGCTAATAACGGGCTTGCGAATAGCAAGCCCGTTATTAGCGCCCTGGTACCTTAGTGGGACCCGTAAAGGACGTGTGGTCCGACCACACATCCCTTACGGTTCCCGCTAAGGGACCTCGGAATTGGGCGGTAGGGGATTACCGGCACCAGTCTCCTTACTGGTGCCGGTAATCCCTTACCGCCAAACTCATAATGACCCCCATAGTCTGTCTCCAGGAAAATTGGTTGGATACCTGCCCGATCTCTGACATCTACGAAGTGGTCATCAATCCTGCCTTTAAAAAATCTAGAGGAAGACCAATGGCTGGCTTACTAACATTTGCAAAAAAAAAAGGCTTGGGTTGTCGAATTAATAACTCTGTAAACTATTCGGCATTTACACCAACCACGATTACCGTAGCAGAGAAGCTAAACAACATCTCTAACCAACTCAATGTCATCAACTTATACTGGAATCACCTCATGACATTCATCGACCAAGTCTCAACAGTAGTTCATGAACTTCTGTTAGCCAACGAGACAGCAAACATCATAATTTGCGGAGACTTAAATATTAATTGTTTGTCTGTAAACAACAAAAACACTGAAGTTATTTACACACACAACAGTGTGGCCGCAAGGTGGATGCTGGAGATGGATGTAAGAAACCTTGCCATGTTAAATGGAAACACCATCAGTGACATACCGGCTAATTCAACATGGAGGAGAAAAGAGCAAAATTCCACTCTGGATTACTCCTTCGTATCCGAAAAAATCCAGCAAATGACTTCATCTTTGCTCATAGTGCCCATTGTGCACAGCGATCACGAGAGGGTGATTCTGTCTATGGCAGGCTCAAGGCAAACGGAACACAGGCCATGGAATCATCCGATCTTGGTGGAGCCAAACAGAATAAGACTGAAACCTCAAACGGAAGAGGTGTCTGCGATTAAAAATATCTATATCAATGAAGAACTTGGAGTGGAATACGTTCATCTACTCCAACAATTTGTGGAAAAAAAGCAGGGCCTGAGAAATCTAGGCTTTGCCAACAAACACAAATTTGATGTGGAGGTTATGAGACAGAAGAGGGCTTTATGCAACTCCATAAGAAATATAAGAGCTAAGGACGCCATAAGCTACCTGAATGCAAAGCGCATTGCCAAACAAAAATATAAAAATTGGCTGAGAGCCCATAAAGACCTAATGTTCCAAAACGATGCAGAACACTTGATGAAAAAGATGGGAAATAACTCGGCTGAGTTTTGGAAAATTCTGAATAATGAAGGTGCCCCTCAACCAGCACTGATGACCAACATGGTACCTGAAACAGTGTGGATATCTCGCTACTCTGAGCTCTACCGTAAAAAAGGCAAGTGGACGTACCACTCAACATCGACACTGGAAAGATGGAATCTCAACTTCACCACAGAAGAGGTCCTGCTGATAATCAACAATGTTAGTCCCTCGCGGGCACATGGGCCCGATGGCCTGACAAACTTTACCTTAAAACAAAACCCTGAAATATGGGCTGAGGTGTGTAAAGAGCTTTTTAATAGAGTCTGTAGTCGGCGTGTCACTCCAAAATCATGGAAGAAAGCCATAATAGTTCCCATTATCAAGAAAGGAAACTGCTTGGAGCCCAAAAACTATCGCCCCATAGCGCTCTTGGATGTGCTGGGAAAAGTTTATGCCTCAATGCTCCAAAAGAAACTGGCAGCCTGGATTTCGGATAGTGGCCATATGGACGCAAGACAGACTGGTTTTGTAAAGGGAGTTGGATGCGGCCTAAACCTCCTGCTCTTACACTTGTTAAAAATGGAATCCATAAGATCAGGGAGACAGTTCTACTTAGCTCTGATTGACTTTTCTCATGCCTTTGATTCCATTGATCGAGAGCTCCTTTGGACCAAGATGTCAAACTGGGGGTGACCTGACAGCTTACTAGCCGCAATTAAAGAACTCCACACCGCCACTACCATCAAGGTGCGATTAGATCAGAGTGGAACCTTAACGGAAAAAATTAACACCTTTAGCGGTGTGAAGCAGGGATGCCCATTGGCGGTAATAATCTTCAACCTGTTTCTGTCTGACATAGGCAGCGCAATCAACGAGCCTCGATCATTCTCGCCAAAAATCAACAGGTCCGCCTTAAGCTGGATGCCATACGCGGACAACCTGATCCTGTTGGACTCAACACCGATTGGTCTCCAGTGAAAAATGAACGCACTAAAATGCTATTTGGAGAGTAATGGTTTGGTCATCAACAACGCAAAGAGTGAAATACTAACGCTACAGAATTTACACATAGGTGGACATGGACATAATAAAACATTTAAGTGGCACCTAGGAAAAGAAACTGTAAGCACTGTAGAAACCACTAGATACCTTGGGATGCAGATTGACGCAACCATAAATGATAGGCACTGGATGGAGATCGCTAAAATAAAATGTCGTCAATTCGCTAACCAGGCTTTGATCTTGAACAGAAAATACGGGAAGTTCTCACTAAGGCCAGTGATAATTTTCTACCAACAGAAAGTGGTCCCAGCCCTGATTTATGGAGCAGAACACGCTTGTGTATGCCCGGAAAAACTTTGGTCAACCATGGAACACATATTTTGGGTGAAAATTCTACATCTACCCAATAATACTTCAACAGCTTGTATACGATACGAGCTAGGGTTGATCTCTATCAAAGCCCGTATCTTCTGGAACACCCTTGCGCTATATAGGAAAACCATTCTGACAAATGTTATTCCGCATTTGAAAATTCTGAGTAATTCCAGCAGCGGAAACGCGGAGTGCCTATTATCCTTATGGAGCACAAGATGTGAGAGGCTGCTGACAATGCATGGAACAGATCCTACAACGCTCCGAGATAATCCAGTCTTGGTGAAGAAAAAGATCTGGAGACTTGACTGGATCTTTACTGGTGAAGAAAGAACCGCCACTATACTAATGAAAGACGTGCTGTGGGAAGCTTGAGCGTATTATAAACCACCAAATTATGTAGCTCTCTTTCCTGACAATAAAAGAAGATCAACATACACGCGCTTTCGCCTAAACCTGTTAAAGACCAAAGAGAGAACTAAGAACTGGGCTGGCCTGGATAAGACGAACATGAACTGTAGGCTCTGTGAACGCTATGAGGAAACGACTAAACATCTCGTCTTATTTTGCCCCCTACTTCGACCCCAAACATCGGCCCCTTGATTGCAGATTTGTCTATGAGGAATGCTGAAGAGTGATGGCACTTGATGTACATTGAAGAGAACAAAAAATGTACATTTGCCTTAACGTTGTTCTTAGATGAGATCGAAAAATGTCTTGAAACCACAGATTTTCTCTGCACAGGGGGCTTTGAGGTGGCTGCAGGATCTTCATTAGACTGAGGGGGAATCTATTTTATGTATTTGATATGAAGAAACTTGATTGTTTTCATTCCTCTTTTTAAAGGCTTGTAAAGGCCAAATAAAAATGATTAAAAAAATTAAATTAAATAATTTACATGTTTAAGGTCAGTGCATTAATTTGACTCCATATCCATTTTGGAAAATGTAATGCCAGGATGCTTTGCCATGCGTTCTGTTTGATTTCTGTATTGCTCTGCTCATAGCATGCACAGTTTATGAGCCAACACTTTAAGGACTCTGTCATACCCTGACAGTCCCCATTTAGGGTTTAGGTCTCTACATCCCCTAATCATACATAACTTTGGTGCAGGCTCAGAAAAGGGACGTGCACTTAGACACTGTAGAGACGTCTATGCAACTAAGTGGCAGCCCTGTGCTACTTGTCGCATTTGGAGGCTGCTAGGTTCTTCCTTCACCAGAATTTCCTAGCTAGCCAGGTAATTCCAAGGGAATACACGACAAATGGTGCCCTGCCGCGGTGTATGTTCATAACGAGCCAACGTATGCCAAGGCCCCCAGCCAGCTGGCTACCGGCGCAAGGCAGTTTAGGAAAGTGCAAACCTCGGGCACCCATAAAACGAATCATTAAAGGAGCTCATGAAAATACCTCAGCCTGCAACATAGCGTTATCCATGAGCAGTGCGCAAATGCGCTAAAAGTGAGAAGCAAAGATAACGCGTCAGTCGTGCAGATTAGGTCGCGTTAAAGAAGCCAACAGCCCCTTTGTCACTGGAGTCCGGCGAGTTACATAATGGCTACATATTGCACACTAAGCTGTTAAATGAATTGTGTTCCCCCTTAAGTGAAGAGCAGCTTGAGAGGATTGCATATATAGTTTGTTTATGTAATAGGCACTCTGAGAAGGGCCTTTCTAGATTCCTGAGATTATAGAACCATAAAAATGAAAGAGACATGTAAGAGAAGAGGGCAGCGAGAAAAGTAGAACTTCTCTTAGCTGGGAATAGCACCAACTACATGAATCTCCGCCCACTGCAGATGTGGAAAGTACTGTGTTGCGTATGAGCACATGCAAAGCACGGTTGGGATTGATTTAATAATTCTTAGTGCTTTTCAAGACAGCAATACAGGCACACACCTGTTATTCATACTGTCCACATAATGAGTGCTTCAACATTTTGTGCAGTTGCAAGCGAAGAGCTAACCCCACCCAATATGTTGCATTGGAGGGACAGGTAGATGGGGAACTTGAAGCTGCTAAAATACATCAATCCTGAAAGTTGCTACACGTTGATCAATGCTTGACTTTCCAGCCACCATGTCTATCACTTAACGCAGTATGTGTTCATTAGGACACAGCAACCTAGGACTCAAAACTCCCTCCCTACAGAAATCCTATATGCACATGTTGGAGTATGGACATGCTTGGTTTATCAGCCACGGACATAGTCTGCAAATTCCAGCCCAGAAATGGGGTTATCGCAAAAGCGATTCTATGCTTGGTTCCGAAGCGGGCTTCGCTATCCCGTGGGTCTACCCAGACATGGTTCTACATTGCAGAATCCTTGGAGCTAGGAGCAATCTCGGTGCCACCCGGTGAGAGAAATAACAACCAAAATAGTCATTATTTGCTTCTGAAATTCCACTTTGATCGTCTTAGATACTGGACTCTAGAGCCCAGTAAGGCTACAGTGGTCTCACAGTTGCAGGAGTAGCCTGGGAAGCCACCCAGGTCTCGCCAGATAGTACCAGTGGTCAGAATTCTCCTAAATGGTTCTCCTTGGAACTAAAAAGAGCACAGGATACAGTAACTACAATTGTAGATCAGGCGGTAAAAGCAGCCATTAAAAAAGAAAAGTCACACTCGATGCCAGGTCCCTCCAATCTGTCCAGTACTAAGGCCCTAAGAAGCATTTCATAAAAAGGCTACCAGATGAAGCATTCAATGGGTATCGGAAAAATCCTCCCAAGCTGGACACCCTCATTCTAGATGGCACGCCACTGATAAGGGAGCACCAGTCCTCACACTCAGAGTAGAGAGAGGTCCACGAGTGGAACCTCCCGAGATGCAGGGATGCTTTTACATAGGGTGCACCCCAAAAGCGACATTTAAAGTTTGTAATCGGTGCAAAAACTGCTTTGTGCCTAAGCTGTAAAATAAAATAGAAGAGTTCCTAAGTAGCCACATTACTTGCACACAAAAGCCTTAAGAAATAAAAGTGCTATCTTTTTATTAAATGCCTAGCACAGGCAACTAGATGTGTTGAGCGAAGCACCACAATCTACTAGACAGACATGTTTAAGCAGAAAGCTTCTAAATATAGTCAGGCAGAAACGCAACCTTGCACCCATAAAGATGAAATGTGTGACTCTGTTTGGTTTGTCTCTTTACAATACAGGGCATTACACAGCTAACAAATGGCTCCTTTAAGTGACCATACAAGGCACACAACAGTTAATTCTTGCAACGTGCAGCAGGTTCAAATGACTTTTGTAAAGCTAAATGCTCTAATTAAAATGACAGCCTTCGTTTCAACTATGCGACAATGCCTCCTGAGCATCCCTGCCCAGAAGCAAGGCCTGTATTCCCATCATCCTTCTGTCCAAGCTCTCAGAATGGATGCGAGCAGGCCACGTTCAGGGCCTACGAACATGAGCAGAGAAGAAGGCTTTCTTGTACTCATATCGACATACATGTTGGCTTAGTTACATATGAGTCATCACGTGTGGAAAAAAACATGGTAGAACATGCATTAAAATGTAATGTTACGCTTCCAGTGAGAAATCTCTTGAAGGGAAAGTAAGATTTACAGCAGGTCAAAGCAGAAACAGTGTTCTCTCTTGCGAGAAGCCTTGTCCACTCATTTACAAAGCAGTCAATAGGAGGCCAACTCAGGTATGCAGCGCTGCCATGCAGAAGAGATGTTTACGAGCAAGACATCTGTGTGTTCAAGACTCAACATTCCTTGGCGAGGCCAGGAATGTAACGCGAGTTTCAAGGCACAGAGGAGTGAGGGAAACGCGGGAATGATAAACTATCGCCTGCGTCCTCATTAGCTGACAAGGGCAACTCAGTGGCAGCGCTAAGCTTAGACTCATAAGGTTGCAGTACATGCCCTGGAATAAATGCTAAATGTTACATTTCCAAGTGTCCCCTGTAAAGGCCTTGTGAGGTTTTAGCAACACATAGCTAAATCTCCATTGGCCTTCTTACAATCCACACTGAATAGGCGCTGAAATAAAACAGACTAGAGCCATTTCAGAACAATTCAGCATATTTGCAGCAAGTGCAAGATTGAAATCAACGATCTCCCTACAATATGGAGTCTACCTAAATCCATCGGCATTATCCGTAGGTCTTTCTAAAGAAGAACAGCACCTCACAACACATTCTTTAACGCCTAATTACCTTACTGTTGCAGGTGGGCTTCCTGAAGGAGATATTTACTGACCATGGGGGCACCCTTCTCTCAAAGCTGATATCGGAAGCGAAACAGATGTTACCGATAGAGACCATCTGCACCTCTGTTTACCACCCCCAGACAGACGGCTTAGCTGGAAGATTTAATAAAACACTAACAGAAGTTCTGAAAAAACTAGTGATAGTAGATAGGGGAAACTGTGACACAGTGATTCTGTGGGCCCTTTTTGCCATAAGAAAATTCCCCTGAGCCTCCTGAGGGCATTCACCATTTGAACTCCTTTACGGCAGGCCCCTAAAACTTCTTTGCCATGTTCTGGGAGACGTGGGAAGAAAGGGAAGAGGCAATATTACCTATGTCTAAAACTGCCCAACCGCTTAAAGAGGACATGGCTATCATATGGGACTTAGTTCAAAAACATCTGGGGTAGTCCCAAAAAAGCCATGAGGCCCATTATGACAAGAAGGCAGTTCCTTGGTCCTTCACCATTGGACAGAAAGTATTAGTCCTCTTACCCACCTCAGAGCACTAAATGCTTTCATGAAGGTACAGACCTTATGAGATATTAGAGAAGACAGGTACCTATAACGATCGGGTCACTCGATAAGACTTAAAACCCAAGTCTACCACGTGAACCTTCTAAAGGAGTGGAAGGAGGGTCTGCTAGAATTATCTTCCATCTTAACGGCCACCTTATTAGCTGAAGAAAAACTTGAAAATAATGTAGTTGCATCTCATCTACCAGAGCAACAACAGCAGGATATTCAAGACCTGATATACTAATTCCCAGGTGATTTAATAGTGATCCTGGGCAAACGAGGGGGTCAACATTTCAAGGGAATGAACCTGAGGTCTTACTGAATTCCAAGGATGGAGGTGGTCCTGGGAAGAGCACCTGTTTCAATGAAATCATCCATGCTCTGACACAAGCTGACCTTACCGATAATCCCAACAAGTGCCATTTAGCCCAGTCACCAGTTAAGTGCTTGATTGCTTTGTGGGAAATGGCATAGTCCAAACCCAAATGGAAAAAGTCAGGGTTGTACAGGAAATGCCTCCCCCAAAGACCAATTGACACCTAAGGGCCTTTGGTTCATTCCCAACTATTCGGCCATAACATCTTGTCTCACTAACAAATTGGCAGAAGGAAGATCAGTGAACCCATCCTGATGGTTCCCAATTTTAATAAGGAGTTCATCCTTCAGATGTTGGGATTAGGAGCAGTATCCCAAGCATATGATGGAATAGAGCATCCAGTTTTATATATCAGCTCTTTCCAAGGGAGAACAATTATGCCACCATCTAGCTGTAGGCTTATTTAAAATACTTTTTAACAGGTAGGAAATTCCGTTTAGTAACCGACTACTCCCCGCTGACGTGGCTCAGTCCAAGGAAAGTTACCAACCCACTAATAGTGTGCTGGTGCCTGGATCTCCCCGTTTAGTAACCAACCACTCCCCGCTCACATGGCACAGTCCAAGGAAAGTTACCAACCCACAAATAGTGTGCTGGTTCCTTGATCTCCAGCCTTTCTTTTTTAGTGTAGAACACAGAAAGGGCCAAGAACAGGGAAATGTAGATTTCCTTCCCCAATTTCGCTTAGAGGGAGATGGGGAAGCCAGCAGCATTAGGGAAGGGTATGTGACGACTCAGGAGTTGCCGTCACTTCTCCCGAGGGGGCCCTTTCCCTTGAGGCTAGGACGGTGAGGCCTCTGCCCAATAGTCCCCCTACTGGTGGTTTAATGCGGCAGGACCTCATGGGGAGGGACTGCCCCTCTCGGTACATGGACGTCTATCTAGGTTACAACCTTCTTGGTAAAACCAGACCCCCACATTTGGTAGCCCCCACCTGCAGTACAAACCACTATGTTGACAGCAGGCCCATGCACTTTTGCAATACACGAGAGAGAACCAAACGTACTAGGATGAGGAAGAGCACAGAAAACAGGAAGATTACCAACAGTGCCGATACTGAGTAGATTTGGCAAACGGGAGGCATGAGAAGTGCTACGAGCCATTTGCAACAGGTGGTGATGTTAGGCGAGGGCGGACTGAGTTCCATAAAGGAGACACTGAAGAAGGACTGGTTCGCCAGCTGAAGCATATCCCACCCAGTGATCTGCAACCACTTTGCATTTGCTGCAGAAGGGATAGCTGGCACCAGGAGGGAGGTGAAACACGTCTGTTTTAGTAAATAATCTATATTGATCCGGATTGCCTTTAATTTATCACAGGAGTCTTTACAAAGATAATTCAATTTTTTCTGATGACAAAGCCTTAGTGAGTGATGGAGGTTTAGTTGGTTCTTGGGCGGCACATTTATGCGTTAGGAACTACCAGAACTGCTGTGTGCAAGTTGGTCAGTGAACATACGCCCCTCCATGATGGCGGGAAGTGTAGGTATGCATATTGTCCACACATCCAATACACATCCATTAACGCTGCTGTGCCTTCGGTCAGGTCAGGGATGGAGAGTGTCTTATTACAACAAATGTTTATTGCTCTGTACTTTTTGCTAGTGTTTCACTTAGCTCGATCCATGTCAATTTCGCCATGTAATTTCCCCATGTCTGACCACGGTTATGTTTGACGCGTGCCACTACATCTTCCCCCAGTAAGCCTGCCCCCGCTGCACAGCTCACCACTCCTACCACCCATCTATCGTTGGAAAACCACGCTCCTTCTATCTACAGCAATGGTCTTATTTTACACCGGGCAAGTTCATTCTTCTTGGCACATTCGCCATCATCTCTGTTCATTATTACTGCTCCGACTGAGTGCCCTTGAGAAAGACTTTATACTCTGCACAGGGCCAAGCGTACCAAACACTGGGCCATACTCTGCACAGGGCCAAGCGTACCAAACACTGGGCCATACTCTGCACAGGGCCAAGCGTACCAAACACTGGGCCATACTCTGCACAGGGCCAAGCGTACCAAACACTGGGCTATACTCTGCACAGGGCCAAGCGTACCAAACACTGGGCTATACTCTGCACAGGGCCAAGCGTACCAAACACTGGGCCATACTCTGCACAGCGCCAAGCGTACCAAACACTGGGCTATACTCTGCACAGGGCCAAGCGTACCAAACACTGGGCCATACTCTGCACAGGGCCAAGCGTACCAAACACTGGGCCATACTCTGCACAGGGCCAAGCGTACCAAACACTGGGCCATACTCTGCACAGGGCCAAGGGTACCAAACACTGGGCCATACTCTGCACAGGGCCAAGGGTACCAAACACTGGGCCATACTCTGCACAGGGCCAAGGGTACCAAACACTGGGCCATACTCTGCACAGGGCCAAGCGTACCAAACACTGGGCCATACTCTGCACAGGGCCAAGCGTACCAAACACTGGGCTATACTCTGCACAGGGCCAAGCGTACCAAACACTGGGCTATACTCTGCACAGGGCCAAGGGTACCAAACACTGGGCTATACTCTGCACAGGGCCAAGCGTACCAAACACTGGGCTATACTCTGCACAGGGCCAAGCGTACCAAACACTGGGCCATACTCTGCACAGGGCCAAGCGTACCAAACACTGGGCTATACTCTGCACAGGGCCAAGCGTACCAAACACTGGGCTATACTCTGCACAGGGCCAAGCGTACCAAACACTGGGCCATACTCTGCACAGGGCCAAGCGTACCAAACACTGGGCTATACTCTGCACAGGGCCAAGCGTACCAAACACTGGGCCATACTCTGCACAGGGCCAAGCGTACCAAACACTGGGCTATACTCTGCACAGGGCCAAGCGTACCAAACACTGGGCTATACTCTGCACAGGGCCAAGCGTACCAAACACTGGGCTATACTCTGCACAGGGCCAAGTGTACCAAACACTGGGCCATACTCTGCACAGGGCCAAGCGTACCAAACACTGGGCCATACTCTGCACAGGGCCAAGCGTACCAAACACTGGGCTATACGCTGCACAGGGCCAAGCGTACCAAACACTGGGCCATACTCTGCACAGGGCCAAGCGTACCAAACACTGGGCTATACTCTGCACAGGGCCAAGCGTACCAAACACTGGGCCATACTCTGCACAGGGCCAAGCGTATCAAACACTGGGCTATAAAATGCAGCAGTTCCTGTAGGAAAAACAACTTGGGTGTGCCTGTTGCATTAGTTATCAAAGAGAATACATAGCTATCATATGACCCATCCAGCTCCACTTCACGCATGTGATTATACCACATGTTATCCAATTTGGGGTGGTACACATCCGCCACATTTTCCAGTATTAACCCTTTATATTGATTACATTCTATCACTGCCTCTGTTTCCCTCCCAGTTCAAGTCATCCCCAAGAATACATTTGTTTCATTCCCATACCCCCCCCTTTTATATGTCCCAACCACATAAAATGGTTTGGGGTTGTTTGTTCTTCTGATAATTGTTCACAGTGAACTGTTCAAAATTAATCTGTTGGTATGCGCACAATTACCAGACCAAGAAACAACCCCAATCCCTGCCCATATTCACCCAAAATGCTCCCACCCCCACTCCCCAACCCTACTTACCTGCCTGCTCACCCCTAGGTCCACAGCAACCCTGCAGTGTCAGACAGTCCCTCTAACATGGGTCTGATCCGACGCTGCTGGGTCCCCCGCCTCCCTTGCTGAGGAAGCAGGGACACCCCTGCAACCTCCAAGGCCAAGCATACCGAACATGGGGAGCATGAGCCACCCTCGCAACCCCGCTCCACATCTTCAGTATGCTTTATAATCAATCGAATGGTACTGGCCGAATTCAGTCAGTTAGGCTAATACCCATAAAATAATCACACAAAAACACTATACCTGGAAAAGCTGGCCATCTACCCGGTTTACTGTTCAGACTGAATCTGTTGGTTGTCTCCATGATCATCAGTCTGGCTTCAGAGCAGCCAGAGGCATGGAAACTGCTCCCCTAAACTCCCATGAATATCTGCTCTCTAATCTTGACTCCAGCCTTCCTTCTGTCCTCATACTGCTTGATCTTTCCTCTGCTTTTGATACGGTCAACCATGCCATCCTGATCAATCAACTCTGCGAAAACCTGGGCTTCATGGATCAAGCCCTGGAGTGGCTGACTTTCCTCCTGGACTGAGCGGTCCAACGTGGGTCCTTTCTCTCCAACACCTCTCTCTCTCTCCAAATGTGGTGTTCCACATGGCTCTATCCTCTCACGCTGGCTCTTCAATGTCTACTTGACCCCTTTGGCCCACCTGATCTCCACCTTATCCTCTAGCTTTCAGTGTTATGCAGATGACAATCAGCTCTCTTTCAACCTCCCCTGATCCTCCTTTCCTCTCTTGCTCATTCCTGACTGTCTATCCACGATTCAGGATTGGTGCACCGTCAACGATCACTGCCTTAATGCCAGCAAAATGGAGATCCTTCTCAATATGACCACTTCTCCCGCTTTCCCTCTCTCACTCTGGTGGCCTTCCTTGGGCCCTCTTCCTTTGCCTTTCTGTGAGGCAAAAAACTTTGGTATCATCTTCAATTTCACTCTCTCCTTCTTGCCTCATATCACAGACCTTGCCAAGAAGACCCACTACCAGCTGCACCTCCTCAGAGGTATTCTTCCTTTTCTTACTTTCCCCCAGAAGCTCACTGTCTCAAGATCCCTGGTTCTCTCTAGGTTGGGCTCCTGCAACTGCCTCTTCCTCAATCTGCCTTCCGCTACTCTCTGTCCTCTTCAACTAATCCGAAACAGCACTGAAAGATTTGTCCTTAGCCTCAAGACCAGGCACTGTATCTCACCAGCCCTGAAACCTCTGCACTGGCTCCTGGGGACTGCAACAATCAGGTTCAAGGCCCTCTGCATCATGTACAAGGCTTTATGGGGGCGTGGTCCACACTACACTACATCCAACTCTCTCTTCTAAAATACCTTTCTTCTTGAGTCCTTCGCTGAGCTACCTCCAACTCTGAGGGTCAGATGCTTCTCCAGGCAGATCAGGGAATAGATCTCTCTCCTTCCTCTGGAATGGCCTCCCTGCCCCTCCCAATCTTGAGCCAGACCACCTGAAGTTCCGGAAGCTGCTCAAGACCTTCCTTTTCTCCTCGGCTTTTTCTCTCTTTCTCTCTCTGCCCCTGCTGACCTGCCTGTCTGCTGTGCCGACTTGTTGCTTGTCTGCCCCCAGAGTCTCACTAGGTATCAGGCTCCTCCATGACCAGTCTCCCCTGCACAGCCTCAGTGCCTACAGCGCACCTAGGGGCTGTAGCTGTAACCTCTATAGACGCCTGTCTCCTTGCAATTCCCCAGAGCCGTGCGGCCTTGGCTGTACTCACTCAGAACAATGCTGCCCTGAGTGTACTTCCCCTTTCCCTCTCCCTGGCAGTTTTCCCTCTCCCTTCCCCCTGCACTTTTTGCGCTGTCGCACTGGCACGATCTGCATGACACAAGGCCTAGTAAGATTGTTTGTCTTGTCCTCCCCTGTCTTCCCCCACCCTTGTCTTGTGGCGCCTAGAAACACTTGTGTACAGGTGCGTTATAAATGATACACCATATCATATATGACACCTACTCCAAAAAGAAAACATATACAACATAACACATATATTACACAATGCTTGTAGTGCTTAACCTGCAGAGGGAGAGAAAAACAGACAACCATGCAGAAAAATGCAAACTCTTCATCATAGTATAAGGATTGGTCATCTGCTGTGTCATAAGGAAACGTGCTGCAAAATGCACTTTAATATCACTCAGTAATGTGTTCATTCTGGTAAGAAGGTGGAGTGCTGCTGGGTGCTTTCTGGATGTCAGATACTTGGGCCCTGTACCGCAACTCCTTCACACGAACTGCAAAGTGTGTGGCATAAATAACAGTAAATGGCCACTCCAGTCTCTGCTAATTCCTATGATTGATGCAATTTCTCAAAAAACCCTGGTCTCCTGGATATAACTGTGGCGCTGGTAAGTTAATTTCATCTGAGGGAGACATTTCAACTGTGTCTTCTCTTCTTGGAGCAATCTGGCAAGACACATCTTTTATACTTTTTATTAGCTCCCTCAAATACCCCAGAAAACCCTCCCGCAAAACACCTACTGCCCTGTGAGCATCTGATGCTATGCCTGTGGGTGTGAGAGGTGTGTGCATTCTTCTCCCCATCAATATCCCGTGCGGGCACAAGTGGTGATCTTTAATCAGGCTTAAAAAGCCAGAGAAAGCCAGTGCATATTTGAGACAGTTTACTCTTCAACAGTCCATTAATTTTTCTACAATTCTGTTGGCCTGTGGATGATATATCGAGCATAGTTTGTACCGTATACTGTGAATGCATCATGAAGAAGGACACAGACAACAAACTTCAAGTTTAAACACACGCTTTTATTTTCTTGATGTGTCAGGATGGTTGAACGCCTAACTTGCCCAATGCTAAGGGGGGATTTCCATACCTAAATAAAACTAAGGAAAGTCTGAGTCAAAAAGTTCAACTTCAAAATCTGTCTGTGTCCAAAACCTATGCTTACCCTCACAGCTATGTGTATACATTGGGCCTCATTACGAGTATGGCGGTCTGGATACAACAGCACCGGTAAGCTTGCCGGTGCCGTTGCATCCAGACCTCCATACTATGAGATGCGATTACGGGTGCCCTTCTGCCCACCAGGTCGGACCTGGCGGGAAGAGCGGCAGCCGCGAGCACAACTCAACGGCTGCACTGGCACCGATATGAACGGTGCCGGTGCATCCGCCTTCCCCATTCACATTGAGCCCTATAGGGCTCAAATGGGAATGGGGAAGAACATTTTCTGGCACCCAGGAAAGGGCAATTACTGGGTCCGCCTAGGTCATAATGACCCGGAAAAAACTGCAAGTCTGGCGGTAGCCTGCTGGTTTTACCGGCAAGGCTACCTCCAAACTTCTAATGAGGCACAATGTGTAGGAATGTCACTAACCAAACGACATTGTTCAACTCAAACGTCTGACCTACACCCAGCTTGCAGCTCCCTTTCAACACCCGTCCCCAAGTATAAAGCAGTTTCACAAAAAGTCTGAAACTTACCTTCTGTTTGAAAGGATATAGTTTGTACCTCCCAGGTCCTCTGCTCTGGCCAACTATTTCTCCAAAATGTTGGACATCCTGTCCTCTGCTCCCCCTCCCCACCCCTCCACCCCTCTCCCGCCTCCCTTGGGCCACATCCCCCCATACTCTCCTCCCTCTCTCCCATTGCGCCAGATGAGATCCTTAGAGTCAGCCGCTCTTTGAAAGTCTTCTCTAAACAGGTGTTCCCCTGCTCTTCCAGAATCATCATGGACAACAACAACATCACCTCTCGCCCCTGCCGTGGCGGGCCTCTGCGTCCACTCTTTTGCTACTGGCTCCTTTCCCCAAACCCTCCAGCACTCTCTTGTGCATCCTCTCATAAAAATGCCATCTGCTGACCCTTGTTGCCCAGCTAACTATCGCCCTATCTCCATCACCCCTTTATTGTGCAAACTCAAGAAATACTGGACATCCCCCAACTGACCCTCTGCACTGAAATGGTCGGCTGCCTCAACAATCACCAGTCCAGTTTTAGGGCTGCCAGAGGCATGCAGACTGCTCTCCTGGACACCAGTGAAGACCTATTCCTACTCTCCTCCATCACACTCTCTACCGGTGGCGTCCCCCAGGGCTCTATTCTATTGCCATGGGTATTCAACATCTACCTGGCCCCTCTGGCCTACCTGATCTCCACTTTCACACCTCATTCCCAGTGTTATGCAGATGACACAGAGCTCTCCTTCAGTCTGCCATCGTCTCCTCCTCTCTCATACCTGACTGCCTGACTGCTATTCAGGCATGGTGCTCTGCCAATAATCTCTGCCTTAAGCCAGTAAAATAGAGATCCTACTCATTGGGGCACCTGCTCATTGTATCCCACACCCCCTCTGGCCAGACTCCTTGGGTCCCATCCCCTCACCCAGCTGTGAGGCAAAAACCATTGGGGTCATCTTTGACTTGTCTCTCTCTCCACACATCACAGACCTTGCCAAGAAGTTCAACGTTCAGCTCTGCCTTCTCAGGGGCATTCTACCTTTCCCCAGAAGCTCAATGTCTCCAGAGCCCTGGTTCTCTCTAGGCTTGACTACTGCAACAGCTTCTTCCTCAACCTGCCTCTTTCCTCGCTTCGCCCCCTCCAAATAATCCAGAATAGGACTGCAAGTCTTATCCTTAGCCACAAGCCCAGGGACTGCATCTCTCCTGCCCTAAAATGTCTTCACTGGCTCCCCGTGACCGCAAAGGTCAAATTCAAAACCATTTGCATCATTCACAAGGGCATCTGGCTTCCCCTCCCGTTCTTCGGTCCTCTGGCTCAAACTTAAAATCCCCAAAACAAGCTCGGATCCACAACCCGAGCTAGCAGCCTGCCTCAGAGATATAGACCTCTGGATGACAAGAAACCACTGCCTTCTTAACCTAGGGAAACCTGAAATCATGGTGGCTGGCAATACAGCTCTTCTTCCTTAACCGCTTCCATGGCCCCCATCCGTAGGCACTCCTCCACTTCCTACAACACTGTCAAAAACATTGGCTGCATAATGGACTCGGCCCTAACCATATCCAACCAGGTCAATAATGTATCCAAACCCTGTCACTACCACCTCAGGCTTCTTGGACAAAACTCCCCATACCTCACCTACTCCAACAGACTGACATCTATTATGTCCATTGTCATGTCCAGACTGGATTACGCAAACTCCATGTATTTGGATGCACCGGACTACCAACTCAACAAACTCCAAAGAGTCCAAAACACAGCTGCTAGATTCCTCTTTGCACTGGGATGAAGGGACCACACAATGCCTGCTGTCCGCACCCTTCACTGGCTCCCTATTGGAGGAAAGGCCACGTTCAAAGTCCTATGCATCACCCACCAAGCAGTGCACAAGACTGGCCCGACATAAATTCATGAAAAGATAATTCCCTACTACCCATCACGCACCCTAAGGTCTAGTTTGGCGCTTCTACTAGTGATTACATTCTCCATTTCAGCCAGGCTTGGAGGGCCGGCCTACTCTACTTTGGCACCAACACTGTGGAAATCATTGTCTCCCCTTATTAGACACAACCATGACTACATAGGCTTCCATAAAGCATTAAAAACGTGGCTTTTTCCTATTCCACCTACGGCCACCATTTCCCTACTCCAATAGGAAGTCCTCGGATAGAATCGCTTTATCTCAAATAAACAGTCTGGCCACAGAAAAACAGAAACTGGCGATTCTTGGCAGTCGACTTAAGACTGGCAGACCCGGGGTGGGCCTCTGGGCTATGCAGATGCTGGCACGACCACAAAGGCAGAGCAGCCCGCTATTTTCCATCTAGTCACTCCATGCAGCTGTGTGCTGCGCGCACCCTGGATTGATCAACAACCGCATAACAACCCTGTGTGCCATCTAGGGACCATGCTCGCCCAGCACTCCAAACGCTGGTGCACATGATGCCAAACCCGAGACACAACCTCCTTATTTCGTATGCCATGATCAGGCATGCCCACTGACACCCGACCTGACATGTGTAAATAAGAATGTATCCCACCCTATAAGAAAGAAATTTGGAACAAAAATCTTGGTTATCACTCGGTGGTTACTCTGCGAGTGACATTTGTTGAGCCTCAATAGTCCAAATCAGTTATTTATAAAAGTCTTGGGATAATTGAGCATACTGGAGACGGAAAAAGATTTTTTAAAACATGTGCTCTTAATTTGCATCAATAAAGTGCTTTTTGATAGAATACGTTCTAATTCAATATTACCATTAAAAAAAAGAAAATTGCAAAAAATATACACATTCTGATAAACTCAGTCGTGATACATCATGACAAAAAGCATTGATCGACATAAAAACAAGAAATAGAGGTTCTAAATGTGACATGAAAATAAATTAAAAGAAATTATTAGGAAACCTTGAATTCAGTTCCCTAGTGATGCACCCAATTGGGGGTGTTCTAAGGTAATCCCTGTGCCTCTCCCCGGCAATTATTCTGTTTTGGTGGAAAGGCAGGAATTAGTAAGGGTTAATGAATGTCCTGAGGCTCAAATGAAGCCTGTATCTGGGTCTTTGAGGTTAAAGAATTCTTCGCCTACGTGGGGCTTGGTCACCAACCAAGCTCTTCACGTTTCGGCGGTCATAAGACACTTTTTAGTCTGCCTTCATCAGGGCATCTTGTTTGAAGACCCTGTGTGAATGTGCAAAAGAAAACAAGCATTATAATTCCCCATCTCAATATTAGTCAGGATGTGTCTGACATTCAATAATTAAAATCTAGCCTCAAGGCTATCGGCTGTAGCTTTACCTGCCGATACGGTAATCCCAAGTCTTGCGTCCTGTCCAGTCCTGAGCACCGAGCAATCCCTAGACTCAAGTGTTGTAACTTCTTTGCTTCTTAATTGCAGTAACTCCAGTCCCCTTGAGGGTAGGACCGTTCCCAAGGGTACCTCTTATTGTGTTTATCTGACTTCCTATTGGTACAAAACAAAAAAGAGGAAACCTCAATTTAGTGGGGTTAGGTTGTAAGGTGCCTGTGCTATTAGAGGGTAAGGCACTATGTTCAAATTTGGAGGGTTCCAATTTTTACCTCGGTAGTGGTCCGGGATTCTTATTTCATGGAGAAATGCAGAAGATGCTTGTAGGTGTGCCAGGAAATGGAGAGGTCGTTTTGTGCCTCTATGTTGGCAGACCTGCTCAGTTGGAACCGTGTGCTAACTAAAAGAAACATATGATGGTAATATCATTGAATGTGGAGGTAAGATTTGTAGCGCAATATAGCTACCCGACCTGACATGCCCATGCTCTTAGAACTAGAGATACCTGTCTGAATGAAGTTGAATACCAACCACTATCATACAAACCTAACCGCAGACCCTGGGCACCAGAGTGCAATAAGTCCTCAGACAGCCAGTGCGAGTGTACCCACTCCTGTCTAATCCAACCCTTTTACGACACGTAAAATTACCATTGCAAGCCCCCCGCCAGGCAACTACATATGACCCTGCTCCCGGTTAACCCGTATTAAGCCTTACCCTTTGGGACTTCAAGTCAGACAGTCAACAATTTAGACCCCAGAGCACCTATGATTTCAAACCTTACGGTTGGGTCATATCATGTCACCTATCAGGCACTCAAGATGTTATGTGGTCAAATGTAGCCAGCCCGACATATTAAAGAATCAAGCCCGAACTCCTGCTCTGGAGGAGATATAGTGGCTTGCCTGGTAGAATCTCCTGAGATCTATGCAATAACCACAAACATGACTAGAAATACCCAGCCGCCCAACAAGCTATGACCTGGAAATTGGGCCCTCGGACCCCTACGGACCCCTACACAGACCGAGATAATCATGCGATACCCACTCTTGTGTGAAGAAATACCTAGCCTCCAGCCATAATCGATAACTAGGGACCCAGAAAATGAGTCTGCCAACTCCTACAACAGAGCGTTGGACCGTCCATCTGGGCTAAACATAACGTAACGTAACAGCAACCAGAGTATCCCTTTCGGAAATCGTCTCCCACGAACCACCAGGATAGACACAGCCTGCCATTGAGCTCCGAAAATAACCAAGAATGGCGGCCTTTCACTGGTATCCACTGACACTCATTCCTGCACCATGCTCACTCTCCACTTTACACCAACAAACAATCGAATGCACCTATACTTCTCGATCAATTTCATCCTAGCTGCACACATACATACACTACTCCATGAAATACCTCAAAAGTCTGTTAGAATGGAGCTTTACTCCACATAATCTTCTACACTCTACCTATGGCTGCCAAAATACAGACTATGAAACCACCCGCCTTTCTGCACACATTAGACAGACCTCTCACAACCACTGCACCTAGCATCAGCACGCAGCCAACATCTGGCTGCATGCATACCAAGTGCACCCAAGCACTATTTACTACCCCCACTCTCCACTGACCTGGACTACGGTCCCTGTGAGCATTCAACCCACAGCGCTTTTAGATCATACCAATGGTACATGCAGATCTCGCAACATCTAACCCAGTTCCCTATCTTGAACACATACCAGTCCGGCTTCAGACAAGGATTTGGCACCGAGACATCCTTATTGGAGCTGAAGTCCAGGTTGCTGGGCCGCATTGATAAAGGCCTCATGCCCCTTTTAATATCTCTTGACCAGCCAGATGCATTAGATTTGATTGACCACTCCATTTTAGCAGCCAGAAAGGTCGAAGTGGCCAACTTCACCTGCGGCAGGACACTGGATTAGTTCCTTCCTTGCTAACAGGCAGAGCAGGGTTTGCATGGAGGAGGCCGAGTCCTCCCCCATCACTGTTTTGTATGGGGTACCGCAAGGTGCGAGCACCTCACCTCGCATTTATAAAATGTTTATGGCCCCCTTCTTCGCATATCTGAAAGAAGAAGGGGTCCAATTTTGTAACTACGCTGATGCCACTCAGTGTCTCATTCCTCTCACCGGCTTCCATGCTCATGAGGAACTTTAACTCAATAGAGTCTTCACCCTAGTAGAGGCTTGGATGATGAGTAACAACTTAGCTTTAAACACATCACTGCAATCCAGTAGAGGAAGGGCTGGAGCCCTCGTCTCCCATCTACGGCAAGCTCCAGGAGGAGTCTTGCAGCAGGAGGAGCCCCGCAGCAACAGCAGCAGCTTCATCGAGCTCCGCGGCATCCACGAGATCCACAATGGTGAGATCCCTATCTCTAAGAGCCCTCATCTAAGAAGCACACTACCACCATCATAGGAGCGGTCCCCTCCCACCAGTGCCCCTCTTTGCGCTCCGACACGGCGTGTGCTCCTGTGCGAGGTCCACCATCCATAAAATGGCGGCGCACGTTCATTACCAGGCCATTGTTGTCACGCGTTGCTAAGCAACTAGGAAGCGTGTGATTGGCCCCATCTATTTGATCTCGTTCCGGAAACTAGAAGGTGAGAGCTGGGCCGATTTCGAAGGTGCAATTTAAAAGGTGCTTCACTTGTCCTTGCCTGTCCGTGGCTTCCAGGACACAGGAGCCAGAAAGCCTGCCCGTCCCACCAAGTACTTGCTACAACTTTCGCCTATTGAACTACAACGGCATACCTTTCCTTCAGTACGCCGGCATGACTCATTCCGCGACACAGCAAAGAGAAATACCGACCCAGTGAGTACGTCCTTAGTATCTGCCGCACGCTCACCGACAAATGCATCACAAAGTAATTGTTAAACCCTGCTTCTAACTACATCACTGAAGTAGATCAGCACCCGAGTTAGCCACCTAACTCACTCGGAAAGCCGCCCCTCCAGTTGGCGCACACTCTGACTTCACAATTTCATTGCCTAACCTGGTTACCTGCCCATGTTGCCTATGCCTAGCTACCTCTAGCCCATTGCATTTCGCATGCACCTAGCCAATTGCACTGCCGATTATGGAGACCTGCCTATGTTGCCTATTCCTAGCTACCTCTAGCTACCTCTTGCCCATTGCATTTCGCATGTACCTAGCCAATTGCATTGCCTATTCTGGAAACTTGCCTATGTCTAGCTACCTCTAGCCCATTGCATTTCGCATGTATTTGCCAACTGCCTACCCATCAGTGTCCAGACTAACTCACAATGATCCATTGCCATTACCCCTCTGTTTAAAACACATCTAAACCTCCCAGGATCCACCGTACTACAACGATCCCTAGTGAATATTATCTGCTCATCCCCTAACCGGAAGTCCAACGTGACCCGCAATCCACTACTGTCAACGACTATGCACACCATAAAGTGCCAATTCTCCAGCTTTGGATTGACATCCTTCTGCACCCTCACAATTATGGCTCTCTTCAATCTCCTACCCTGAACCCTTCCGGAGAGGAACCTAAGACTCTGAGCAAGACTGCCCTGAATCTATGACCCTAAAGCCAACAGTAGTTGCTCACCCGCCCCAGCCCATAGGGACACCAATCATGCCACCACTGCTCATATCTCTGCCCCAGCCAATGCACCTACTACCAAAACATTGCCAAAACACCAGTCCAACACCTTTGCACACTTTCAGCGACACCACACTAAAAACAACCGCGCCAAACCTACCCAGGATCTAAACAATTTACCTCCATTTCAGGAGCCCTTATCAACGCTAGGTCGATTATGGCGCATACTACCGAAATCGCAGACATTCTCTATAGCGAAGCCCCAGACCTCTTAGCTGTCACAGAAATCTGGCTACATGATGCAGCAGGCCCAGCCCTCACGGTAGCTATACCAGAAAACTATCACATTCTCAGGGTCGATAGACCAAACACCAAAGGTGGAAGTCTTGCCATCATATCCAAAACTAGTCTGCCTCTTTGACTAACCACTCCCCCATTAATCAAATCCTGCAAACTGCTTGTAGGGAAACGTACTACCTCCAATAATAGCACACTAAATATCCTGCTGATATACCGACCACCAGGCCCTCTCGGGACCTTCGAGGAAGACTTATCCAGTCTTCTCTCTAATGACATCAAGGATACCTCACAAATACTGGTTCTAGGAGATTTCAACCTGGGCTTCAATGACCCCAGTGATAAACAAGCCCACGCTATTGCTACAATCCTTTCCGAACACGGGCTAAACCAAAATGTACTCACTCCCACGCACACGAAAGGACGCATCCTAGACTGGGTAGCCAACCTGAACTGCTCCATAACCATCAATAAAATAACCCCACAACACTGGTCCGACCACTACCTTATTGGTTTCTTATCCGAAATCGAGCCCATGAAACAGAAAACAAATGACATGGTCCCACCTCTACTCACGACTGAGAAACTACTCCCACTCATCCTACCTACCTTGTCTGCCATGTCCAACAATTCCGATCCGAGTGAACTTGTAGAAATTTTCAACACCACCATGACAAAAGCACTCAACACGATTGCACCTGTCAAAACACGTAAAAGTAAACAAAAATCACACCTGAACTCCTGGTTCACACCCCAGCATAAAGAACTACGTCTTCAAAAAAGGAAATCTCAAGCCACCTGGAGACACTCCCCTACTATTGAGAATAAAACCCTGCTCACAAATATTGCCACGCTGTATGAAAAAGAAATCATCTGCACTAAAAAAAAACACCTTCAACAACAGAATCACCCAGGCCAACTCTAATTCCAAAGAACTCTTTACCATTCTACGTGAAATGGAAAACCCCATCCAACAGTTAGACAATATCGATAAAGACAAACCTTGGTGCACCAGCGTCCAAAATGCCTTGGCCAACAAAATATCTAATCTGCAAACGAAAATAGCCAACAAAAAAGACTCCATAAACTCCAGCTCCACTGAAATACACCTCACCCACCCTATAGATACACCACCCAATGCCCTACCCTTCCGATTTTCCAACATCACTATATTGGAAACCGAAAAGGTTTTACTATCTCTGAAGCCCTCCAATTGCCAGGGCGACAGCTGTCCGGCACAAATAATTAAGGATGCAGCTAGAGACCTGGCACCCTTTATTTCCAAGCTCATCAATACCTCCTTCAACTCTAGCTCAGTCCCTACAAACCTCTAACAATCCTGGGTGCTACCACTCCTAAAAAAACAAACCTTAGACCCAGCCATCCCCACTAATTAAAGACCCATCACCACCGTCCCCTTCCTACTCAAAATCATTGACAGAGTAGCCTACATCCAAATTCAAAACTACCTTGAGACCAATCGCCTTCTCGGCTCGCGCCAATCTGGTTTCAGACCCCAACACGGCACTGAAACAGCCCTAATTGACCTCAAGACACAAATCGACGAGTTGAAGGACAAAGGTAAAACAGCCATGCTACTCCTCCTCGACCTCTCAGCAGCTTTTGATCTGGTTGATCATGCAGTGTTACGCGATCACCTAGCATCTGCTGCACATTTCTCGAGTGATGCTATAGAATTAATCCAATCCTTCCTAGCTAACCGTACGATGAGAGTGTTCTCCCCATCAGCCTCAGCAGACCCAATCCAAATTACGTGCGGGGTACCCCAAGGTTCCTGTGTCTCACCCACATTGTATAATATATTTACCAAGCCACTCTTCGACAAACTTGACAGGCTAGGTGTCGTCTACACTCACTACGCGGACGATACCCAGATCCTCATACCTTTGTCAGGCAACTTTGTTGAAGACACAGCTCTGGTAAATAGAATATACCTCCTCATCCAGGCATGGATGGCCTCACATGGTCTCTGCCTGAATGACGACAAAACTGAGATTCTGATTCTGGGTTCTGCCTCCAATCTAAAAAAACTAGGTCCCGACTACGCCGCCTTCAACATTGACGGCAACATAATCAAAGCAGTAAACAAGGTAAAAACCCTAGGTTTCTACCTTGATTCTACACTCGCGCTAAAAAAACAAGTTAGCTCTATGGCCTCATCAACAGCCCACACCTGCAAATTGATCAGGGCCTGCAGACCTTTCCTATCCTCATCAAACTGCATCACCATTGCTAACGCCTTAATTGTGTCTAAATTAGACTACTGTAATGCCTTATACGTAGGAGCTAACAAAAAAACCATTAACAAAATACAAATCCTCCAAAACAATGCTTTAAGAGCAGCCTTGAACATTCCACGCAGAGAACACATTTCGAGCATTAGAAGAGACCAGAAATGGCTGAAAATTAGTGACAGGATACTACCGAAAACAATGTCCCTCACATTCAAATGTCTCAATAATGCCGCTCCACCCTACCTTGCTGCCAGATTAACCAAGAAACAGTCCACTCACAATACTCGGTCCTCTGGCCACTCATGTCTCGGAATTCCCAGATTCAGACCCGCCAAAGCCGGTGGAGGCAGCTTCCCAGTCAAAGCTGCATCCCACTGGAACGCACTCCCAGCCTGCCTTAGAGTAGAACAACCCTACACCAGCTTCAGACGCAACTCGCTGAACTGGATCCGATCCAAGGACATCTGAATTCCACCCCCACCTGGACTCCCCACAACTGAGCACCCACTCCTTCCACTAGCATTCACAACCGCAGACTCTCAGACTCTAGCGAACTGCTACTGCACTGGATGTACCTCTTGTATGATGCCATGACCTGTATCTATACTAGAATGTAACCAAGCTTCGAATCTTCTTCTAACTGTTGCGCTCGGCTACCCGAGGGTTTTGTGCACACTATCAAATAATAAACAAACAAACAAACAGGGAAAATCGAGCTTATGATTGTCGGTTCGTCACCCTCATTGGCTAAATTGGACCTGGCCTATAAGAACTTTCAACTAGGGGAAGTGATAATAGCACTGCAACCTAAAGTCAAAATCCTTGGTGTGGTCCTGGACCAGTATGCTCAGTATGAAATTGTATGTGGGGCGCACGGTCTCAGCAGCGGTCTACTATGTTAAACTTTTGGCACACCTAAGACTATACATATCTCAAGCTAGTGCAGAAGCGATCGAGAGAGCTATTATCGGGGTTAAGATCGATTACTGCAGTAGCCTCCTAGCGGGGGTCAGCCATGCAGAACTAAACAGACTCCAAGTAGTACACAAATGGGGCTGTGAGAGTGGTCATGGGTCTGTCTCACCGCAACCACGTCTTGGAGGCCAGACCCTCTCTTCATTGGCTCCCAGTCGAGCCTTGTGTTAGGTTTAGACTTCTTGTCATCACATTTAAGTGCAGAATGGGGATTATGCCTACCTATATGCAAGAACTCATTACGGAGAAGGTGAATTGCAGGAACCTCAGATCCAGTAACCAAACTCTTCCTGCAACCTTTAAAAAAGAATTGAAGAAGCTGCTGTTTTTGTGAACTTGTCTTAGCTTCTGCCTCTCTCTCTTCTAAAGCCACTCTCCTGCTTTGACAAGCTTTTTTCGCCTGTCTTATGTGTTTTTACGTTTGTCTCTTTTCTTGTTTGTTTGCGCCATAATGCCTAAGGGTTCATGGCTGCACATTACAAACAAATTAAAGTAAAGTAAAGGTGCTATACGAATGCTTAGTAAGATAGCATAACAACTCTCTAGAGGTAAAATGGTTCTCCAAGCAGAGAGTGGGAGGTAGATCCCTTTCCTCGGCTGATAACCCTCCCTCTGCCTTTATGACTGGGGACTGGTCCCTTCTGAGTCATACAGGTGCCAGACCATCCCCCACCAGTCCCCCTGCATCTTTTTGCATCAGTACTTGCCCTCTGGCTTGCTTTCCTGGACTAACCCAACTTGGTCCACCATTAGCACTGCACTCATCCTCCCTTTCTCCCTTTTTTCCACTGGCACTTGCCTTCTTGGCCCTCCCAGCACTTCCCTGCCCCCTTCCCAAGGGGTGCCCCACTCCCGAACTTCTCCCTCTGCCCCTGAGCCCCCCACTTAATCACTCTCTCAAGCATTTGCAGGATGGGATTGTCACAAGGGCAATATAACCGTTATTTGTTTTGTTGTTTTTCCCTTGTCCCCCCCCCCCTCCATCTTCTCTTCTGGCGCCTGGAAACACTTGTGTATAGGTACCAAACAAATCTCCAATTAATAAATAAACCAATGCTTGGCGTTCCTTTGCCCAAGTTCCAAGTCAGGGAACCTTGAGACTCAGTCCTCACTTCAGCAAATGTCTCAAATCTCAAAGATTCCCTTCCCTTAGATATAGTTCTGTTAAAGAACACAGTTCATAATGAAATATCCTTGTCGTCGTTGTTTTAAGTTTCACCGTTCTGTTATTTCCACTTTCAGATATTTGTTGTAGTGGCTGGTAGCTTTTATGCAAGTTGAACATGATATTTCTGCTGTTTAAATTTTAAAGTTCCAGTAAAGATTAGACATCAGGTTTTGGTTGCTGATTCTTCAAAGGTATTTCCACTTTGAAGCACAACATAGAATAGTTTGTTTAATTTTTAAGGTTATTTCCAATTTGGAATTCAGCACATAGCGATTCACTTGTATTTAGGATCCACTTCCCTTATCCCTTTGCTTCAAAAGCGTCTTGATTCCGTTGGATCAGAAAAGTTTTAATTCAGTTCTGTATTCAATAATTTGTAGATCTCACACATAACTCATTGGGTCTGCGAAACTAGAAAGGAATGTGAATGGCTGAGCATAAGCAGGGATGCGCCCATCCTGAACATCAAGCTCATGGGAGTTAGGGCAGAGGTCTGGAGCTGCTAGCATACCCGCCGTAGATTTAAGACACTAGCGCACAACAGGAAAATGGCCATCCCATTTGTACTGTCAGACGACCATAAAATAGAAGACCTAAATCAATCAGGTACGGGAGGTGTGCGAGGCAGTATCTGCTGAGCAGACAAGGGAATCGAAACCTCCTTCTCCGTCAGCATCTGCATGTCACCGGGTCAGTCCCATCAACCTCCACTACACCCACGGAGGGATCCCTTGAGCCTTCACCTAGGCTCCGTTCATTGCGCCACCTGAGATCCCACACACCAGAGGGGCCAGAACATGGAAAGCGCCCGCGACCATATAGATGGACATGGCATTGTTGTGGATGCCCTGAGAACATGCACCTACCTACACTGTTGTGGGGGAGTTAACTGGGGGGAGTGGGGATTGTGTGCTGGGTGTTCACTGGGGGGATGGGGGATTGTGTGCTGGGTGTTCACTGGGGGGAGGCTGGATTGTGTGCTGGGTGTTCACTCTGGGGAGGGGGGATTGTGTGCTGGGTGTTCACTCGGGGGAGGGGGGATTGTGTGCTGGGTGTTCACTGGGGGGAGGCTGGATTGTGTGCTGGGTGTTCACTCTGGGGAGGGGGGATTGTGTGCTGGGTGTTCACTGGGGGGAGGGGGATTGATATTCTTTAAATAAATCACGTTCAAAATTCATACAAAGCATGGACAGTTGTGATTGTGATTACGTGCTCTTTAATGTTCAAGTGACATGTGCAAAATGTAGCCATCACCCGTATCCGAAATAATTCTCAATCAAGCCCTGTCTGGCCAACCTCCCCTCCCTCACCCCATCCCTGTGTGTATGTGCAACACCTTCAGGCACTTCATCGCCCTCACTACCAACCTCAGGTGGCTGCACATGAGCATCAGGGGGCAGTGGCACATCTATGCGACAGAAAATGTTGTGCAGCATGGCACATGTCAGTATAATTTTTCCAACTTTTTCAGGTGCATACATCAATGCCCCTCCCGTACTGTCTAGGCACCGGAAGCGTGCCTTCAGCAGTCCAAATGCCCTCTCCACGCAGATGCATGTACGTCCATGGGCAATGTTGTATGCCCGCTCAGCTGCAGTGTGTGGATGACGCACAGGGGTCATGAGCCATGTGTAATGGGGATATCCAGAATCGCCTGCAGGGGCGAGAATGCAGGTATGAGGACAAGGTTGGTTCAGTGGGTGCACAAGGCTCAGTCATCAGTGACATTGGCAGCAGGATCAGGTTTGTGGTGAAGAGGTCATGCTATCTCATTGCAATGTTGGCATCCACCCTTTGACTTCCAGGACATGCATGGTGTGAGGTTGCCATACAGCTGTGTATCTATGCATATGTTAGTTGTTATGTGCATCACACTCATGTGATGCACATAACAATGGCATGTAATGTGGCCTACTTATCATTTGGTCGCTTACATTGTGGAGTGTGCTGTGCTAGGGGCAGCATTGAATCAATGGAGTACTTACAACTTGCAACGCCTCTATTTCTAAATGTAACAGTACTCTGTCCCTTGTCACTGGAGGAGGAGACCCTTCTATCTGCTTGTGCATGCGACATGTGATTAGCCCATGTGTCATTGGCATTCCCTTTGGCTGCTGTTGCATTTGCTGGTTGGCACTATTATGTACAGTTCTCCAGGCATGTGATTGGCCAATCAGAGCTCAGTGTTTCAGGGATGTACATTGTCGTTAATCACACTAGTTTTGTGTAGTGCTTTTGTGGATGTGCCTACTTTCGTGTAACATTGGCATGACTGTCGGGTGGCCAGGGTGGGATGTCTGTGCTGTGTCAGGGTGGGAAGCTATACTGCAACACACACAGGAGGCTTTGTGGTGGTAGGCCTTCCATATGTGACTGTGCTGCCACATGTCTTTGACATCCTGACTGGTTGTGTTCAGCTGTGTTGGACATGTCCAAGGGTTCTCGTGCAAGGTACAAGCATGCCAGACTCGTGATTGCTCTGTTATAGCGCGAATGGATACTGGCGCATTTACAGCCGACGCTTTTACAGCCGGCTTTACTTGCACCGGCTGTAATGGCGCCGTCGGTATTTGTACTTGTGATCAGACGGACCCTTAAATCCGGCGCTGATAGAGTTACCGCCAGATTTAAGGGTTACCGCCAAACTCATGATGAGGCCTGAATGTTGCTTATGTCATTGGGAATTCCTTTCTTTAAAATGTCATGACTGCTTCGAACTACCTGTGAGCTCTGTGGCAGTTGGGGTCTATGGCACCCTCTGTCACCTTTTCCCTTTTTGTATACAAAATACATGTGTTTCCCTTTCAAAGAGATGCATCTTAGGAAGAAGTGCTTCCTTAGAGGATTGTTTTTTCTCTGTCTGGTTGTCTGGAGGTCTGCCTAAAAATGCCTGTCCTTGCAGCTCTATTATTTGCTTGGGCATTACTGCAGTGTTTGGGATTGCTAGCTGCAGCAGTTGATTTGCCACATCAGTATATGCAGTGAAATCTGGGTCCCTGCGACATGCCGCTGCTTTGGTGGCCTTATCTGCTGTGTCATTGCCAAGAAAAATGTGGTCTGTATTTTGAGTGTGGGTGGTGCATTTAGCCATGTGGAGAACCCTGAATGTGTACGGTGGTGGTCGCATAGACGGAATCAGAATATATGGTCTCTAGGCACCCCTGGGATGCCTCCAACATTTCAATATCGCTTGCCAGTCTCCTGATTAATCTTCAATGGCCCATCAAATAAGAGGGCCTCCCCTTCCTCAAGTCCATCCTCTCTTGCCCAGATTAAATTTGACAGTGGCATATTAGATTCTGTGATGAAGGGTCAATTTCCTACACTGTTGTAAAATGGCCCATACTCTCACATGACCGACACGGTCCTGGTCCCCTGAATCTTGGCCCCATCCCTCCAAAACCTCCACCTCCTCTACCTATTTGCCCTCTTTGGAATTACCTTCTACCTCATTGGTAACCTACCTGATAACCTCTGTTGTCTGGATAGCCTTGATACCCTCCTGTTCACTCGGGTACAATTTTCATTTCCACTGGTGCCATTCGCAGTTCCACCTACCCTACAAGTGGGCCCATAATCCTTGCTCGTTCTATGCTCAAATTCGCTAATTTCTTCTATGATAACTTCTTCTGCGCATTATCAACTACTTCCTTCTCTTTCTCCTGCCTTTGCCTGCAATTATGTACTATAATTACCTGAATCTCTGCTCAACTCTTCATCTCAATCCCCACTAACTTGTACAAGTCTTTCTGAACTGCCTTTGGAAGTCCTTTCTTTAACACGTGTTAGAATATTTGTATAGTCTTATCCTAGGGTTCCCCTGTGTCCACCCTCCATATTGCCTGAATATGGAGTCGGTGTTGTGCCGGGCCTTTGTCTTCTTTCATGGTGTATGCCATAATTGAATAGATGTTCAGTGTATTATGATATGCTGCATTTAGAGCCGCCCACTTTAGCCCAACATTTGTTAAAATTCACCCCAACATGTCTGACATTGCCCATTCATACCCTTGGATACCCTGTTTTTTCCTACTATCATCCGTTTGATCTCCTAATAATGCAGTGAACATTAGTCTGGTCAAGTGTCTGGTGTGTCTGTTACACACCGAGGAGAGTTTGTGCCCAGGAGTTTGTATCATGAGGAAAAGAGTCTTTCTACACTGTGTGCCTAAGAACTGTTGTGCTGTAAGGAGAAGAGTCTTTCCACCCTTTCACCTGCACTGGTGCCTCACCCCTCCAGCTAGTGCCCGCCTTCATAACCATCTCGAAAAGCGGAGCTTAGTGGAGCATGGTCGAATGTCTTGTGCCTGGTGGTCGGGGGACCTAATGAAAGAAGGACGGACCCTGAGGTGTGCAAAGTCTAGGACAGACGCTGACGGAAAATGAAGCTCGAAATGGACAAATATGACAAACCCTTCATCAGCGCCACAAGTGGAAGCTCAGACGTCAAACTTGGTCGAAGCGGGTAAGAATTTTTGAAAAAAGGCAAAATTGAACATTCTGCTGCATCTATTCCCCTAAACCCTTGTCTTCGGGGTCAGTGATATCTCCTAAATTGACAAAAACACTCATATCCCCTGCGCAACAACCAACGCACCCAGAAAATCCACCTATACAACAACGGAGAGAAATCACACATGTTCATTGACAGTTGTAGATGAGCCGTGGTTGCCGTTTGTATTTGGCTCTGAGAAAAATACAAAGCCTACTCAGTTGTCATGGCTACTGGCAGAAGAAGGCGAGCCAGATGAAATTGAAAGGCAAGTGCCGTGGAGCTCTGACAAAAGGATAGGTATTGGTCCGCTAAGCTGCGACCCCCAAAGACCGATAGTACGGGAGTGTTACCTGGAAATTGGTGTATACATGACTTGTCCAGCAGTCCCGGAATCACGACGTGATGGTGTCCCCCTCAAGCTTGGGGAGCTGACTGAGCAAGGAAAATTAGCGTTGCCGATGCCAGCAGGATAGGATATTTACAGAGACGCAGTAGCATAGACACCCCCCCCGCCCCGCATAGATTCTTGGACCTGTAAGAGAAATGTACTTACAAATTCAATTAATTTAGATAAACCGTAATACGCTCTCAATGCGATTCAAGGGTTGAGCCGTAAGGATGAAGCCATGGTTAAGGGACGTCAGGAGTCCAAAAAAAGGGCTACAATGGCCATCGGTGCAGCTGTTAATGAAAATGATTTGCCGGCAATGTCACCAGTATAGGAGGAGAGAATTGGCAAAATCATAGCAGTGAATCGAATGATGCGCAAGAGGAATCAATTCAAATTGAGGTTAATTCAGCAAGATCTTTGAAGCAAATCTTAGGTCAACCGCTGCAGAAATCAACAGGTGTGATGAAGCCCATGAATAAGAAGCAGACAAAACACCCTAAATCAGCTCGAGTTTATCGCAAATTGATATCAAGGGGCACTCAAAGAATTGCTGCATTACCGTCATTCTCCCAGCCAAAAGTATCCACCAGCAGCTGTGATTTGGCGCTGGGGGATCTCTCAGATGCTGAGTTGCTCGGGGGATTGGATGTGATTGGTAGAAGCAAAAATGAGTGAAAGTGAACATGTGAGTGGAGCAGGAGTGGAGAGAACTCCCAAACAATGAGGTGAAACAGAAGCAAAAAGAAATCACAGCTGAGACCTCTGGAGTGTGGATGGCCAACCCCCGGGAACAAGCCTGAGTAGAAGAAGTTGGTGATCACGTCGAACCGGCGTGCCATGCAAGTAATAAGAATGAGTCTTTGGGCAATGACGTGCTGGGTCGTGGGAATACATAGTGAGCCCTTTAATAGCTTGCTCATTGCAAGAGCAGATAAACATAGGACGGGTGCAAAAACACACAAAGAATGACAATAGCAAGCAGACAAATCATTCCGCCATTGAGGTGGGTTTAGAACATAGGACGAATATCTTGGGTGTTCTGATCTGCCGGATCATCTGTTGCGTGTGGAAGAGGAGGTAAGACATTGTTGGGACGGGGATCGATCAATGTCCAACAAACGTACCTCACAGCCCCTAAAGAAACAGTGGGCCTCATTCCGAGCAGGGCGCAAAGGGATACCGGGCACCGTTAAGGACATCGGTGCCGGTAATCCCTTCACACCCTACTATGAGGTCCCTTAGCGGGTCCCGCAATGGGCGCCTGGTTTTACCAGGTGCCCTTAGCAGAAGCCGCTAAGGGACCAGAGAGCTAATAACGGTAACGCAAATTGCGGTACCGTTATTAGCTACTTCCCCATTCCCATTGGGGGCTGAAATGGGAATGGGGAATGTTTTTTTCAATGGGGACTTACCGGTCCCTCCAAGGTCGGAATGGACCGGTAAGTCCCCATTGAACCAGGGCGGACTCGGTACCGGTATGGGAGGTAGTCATGGCGCAAATAGCGCCATGATTACCTCCATACTCGGAATGAGGCCCAGTGTGTCTGGAAGCTCTTCAGGAGTAATCTTCTCTAATGTAAATATGATTGAACACAGGCATGGATTTGAACATTCGAGCACGTGTGATAAAAGTAAGCCTGATCTGCTCACCATGATGTTGACAACAACTATAGCCCTGACCCCTTTTGATAAACTATATGAAAACAAATGACACACTTAAGGATCACACAACCCTCCTAGCTATGATACATACCAAATAGATTTTTTTGGAAGGCATTATCACGGCTAGAGAACTTGGAACCCAAGAGAAAAATACTGAAGTCCCCCAAGAAAGTGGGGTTGTGCAACCGTCTATTGTTAAACCTCAATTAGAAATTAATAGAACAACACAAACTGTGAATATTTCTCAATTGGCTCTTACGAAGGGTCAATTATTCCAGTAAACAATAACTTGAAATTAACAACGATGAGGGTTCATCCTGACCGCTTAACAAAGAATCGCGAAGCAGTGATACTTCAGAACTTGAGGAGGTGGAAATTCAAAAAAGCCCCCCTCGAGTGAAGCTTGTTGAAAACCAAGCTTTCGCAATATGCGATCAGAAGAAAACATGTTCCAAGCAGAGCAGTGTACAGCGAGAGCAGCAGCATGTAGTAAACAAGATCAGGAGTAGATTATTATGATAAACCTAGTTTATTCAGAGGAAGTCCCTAACAGCCAACCTCCTTCATACAGGCATCTTCTTGTCTGGTTCTGAGAGCAGGTTCCAGAACCAGACAAGAAGAACACTCCTAAATGGAACTAAGTACACAACATTCTACATCATAACATCTCCTCCTCCACATTTTTTATGAAGGATATGATTGTAAAGAACTATATACAGGAAATACCAACATGCAACCTAACACGTCTGATAACTTGGAAAAGAACTATATACAAAAAAATACTAATATGTAACACGACATGCTTTTAAACTTCCTTTCTACTATGCATTAATTCTTAGTAAAAGGTTACATGCTGTGGCTCCATAGCAATGTCCAGGATGATGCATTCCAGGTTTGTGACTAAGTATGATAGTGTTAACAGTCTCAGTAGTAAATAAAATCCCTCTTGAAATTATGTACAATTCTCCTAGCTCTCGAAGAAAAGTTATTGTTTTCACAAGGATTGTTATAGATCTTTCTATCGATAAACTTCTCCACTGTACCACCATCACTTGCAATTGCATTATCTTCATCGATACCACGTGCTTGTCTGGATTTGTCCCTCCATATTTCTTGTGTGAAAGACTGATCAGTACCATACCTCATCTGATCTTCTTTCTTCGCCAATATGATATCATTGCATGACTACTTGTTGCCATCTTCCAAGATTACTGACTTCTTGGAACATTTAACCACTCTCTGAGGAGATCGGAATTTGGATTCCCCTTTCATAACTCTCCTGGGTTCTCTTACCCTAATCCAGTCTCCACTCTCGATCTTACTTTCCTTTGCATACTTCTGCCTATCATAGTATTTCTTGTATTGATCTTGCCTCCTCTTTACTTTCCCTATTATATCATCCATATCAACATTTTTGCTCTTCTTTAAAGACATCCAAGCAGGTCTAAGTCTGTTATTGGCAATTCTCCCTCTCATCAAGGTGAAAGGTTCCACTTCTGTTACTGAGTGTGGAGTGACTTTATATGTGTTCAGCGCTTCTTTGAGTGTTTCTTTCCACGGCAAGCTATTGGCAATGGCTAATTGAATTACACCTTTCATGAAACAATTAATTCTTTCCACTAAGCCGTTTCCCATAGGGTGGTATAACGCTGTCGTGCTGTGTTTGATGGCTCGTTCTTTCAGAAAACACTGAACTTCATGCAACATAAATTGAGCTTCATTGTCGGATATCAACTCCTGTGGTTCACCCTCTCTACTAAAAATGTCTTCTAAAAATGTTGTAACTTTCATGGCAGAAACAGATTCCTCAATAATTCCACACTCCACCCATTTGAATGTATAGTCAACCAACACAATAAAAAATATATTTTTGACGGATCTAGTATCTCATATGGACCAGCTATGTCAATAGCCAGCTTTGTCCAAACCGAGTCTGGTATGGCTATTGGTTGTAGTGGTGTGATCTTGGTTAACTTTCCTTCATCACTCACTGCGCAAGCGGAACATTCTTTGACCAATGTTTCTAATTCGCTCCACATGTTGGGCCACCAATAAGTTTCTCTGATTCTTCTCTTTGTCAAACTCCTCCCCACATGCCCCTCATGGGAAATATCCATGATTCTCTCCCTTAATGTTGCAGGAGGAACAATCCGATCTCCTCGATAAACACATGCATCCTCACATGAAATTTCGTCTTTTATCTTCTCCCAGGATCCAATATCCACATTAACATCTTTCCAGCCACTTTCCACCGCTCTCCTTAAATATCCATGTTCTGAATCCAGTTTTGTGGCCTCAATCCATTCATCTCTCCCAAAACTAGGATGAACTTGCGCAATAATGTAATCCATGTCCTGATCTTCGTCCACTTCATCACTACGACAGTGGTCTTTTCCTTCATTGTCGCATGGCATTCGAGAAAAAGAGTCAGCCACTATGTTTGTTCTTCCCGGAGTGTACTTTATGATGCATAATAATCAAAGTCCACCTTCTAATGTGTGGGGATGTCAAATGAGTGTTCTTTAGATTTAATACATGTATAAGTGGGTGGTGATCCATCTTAAGTTCAATGGGAACTCCCCAAATAAGCCCTTTGAAATGTTATAAAATCCATTTGACTGCCAATGCCTCCTTCTAAATAGTTGAATCATTTCTTTCTGCCCCTTTTAAAGTCCTGGAAGCAAAAGCAATTAGGACTACAAATCCATTTTGCACTTGTTCCAAAACGCCTCCCAACCCCATGTTGCTTGCATCCACTGATATCATGGTCTTGGCACTACAATCAAACATTTTAAGGGCAGGTGCTTTGTTGATCAACACTTTGATTATATCCAATTCCTTTTTGCACTCTTCAGACCACTCAAATTTTGTGCCTTTAGTCATCAATCTTCTCATCTGACTTGTCCTATCTGCATAGTGGACCACAAATTTAGAATAATATTCTGTGAGGCCCAGCAAGCTCCGAAGCTGGTCTTTGTTGACAGGATCGGGAATTTTGAGAATGGTATTCACAAGAGCTTCCTTAGGTTTTATTCCTTCTTCATTGATGCAATGACCCAGATATGTCACTTCCTTTTTCTTTATCTTACACTTTTCAATCTTCAGGGTAAGAGCTTTCTGCTGTATAACTTGCAACACCACCAATAACTTAGCGTAATGATCTTCTTCTGAGATGGCAGACACTAATATATCATCTTGAAAATAGTGTACCCCTTTTAGGCCACTAAAAAGATGTTGCATCAGTCTCTGAAAGACGGCGGCTGCTGACGCCAAGCCAAATGGCATTCTTTTGTATCAAAATGCTCCCAAAGGCGGTATATACGATGTAAGGTGTCTGGACTCTTCCTCTAATACAACCTGGTGGTATGCAGAAGACAAGTCTAGCGTAGTGAAAAACTTTGCTGGTTCCAGGGTGGTGAGCATTTCTCCAATATTCGGTAGGGGATGGCGATCAACCCAAATATTATTGTTAAGATCTCTCAGGTCAACACACATTCTAATCGACCCTTACGGTTTTCTTACTATAACAATAGGAGATAGCCATTCAGAGCTCTCTATTGGTTCAATGATGTCTTGTGAACATAACTTCTCCAATTCTCTCTGCAATGCTTCACGAGTGCCAATCGGAATGTTCCTTACTTTATGCATCACCGGTTTTGCACCCCTCTTAAGTATTGTGCAATGCTTGAATCCTTTAAGGGCACCAATGTTATCGTTGAAAACCTTGGGAAAACTTCTTCACAGAATCACAACTATTGTTCATTATACTCAAAATTGGTACATTCTCGCCAGGGTGTATTCTAATCTTCAATGATGCCTGTTCCCACCGGCCAACTATTGAAAAACCATCTTCAGCCACATACAATTTGCAATATGTTTTCCTTCCTTCAAAGTCCAAATGCACCCAGGTATATCCTACAATATGGATTGGTGTCTTACCATAACCGGTTGCCCTAACTTTAGTCATTTGCAAGTCATCCATTTTCTTTTTTAACACATTCAAATACGTCTCCATATCCACCATTGTATATGGCGACCCTGTATTGACCATCACTTGCAATGTTATGCCATTGATGGCCATGGCCACACATGGGCCAACTGTGCTTTCAGTTGGAGTAAGAGCCAATATCTGTACTTCCTCCTCGAAGCCACTCGTGATCGCCACCAAGTCATTTGACCTATCAACTTCTTCCAACGCTCTTATACTTGTCATGGCTCCTCTTCCAAAATGGCTGTTATTCCTTGTTGCATTATAGCGTGAATTCAATCTGCCCCTTCCCCTAACGTTACGACAGACCTTACCAAAATGGCCCACCTGGCCACATTTATATTTATTTATTTTATTTATTTATTCAGATTTATTTAAAGGGCACGTCAGCCCGGGGGCATCGTGGCGCTGTTACATGAGGACATACATAATCTGGTTACTGTGGAAGGAAGATGGTTACAAAGCAGTTTTCATTACAAGGCACATTTCGTATCAGACACATTTCGTAACAGACGTATGCGAGCTGGTGTGGGTGAAGGAAGGATGGAGTTAGTTGAATAGAGTGGTTTTGAGAGATTTGCGAAAGGAATACAGAGAAGGTTCTGCTCTGAGTGCGTTAGGGAGGGCATTCCAGAGCTTAGGAGCTATGTGTGGGAAGCAAATGCCGCCGGCTTTGGCTCTTTTTACAGTGGGTACTCGGAGTTGGTTGGCGTGATGGCTTCTTCTGGGACGGGTGGAAGAGTTCTTAGTTATAGTTTCAGATAGGTAGGGGGGTGCTGTGTGATTGATGCACTTGTGTGTGAGAGTGAGGATTTTAAAGTTGATTCTTTCCTTGACTGGGAGCCAGTGGACAAGTCTTCTGGCCTGTGAAATATGGTCAGTTTTGGGGATGTGTAGTGCAGCGCGGAGGGCATTGTTTTGCACTATTTGGCGCCTGCTTAGGTTTTTTGACGATGTGCCTGCCAGCAGGGTGTTGCAGTAGTCCAATCTGGCTCCTATAGTAGCTCTGGCTATGGAGAGGCAGTTAGGCGTGGTGAGGTAGGGTTTTATGGCGTAAATGAGTTTGGTGGTCAGAGCAGAAGCTGAGGCGATGGCGCTGGTTTGTCTAGTCATTGAGAGTGTGGCGTCAATGTAGACTCCTAAGGTCTTGACGGCAGAGGAGACAGGTATGCTAATACTGTCGATGATCATGTGAGAATAGTTGGGGCTGAGTTTGGTTAGTGTTTCGTTGGGGGCTAGGATGATGATTTCGGTTTTGTCTCCGTTTAGGCAGAGACCATTGATAGCCATCCAGGTTTGGATAGTCGAGTAGATTTTGAGGAGGGCTTCTGAGTCTAGGTCGCGGTCTCCGGAGAGGGGAGGAGAACTTGCGTGTCATCTGCGTAGTTTGTGTACGCTATGTTGAGGGAGTCCAGTAAGTCAAAGAGGAGTTTGGTGAATAGGTTGTAGAGGGTCGGTGCAGTGCAGGACCCTTGTGGGACTCCACAATTTATAGTGGTGGGGGGGGCGCTGTCCTAGTCAGAGTACACTTTCATGGCCCTACCTTCAAGGAAGGATGTGATCCAAGTGGTAGCCTTGTGAGAGAAGTGTGCAGCATTGAAGAGGTGAGATGTGAGAATGCTGTGGTCGACCAGGTCAAATGCTGCAGAGAGGTCGAGCAGAAGGAGGAGAGCAGGTTTGCCTGTGTCCATTATTTTGGTAATTTGATTTTTTAAATCTAGAAGGGCAGTTTCAGTCCCATGGCCTTTGCGGAAGCCTGATTGTCTTTTGCCTAGGATGGTGTTGGTTTCCAGGTAGTGTTGGATTTGATTGTGTGCGGCTTTGTCTAGGATTTTGAGGAGAAAGGGGACGGTGGTGATGGGGCGATAGGAAGGATCGAGAGAGGGTTTTTTCAGGAGCGGGCGGACCCAGGCTTCTTTTAGGCATTGTGGTACAGTTCCAGATGCGAAGGAGGCATTGATGAAAGCTGTAATGATGGGGGTGAGGGATTCTGAGCACTCTTTGATTAATGAGGGTGGGCAGATATCCCCTTTGCAGGTGGAAGGTTTGATTTTTTTGAGGAGGTCCTTGACTTCCGTCTCTGAGACTTCTCTAAAAGCAAAAAGGGGTGTTTGTGAGAGAGAGTTGTTGGTGGTAGGTGTGGGCGTTGAGGGGTTTGCGTTGTGAGGCTATTTTGTCTTGGAGAGTTTTAACTTTATTGAGGAGCATTCAGCTGATTGGGCTGGACAATCTTTCTCTGTATTTGCATGCCTATACCATCCGCATTTAAAACATCTCCTTTGTGGCCTTTGGTGCGTTTCTCTACTCTGTCTGGGGCCCATACCAAAATCGGATTTCACTATTCTCTTTACGATGGCAACCAAAGTTTCTTCATCTTTATTGAATCCTCCATCGCTTATGTCCTGTACTGACTTTACGTCAACAGATTCTGACTTACTCTGAACTTCCTTCATGCACTTCTCTCCCAGTTCAAACGATCTTGCTATCTCAATTGCCTGTTCCAAAGTTGGATTTTTTGCTTGCCATAGTCGCTGTTGAATTCGGGTATCTGCCACGTGTAGAACCAGTTGATCCCTCAAATACTCATCTGCCACACCTGTGAATTCACACGTTGATATCAGGCCTCTGAAAGCAGCAAAATATGTGTCTACAGATTCGTTTTTGTTTTCCTTCCTAGAGAGGAATCTGTACCATTCCAGGACGATGTTTGTTTTATTACCAAAATGTTTGCTCAGTTTCGACAGTGCAGTCTCATATTTTCTTACACTATCTGTAGAATCTCCAGACCCCTCCTCCGTGTCATTGGAATCCGGTAAAGTTCTAAATATCCTCAGTGCCTCTGCACCCACGCAATTGAGCAAGGTGGCTTCTTTCAGATCGTCATTGTACTTAGCCCCACCAATTGCCCTTAAGAAAACTTGGAAGTTGTCTAGCCATTGTTCCCACAGACAAACAGGATTTCCAGGCTGTGCCAAGAATTTCATTGGGGCCACAATGTTCTGAATGGTGAAAATGATTGTTGTTCGATGAGTGCAGCTGTACAGCAATAAACTCCCAAAAGAAACAATATGTATCCTTTTAACTCCTTTTCCTTTTCTCTTAGATGCAGGCAATACAATCTACACAACGGAGCACTCTTCAACTGTCCAAAAGAGTAAGGTGCTGCAGCTATGCTGTTACATTGAGGTACGTATTGCCATAGTGCCCTTAGATCATTTTAACTGTCTTGTGTGCCCACGTGAGTCACGTCTCATACTTCTGAAATGCGTCAAACAACTGTCTCTTTCTACCCTTTATTTTTATTTATTCATGGTTTTTTTGTTTCTTCACATGCCGTGCACTCATTGCAACACTGTAGCCAAATATACACGTCACCATATACATTTTGATTTGTTCATGGTAAGCAGGCTATTTGTATCGTGTCAATGTGTATACATTCCGCGTATTCATTTGCATTGCTGTTTATTATACGCAGTATTCATAAGGTTGCTATCAATTTGTAACCATGCCAACCATAGTCCACAAGATGACGGCACGTAATGCACGCACGTAGGTGCCTTACTTGAATATAGCTCGCACTTCCTACATTATGACAGTGCAACGTGCTTACACATGGGTGCTTTACTCAAATGCCCACTTCGGTTGGCTTTCCAGGCTCGCGCACACTTCATATGATGAAGGTCGCTTCAGTGCCAAATTGAGGTGAACAATATATGCAATCTCTTCCAATAAAAATCACTACTACCTCATCCAAATCATTTGCTTACTTTTGTTTGTGTTCACGGGTTTGAGCTGTCCTTATCACATTAACATAGACAGAACCAGTGTTTCCATTGTCCCCATCCCCATGGAGTCCTATGGGGCTCCATGGGAATGGGGACTTACACAATTCCGCCTCCGGAATTCCTGGGTCACTGGGGTCGTAATGCCCCGGTGATTCCGGGAATCACAGAGGCGGAATGGTAATACTGGTCCAATGGTAACCTGTGGGTTTTTCCAGCTCGGTTACCGCCGGACACGTAATGAGGCCCAATGGTCTCATAATTACCCTCGTCCACTTCTCTAAACATGGGGTACTGCTTAAACCATGGTAATAGCTCAGCAGGTTTCAATTTATTTTGCACTGCTCCAACACTCTTTAGCAGACCCACATCATGAGGAATGCTGGTCCTTAAGGGGTCCGGCACCTTTCCCAAATCCTCCTTCCAATGTGGCCATGTATTTCTAACGATGAGCGCGGTCTGTGGTCCTTCCCTTGCGCTATCACTCTCTGGCAAGGCATCACAATCTGACCATCTCTCATGTGTCTTTGGTGTCTTTGAACAATTGCTAAAGGTCGGATCCATGCACATCACTGTGCGCCACTCTCTGCCTTCCTCAGGTCGGATCGATGCACATCACTGTGCGCCACTCTCTGCCTTCCTCAGGTCGGATCGATGCACATCACTGTGCGCCACTCTCTGCCTTCCTCAGGTCGGATCGATGCACATCACTGTGCGCCACTCTCTGCCTTCCTCAGGTCGGATCGATGCACATCACTGTGCGCCACTCTCTGCCTTCCTCAGGTCGGATCGATGCACATCACTGTGCGCCACTCTCTGCCTTCCTCAGGTCGGATCGATGCACATCACTGTGCGCCACTCTCTGCCTTCCTCAGGTCGGATCGATGCACATCACTGTGCGCCACTCTCTGCCTTCCTCAGGTCGGATCGATGCACATCACTGTGCGCCACTCTCTGCCTTCCTCAGGTCGGATCGATGCACATCACTGTGCGCCACTCTCTGCCTTCCTCAGGTCGGATCGATGCACATCACTGTGCGCCACTCTCTGCCTTCCTCAGGTCGGATCGATGCACATCACTGTGCGCCACTCTCTGCCTTCCTCAGGTCGGATCCATGCACATCACTGTGCGCCACTCTCTGCCTTCCTCAGGTCGGATCCATGCACATCACTGTGCGCCACTCTCTGCCTTCCTCAGGTCGGATCGATGCACATCACTGTGCGCCACTCTCTGCCTTCCTCAGGTCGGATCGATGCACATCACTGTGCGCCACTCTCTGCCTTCCTCAGGTCGGATCGATGCACATCACTGTGCGCCACTCTCTGCCTTCCTCAGGTCGGATCGATGCACATCACTGTGCGCCACTCTCTGCCTTCCTCATCTCTGCCTGAGAGACCCGCCCTGTTCCTCTTGATCACTACTGCCTCTAAGAGAATCGTATCCTGGTGTTACTTCCTGCGGCACGACAGGCCGAAACACAAACTCAATCAGTATCCGCCAAGTCAGATTTCTGACCCCCGGGACCCAACTCAACCAAACCATTACCCCATAAAGAAACAAAGTTGAATGTGCAGGCACACCCCTTTAATGCGCTGTTGCTACAGCATGCAAGCAAACACGCAGCTTCCCTTACTGGATACACCCCTGGAGTTGAGCATACTATACCTTCCGCTGTCAAAGCAATCGACATTGGCAACTTACTCAAGAGGTCTCTACCCAAAAGATTCACTGGGGTATCTGTACAATACAACAAAGGAGCAGAAACATTTTGTGTACCTTCCTTGATACGCAGATCTTCAGTATGAGGAACAGACAGGAAAGCCCCAGAGAATCTCTGTGTGTCATTGTTTTGCCTGACAAGGGGATCTCACCTTCCTTGATGCAAGATTTGTAGCCCCTGTGTTGACCATAAATGGAGACGTTTGGTCACCTACCTGCACACCTATCTAGGGTTCCTCTTCCAGATCAGTGGTAACGGATGGCACTGGACACATCAGAGACCCCTGTGGGCTGTACTACTCCCCGTACATATTATCACTAGGGAACAAAAAGGACTCCTTCCAAAAACACTTGCCTCAGTGTAGTGAGTAAGCAGTCCTTGGGGTAAAGGATTTTTCTCCTATGTCTGTACCAATGCTTCTGCTGGCATGGTCAGTGAGACCCCATAGGTCTTTGCAGCCCCTGTCACTGGGGTTTGTTCAGCTCGTGCCTGCTGCGATTGCACAGAGATTGGGGAATATGGCAGAGTCAGGGATTGCATCTCCTGAGCTGCTACATTCAAATACTGTGAACTGTCACAACACTCTCGTGACAATTGTCCCATCCTTCAACCAGGGACCCATTCCTGCGAACCCACCAAATGACCCACACCCTTGTGGTAATCCCATCCTACCCTTTGGAACCAACTCATTTGCCTTGGACCGGGAACCTACCCGTCTTGTACCTGATTCACCATTTCCCTGTTGTCCCAATGGCCACTGCTGTCCCTCCATAGAGTTAGTAATTACTGCCACTTCCTGAACACGCGTGGCCTCTGCCTTCTGTGCCTCTTCTGTACCCTCCTTTTCCTTTTCTTGCTCCTTTGAAAAAAATGCTAAATATGTGCTTGAATCTCTGGCCAACTCTTGGCCTCCATCCCTACCACTTTATCTAGATCATCCTGAGCTTCCTTGAGAAGTCCCTGCTTTAGCATGTGGTCACAAAATCAGCACATTCTTGTCCCACGCTTCTCCCGTCTCTGCCCTCTACATCTCATGAATTAACTGAATGTGTGCGGCAGGATTGTCATCAAATTTCATTGTTTTTTTGTTAAAATAGAATGTATATCCGGCTTATTGAGATACATAATCCGCAGGGCCTCCCCTATCTGTGACCTGTAATAATTAAAAGTTGCTCCATTGTGGGTATTTGTATCCAATTGAACATCCGGATACCCTGCTCTCCTCCAAAGCTTGATGACCACTCCCCCGTCAGAGCCGTGAATAGGCTTTTCATATCCCCTATGCCCAACGTGACACTGGCGGTATGTTTGTCCAATGCATAAATCCACTTCTCCGCCCCTGCAGTGAGCAAAGGGAGTGTCTTCATCAAGTTATTCTGGTTGATGTGTGACAACGGGGCATAACACGCCCATTCCTGACTCTTCTGGAGTAACAGAAATGGAGGTACGCCTGCCTGCTGTTACTAGGGCTTTCCGCTATCTATCCGCTGCTACTTGCTACAGCTATGTGAGTACCCTGGCACATCCTAAGACCCCATGGTGTCTCTGTCTCTACTACTAGAGTTGTAGGTGGGGCGGCTACACACTGCTCTCCCTACTCGAAATCTGATTCCAAGTGCCCTTCGTCTCCTACTCCTGTTATCACTTCCCCTGACACCTCTACAGGCACAGAAGCATACTAGCACTACCATAGGGTGCCAGATCCAATCCTCCTTGCTCAAACCCTGTACCTCTGGCAGTATTTATGTTCTCCATGTCCACATTGACTTCCTTGATAACCGATTTATCCAACCTAACAAGAAATTCCATATACCTCCACCTTCCTTCTTCTACATCCCTTGCTTGTTGCTTCACTTCTTTCCGTTCTTCATTTCTCTGCTGCCGTAACAGCACTATTTCTTCCTCTGCTGCCTCAACGCTTCTTCCATTTATTTCCCGCTCTCGTGTCTCTACCACTCTTCGCAACCTATCCTCTATTCCAGCAGGAAATGGCCTAAACCTCCCCTCCTTCTCCCCTGTTCTCAATCCTTCACCTGCTCTTCTGACTGCCGACCTCTCTCACTCTCTCCCGCTCTTCCACCCTTAATGTGTCAGTCGGGAGAGTTATTCCCTTTCCGCTCTCCACTCTCAACCATTCTGCAGCCCTAACCATTGAAGGGGTTTCCCTTTCATGTCTCTCACCATCCCATTTTCTAGGACTCCTCTCTGATGGAGGCGTTACCTGTGCCAGTCTTGCAATCACTGGAGTGGACGCTGGGGGAAATGAAGGTTCAAACTCAGGGTCTGTATACCCTTCTGTGGGCATTAAAGGATAGCACCCATGTGGGGGCAGTTTAGAATAATTCCTGCAAACTCTTTTTTCGGCCCCTTCTCTGAAGCTTTAACACTATGGGCCTTCCCGCCTTTTTCATACATTCTCCATAGCTCTAAAATATTCAACCGCTTCTCTAACTTTGAGCCATTTTGCCTTGTAATTAAAAAGTAAAAAACTTGCTTTACACTACTCAAGTTATCCAATATCCCTGCATCATACGTCCCCTCGATAGGCCAGGAATTTAGTATGTCACCTTTAGTTTACTGCAGCCATTCCCAAAGGTATTTTAAAATCCTCACCATATAACCAGGAAGTACCTACCACAAATGATTCAACCGCGTCTCCATACTCCAACCCAAGTTATCCAAACTAATTTCACAAAAACAACACCAGAGCCGATCCCGCGGCACATAATCTCCACCCAAAGCACCCCCGTGTTCCCCTTGCCGGGTTTCTTAATCTCCCCCCGCAATCACTCAACTCACTTGCTTTCACCGCAATCCCATTGCTTAGCTATTCACTTTAATTCTACTTCTCACTCTTACACAAAAGACATCCCAAAAAAAAAACACTTGCCACCCAATATCTCCAAAATATCTCCTTCCCACAAGCATGGAAACAGCTCAATGCTTTTCACTACAGCACCGCTGCTCTCGCTCTCGTCATCACTAGGACGGTCTTCTCTACTACAAAACAGTCTTTTCCTGACTACAGGAAGTTTCCCTTCACTACTTCGACTAACCGAGAAAAGCGAGGTGCAGGCTCTGTCCGCACTGTCAATACAAAATGAAGCCTGACAAGGGTATACTCCAGAAGGGTATCCACGGGTGGACTTGTGATAAGACGCCACCTCACCTCTAGGTGAGGGCTCCAGCCAGCTAGACAAACAAACGGAAGGGTAGAAGGACAAACCTCACAATGGCCGTGCTGGGTGGGACACCACCTCACACCTGTAAAGTAATAAACTAGGTAAAAATATATACAAGGGACTTACAACGTAAAACAATGCACTCACTCCTTCAAAACACTCACCCTTTCAATCCCCATAACCTGAACTTACTTCACACACGCACTCCGTCTACCCTTACAAAGCCACCCTATTTTACGCTTATTTCCTTTCCTGCTTCACCCCCCAAAAGTGCACTTACATGTTTCCAAAGCGCTCTGATGTGGTGCTCTGTCAAGTCTTCCTGCACAGCTGGGCCACGGTACCACATGGTGGGCAAACCTAAAGACAATGGGCATATAAGATGTTCATATCCTTTACCTCTGCTTCTGGTTGGACTCCCTTTTCTGCTTGTAATTAAGTAGTGTTTTCCTGTGTATACGAGATCCCTTCTGGATCTAGGGGAAAATATTTTACCTTTAGAATAATAGAGCCTCATTACGAGGCCGGTGGTAAGGGGTTGACGGCACCGGTAAGGATGCCGGTGCTGTTAACCCCTTAACTTTACATTCCGAGGTCCCTTATCGGCTCCCACTAAGGCCGGCTGGTTTTACCAGCAGCCCTTAGCGGGCGCTGCTAAGGAACCAAGGAGCTAATAACGGGCCCGCTATTTGCGGGCCTTTTTTTAGCTCCTTCCCCATTCCCATTGAGCCCCATGGGGGCTCGAATGGGAATGGGGAATGGTTTTCAGAATGTGGATTTACCGGGTCCTCCAAGGTTGGAATGACCCGGTAAGTCCCCATTCTTATATAACCCGGACCCGGACACGACTTTGGAGGCCCCATGGCTGCCTCCAAAGTCGTAATGACCCCCAAAGTCTTCCTTTCTATTGTTGGGAAGGGGACAGCCCTCCCCCCCAGGCGCTTTAAAGTGATGCGAGATGCATTTGAGGCACTATGATAGGCCAGGGGGGAAGGGGAACAGTGAGAATGATACCTTCCCGTTTAACAGGACCCCATTTCAATATAACCAAACACATAGGGCCTCATTGCACGGTAGGCGGTAAGGGTTAACGGTCACCGGTAATGGTACCGGTGACCGTTAACCCTTACCGCCTTGATACGAGGTCCCTTTGCGGGTTGGTACTTTAACGCCTGCTCTTTAGCAGGCGTTAAAACCCAACCCGCAAAGGGACCAGGGTGCTAATTACAGTACCGCAATTTGCAGTACCGTAATTAGCACCTTCCCCATTCCCATTATGCCCTATGGGGCAAAAATGGGAATGGGGAAGGGCAATGGTGGAAGGGGGAATTACCACCCCGCCAACCTTGGAATAGGGCGGTAATTCCCCTTTCCACCAAGGCGGTGCCGGTATTTTACCGGCATGGACCAAGGTGCTAATAGCACCTTGGTCCACCGCATAACGTGTAATGAGGCCCATACTAACTACATGATGTGGTCCAAGTTGCAAGCAGCATCTCTATTTTGCCAAAATATTAGTGATCATTAGGTAGAAAGAAAAAGCCTGCATGGTAAATGTGGCATTGCATGCACTAGACCCAAATTCACGAGACCACAGAAATCTCCAGTCATGCCTGAGCGCCTATGAGGACAGTTCACACCCCCACCCGCCACAACGTTTATTCATTGTTCCAAATGTGTTGCAAAGACGTATTTTTCTTCCAAGTGGAATGTGCCCTACAAGGCCGCGATCAGAGACCAGCGCCTGGTGTGCACGTTATCTCACACTGACCAAAGCATGACCCGACCCGTTCCCAAGTGACCAATAGTTATAGCCCATATAACTGACTAAACCTTACGATCCCCAAATTCCATGGCACCAGGTGCCCTTTGACCACAAACCCTAAAGTAATAAGTCCTGAACTGTTCAAAGAGGATGGACAGGGCATATCGGTGTATCAAAGTGACAATCGTGTGCTTTCTATTGTGAGGTGCTGGGAAGGATACATTATAGTTCAAAACTAGGGTGGAGACCTTGGGGCCGTTTGGCATGGAGGGAGTGATTGAAATGTGTCTGTGAAGGTTAGAGTGCCCCAGAACCTCCTCTGTGTCCGTCTTAAGGCCTGCCAAGTGCTCGGTATGAGTGATAAAACAAGCTGTGTAGTAGGAGTATAATCAATTTGTTTTCTGATCTTTGAGGTGAGAAGAAGATGAGCCCCGCAACACCCACGTGATGGAAGATGGACAGACTGGGCTGGGACCAATAAACTGCCATCCCTTATGGATAAAGGTTGCCACCTGAAGAGCCTGGACGTAAATGATACTACCTGCTGTTGTCATTTTTACATTGAATGTTTTGATTTGATACCAACAATTTCAGTTTAACACTGGGTTGTTTGTGTGTTTTCTGTCTGTTGTGCTCTCTCTACAGTTGCTCTAAGGAATACTGAGGCGACATTTGAGCCTATGGGCCTCATTACGACCCTGGCGCTCCCGTAATGAAGGGGGCTGGTACGGGACCGGCCCCCTTCATTACGGGAGCGCCAATTACGAGGTTCCCTTTGAAGGACCCGGATCAGACGTCTGGTAAAACCAGACATCTTTTCCGGGTCCCGCAAGGGGAATGTGAGTCCAGAAAATACCCTCCCATAATATAAGCAATGTATTCTGTTGGCTGAAAACCAACCGCCTCATATGTTCGGTATTATTAGTACATACTCATAAGCATGACCAGAGTGCGTCCATTTTGATGGAATAGAATTTGCCATTTTGTCTAATTTTTGCTTCTTGCTTTCTGTTCAAACTGCTTTGCTGTAAGCTTATTCTATTCCATTATTTCGTTGTTGCTCATGCATAGAGCAAGGCCACAAGAAACATGTTGAAACACAATGCAGGCAATCCAGACAGCAATGCCCGGTCTCCCCCCTCACAAGTCCTTGGAAGTAAGCAACAAGGCATTTAATCACTACGCAGGTGCCAGCTAGTCTCGCTGATGCGGTAGAAATGGTAGAAACGAACAATTAATGGCTTGAATTATGCTCTGTTTTATGGCCCCCCTTCATTGAGCCCTGTAGAGCCCTACAGAGCGAGTTGACCCCTAGCACATGAATAGAAACTAGAAGATAGCAAGGCCTGGAATGTGTCTCTCCCCTGCACGCAGCTTGATCGTAAGAACAGGAGCAGTGTGTTCCCTAAAACAACGAATCATGTCTGCAAGTCTGCAAATTGCAAACTGTTGCTAAATGAATGTCTGAAGGTGTCATATTCGTCACAATTGTCAATCATCAAATCCATTTCAAAGGAAATACATTATGGGCGGTATTGAATATGTCATTACTGATGGTGAGATGTTCATTTTGTATATATGTAACTGTTGTAAAATGCTCGCTCTCTTGCGTCCCTCGGGGTCTGGAGACACACGTTGCGGGACGTGACACCCAGTTGGCCAACTGAGACCATTTGCTTTGCAATAAACCGTAGCTTTTGGGAATTGAACCTCGTGTCTGGCGTATCAGTTCGTGTGTGGTGATTGTGCCTTGTTTCCATACGCGAGGGTCCCCTAGGGGCTTCATCAAAATGGCGCCCAAATAGGGACCCTCCCCCACTTGTTCCATCATATACATTGTAATATAAAGAAGGCGAGAGGAGAAAACGAAGCGAGGATGAGACGGCCGAGCCGGGATCAAGAGGTGTTCGGGGCGCCCCTGTCAAAGTGATGAGAGACACCTTTACAGATCTGTACACAGCTGATCCCTGATCGATGTGTCCGGCCAGAGAACAAGGAGGCGAGGGTCCCGAAACGAGGAAGAGTGAGCCAAGATACGCAGACATGACGAGTTTTGTTTGTGTCAGTATACGGACAAATTGCGTCTTGAAAGACGAATTGGTTGATCAGGTGAGTCGTGCCCAGATTCTAAATAACCCTGATATTGGTTGAGAGTTGGTTTTGCAAAATCAAATGCCCAGGGTAAGGTTGATTAACCAAGTGTAAGGTTAAAACATGCCTGGGGTATTGTCTTCCTGCCTAGTGGGATTTTTCCACTGCGACAGACAATCTTTGGAAACTGGTCAGGTCGTACCACCTGTGGGGTTGCCAGCGTATGAGATGTATGTAAAATATGGTGTAGGGGCGATAATGTTTTGTGAAATTTGGCATAGGCAAACCAGACACGAAGAAGATTTACAATGGCCAAAACACAGGAGTTATGAGATTGCGAGGATAGATTATTTGGAAAAAGTATGGCTGCAAAAAAAGCAGGCCCTGCAGCATTTGACGTCATTAGAGACTGGAGGAAGGAAGCTATGCTTTGTTGGAAAACCAGGGAGAAAAATGCACACAGGCACAAGTCAAGAACAGAGAGAGTGAAGGACCAGGATGAAAAGGAGTGGGATGATAATTTAAGAAATTCAGAGAGATGTGGTCAGCTTGGAGTAGACAAAATATATCCTCAACAAGAATTGCATTCATCAGATGAGCTAATAAATAAAATATTAACTGAGACAAGACAGGAGCGCCCAAAAAGAGAGGCTAATGGAATTGCACCAGTGCCCATTGCTCAGCCCCCTTCAGTTGCCCAGCCCCTCCCTGCTGCTCAGACCCCAGTGCAGCCACAGATCATACAGCCAGCAGTGCCGCGGCCCGCAACTCCAGCGCGGCAGCAGCCACTCCCCGTTCCTGTTGTTCCATCCGCACCTCTCTCTCAAGATATTCCTCTTCCCCCTCTGCCCATTGAACTTGAATTCACTGTAATAAGATAAGACGATACGGGAAGAGAGGGGATGGCACAAAGTGAGTGCACTAGAGTAACCCGTAGTGCGGTCAGCAAGGAGAGGAAACGAGAGTTGAAAGAACAGGCAGAGATGTATATAGACGGAAATGATGAAACATCAACGCTGGACTCGATGTATGATTTCAGGAAGAGTAGTGAAAGACAGGTATTGTTGGAATGCATGGGAGAATATTTAATGGAGAGATGGAAGCAGTTAATTGGAATGGTACTGCAGAAATTGCGGGATTTAAATGCTTTGGCACGATGTAGAGAGAGAGATGTAGAGATAAAGGAACATGTGGACAGGCTTTTTGAATTTAAAAATGAACTTGATGATGCATATGTTGAGATGTTTGCAATGCCGGGGTATAGGAGCAAAGATATAAGGAGGGATAGGAAAGAGATGGTACCATATGTACAGCAGCGATTTCTTCCGCCGTCCAAACAGGCAAGTGAAAAATTAAAAGTATGTACACGGGAGGCGCTAAAATGGATTACATTCCCACGATGGAAGTGCACGAAATATTTGATCAATACACATTGCCAATGAAGAGAAAAGCACTGCAGGTGATGGTTGAATATTTGCAGGACAGGGATATAGAAAGTAAAAAAGCTAGCCCCCCCGAATTAATGGCAATATATAAAAGAGCAATAGAACGTGGAACGGGAGAGACAGCATTTTCACTGGATTTAGGAATAGTATTGCATATGAGGGAGGGAGGAGGAAAAGTAAGTGTGGTATTTCCGATGAGGGAAGTCCCACCTACTTTTGTGCCGAAAGTAGAAATTCCTGCAACAGCCGATCAACCAGCACGGGTACCAGAAGCGCATTATACAGCACAGTATGTACATGTCCCTTTCTCTAGTCAAGAGGTGAATAATATAGAACAAACGATTCCCGATTTGAGGAAGAATCCGGCGGGATTCTATAAGGAGATAGTCCTATTTGAGATCGACCATTTTTACAATGAATGATATAGACCTAATATTCCCAGTAATTGTGCCAGCAGACATATGGAAGCAAATAAGGAAAATAAATGATGAGTATGCCTACAGTGCCACATGGGATAATCTAGCAATAGAGGATAAGAGTAGAAAAGCAGGCGAGAAACCATCACCAAATATGGCAGCATTACCAGGACAAATAATACAAAAATTGAAGGAAATTGTTCCAGAAAAAAGAATTGTATTGGACAAATTAACTGCATGTGTTCAAGGCAAAGATGAGTTATCCACAGATTATTTTAATAGATTTGAGGAAGTGTTTACAGATTTCAGTGGACAGGATGTAAGCACAGAGGCAGGTAAAAGACTATGGGCCTCATTACGACCCTGGCGGAAAGTAACTGACCTGACCGCCATAGCGTAAATAGCGTTTCCGCCATTGCACGAAGGAGTAAAGTGCGGCTAATTACGACCCATCGGGCACGAGCATCAGGCCATGGCGGAATTTGAAAGTCTGCGATGGCGGAAATGACCCCAAAAAGCCCCTTAGCGCCGTCGAACTCCGCCCTAGGTGCCATTCCACCACCCATCTCAGCGGTCACCGTATTGAGCGGTCAGCGCAAATTACGGCCACCGGAAATATACGAAAACGGAAGTAAAAACATGGTGCCGGAACGGGAAACAGCACGCCGTACACCTATAAAAACAGATTACCAACACAACCATGAAAAATCCGACCCTGGAACACATCCCAACCCGTTAGCCACCACAGTAAAAATAAATAAAAATGGGAAAAGTAGCTAAAAAAGCGTGCGATCGCAAGCGGCAGGTACACTTCTCCCATGAGGAACTCACCGTGCTCACAGAGACCCTCCAGGACAATGCTGCCGTCGTCTTCTCGACGCAAATGACCAGGACGGCACTTGCGAACAAGAAGGCCATATGGGCCCTGGTGGCACAGCGGGTAAGTGCGGTGGGGACTGCACCCCGCAACCCACAGCAATGCAGAAAGCGATGGGACGACTTGCGGATACGCGTCCGGAGCATACTTTCTGCCAACAGAAACATTGCCACAGCTACCGGGGGAGGATCGGATTCACCCATCAAGCTGACCCCCTGGGAAGAGATCTGTGCCTCCACCATTGGAATGGAGAGCATAGAGGGAGTCGGAGGGATGGAGAAAGGAGTGCCGACAACCGAAGAATCAGGTAGGTGGCCCAAATGAAACTATGCCAAATCCACAATGTACAATCATGTGAAGTACCATGTGTCCCCATAGTGCAACAGAAACACATGTCCAGGAGAACGTCCACATACCTCTGCCTGACAGCGCCCTTTGAAAGTCAGAATGAATACATAAATAAGTCAAAGTCCCAAAAACTGCCTCTACACGTGCAGCATGCACCCCATAACTGCAGGCTGATAAATAAATGCATCCTCAATGCACCAAAAAATGAGATCACCTCCAAGGCCCTGACCCAAATCACCCTTAGGTAGCACCCCAATGCATGTGATACATTGCGATTCCAATTTCCACAGACCCATAAATAACGCTCGCCCTCCTTTACTCCACCACAGGGTCCGATACAAACGACGAGCATCAGGACACCCCTACCAGCACACCTGCAAAGAGGGCCAAGACCAACGGGCAAAGACTCTCCACCTCAGCTGCACGGATCAAGACACGGCAGCAGCAGAAAACAAGTGGCAGCACACTGGAGGGGACTCCAACAGGCACCCCAGCAGCCAGCATGTCCAAAACAGCAGCACCACAGGTCCCCCCAATGGATGCCACAGATGGCACAGCTTCTGGTGGCAGCAGCACCATAGGTGACACTGCTTTCATGCCAGCATGCTCCGACACAGAAAACGGTGCTGTCGATGTAGGACCCATCCATGATCTGTCTCAATCCCCCTCTTTGTTTCATCCCGTACACCATGAGGAAACCACGCAGGGTCACCCACAAGACGACGACTGGCCAAGCCACACAAGCCCTGTGACAAGGCAACATGTGGTGAGCAGCCCCTCTGTGACACCACCGCAAATGGCCATGACCCAGCAGAGGCAACAGTCCCTCGACCAGATGATTAAGCAACAGCAGCAACTGGCCACGCTCCTCAAGGAGCATGCTGATGAATGTGGGGGTTCTGAGGCAGCCATTGAAAAATCTACTGAGACACTCAGGGCACAAATGGAGTGAAGTACTGAGAGCCTGAGGGAACAAATGGAGAGAAGCACTGAGAGCCTGAGGGGGGAACTGCATGCGACGTCCAAAGACGTATGTGGTGAACTTGCCGCCGTGCGCCGTGTGCTCACTCAGCTCACACAAACCCTTAGGGACATGCATGGACGTGAGCAGGCAGAGACATCATCCGTTGCAAGTTCCGTCCAGGGCAGCCCCCAACGTAGATCTGGTAGGAACCTGCGCTCCACAGGCAGGGGTGGCCCTGATACCCGGAGAGGGGGCTTGCAATAGCGTCTGCCCACGGACAATATGCATCTTTGGACACTGGTGTTCGGGGGGGAGGTAGGGGGGTGGAGGGGGTGTGTTGGGCTTTTCTGGGTGGCGGGTCGATTGTGTGTGTAATATCATTTTACATTTGCAATACATTTGTTTTTATTCACTCAAAGAGATGTGTGGACATTGATCTTATTGTGCGAGGCCTTCATAGGCGTACTGTCCACATTGTGCATGTTCCAGACACACACAGTGCCACAAGTCCCGTGTCCATGTAACAGCCACCAGGCGTGAGTGCTAGAAGCATGCATCTATGAGACTTCGACGGATTTCACGGCCCTCCTGTGCCTCGCGGCCTCCTTGAGGTGCTGCCACATCCCCACCCTCATCATGACCATCTTCAGGTGCTTGCAGTTCTGCGTCAGGGGGCATGGGCACATTTCTTCGTACGCACATGTTGTGTAGCATGACACATGCCATGACCATCTTTGCTACCTTATCATGGCTGTACAGGAGTGCCCCGCCAGACCTGCTGATGCAGCGGAAACGACCCTTCAGTAGCCCAAATGCCTGTTCTATAACTACACGGGTACGTGAGTGGGCATGGTTGTAGTCCTCCTCTTGCTGGTTCTGTGGGTTCCGGAGTGGTGTAAGGAGCCATCTCTTCAGTGGATACCCGGCATCACCTGTATGTGGCCAATAAAGTATGTTAGTGGAATGAGATTGCTATGTACGCATCCCCCCCCCTTCCTGCCAGGTCATTGTCGCATCACATGCCCCACATTCTCATGCATGAAATGAGACTCACCGAGTAGCCAGGATCTGTGCCCTGCGTGTCGCTCCATGTAGCGTGGTATTCTAGTGTTCCTCAAAACCATGGAATCATGGGTTGATCCAGGAAATCGTGCACAACAATGTGTAAAGATCCTGTTGGAGTCACACACCATCTGTACATTGATGGAATGGTATTGTTTCCGGTTGCGGTACTGGACCTGCATGGCATGTGGGACGACCAATTCCACATGGGTGCAGTCGATGGCACCAATGCAACCCGGTATGCCGGCAAGTGCATGGAATCCCACCTTTGCATTTATAATCTCCTGGTCCGAGCGTGGTAAAGAGATGTAGTCGTCTGCGTGCTTCAGGAGGGCATCGAGCACCTGGAATAGTGTCCGTGAAAACAGTGGCTGTGAAATGCCATGCAACTGTCCGACTGAGTGCTGGTAGGTGCCTGTGGCCAGGAAGTGTAGTACAGACACCACCTTCAGTAGGGGTGGGATGGCGGTTGGGGTATCTATCATGCTGACAAGGTCAGCGTGTGTCATGTCCACAATGGCGATTATGGTGTCCCGGTCCAAACGGTAGAGGGTGTGGATCTGCTCAGCAGTGAGGTTGAACGGATCAGCTCGGAGGCGTGGGATTGCGGGCCGCCTGCGTGGTGGTATTGGCTGTGCTGGTGGGCCTTGCTGCCCCTGCCTTGCCCTCCTCCTGCGTCTCCTCTGTGCGGCCAGTTGTTGTATCAGTTGGTGTTCGTCCTCTTCTTGGAGTTGGAGTACTTGCAGTGCTAACAGGTCCCCCATGGCCAACATCGCTAGTCCTGCCGGTAGCATTTTGGAGTGGGTGTGGTTGTGGGAGGGGGTCGGCCGTGCAATTTATGTGTTTCTAGGCTGTATAGGCTCCACCTGTGGTGATTCATTCCACCTCTGCCAGATGCAATCACTTTTGGCTGAGCACGTCCCGCACACAACGCTGCAATTTGAGGCATGGCATCTTGCAATTACAATCATGTATTTAATCCCGATGGCAGTGAAATGTTGGTTTACATGTCAATTCTGCTATGGTCCCATTGTTTCACATACGATATTTGCAGTCGCGAACAAACTTGTGAAGGGTCTGTGGAATGTAGTACTCGATCAACGGTGGACCCTCATGCAGCACTGTACCGGCATTCAACGACGGGCGTGGCCTCCCATTTGTGATAGGAGCCAGTTAGCATTTTCACACACAGCCACACCACATAGATGTATTGGTGTATGCAAGCGTTCACAGATGCCTTTACGACGTGATGTTGCAAATGAGGAATTCGAAGGACAGCGATTTGGGTTTTGAACTAGCGGCGAGGAGACGCCCACAGGTCTGCCTGGAAATATAACGTTCCATTGTTGAATGTCCTTGGGACAGGGCCCTTGACGAGGAAGAAATGATTGAAATGAATTGAATGGGATGCGCAATAGCGTAGTGGACGATAAGGCAGGACGTTCCCAAATACATGTAACTTCACGACACTACATATCCGGGCAGGAGCACAGTGGATTTTGCAGACTGCATTACGCACAGACTCAATGGAAATTTCTAATGTCATGTGAGTTAAAAATCTGGCGTTTTCATACCGGGAAGAGGGAATGATGAATGGATGCATGGACAGATGATTTCATTGAGAGTTTGCCATGTACATGGCTTTTAGGGATCTATCCCCTTCCCCTGCGCTGTGTGATGCTAAGCTGCCATAGTGGGACCATCGTGTGTCTGCCCTTGTTGGATCCTCCCTGTCTCGACGCGCCTTCAAACACTTGTGTCTATGCACGTTACTGATCCCATGTGATGGATTCTGTTTTGACGGATGCATGCACACAAACAGACGTTTTCAATGGTGTATTCACCTCGATTCATTTAGTTATGATTCACAAGTGATTTTTGGGTGTAAATGATCCTTTGGAGCGGACTAGCATGCATATGGTTGTAGATTTAGTGTGTTGAATGAAGTGAGTGATACATCTGTGGTTCTGATGCCCAATCTATTCTTTTTGTTTCATTTGGGTGTCAGGTATCTCGTGCCCTTTTGCCGCTGCCATCTGTACGCCACTCCTGCAGATGGATTTTACTCTCGACACCTGCAGCTGCGAGTAAATCAGTGGAGCACCATTACGATATTATGGGACGATCGGCAATGGGCCACATGCCCTTACGCAGTACTAGTGGCTAGGAGCAACATTGCGACCTTTCAGCTGGACTAGTGCCTACCTAATGGGACGGACCTGCGGTTCTAGGCGCTTCCATGTTGCCTTTTTGAACGTTAATGTAGCCCCTGTGTACCATGAAGGGACAGGGCGTCACACAAGATGAAGCTGGTCATTTATTGCGGATGCAGCCCACAGTGATGTGAATTATTATGGAGTTCATGAGCAATTAGCTGTATGGCCTTTGTGATTTTGATGTGCATTACATTTTTAATACGATATTAAACGTGTAGCGTTATTCTTTGCTAGTAATGTAGCATATTCCGATTTGTGGCGCTATGTATTGTGAGATGATCTGCATTGTGTTCCGCCTTCTGAGTTGAGTTGCGTGGTACTGTACTGGCCGCGTTTGCCTACGAGGCACAGTGAGGTCACGGATAGGGCCTGCCATTCTGACTGTTTTGATGATGTCATGCTCATGGGCGGGGGATTGGCTTTTGTGCAACAGATGCCGGTCAGACAGGTCGATTGGTGGAATGATGGGATTATCAGTATATGGCTGGTCACAGGTGCCTGTGTTTGCGTGCGTTTCTTGGAGGGAGACTGAGGTCATGTCCATTGGAATAGCTTCTGTATTCGTGCCATCTGTGCCCTGCAGCTCCCATTGGCCCCTCTTTAGATGGGCCTGGCTGCTCAGTCACTCTGCCAACTTGTGTGGTACATGCTTATGCTGATGGTTGGTTTGTCTACTGGCAAGAGTACAGGGCTGGTGCAGTCTCCCTCAGGATACTGCTTTGAATGTTGATTTGCACTGGGGGCAAGCGATGGGGGACTTGTGCATTTCACTGGTTGCATAGTGTGACTACATTGCGCCTACGAGGAGTTGTGCAATGTGGGCAGGGAGTGGAGTACAGGCACTCGATAGGCCCATTTACGGTTGGTTCGCGATGCCGTAATTCTCGCCATGGCGGAATGGTATTTTCCGCCATGCTTGATGGCGTTGCGTAAATGTCCGCTAGGGTCATAATTCGCGTACCGTTGCGCCATGGCGGTAATTACGGTTTTGCAAGGCGCGCGTGCGCGTACTTGGTGCAGTTAGCGTTGGCGTTCACTACGGTGTCGCTGATGGCATCGTACTTTACGGTGACGGGTCATAATCGCAACGAGCGGTATTCGATGGCGGTATTACATTTCCGCCATCGTTTTGCGATTTCCGCCAGGGTCGTAATGAGGCCCAATGGAGGTCATTACAACCTTGGTGCTAAGTGCACCAACTTTACCACCATGGTGTAAACTATGTTTACACCATGGTGGATGGCGGATTTACCGCCCCATTCCAAGGTGAGTGGGGCGGTAAATCCCCATTTCCCATTTTCCCTTCCCCATTTCCATTTTTGCCCCATAAGGCATAATGGGAGTGGGGAAGGCGCTAATTACGCCGCCGTAAATTACGGCGGCGTAATTACCACCATGGCGGGTTAGCGCCATGGACTTTAACGTCTGCAAAAAGCAGGCGTTAAAGTGGGAATCCAGTGTTAAGGGTTAACGCCGTCGTTAACCCTTAACGCCGGGGTTGTAATGACCTCCTATTTGTTGATAAGTATGTGAGAGGGTTAATACCTCCAATTCAAAACTTAATAATGACATCAGAAAGTGCATGGCAAGCGAAATCACTAAGTGAGGTATTGCAAATGGCCCAGTATTATGAAAATAGGGTAAACACAGAAAAAGAGAAAGAGGAAAAGGACAGGGTAAATTTGAAAATGAGGGTGTTACTTCAGCAAGTGACTGGACACAATAGAGGGAGAGGGAATGTGCAAGGGAGAAGTAATTCTAACATGCATGGAGGGCCTCTGGGATTAAATCAGTGTGCATACTGTAGGGAAGAGGGTCATTGGCGAGCGCAATGTCCACACTTGCAAAATAGGAATGGGTTTGGTCAAAGAAGACCGCACAGGGGACACCTGGGAACAAATGGACAGAGTAGAACTAATAATATGCAGCAACACCAGAATAATCAAGGAAATGGCACTCAGAATCAGAGACAAGATCAGAGTCAGGTTCCTTATAACCAAAATCAAAGTGAGCGAAACAAAGGCAGGAGTGGAAACATTTTTGACACACAACCCAATACTTATTATTGTGGCGATTATACATCAGATGATGTGTTGTTTCCTCAATAGGACAGCCCAAGACAGGGGTCGGAACCAGTGTCTATTCCCGTGAATCAAAAAGCACCCTACATAGAAATGAAAGTCGGGAATAGAGAGCACAGCTTTCTCGTAGACACAGGTGCGCAAAAGTGCTCAATAGACCACCACTTGGTTCCGGAAATACCACTGTAAGGGCAAAGAAATATTTCAGTAGGGTTCGCAGGTACCCCAGTAATCAATCCAGAGTCCCAATCAGTACCAGTGACATTAGGTCCATTTACTGAATATTGCCCATTTCTCTTAACAGAAAATTGTGGGGAGAATCTTTTAGGATTAAACTTGTTGAAGAAACTGAGTGCAGTTATCCATTGCACTCCTGATGGAGTGTTCTTGACATTTTCACCACAGAATATACCAGTGTCCGTATTTTTGTCCAAACCTTAGGCGGGGGAGTTGAGTGAAGTATCAACTTGCATACGGGTGATGAATGACAATGATGTGGGATGCTTGAAGATAGAACCAGTAAAAATTGTTTTGAAAGAGGGAGTAACATTGCCACGTATTCCTCAATACAAGATTTCAATGGAGGGAGAAAAAGCATTGAAAAGTATTGTTTTAGATTTGGTAAAACTGAAGGTGATTGAAGAGATTACAGGCAGTACATGTAATAGCCCCATTCTCCCAGTGTATAAGAAAGGAGGTAATGAGATACCGTATCGTTTCATAATTGATCTACGCACATTGAACAAAGTGGTTGATCCTCAATTCCCATTGGTCCCTGACGTCACCCCAATTTTGACAATGGATACCCGCCTCGGCAGCATAATTTAGCCTGATAAACCTTAAGAATGCATTTTTCAGCATCCCAGTACACAATGATAGCAGATACCTGTTTGCATTCACATTAGGAGGGCGGTCATTTACATTCACGCGCATTCCACAAGGCTATACAGAGAGTCTGAGTACTTATAGCAGGGCATTGAAAGAACAGTTAGATATGTTAGAACTACCGGCAGGTTGTGTATTGTTACAATATATAGATGATTTATTAATTGCTGCGGAAACAGAGGAGATTTGTAAAGAAAGTACTGTCTTGTTATTGTCACACTTGGCAGCGTATGGCCATAAAGTGAGTTTGAAGAAATTCCAGTATTGTCGAAAGGAGGTGGCTTATTTGGGCTACCTACTTTCGAAAGAGGGGAGAAGACTGACACCAGAAAGAATAGAAAGTATCTCTGGTATGCCTATTCCAAAAACACAGAAAGGAGTCAGAGCCATAATAGGCATTGCCGGCAGTGGATAGTGAACTTTGCAATGATTGTGAAACCAATGGTGGCATTGACAAAAATGGATGTTGTGATGCCTTTGCAATGGAATGAAGAATGCCAGAAAGCATCTGATCTGCTCAAAATTGCATTGTGCTCTGCTCCAGTTTTGGGAACACCAAACAATTAAAAAAATGTCAGATTGTTTGTGCATGAGAATGAAGGCTGCGCGTTGGCTGTCTTAACACAGGAACAAGGTGGAAGAAATAGACCATGCAGCTATTTTTCTTCCGCGCTGGACCCTGTGGTATGCGCTCTACCACGTTGTTTGCAAGCTGTTGCAGGGGCTGCTGCGTCAGTGAAACAAACTGAAGGAATGGTGTTGGGGCACACCTTAATTTTAATGGTGCCACATGCCATAGACGTTCTATTAAATAGAACACAGACGCAACAACTCACATCCGCTAGATTGACTAGATACAAAATTGTCCTATTTGCATCACACATCCAAATTATGAGGTGTAGCGCTTTGAATCCTGCAGAATTAATGCCACTGCCCAATGAAGAATTAGGGGAGAATGAATCACCTCCTCATGATTGTTTAATGGTTACTGAGGAAGAAACAAAAGGAAGAATTGATTTAACAGACACCCCACAGAAAGAGCCAGATGGAGAACGGTTTTGTGATGGCTCCTGCTTCCAATTACCTGATGGCACATCAACTGCTGCCTATGCCATTACGACACAAAAAAGTATTGTAGAAAGCAAAAGAATCCCCCACAACTCCGCACAAGCCGTGGAGATAATAGCGTTAACCAGGGCATGTGAAATTTCTGAAAATCTGAGTGTAAACATATATACTGATAGCCAATACGCCTTTGGGGTGGTACATAACTTTGGCCGACTATGGGCTGAGAGGTGTTTCTTGACATCACATGGAACCAGGATTCAGCATGGCCCTTTGATTGTACGATGTCTGTCTGCACTTACGTGTCCAAAGCGCCTAGCAATAGTGAAATGCGAGGCGCATAAAAAGGTAACATGTAAAGTGGGAGAGGGACACGCATTTGCAGACAGAATTGCAAAACAAACTGCCACTGAGTTGGGTACCAAGATGTTAACAGTACAATCAGAAGTAGTGCCTTGTATGATAGAGAATGGAATTGCCACTGTCAAAGAGATGCAGGCAGAAGCAACTGCTGATGAAATACAAGAATGGGCTGAGGGCTCTGCAGAACTAGATCTAGAAGGTTGCTGGGTAGACAAGAAAAGTAGAAATTGGATGCTGCCCAACTTCTATGTAACAGCGATGGTCACAATGGACCACAGTCCCACACACATTTGTGCAAAGTAGATAGTTCAGCACTTACCTACAGTATGGCAGAACACACACATAAAGAAAAATGCAGAAAGACTGGTACAGAATTGTATTACGTGTCTGCAACACAATGTTGGGAAAGGGACAGCGATTCCAACAGGTAGTTTTGGCCCCCCCTCTATGCCTTTCGAGGTAATCCATTTTGATTTTATAGAGATGGAAAGGTGTCAGAACTTAAAATACATCCTAGTGATTGTGTATGCATTCAGTATGTGGGTAGAATCATATCCATTGAAGGACTGTACTGCCATGAGCAATGCAAAAGTGATGTTAAAGGAATACTTTTCACGGTTTGGCTTGCCCCGGGTCATATGGTCAAATAATAGCCCGCATTTTGTGGGCGCAGTGGTATTACAGATTTGCGCAGGTCTCCAGATTGACAAACGATGACATTGCGCCAGACATCCCATGAGTGCCGGGCTTATTGAGCACCAAAACGGCATTTTAAAAGCCAAAATTAGCAAAATCTGTGCGGGGAATAAATTATGTTGGACAGATGCATTGCCCCTAGCGTTATTGGGCATGCGCACACCTGTGCAGGCAAGGACTGGGCTCTCCCCGTATGAGATTGTAATGGGGAGACCTGCAAATGTTTGGTGTGTGCCACAGCCAAGGCGATTGAGTGAGATCGAGTATCCTGTTCTTAGTACATACTGTAACCTGTTAACGCAAAAATTGCGTTTGATTCATCAGCAGGTGCAGGAGGCTTTTCCCATCAGATACATTGGTCCGGGGCATTCTCTGCAAAGAGGAAAGGGGATTCTAGTGAAGAACTTTGAGAGAAAATCATCGCTTGCACCGAGGTGGCGTGGACCCTACCAAATCCTTTTGGCAACATAAACTGCAGTTCGTGTGGACGGTAGGACGGCGTGGATACATGCCACGCATACGAAGAAAGTCCCATCGGCAATGAAAGAACTGCCCGATCCAGACAACCAAAGAAAGACAGCGGCCCCAGAAACAAAGGAAATTGTTGCCAGCTTTTTGCCACAAAATCTGACTGGTCCTGAAACAAAGCCTGGAAAGATTGCTATAAAGGAGAGAGGGCAAAGAGTGTCCCAACGTAGTCCAGCAGAACCTGCATCACTGCTGGCTGACACGAAGCCTGCATCATCACTTTGGCACCCACCATCTTTCGTTGCGCCGCAGGCTAGCACTGAGCCTGAGTCCAGAAGTGCATCAGCACTATTCATTGATCACACAGTACCAGGAGCAAGGCGGTATAATTTACGGCCTCGAAAGAAGAAGTGATCAAATCTTCGTTTTATTGATGTTTGTTGGCTCTGTTTCCCATCACGGATGAAGTAGGAACTGGAGGCCTCGGGGAGAGAGGCGTGGGAGTTGTGCAAATCCAACAGCTCAGGAACGTGGCTCCACGGTGCTATCTTTGAAAATTCATGTGTAGATCACCCCTCACGGACAAGAGGGGCTCATGTGGTACGAAGGCAATTGATAACTGCTCTGGAGTTCTTTGAGCAATGTTCAGAAGCACGATAATCTTGCCCAACGTATAGCAATCCAGGCTACCGAGAACTGGCAAAACACTTTGTTGACATTCCTGAACTAATTAACATTTGAACTAGTGCGACGGTAAGAGATATTCACGACGAACATTGTTGGAAAAGAAGGACCACGAGAGAAGAATGCCTGCACCAGCTTTTGCCCCCTTCTGCACCGATGATGATAATGAGTTAACTATAGAGACTGTAAGGTTACAAAAAAACATTGCCGAAAAAATGGTATGCTGTTCCTAACAATAGTCATGTGCGTTATGAGTATATTAACACCGATAATGACAGTATTGGTATCATGGTTTTTAGAAGAAATACACCCATTAGAAGTGTTCTTGCCAATTAGAAATATTTCCGCCACTGAAAGCCCGGTCCATGTAATTACTTAATCTTTGTCCCCAATGGAAGAGAGACACAGGGAAGGATATGGTAATAATACATTACTGCTGATAATGAACATGACACACTCAATTCTGAGAAAAAACAATTGTTGGGTGTGTGCTCACTTACCACAGCATGGTGGTAAGGGAATAGGTTGGTATGTGCAGCCACTGCCATTGAGTTCTGCATGTTACGCGTCCTTAAGTGCATTGTATTATGGGAAATGGAACAAAAGTGAAACGGGTCAATTAGATAAAACAAACATGGATACATTCGAGGAGATCATTATGAAACCTGTAGGTTGTTCTATGTTTTATAAAACACGATTGATAACACCAGTAGTTATGCCACAAGATAGATTATTTGTGCCATATAAATCATCTGTAATCACGTTTCATATGAACCTAGAAGGAAATAAAGATACAGTGCCCCCCTCCTATACAGTAAACTACAGTCCACGCTCTGTTCCCTTTTGCTTAAAGAAGAAGGGCTCCTATTCAGTAGGGACATTCACTAGATGTATGAATATAGCGTTCCTCGACAGAGAGAAAGAACCAGTGTATGTAGGTGACCCTGTTTATTTTATATGTGGAGAAAAAGCATATCCCTGGTTACCTAGAAACTGGGGAGGTACTTGTTACTTGGGGATTCTGTTTCCTAGGTTGGATACTCAAAGGAATCATGAAATGAAGACAGTGAAAGAATTCATGTCAATCAATATTGATGACAATGATTATGAAAATAGTAGTATGCAAAGTTTGGAATCAGATACTTGTTCAGAAGAGGATGCAATGTATGGATAAGGCGTTTGGCTTACGGCCAAAAGGAGGGTTTGTGAGTCCTGAAATTACCCTCCCATAATATAAGCAATGTATTCTGTTGGCCGAAAACCAACCGCCTCATATGTTCGGTATTATTAGTAAAGACTCATAAGCATGACCAGAGTGCGTCAATTTTGATGGAATAGAATTCACCATTTTGTCTATTTTTCGCTTCTTGCTTTCTGTTCAAACGGCTTTGCTGTAAGCTTATTCTATTCCATTTATTTTGTTGTTGCTCATGCATAGAGCAAGGCTACAAGATACATGTTGTAACACAACGCAGGCAATCCAGACAGCAATGCCCGGTTTCCCCCCTCACATGTCCTTGGAAGTAAGCAACAAGGCATTTAGGGCCTCATTACACGGAAGGCGGTAATGGTTAACTTTTTGCAAGCGTTAAAAACCAACCCGCTAAGGGACCTTGGTGCTAATTACGGCACCGCAAAATTGCGGTGCCGTAATTAGCTCCTTCCCCATTCCCATTATGCCCTATGGGGCAAAAATGGGAATGGGGAAGGGCAATGGTGGAAGGGGGAATTACCGCCCCGCCAACCTTGGAATAGGGCGGTAATTCCCCTTTCCACCATTGCCCTTCCCCATTCCCATTTTTCCACCCTGGATTACCGCCTTCCGTGTAATGAGGCCCTATCACTACGCAGGTGCCAGCTAGTCTCGCTGATGCGGTAGAAATGGTAGAAACGAACAATTAATGGCTTGAATTGGGCTCTCTTTTATGGCCCCTCTTCGCTGAGCCCTGTAGAGCCCCAGAGAGCGAGTTGACCCCTAGCTCACGAATAGAAACTAGAAGATAGCGAGGCCTGGAATGTGTCTCTCCCCTCCACGCAGCTTGTTCGTAAGAACAGGAGCAGTGTGTTCCCTAAAACAAAGAATCATGTCCGCAAGTCTGCAAATTGCAAACTGTTGCTAAATGAATGTCTGAAGGTGTCATATTCGTCACAAGTTTCAATCATCGAATCCATTTCAAAGGAAATACCTTATGGGCGGTATTGTCACTGCCGCCGGCGACTGGTGTTTGTGGCGAAGGTGGAAACAGGGACGCCATTGAAGTGTTCCGTTACGTTCCTTCTCCGTCTACCAGACACGGTCTAGTTGTTTTCCAAGATGGCCGCGGCCGTTTGTTTATCTCACTCGGCTGCCGGCGGCTCTGCGTGTTGCAACTAAGTTCGTTCTCGCCCCGTTGCTTGCGCTAGTTCCCTGTGACAGTTTCAGTCCTTCTATCACGCCTTGTTTCGGCGTCTGTCTTGTTTCCTTCTCCCCCCGTTCCGTTTGGCATTCCCCACTCTCTGATTTATGCTTGCCTTCTCCCTTGCTTCCCGTGCTGCTTCCCCCGCTGCCATTCTTCGCTCTTGGATTCCTTCTGACTCCCGGATTCTCCCGTTCTCGCTTGTCCTCCACGCTGTGGGGTACTTACCTGTATCCAGCTACCTCCTACAACCGGTATGCATAGACACGCCGACCTCACCGTTCCTGGGTAGTCAGCGGAGGACTAATCCTACCTACTACGGATCCGAAGACTTCCATTGCCTTTACGACTACTCCGGATCCAGGGTTTTTTTGCCATCCAGTGGCTTTTTCCCCTCTGGCTGTCGCGGAGGGGAGTCACCGAGGGTTTTCTCTGTCTTGGAGTCACGGTGGCTTCCTTCCGAGGTAGACCTTATCTTCAAAAAAAGAAGAAGCCTTACATTGGACTTACCCGCAGAAAGAAACTGGACTATTCAGGTGAGGAGGAGGTGATTGGGGAAAGTAGTAACTCGAGTGAAGACGAAGACATTGCTGACCTTCTAGCTGATCCCGTAGCCCATAGCGCCAGTTCTGATAGCTTGCAACGCCAGGAAGAAGTTATGGCTATGCCACAACAACTGCAAGAGCTAGTGACAGCTGTCCAAACCCTCAACGCAGAAGTCCAAACACTCAAGGCTGACAACGTGGCGCTCCAGCAAAGATTAGCTGCAAAAGAACAACAGACATCTGATTTGCCCCCACTACCCCTGGTGTCGGGTAAATTCGACGGCTCAGAAAGAAAGGTTTAGGAATTTCTGGAAGCCTGTAATATCCACTTCACCTTCCGCAGGAATGCATTTTCCACCGATCATTCCAAGGTGGGTTTCATGATCACGCATATGACGGGAAATGCCTTGGCATGGGCTACTCCATTGGTATCCCTATCAGACCCAGTTCTGCAGGACTATGCGGCCTTTAAGGAACTACTGATACACACTTTTTTGCGAACCGAATGCTCACACGTGGCTAGCGAAGACCTGCTGGATGTGCGTCAAGGGAGTACCGACTTACTGTCCTATATCTCCACCTTCAAGAAGCTCGCTGCAGAGGCCGGTTGGCAAGAGCAGGCCCAATACGCCATATTCCGCAGAGGCTTGCGAGAGGAGCTTAAGGATGAACTTGCCCAGATCCCTCGCCCAGAAACATTTTTAGATCTTCAGACTGCTGTTCTAAGAATCGATTTTCGCCTGTCGGAACGAAAGAACGAAAAGAAGAAGGCTCGAGGTCCACATCCTTTCTTGGATACGCCCCCGTCAGCCTCCTCACCTGCATCGTGTCCTGTCAGAGATGAACCCATGCAGGTCGGAACCACCAGATCTCCGTTGACTGCCGAAGAAAAGAAGAGGAGGCGTGAAGGGAATCTTTGTTTATATTGTGGAGCTGCCAACCATCTGCTGAGAGATTGCCCTGGTGTGCCCCCAAGGAGACCGCCGTCAATAGTCAGTGGAACAGACTATCGAGGGGCTGCGCCTTGTTCCTACACTACTCTTTCTGTGGCTTCATCTCAGATGAGCGAAGATTTGGGTCTCATGGTTATAGCCATCAAACTCCGCTTCCGGAAGAGAGAAGTAGAGACGCAGGCTCTACTGGATTGTGGGGCGGCTGGAAACTTCCTTGACACCTTTTGGGCTGATAAGGTGGGTCTGCTTAGGATTGAGAAAAAAGAGGACCAAAAGGTCGAAGGAGTGGATGGTACACCCCTATGTTCGGGACTCATTACTCACACCACCGAGGAGATTCGGGTATCCATTCACCAGCATTCTGAAACCATAAAATTTGACATCATACGTGCTGCCCATTTTCCGGTCATCTTAGGAATAGGCTGGCTCCGGGAACACAATCCAACAGTGGATTGGTCTAAGAATCTACTAAGTTTTCATTCCGCTTTCTGCCTACGAGAATGCCTTCTGGAACCAACGTTCGAAACTGTTAAGACCATGTCCGCTGTCGAAAGTCCATTGCATACCAGAGCGTCTTTCTGAATACGCGGAAGTCTTTCAGGAGCAGACCCCCATCAAACTTCATCCACATCGTCCAGAGGATTGTGGTATCGACCTTGTACCGCAGGCGTTGGTCCCCTTTGGGAGGATGTATCCTCTCTCGGTATCGGAAAAGGCTGTGCTCCGAAACTACCTTGATGATAATTTAGCAAATGGACTCATAAGGCCTTCCAAATCCCCTGCAAGGGCCTCTCTGTTTTTCATACCCAAATGGGATACAAAGGAGCTGCGGCCCTGTATCGACTATTGGGGGTTAAACAGAGTGACCATAAAAGATCGGTACCCTATGCCCATCATCTCAGAGATTCTAGAGGCTGTTCAAGGCTCCGTTGTGTTAACTAAACTTGATCTACGGAATGCTTATCATCTACTCCGCATAAGAACTGGAGATGAGTGGAAGACAGCGTTTCACACTCCCTATGGTTTGTTTGAATACCAAGTCATGCCGTTTGGCCTAGTCAATGCACCTTCAATTTTCCAGAGATTCATGGACCGAATTATTTTCAGACCTTCTGAATCTGAACACGGTGGTTTACCTGGATGACATTTTAGTCTTCTCACGGAGCCAGGAGGAACATACTCTGCATGTCAAGGAGGTTTTGCGCAGATTACAACATCACAGTCTTCTGGTAAAACATGAGAAGTGTGCATTTGCTCAATCCTCGTTGTCATACTTGGGATTCATCCTATCCAACAAAGGGGTTACCATGGACCCAAGGAAGGTGGATGCCATCTTGTCATGGCCGTCGCCTTCTTCAGTTAAGGATATTCAACGTGTTTTGGGGCTGGTGAATTTCTATCGGAAATTTATTCCAAGGTTTTCCTTACTCACTCTTCCCATCACATCCCTTCTCAAGAAATCCACGGGTCCTTTCATCTGGTCAAATTAGGCTGAAGAAAGCTTCCTCAGTTTGAAACACAAGTTCTGTACAGCTCCTATCTTGAAATAACCAGATCAACTACTACCCTTTATTCTGGAGACCGATGCTTCTGCAGCTGCCGTGGGTGCCGTTCTTCTTCAGAGAGTCGAGGACCTCGAGCATCCGGTGGCTTACTTCTCCAAGACTTTGAATCCCAGCCAACGCAACTACTCTGTCATAGAAAAGGAACTACTTGCTATGAAGTTGGCTTGTTTGGAGTGGAGGCATTTGCTCCAAGGGAGCCTACACCTGTTCCAGATACGAACAGATCATATAAATCTGCAAATACTCAAGCAGCAAGAGTGTTATAACACCCGTCAGGCCAGATGGGCTCATTTTTTCGCCCAGTTTGATTTTGTCATCACATTCATTCCAGGCTCTCAAAATCTAGTCGCCGATGCTCTCTCTCGCAGAGATGATGTTATCTTTCCCTACCGCAAGGAGCTTGTTTCCTCGTACCCGGATCATATCTGCAGTGACCAGCTTTTTGGAGGAAGTAAGAGGAGCCTACCTTCACGAACCTACTCTCAATGTGGGTAATCAACCAGTCACCACTAAGGACGGTTTGCACTTCATCCACGGAAGCTGTTCATTCCATCCAATAGTCTCAGACGACGGGTCACTCAGTGGTGCCATGATTCCAAGACAGCAGGTCATCGAGGAGTACGAGGCACTCTGGAGCTTCTACAAAGAGCTTTCATCTGGCCCAACATGAAGGCCGATACTCAAGCCTATGTCCAATCCTGTATGGTGTGCTTACAAAGCAAATATTCCACCTCAAAACCTTTGGGGTTGTTACAACAGGAACCGGTCCCACATGGTCCCTGGAAATGCATTTCTACGGACTTTATTGTGGAGTTACTGGTTTCCCGAGGCTGTACCTGCAATAATGGTAACCGTGGACAGGTTCTCGAAACTTGCACATTTTTCTCCTTTGGCAAAGATTCCGTCCGCCTCGGTCATGGCTGACGTATTCCTCAAGGACATTTTCAGGCTACATGGGCTTCCCCAAAAGATAATTTCCGATAGGGGCAGCCAATATACCTCCAGATTCTGGGCAGCATTGTGTAACTCGTTGGGCGTTGAGAGAGCTCTTTCGTCGGGGTTCCACCCCCAGACAAATGGACAGACCGAAAGGTTAAATGGAACCCTAGAACAGTACTTAAGGTGTTTCATAAATAAGCAGCAAGACAATTGGGTGGACCTGCTCCCCACAGCAGAGTTTACATACAATAACGCTGTTCATACTGCTACAGGGGTTAGCCCCTTCTTCTGTACCTACGGTTTCAACCCGCAGTCCATCGTTCCTGGATTCTGGGAGGAAACTAACATCCCTTCATTGGAGACCACCCTCGTGCAGATCAAGGAGGCCCACAACACGGCCCGTCAGAGCCTCCTTAAGGCTAGCAGACACTACAAGGAGCAATCTGACAAACACCGGAAACAAGTTCCTGCCTGGGATAAAGGCTCTAAGGTCATGCTGTCCACCAAGTTCCTTCCTCGATGGGTTCGCCTTCTAAACTGTCACCTCGCTACATCGGACACTTCGAAATAACTTCAAGTATCAATCCTGTGGCTTACCGCCTAGAGTTGCCTAGAGGACTCAGGCGGATTCACCCTGTGTTTCACTCATCTCTCTTACGTCCCTTTGTGTCAGATAGAGGGAAACAAGCATCCCCCAAGTTATGGACTTTGCCTGTTCCAGCCTTTGAGGAGTATGAAGTTTCTCAGATACGTGACTCCCGTTATCATCGGGGACGTCTTGAATATCTCGTACATTGGAAAGGGTATCCCTCCTCTTAAGATACTTGGGAACCCCATTTTCACATTCTCTCTCCTCGATTGTTACACAAGTTCCACCGACTCCATCCTGAAAGGCCGGGAGGGAGAAGCCTTCGGAGGGGGCATACTGTCACTGCCGCCGGCGACTGGCGTTTGTGGCGAAGGTGGAAACAGGGACGCCATTGAAGTGTTCCGTTACGTTCCTCTTCCGTCTACCAGACACGGTCTAGTTGTTTTCCAAGATTGCCGCCGCTGTTTGTTTATCTCACTCGGCTGCCGGCGGCTCTGCGCGTTGCAACTGAGTTCGTTCTCACCCCGTTGCTTGTGCTAGTTCCCTGTGACAGTTCCAGTTCTTCTATCACACCTTGTTTCGGCGTCTGTCTTGTTTCCTTCTCCCCCCGTTCCGTTTGGCTTTCCCCCCTCTCTGATTTCCGCTTGCCTTCTCCCTTGCTTCCCATGCTGCTTCCCCCACTGCCATTCTTCGCTCTTGGATTCCTTCAGACTCCCGGATTCTCCCGTTCTCGCTTGTCCTCCACGCTGTGGGGTACTTACCTGTATCCAGCTACCTCCTACAACCGGTCTGCAAAGACACGCCAACCTCACCGTTCCTGGGTAGTCAGCGGAGGACTAATCCTACCTACTACGGATCCAAAGACTTCCATTGCCTTTACGACTACTCCGGATCCAGGGGTTTTTTGCCATCCAGTGGCTTTTTCCCCTCTGGCTGTCGCGGAGGGGAGTCACCGAGGGTTTTCTCTGTCTTGGAGTCACGGTGGCTTCCTTCCGAGGTAGACCTTATCTTCAAAAAAAGAAGAAGCCTTACATTGGACTTACCCGCAGAAAGAAACTGGACTATTCAGGTGAGGAGGAGGTGATTGGGGAAAGTAGTAACTCGAGTGAAGACGAAGACATTGCTGACCTTCTAGCTGATCCCGTAGCCCATAGCGCCAGTTCTGATAGGTATTGAATATGTCATTACTGATAGTGAGATGTTCATTTTGTATATATGTAACTGTTGTAAAATGCTCCCTCTCTTGCGTCCCTCGTTGCGGGACGTGAGACCCAGTTGGCCAACTGAGACTATTTGCTTTGCAATAAACCCTAGCTTTTGGGAATTGAACCTCGTGTCTGGCGTATCAGTTTGTGTATGGTGATTGTGCCTTGTTTCCATACGTGAGGGTCCCATCAGGAAGAGGGAGGTAACAACGGGACACTTGTAATGTGCCTGTTGTTACCTCCCTCCCCTTTCCCATTGAGCCCTATGGGGGCTCAAATGGGAATGGGGAATGGTTCCTGCAAGGAGGAATTACCGGGTCCTCCTATGTCGGAATGACCCGGTAAGTCCCCATTGCAGGAACCCGGTTTCGGAGCCCGGTTTGGAGGCAGCCATGGTGCAATGGCTGCCTCCAAACTCGTAATGAGGCCCATTATGTAAAGATATAGGGGGTTATTATGAGTTGGGCGGTAAGGGATTACCGGCACCGGTAAGGAGAGCGGTGCCAGTAATCCCTTACCGCCCAATTCCGAGGTCCCTTAGCGGGGGGAACCTTAGCTAAGGGACCAGGGCACTAATAACAGGCTTGCTAGTCCCGAGCCCGTTATTAGCGCCCTCCCCATTCCGATTGAGCATTATGGGGGCTCAAATGGGAATGGGGAATGGTTGGTTGAATGGGGATTTACTGGGTCCGCACAGGTCATAATGTCCCGGTAAGTCCCCATTCAACCAGACCGGTGCTGGACCTGGTATTGGAGGCAGCCATGGCTACCTCCAATCTCGGAATGAGGGCCATAGACGTGTCCACAATAATGGGCCATGTGGTGATGAATGATGAAAAGTAACGCTGATTACGAAGTACCATGTGAAGGTAACTTCTTGTTCATGTTTGGAACTTTGGTGGGTCAATTCATGGGCCTGTTCCCAAATCCCTGTTAAGCTGTTAATTGTCACAGTTGTGCAGAGTGGGATTTTGAAGTAATGTCATGGTGCTCACTTCAGTTCCCAAGGATTCATTTTGTGTTGTAGGTACATTGGCATCTAAATTTTGATGTTTAAAGACGCCCTACACAGTGTTGAAGAAACCTACATTTTTAGAGTGTTCCCCGGAAGAATGTTCACGCACATCGTGGCTTGTAGAACAGAAACATGTTGCGAAATGTTTTGATACACATTTAGAGTGTTCAATGTTGTAAAGTACTGTCTTTCACTGTGTATGGAGTCTGGGTCCATGTTTTTAGATTGATGAATATTTGAATAAATGAATTATTAGACCTTTTTTCAATAACTGCACACAGTCCATTATTTCAGGACTAGGAGTGGCGGAAAATCTATGATCCTTGAGTCTGATTGATGAGAAGATAAATGCAATAAATTGAATCTATTTCCTTTGATGTAGTACATGAAATTGTTCCCATTTTCGGTGGAAATAGGTGTGTTTTAGAATAGGGGCAATGTTTAAAAAACCTTTTTTGAGCACATAGTATGTGTATAGGGCCCATTCAATCAGCCAAGCAGTTTTTTACTGTATCTTGTCACGTCATCATGACAATTTGCACCTTTAAAGGTTTCTGCTTGTACCTCTCTTTGGCAGAACGTTTTAGCAGTAGAGTTCTTTGCTGTTGCTCTCATCTGCGTGTGAGATTAAAATGTGTTATCCTTACAAGATCGACTTGGGCCCTTCTCCCCTAGCTTGTTGTATTCTCTCTGGTGTGAGGTTCAGGGGCGCAACTTCAATTGGTGACCATGACGTGATCCCAGTGCCCCCTGTACATGCAGAAGCTTCTAGGCCGCTTCTCCAGAAGGAGCCACACTCATCTAGAGTGACAGGCCCCAAATAAAACATGTGTTTCAAGTGGTTTAGCAGGAGCCATTTTAAGGAAAGTCGTCTGCTCTTTGAAGCGGGGTGCGTCTCCAAGGAGAGTGCAGGCCGGTGTTCGAACTCTGTAACAGAGGAGTTCGGGTGAACACATACATGTAAGTAGACTCTTGTAAGCGATAACAAGTAGAGGACAGATGCATGGGGAAGTGTGAAAGGTGTGAGTACGTGGAGAGCGAGGCCGCCGATGTGACGTGGGTGAGGTCAGGGTTATTTTTGTTAAAATTTGTATTATTAATGGAGTGTTTTGGTAAAGTATTATAAGGTAAGGCATTATAATGTAAGGCAACAGTTAGGCAGGGAGATTCTCCTCGGAAGGGGAGGGAAGGTGGTACCGCAAAGCAGTACAGTATTTAAAGGAGGTATATGGGAATACAAAGTAGTGGTCTCATATAAGTAGTAGGTATTGAACAAGTAGTGATTGCTAGTCTAGTGTGTTGTTTTAATATATTTGTGGTTGTGCTGTTTAGGGGAAAAACAGGCCCTACAAGGGTGGTAATTGTGTGCGTCGCAGTGTGGTGTTGAACAATTTTGTGGAGCTGTGTGTGTGCACTTGGAAGGGTGAGAGAGAAGTGTGAGGGTTTATTTTCTTTGTTTTTGATGTTACAAGCAAGCAGCCACATCCCAAGTCCTTTAGAGGGACTTTGCAGGGTCAGTAAGAGATAGACATCTCTAGCATGGGGGGAGGAACACCAATAGAGCACATGTACAAGGCCGTGCCACTGTATCGTGACAGGGTAGAGAAATATCATGAGCAGTGGGTCACATAGAGGAGGAAGCGGGTTGCCCTGCTCAGGGCAGGTCTTACACAGCAGGAGCATTTTGGACCACATGTTCACATTTCTAGTAACAAAATATAAGGCGAAGCAGCTACAGAAGAGAAAGTACATTTTCAATCTTTGGCACATGTTCGAAGAGGCTGAAGATCAAGGGAATGGAGTGGAGGTGCAGAGGCCGAAAGATGGGAAGTGCAGAAAGGGAGAAGGGGAAGCCAGGGCGCCATTGTGGGTTAGGGATTATATCCCTTGACAACATATCCTGCAGAAGGGTATACTAATCCGAGCTATGTATCCATTGTGATAGGGACCCCTTCTGCTGCAGTAGAGTCTTCTGCAGCGCCAGTAACACTGCAGGCTACCGCTCCAACACCTCCATATACCCACCCACATGAAGTACCAGCATCAGCGGGTTACAGGTTTAGGGAGTTCGAGGATAGGTTGACAAGATTACCAACAGAACTGAGAATGATGCAGACATCCCCAGGAACAGCAAGGGATATAGGTGCATCGAGAGAAGGTTTGGAAGAATGGAAGTCAGGGGAAGTGCTGCTTAGGATGGAGACATCTACTGGAAGCAGAAAAGAACTGGAATCCCAGCGCTTGTAACTGCAAATTGGGTGTGCATGAATTTAAATGAAAATGGACGCTGGCTGCGGCGGTTGTGTCAGCTGTGGAGCCCCCTGCTTAAAGTTCCATGAAACAAAACAATTACAGAGATACAACCGCACTGCGCCAATGGGCCCTCAATTTTGCATTTAATTACGCAGTTTGACAAGGCGAAGACACTTCTGAACCAGCCGACACGTGTTTCGAGCACTGGTCTTCCTGCTTAGTAGCATTACGCCCTAGGGAAATTGTGGAAAAAGTGCAGGTGAATACCTAAGGCCTATTCCGTGAGTTGTCGCTGTTGCGCTGACTAAATAATACTTGCTAGCCTTTCAGCCGCGGCATGTGCGTTTCTCAGAGACCATCTTTTTCCACAATGCGCCCATTAAATGATGTGGTACAGAAACAATTTCCAGTTGTTTCGAATCCTGCAACAGTTTTGTGCAGCATCCCCAAAAAAGCCACGTATTTTACTGTAGTGGATTTGAAAAATGCATTCTTTTCAATTCCACTCCATCCGGTGTAGAGGTACCTCACAGCATTTACACAAAGCTAGATGCTGTTCGAACACACTAGATTACCTCAGGGGTACTGAGAACCCGAGCATATTTAACAGAATTCTGCATGCCGATCTTGGGACTATTCAGGTGCCTAGCAAGATTATCCCGTACGTGGATGATCTGCTAGTGTGTAGTGACAGTGAACAACACTGCCGAATGGACTCCATTGAACTCCTACAATTGCTGGCCTATAAGGGGTACAAGGTTGACAAGGCCAAATTGCAATGTTGCTTACAGGAAGTAATATTGGCGAATGGTAAGAGAATACTACCCGACAGGGCATCGTCCACACACGCCACCACCAGACCCGCCTCAGTTAAAGAGATGCAGAGGTTTCTGGGCCTGTGTAATTACTGTAGGGCTTGGATCCTAGATTACACAGTGTACACAATACCACTTCTACAGGCTCTTAGTGAAGCACAAAAGACAAAGGAACATAAGTTACAGTGGACGGCTGAGATGAGTAGACAGTTCTGACGACTTAAGAAGTGATTAGTTCTGCACCCATACTGGCCACCCCAGATTATACACAGGAATTGAATTATTTTTGCATTCTGATGGTCAATTTATGTTTGCAGTGTTGACGCAAAAAAGCACTATGGGCCATAAGCCATTGGCCTATTGTAGTGGCACTTTGGAGGCGGTGATGCAAGGACAGTTTGTGTGCGAACAATCTTTAGCAACTGCTGCCTTTGCGATAGAGAAAGGTTCTACGATTGTAATAGAGTGTTCAGTAACTTTGTATGTGGAACATTCTTTGTTTGCCATTCTAGAAAGGTCAAAATCTACCCTGACTACGCAAAGGTCATCGGCATACGAGATCATTATTTCTAAACCCCATATTCATGTGGTTAGGTGTAAAACAGTGAACCCTGCTACCTTTTTGATGGAGATGCCTACTAGAAAGGATTTGACGGTGCATGACTGTGCCATAAACGAGGGGGAGGAGGATGACTCTCCAAAAGCAAGGGACTGTGCACTGTCAGAGGGGGTAGATACTCTTTGTTGACGGGTCAACCACAATTAATCAGGAGGGTGGACAGAGACAGACATGGGCAACAGTGGTACAACTTGAGGAAGGGGAGTACAAACCGGTGGTCATGAAAAGGTTACCTACGCATTATTCTGCACAAGCGGCAGAACTTGTGGCACTCATCGTACACTGAGAGTACCACAAGGGTGTCATGTTACAATATATTCTGACTCAGCGTACTTTACAACAACGGTACATGCTGGTCTATCCGGCTGGAAGAGGAGGGGGTTTCGGAGTGTGGATGGATCCCGAGTGCAGCATGCGGCACTGTTAGAAATGCTGATAGAAGCATTATCACAGCCATCTGTTGTGGCAGTCGTTAAGTGCACTGCCCACACTAATGGGACACACGAAATATCAATGGGGAATGCAGCTGCCGATGCGGCAGCCAAAATGGCGGTGTATCTGCCAAATGAAATACCTGCTGAGCACGTTGTGACTGCCCTACCCGCAAACAAGCATCCAGTACCTTACACAGCACTGCCTATCTTCCCGATTATCGAGTTACAAGGAAGGGAACCAGGTAGGGAGAAAGAATTATGGCCACAAAGGGGTTTCAAGCAATCCCCAACAGATCTGTTATGGAGACAAAAAAGCTCTGGGAAGACAGTAATGCCCCAGGAGCTGGTAGAAGTAGACTTTGAAGAGTTACACAACCAATCCCACAGTTCGAAGCTGCACATAGCAGCAGATGTACAGGAGGACTAGTTCATACCAAAGATCCAGTTCATACCAAAGATCTGTTTCAGTACATGGATGACACTACAAACGTTACGGGCACCTTGCCCCACCCTACTGGGTCGTTCCGTGAATTACACACACATTATGCTGATATTGGTGAGTGTTGCAATGGCTCCAGGTACCTCATTGTGGTGGTCTGTCCTTTCATTAGGTCGGTGGAAGCATGACTGTGTGCCCACCCAGATGCCAAGAGTGCTGCAAGGTTTTTAGTGTGGGAAGTATTCCTGCAATGGGGTGTGTGTGAGATTTTAAGGTCAGACAATGGCACACATTTTTCAATGCATTATTTCAACACGTTACAGCACTACTTGGAATCAGGAAACAGATGTCTTCGATTTATCACCCAATGGCATCATTGTCCCACATCATTGCAGGTGTCCATGGCCAGGGTGTTCACGTGAAGGAGTAGTGAGGAATACAGGACAGTGATTTGGTGACTCTGGCATTTAACTGGGCACCGTTGTGATAGGATTGATCGTGAAGATGTTAATGCCCATTATTGTGTTCATCCTGGTCATTTTCTGCACTTGTTTGCTGGTCCTTCGATGCTGTGCCACTGTAGCGCCTGATAGGGCAAGAATTATGTTATCAATTGGGGTTCCTAAAGCACCTTGCAAAACAAAACCCTAAGAACCCTGAAATCTACGGCACCAGGTGCCCTTTGACCACCAACGCCAAAGTAACAAGTCCTGAAATGTTCAAAGAGGACAGACAGGGCATATCGGCAAAGTGACAATCGTGTGATTCGTATTGCGAGCTGCTGCAAGGGAAAACATATAATTTAAATTTAGGGTGGAGACCTTGGAGCAGGATGGCATGGAGGGAGTGAGTAAAATGTGTGTGTGAAGGTTAGAGTGGCCCAGAACCTTCTCTGTGTCCGTTTTAAGGCCTGCCAAGTGCACAGTTTGAGCGATACAACAAGCTGTATAGTAGGAGTATTATTCATTTGTTTTCTGATGTTCTACATGAGAAGAAGATGAGCCCTGCAGTACTCATGTGATGGAAGACGGACGGTCTGGGTTGGGAGCAATAAACTGCCATCCCTTATGGATGAAGGTGGTACATGTATAGGGTCCATTCAATCAGCCATGTGGGTTTTTACTGTATGTTGTCGTGTCATCATGACGCTCTGTGCCTTTAAAGTTTCTGCTTGACCTCTCTTTGGCAGTACATTCTTAGCAGCAGAGTTCTTTGCTGTTGCTTTCATCTGCATGTGAGATTAAATTTGTTACCCTTACAAGATCAACTTGGGCCCTTCTTTCCTAGCAGGTTTTATTCTCTATGGTGTGAGCGTTTAGGCGTGGGCCTTCACTATAATCCTCGGGGAAGTCTGCGATTATAATCATCTCCTGCTAGTCTCATATCGGCTCATCCACTGATCTCTCTCTTTCTAGAGAATCATTTAGGGATGTCCTAAAGACAGCTACAACCTTCCCCCCTTGATCTAAAGGAGGGTCTTCTGAAGCGGGCAGCGTTCTTGGGGCAGGAGTCTCATAAGGAGGTTTTCTTATGGTTAAGATTTCTTTCTCCCTAGCTTGTGCCTCCATTAATTCCTCTGCCAGGTTTTTTGGACACAGTTCTATAACATGTCCCCAATCTCCACAAAACAAACAGTGTTCTAAGCAGGAGGATTCTACTTCATCTGAGAATGGTAACAAACCCAGGGAGCGATTCTCTCCTCCTTTGATCCCCTAAGAGAATAGATGTTGAGTCGTCCTGTGGGGTTTCTTGATCTATCCTCGATATAACAGAGGCAGGCTAAGAGGGTAACGGGGTCTGGTCCCTAAAAAGACGTTCTCCTAGTACTGAAATTTCCTTTACATTCAGATGGTAAGAAAGTTTCTTGGAGGTGCTGGTCATCCCGTTTGTTCTTCCTTATTCTTTCCAGTGGATGACTCCCATGGGACTTCACATGTTGGGTTTCCTAATTTTCTGCTTTTGCTGCCCCTTATAATGGTCAGTATTTTCACACTCCATTATAATTTCCCCTTTGTATGGGCTATTGAGAGATATTTCTAAGGGTGATGGCTCTTTTCCATATGCTCAAGAGGGTAGTATTTCGGAAGGTCTCCCAATTCTTTCCATGAGGGATCTCGGTCCTTTAAGGAAATGAGGGGATAGTTAGATGGTATCTTTAATGGGTCAGGATGGTCGTTCTGAAGTCAAGTATATTTGGGGTTTTATTGATCTCCTTAAATATGGGTTCCCAGATACTTTCATCTACAAGGTTCTCCATTATCTCTCCCCTGTTGATCCGTATAGGAGAGGGAGAGACATTGAAGAGAACAAATCTAAGTTCATCTCTGCAAAAGAGAATGGGTAGTATTTTCAATACTTTCTCTCTGCAGGGTGTCACATAGATGGCTGAGTTGGTGGGAAAACTCATTTGTAAATCTAAAGAGATCAAGATCTTGTTTCTCCCTGGTACTAGACAGTCTTGGGGACACTGAAAATTATAGATATGTCCTTCCACCATCTTCCTATTCGGAAGAATAGCCGGTAGGCCCAAGAGATGGAAGGAGATCCCCATTCTATAATCTAAGTGTCTATGGGGCAATTCACTCTCTTTCACATAGGGATTTGACCTATTAGTAGAGAGGATGATGTTATTGTTTCCTCCCTGGGTCTTGCTGTAAGAGGGCTCAATTTTAAGAGGTGTTTTTCTTTATTCTGGTGGAGTTCCCAACTTATAATCAGTCGAGTGGCATCCCACCACTGACACCATATGTGAGTAAGGCATGGTATCCTGAGATCTACAGACACAAAAGACAGCAATTTCAAAAACCTTTATTTGGTTACGTAGGAGTAGAGAATGCCTAACTTGCCCTAAAATAGGAGTATGGTATAGTATGGTAATGTTTATTTGTATAGCGCCTATACACAGGCAAGTGTTTCAAAGTGCTCAAGGAGGGTAGGAACTTGGGGAAAAACAACAGTCGGTCAGAGCCCATGACATTTTGAAGCGATAATAGTTTGCACAGGCAGAGTAAGTGCATATGATACAATTAACAGTTGGGACTGACAATGATTCTGCAGATTTTTCAAGTGCAATTAAGGAGTGTAGACAGGGGGTAAATGACAGACAATCTACAAGCAAGGTGCACATGGATCGTGCAAGTGCACAGATGGTTACAGGGGTCTGGGGAGGTGAAGTGGGACAAGTAATGAGGGTGGGAAGATCCAAGTGCACCCAGTCAGTGGAGACCGGGGTAAGTGCAGAAGGAGACACTCCCTTGGGTCATTTATCAAGTGCAGTGGTGGTGAGGCGAGTGCAGGGCCCAGAGGCGAGTGCGGGAAGACTGCTGGGGTGATAGGGACTCTGAGGTGCACCAAGCACCAAGTCAGCAAGCTGTACGGAAAAAGGAGGGAGAGAGGGAAAGGAGCAGAGAGATAGGTTAGCAGGTTAGAGGGAGAAGCCTCAACCATTAAAATATAAGGACAAATACTCTTGTCAGTCCAAACAAAAAGGCTGTCTTTGTCAAAACCTATGCTTACCCTCACTCTGTGATCCAACATTGTGCATGGAATTGGACAAATGAAAAATAGGGTGTAGAAATAATAATGGGATGGCACTGGAGCTTCTCCACAGCACCCTTCCCCAAGTTCGAGCCAATTGGGATACCCAAAGTTCAGCAATGTTCCAAAAGTTCCCAATGGCTTCTAACTGGCTTTTCCGGGATCCCTTTCACCCAGACTCGGAGCCCCTTAGCATCAGATCCTCTGGGTCTGTACAAGTTCACTTTCCAATAATTTCACCAGGTTACTATTCAACCGGTTTCCCAAAATTCAATTTTAAAAAGCCTGCACAAGTTCACGTTCAAAGTCCACGTACAACTTTACACTCATAGTTCACTTTATTTCACTTACTCCTTTCAGGGTTCCCTTCCCCATATTTTCAACTGCTATTGCAGGGTGTTTCACAGTCTATTTTCCTGGCGGGGTCCCCCCTGGGTTGTGGCGCTGTTGTCTGACTGCACAGTCCACCCCACTACAGGTTGCGCAACCCGGGCCCTAGGGTTTAGGTTCAGCACTGTGCACATCCAAGACATTCGAGAATGCAGAGCTTTACTTTTCCTATGCACGACCACGCTGAGAGTCTTTCTGTCCTTTTCTGTGCTCTGCTTTCCTCTGGTGCTTCTGGCAGCCTTCATTTTCACTTTGTTTCATTTTGCTTGTGCTTCTTGCACCCTTTTGCTTGATTTTCACTTTCTTGACTTCATATCTCGCTATTTCTTTCCCGTGGCACTTGCACACTTTATTACGTCCCTTTTCTTTTTTCCTGTACAGCTTGCACGTCTTTAAACTTCACTTTCTCCCGCTTCAGCCTCACATGCATGACGGGTTTCCCTGGCTGTCAGAAACTCACTGGTCATTGCGTTGCTGCTCACAGGGCTCCGCTTCACTCACCATCAGGGCCTGGGTTTCTCCTTCTGCCCCTCAGATATTCCTGGAATCTCTATCATGCCCTGGGAAACAAGCATTTGCCTTCTGCATGGCCAATTGTAGTCAGCCCTTTTTCCAGGGCTCACCGTCCTGGCTTCTTGGATACCCGACTCCCTTGCCACGCTCTGACCCTTACCAAACACTGGGGTAGAGCTTCGGCATCTCGCTCTGCACCAGATACCTCTCACCTTGCAACAGTCTCCGGGCCTTCAGGCCAGGTTTTCTGGGGAAATCATTGCTGATTCATCAAAGATGTACAGGTGAAAATGCCTGCAGCCCCACAGAACTGCCAGTGCTTCCTGCTCTATCTGTGAGTATCGTTGCTCTGTACCTGATAAAGCCCTGCTTGCAAATGCTACTGGCCTCACATTCCCATTGGCATCCACCTGTGTAAGCACAGCCCCCAACCTAAAAGGGCTTGCATCCACCACCACTTGCATATGCTCTCGATGGATCGAAGTACGCCATGGTGCTGCTGTCGCCAGGAAGAGCCTCCTTCATTTCCTCAATCGCTGGCTTTTCCAGAGGCATCCACCGGCACAAAGTGTCTTTCTTGGTTAGATTACGGAGCAGCTCTGAAATCACGACCAGGTTCCTGATAAAGCACCCATAGTCATTTACCGTTCCTAGGAAACTACAAACCTCTGGGATGTTTTCAGGCTGCTTCCTTTCTTTAATTTCCTTCACTTTGGCTGGCGTCTGCCGATATGCCAAACCCAAGGAACTCAATTCTCCACCATCGGGATTCACATTTTTCATTGTGGGGTGTAAGCCCAAATGATCGAGTACGTTCTAGTGGTTTTTCAAGTCTAGCCAGACCTTCTACTCCCGATTTCATGAATACCAGAATATCATTGCTGATATTTAGAACCCCTGGAGGCAGGGGAGTTGCTAGGTCTGGAAAAGACCCGGGGCTAAGCTTATGTCGGAACTGTTGGGACTGGGGGCTAGCTAGTCTTTTGGCTGTAGCTCCTGAGATTCTATCCGGGGCTACAACCAAAAGATCAGGGGCTATAGCCCCCTTAGCCCCCCCCTAGCAACGCCCCTGCCTGGAGGTCAGCCAACACGCCCCTTGTAGTGTTTTCAAACACCTCTGCCACTGACGAGACCTCAAAACAGAGTCTATTGTAACATTAGACTGCCCTGTACATTGTGAATGTTGTGACATACCTTGAGTCTGGGTGCAGGGCGAGATGATGGTACCCTCCTCTTGAGTCCAGTTTCAAAAGGAATACCGTGCCTTGAAAGTCTACAATGTCATCTATTGTCGGCGTAGGTGGCCTTGTTCAGGAGGTGCATATCGACACAGATGTGAACAGAGTCCGGCTGATTCGGTTTGCAAGCCACAACAATGAGGGAAAACCAAGGGGTGGGCACGTCCACAGGCTCTATGATGTCCAGTAGGACAAGTTGATCCAGTTCTCTCTCCACTTGTTGCCTGAGATGAAACAGCATTCGTCCGTTTTTCAAAGCAACTGTTCTTATCGACTCATCGATGAGTAATCTTATAAGCTCCCCTTATAGTTTTTCAATGCCAGTGAACACATCCGAAAACTTTGTTATCAGGGACTGACATCCTCCACATACACCCCATTTGCAAAACGTACGATCTCCAGTGCTTCGGTGCGGTACAACTGAATAATGTGTCCTCGCTGACATTGGTTTATTGTCTTGCCCTCTTGAGCAACCTTCGATGGAAACACACCTTCCAGCAGCAAAGGAGTGACATGCAGAGCACCCTCCGCGCCGGCGCGCCAGGTAGAGTTTCGCAAGGTTTCTGATCCATTGCATTCACTGACGCTCCAATGTCGATGTAAACCGGGATCTCAGACCCATTGATGCAGAGGCTTGATATAATGAAAATATCTTCTTCATCCTCATCTTCAACACCCGGCTGTTAGGGAGAATTCTCTGTTATGGCTAATTTCCCAAACCTAGTGAGTCCCCCAGCAGCTTTGCTGGACTTTTGGGGTGTATTTTTTTCTCCTGCTAAGAGTGAGACTCTTTTACTCCCACTCTTAGGCATGATTTGAGATGTACCTTTGATTTTGTTTGTGTTCATGGGCTATGGGGTAACCTCTTTTTACTCCCTAGGGTCTCATGTGTTTTACTATGCGTGTTACACAGCACCCTCAGTGCAGTAACACAGGGGTGTCATAGTGACCCCCAAACATAGACTCCATACCCTGGGACTGACTACTGACTCCCAGGGCATGTAAAGTCACCATTGGCTATACTAGTCCAAATCTGTGAACAGAACCAGTACAAACCATCATATTGTGGAGGTACTGGGTAGGGGCAATTCGAATGCCCCTGGGTCTGTTTTCAAGGGGGCACTCTCCAGTCCCCCCTTGTCGAGTTTCTGGCTGGTGGCAGTGATTACCACAAGAAATATTCCTTAGGAATAGTCTCTATGGGATTTTCCCATTGGTTTTACATGCACCACTTTTTGGTGCAATGTTAAAGATACCGCTGAGTTATTTATTTAATATTGATTCCCCGGTTGGGTCTTTTTGCCAGAACTCAGTTTTAAAATGGCGTTTCTGTTCGCCGTAGCTCCAACAAAGGTCGAGCCCTTTGTTCCACTATTTTGGCGGGCTTCTGCACAGAAGCCTCCAAAGTGGTGCCACTCTGTCTGGGTTCCTTAGGAGGGGTGGAGGGAGGTTTAGGCACCCTGGAGTGCGTTGCCTTGGCAACTCAAGTCGCACTCTTCTCTGATTGGCCCAGTGGTGAGTCGCCCGGCTCACCACTTAGCATGTTTGATTGACAGCTAGGCTGAATGAATGGGGGTTTTCTGCATAAAAGCACGGCCTTTGGGACTAGAACTTCAGAAGTCACCACAGGACCTAAGAACCCGACGAGGACGAAGCTGAGCCACCTGCAACCTAACGACACCACCGGTGAAGCCCTGCTGCAACGAACTCACCACTTCTCCAACGAATGGGAAGATCTTCTGCTGAAGAGTCTTCTCCCTTTGAGCTGGTAGGACCATCCAGCTCACCCCTTTTCACTTCCTGAAGAGCTCCTTGGTCGAATCGCCCGTGCCAAGCACCCCGGCGACCGGATAGCCAAGCGCACCACTTTTCACCGTGAAAAAAAGGACCACTTCTTTTAATCGGGAATTCCGCGGCTGGTTTCATCCCTGTGCAGTGCAAGGACTCCAAACTTCCTCTACGACGAGATCCTCTCTTCCTCTATCTGGAACACTGAGCTGCAACCACTGCCAGGAACAACTGCCTCCGCTGGAGCTTCCTTCCCATTTAAGGTACTGTGTCCTGCCTGGCCTCCCTTGCTGCAGAGTGTTCAAAGTGTCCCCTAAATCTTGACCTCTAACCTGGGTTGGCCCCAGACCTGCTAAACTTTACCTTCTGAACCTAGCTCACTCCTCTTTGATTTTCCTCCAAAGACTTTAAAGTGCATTTAAACTGTGTGATCTTGGGCACATTCCACCTTGCTCTTTCCAAGAGTGGGCCTGGCCTATGGACTTTGGCTCTAACAGTAGACCCTGCCTTTCTTGACTTGCTGTGGTTCTTAAAAAGTGTTGATAGTGTGTTGTTTTTATATTCTGCCTTTCCCTACCTTTTTAAACTGAATTATTGGAGTGCCATCTAATGTTAAGCGCTCACCTCTGTCTTGAAAATAAGTGGTGTTAACTTAGACTTGTCTAATAATCTAATCAGGGAGGTGTATATAATTATAGTGACTGTGTTTGAACTTGCTTGACATATTAGTGCCAGTGTATTTTACAAGTGTGTTTTTAAATAAATAATTACATACATTTATACCAAAGCTGTGGTCAGTGTTTGCTTGTATTATTGTATCCGAGTGCCTATTGTGTATACTTTACATACTGCCCAACTCTTCTTGAGAGAAGTTTGACTGCTCAGCCACAGCTACCAGGTAAATCTGGGTGGTGCAGACTGCTACCAAGTGGGTTTACTGCCAACACCTGTAGTCCTAAATCTTCTTGCAGTGTTCCCTAAGGGAACTGCACAGGATTCTGCCTAACACCGGGTCTCTGTCTGTTCTTCGTTGGGTTCCACCAACGCCACCTTTTGAGATTGTCTCAGGGCGAAAGGTCTTGGTATTGCAGGGCCTCTGGATGTCACAGCTGGGACAGGAGATCGGCATACCACATCTTCCGCACATGTGCCATGTCGCCGGGCACTCAGCGGAATGCGGGAGGTCATGTTCACATTGCTGCCATGATGGCACCACTTCAGGCACTTTTTACTTCTTGGGCCACATGCTCTGTCCTGAACACTTGCTGTGTACCCACAGCACACACATCGCCAAGCTTCAAGGTTTTCATGGTGGCATCCATTATGGGCGCCTGTGTATCAGCGAGTTCATGAGAGCAGCCCCGGCCCTCTCAGAATCCGCCTTCTCATTTTACCAGGCGAGCCGCCTTGTATAAGTTGCTGAAGCACCACTTCCTCTTCATTGTTCCAGTCACATGATGTAGCAAGTTGCCTCAGCCTGCCATGAAATGCGTCCAGCGATTCATCTTGCGTTTCTTTCGTTGAGCACATAATTGACTATTATTCCCTGAGTGCAGCTTTGGCAGCCATGTAACAGTTGACAGTGTGTTGACTTCATGGCATGGTCATTGACCTCGCCCATTGCATCCAAGTACATCAGGAGCCTCTCTAGCCATCATGTCCACCTTGGGCCCAGGCTGAAAGGGTGCCCAGCCACATCAAATTCTGCCATAGGGGCGAGAGAACCCTGTGGTCGGGGCATCTTTGCAACCATAGGAGCTGCACCAGCAGCCGCAGGAGCCGGTACTGCAGTGTCAGCCATGGTATGGCTGTTTTAGTCTTCTAGTCAAACTTAGTGCAGCACAGTGCCTACACTTGGATACAGCTCACTGAGCACACAAGCGCCCCCTTTTGGGGACGCAACTCATGAACGTGGGCCCCACAGGTGTGCCTCCTCTGTGTGTCTGCCCCAGACTTCAACACCTGGATGTTGGGCACCCGTGTCTAATCCTCCTTTACTTTGCTTCCTGAGTACAGAGTAGCCTTCCTTTGTTAATAAAGTTTTTTTGTGTCAAAGAAACCAAAAGTGTGTTTCTTTTCCCTTGAGGTGCACATGCACTCCAATTTGGAGCCAAAACCTCAAATGGGGCAATCCGGGGTGTGCCTTCACCTTCACTGAAGCCAGCGTAGCATGCCAGAAATCATGGCTACCCCCTTACCGTATTCCGGGTCCGGGTTCTCGAAATAGGGACTTACTGGGTCATTCCAACCTTGGAGGACCTGGTAAATCCCCATTCCGAGAACCATTCCCCATTCTCATTCGAGCCCCCATAGGGCTCAATGGGAATGGGGATGGAGCTAATAACGGGCCAGCTAATAGCGGGGCCGTTATTAGCTCCCTGGTCCCTTACCGGCTCCCGCTAAGGGAACTCGGAATACGGAGGTAAGGGATTACCGGCACCCTTACCGGTGCTGGTAATCCCTTACCGCCAACCTCGTAATGAGGCCCAGTGCCTTTTGGTTGCTTTACTTATCATAACACTTGATAGCCACAGAGCCATGAGGTACAAAGCTTACAGCAAGCCCTACATTGTCCAGCAACACAAGACCCAATTGTAGGCCCTGGGCATGACTACAATGTGTGGTTTGAGTCAAAAGAAAGCACAATAATACCTTTTCTGCTCTCACTTAAGTTTGAATGTCTTGCATAGAAATCATGGGCCTAAAATCCCAAATGAATACCCTGCTAACTTCCTGAATTGCAGAAAATCATGCACTGCTTCACCCAATAGTTCGGAGCCTTGGAAAGGATGCTTCTGAGAGGCTGTTTACATGCGGTGTGTATCCCTGATCTCCTGGCCTTGGAAAGGATGCTTCTGAGAGGCTGTTTACATGTGGTGTGTATCCCTGATCTCTCGGCCTTGGAAAGGATGCTTCTGAGAGGCTGTTTACATGTGGTGTGCATCCCTGATGTCCCGGCCTTGGAAAGGATGCTTCTGAGAGGCTGTTTACATGGGGTGTGTATCCCTGATCTCCCGGCCTTGGAAAGGATGCTTCTGTTTACATGTGGTGTGTATCACTGATCTCCCAGCCTTGGAAAGGATGCTTCTGAGAGGCTGTTTACATGGGGTGTGTATCCCTGATCTCCCGGCCTTGGAAAGGATGCTTCTGTTTACATGGGGTGTGTATCCCTGATCTCCCGGCCTTGGAAAGGATGCTTCTGAGATGCTGTTTACATGATGTGTGTATCCCTGATCTCCCGGCCTTGGAAGGGATGCTTCTGAGAGGCTGTTTACATGTGGTGTGTATCCCTGCTCTCCCGGCCTTGGAAGGGATGCTTCTGAGAGGCTGTTTACATGTGGTGTGTATCCCTGCTCTCCCGGCCTTGAAAGGGATGCTTCTGAGAGGCTTTTTACATGTGGTGTGTATCCCTGCTCTCCCGGCCTTGGAAGAGATGCTTTTGAGAGGCTGTTTACATGTGGTGTGTATCCCTGATCTCCCGGCCTTGGAAAGGATGCTTCTGAGAAGCTGTTTACATGTGGTGTGTATCCCTGATCTCCCGGCTTTGGAAAGGATGCTTCTGAGAGGCTGTTTACATGTGGTGTGTATCCCTGTTCTCCCGGCCTTGGAAGGGATGCTTCTGAGAAGCTGTTTACATGTGGTGTGTATCCCTGATCTCCTGGCCTTGGAAGGGATGCTTCTGAGAAGCTGTTTACATGTGGTGTGTATCCCTGATCTCCCGGCCTTGGAAAGGATGCCTCTGAGAGGCTGTTTACATGTGGTGTGTATCCCTGATCTCCCGGCCTTGGAAGGGATGCTTCTGAGAAGCTGTTTACATGTGGTGTGTATCCCTGATCTCCCAGCCTTGGAAAGGATTCTTCTGAGAAGCTGTTTACATGTGGTGTGTATCCCTGATCTCCCGGTCTTGGAAGGGATGCTTCTGAGAGGCTGTTTACATGTGGTGTGTATCCCTGTTCTCCCAGCCTTGGAAAGGATGCTTCTGAGAAGCTGTTTACATGTGGTGTGTATCCCTGATCTCCCATCATTGGAAAGGATGCTTTCTGACTGGCTGTTCACATTAAATGTGTATGATATGATATGATATGATATGATATGATATGATATGATATGATATGATATGATATGGCATTTATAACACGCCTATACCAAAGAGGCTATTGCCTGGGTTTAACACATGTTTCAACCTTAAGGTTTTTCTCAAGGCAAGTGAGTTGGATGCGTGGTCCCGGATGGGTAAAGAGTAAGCTCACAGCAGATCACTGCGAGACCAGAGACCACATACACACCCATCTGGGTAGAGGTACTGACCAGTACACCACCAAATATTGACAACCATCTTTCCCCATCCGGGACCCCGCATCCAACTCACTTGCCTTGAGAAAAACCTTAAGGTTGAAACATGTGTCGCCACTAGTTAAACGCAGGCAATGGCCTCTTTGGTATACTATGGAAGTCGGAAATATAGAATGTATGTCACAAGAATGGCTATCACTGTAAGAAGCACATGACAAACAATGAAGCAATATATATTGCAAACACTTACCAAGTGTGGAAATTGAAGCCTATTAATAGTAAGTACAGGATGATCAGTGCCAGGGTATGACTATTGGATCTCAGTGACCATTTTTTATTTATTTTTTTATTTTTTTTATTTTACATTTATAAAGCGCTCACACAGCCCGCAGGCATCAAGGCGCTGTTACAGGAATTGTTTGTTTTTTCTTAGTTGCGTAATTGTGTTTTTTGCTTTTTTTGTCTTAGTTACATATTTATAACGTGCTTAAACACCCCGAGGTTTCTAAGCGCGGACCCGGGGATCGAACCTGTTGTTGCTTTGTGTCGTCTTGCTTCCAAGACGCGTACGCAGCCGCTGAGCTATCCTCCCGGGACCATAACGGGACCATAACAATTACACATTGAATAATCCTCACATTTAACAGTTTCACAATTACATAGTAGTATATTTTAAAAAAAAATCATCCTTACAAAAAGCACTGCCATAAAATCAAGTTCCAGAACATGTAGTATGTACACCTAAAATTGATCATCCTAAACCTAGATCTTCAAAAATGTCATAGAAGTATTAAAATCAGAAATCAGAAGCAGCATGAAATGTAAGAAAGTATAAAGAAAAGGAGGTACATGAAAGCCAGCAGTAGAATGGAAAATCAAATTAGGGATTACCCATAAGAGACAGAGACTCTGAATAAAGGTCTAGTGATTTAATAAAACCTGCCACTGCCAGTCCTTCCATCTGGCCCAAATGTAATCATCTTCCCCTAAAATTCTCCATTTAGCAAATGTTTCCATATATATGCTTCTTTTCGTCTTGAGCTCAGTACATTCAAGGAAAAGATGATGGCTGGTTTCCACTACCCGTACCTTTTGGCAGAATCTACACAGGGTGTTAGTATCCTCTACCAATTTCCTTCTCTTCATTACTTCTTTGGTTGGGAGGATATTCCACCTTAATTTAAGGAGAAGTGTACGATAATATCGATTCGGAAATTGTGACATGATAAATGACGGAGAGACCCTTTTCCTATGTTCATACTTTAGATGAAGCAGAGACGGGTAACTGTGAAATTTCTCTGTTGTGGATATCCAATCACAGTCATATATAGAACTATTGACCTTCTCTGGGTTACTCACAAATGTCTCTTTATCAATGAGCAAATCTTGCAGGGTTTGCAGACAATAATCCCTAAACGTACTCAGGTATTTGTTCCCCAAAGGACTACCCTGAGTGGAGACCAGATTCCCTAAATCCTCATACAGGGTTTTGCTCTTAGAGACCAATAAGCTACGGTAGAGTGCCATCATCCACCACAGCGATCTCGCTTTCAGAGACAGGAGGCCCAGTTTGAAACGTATTGCCGATATTGGTATATTATTTGGTAATTTTAGAACCTTTCTCCAAATCAATCCTTCGAGGATTTCCCCAAAATTCTGCAAATCCCAAAAATGTTGCTGCATCCCATAGATTCGTTTTGGGACTATTTTCACTTCAAAAAACGGAACTGCTGGTTTTAGGGAAAACCGTCCAAATTTACGATCTAAACTAACTGTGCTATCAGGGGGAGAGCCTTATTTTTTAAATATAGGCGAAAGCCCAAGTTTGATGGTTGCTCAAATATTGGGAAGCCTAGGTAGAGAATGTTATGTGCTCTTTCAAGTGGTTGACCATCTTTGGACCAGCCTAGTTTTTTTTCTTCTTTCCTTTAGAGATGGCCAGAATACGGGCATTACTTGAATTAATTTTCAGCTCATTCATTTTTACAAATTCACAGAATTTGTCAATCAGACGCTGCAGTCCTACCCTTGGTTGATCGAAAAGGAGAAAATCATCAGCGTGTGCCAACCACGATATCCTGTTGTCGTCTAACCTCCCGCTTTCAAGACCCGCCTCTTCCAAGTAGTCCCCTGCATCCGCAACATAACGGTTGAAGAGGCAGGGTGCCAAAGAGCAACCCTGCCTTACTCCTACAAACGTTTCAATCCGTCTAGTGAGGTTTCCCTCCATATCTAAACAAACGTGAATCCCTGAATTGTCGTACATTGCCTTTATTAGTTTTAACAGGACCTTGGGGATACCCCAATGGGCAAGTTTAACCCAAAGGCGACGCCAAATAACAGAATTGAATGCAGTATATAGGTCAATTGAAACAACATATGATTTTCCGCCAAATTGTCCCCATGCTGAGTCTTGGAGCGCTCTCATAACCAGGCCATTGAGATTTGTACTACTCTGAATCCAGTCTGAAACTTATTTAAGATATGTAACTTCTCCATCCACTCATTAACATGAGATAACAGTAGAGATGCAAAGAGTTTGCCGTTTGCGTCTATCAGTGCAATCGGCCTATAGATTTTTGCTGCATTTCGTTCACCTCGTTTAAAGATGGGTATAATATGTGCTGAATGCCAGCTACTTGGTATAATATGACTATCTACAATGCTTTTAAAAAGCATTGTTAATATTTGAGCCCAGATTGTCGGCATTGTTTTCATTGTATTATTAGTCAGCCCGTTAGGTCCTGCGGCACACGACTTCTTAATTAATTCAAATATATCCCAGTAATCTATACTAGGGTCCCAACATGACCTCTCCATGGACTCTCCTCCTGCCATTCATTTGCCAAAGTCCAACCAATTGCCATAGAGCTCAGAGAAGAAATGTACCCATTTATTCTTGGAGACTCCATTAAGCTGGCCAAGCATACAAGGGATGTCTTGGTGATTTATAAGTTCACAAAACAATCTCACATCTCTTTTCACCAAGACACTCATCATATATTGTGCATCTTTTTTCAAAATGGAGGTTTTTTTAGAAATACAGAAATGTTTATATTTCTGCCTAATCTTTTTGATCATAAGATTCTTCGCTAATTGACCTCTAATAGATTTACGTATCTGTCTGAGGAGCAGAAGCATGGAGGATTTCTCTTTAGCTACACATTCATCATAAGTGTGCATATGCTTTTTTTTATAAAACCCCTTCTAAGTTTATGTTGTGCCCCCCAAAACAGATCACTCAAGAAGGTGTCAAACGCGGGCGCATTAAAGACTTGTTGTTTCCATAGATAGGAGCTACTATCCTGAGTATCTATTCATTCAGTATTCAGTTTTTCTATATTGTACGGTGACCATCTAATTCCTCTGCCTTTAGCCAGGATTCTCCGATTTATTGCACCACCTTTGAGTGTCGTGTTAACAGGAAGAGAGAAGTCTACTTTGAGGGTGCTATGGTCATTCCAGCTATTACGGTTTACCATAAAACCGAGAACCGTTTTAGAAAGGCCTTCATCTACGGAAATATAGTGTAGCGTAGATGAGGATGCCCCTCTCCGCCACGTAGGAGGAATAGGCAGAATTGGATCATTTATTCCATTAAGGCAGACTACCCCCACAGATTCAAGGGAGAGACTCCACATTCTACCCTAATATGTTTTCTGACTCATGTCATTTCCATCAATGATTATTTCACCAAGATCATTATAATCTTCATCGGAGGCAATGCGGCAGTCTGAATTAAGATCTCCTGCAATAATCACTTTACCATGTGGAGTCGTAGAACTCCAATCAAGTACTAAATCCCTAATCTTTTCTAAAAATTCCTCAAGCGGTGCAAGCCCTGAGTGCCAATAAACATTAATCAGTAAAATCTCCAACTGCCATTTCCAGAGGACCCTTTGACGGCCAGTACCCCAACCGGGAGACCACAGATCACCGATGTTAAGAGGCCCAGCGTGGTCTTAAGAGCGATAATAAGGCCTGCCGATGGCCTACCACCCTTACAGGGCTTTGCAAGTTGCGAAATTAGCTCATAACCATCAACAAAATGGCTCAACCAGGAGCCATGTTTCCGGTAGGAAAATACAATTATTTTCCTTAAGCATCTTGGCTGCATCCACATTTGTAAAGAGATGTTGATTACCCCTGGTGTTCCATTAAATGCAGTTCAAATAGATGGTGGTTTGCAGTTGTTCGTTTATCAGGTGATCATTTCTCAGAATATCCTTAATTCCACAGGGCTGAGGTGATTTGTCCCCAATCTTTCATTTCTCCGAGTTGTCCTCTAAAAGGTGCAGGGGTCCGTTGTTCCTGAGTATTTCTTTATGGTCGAAAAACCTTTGTCTGGTTACCATTCTATTCAGCCTCTGTTAGGGAGAATTCTCATAAATGTCTGATTTCCCTTACCTAATGGGTCCCTCAGCAGCTTTGCTGGATTTCTAGGGTTTATTTTTTTCACTTAGTAAGAGTGTGAGCCTTTTTCCCACTCTAACATGTGTTTTGCTGTGTGTATTTTTACCAATTGTGTGATCTTGGGATCTGGAGCCTCAGCTACTCCATGAGCATAATTTGTATGTGTGTTACACAGCACATCATGGCAGTTACACAGGGTTGTCTTTTAGACTTCTCACTGACTCAATTTTTCTGGGACTGACTACTGTCCCCCCCAAACAGGTAAAGTTGCCATTAACTTTATTTAGTCTGTTTAAATCACAGACTCAGTACAACCCATTTTACATGGAGTATTGGCAAGGGTTAACTCTTATCCATTTTTGTCTGTGTCTCTTGGAGCATTCTTTTGTTCCCGTTTCACCAAGTCTTGGCTGGTGGCAGTGGTAACTACCCTATTTTTCATACTGCGGTTATCTTAAATAACCATGGTATTGTTTTAGGCTATTATATTAGCCTCAAACATAAACCCGCTTGACCAAATATATTTTATTTCGGCTCCGGCTGGGTTTATTCGCCATTTCTTTTTGTTAAAGTCTTTCTCGTGTTTTACTCTGCGCGCCAAACCAGGTTTGGTCCCTTTGTTCTCTGTCTTTTCAGGGGCTTCTGCACAGAAGCCCCCCTTAAGGCACCTGAAAGTCTGTATAGGCAGGATGTGAGGGAGGGGTCTTTTGGTATCCCAAGTCGCACTCCTGTTTGATTGGCTGGGCGACTGTCCTTGCCAGGACAGCCACCCTGCTGTGTGATTGACAGCCAGGCTGTGTGAATGGGGAAAACTGCATAAAAAGCAGGTCTCTGGGACTGGAAAGGCAGAGTCTCCACTGGATGAAAGAACCAATGAGGAGCTGACAGAGATGACCCCTACAATGACTGAACCACCCGGAGAAGCCCTGCTGCAGGTCAGAATCTTCAGAATCCGACGACAGAGAAGATCCTCCAGGAATCTTCTTCACTTGAGCTGGTGGGACGAACCAGTTTGCCCAAACTTCAAGCCAGGACCCCTCCTCTGGTCGAATTCGCTGTACAGAGCGACAGTGGGCCGGATAGCCAGGAAGGTCGGATCCTGCTTGGGTTTTAAGGAGTGCACCTTTTATTCATTGTTTCGCTCTGCTGCTGGTTTCTTCCCTGGGTACTGCAGGACCCTCCAGTCTTCCTACTTCTTGTCAGTCCGACAGTCGCATCAGGAACGGTGAGCCTGCAGGAACTACCAGGAACGTCCGCCTCAGCTACAGTTTCTTCTCCGTTTTAAGATACTGAGCAAATCCGGTTGTTTGTTTTGTTCAACCGCGGTGAAAGTGTTTGAAATCTTTCTCCAATCCGAGGGCTTGTCCTTCTCTTCTCTTTGAACTAACTTTTCTGCCAACCAACCTCGTCCGGAACCCGTTGCACAAACTTTACCGCAAACTACCCTGAACCGTCCGATCTTGAGCAAAAGACTTTTGACCCATTGACTTTGGCCCTAAGCCTTTTCTACCTGATTCACTGTAGTTCCTCTTGCTCAATTGCCAACAGTACGTACCTGTTGGTGTGGTTCAAATTCTATTAACTTTGTCTTTCCCTCCCTTTTAAATTGCTGGAGTGCCATTTGCTCCCACTTCATTTTGTGAGCTTAACTTGTCTGGAACATATTGGGAGTGGTGTGGTGTATTAAGATTGTGATTTTTAAAACTGCTTACCTTGGTGAAATGTTATACAACTAAAGAGTAAATAAATGTATATTCTTTTACTTGGAAACCTTGACTCAGTGTTTGTTCAAATCATAGTAATTGTTGTCCTTTGTGTAACTGTTGATGATGCTCACTTTACTCTTGAGATAAGCCTGGCTGCTCAGCCATCGCTACCACTTTACTGTGTAGTACAGACTTGTACCAAAGGTGGATTTGTACTGTCACTTGTAGTCCTAATTTTGTGTGATGTTCCCAAAGGAACTTTGGTCTGGAATGAACCATTATCATTGAACACTGGAAGTGTTGTTGGCATTTCCATTACACAGAATTTGTATTTGTTTGCTTTTGATTCCATTAATTGTTTTTTTAGAAAGCGCATTTTTTATCCTAACAATGGAACAGTTGTTGCACTTTCTTCACATTTCCCTTTAAAAAAATGTAAATGCACTATTTTTAGAGCTGTATTGAGCTGTATTAGTATGAATGAATGTGTGAATGTCTGTTATATAGGATGTGTTTTACAAAATGAATTAATTAAAGACTTTTTTACAATCTATAACATAAAATTTTTTGATGTAATACCCTTTGCCTTGTTCTTCAGCTGCTCTCGTGTTTCCGGCACCACCACTTGTTTCATATGTATTGTTTTACCTCTAGGTGCCGGGTTTGGAGGTTCCCACCATTGTTTGTTGGTTCCCAAAGGGTACTGCATATAATTCTGCCTAACAGCCTAATTTTGCCTTTTATTAGGGGTCTGTTCTAGCTTCAGTTTCTTAATTCTCTCAACTCTTCACTTTGACCCATTACCAAATTGAGAACAACCCTTGACTTAAAAACGATATTAGTGATGTCACATCGGCCTTTAAGCGGGAAGAAGATCCTCTCTAGGTCACATGAAGACAACAGGGATAGTGATGGGAATTGAGAGACATTGGGCTTCATTACAAGGCTGGCGGGCACGGAATGAAGGGAGCCGGTAAGGGTCCAGCGCCGTTAATTCCGGACCACCTATTCCGAGGTCTGCAGCGGAACCCGCTAGCAGACGAGGATGCTAACAACGGCCCCATCATTAACGGGCCCGTTGTTAGCATCCTCCCCATTCCCATTGAGCCATATGGGGGCTCAAATGGGAATGGGGATGTACTGGGTCTGGGTCCAGCGAAAGGGATTTACCGGGCCCTCCAAGGTCGGAATGGCCCGGTAAGTCCCCTTTCGCGGGTCCCGGACCTGGAACCCGGTATGGAGGCAGCCATGCCCTTATTAAGGGCATGGCTACCTCAATACTCATAATGAGGCCCATTGCCTTGGTTCAAACAAACTGGAAGATCCTCTCCCCAGAGGTTCGATATCTGTATAACGTTTGAATATTCAATTTCAGTAGTTGATTTCACAGAGTGGGCCTCATTACAAGTTTGGTGGTAGCCGTGCCAGTAAAACTGGCACGGCTGCCGTCAAACTCGTCAAAATACCGGCACCCGGCAATGTGGAATTACCAGGGTATTCCGACTTTGCCAGACCCAGTAATTCCTCCATTGCCGGGTGGCGGTAAATGTGAGTCCTCATTCCCATTGCAGCCCCATAGGGCTCAATTGGAATGGGGAAGTTGGATGCACCGGCACTGTTTACAACGGTGCCGGTGCATCCGACATGTTGTGCTTGCGTGTGCCGCTCTGCTTGCAAAGTCAGACCTGGTGGGCTGACCGGCACCCGTGAGCACCACTCGTAGTATGGCGGTACGGTAGCTTACCAGCACCGTTGTTACTGTACCGCCATACTTGTAATGAGGCCCAGTGACTTTCCTTATTCCCCCTTAATTCCTGCCTATCCAGATCCTGATGTTCAGGGCCTCTAGCCCCTCTAAGAAAAGTGCAGTTCCCCATATTATTTGGTCTCAATGGTTTTCTATCTTGAATCCAAAATGGTTTGGAGTTAAAATCCCCCATCTCTGCTCTATCTGGAGGCCTCTATAACACTTCTCGTCCTAACATATGTAGGAGATGTAGAATTAGGGGCATTTTTCTCCATGATGGGCACGATAGCCTTAGAGGATTCTACCACCGTATTAGTATCTTGAGTATAGAGCTCTTGTGAAAGGCGCCTTGCTGAACTTTATCTCAGGAACCTGTGCTATTATTGCTATTATTGGCTCAGAAACCGAGACCTGAATGTTCTGGTTTCCAATTGGGGCAGGATTGTTATTTCCCTCCTCTTTATTAGTAGGGTCTACCATACCGCAGACTCTATTTGCAGTTTGCGCTCTTAAGTCGTCCGCTAGAGCTAAATGAGGAGCCGCCACTACAATTGGGGCCAGCACCTCGGCTACCACAGGTTGGTCTGTTTGGATTCCTGTATCTACCCTCAAAGGGTGTATAACTTTATCCTGCTCACTATTTGTTAGACAGGCAGTGGAGTCGGGTACGGATGGATATACTGTGGCAGGAGAATACTCACAACCCCTAATGGAATCCTTAGCCACCGTACTAGCTACTGGTTTATTCTCCAAGCAAGAATCCACATGATTGGGGGTGACCCTCCCTTTACAGTATAGTATTTCAGGTATAGTCCAGTTTCTTAGGAATTTAGATGTTAAAGAATTGCGTTTATTTAGGTCTTTTTGATTTTTTGTTTTCTTAATTTGCCTATCAAAATCTTTTTTTTACAGGGCATATCCTCTTTAGTTTAAACGGATAATTCGAGTCTCCTTATTTATTATGGAGTTTGTCATCTTGGTGGGTATACACTCATCATTTATCCGAACCTCGTGATGTATCCCATTACTAACATCATAAGTAGGATCCTGTTTGGCGGGTATAAAATGGGCAATATCTTGTCCCTTCTCATCTATGCACTTCCCGGATTCAAATATTGTCCCGTTGGCTAATTCGGGCTTAGCAATATTAACCAACTGACCACTTATCTCAGTTAACATTAATGGGTTGGGGGGCAAATAGGACCAATACTATCAACTTGGGGTGGTACAACGTGCCTTAGCTGCTTCACCAAACTATCAAGGCCTTCCAGTCCCTCGAATCTACTGTATATTGCCGTAAGGAGGTCGGTATGGGATCTGACCTCTGCCCATATGTTGTCATAGAGATTGACAAATGTGCTTAAGACCATATTTAGTGTGGAGACCGTAGGTTGGGTAAGTCAAATTCTTTCTTCGGCTTCCCTTAATGTATGATGGAGAGGGGCATTGTCGGGAATGTCTTTTGGTATTTCCGCCAGTAGTCCTCTCTCTCTCAGCCAATTTTGTTTCTCTGTGTACTCATCAATGAAATTGGTGAGTTCAGAGGGGGATCCAATGTATGAGGCATCACAAGTCTGTTGGATAACACTGTTAGATTGGCTAAGCATATATATATGTCCCCGGTAACTTTCTGCAATCGCCTGATCGGCACATTCAATAATACTGAGGTCATCTATATCATTATGTGTTAGATCACTAACTGCCAGATTTTTAACAACTTCAGCCAGTAAAGAATGATCTAGTCTGGCAACAGAAATGGCCGAAATAGCTGGTTTTATTTCTTTGCTTGTAGCAGTTCTCTTGCCAAAAAAAATTGATTTTTTTTTGCCAGCAATTGGGACTCCTATAACGTACTGTTAGCTGGATTTTTGTGTGGGATTTTGCCCAAATGTCCAGCTATTGATGTTTTAGACGTTTTTTCCCTAGATGTAAAACTTTCTTGAGTCTGCTCTAAGACAAGGGGCCTCATTACGACCCTGGCGGTATGGTGACAACGGTGCTGGTAAGTTTACCGGCACTGTTGTCACTGTACCGCCATTCTACGAGTTGTGCTTGCGGGTCACGCTCTGCCCGCCAGGTCTGACCGGGCAGGCAGTGCGGCACCCGGGAGCACAACTTGTGGATGCACCGGCAGCGTTATGAACGGTGCCGGTGCAACCAAGCTCTCCATTCCCATTCAGCCCTATGGGGCCGAATGGGGATGGGGAGCCCCTTATTACCGGCACCCGCGAATGGGCAATTTCCAAGTCCGCCGAACTCGCCCTGAGGACCCACAGGCAGACCCCGCACTCCTCGACAGGGATCAGCCACACAGCACTTATGTTTGGGGTACCCATACAGGCAGAAATTCCCATGCACCCAAAGTGGGTGGCACCTGAGCCAGACATCCCAGCCATAGACGCCAGGAGGGCTAAACGGAACGAACAAGAGAGCCTCACTCGACGAGCCAGCCACCGGGAACTAGTGCCCGGAGACACTGTCTTGGTTAAGAATCGAGCCACGCCCAAAAAGATGTCCATGAATTTCGAGTTCCAGCCCTGGACAGTCAGCGCTGCGAATCATAGCATGATCACCACCACCAGAGGAAGTGAGACAGTGACTAGGAACATATCGCACTTCAGGAAAGTACCGCCCGAACTGTGGGAAGAAAAACCAAGTGCCGCAAGTGAAGAGACTAGGTCACCCTGTCGGCCACAGGACCAGGTGACACCTGGAACTTACGAAGTGCCCCGAGAGCCAAGGACACCCAACCGGCACGAAGAGGTAATCGTGCCGGAAAGACACTCGGCGGAAGATCCAGAGAGAAACCACCCCGATACCACCTGCGGGAAAGGCCAAGACCATCCTCCCGCCTCCAAGGGTATGTCGTAGACGGGATCTACCAGCAGGTGAGCCTGCCCAGGCGCAATCTGAGAGAATAGAATGAACTACAGCTGTTGTCATGTGATACTGTTAAATGTTGTGAAAACCATTCCAAGTTGGGGAGGAATGTGGTGTCACGTGCCGGAATCCTCCGGTCACGTGTGAGGGGCGGGGAAAAGGAAATAAAGGCATCACCAGAACTGGCGCGAGTCAGTCCAGGTTTATGCAACACAGCGTGTGGTCCTGTTATCATTACGCGCCACACGGCCTTATCCAGACACCCTCTCTGCTGCCGGGCCCTGTGATGCCGTAGGCCCAACATCACAGCCCTATTACGAGGGTCCCGCAAATGGACCAGGGAGCTAATAACGGCCCGTTATTAGCTCCCTCCCCATCATACCTGCCTACATTTGAAAATCAAAATTCCTTAGATTTCAGTCCCGCCCACAGCCACACAAGACTCCGCCCATTTGCACACAGCTCCACCCACACGCCCCGTGGCAACGCCGCCTTAATAATAATGGCATGGATTGAAAGCACTATTATTCTAGTGGTGCAGGCAGTGGGCAGGAACATTTCACGCCGTTTCCGGGTCCTGTCATATTCTCCACCTGATTGGCTACCGGCGGCAGGCAGTGCGCATGCGCCTCTCAGCGCGCTCTTTTCTTCGCGTGGGCTACGGGTCCGTATCTTGGCAATGCGCATCCTCCTTCTGTCACCCCTTCCTGCCTCTACTCTCAGAAGCCGTGTCTCGGCAGTGCGCATGTGCGGGAGATCAGTCTCACGTCACTGCGCATGTGCGGGAGATCTCTATATTATCACTGCGCATGTGCATGAGATCAGTATCCCGCCACTGCGCACGCCCGTTCCTCTGCTCTGCAGCCCGGGCTGGCAGCTCTGCAGACCACCCCCCCCTTTCCCCGGGAGGCTCTGCTGATGGAGGACGCGCTCTTCCGAGGCTGCCTCCCCCCCAATTTATACCCCAAACGCTGAATATTGCAGTGGGAGGCGCTTCACAGGGGACGAGGCAGTGATTATGGGATGATAATTCCCTGCAGGTGAGGCAGTGCTTTAAGTGGGGTATTGAGGGGAGCTCATTTGGGGGCGTGGCGTGAACAGGGGTGGTCTCCTCTACATAACTAAGCGCATACTGCAACACTGCTGCTACACCCAAAACCTCTGATCCTGGGCACATCATTTCATTGCACTGTTGAGGGTTTTTAAAAAGAGAGAAAGTTGACTGCTTTTAATATAAAATGCAAGCAGTCCTTGCATTCGGGGAGGGGGGCTACTCAGGGGGCTTGACATGAAAAAGTTTGTATACCACTGCCATTGCCCAATGCTGCCAGGGCATGGTTGCAGAGCCCAGCGCCTGCACGTGGGTGGGCCGCTGACAGGGTAAGGTGACAGGTGGGAGATTGGCTACGAAAGCGCACTACGGGGGCTCAAATATCCTCCCACCCCTCATGTCCTCTCGCAGGGGCCATTGTGTAAGAAATAAGAGACGGTTATGACCGTGTGAAGAAGAGAGGGTGGGAGCAGGGGAGAAGCGGGGCAGAGGCGGTGTGTGCGTTTGGGTGCCACTGATACGCCAAAGTTGTTTTCTCCGTCCGTTCTCAGCTCTGTTCTGTTTATGCAGATGAAATAACAATGACTGGCCGTCAAGTGGTGGGACTGGAGGGCTCCGGCTCGGCCTCACTTTTTGGAGTCTGCGGGACTAAGCCCAGGCAGGCCCCAGCCCACTTAAAGCACTGGGTTAGGGACAGGCAGAGCCCACACTCTTCTCGATTCAGGAGAGATGTCGCCCTGGCGCTACTGCTCCCACACGAACATCCTGTCAGGGCTCCGTCCCGTGCATGTGATGGGGGTGGGAACCTCCGCCAAGCCCCTCTCCCGTGCATGTGATGAGGGGGCTTCCTCTGTAGTGATTTAGATTATATATTTTCTCTGAATGTCATATGAATGCTTCGAGTATTTAATTCAGATCATTCTTATTGTAGATTAATCATATGATAACTTTTGCTTTCCACAGACCTGAACACTTTATTGGTGTGTCCTCATGTTCAGAAAAAGTCAGGATCACAGACTACAAAGGGTAAGTAACTGCTGTGATATGTGTCTGTCTCTCTGCACATATTGTGCTTTGCTTATGAGACAGCTTGTCGCCTGCCCTGCCTGTCACCTCTTCCCTTACTCTGCTCTTTTTACAAACAAGATGCAGCCCGCCATTTGGACCACAAGTCTGTTTAAGACTGTGAAACACAGTGGGCCACTATTTTCAAAATAATGAGATCCCTTTACCCACATTGGAAATGGTGAACAGCTCGCCTTTAATCTTTTTATCCATTAGTAATACGGAGGAAGTCCACAACATCTCACAGCATCCTGACGGCTTCAGAACATGCAATTATTATATATCAGGTGTCATGTTCCGACATCGGTCTGTGGACGTTGGGCTAGGGTGGGGGCGGGACCCAAGGGAGGCACATACACTGTGACAATGACGACGAGGAGGAGGACCCAGACCGGTCCCTCTGAGCATTCTAATTTTGCTCGGCACGACAGCAGGAGGCGTAGCCTACCTCCTTTGCTCACACAGGCCCGGGAACTACAGTGGTGACTTCACCCTAAGGAGAGGGCGCACACAGGCTGCAAAGGCCTCCTGGTGGCCGCACTTGCTACCAGCATACGGAGAAGGCCCAATCCCTCCAAGAATGGTGTGTGATACAGGAACACCCTGCACATAGAAGTTTGGTGTGGTGTGGCCCACCCCACGTGCAGCCAGCCAAGAAAGGCCTCTGTGGACAGCAAGCACACACTGCTACCAGCACAAGCCAGTCTTCTGCCTGCAAAAAGAGCAACACGATAAAGGAGAATGTTGGAGGAAGACACCCCAGCACTGTGCCAACACGGCTTTCAGAAGCCATCCCACATGGCCAAGGTGAGACTAACCCGTGGCAACTGCCACAGGCATTAGATCTCAGAGACACAGAGAACTTCGGACCCCGGTGGGTCAGATGGATGAAAGACTTCAAAGTGTACATGGGGGCAATGGACCCCATGGACGAAGAGAGAAAAAAGAACATCTTGACGGCAGTGGGGACTGCTGTGAGAGACATACTCTATGAACTGGATAACGAGGAAAAAGCAACGTACCAAGTGATATGAGAGGCACTTGACACCTATTTTGCCCCACACATCAACGTAGACTGCAACACACATCTTTCACACAACCATGCAAGAAAAGGGGAAACCATGGACAACTATGTTATGAGACTGCGAACCCGCATGAAGCACTGGGCCTTCCATCACTATTCGAATAACAAAGCTTTGCTCTCCCAGGTCATTGTGGGGTGTGAAGCTGCTGAGTTCAAAAGGAAGTTGCTCCAGAAACAGAGGACCCTTGATGAATTACTAGCGATGGCTAGCACCGACTTGGCAGTCACACAGCAGGTTATTGGCATAGGACAGGAAAAATATGATCGGATACCAGAGATCAGGAGAGTGTCAGGAAATTGACTCCAGCTCAGCGTGACAAACCCACACAGCCAACAAAACTGCGCTACCGGTGCAGCTATGAATTCCCCTATGAAGGCACATGCCCAGCAATCGTCCAGAAGTGAGCAGCATGCGCGAGTTATGACCACTTTAGAGCAGTATGCAGAAATGCCCCAATACTGCCTGCCCCAACACCCTCCCTGAGGAGCAGCAGACGCCAACCCGCTCCCCAACCAGACGACAGGAGAGCGAGCCACGAACGCAGAAGATATTGCCCAGCGAAGGGCGAGAGCAGCCACCAAACCCCAGAAGATCGTTCCGGTCCCCGACAGGAGAACCTCCCACAGACCCTGCAGCAGCATCCGCCACGTGGAGAAACGGTCACAGTCAGGGAGTGATTCCTCCTCTTCACACGACAGTCAAAGGAGGAAAGGATAAGTGTGGGCACTCGGAAATGAGACAGCAAAGGAACACACCCCCATTCTAACACTCCAAGTACAGAACACACCAACAGAATTCCTCATTGACAAGGGTGTAACCGTCAATGTCCTGAGCAAGGAGGCCTATAACCGCATGCTTCACCAGCCGGAACTGCGGCCCTTGCAAGTCAACATTTTTCCTTACAGCTCCAACACACCTTTGCCATGCAAGGGCACTTTTACAACGGTCTGTGCACACAAATCGCGCACAGTCAAAATACAACTACAGGTCCTCTCCACAGATTCAAACAGCAGATGTATCTTGAGTTTCAGGACGGCCATCGACATGGGGCTTGTCCACATCCTATACAAAATGATGGCACACAAATATATTGTCTCTGGAGGATAGCTCAGTCGCAACTTGCTTGTCTTGGAAGCAAGACGACACGGAGCAACACGGGTTCGATCCCCGGGTCCGTGCTTAGAAACCTCTGGGTATTAAGCGTGTTATAAATAACCTATCATCATATCATATGGCACCTGAGGGAGACGTCACAAAATCCTACCCAAATCTTTTCAAAGGCCTCGGCAAACTGCGCAACTGCAAAGTGAGGCTCTACATTGATCCAGAGGTCAAGCCAGATGTCCCGCAAGGTGAATCCCGATAACAATTCAAAGGCAAGTATAAGAAGAACTGAGACGCCTGCTAGAACTCCACATCATTGAGGTTGGGGGGCCCACCCCACGGGTTTCCCCGATTGTACCAGTACCTAAGAAATCAGCAGAGTGTTCCTTTCGTTTGTGCGTAGACATGCGCCGCCCTAACATGGCAATGCAACGAGAGCGACGCCAGACACCGAGAATAATGGACATGATCCACCTCCTCAATGGTGCCACCATATTTTCAAAGCTCGGCCTCAACAAGGGCTACCATCAGATGGAGCTGGCACGGGAGTCCCGAACAATTACCACTTTTGTAACCCACATGTGGCTCTACCACTACAAACGACTGAACTTGGGCATATCGTTGTCAGCGAAAAATCTTCCAGGAGGAGATCCACCAGGTGATCAAACACGTTCCTGGGTGTCTCAACTACAGCGATGACATCCTGGTATTCGGGAAATCAACCAAGGAGCGCAATGATAATTGTTAGGGAGAATTCTTATTTATGGCTAATTTCCCTTACATAGTGAGTCCCTCAGCAGCTTTCCTGGATTTCTGGGGTTTATTGTTTTCCACCTGGTAAGAGTGTGAACCTTTTTTTCCCACTCTTACAGTGTATTTTTGTGTAAGTTGTACTTTTTGTGCTCATGGGCTATGGAGTGTCACCAACTCCCTAGGCATCATCTTTTTACTTGTGTGTCACACAGCACCTTTAGTGCAGTGACACAGGGATGTCTTTTAGACTTCCCTTGTGAACTCCATTTCTGGGGATGACTACTGTCCCCCAGAAACCTGTAAAGTCACCATTGGCTTTATTAGTCCCTTTTAAATACAGATCCAGTACAAACCATCTTACCATGGAGTACTGGAGGGGAATATCTTTCCCCTGTCCTTCTGTACCTCAAGGGGCACTTTGTGTCCCCCTTCCCGACTCGACATGGCTTGTTGCAGTGGTAACTATCATTTTTACATGGATCCCCGTGTTAAAGTTCTGACTGTGGTGACAGGCGTGAAAATAAAACCCGCTACCCCATATCATTTTTATTTTGGGTCCTAACATGGTTTTTCACCATTTCGTGTGCAAAGGTCTTTCTTGTTGTTTGCTTTTTGCGCCAATCCAGGTTTGGTTTCCTTGTTCTCCGTCCTTTGGCGGGTTTCTGCGAAAAAGCCCTCCTTTGGCGTCTGGGTGTCTAGGTGGGCTGAATGTGAGGGAGGGGTTTAGTAACCCCCTGCACAGGGTCTCCTTGGAGACCCAAGTCACACTTTGTGTCCATTGGCTGAGGTGGTTGTCTGGGCTGGAAAACCTCCCTGCTGTGTGATTGACAGCCAGGCTGTGTGAATGGGGGAGTTTGGCATAAAAGGCAGGACTCTTGCGCTGGAAGTCAGTCGCCACTGGAACTACAAGAACCGAAGAGAAGTGGACAAGAAGACGGCTGCTGCAACTCCTGGATCCCGGTGAAGCCCTGCTGCAGTCCTGAGCTATCTACCCTTCAACGACAGAGGAGATCCAGTCCGGAGTCTCCTTCCCTTGAGCCTGGTGGGATCAACCAGCTCACCTTCTACAGCCAAAGAATCCTCTTCTGGGTCGAAATCACTGCACCGAAATCAGAGGCCCAGGGGGGTTCCCGCGGGGACTCCTCTAGAACCTGGTCCAAGATATCGGGAAGACGCAGACCCCGAGGCCCACCGAGCAAGAGTAAAAGGGATAACATCCGCTGAGTGGGAGGCTCATACGGTCATCTGCCGGGGGGCGGGAGGTGGCCTTGTGCTCCCTCCTGGACTGACCACCTACATCGCAAGAAGATATACCAAAAGGTCTCAGGATGTCCCCTTCCGTCTGCCCCCAGGCCCATCAAGCAAAGGCGCCCAGGTGGCCCACTACCCTGCCTAGTTTGGGATTAGAGACTCGAAAACCACTGGAACCTGCGCCCCGAGCTCAATGTTGACAAAGAACTGGAGCCCTGCATACTCAACCTGAGTTTTACTGGTCAACAGAAGAGGCACAGTTGGCCTCCAAGCAGAGTTGTTGCACCGGTCCGGCCGAATGCCCCGTTGGTCGAAGGCTGGTCCGGAAACCTTGTTATTGTTGGGGGGGGTGGGGTGAGGGAAGAGTTGGGGGGGGCGAGGAGGAAGGGGGAGCATCATGGAGGGGGGAACAGAGGGGAATGTAGCGCTGGAACACAGGGAACAAGATACCTTCAAGGAAGACTATGGACCAACCTACTTTAGACTCAGAGGATGGGTTCGCTAAACAAAACGCTCACTATCTCGACTTGGAATGTACAGGGGCTCAACGCACCAAGAAAGCGGAAATCGGTGGAGCACAAGCTTGACCAATTAGCAGCTGATATCGTCTACCTCCAGGAAACCCACCTGACAGCAGAGGATGAGAAGAGAATTTGTTTCCGACGCTTTCCGAAATGCTACTTCGCCTCAGCCGCACAGAAAAAGAGAGGAGTCGCAATCTTGCTAGGCCAAGACCTCCCATTAACTCGATCAAAAGAGACCCGGAGGGTAGATTCCTGCTCCTGAAAGGTCTCCTAGTGGAACTTCCGATCACCCTGGTGGCAATCTATGGGCCAAACAAAGAGCAAGACCAATTCCTCTGCAGCCTTCTGCCTACGATCACAGCCTTCTCAGCTGGTACTTACTAATCGGAGGAGACTTTAACCTCCCCCCAGACCCGAGTGTGGACAAAACGCTCCCAGCCTCTAGGGAAGACTTCAGCAAATCCTTGGCCTTGGCGGAGTTCCTGCGGGAAACCCAGACCCTAGACATATGGAGACTACGCAACCAGGGAGAAAGGGACTACACCTTCTTTTCGCATGTGCACAGGATATTCGCGGATCGACCTCTTATTAGTCGCCAATACTATGGCCCCCTTTGTGGGGGAGGTCCAAATCGGTCCTATCGCAATCTCGGATCACGCACCAGTCACGACAACGCTGCTTCTCCACGGAGTTCCTGAACCTACCCGGCGGCAATGGAAGATGCAAGACTACATCCTCTCCGACATAGTGGCCAGCTCCGACCTCGAGGAGGTGATTCAGAACTACTTCACTGAGAATATTACCCCTGACTCCTTAATGGCAACAGTATGGGACGCCATGAAGCCGGTAATCCGTGGGGTGGCAATGGACTCAACAGCCAGACTTAAGCGCCAAAATCTGATGAAGAAACAAAAGCTGGAAGAAAGTCTAGCAGCACTAGAAAACAAGCTCAAACAACGCTACATGAAAACAGCGCACTGAGAACTAAAAAGAATTAAAAGAGAGCTGGAAATCCACCTAGCAGACTGGGCCGCTAGGGCATTACTCTACACTAAGCAGTACTATTACCTTAACAGTAACAAAGCAAACCGGCTCCTAGCTCATAAGCTGAAAAAGCTCCACACCAGGAACCACATCCAAATCCTTCTGGACAAAAATGGCTCTCTACACCACCTGGACCCTGAAAAGCTTGAAATAATGGTGCAGCACCATGAGGAAATCATGGCAGGACCTCCGACGTTAGCCCCAGCCATCGCCCGATTCTTGGCCCCTATCCCAAAGATACAGCCGTCCCCATCAATGTCCGACTTGGAAGGCCAATCTCAGCGGAGTAAGTTAGCAACACGATCCGCCATCTGAAAAACTCAATGCCTGGGCTGGTCGGGCTCACTTCAAAATTCTACAAGAAGTTTGCTCACCTGCTATCTCCACACCTCGCAACCTGTACAACTCATTCCTCTCCACAACGGCTTCTATGAACGAATCAATAACTGTGCTAATCCCAAAGCCGGGGAAAGACCGGAAACAATGCGCATCATACAGGCCCATAATGCTTCTAAACAATGATGCCAAAATATTCGCCAAAATTCTGGCAAATCGGCTGGCCCCATCCCTCCCAGAGATCATCCACCCGGACCAAACAGGCTTCATCCCGGGGCGAGGCACCAAGACAATATCCGCAGAACCGTCAACATAATAGAGTCAGCGAACAGGTTGGGCTCAAAACTGACAGTCCTTTCCTTGGACGCCCACAAGGCATTCGACATGCTCGACTGGGGCTACGTGGAGGAAATCCTACGACATTTCGGCTTTGGCCCAAACTTCGTAAAATGGGTCTTAGCCATCTATCGAAACCCCTCTACGACCCTGCGCATAAACGGAGCCAAATCCGGCAGAATAAACATAACCAGAGGCACGAGACAAGGCTGTCCACTCTCCCCACTTATCTTTGCCCTATCAATGGAGCCATTCGCGGACAGGGTCTGACGAGATCCATCAATACAAGGCCGTACGATTAAGGAAGAATCCTACAAAATCGCCCTTTACGCTGACGATGTGCTCCTCACACTCACCCGACCTGCAGAATCAATAAGAGCCCTATGGCAAACCCTGGAAGAATTCTGTGCAGCCTCAGGGTTCACAATAAATATCTCCAAATCGGTGGCACTGGGCATCAACATCCCAAGTAAGCTCAAAGCCTCTCTGGAAGCCGAGTTTCGGATCCCCTGGGCAAGAAGCAGCATCAGTTACTTAGGAGTTCAGCTACCCAACAAAACTGATAAGTTGTACAAGGCGAACTTCCGGATACTCTTCGGGGACCTGAAAAAAGACATTGGACGATGGAGAAAACAAGAAATGTCATGGTTCGGCCGTATCACGGCGATAAAAATGAATCTAACCCCACGGCTGCTATACTTCGCACTAGCCTTGCCTGTGGTAATCCGGGAAAAGGCCCTACGAAAGCTGCAGGGAGAAATAGTGAACTTCGTCTGGGAAGGAAAGAAATCACGCATCCCGAAACGCATCATGCTCTGAAGTGCCGCCTTGGGGGGACTACGGTTCCCAGACGTGGAGAGGTACTGCCTTGCAGCCCAATTAGCCCCAGCTTTCGCCTGGAAGCTCCCTGTCAACCGCCCCGATGGTTACAACTGGAAGAAGACTGGAGTAAGGCCCCGATTGAATCTCTTCCCCACCGCAAAGAAACCAAGGAGACCCAAGCCCTGGGCCCCCTACCAGCAACAAGAAATACGGTGGCGAGCTGGAAAAAGGCAGCCCGCCGGTGGCAATGCAGAAGCACAATGGGACCCCTGACACCAATCTGGGACAATCCAGACTTCTCCCCGGGAATCTCGCCAAACCTGTTCACGGAGTGGAGAACGGGGAGCTTAGTGACTATGTCAGACTTCTTCGAGAATGGCCTCCCGTTAAACTTCGAGGAGTGTAAAGCAAAATTCAAGATTCAGGAACCTAAAAGGTTCCGCTATACGCAACTGAGGCATTGGTTATCGAACCAGCAGGTCAGGAAACAGGGCAGTAGAGAACTAACGGCATTAGAACTCACTCTCTCTGCAACCCCTCCGAGAGGGAAAATCTCCAAACTGTACAAAATGCTAGACAGAACGGACTCCACCAGAAAAGAACCTTATATGTTGAAATGGGAAGAGGATCTCGGAAAGACAATTGAACCTGAGGAATGGCTCCATATCTGGGCCCGCGCACATAAAAGTTCAAAATGTGTGACAAACAAAGAAAATGCCTTCAAAGTCTGCTACAGGTGGTACCAGACCCCTGTAATCCTAAACAAATGCAATTCAGCGATCCCGGCTCAGTGCTGGAGGGGCTGCCCAGACCGCGGAACCCTTTTCCAACTCTTCTGGACTTGTCCGAAAGTCACCCGATTCTGGAAGAACATCTTGGAACAAATCAAAGCAATCACAGGGCTCACCATCCCCTGGGATCCAGGAATCGTGCTGTTAGGGGTGACGGGAGACGGCCAATTCCCCCTCATGGGCTGTCTGGCGGACCTCTGTTCCCACTTGCTCACAGCCGCTAGATTCACCATCGCCAGACTCTGGAAAAACCCGGAGGGCCCGTCCACACAAATGTGGTGGTCCAAATGCTGGGAGATTGTTGCTGCTGAGAAAGTCATGGCTATCAGATTAGACAATAAGCCTAAATTCGAGCGCATATGGGCCCCCTTTCTGGACTACGTGCAACAATTCCCTGGGGTGGCAAGACAGACCCCGGCACTGCGCTGGATGGAAACCCAGGACTGAGGAGAACGGAACAGAAGCCAGGCCCGAAGGGTTGAAAAGCCCCTGCATAGCTCTGAGTCGATAAAAACTGTCCAAGCTAGACGTTCCAGCCTTGAAGGGCTGACATCAAAGAAACCCATCCCAAACCCAGCCAAAGAGTCACCCCGAACCTGGGACACTACCCCAATGTTGAACTAAGCAGTCTTCTGTTCCTAACATGTATACAGCTCCTGTTCCCCCTCCCCCCTTTTCAGTTGTTATTAATAATTTTGTTTCGAAGGAAAGGTGCGATCTGCGAACTCTGTTATATCCAGAGCTGTTTTCTTCTCTTAAATGCTATAACAAGCGCGCAATGTATGTAACATTTTAAATCTGTATGGCTTGTTAGGCCAAAACCAATAAAAATAATGTTGGAAAAAAAAATCCCTTTGCATTGTCCACAAGGCTTTCTGGGGCCTGGGTCCAAAATACCTTCAACTATCCCTCCGTAAATACCTCCCCTCTCGAGCCCTTCGCTCCTCTACCTCTAACTCCCTCAGGGTCGGTCGTTTTTCAAAGATACGAGCTGGAGGTAGATCTGTCTTCGGCCGGGGCCTCCCTTTGGAACTGCCTCCCTGCCACCTTGAAACTTGAGGAGAACCATCTACGGTTCCGGAAGCTCCTCAAGACCTTCCTCTTCGCTTCTGCCTTTGCCCCGCTTCTCCCCTGCTGATCTGTTTTATCCCTCGGAACTGTCCACCTGGCCACCCTCTGTCCTTCGGGCCCAGGTACCTGCTTACCCTGCCATCCTCCTGCACTGCCCCTGGGCCACCCCTTGCACTGGGGCCTGTATCTGTACCCATATGGTTCCCCACCCACTTTTCTTCTGCACTTATCAGATACTCCCTATCTGACTAACCTAGCACTTTTGCCTCTTACATGCTGCACTACCACCGCTAACACTCTATTTAATTGTGTATTTACTTACTATTTATTTTGTTTCTCTCCTATGCTCTGCACTTTCCCCCTTTTTCCCTTCCCCATGCACTTTCCCCCTATTCCTCTTCCCCTTGCACTCGGGTGTTCTCAATGTCACTTGGCCTAGTAAGATCGTTGTTTTTGCTTCTCCCCTGTTCCCCTCCCCTCTCCTGGTCACGCTCTGAAACACTTGTGTACGAGCGCGATATAAATAAAATATCATATCATATCATAACAGCGAGATGTACACACAGCGCCCCTAATGGTAAAATAGTACAAGTGCACATGTGTTAGAATGCAACAGCGAGATGTACACACAGCGCCCCTAATGGTGAAATGGCACCAGTGCACACACGTTGGAATGCAACAGCGAGATGTACACACAGCGCCCTCTAATGGTGAAATAGTACCAGTGCACATGTGTTAGAATGCAACAGCGAGATGTACACACAGCACCCCTAATGGTGAAATAGTACCAGTCCACGCATGTTACACTGCAACAGCGAGATGTACACACAGCGCCCCTAATGGTAAAATAGTACCAGTGCACATGTGTTAGAATGCAACAGCGAGATGTACACACAGCGCCCCCTAATGGTAAAATAGTACCAGTGCACACATGTTAGAATGCAACAGTGAGATGTACACACAGCGCCCCCCTAATGGTGAAATAGTACCAGTGCACATGTGTTACAATGCAACAATGAGATGTACACACAGCGCCCCCTAATGGTAAAATAGTACCAGTGCACACACGTTAGAATGCAGTGGCAAGACTAATAAATGAGAGAAATTGGTTTTGCACACTGGTCACTCGCCACGTTTTTAATGAAGTAGCTATGCCTTCCATGACCTAACTAGATTATGCGCCTGCAGGCACCAACGTGCATCGAGATGGGAGGACAGGATGTGTGATCCAAGGTTCGTGTATCGAGATGGGAGGACAGGATGAACGGTCCAAGGTTCGTGTATCGAGATGGGAGGACAAGATGAACGGTCCAAGGTTCGTGTATCGAGATGGGAGGACAGGATGAACGGTCTAAGGTTCGTGTATCGAGATGGGAGGACAGGATGAACGGTGCAAGGTTCGTGTATCGAGATGGGAGGACAGGATGAACGGTGCAAGGTTCGTGTATCGAGATGGGAGGACAGGATGAACGGTCCAAGGTTCGTGTATCGAGATGGGAGGACAGGATGAATGGTGCAAGGTTTGTGCATCGAGATGGGAGGACAGGATGAACGGTGCAAGGTTCGTGTATCGAGATGGGAGGACAGGATGAACGGTGCAAGGTTCGTGTATCGAGATGGGAGGACAGGATGAACGGTGCAAGGTTCGTGTATCGAGATGGGAGGACAGGATGAACGGTCTAAGGTTCGTGCATCGAGATGGGAGGACAGGATGAATGGTGCAAGGTTTGTGCATCGAGATGGGAGGACAGGATGAACGGTGCAAGGTTTGTGTATCGAGATGGGAGGACAGGATGAACGGTCCAAGGTTCGTGCATCGAGATGGGAGGACAGGATGAACGGTCCAAGGTTTGTGTATCGAGATGGGAGGTTCGTGTATCGAGATGGGAGGACAGGATGAACGGTGCAAGGTTCGGAAACTGTCTGGGGCTCTTGGGGCTCTTGGGGCCTGGCATGGGAAAAGGACAAGGAAGTATTCTTGTTCTTTCCAAAGCTAGATTTCAATCTCTCCCCTTACATCAAACACTAATTGGGCTGCATGAGTAAGAATTGACCAATGGCACAACACTTTTGTTACATTGTCAGTATATTGATGTGCCAACCAACAAGAAGTTACCCCGATGATCTTCGGCAAGTGATGCCGCATCAAGTAGGATGGACCTGGGCGGGGTTGGACATTAGGTGTTGACCAACGGTAGATTCCAATGTATAGGGCTATATAGGGGTTTAGATTATAGCGAATAATCGTTACGTTAGAATGTTGTGTTGTATGATGATGTAAATGTTATGGGTTTTTGGTTTATATCCCCTGGCTTGATGGGGGCGTTTTGAGAATGTCTTGGTAGCTTCTTCTGGCCGTGCTCCTTGGTCCGCTTCATTATTTTGGATCATTGGCTGATCCTGGGAGCATTATTGCAATACTTATCTGCCTCTCCCTGTCCCCTGTTTCTGTCCCCCATAGTCCAAATACAATAGCAAGCTCTCGCCAAGCGACACTGACTCCCCAGCAGCACCCGTGCCCCCCTGCAAGCCATGCCAAAGGCAGCAGCCAGACTAATCCTACACCTACTGAAATATTCACACATCAACCCAGCTCTCGCCCAGCCACACTGACTCCCCAGCAGCATCCTTGCCCCCCTGCAAGCCATGCCAAAGGCAGCAGCCAGACTCATCCTCCCCCTACTGAATATTTACACGTCTCCCCAGCTCTCACCAAGCCACATTGACTCCACAGCAGCATCCGTGCCCACCAGCAAGCCATTCCAAATGCAGCAGCCAGACTCATCCTCCACCCACTGAAATATGTACACATCTCCCCAGCTCTCGCCCAGCCTACTCAATCCATAGCAGCATCCTTGCCCCCTGCAAGCCATACCAAAGGCAGCAGTTACTCATCCTCCAACCACTGAAATATTCACACATCAACCCAGCTCTCGCCCAGCCACACTGACTCCCCAGCAGCATCCATGCCCCCCTGCCAGCCATACCAAAGGCAGCAGCCAGACTCATCCTACACCTACTGAAATATTCACACATCTCCCCAGCTCTCACCCAGTCACACTGTCTCCCCAGCAGCATCCTTGCCCCCCTGCAAGCCATACCAAAGGCAGCAGCCAGACCCATTCTCCACCTATTTAAATATTCACACATAACCCCAGCTCTCACCCAGCCTACTCAATCCATAGCAGCATCCTTGCCCCCTGCAAGCAATACCAAAGGCAGCAGCCAGACTCATCCTCCGCCCACTGAAATATTCACACATCAACCCAGCTCTCGCCCAGCCACACTGACTCCCCAGCAGCATCTGTGCCCCCCTGCAAGCCATACCAAAGGCAGCAGCCAGACTCATCCTCCAACCACTGAAATATTCACACTTCTCCCCAGCTCTCGCCCAGCCACACTGACAAAGGCAGAAGCCAGACTCATCCTCCAACTACTGAAATATTCACACATCATCCCAGCTCTCACCAAGCGAAACTGACTCCCCAGCAGCATCCATGCCCCCCTGCAAGCCATACCAAAGGCAGCAGCCAGACTCATCCTCGACCTCCTGAAATATTCACACGTCTCCCCAGCTCTCGCACAGCCACACTGACTCCTCAGCAGCATCCCTGCCCCCCAGCAAGCCATACCAAAGGCAGCAGCCAGACTCATCCTCCACCCACTGAAATATTCACACATCTCCCCAGCTCTCGCCAAGCGACACTGACTCGCCAGCTGCATCTGTGCCCCCCTTCAAGCGGTACCAAAGGCAGCAGCCAGACTCATCCTTCAACCACTAAAATATTCACACATAACGCCAGCTCTCACCTAGCCACATTGACTCCCCTGCAGCATCTGTGCCCCCCTGCAAGCCATACCAAAGGCAGCAGCCAGAGTAAACCTCCAACCACTGAAATATTCACACATCTCCCCAGCTCTCGCCAAGCCACACTGACTCCCCAGCAGCATCCGTGCCCCCTGCAAGCCATACCAAAGGCAGCAGCCAGACTCATCCTACACCTACTGAAATATTCACACATCAACCCAGCTCTCACCAAGCTACACTGACTCCCAAAAAGTATCCTTGCCCCCCTGCAAGCCATACCAAAGGCAGCAGTCAGACTCATCCTCCACCCACTGAAATATTCACACATCTCGCCAAGCAACACTGACTCCCCAGCAGCATCCTTGCCCCCTACAAGCCATACCAAAGGCAGCAGCCAGACTCATCCTCCAACCACTGAAATATTCACACATCTCCCCAGCTCTCAGCTAGCCACACTGACTCCCCAGCAGCATCCGTGCCCCCTAGCAAGCCATACCAAAGGCAGCAGCCAGACTCATACTCCATCTACTGAAATAATCACACATCTCCCCAGCTCTCGCCCAGCCTACTCAATCCATAGCAGCATCCTTGCCCCCTGCAAGCCATACCAAAGGCAGCAGCTACTCATCCTACACCTACTGAAATATTCACACACCTCCCTAGCTCTCGCCAAGCCACACTGAATCCCCAGCAGCATCCCTGCCCCCCTGCAAGCCATACCAAAGGTAGCAGCCCGACTCATCCTACACCTACTGAAATATGCACACATCTCCCCAGCTCTCACCTAGCCACACTGACTCCCCAGCAGCATCCGTGCCCCCCAGCAAGCCATACCAAAGGCAGCAGCCAGACTCCTACTCCATCTACTGAAATAATCACACATCTCCCCAGCTCTCGCCCAGCCTACTCAATCCATAGCAGCATCCTTGCCCCCTGCAAGCCATACCAAAGGCAGCAGCTACTCATCCTACACCTACTGAAATATTCACACACCTCCCTAGCTCTCGCCAAGCCACACTGAATCCCCAGCAGCATCCCTGCCCCCCTGCAAGCCATACCAAAGGTAGCAGCCCGACTCATCCTACACCTACTGAAATATGCACACATCTCCCCAGCTCTCACCTAGCCACACTGGCTCCTCAGCAGCATCCGTGCCCCCCAGCAAGCCATACCAAAGGCAGCAGCCAGACTCATCCTCCACCTACTGAAATATTCACACCTCTCCCCAGCTCTCGCACAGCCACACTGACTCCCCAGCAGCATCCCTGCTCCCCAGCAAGCCATACCAAAGGCAGCAGCCAGACTCATCCTCCACCCACTGAAATATTCACACATCTCCCCAGCTCTCGCCCTGCCTACTCAATCCATAGCAGCATCCTTGCCCCCTGCAAGCCATACCAAAGGCAGAAGCCAGACTCATCCTCCAACCACTGAAATATTCACACATCTACCCAGCTCTCGCCAAGCCACACTGACTCCCCAGCAACATCCGTGCCCCCTGCAAGCCATACCAAAGGCAGCAGCTACTCATCCTCCAACCACTGAAATATTTACACATAACCCCAGCTCTCACCTAGCCACACTGACTCCCCAGCAACATCTGTGCCCCCTGCAAGCCATACCAAAGGCAGCAGCCAGACTCATCCTCCACCTACTGAAATATTCACACATCTCCCCAGCTCTCGCCAAGCCACACTTACTCCCCTGCAGCATCTGTGCCCCCTGCAAGCCATACCAAAGGCAGCAGCCAGACTCATCCTCCACCTACTGAAATATTCACACATCTCCCCAGATCTCACCCAGCCACACTGACTCCCCAGCAGAATCCTTGCCCCCCTGCAAGCCATACCAAAAGCAGCAGCCAGACTCATCCTCCACCCACTGAAATATTCACACATCTCCCCAGCTCTCGCCAAGCGACACTGACTCCCCAGCAGCATCCTTGCCCCCTGCAAGCCATACCAAAGGCAGCAGCCAGACTCATCCTCCACCTACTGAAATATTCACACATCTCCCCAGCTCTCAGCTAGCCACACTGACTCCCCAGCAGCATCTGTGCCCCCTAGCAAGCCATACCAAAGGCAGCAGCCAGGCTCATCTTCCACCCACTGAAGTATTCACACATCTCCCCAGCTCTCGCCCAGCCTACTCAATCCATAGCAGCATCCTTGCCCCCTGCAAGCCATACCAAAGGCAGCAGCCAGACTCATCCTCCAACCACTGAAATATTCACACATCTACCCAGCTCTCGCCAAGCCACACTGACTCCCCAGCAGCATCTGTGCCCCCTGCAAGCCATACCAAAGGCAGCAGCCAGACTCATCCTACACTTACTGAAATATACACACATCAACCCAGCTCTCACCCAGCCACACTGACTCCCCAGCAGCATCTGTGCCCCCCTGCAACCCATACCAAATGCAGCAGCCAGACTCATCCTACACCTACTGAAATATTCACACATCTCCCCAGCTCTCGCCAAGCGACACTGACTCCCCAGCAGCATCCCTGCAAGCCATACCAATGGCAGCTTCCAGACTCATCCTCCACCCACTGAAATGTTCACACATCTCCCCAGCTCTCGCCAAGCGACACTGGCTCCCCAGCAGCATCTCTGCCCCCCTGCAAGCCATACCAAAGGCAGCAGCCAGACTCATCCTCCAACCACTAAAATATTCACACATAACCCCAGCTCTCACCTAGCCACATTGACTCCCTAGCTGCATCCATGCCCCCCCTGCAAGCCATAGCAAAGGCAGTAGCCAGACTCATCCTCCACCCACTGAAATATTTAGACATTTCCCCAGCTCTCGCCCAGCCTACTCAATCCATAGCAGCATCCTTGCCCCCTGCAAGCCATACCAAAGGCAGCAGCTACTCATCCTCCAACCACTGAAATATTCACACATCTCCCCAACTCTCGCCAAGCGACACTGACTCACCAGCAGCATCTTTGCCCCCTACAAGCCATACCAAAGGCAGCAGCCAGACTCATCCTCCACCTACTGAAATATTCACACATCTCCCCAGCTCTCGCCAAGCGACACTGACTCCCCAGCAGCATCCCTGCCCCCTGCAAGCGGTACCAAAGGCAGCAGCCAGACTCATCCTCCACCCACTGAAACATTCACACATCTCCACAGCTCTCGCCAAGCCACACTGACCCCCCCCTTCAACCTGCGTGCCCCCTGCAAGCCACACCAAAGGCAGCAGCCAGACTCATACTCCAACCACTGAAATATTTATACATCTCCCCAGCTCTCGCCCAGCCTACACAATCCATAGCAGCATCCTTGCCCCCTGCAAGCCACACCAAAGGCAGCAGCCAGACTCATCCTCCACGTACTGAAATATTCACACATCTCCCCAGCTCTCACCTAGCCACACTGACTCCCCAGCAGCATCCCTGCCCCCTGCAAGCGGTACCAAAGGCAGCAGCCAGACTCATCCTCCACCCACTGAAACATTCACACATCTCCACAGCTCTCGCCAAGCCACACTGACCCCCCCCTTCAACCTGCGTGCCCCCTGCAAGCCACACCAAAGGCAGCAGCCAGACTCATCCTCCACCTACTGAAATATTCACACATCAACCCAGCTCTCACCAAGCCTACTCAATACATAGCAGCATCCTTTCCCCCTGCAAGCCATACCAAAGGCAGCAGCCAGACTCATCCTCCAACCACTGAAATATTCACACATAACCCCAGCTCTCACCTAGCCACATTGACGCCCCAGCAGCATCGGTCCCCCCTGCAAGCCATACCAAAGGCAGCAGCCAGACTCATACTCCACCTACTGAAATATTCACACATTTCCCCAGCTCTCAGCTAGCCACACTGACTCCCCAGCAGCATCCATGCCCCCCTGCAAGCCATACCAAAGGCAGCAGCCAGACTCCTCCTCCACCCACTGAAATATTCACACCTCTCCCCAGCTCTCACCCAGCCACACTGACTCCCCAGCAGAATCCTTGCCCCCCTGCAAGCCATACCAAAGGCAGCAGCTACTCATCCTCCAACCACTGAAACATTTACACATAACCCCAGCTCTCACCTAGCCACACTGACTCCCCAGCAGCATCATCCATGCCCGCTGCAAGCCATACCAAAGGCAGCACCCAGACTCATCCTACACCTACTGAAATATTCACACATCTCCCCAGCTCTCGCCAAGCAACACTGACTCCCCAGCAGCATCCCTGCCCCACTGCAAGCCATACCAAAGGCAGCAGCCAGACTCATCCTCGACCTCCTGAAATATTCACACATCTCCCCAGCTCTCACCCAGCCACACTGACTCCCCAGCAACATCCGTGCCCCCTGCAAGCCATTCCAAATGCAGCAGCCAGAATCATCCTCCACCCACTGAAATATTTACACATCTCCCCAGCTCTCGCCCAGCCACACTGACTCCCCAGCAACATCCGTGCCCCCTGCAAGCCATTCCAAATGCAGCAGCCAGAATCATCCTCCACCCACTGAAATATTCACACATAACCCCAGCTCTCGCACAGCCACACTGACTCCCCAGCAGCATCCGTGCCCCCTGCAAGCCATTCCAAATGCAGCAGCCAGAATCATCCTCCACCCACTGAAATATTTACACATCTCCCCAGCTCTCGCCCAGCCTACTCAATCCATAGCAGCATCCTTGCCCCCTGCAAGCCATACCAAAGGCAGCAGCCAGACTCATCCTCCACCTACTGAAATATTCACACATCTCCCCAGCTCTCAGCTAGCCACACTGACTCCCCAGCAGCATCCGTTCCCCCTTGCAAGCCATACCAAAGGCAGCAGCCAGACTCATCCTCCACCTACTGAAATATTCACACATCTCCCCAGCTCTCAGCTAGCCACACTGACTCCCCAGCCGCATCCGTGCCCCCTAGCAAGCCATACCAAAGGCAGCAGCCAGACTCATCCTCCACCTACTGAAATATTCACACATCTCCCCAGCTCTCACCTAGCCACACTGACTCCCCAGCAGCATCCCTGCCCCCCAGCAAGCCATACCAAAGGCAGCAGCCAGACTCATCCTCCAACCACTGAAATATTTATATATCTCCCCAGCTCTCGCCCAGCCTACTCAATCCATAGCAGCATCCTTGCCCCCTGCAAGCCATACCAAAGGCAGCAGCTACTCATCCTCCAACCACTGAAATATTTATACATCTCCCCAGCTCTCGCCCAGCCTACTCAATCCATAGCAGCATCCTTGCCCCCTGCAAGCCACACCAAAGGCAGCAGCCAGACTCATCCTCCAGGTACTGAAATATTCACACATCTCCCCAGCTCTCACCTAGCCACACTGACTCCCCAGCAGCATCCTTGCCCCTCTGTAAGCCATACCAAAGGCAGCAGCCAGACTCATCCTCCACCCACTGAAATATTCACACACACCTCCCCAGCTTTCGCCAAGCCACACTGAATCCCCAGCAGCATCCCTGCCCCCCTGCAAGCCATAGCAAAGGTAGCAGCCAGACTCATCCTACACCTACTGAAATATTCACACATAACCCCAGCTCTCAGCTAGCCACACTGACTCCCCAGCAGCATCCGTGCCCCCCAGCATGCCATACCAAAGGCAGCAGCCAGACTCGTCCTCCAACCACTGAAATATTCACACATAACCCCAGCTCTCACCTAGCCACATTGACGCCCCAGCAGCATCGGTCCCCCCTGCAAGCCATACCAAAGGCAGCAGCCAGACTCATCCTCCACCCACTTAAATATTTACACATTTCACCAGCTCTCGCCAAGCGAGACTGACCCCCCTTCAACCTGCGTGCCCCCTGCAAGCCATACCAAAAGCAGCAGCCAGACTCATCCTCCACCTACTGAAATATTCACACATCAACCCAGCTCTCACCCAGCCACACTGACTCCCTAGCAACATCTGTGTCCCCTGCAAGCCATACCAAAGGCAGCAGCCAGAATCATCCTACACCTACTGAAATATACACACATCAACCCAGCTCTCACCAAGCTACACTGACTCCCAAAAAGCATCCTTGCCCCCTGCAAGCCATACCAAAGGCAGCAGCCAGACTCATCCTCCACCTACTGAAATATTCACACATCTCCCCAGCTCTCGCCCAGCCACACTGATTCCCCAGCAACATCTGTGCCCCCTGCAAGCCATTCCAAATGCAGCAGCCAGAATCATCCTCCACCCACTGAAATATTCATACATCTCCCCAGTTCTCGCCCAGTCTACTCAATCCATAGCAGCATCCTTGCCCCCTGCAAGTCATACCAAAGGCAGCAGCCAGACTCATCCTACACCTACTGAAATATTCACACATCAACCCAGCTCTCACCAAGCTACACTGACTCCCCAGCAGCATCCTTGCCCCCCTTCAAGCCATACCAAAGGCAGCAGCCAGACTCATCCTCCACCCACTGAAATATTCACACATCAACCCAGCTCTCGCCCAGCCACACTTATTCCCCTGCAGCATCTGTGCCCCCCTGCAAGCCATACCAAAGGCAGCAGCCAGACTCATCCTCCACCTACTGAAATATTCACACATCTCCCCAGCTCTCACCAAGCGACACTGACTCCCCAGCAGCATCCCTGCACCCCTGCAAGCCATACCAAAGGCAGTAGCCAGACTCATACTCCACCTACTGAAATATTCACACATCTCCCCAGCTCTTGCCCAACCTACTCAATCCATAGCAGCATCCTTGCCCCCTGCAAGCCATACCAAAGGCAGCAGAGACTCATCCTCCAACCACTGAAATATTTATACATCTCCCCAGCTCTCGCCCAGCCTACTCAATCCATAGCAGCATCCTTGCCCCCTGCAAGCCATACCAAAGGAAGCAGCCAGACTCATCCTACACCTACTGAAATATTCACACATCTCCCCAGCTCTCGCCAAGAGACACTGACTCCCCAGCAGCATCCCTGCCCCACTGCAAGCCATACCAAAGGCAGAAGCCAGACTCGTACTCCTTCTACTGAAATATCCACACATCTCCCCAGCGCTCACCCAGCCACACTGACTCCCCAGCAACATCCTTGCCCCCCTGCAAGCCATTCCAAAGGCAGCAGCCAGACTCATACTCCACCTACTGGAATATTCACACATCAACCCAGGTCTCGCACAGCGACACTGACTCCCCAGCAGCATCCGTGCCCCCCTGCAAGCCATACCAAAGGCAGAAGCCAGACTCATACTCCACCTACTGGAATATTCACACATCTCCCCAGCTCTCACCTAGCCACACTGACTCCCAAGCAGCATCCATGCCCCCCTGCAAGCCATACCAAAGGCAGCAGCCAGACTCATCCTCCACCTACTGAAATATTCACACATCTCCCCAGCTCTCACCTAGCCACACTGACTCCCCAGCAGCATCCTTGCCCCCTGCAAGCCATTCCAAATGCAGCAGCCAGAATCATCCTCCACCCACTGAAATATTTACACATCTCCCCAGCTCTCGCCCAACCTACTCAATCCATAGCAGCATCCTTGCCCCCTGCAAGCCATACCAAAGGCAGCAGCCAGACTCATCCTCCACACACTGAAATATTCACACATCAACCCAGCTCTCCCCCAGCCACACTGACTCCACAGCAGCATCTGTGCCCCCCTGCAAGCCATACCAAAGGCAGCAGCCAGACTCATCCTCCACCCACTGAAATATTCACACATCTCCCCAGCTCTCACCCAGCCACACTGACTCCCCAGCAACATCCGTGCCACCTGCAAGCCATTCCAAATGCAGCAGCCAGAATCATCCTCCACCCACTGACATATTTACACATCTCCCCAGCGCTCACCCCAACCTACTCAATCCATAGCAGCATCCTTGCCCCCTGCAAGCCATACCAAAGGCAGCAGAGACTCATCCTCCAACCACTGAAATATTTATACATCTCCCCAGCTCTCGCCCAGCCTACTCAATCCATAGCAGCATCCTTGCCCCCTGCAAGCCATACCAAAGGCAGCAGCCAGACTCATCCCCCACCTACTGAAATATTCACACATCTCCCCAGCTCTCACCTAGCCACACTGACTCCCCAACAGCATCCATGCCCCCCTGCAAGCCATACCAAAGGCAGCAGCCAGACTCATCCTACACCTACTGAAATATTCACACATCTCCCCAGCTCTCGCCAAGAGACACTGACTCCCCAGCAGCATCCCTGCCCCACTGCAAGCCATACCAAAGGCAGAAGCCAGACTCGTACTCCTTCTACTGAAATATCCACACATCTCCCAGGCGCTCACCCAGCCACACTGACTCCCCAGCAACATCCGTGCCCCCTGCAAGCCAAACCAAAGGCAGCAGCCAGACTCATCCTCGACCTCCTGAAATATTCACACATCTCCCCAGCTTTCGCCAAGCCACACTGACTCCCCAGCAGCATCCGTGCTCCCTGCACGCCATACCAAGGCAGCAGCCAGACTCATCCTACACCTACTGAAATATTCACACATCAACCCAGCTCTCACCAAGCTACACTGACTCCCAAAAAGCATCCTTGCCCCCCTGCAAGCCATACCAAAGGCAGCAGCCAGACTCATCCTCCACCCACTGAAATGTTCACACATCTCCCCAGCTCTTGCCAAGCCACACTGACTCCCCTGCAGCATCTGTGCCCCCCTGCAAGCCATACCAAAGGCAGCAGCCAGACTCATCCTCCACCTTCTGAAATATTCACACATCTCCCCAGCTCTCGCCAAACGACACTGACTCCCCAGCAGCATCCCTGCACCCCTGCAAGCCATACCAAAGGCACCAGCCAGACTCATAATCCACCTACTGAAATATTCACACATCTCCCCAGCTCTCGCCAAGCCACACTTAATCCCCTGCAGCATCTGTGCCCCCCTGCAAGCCATACCAAAGGCAGCAGCCAGACTCATAATCCACCTACTGAAATATTCACACATCTCCCCAGCTCTTGCCAAGCGACACTGACTCCCCAGCAGCATCCTTGCCCACTGCAAGCCATACCAAAGGCAGCAGCTACTCATCCTCCAACCACTAAAATATTCACACATAACCCCAGCTCTCACCTAGCCACTAAAATATTCACACATAACCCCAGCTCTCACCTAGCCACACTGACTCCCCTGCAGCATCTGTGCCCCCTGCAAGCCATAGCAAAGGCAGCAGCCAGACTCATCCTCCACCTACTGAAATATTCACACATCTCCCCAGCTCTCAGCTAGCCACACTGACTCCCCAGCAGCATCCGTGCCCCCTAGCAAGCCATACCAAAGGCAGCAGCCAGACTCATCCTCCACCTACTGAAATATTCACACATCTCCCCAGCTCTCACCTAGCCACACTGACTCCCCAGCAGCATCCCTGCCCCCCAGCAAGCCATACCAAAGGCAGCAGCCAGAGTCATCCTCCAACCACTGAAATAATTACACATCTCCCCAGCTCTCGCCCAGCCTACTCAATCCATAGCAGCATCCTTGCCCCCTGCAAGCCATACCAAAGGCAGCAGCTACTCATCCTCCAACCACTGAAATATTTATACATCTCCCCAGCTCTCGCCCAGCCTACTCAATCCATTGCAGCATCCTTGCCCCCTGCAAGCCACACCAAAGGCAGCAGCCAGACTCATCCTCCACGTACTGAAATATTCACACACACCTCCCCAGCTTTCGCCAAGCCACACTGAATCCCCAGCAGCATCCTTGCCCCTCTGTAAGCCATACCAAAGGCAGCAGCCAGACTCATCCTCCACCCACTGAAATATTCACACACACCTCCCCAGCTTTCGCCAAGCCACACTGAATCCCCAGCAGCATCCCTGCCCCCCTGCAAGCCATAGCAAAGGTAGCAGCCAGACTCATCCTACACCTACTGAAATATTCACACATCTCCCCAGCTCTCAGCTAGCCACACTGACTCCCCAGCAGCATCGGTCCCCCCTGCAAGCCATACCAAAGGCAGCAGCCAGACTCATCCTCCACCCACTTAAATATTTACACATCTCCCCTGCTCTCGCCCAGCCTACTCAATACATAGCAGCATCCTTTCCCCCTGCAAGCCATACCAAAGGCAGCAGCCAGACTCATTCTCCAACCACTGGAATATTCACACATCTCCCCAGCTTTCACCCAGCCACATTGACGCCCCAGCAGCATCCTTGCCCCTCTGTAAGCCATACCAAAGGCAGCAGCCAGACTCATCCTCCACCCACTGAAATATTCACACACACATCCCCAGCTCTCGCCAAGCCACACTGAATCCCCAGCAGCATCCCTGCCCCCCTGCAAGCCATACCAAAGGTAGCAGCCAGACTCATCCTACACCTACTGAAATATTCACACATCTCCCCAGCTCTCAGCTAGCCACACTGACTCCCCAGCAGCATCCGTGCCCCCCAGCATGCCATACCAAAGGCAGCAGCCAGACTCGTCCTCCAACCACTGAAATATTCACACATAACCCCAGCTCTCACCTAGCCACATTGACGCCCCAGCAGCATCGGTCCCCCCTGCAAGCCATACCAAAGGCAGCAGCCAGACTCATCCTCCACCCACTTAAATATTTACACATCTCCCCTGCTCTCGCCCAGCCTACTCAATACATAGCAGCATCCTTGCCCCCTGCAAGCCATACCAAAGGCAGCAGCCAGACTCATCCTCCAACAACTGAAATATTCACACATAACCCCAGCTCTCGCACAGCCACACTGACTCCCCAGCAGCATATGTGCCCCCCCCTGCAAGCCATACCAAAGGCAGCAGCCAGACTCATCCTCCAACCACTGAAATATTCACACATCTCCCCAGCTCTCGCCAAGCGACACTGACTCCCCAGCAGCATCCTTGCCCCCCTGCAAGCCATACCAAAGGCAGCAGCCAGACTCATCCTCCAACCACTGAAATATTCACACATAAACCAAGCTCTCACCTAGCCACATTGACGCCCCAGCAGCATCGGTCCCCCCTGCAAGCCATACCAAAGGCAGCAGCCAGACTCATCCTCCACCCACAGAAATATTCACACATCTCCCCAGCTCTCGCCAAGCCACACTGATTCCCCAGCAGCATCCATGCCCCCCTGCAAGCCATACCATAGGCAGCAGCCAGTCTCATCCTACACCTACTGAAATATTCACACAAAATATTCACACATCTCCCCAGCTCCCGCCAAGCGACACCGACTCCCCAGCAGCATCCTTGCCCCCTGCAAGCCATACCAAAGGCAGCAGCCAGACTCCTCCTCCACCTACTGAAATATTCACACATCTCGCCTGGTCTCAGCTAGCCACACCGACTCCCCAGCAGCATCCCTGCCCCCCTGCAAGCCATACCATAGGCAGCAGCCAGACTCATCCTCCAACTACTGGAATATTCACACATCTCCCCAGCTCTCGCCAAGCGACACTGACTCCCCAGCAGCATCCTTGCCCCCCTTCAAGCCATACCAAAGGCAGCAGCCAGACTCATCCTCCACCCACTGAAATATTCACACATCAACCCAGCTCTCGCCCAGCCACACTTACTCCCCTGCAGCATCTGTGCCCCCCTGCAAGCCATACCAAAGGCAGCAGCCAGACTCATCCTCCACCCACTGAAATATTTACACATCTCCCCAGCTCTCGCCCAACCTACTCATTCCATAGCAGCATCCTTGCCCCCTGCAAGCCATACCAAAGGCAGCAGAGACTCATCCTCCAACCACTGAAATATTTATACATCTCCCCAGCTCTCGCCCAGCCTACTCAATCCATAGCAGCATCCTTGCCCCCTGCAAGCCATACCAAAGGCAGCAGCCAGACTCATCCTCCACCTACTGAAATATTCACACATCTCCCCAGCTCTCACCTAGCCACACTGACTCCCCAACAGCATCCATGCCCCCCTGCAAGCCACACCAAAGGCAGCAGCCAGACTCATCCTACACCTACTGAAATATTCACACATCTCCCCAGCTCTCACCCAGCCACACTGACTCCCCAGCAGCATCCTTGCCCCCCTGCAAGCCATACCAAAGGCAGCAGCCAGACTCATCCTCCACCTACTGAAATATTCACACATCTCCCCAGCTCTCACCTAGCCACACTGACTCCCCAGCAGCATCCTTGCCCCCTGCAAGCCATTCCAAATGCAGCAGCCAGAATCATCCTCCACCCACTGAAACATTTACACATCTCCCCAGCTCTCGCCCAACCTACTCAATCCATAGCAGCATCCTTGCCCCCTGCAAGCCATACCAAAGGCAGCAGCCAGACTCATCCTCCACCTACTGAAATATTCACACATCTCCCCAGCTCTCGCCAAGAGACACTGACTCCCCAGCAGCATCCCTGCCCCACTGCAAGCCATAACAAAGGCAGAAGCCAGACTCGTACTCCTTCTACTGAAATATCCACATATCTCCCCAGCGCTCACCCAGCCACACTGACTCCCCAGCAACATCCGTGCCCCCTGCAAGCCATTCCAAAGGCAGCGGCCAGACTCATCCTACACCTACTGAAATATTCACACATCTCCCCAGCTCTCGCCAAGCGACACTGACTCCCCAGCAGCATCCCTGCCCCACTGCAAGCCATACCAAAGGCAGAAGCCAGACTCGTACTCCTTCTACTGAAATATTCACACATCTCCCCAGCGCTCACCCAGCCACACTGACTCCCCAGCAACATCCGTGCCCCCTGCAAGCCATTCCAAAGGCAGCAGCCAGAATCATCCTCCACCCACTGAAATATTCACACATCTCCCCAGCGCTCACCTAGCCCACTCAATCCATAGCAGCATCCTTGCCCCCTGCAAGCCATACCAAAGGCAGCAGCCAGAATCATCCTCCATCTACTGAAATATTCACACATAACCCCAGCTCTCGCCAAGCCACACTGACTCCTCAGCAGCATCCCTGCCCCCCTGCAAGCCATACCAAAGGCAGCAGCCAGACTCATCCTCCAACTACTGAAATATTCACACATCAACCCAGCTCTCACCAAGCGACACTGACTCCCAAAAAGCATCCTTGCCCCCCTGCAAGCCATACCAAAGGCAGCAGCCAGACTCATCCTCCACCCACTGAAATGTTCACACATCTCCCCAGCTCTTGCCAAGCCACACTGACTCCCCTGCAGCATCTGTGCCCCCCTGCAAGCCATACCAAAGGCAGCAGCCAGACTCATCTTCCACCTTCTGAAATATTCACACATCTCCCCAGCTCTCGCCAAGCGACACTGACTCCCCAGCAGCATCCCTGCACCCCTGCAAGCCATACCAAAGGCACCAGCCAGACTCATAATCCACCTACTGAAATATTCACACATCTCCCCAGCTCTCGCCAAGCCACACTTAATCCCCTGCAGCATCTGTGTCCCCCTGCAAGCCATACCAAAGGCAGCAGCCAGACTCATAATCCACCTACTGAAATATTCACACATCTCCCCAGCTCTTGCCAAGCGACACTGACTCCCCAGCAGCATCCTTGCCCCCTGCAAGCCATACCAAAGGCAGCAGCCAGACTCATACTCCACCTACTGGAATATTCACACGTCTCCCCAGCTCTCACCCAGCCACACTGACTCCCCAGCAGCATCTGTGCCCCCTGCAAGCCATACCAAAGGCAGCAGCCAGAATCATCCTCCATCTACTGAAATATTCACACATAACCCCAGCTCTCACCCAGCCACACTGACTCCCCAGCAACATCCGTGCCCCCTGCAAGCCATACCAAAGGCAGCAGCCAGACTCATCCTCCACCTACTGAAATATTCACACATCAACCCAGCTCTCACCCAGCCTACTCAATCCATAGCAGCATCCTTGCCCCCTGCAAGCCATACCAAAGGCAGCAGCCAGAGTCATCCTCCAACCACTGAAATAATTACACATCTCCCCAGCTCTCGCCCAGCCTACTCAATCCATAGCAGCATCCTTCCCCCCTGCAAGCCATACCAAAGGCAGCAGCCAGACTCATCCTCCACCCACTGAAATGTTCACACATCTCCCCAGCTCTCGCCCAGCCACACTGACTCCCCAGCAGCATCTGTGCCCCCTGCAAGCCATACCAAAGGCAGCAGCCAGAATCATCCTCCATCTACTGAAATATTCACACATAACCCCAGCTCTCGCATAGCCACACTGACTCCCCAGCAGCATCCCTGCCCCCCAGCAAGCCATACCAAAGGCAGCAGCCAGACTCATCCTCCACCCATTGAAATATTCACACATCAACCCAGCTCTCGCCCAGCCACACTGACTCCCCAGCAACATCTGTGACCCCTGCAAGCCATACCAAAGGCAGCAGCCAGACTCATCCTCTACCCACTGAAATATTCACACATCTCCCCAGCTCTCGCCAAGCGCCTCTGACTCCCCAGCAGCATCCCTGCCCCCTGCAATCCATACCAAAGGCAGCAGCTACTCATCCTCCAACCACTGAAATATTTACACATAACCCCAGCTCTCACCCAGCCACACTGTCTCCCCAGCAACATCTGTGCCCCCTGCAAGCCATTCCAAATGCAGCAGCCAGAATCATCCTCCACCCACTGAAATATTCATACATCTCCCCAGTTCTCGCCCAGTCTACTCAATCCATAGCAGCATCCTTGCCCCCTGCAAGCCATACCAAAGGCAGCAGCCAGACTCATCCTACACCTACTGAAATATTCACACATCAACCCAGCTCTCACCAAGCTACACTGACTCCCAAAAAGCATCCTTGCCCCCCTGCAAGCCATACCAAAGGCAGCAGCCAGACTCATCCTCCACCCACTGAAATGTTCACACATCTCCCCAGCTCTTGCCAAGCCACACTGACTCCCCTGCAGCATCTGTGCCCCCCTGCAAGCCATACCAAAGGCAGCAGCCAGACTCATCCTCCAACTACTGGAATATTCACACATCTCCCCAGCTCTCGCCAAGCAACACTGACTCCCCAGCAGCATCCTTGCCCCCCTTCAAGCCATACCAAAGGCAGCAGCCAGACTCATCCTCCACCCACTGAAATATTCACACATCAACCCAGCTCTCGCCCAGCCACACTTACTCCCCTGCAGCATCTGTGCCCCCCTGCAAGCCATACCAAAGGCAGTAGCCAGACTCATACTCCACCTACTGAAATATTCACACATCTCCCCAGCTCTTGCCAAGCGACACTGACTCCCCAGCAGCATCCTTGCCCCCTTGCAAGCCATACCAAAGGCAGCAGTCAGACTCATCCTCCAACTACTGGAATATTCACACATCTCCCCAGCTCTCGCCAAGCGACACTGACTCCCCAGCAGCATCCTTGCCCCCCTGCAAGCCATACCAAAGGCAGCAGCCAGACTCATCCTCCACCTACTGAAATATTCACACATCATCCCAGCTCTCGCACAGCGACACTGACTCCCCAGCAGCATCCGTGCCCCCCTGCAAGCCATACCAAAGGCAGCAGCCAGACTCATACTCCACCTACTGGAATATTCACACATCTCCCCAGCTCTCACCCAGCCACACTGACTCCCCAGCAGCATCCTTGCCCCCCTGCAAGCCATACCAAAGGCAGCAGCCAGACTCATCCTCCAACCACTGAAATATTCACACATAAACCAAGCTCTCACCTAGCCACATTGACGCCCCAGCAGCATCGGTCCCCCCTGCAAGCCATACCAAAGGCAGCAGCCAGACTCATCCTCCACCTTCTGAAATATTCACACATCTCCCCAGCTCTCGCCAAGCGACACTGACTCCCCAGCAGCATCACTGCACCCCTGCAAGCCATACCAAAGGCACCAGCCAGACTCATAATCCACCTACTGAAATATTCACACATCTCCCCAGCTCTCGCCAAGCCACACTTAATCCCCTGCAGCATCTGTGCCCCCCTGCAAGCCATACCAAAGGCAGCAGCCAGACTCATAATCCACCTACTGAAATATTCACACATCTCCCCAGCTCTTGCCAAGCGACACTGACTCCCCAGCAGCATCCTTGCCCCCTGCAAGCCATACCAAAGGCAGCAGCCAGACTCATACTCCACCTACTGGAATATTCACACGTCTCCCCAGCTCTCACCCAGCCACACTGACTCCCCAGCAGCATCTGTGCCCCCTGCAAGCCATACCAAAGGCAGCAGCCAGAATCATCCTCCATCTACTGAAATATTCACACATAACCCCAGCTCTCGCACAGCCAACTCAATCCATAGCAGTATCCTTGCCCCCTGCAAGCCATACCAAAGGCAGCAGCTACTCATCCTCCAACCACTGAAATATTCACACATCAACCCAGCTCTCGCACAGCGACACTGACTCCCCAGCAGCATCCGTGCCCCCCTGCAAGCCATACCAAAGGCAGCAGCCAGACTCATACTCCACCTACTGGAATATTCACTCATCTCCCCAGCTCTCACCCAGCCACACTGACTCCCCAGCAGCATCCTTGCCCCCCTGCAAGCCATACCAAAGGCAGCAGCCAGACTCATCCTCCACCTACTGAAATATTCACACATCTCCCCAGCTCTCACCTAGCCACACTGACTCCCCAGCAGCATCCTTGCCCCCTGCAAGCCATTCCAAATGCAGCAGCCAGAATCATCCTCCACCCACTGAAACATTTACACATCTCCCCAGCTCTCGCCCAACCTACTCAATCCATAGCAGCATCCTTGCCCCCTGCAAGCCATACCAAAGGCAGCAGCCAGACTCATCCTCCACCTACTGAAATATTCACACATCTCCCCAGCTCTCGCCAAGAGACACTGACTCCCCAGCAGCATCCCTGCCCCACTGCAAGCCATACCAAAGGCAGAAGCCAGACTCGTACTCCTTCTACTGAAATATCCACACATCTCCCCAGCGCTCACCCAGCCACACTGACTCCCCAGCAACATCCGTGCCCCCTGCAAGCCATTCCAAAGGCAGCGGCCAGACTCATCCTACACCTACTGAAATATTCACACATCTCCCCAGCTCTCGCCAAGCGACACTGACTCCCCAGCAGCATCCCTGCCCCACTGCAAGCCATACCAAAGCAGAAGCCAGACTCGTACTCCTTCTACTGAAATATTCACACATCTCCCCAGCGCTCACCCAGCCACACTGACTCCCCAGCAACATCCGTGCCCCCCTGCAAGCCATACCAAAGGCAGCAGCCAGACTCGTCCTCGACCTCCTGAAATATTCACACGTCTCCCCAGCTCTCGCCCAGCCCACTCAATCCATAGCAGCATCCTTGCCCCCTGCAAGCCAAACCAAAGGCAGCAGCCAGACTCATCCTCGACCTCCTGAAATATTCACACATCTCCCCAGCTTTCGCCAAGCCACACTGACTCCCCAGCAGCATCCGTGCCCCCTGCACGCCATACCAAGGCAGCAGCCAGACTCATCCTACACCTACTGAAATATTCACACATCAACCCAGCTCTCACCAAGCTACACTGACTCCCAAAAAGCATCCTTGCCCCCCTGCAAGCCATACCAAAGGCAGCAGCCAGACTCATCCTCCACCCACTGAAATGTTCACACATCTCCCCAGCTCTTGCCAAGCCACACTGACTCCCCTGCAGCATCTGTGCCCCCCTGCAAGCCATACCAAAGGCAGCAGCCAGACTCATCCTCCACCTTCTGAAATATTCACACATCTCCCCAGCTCTCGCCAAGCGACACTGACTCCCCAGCAGCATCCCTGCACCCCTGCAAGCCATACCAAAGGCACCAGCCAGACTCATAATCCACCTACTGAAATATTCACACATCTCCCCAGCTCTCGCCAAGCCACACTTAATCCCCTGCAGCATCTGTGCCCCCCTGCAAGCCATACCAAAGGCAGCAGCCAGACTCATAACCCACCTACTGAAATATTCACACATCTCCCCAGCTCTTGCCAAGCGACACTGACTCCCCAGCAGCATCCTTGCCCCCTGCAAGCCATACCAAAGGCAGCAGCCAGACTCATACTCCACCTACTGGAATATTCACACGTCTCCCCAGCTCTCACCCAGCCACACTGACTCCCCAGCAGCATCTGTGCCCCCTGCAAGCCATACCAAAGGCAGCAGCCAGAATCATCCTCCATCTACTGAAATATTCACACATAACCCCAGCTCTCGCACAGCCAACTCAATCCATAGCAGTATCCTTGCCCCCTGCAAGCCATACCAAAGGCAGCAGCTACTCATCCTCCAACCACTGAAATATTTACACATAACCCCAGCTCTCACCCAGCCACACTGACTCCCCAACAGCATCCATGCCCCCCTGCAAGCCATACCAAAGGCAGCAGCCAGACTCATCCTACACCTACTGAAATATTCACACATCTCCCCAGCTCTCGCCAAGAGACACTGACTCCCCAGCAGCATCCCTGCCCCACTGCAAGCCATACCAAAGGCAGAAGCCAGACTCGTACTCCTTCTACTGAAATATCCACACATCTCCCCAGCGCTCACCCAGCCACACTGACTCCCCAGCAACATCCTTGCCCCCCTGCAAGCCATTCCAAAGGCAGCAGCCAGACTCATCCTCCACCTACTGAAATATTCACACATCAACCCAGCTCTCGCACAGCGACACTGACTCCCCAGCAGCATCCGTGCCCCCCTGCAAGCCATACCAAAGGCAGCAGCCAGACTCATACTCCACCTACTGGAATATTCACTCATCTCCCCAGCTCTCACCCAGCCACACTGACTCCCCAGCAGCATCCTTGCCCCCCTGCAAGCCATACCAAAGGCAGCAGCCAGACTCATCCTCCACCTACTGAAATATTCACACATCTCCCCAGCTCTCACCTAGCCACACTGACTCCCCAGCAGCATCCTTGCCCCCTGCAAGCCATTCCAAATGCAGCAGCCAGAATCATCCTCCACCCACTGAAACATTTACACATCTCCCCAGCTCTCGCCCAACCTACTCAATCCATAGCAGCATCCTTGCCCCCTGCAAGCCATACCAAAGGCAGCAGCCAGACTCATCCTCCACCTACTGAAATATTCACACATCTCCCCAGCTCTCGCCAAGAGACACTGACTCCCCAGCAGCATCCCTGCCCCACTGCAAGCCATACCAAAGGCAGAAGCCAGACTCGTACTCCTTCTACTGAAATATCCACACATCTCCCCAGCGCTCACCCAGCCACACTGACTCCCCAGCAACATCCGTGCCCCCTGCAAGCCATTCCAAAGGCAGCGGCCAGACTCATCCTACACCTACTGAAATATTCACACATCTCCCCAGCTCTCGCCAAGCGACACTGACTCCCCAGCAGCATCCCTGCCCCACTGCAAGCCATACCAAAGGCAGAAGCCAGACTCGTACTCCTTCTACTGAAATATTCACACATCTCCCCAGCGCTCACCCAGCCACACTGACTCCCCAGCAACATCCGTGCCCCCCTGCAAGCCATACCAAAGGCAGCAGCCAGACTCGTCCTCGACCTCCTGAAATATTCACACGTCTCCCCAGCTCTCGCCCAGCCCACTCAATCCATAGCAGCATCCTTGCCCCCTGCAAGCCAAACCAAAGGCAGCAGCCAGACTCATCCTCGACCTCCTGAAATATTCACACATCTCCCCAGCTTTCGCCAAGCCACACTGACTCCCCAGCAGCATCCGTGCCCCCTGCACGCCATACCAAGGCAGCAGCCAGACTCATCCTACACCTACTGAAATATTCACACATCAACCCAGCTCTCACCAAGCTACACTGACTCCCAAAAAGCATCCTTGCCCCCCTGCAAGCCATACCAAAGGCAGCAGCCAGACTCATCCTCCACCCACTGAAATGTTCACACATCTCCCCAGCTCTTGCCAAGCCACACTGACTCCCCTGCAGCATCTGTGCCCCCCTGCAAGCCATACCAAAGGCAGCAGCCAGACTCATCCTCCACCTTCTGAAATATTCACACATCTCCCCAGCTCTCGCCAAGCGACACTGACTCCCCAGCAGCATCCCTGCACCCCTGCAAGCCATACCAAAGGCACCAGCCAGACTCATAATCCACCTACTGAAATATTCACACATCTCCCCAGCTCTCGCCAAGCCACACTTAATCCCCTGCAGCATCTGTGTCCCCCTGCAAGCCATACCAAAGGCAGCAGCCAGACTCATACTCCAACCACTGAAATATTTATACATCTCCCCAGCTCTCGCCCAGCCTACACAATCCATAGCAGCATCCTTGCCCCCTGCAAGCCACACCAAAGGCAGCAGCCAGACTCATCCTCCACGTACTGAAATATTCACACATCTCCCAAGCTCTCACCTAGCCACACTGACTCCCCAGCAGCATCCCTGCCCCCCTGCAAGCGGTACCAAAGGCAGCAGCCAGACTCATCCTCCACCCACTGAAACATTCACACATCTCCACAGCTCTCGCCAAGCCACACTGACCCCCCCTTCAACCTGCGTGCCCCCTGCAAGCCACACCAAAGGCAGCAGCCAGACTCATCCTCCACCTACTGAAATATTCACACATCAACCCAGCTCTCACCAAGCCTACTCAATACATAGCAGCATCCTTTCCCCCTGCAAGCCATACCAAAGGCAGCAGCCAGACTCATCCTCCAACCACTGAAATATTCACACATAACCCCAGCTCTCACCTAGCCACATTGACGCCCCAGCAGCATCGGTCCCCCCTGCAAGCCATACCAAAGGCAGCAGCCAGACTCATACTCCACCTACTGGAATATTCACACATCTCCCCAACTCTGGCCAAGTGACACTGACTCCCCAGCAGCATCCTTGCCCCCCTGCAAGCCATACCAAAGGCAGCAGCCAGACTCATCCTCCACCTACTGAAATATTCACACATCTGCCCAGCTCTCACCCAGCCACACTGACTCCCCAGCAGCATCTGTGCCCCCCCTGCAAGCCATACCAAAGGCAGCAGCCAGACTCATCCCCCAACCACTGAAATATTCACACATAACCCCAGCTCCCACCTAGCCACATTGACGCCCCAGCAGCATCGGTCCCCCCTGCAAGCCATACCAAAGGCAGCAGCCAGACTCATACTCCACCTACTGGAATATTCACACATCTCCCCAACTCTGGCCAAGTGACACTGACTCCCCAGCAGCATCCTTGCCCCCCTGCAAGCCATACCAAAGGCAGCAGCCAGACTCATCCTCCACCTACTGAAATATTCACACATCTCCCCAGCTCTCAGCTAGCCACACTGACTCCCCAGCAGCATCCATGCCCCCCTGCAAGCCATACCAAAGGCAGCAGCCAGACTCCTCCTCCACCCACTGAAATATTCACACCTCTCCCCAGCTCTCACCCAGCCACACTGACTCCCCAGCAGAATCCTTGCCCCCCTGCAAGCCATACCAAAGGCAGCAGCTACTCATCCTCCAACCACTGAAACATTTACACATAACCCCAGCTCTCACCTAGCCACACTGACTCCCCAGCAGCATCCATGCCCGCTGCAAGCCATACCAAAGGCAGCACCCAGACTCATCCTACACCTACTGAAATATTCACACATCTCCCCAGCTCTCGCCAAGCGACACTGACTCCCCAACAGCATCCCTGCCCCACTGCAAGCCATACCAAAGGCAGCAGCCAGACTCATCCTCGACCTCCTGAAATATTCACACATCTCCCCAGCTCTCACCCAGCCACACTGACTCCCCAGCAACATCCGTGCCCCCTGCAAGCCATTCCAAATGCAGCAGCCAGAATCATCCTCCACCCACTGAAATATTTACACATCTCCCCAGCTCTCGCCCAGCCTACTCAATCCATAGCAGCATCCTTGCCCCCTGCAAGCCATACCAAAGGCAGCAGCTACTCATCCTCCAACCACTGAAATATTTATACATCTCCCCAGCTCTCGCCCAGCCTACTCAATCCATAGCAGCATCCTTGCCCCCTGCAAGCCACACCAAAGGCAGCAGCCAGACTCATCCTCCACGTACTGAAATATTCACACATCTCCCCAGCTCTCACCTAGCCGCACTGACTCCCCAGCAGCATCCTTGCCCCTCTGTAAGCCATACCAAAGGCAGCAGCCAGACTCATCCTCCACCCACTGAAATATTCACACACACCTCCCCAGCTTTCGCCAAGCCACACTGAATCCCCAGCAGCATCCCTGCCCCCCTGCAAGCCATAGCAAAGGTAGCAGCCAGACTCATCCTACACCTACTGAAATATTCACACATCTCCCCAGCTCTCAGCTAGCCACACTGACTCCCCAGCAGCATCCGTGCCCCCCAGCATGCCATACCAAAGGCAGCAGCCAGACTCGTCCTCCAACCACTGAAATATTCACACATAACCCCAGCTCTCACCTAGCCACATTGACGCCCCAGCAGCATCGGTCCCCCCTGCAAGCCATACCAAAGGCAGCAGCCAGACTCATCCTCCACCCACTTAAATATTTACACATCTCACCAGCTCTCGCCAAGCGAGACTGACCCCCCTTCAACCTGCGTGCCCCCTGCAAGCCATACCAAAAGCAGCAGCCAGACTCATCCTCCACCTACTGAAATATTCACACATCAACCCAGCTCTCACCCAGCCACACTGACTCCCTAGCAACATCTGTGTCCCCTGCAAGCCATACCAAAGGCAGCAGCCAGAATCATCCTACACCTACTGAAATATACACACATCAACCCAGCTCTCACCAAGCTACACTGACTCCCAAAAAGCATCCTTGCCCCCTGCAAGCCATACCAAAGGCAGCAGCCAGACTCATCCTCCACCTACTGAAATATTCACACATCTCCCCAGCTCTCGCCCAGCCACACTGATTCCCCAGCAACATCTGTGCCCCCTGCAAGCCATTCCAAATGCAGCAGCCAGAATCATCCTCCAACCACTGAAATATTTATACATCTCCCCAGCTCTCGCCCAGCCTACTCAATCCATAGCAGCATCCTTGCCCCCTGCAAGTCATACCAAAGGCAGCAGCCAGACTCATCCTCCACCCACTGAAACATTTACACATCTCCCCAGCTCTCGCCCAACCTACTCAATCCATAGCAGCATCCTTGCCCCCTGCAAGCCATACCAAAGGCAGCAGCCAGACTCATCCTCCACCTACTGAAATATTCACACATCTCCCCAGCTCTCGCCAAGAGACACTGACTCCCCAGCAGCATCCCTGCCCCACTGCAAGCCATACCAAAGGCAGAAGCCAGACTCGTACTCCTTCTACTGAAATATCCACACATCTCCCCAGCGCTCACCCAGCCACACTGACTCCCCAGCAACATCCGTGCCCCCTGCAAGCCATTCCAAAGGCAGCGGCCAGACTCATCCTACACCTACTGAAATATTCACACATCTCCCCAGCTCTCGCCAAGCGACACTGACTCCCCAGCAGCATCCCTGCCCCACTGCAAGCCATACCAAAGGCAGAAGCCAGACTCGTACTCCTTCTACTGAAATATTCACACATCTCCCCAGCGCTCACCCAGCCACACTGACTCCCCAGCAACATCCGTGCCCCCCTGCAAGCCATACCAAAGGCAGCAGCCAGACTCGTCCTCGACCTCCTGAAATATTCACACGTCTCCCCAGCTCTCGCCCAGCCCACTCAATCCATAGCAGCATCCTTGCCCCCTGCAAGCCAAACCAAAGGCAGCAGCCAGACTCATCCTCGACCTCCTGAAATATTCACACATCTCCCCAGCTTTCGCCAAGCCACACTGACTCCCCAGCAGCATCCGTGCCCCCTGCACGCCATACCAAGGCAGCAGCCAGACTCATCCTACACCTACTGAAATATTCACACATCTCCCCAGCTCTTGCCAAGCCACACTGACTCCCCAGCAGCATCGGTCCCCCCTGCAAGCCATACCAAAGGCAGCAGCCAGACTCATACTCCACCTACTGGAATATTCACACATCTCCCCAACTCTGGCCAAGTGACACTGACTCCCCAGCAGCATCCTTGCCCCCCTGCAAGCCATACCAAAGGCAGCAGCCAGACTCATCCTCCACCTACTGAAATATTCACACATCTCCCCAGCTCTCAGCTAGCCACACTGACTCCCCAGCAGCATCCATGCCCCCCTGCAAGTCATACCAAAGGCAGCAGCCAGACTCCTCCTCCACCCACTGAAATATTCACACCTCTCCCCAGCTCTCACCCAGCCACACTGACTCCCCAGCAGAATCCTTGCCCCCCTGCAAGCCATACCAAAGGCAGCAGCTACTCATCCTCCAACCACTGAAACATTTACACATAACCCCAGCTCTCACCTAGCCACACTGACTCCCCAGCAGCATCCATGCCCGCTGCAAGCCATACCAAAGGCAGCACCCAGACTCATCCTACACCTACTGAAATATTCACACATCTCCCCAGCTCTCGCCAAGCGACACTGACTCCCCAGCAGCATCCCTGCCCCACTGCAAGCCATACCAAAGGCAGCAGCCAGACTCATCCTCGACCTCCTGAAATATTCACACATCTCCCCAGCTCTCACCCAGCCACACTGACTCCCCAGCAACATCCGTGCCCCCTGCAAGCCATTCCAAATGCAGCAGCCAGAATCATCCTCCACCCACTGAAATATTTACACATCTCCCCAGCTCTCGCCCAGCCTACTCAATCCATAGCAGCATCCTTGCCCCCTGCAAGCCATACCAAAGGCAGCAGCCAGACTCATCCTCCCCCTACTGAAATATTCACACATCTCCCCAGCTCTCAGCTAGCCACACTGACTCCCCAGCAGCATCCGTTCCCCCTTGCAAGCCATACCAAAGGCAGCAGCCAGACTCATCCTCCACCTACTGAAATATTCACATATCTCCCCAGCTCTCACCTAGCCACACTGACTCCCCAGCAGCATCTGTGCCCCCCTGCAAGCGGTACCAAAGGCAGCAGCCAGACTCATCCTCCACCCACTGAAATATTCACACATCTCTCCAGCTCTCACCTAGCCACACTGACTCCCCTGCAGCATCTGTACCCCCTGCAAGCCATAGCAAAGGCAGCAGCCAGACTCATCCTCCACCTACTGAAATATTCACACATCTCCCCAGCTCTCAGCTAGCCACACTGACTCCCCAGCAGCATCCGTGCCCCCTAGCAAGCCATACCAAAGGCAGCAGCCAGACTCATCCTCCACCTACTGAAATATTCACACATCTCCCCAGCTCTCACCTAGCCACACTGACTCCCCAGCAGCATCCCTGCCCCCCAGCAAGCCATACCAAAGGCAGCAGCCAGACTCATCCTCCAACCACTGAAATATGTATACATCTCCCCAGCTCTCGCCCAGCCTACTCAATCCATAGCAGCATCCTTGCCCCCTGCAAGCCATACCAAAGGCAGCAGCTACTCATCCTCCAACCACTGAAATATTTATACATCTCCCCAGCTCTCGCCCAGCCTACTCAACCCATAGCAGCATCCTTGCCCCCTGCAAGCCACACCAAAGGCAGCAGCCAGACTCATCCTCCACCCACTGAAACATTTACACATCTCCCCAGCTCTCGCCCAACCTACTCAATCCATAGCAGCATCCTTGCCCCCTGCAAGCCATACCAAAGGCAGCAGCCAGACTCATCCTCCACCTACTGAAATATTCACACATCTCCCCAGCTCTCGCCAAGAGACACTGACTCCCCAGCAGCATCCCTGCCCCACTGCAAGCCATACCAAAGGCAGAAGCCAGACTCGTACTCCTTCTACTGAAATATCCACACATCTCCCCAGCGCTCACCCAGCCACACTGACTCCCCAGCAACATCCGTAGCCCCTGCAAGCCATACCAAAGGCAGCAGCTACTCATCCTCCAACCACTGAAATATTTATACATCTCCCCAGCTCTCGCCCAGCCTACTCAATCCATAGCAGCATCCTTGCCCCCTGCAAGTCATACCAAAGGCAGCAGCCAGACTCATCCTACACCTACTGAAATATTCACACATCAACCCAGCTCTCACCAAGCTACACTGACTCCCCAGCAGCATCCTTGCCCCCCTTCAAGCCATACCAAAGGCAGCAGCCAGACTCATCCTCCACCCACTGAAATATTCACACATCAACCCAGCTCTCGCCCAGCCACACTTACTCCCCTGCAGCATCTGTGCCCCCCTGCAAGCCATACCAAAGGCAGCAGCCAGACTCATCCTCCACCTACTGAAATATTCACACATCTCCCCAGCTCTCACCAAGCGACACTGACTCCCCAGCAGCATCCCTGCACCCCTGCAAGCCATACCAAAGGCAGCAGAGACTCATCCTCCAACCACTGAAATATTTATACATCTCCCCAGCTCTCGCCCAGCCTACTCAATCCATAGCAGCATCCTTGCCCCCTGCAAGCCATACCAAAGGCAGCAGCCAGACTCATCCTCCACCTACTGAAATATTCACACATCTCCCCAGCTCTCACCTAGCCACACTGACTCCCCAACAGCATCCATGCCCCCCTGCAAGCCATACCAAAGGCAGCAGCCAGACTCATCCTACACCTACTGAAATATTCACACATCTCCCCAGCTCTCGCCAAGAGACACTGACTCCCCAGCAGCATCCCTGCCCCACTGCAAGCCATACCAAAGGCAGAAGCCAGACTCGTACTCCTTCTACTGAAATATCCACACATCTCCCCAGCGCTCACCCAGCCACACTGACTCCCCAGCAACATCCTTGCCCCCCTGCAAGCCATTCCAAAGGCAGCAGCCAGACTCATACTCCACCTACTGGAATATTCACACATCAACCCAGGTCTCGCACAGCGACACTGACTCCCCAGCAGCATCCGTGCCCCCCTGCAAGCCATACCAAAGGCAGCAGCCAGACTCATACTCCACCTACTGGAATATTCACACATCTCCCCAGCTCTCACCTAGCCGCACTGACTCCCAAGCAGCATCCATGCCCCCCTGCAAGCCATACCAAAGGCAGCAGCCAGACTCATCCTCCACCTACTGAAATATTCACACATCTCCCCAGCTCTCACCTAGCCACACTGACTCCCCAGCAGCATCCTTGCCCCCTGCAAGCCATTCCAAATGCAGCAGCCAGAATCATCCTCCACCCACTGAAATATTTACACATCTCCCCAGCTCTCGCCCAACCTACTCAATCCATAGCAGCATCCTTGCCCCCTGCAAGCCATACCAAAGGCAGCAGCCAGACTCATCCTCCACACACTGAAATATTCACACATCAACCCAGCTCTCCCCCAGCCACACTGACTCCACAGCAGCATCTGTGCCCCCCTGCAAGCCATACCAAAGGCAGCAGCCAGACTCATCCTCCACCCACTGAAATATTCACACATCTCCCCAGCTCTCACCCAGCCACACTGACTCCGCAGCAACATCCGTGCCACCTGCAAGCCATTCCAAATGCAGCAGCCAGAATCATCCTCCACCCACTGACATATTTACACATCTCCCCAGCGCTCACCCCAACCTACTCAATCCATAGCAGCATCCTTGCCCCTTGCAAGCCATACCAAAGGCAGCAGAGACTCATCCTCCAACCACTGAAATATTTATACATCTCCCCAGCTCTCGCCCAGCCTACTCAATCCATAGCAGCATCCTTGCCCCCTGCAAGCCATACCAAAGGCAGCAGCCAGACTCATCCTCCACCTACTGAAATATTCACACATCTCCCCAGCTCTCACCTAGCCACACTGACTCCCCAACAGCATCCATGCCCCCTGCAAGCCATACCAAAGGCAGCAGCCAGACTCATCCTACACCTACTGAAATATTCACACATCTCCCCAGCTCTCGCCAAGAGACACTGACTCCCCAGCAGCATCCCTGCCCCACTGCAAGCCATACCAAAGGCAGAAGCCAGACTCGTACTCCTTCTACTGAAATATCCACACATCTCCCCAGCGCTCACCCAGCCACACTGACTCCCCAGCAACATCCGTGCCCCCTGCAAGCCAAACCAAAGGCAGCAGCCAGACTCATCCTCGACCTCCTGAAATATTCACACATCTCCCCAGCTTTGGCCAAGCCACACTGACTCCCCAGCAGCATCCGTGCTCCCTGCACGCCATACCAAGGCAGCAGCCAGACTCATCCTACACCTACTGAAATATTCACACATCAACCCAGCTCTCACCAAGCTACACTGACTCCCAAAAAGCATCCTTGCCCCCCTGCAAGCCATACCAAAGGCAGCAGCCAGACTCATCCTCCACCCACTGAAATGTTCACACATCTCCCCAGCTCTTGCCAAGCCACACTGACTCCCCTGCAGCATCTGTGCCCCCCTGCAAGCCATACCAAAGGCAGCAGCCAGACTCACCCTCCACCTTCTGAAATATTCACACATCTCCCCAGCTCTCGCCAAGCGACACTGACTCCCCAGCAGCATCCCTGCACCCCTGCAAGCCATACCAAAGGCACCAGCCAGACTCATAATCCACCTACTGAAATATTCACACATCTCCCCAGCTCTCGCCAAGCCACACTTAATCCCCTGCAGCATCTGTGCCCCCCTGCAAGCCATACCAAAGGCAGCAGCCAGACTCATAATCCACCTACTGAAATATTCACACATCTCCCCAGCTCTTGCCAAGCGACACTGACTCCCCAGCAGCATCCTTGCCCACTGCAAGCCATACCAAAGGCAGCAGCTACTCATCCTCCAACCACTGAAATATTTACACATAACCCCAGCTCTCACCCAGCCACACTGACTCCCCAGCAGCATCCGTTCCCCCTTGCAAGCCATACCAAAGGCAGCAGCCAGACTCATCCTCCACCTACTGAAACATTCACATATCTCCCCAGCTCTCACCTAGCCACACTGACTCCCCAGCAGCATCTGTGCCCCCCTGCAAGCGGTACCAAAGGCAGCAGCCAGACTCATCCTCCAACCACTAAAATATTCACACATAACCCCAGCTCTCACCTAGCCACACTGACTCCCCTGCAGCATCTGTGCCCCCTGCAAGCCATAGCAAAGGCAGCAGCCAGACTCATCCTCCACCTACTGAAATATTCACACATCTCCCCAGCTCTCAGCTAGCCACACTGACTCCCCAGCAGCATCCGTGCCCCCTAGCAAGCCATACCAAAGGCAGCAGCCAGACTCATCCTCCACCTACTGAAATATTCACACATCTCCCCAGCTCTCACCTAGCCACACTGACTCCCCAGCAGCATACCTGCCCCCCAGCAAGCCATACCAAAGGCAGCAGCCAGAGTCATCCTCCAACCACTGAAATAATTACACATCTCCCCAGCTCTCGCCCAGCCTACTCAATCCATAGCAGCATCCTTGCCCCCTGCAAGCCATACCAAAGGCAGCAGCTACTCATCCTCCAACCACTGAAATATGTATACATCTCCCCAGCTCTCGCCCAGCCTACTCAATCCATTGCAGCATCCTTGCCCCCTGCAAGCCACACCAAAGGCAGCAGCCAGACTCATCCTCCACGTACTGAAATATTCACACATCTCCCCAGCTCTCACCTAGCCACACTGACTCCCCAGCAGCATCCTTGCCCCTCTGTAAGCCATACCAAAGGCAGCAGCCAGACTCATCCTCCACCCACTGAAATATTCACACACACCTCCCCAGCTTTCGCCAAGCCACACTGAATCCCCAGCAGCATCCCTGCCCCCCTGCAAGCCATAGCAAAGGTAGCAGCCAGACTCATCCTACACCTACTGAAATATTCACACATCTCCCCAGCTCTCAGCTAGCCACACTGACTCCCCAGCAGCATCGGTCCCCCCTGCAAGCCATACCAAAGGCAGCAGCCAGACTCATCCTCCACCCACTTAAATATTTACACATCTCCCCTGCTCTCGCCCAGCCTACTCAATACATAGCAGCATCCTTTCCCCCTGCAAGCCATACCAAAGGCAGCAGCCAGACTCATTCTCCAACCACTGGAATATTCACACATCTCCCCAGCTTTCACCCAGCCACATTGACGCCCCAGCAGCATCCTTGCCCCTCTGTAAGCCATACCAAAGGCAGCAGCCAGACTCATCCTCCACCCACTGAAATATTCACACACACATCCCCAGCTCTCGCCAAGCCACACTGAATCCCCAGCAGCATCCCTGCCCCCCTGCAAGCCATACCAAAGGTAGCAGCCAGACTCATCCTACACCTACTGAAATATTCACACATCTCCCCAGCTCTCAGCTAGCCACACTGACTCCCCAGCAGCATCCGTGCCCCCCAGCATGCCATACCAAAGGCAGCAGCCAGACTCATCCTCCACCTACTGAAATATTCACACATCTCCCCAGCTCTCGCCAAGCGACACTGACTCCCCTGCAGCATCCTTTCCCCCTGCAAGCCATACCAAAGGCAGCAGCCAGACTCGTCCTCCAACCACTGAAATATTCACACATAACCCCAGCTCTCACCTAGCCACATTGACGCCCCAGAAGCATCCGTCCCCCCTGCAAGCCATACCAAAGGCAGCAGCCAGACTCATCCTCCACCCACTTAAATATTTACACATCTCCGCTGCTCTCGCCCAGCCTACTCAATACATAGCAGCATCCTTGCCCCCTGCAAGCCATACCAAAGGCAGCAGCCAGACTCATCCTCCAACAACTGAAATATTCACACATAACCCCAGCTCTCGCACAGCCACACTGACTCCCCAGCAGCATCTGTGCCCCCCTGCAAGCCATACCAAAGGCAGCAGCCAGACTCATCCTCCAACCACTGAAATATTCACACATCTCCCCAGCTCTCGCCAAGCGACACTGACTCCCCAGCAGCATCCTTGCCCCCCTGCAAGCCATACCAAAATCAGCAGCCAGACTCATCCTCCAACCACTGAAATATTCACACATAAACCAAGCTCTCACCTAGCCACATTGACGCCCCAGCAGCATCGGTCCCCCCTGCAAGCCATACCAAAGGCAGCAGCCAGACTCATCCTCCACCCACAGAAATATTCACACATCTCCCCAGCTCTCGCCAAGCCACACTGATTCCCCAGCAGCATCCATGCCCCCCTGCAAGCCATACCATAGGCAGCAGCCAGTCTCATCCTACACCTACTGAAATATTCACACAAAATATTCACACATCTCCCCAGCTCCCGCCAAGCGACACCGACTCCCCAGCAGCATCCTTGCCCCCTGCAAGCCATACCAAAGGCAGCAGCCAGACTCCTCCTCCACCTACTGAAATATTCACACATCTCGCCTGGTCTCAGCTAGCCACACCGACTCCCCAGCAGCATCCTTGCCCCCTGCAAGCCATACCAAAGGCAGCATCCAGACTCATCCTATACCTACTGAAATATTCACACATCAACCCAGCTCTCACCAAGCTACACTGACTCCCAAAAAGCATCCTTGCCCCCATGCAATCCATACCAAAGGCAGCAGCCAGACTCATCCTCCACACACTGAAATATTCACACATCAACCCAGCTCTCGACCAGCCACACTGACTCCCCAGCAGCATCCCTGCCCCCCTGCAAGCCATACCATAGGCAGCAGCCAGACTCATCCTCCAACTACTGGAATATTCACACATCTCCCCAGCTCTCGCCAAGCGACACTGACTCCCCTGCAGCATCTGTGCCCCCCTGCAAGCCATACCAAAGGCAGCAGCCAGACTCATCCTCCACCTACTGAAATATTCACACATCTCCCTAGCTCTCACCAAGCGACACTGACTCCCCAGCAGCATCCCTGCACCCCTGCAAGCCATACCAAAGGCAGTAGCCAGACTCATACTCCACCTACTGAAATATTCACACATCTCCCCAGCTCTTGCCAAGCGACACTGACTCCCCAGCAGCATCCTTGCCCCCTTGCAAGCCATACCAAAGGCAGCAGTCAGACTCATCCTCCAACTACTGGAATATTCACACATCTCCCCAGCTCTCGCCAAGCGACACTGACTCCCCAGCAGCATCCTTGCCCCCCTGCAAGCCATACCAAAGGCAGCAGCCAGACTCATCCTCCACCTACTGAAATATTCACACATCAACCCATCTCTCGCACAGCGACACTGACTCCCCAGCAGCATCCGTGCCCCCCTGCAAGCCATTCCAAATGCAGCAGCCAGAATCATCCTCCACCCACTGAAATATTTACACATCTCCCCAGCTCTCGCCCAACCTACTCATTCCATAGCAGCATCCTTGCCCCCTGCAAGCCATACCAAAGGCAGCAGAGACTCATCCTCCAACCACTGAAATATTTATACATCTCCCCAGCTCTCGCCCAGCCTACTCAATCCATAGCAGCATCCTTGCCCCCTGCAAGCCATACCAAAGGCAGCAGCCAGACTCATCCTCCACCTACTGAAATATTCACACATCTCCCCAGCTCTCACCTAGCCACACTGACTCCCCAACAGCATCCATGCCCCCCTGCAAGCCATACCAAAGGCAGCAGCCAGACTCATCCTACACCTACTGAAATATTCACACATCTCCCCAGCACTCGCCAAGAGACACTGACTCCCCAGCAGCATCCCTGCCCCACTGCAAGCCATACCAAAGGCAGAAGCCAGACTCGTACTCCTTCTACTGAAATATCCACACATCTCCCCAGCGCTCACCCAGCCACACTGACTCCCCAGCAACATCCTTGCCCCCCTGCAAGCCATTCCAAAGGCAGCAGCCAGACTCATCCTCCACCTACTGAAATATTCACACATCTCCCCAGCTCTCACCTAGCCACACTGACTCCCCAGCAGCATCCTTGCCCCCTGCAAGCCATTCCAAATGCAGCAGCCAGAATCATCCTCCACCCACTGAAACATTTACACATCTCCCCAGCTCTCGCCCAACCTACTCAATCCATAGCAGCATCCTTGCCCCCTGCAAGCCATACCAAAGGCAGCAGCCAGACTCATCCTCCACCTACTGAAATATTCACACATCTCCCCAGCTCTCGCACAGCGACACGTACTCCCCAGCAGCATCCGTGCCCCCCTGCAAGCCATACCAAAGGCAGCAGCCAGACTCATACTCCACCTACTGGAATATTCACACATCTCCCCAGCTCTCCCCCAGCCACACTGACTCCCCAGCAACATCTGTGCCCCCTGCAAGCCATTCCAAAGGCAGCAGCCAGACTCATCCTACACCTACTGAAATATTCACACATCTCCCCAGCTCTCGCCAAGCGACACTGACTCCCCAGCAGCATCCCTGCCCCACTGCAAGCCATACCAAAGGCAGAAGCCAGACTCGTACTCCTTCTACTGAAATATTCACACATCTCCCCAGCGCTCACCCAGCCACACTGACTCCCCAGCAACATCCGTGCCCCCCTGCAAGCCATACCAAAGGCAGCAGCCAGACTCGTCCTCGACCTCCTGAAATATTCACACGTCTCCCCAGCTCTCGCCCAGCCCACTCAATCCATAGCAGCATCCTTGCCCCCTGCAAGCCAAACCAAAGGCAGCAGCCAGACTCATCCTCGACCTCCTGAAATATTCACACATCTCCCCAGCTTTCGCCAAGCCACACTGACTCCCCAGCAGCATCCGTGCCCCCTGCACGCCATACCAAGGCAGCAGCCAGACTCATCCTACACCTACTGAAATATTCACACATCAACCCAGCTCTCACCAAGCTACACTGACTCCCAAAAAGCATCCTTGCCCCCCTGCAAGCCATACCAAAGGCAGCAGCCAGACTCATCCTCCACCCACTGAAATGTTCACACATCTCCCCAGCTCTTGCCAAGCCACACTGACTCCCCTGCAGCATCTGTGCCCCCCTGCAAGCCATACCAAAGGCAGCAGCCAGACTCATCCTCCACCTTCTGAAATATTCACACATCTCCCCAGCTCTCGCCAAGCGACACTGACTCCCCAGCAGCATCCCTGCACCCCTGCAAGCCATACCAAAGGCACCAGCCAGACTCATAATCCACCTACTGAAATATTCACACATCTCCCCAGCTCTCGCCAAGCCACACTTAATCCCCTGCAGCATCTGTGTCCCCCTGCAAGCCATACCAAAGGCAGCAGCCAGACTCATAATCCACCTACTGAAATATTCACACATCTCCCCAGCTCTTGCCAAGCGACACTGACTCCCCAGCAGCATCCTTGCCCCCTGCAAGCCATACCAAAGGCAGCAGCCAGACTCATACTCCACCTACTGGAATATTCACACGTCTCCCCAGCTCTCACCCAGCCACACTGACTCCCCAGCAGCATCTGTGCCCCCTGCAAGCCATACCAAAGGCAGCAGCCAGAATCATCCTCCATCTACTGAAATATTCACACATAACCCCAGCTCTCACCCAGCCACACTGACTCCCCAGCAACATCCGTGCCCCCTGCAAGCCATACCAAAGGCAGCAGCCAGACTCATCCTCCACCTACTGAAATATTCACACATCAACCCAGCTCTCACCCAGCCTACTCAATCCATAGCAGCATCCTTGCCCCCTGCAAGCCATACCAAAGGCAGCAGCCAGAGTCATCCTCCAACCACTGAAATAATTACACATCTCCCCAGTTCTCGCCCAGTCTACTCAATCCATAGCAGCATCCTTGCCCCCTGCAAGCCATACCAAAGGCAGCAGCCAGACTCATCCTCCACCCACTGAAATGTTCACACATCTCCCCAGCTCTTGCCAAGCCACACTGCCTCCCCTGCAGCATCTGTGCCCCCCTGCAAGCCATACCAAAGGCAGCAGCCAGACTCATCCTCCAACTACTGGAATATTCACACATCTCCCCAGCTCTCGCCAAGCGACACTGACTCCCCAGCAGCATCCTTGCCCCCCTTCAAGCCATACCAAAGGCAGCAGCCAGACTCATCCTCCACCCACTGAAATATTCACACATCAACCCAGCTCTCGCCCAGCCACACTTACTCCCCTGCAGCATCTGTGCCCCCTTGCAAGCCATACCAAAGGCAGTAGCCAGACTCATACTCCACCTACTGAAATATTCACACATCATCCCAGCTCTCGCACAGCGACACTGACTCCCCAGCAGCATCTGTGCCCCCTGCAAGCCATACCAAAGGCAGCAGCCAGAATCATCCTCCAACCACTGAAATATTCACACATAAACCAAGCTCTCACCTAGCCACATTGACGCCCCAGCAGCATCTGTGCCCCCCTGCAAGCCATACCAAAGGCAGCAGCCAGACTCATCCTCCACCTTCTGAAATATTCACACATCTCCCCAGCTCTCGCCAAGCGACACTGACTCCCCAGCAGCATCCCTGCACCCCTGCAAGCCATACCAAAGGCACCAGCCAGACTCATAATCCACCTACTGAAATATTCACACATCTCCCCAGCTCTCGCCAAGCCACACTTAATCCCCTGCAGCATCTGTGCCCCCCTGCAAGCCATACCAAAGGCAGCAGCCAGACTCATAATCCACCTACTGAAATATTCACACATCTCCCCAGCTCTTGCCAAGCGACACTGACTCCCCAGCAGCATCCTTGCCCCCTGCAAGCCATACCAAAGGCAGCAGCCAGACTCATACTCCACCTACTGGAATATTCACACGTCTCCCCAGCTCTCACCCAGCCACACTGACTCCCCAGCAGCATCTGTGCCCCCTGCAAGCCATACCAAAGGCAGCAGCCAGAATCATCCTCCATCTACTGAAATATTCACACATAACCCCAGCTCTCGCACAGCCAACTCAATCCATAGCAGTATCCTTGCCCCCTGCAAGCCATACCAAAGGCAGCAGCTACTCATCCTCCAACCACTGAAATATTTACACATAACCCCAGCTCTCACCCAGCCACACTGACTCCCCAGCAACATCCGTGCCCCCTGCAAGCCATACCAAAGGCAGCAGCCAGACTCATCCTCCACCTACTGAAATATTCACACATCAACCCAGCTCTCACCCAGCCTACTCAATCCATAGCAGCATCCTTGCCCCCTGCAAGCCATACCAAAGGCAGCAGCCAGAGTCATCCTCCAACCACTGAAATAATTACACATTTCCCCAGCTCTCGCCCAGCCTACTCAATCCATAGCAGCATCCTTCCCCCCTGCAAGCCATACCAAAGGCAGCAGCCAGACTCATCCTCCACCCACTGAAATGTTCACACATCTCCCCAGCTCTCGCCCAGCCACACTGACTCCCCAGCAGCATCTGTGCCCACTGCAAGCCATACCAAAGGCAGCAGCCAGAATCATCCTCCATCTACTGAAATATTCACACATCTCCCCAGCTCTCGCCCAACCTACTCAATCCATAGCAGCATCCTTGCCCCCTGCAAGCCATACCAAAGGCAGCAGAGACTCATCCTCCAACCACTGAAATATTTATACATCTCCCCAGCTCTCGCCCAGCCTACTCAATCCATAGCAGCATCCTTGCCCCCTGCAAGCCATACCAAAGGCAGCAGCCAGACTCATCCTCCACCTACTGAAATATTCACACATCTCCCCAGCTCTCACCTAGCCACACTGACTCCCCAACAGCATCCATGCCCCCCTGCAAGCCATACCAAAGGCAGCAGCCAGACTCATCCTACACCTACTGAAATATTCACACATCTCCCCAGCTCTCGCCAAGCGACACTGACTCCCCAGCAGCATCCGTGCCCCCTGCAAGCCATTCCAAAGGCAGCAGCCAGACTCATACTCCTTCTACTGAAATATCCACACATCTCCCCAGCGCTCACCCAGCCACACTGACTCCCCAGCAACATCTGTGCCCCCTGCAAGCCATTCCAAAGGCAGCAGCCAGACTCATCCTACACCTACTGAAATATTCACACATCTCCCCAGCTCTCGCCAAGCGACACTGACTCCCCAGCAGCATCCCTGCCCCACTGCAAGCCATACCAAAGGCAGAAGCCAGACTCGTACTCCTTCTACTGAAATATTCACACATCTCCCCAGCGCTCACCCAGCCACACTGACTCCCCAGCAACATCCGTGCCCCCTGCAAGCCATTCCAAATGCAGCAGCCAGAATCATCCTCCACCCACTGAAATATTTACACATCTCCCCAGCTCTCGCCCAGCCTACTCAATCCATAGCAGCATCCTTGCCCCCTGCAAGCCATACCAAAGGCAGCAGCCAGAGTCATCCTCCAACCACTGAAATAATTACACATTTCCCCAGCAGCCAGAATCATCCTCCATCTACTGAAATATTCACACACAACCCCAGCTCTCGCACAGCCACACTGACTCCTCAGCAGCATCCCTGCCCCCCTGCAAGCCATACCAAAGGCAGCAGCCAGACTCATCCTCCAACTACTGAAATATTCACACATCAACCCAGCTCTCACCAAGCGACACTGACTCCCCAGCAGCATCCATGCCCCCCTGCAAGCCATATCAAAGGCAGCAGCCAGACTCATCCTCGACCTCCTGAAATATTCACACGTCTCCCCAGCTCTCGCCCAGCCCACTCAATCCATAGCAGCATCCTTGCCCCCTGCAAGCCAAACCAAAGGCAGCAGCCAGACTCATCCTACACCTACTGAAATATTCACACATCTCCCCAGCTCTTGCCAAGCCACACTGACTCCCCTGCAGCATCTGTGCCCCCCTGCAAGCCATACCAAAGGCAGCAGCCAGACTCATCCTCCACCTTCTGAAATATTCACACATCTCCCCAGCTCTCGCCAAGCGACACTGACTCCCCAGCAGCATCCCTGCACCCCTACAAGCCATACCAAAGGCACCAGCCAGACTCATAATCCACCTACTGAAATATTCACACGTCTCCCCAGCTCTCGCCAAGCCACACTTAATCCCCTGCAGCATCTGTGCCCCCCTGCAAGCCATACCAAAGGCAGCAGCCAGACTCATAATCCACCTACTGAAATATTCACACATCTCCCCAGCTCTTGCCAAGCGACACTGACTCCCCAGCAGCATCCTTGCCCCCTGCAAGCCATACCAAAGGCAGCAGCCAGACTCATACTCCACCTACTGGAATATTCACACGTCTCCCCAGCTCTCACCCAGCCACACTGACTCCCCAGCAACATCCGTGCCCCCTGCAAGCCATACCAAAGGCAGCAGCCAGACTCATCCTCCACCTACTGAAATATTCACACATCAACCCAGCTCTCACCCAGCCTACTCAATCCATAGCAGCATCCTTGCCCCCTGCAAGCCATACCAAAGGCAGCAGCCAGAGTCATCCTCCAACCACTGAAATAATTACACATCTCCCCAGCTCTCGCCCAGCCTACTCAATCCATAGCAGCATCCTTCCCCCCTGCAAGCCATACCAAAGGCAGCAGCCAGAATCATCCTCCATCTACTGAAATATTCACACATAACCCCAGCTCTCGCATAGCCACACTGACTCCCCAGCAGCATCCCTGCCCCCCAGCAAGCCATACCAAAGGCAGCAGCCAGACTCATCCTCCAACCACTGAAATATTCACACATCTCCCCAGCTCTCACCAAGCTACACTGACTCCCAAAAAGCATCCTTGCCCCCCTGCAAGCCATACCAAAGGCAGCAGCTACTCATCCTCCAGCCACTGAAATATTTACACATAACCCCAGCTATCACCTAGCCACACTGACTCCCCAGCAACATCCGTGCCCCCTGCAAGCCATACCAAAGGCAGCAGCCAGACTCATCCTCCACCTACTATAATATTCACACGTCTCCCCAGCTCACGCCATGCCACACTTACTCCCCAGCTGCATCCCTGCCCCCTGCAAGCCATACCAAAGGCAGCAGCCAGACTCATCCTCCACCCACTGAAATATTCACACATCAACCCAGCTCTCGCCCAGCCACACTGACTCCCCAGCAGCATCTGTGCCCCCCTGCAAGCCATACCAAAGGCAGCAGCCAGACTCATCCTCCACCTACTGAAATATTCACACGTCTCCCCAGCTCTCGCCAAGCCACACTTAATCCCCTGCAGCATCTGTGCCCCCCTGCAAGCCATACCAAAGGCAGCAGCCAGACTCATCCTCCACCTACTGAAATATTCACACATCTTCCCAGCTCTCGCCAAGCGACACTGACTCCACAGCAGCATCCCTGCACCCCTGCAAGCCATTCCAAATGCAGCAGCCAGAATCATCCTCCACCCACTGAAATATTCACACATCTCCCCAGCGCTCACCTAGCCCACTCAATCCATAGCAGCATCCTTGCCCCCTGCAAGCCATTCCAAATGCAGCAGCCATAATCATCCTCCACCCACTGAAATATTCACACATCTCCCCAGCGCTCACCTAGCCCACTCAATCCATAGCAGCATCCTTGCCCACTGCAAGCCATACCAAAGGCAGCAGCTACTCTTCCTCCAACCACTGAAATATTTACACATAACCCCAGCTCTCACCCAGCCACACTGACTCCCCAGCAACATCCGTGCCCCCTGCAAGCCATACCAAAGGCAGCAGCCAGAGTCATCCTCCAACCACTGAAATATTCACACATCTCCCCAGCTCTCACCCAGCCACACTGACTCCCCAGCAGCATCCTTGCACCGCTGCAAGCCATACCAAAGGCAGCAGCCAGAGTCATCCTCCAACCACTGAAATATTCACACATCTCCCCAGCTCTCGCCCAGCCACACTGACTCCCCAGCAGCATCTGTGCCCCCTGCAAGCCATACCAAAGGCAGCAGCCAGAATCATCCTCCATCTACTGAAATATTCACACATAACCCCAGCTCTCGCATAGCCACACTGACTCCCCAGCAGCATCCCTGCCCCCCAGCAAGCCATACCAAAGGCAGCAGCCAGACTCATCCTCCACCCACTGAAATATTCACACATCTCCCCAGCTCTCGCCAAGCGACACTGACTCCCAAAAAGCATCCTTGCCCCCCTGCAAGCCATACCAAAGGCAGCAGCTACTCATCCTCCAGCCACTGAAATATTTACACATCTCCCCAGCGCTCACCTAGCCCACTCAATCCATAGCAGCATCCTTGCCCCCTGCAAGCCATACGAAAGGCAGCAGCCAGAATCATCCTCCAACCACTGAAATATTTACACATAACCCCAGATCTCACCCAGCCACACTGACTCCCCAGCAATATCCGTGCCCCCTGGAAGCCATTCCAAATGCAGCAGCCAGAATCATCCTCCACCCACTGAAATATTCACACATCTCCCCAGCTTTCACCCAGCCACATTGACGCCCCAGCAGCATCCTTGCCCCTCTGTAAGCCATACCAAAGGCAGCAGCCAGACTCATCCTCCACCTACTGGAATATTCACACATCTCCCCAGCTCTCGCCAAGCGACACTGACTCCCCAGCAGCATCCTTGCCCCCCTTCAAGCCATACCAAAGGCAGCAGCCAGACTCATCCTCCACCCACTGAAATATTCACACATCAACCCAGCTCTCGCCCAGCCACACTTACTCCCCTGCAGCATCTGTGCCCCCTTGCAAGCCATACCAAAGGCAGTAGCCAGACTCATACTCCACCTACTGAAATATTCACACATCATCCCAGCTCTCACACAGCGACACTGACTCCCCAGCAGCATCTGTGCCCCCTGCAAGCCATACCAAAGGCAGCAGCCAGAATCATCCTCCAACCACTGAAATATTCACACATAAACCAAGCTCTCACCTAGCCACATTGACGCCCCAGCAGCATCTGTGCCCCCCTGCAAGCCATACCAAAGGCAGCAGCCAGACTCATCCTCCACCTTCTGAAATATTCACACATCTCCCCAGCTCTCGCCAAGCGACACTGACTCCCCAGCAGCATCCCTGCACCCCTGCAAGCCATACCAAAGGCACCAGCCAGACTCATAATCCACCTACTGAAATATTCACACATCTCCCCAGCTCTCGCCAAGCCACACTTAATCCCCTGCAGCATCTGTGCCCCCCTGCAAGCCATACCAAAGGCAGCAGCCAGACTCATAATCCACCTACTGAAATATTCACACATCTCCCCAGCTCTTGCCAAGCGACACTGACTCCCCAGCAGCATCCTTGCCCCCTGCAAGCCATACCAAAGGCAGCAGCCAGACTCATACTCCACCTACTGGAATATTCACACGTCTCCCCAGCTCTCACCCAGCCACACTGACTCCCCAGCAGCATCTGTGCCCCCTGCAAGCCATACCAAAGGCAGCAGCCAGAATCATCCTCCATCTACTGAAATATTCACACATAACCCCAGCTCTCGCACAGCCAACTCAATCCATAGCAGTATCCTTGCCCCCTGCAAGCCATACCAAAGGCAGCAGCTACTCATCCTCCAACCACTGAAATATTTACACATAACCCCAGCTCTCACCCAGCCACACTGACTCCCCAGCAACATCCGTGCCCCCTGCAAGCCATACCAAAGGCAGCAGCCAGACTCATCCTCCACCTACTGAAATATTCACACATCAACCCAGCTCTCACCCAGCCTACTCAATCCATAGCAGCATCCTTGCCCCCTGCAAGCCATACCAAAGGCAGCAGCCAGAGTCATCCTCCAACCACTGAAATAATTACACATTTCCCCAGCTCTCGCCCAGCCTACTCAATCCATAGCAGCATCCTTCCCCCCTGCAAGCCATACCAAAGGCAGCAGCCAGACTCATCCTCCACCCACTGAAATGTTCACACATCTCCCCAGCTCTCGCCCAGCCACACTGACTCCCCAGCAGCATCTGTGCCCACTGCAAGCCATACCAAAGGCAGCAGCCAGAATCATCCTCCATCTACTGAAATATTCACACATCTCCCCAGCTCTCGCCCAACCTACTCAATCCATAGCAGCATCCTTGCCCCCTGCAAGCCATACCAAAGGCAGCAGAGACTCATCCTCCAACCACTGAAATATTTATACATCTCCCCAGCTCTCGCCCAGCCTACTCAATCCATAGCAGCATCCTTGCCCCCTGCAAGCCATACCAAAGGCAGCAGCCAGACTCATCCTCCACCTACTGAAATATTCACACATCTCCCCAGCTCTCACCTAGCCACACTGACTCCCCAACAGCATCCATGCCCCCCTGCAAGCCATACCAAAGGCAGCAGCCAGACTCATCCTACACCTACTGAAATATTCACACATCTCCCCAGCTCTCGCCAAGCGACACTGACTCCCCAGCAGCATCCGTGCCCCCTGCAAGCCATTCCAAAGGCAGCAGCCAGACTCATACTCCTTCTACTGAAATATCCACACATCTCCCCAGCGCTCACCCAGCCACACTGACTCCCCAGCAACATCTGTGCCCCCTGCAAGCCATTCCAAAGGCAGCAGCCAGACTCATCCTACACCTACTGAAATATTCACACATCTCCCCAGCTCTCGCCAAGCGACACTGACTCCCCAGCAGCATCCCTGCCCCACTGCAAGCCATACCAAAGGCAGAAGCCAGACTCGTACTCCTTCTACTGAAATATTCACACATCTCCCCAGCGCTCACCCAGCCACACTGACTCCCCAGCAACATCCGTGCCCCCTGCAAGCCATTCCAAATGCAGCAGCCAGAATCATCCTCCACCCACTGAAATATTTACACATCTCCCCAGCTCTCGCCCAGCCTACTCAATCCATAGCAGCATCCTTGCCCCCTGCAAGCCATACCAAAGGCAGCAGCCAGAGTCATCCTCCAACCACTGAAATAATTACACATTTCCCCAGCAGCCAGAATCATCCTCCATCTACTGAAATATTCACACACAACCCCAGCTCTCGCACAGCCACACTGACTCCTCAGCAGCATCCCTGCTCCCCTGCAAGCCATACCAAAGGCAGCAGCCAGACTCATCCTCCAACTACTGAAATATTCACACATCAACCCAGCTCTCACCAAGCGACACTGACTCCCCAGCAGCATCCATGCCCCCCTGCAAGCCATATCAAAGGCAGCAGCCAGACTCATCCTCGACCTCCTGAAATATTCACACGTCTCCCCAGCTCTCGCCCAGCCCACTCAATCCATAGCAGCATCCTTGCCCCCTGCAAGCCAAACCAAAGGCAGCAGCCAGACTCATCCTCGACCTCCTGAAATATTCACACATCTCCCCAGCTCTCGCCAAGCCACACTGACTCCCCAGCAGCATCCGTGCCCCCTGCACGCCATACCAAGGCAGCAGCCAGACTCATCCTACACCTACTGAAATATTCACACATCTCCCCAGCTCTTGCCAAGCCACACTGACTCCCCTGCAGCATCTGTGCCCCCCTGCAAGCCATACCAAAGGCAGCAGCCAGACTCATCCTCCACCTTCTGAAATATTCACACATCTCCCCAGCTCTCGCCAAGCGACACTGACTCCCCAGCAGCATCCCTGCACCCCTACAAGCCATACCAAAGGCACCAGCCAGACTCATAATCCACCTACTGAAATATTCACACGTCTCCCCAGCTCTCGCCAAGCCACACTTAATCCCCTGCAGCATCTGTGCCCCCCTGCAAGCCATACCAAAGGCAGCAGCCAGACTCATAATCCACCTACTGAAATATTCACACATCTCCCCAGCTCTTGCCAAGCGACACTGACTCCCCAGCAGCATCCTTGCCCCCTGCAAGCCATACCAAAGGCAGCAGCCAGACTCATACTCCACCTACTGGAATATTCACACGTCTCCCCAGCTCTCACCCAGCCACACTGACTCCCCAGCAACATCCGTGCCCCCTGCAAGCCATACCAAAGGCAGCAGCCAGACTCATCCTCCACCTACTGAAATATTCACACATCAACCCAGCTCTCACCCAGCCTACTCAATCCATAGCAGCATCCTTGCCCCCTGCAAGCCATACCAAAGGCAGCAGCCAGAGTCATCCTCCAACCACTGAAATAATTACACATCTCCCCAGCTCTCGCCCAGCCTACTCAATCCATAGCAGCATCCTTCCCCCCTGCAAGCCATACCAAAGGCAGCAGCCAGAATCATCCTCCATCTACTGAAATATTCACACATAACCCCAGCTCTCGCATAGCCACACTGACTCCCCAGCAGCATCCCTGCCCCCCAGCAAGCCATACCAAAGGCAGCAGCCAGACTCATCCTCCAACCACTGAAATATTCACACATCTCCCCAGCTCTCACCAAGCTACACTGACTCCCAAAAAGCATCCTTGCCCCCCTGCAAGCCATACCAAAGGCAGCAGCTACTCATCCTCCAGCCACTGAAATATTTACACATAACCCCAGCTATCACCTAGCCACACTGACTCCCCAGCAACATCCGTGCCCCCTGCAAGCCATACCAAAGGCAGCAGCCAGACTCATCCTCCACCTACTATAATATTCACACGTCTCCCCAGCTCACGCCATGCCACACTTACTCCCCAGTTGCATCCCTGCCCCCTGCAAGCCATACCAAAGGCAGCAGCCAGACTCATCCTCCACCCACTGAAATATTCACACATCAACCCAGCTCTCGCCCAGCCACACTGACTCCCCAGCAGCATCTGTGCCCCCCTGCAAGCCATACCAAAGGCAGCAGCCAGACTCATCCTCCACCTACTGAAATATTCACACGTCTCCCCAGCTCTCGCCAAGCCACACTTAATCCCCTGCAGCATCTGTGCCCCCCTGCAAGCCATACCAAAGGCAGCAGCCAGACTCATCCTCCACCTACTGAAATATTCACACATCTTCCCAGCTCTCGCCAAGCGACACTGACTCCACAGCAGCATCCCTGCACCCCTGCAAGCCATTCCAAATGCAGCAGCCAGAATCATCCTCCACCCACTGAAATATTCACACATCTCCCCAGCGCTCACCTAGCCCACTCAATCCATAGCAGCATCCTTGCCCCCTGCAAGCCATTCCAAATGCAGCAGCCAGAATCATCCTCCACCCACTGAAATATTCACACATCTCCCCAGCGCTCACCTAGCCCACTCAATCCATAGCAGCATCCTTGCCCACTGCAAGCCATACCAAAGGCAGCAGCTACTCTTCCTCCAACCACTGAAATATTTACACATAACCCCAGCTCTCACCCAGCCACACTGACTCCCCAGCAACATCCGTGCCCCCTGCAAGCCATACCAAAGGCAGCAGCCAGAGTCATCCTCCAACCACTGAAATATTCACACATCTCCCCAGCTCTCACCCAGCCACACTGACTCCCCAGCAGCATCCTTGCACCGCTGCAAGCCATACCAAAGGCAGCAGCCAGAGTCATCCTCCAACCACTGAAATATTCACACATCTCCCCAGCTCTCGCCCAGCCACACTGACTCCCCAGCAGCATCTGTGCCCCCTGCAAGCCATACCAAAGGCAGCAGCCAGAATCATCCTCCATCTACTGAAATATTCACACATAACCCCAGCTCTCGCATAGCCACACTGACTCCCCAGCAGCATCCCTGCCCCCCAGCAAGCCATACCAAAGGCAGCAGCCAGACTCATCCTCCACCCACTGAAATATTCACACATCTCCCCAGCTCTCGCCAAGCGACACTGACTCCCAAAAAGCATCCTTGCCCCCCTGCAAGCCATACCAAAGGCAGCAGCTACTCATCCTCCAGCCACTGAAATATTTACACATCTCCCCAGCGCTCACCTAGCCCACTCAATCCATAGCAGCATCCTTGCCCCCTGCAAGCCATACGAAAGGCAGCAGCCAGAATCATCCTCCAACCACTGAAATATTTACACATAACCCCAGATCTCACCCAGCCACACTGACTCCCCAGCAATATCCGTGCCCCCTGGAAGCCATTCCAAATGCAGCAGCCAGAATCATCCTCCACCCACTGAAATATTCACACATCTCCCCACCTTTCACCCAGCCACATTGACGCCCCAGCAGCATCCTTGCCCCTCTGTAAGCCATACCAAAGGCAGCAGCCAGACTCATCCTCCACCTACTGAAATATTCACACATCAACCCAGCTCTCACCAAGCTACACTGACTCCCAAAAAGCATCCTTGCCCCCCTGCAAGCCATACCAAAGGCAGCAGCCAGACTCATCCTCCACCCACTGAAATATTCACACATCAACCCAGCTCTCGCCCAGCCACACTTACTCCCTGCAGCATCTGTGCCCCCCTGCAAGCCATACCAAAGGCAGCAGCCAGACTCATCCTCCACCTACTGAAATGTTCACACATCTCCCCAGCTCTCGCCAAGCGACACTGACTGCCCAGCAGCATCCCTGCACCCCTGCAAGCCATACCAAAGGCAGCAGCCAGACTCATAATCCACCTACTGAAATATTCACACATCTCCCCAGCTCTTGCCAAGCGACACTGACTCCCCAGCAGCATCCTTGCCCCCCTGCAAGCCATACCAAAGGCAGCAGCCAGACTCCTCCTCCACCTACTGAAATATTCACAGGTCTCCCCAGCTCTCGCCAAGCCACACTTAATCCCCTGCAGCATCTGTGCCCCCCTGCAAGCCATACCAAAGGCAGCAGCCAGACTCATCCTCCAACTACTGAACTATTCACACATCAACCCAGCTTTTACCAAACGACACTGACTCCCCAGCAGCATCCGTGCCCCCCTGCAAGCCATACCAAAGGCAGCAGCCAGACTCATACTCCACCTACTGGAATATTCACACATCTCCCTAACTCTCGCCAAGTGACACTGACTCCCCACCAGCATCCTTGCCCCCCTGCAAGCCATACCAAAGGCAGCAGCCAGACTCAACCTCCACCTACTGAAATATTCACACATCTCCCCAGCTCTCACCAAGGACACTGACTCCCCAGCAGCATGCATGCCCCCCTGCAAGCCATACCAAAGGCAGCAGCCAGACTCTTCCTCGACCTCCTGAAATATTCACACATCTCCCCAGCTCTCACCCAGCCACACTGACTCCCCAGCAGCATCCTTGCCCCCCTGCAAGACATACCAAAGGCAGCAGCTACTCATCCTCCAACCACTGAAACATTTACACATAACCCCAGCTCTCACCTAGCCACACTGACTCCCCAGCAGCATCCATGCCCCCCTGCAAGCCATACCAAAGGCAGCAGCCAGACTCGTCCTACACCTTCTGAAATATTCACACATCTCCCCAGCTCTCGCCAAGAGACACTGACTCCCCAGCAGTATCCCTGGCCCACTGCAAGCCATACCAAAGGCAGAAGCCAGACTCGTACTCCTTCTACTGAAATATTCACACATCTCACCAGCGCTCACCCAGCCACACTGACTCCCCAGCAACATCTGTGCCCCCTGCAAGCCATTCCAAATGCAGCAGCCAGAATCATCCTCCACCCACTGAAATATTCACACATCTCCCCAGCGCTCACCCAGCCACACTGACTCCCCAGCAAAATCCATGCCTCCTGCAAGCCATACCAAAGGCAGCAGCCAGAGTCATCCTCCAACCACTGAAATATTCACACATAACCCCAGCTCTCGCACAGCCACACTGACTCCCCAGCAGCATCCCTGCCCCCCAGCAAGCCATACCAAAGGCAGCAGCCAGACTCATCCTCCACCCACTGAAATATTCACACATCTGCCCAGCTCTCGCCAAGCGACACTGACTCCCCAGCAGCATCCGTACCCCCTGCAAGCCATACCAAAGGCAGCAGCCAGAGTCATCCTCCAACCACTGAAATATTCACACATCTCCCCAGCTCTCGCCAAGCTACACTGACTCCCAAAAAGCATCCTTGCCCATCATCAAGCCATACCAAAGGCAGCAGCCAGACTCATCCTCCACACACTGAAATATTCACACATCTCCCCAGCTCTCGCCAAGCGACACTGACTTTCCAGCAGCATCCCTGCCCCACTGCAAGCCATACCAAAGGCAGCAGCCAGACTCAAACTCCATCTACTGAAATATTCACACATCTCCCCAGCTCTCACCCAGCCACACTGACTCCCCAGCAACATCCGTGCCCCCTGCAAGCCATTCCAAATGCAGCAGCCAGAATCATCCTCCACCCGCTGAAATATTTACACATCTCCCCAGCTCTCGCCCAACCTACTCAATCCATAGCAGCATCCTTGCCCCCTGCAAGCCATACCAAAGGCAGCAGCTACTCATCCTCCAGCCACTGAAATATTCACACATAACCCCAGCTCTCGCACAGCCACACGGACTCCTCAGCAGCATCCCTGCTCCCCTGCAAGCCATACCAAAGGCAGCAGCCAGACTCCTCCTCCAACTACTGAAATATTCACACATCAACCCAGCTCTCACCAAGCGACACTGACTCCCCAGCAGCATCCCTGCCCCCCAGCAAGCCATACCAAAGGCAGCAGCCAGACTCATCCTCCACCCACTGAAATATTCACACATCTCCCCAGCTCTCGCCAAGCGACACTGACTCCCCAGCAGCATCTGTGCCCCCTGCAAACCATACCAAAGGCAGCAGCCAGTCATCCTCCAACCACTGAAATAATTACACATCTCCCCAGCTCTCGCCCAGCCTACTCAATCCATAGCAGTATCCTTGCCCACTGCAAGCCATATCAAAGGCAGCAGCTACTCATCCTCCAACCACTGAAATATTTACACATAACCCCAGCTCTCACCCAGCCACACTGACTCCCCAGCAACATCCGTGCCCCCTGCAAGCCATACCAAAGGCAGCAGCCAGACTCATCCTCCACCTACTGAAATATTCACACATCAACCCAGCTCTCACCCAGCCTACTCAATCCATAGCAGCATCCTTGCCCCCTGCAAGCCATACCAAAGGCAGCAGCCAGACTCATCCTCCACCCACTGAAATGTTCACACATCTCCCCAGCTCTCGCCAAGCCACACTGACTCCCCAGCAGCATCTGTGCCCCCCTGCAAGCCATTCCAAATGCAGCAGCCAGAATAATCCTCCACCCACTGAAATATTCACACATCTCCCCAGCTCTCGCCAAGCCACACTTACTCCCCTGCAGCATCTGTGCCCCCCTGCAAGCCATACCAAAGGCAGCAGCCAGACTCATCCTCCACCTACTGAAATATTCACACATCTCCCCAGCTCTCGCCAAGCGACACTGACTCCCCAGCAGCATCCCTGCACCCCTGCAAGCCATACCAAAGGCAGCAGCCAGGCTCATAATCCACCTACTGAAATATTCACACATCTCCCCAGCTCTTGCCAAGCAACACTGACTCCCCAGCAGCATCCTTGCCCCCTTGCAAGCCATACCAAAAGCAGCAGCCAGACTCATCCTCCAACTACTGGAATATTCACACATCTCCCCAGCTCTCGCCAAGCGACACTGACTCCCCAGCAGCATCCGTGCCCCCCTGCAAGCCATACCAAAGGCAGCAGCCAGACTCATCCTCCACCTACTGAAATATTCACACATCAACCAAGCTCTCGCACAGCGACACTGACTCCCCAGCAGCATCCGTGCCCCCCTGCAAGCCATACCAAAGGCAGCAGCCAGACTCAACCTCCACCTACTGAAATATTCACACATCTCCCCAGCTCTCACCTAGCCACACTGACTCCCCAGCAGCATCCTTGCCCCCCTGGAAGCCATACCAAAGGCAGCAGCCAGACTCATCCTCCACCTACTGAAATATTCACACATCAACCCAGCTCTCACCAAGTGACACTGACTCCCCAGCAGCATCCGTGCCCCCCTGCAAGCCATACCAAAGGCAGCAGCCAGACTCAACCTCCATCTACTGAAATATTCACACATAACCCCAGCTCTCGCACAGCCACACTGACTCCCCAGCAGCATCCCTGCCCCCCAGCAAGCCATACCAAAGGCAGCAGCCAGACTCATCCTCCACCCACTGAAATATTCACACATCTCCCCAGCTCTCGCCAAGCGACACTGACTCCCCAGCAGCATCTGTGCCCCCTGCAAACCATACCAAAGGCAGCAGCCAGTCATCCTCCAACCACTGGAATAATTACACATCTCCCCAGCTCTCGCCCAGCCTACTCAATCCATAGCAGTATCCTTGCCCACTGCAAGCCATATCAAAGGCAGCAGCTACTCATCCTCCAACCACTGAAATATTTACACATAACCCCAGCTCTCACCCAGCCACACTGACTCCCCAGCAACATCCGTGCCCCCTGCAAGCCATACCAAAGGCAGCAGCCAGACTCATCCTCCACCTACTGAAATATTCACACATCAACCCAGCTCTCACCCAGCCTACTCAATCCATAGCAGCATCCTTGCCCCCTGCAAGCCATACCAAAGGCAGCAGCCAGAGTCATCCTCCAACCACTGAAATATTCACACATCTCCCCAGCTCTCGCCAAGCTACACTGACTCCCAAAAAGCATCCTTGCCCCCCTGCAAGCCATACCAAAGGCAGCAGCCAGACTCATCCTCCACCCACTGAAATGTTCACACATCTCCCCAGCTCTCGCCAAGCCACACTGACTCCCCAGCAGCATCTGTGCCCCCCTGCAAGCCATTCCAAATGCAGCAGCCAGAATCATCCTCCACCCACTGAAATATTCACACATCTCCCCAGCTCTCGCCAAGCCACACTTACTCCCCTGCAGCATCTGTGCCCCCCTGCAAGCCATACCAAAGGCAGCAGCCAGACTCATCCTCCACCTACTGAAATATTCACACATCTCCCCAGCTCTCGCCAAGCGACACTGACTCCCCAGCAGCATCCCTGCACCCCTGCAAGCCATACCAAAGGCAGCAGCCAGACTCATAATCCACCTACTGAAATATTCACACATCTCCCCAGCTCTTGCCAAGCAACACTGACTCCCCAGCAGCATCCTTGCCCCCTGCAAGCCATACCAAAGGCAGCAGCCAGACTCATACTCCACCTACTGGAATATTCACACGTCTCCCCAGCTCTCACCCAGCCACACTGACTCCCCAGCAGCATCTGTGCCCCCTGCAAGCCATACCAAATGCAGCAGCAAGAATCATCCTCCACCCACTGAAATATTCACACATCTCCCCAGCGCTCACCTAGCCCACTCAATCCATAGCAGCATCCTTGCCCCCTGCAAGCCATACCAAAGGCAGCAGCCAGAATCATCCTCCATCTTCTGAAATATTCACACATAACCCCAGCTCTCGCACAGCCACACTGACTCCTCAGCAGCATCCCTGCCCCCCTGCAAGCCATACCAAAGGCAGCAGCCAGACTCATCCTCGACCTCCTGAAATATTCACACGTCTCCCCAGCTCTCGCCCAGCCCACTCAATCCATAGCAGCATCCTTGCCCCCTGCAAGCCAAACCAAAGGCAGCAGCCAGACTCATCCTCGACCTCCTGAAATATTCACACATCTCCCCAGCTCTCGCCAAGCCACACTGACTCCCCAGCAGCATCCGTGCCCCCTGCACGCCATACCAAGGCAGCAGCCAGACTCATCCTACACCTACTGAAATATTCACACATAACCCCAGCTCTCGCCCAGCCTACTCAATCCATAGCAGCATCCTTGCCCCCTGCAAGCCATACCAAAGGCAGCAGCCAGAGTCATCCTCCATCTACTGAAATATTTACACATTTCCCCAGCTCTCGCCCAGCCTACTAAATCCATAGCAGTATCCTTGCCCACTGCAAGCCATACCAAAGGCAGCCGCTACTCATCCTCCAACCACTGAAATATTCACACATCAACCCAGCTCTCACCAAGCGACACTGACTCCCCTGCAGCATCTGTGCCCCCCTGCAAGCCATACCAAAGGCAGCAGCCAGACTCATCCTCCACCTACTGAAATATTCACACATCTCCCCAGCTCTCGCCAAGCGACACTGACTCCCCAGCAGCATCCGTGCACCCCTGCAAGCCATACCAAAGGCACCAGCCAGACTCATAATCCACCTACTGAAATATTCACACATCTCCCCAGCTCTTGCCAAGCGACACTGACTCCCCAGCAGCATCCTTGCCCCCTGCAAGCCATACCAAAGGCAGCAGCCAGACTCATACTCCACCTACTGGAATATTCACACGTCTCCCCAGCTCTCACCCAGCCACACTGACTCCCCAGCAACATCTGTGCCCCCTGCAAGCCATACCAAAGGCAGCAGCCAGACTCATCCTCCACCTACTGAAATATTCACACATCTCCCCAGCTCTCGCCAAGCGACACTGACTCCCCAGCAGCATCCGTGCACCCCTGCAAGCCATACCAAAGGCACCAGCCAGACTCATAATCCACCTACTGGAATATTCACACGTCTCCCCAGCTCTCGCACAGCCACACTGACTCCCCAGCAGCATCCCTGCCCCCCAGCAAGCTATACCAAAGGCAGCAGCCAGACTCATCCTCCACCCACTGAAATATTCACACATCTCCCCAGCTCTCGCCACGCCACACTTACTCCCCAGCTGCATCCCTGCCCCCTGCAAGCCATACCAAAGGCAGCAGCCAGACTCATCCTCCACCCACTGAAATAATTACACATCTCCCCAGCTCTGGCCAAGCGACACTGACTCCCCAGCAGCATCTGTGCCCCCTGCAAACCATACCAAAGGCAGCAGCCAGAGTCATCCTCCAACCACTGAAATAATTACACATCTCCCCAGCTCTCGCCCAGCCTACTCAATCCATAGCAGTATCCTTGCCCACTGCAAGCCATACCAAAGGCAGCAGCTACTCATCCTCCAACCACTGAAATATTTACACATAACCCCAGCTCTCACCCAGCCACACTGACTCCCCAGCAACATCCGTGCCCCCTGCAAGCCATACCAAAGGCAGCAGCCAGACTCATCCTCCACCTACTGAAATATTCACACAACAACCCAGCTCTCACCCAGCCTACTCAATCCATAGCAGCATCCTTGCCCCCTGCAAGCCATACCAAAGGCAGCAGCCAGAGTCATCCTCCAACCACTGAAATAATTACACATCTCCCCAGCTCTCGCCCAGCCTACTCAATCCATAGCAGCATCCTTGCCCCCTGCAAGCCATACCAAAGGCAGCAGCCAGACTCATCCTCCACCCACTGAAATGTTCACACATCTCCCCAGCTCTCGCCCAGCCTACTCAATCCATAGCAGCATCCTTGCCCCCTGCAAGCCATACCAAAGGCAGCAGCCAGAATCATCCTCCACCCACTGAAATATTCACACATCTCCCCAGCTCTCGCCAAGCTACACTGACTCCCAAAAAGCATCCTTGCCCCCCTGCAAGCCATACCAAAGGCAGCAGCCAGACTCATCCTCCACACACTGAAATATTCACACATCAACCCAGCTCTCACCAAGCGACACTGACTCCCCAGCAGCATCCATGCCCCCCTGCAAGCCATACCAAAGGCAGCAGCTACTCATCCTCCAACCACTGAAATATTTACACATCTCCCCAGCTCTTGCCAAGCAACACTGACTCCCCAGCAGCATCCTTGCCCCCTGCAAGCCATACCAAAGGCAGCAGCCAGACTCATACTCCACCTACTGGAATATTCACACGTCTCCCCAGCTCTCACCCAGCCACACTGACTCCCCAGCAGCATCTGTGCCCCCTGCAAGCCATACCAAATGCAGCAGCAAGAATCATCCTCCACCCACTGAAATATTCACACATCTCCCCAGCGCTCACCTAGCCCACTCAATCCATAGCAGCATCCTTGCCCCCTGCAAGCCATACCAAAGGCAGCAGCCAGAATCATCCTCCATCTACTGAAATATTCACACATAACCCCAGCTCTCGCACAGCCACACTGACTCCTCAGCAGCATCCCTGCCCCCCTGCAAGCCATACCAAAGGCAGCAGCCAGACTCATCCTCGACCTCCTGAAATATTCACACGTCTCCCCAGCTCTCGCCCAGCCCACTCAATCCATAGCAGCATCCTTGCCCCCTGCAAGCCAAACCAAAGGCAGCAGCCAGACTCATCCTCGACATCCTGAAATATTCACACATCTCCCCAGCTCTCGCCAAGCCACACTGACTCCCCAGCAGCATCCGTGCCCCCTGCACGCCATACCAAGGCAGCAGCCAGACTCATCCTACACCTACTGAAATATTCACACATCAACCCAGCTCTCACCAAGCTACACTGACTCCCAAAAAGCATCCTTGCCCCCCTGCAAGCCATACCAAAGGCAGCAGCCAGACTCATCCTCCACCCACTGAAATGTTCACACATCTCCCCAGCTCTTGCCAAGCCACACTGACTCCCCTGCAGCATCTGTGCCCCCCTGCAAGCCATACCAAAGGCAGCAGCCAGACTCATCCTCCACCTACTGAAATATTCACACATCTCCCCAGCTCTCGCCAAGCGACACTGACTCCCCAGCAGCATCCCTGCACCCCTGCAAGCCATACCAAAGGCACCAGCCAGACTCATAATCCACCTACTGAAATATTCACACATCTCCCCAGCTCTCACCCAGCCACACTGACTCCCCAGCAGCATCTGTGCCCCCTGCAAGCCATACCAAAGGCAGCAGCCAGAATCATCCTCCATCTACTGAAATATTCACACATAACCCCAGCTCTCGCCCAGCCTACTCAATCCATAGCAGCATCCTTGCCCCCTGCAAGCCATACCAAAGGCAGCAGCCAGAGTCATCCTCCATCTACTGAAATATTTACACATTTCCCCAGCTCTCGCCCAGCCTACTCAATCCATAGCAGTATCCTTGCCCACTGCAAGCCATACCAAAGGCAGCCGCTACTCATCCTCCAACCACTGAAATATTCACACATCAACCCAGCTCTCACCAAGCGACACTGACTCCCCTGCAGCATCTGTGCCCCCCTGCAAGCCATACCAAAGGCAGCAGCCAGACTCATCCTCCACCTACTGAAATATTCACACATCTCCCCAGCTCTCGCCAAGCGACACTGACTCCCCAGCAGCATCCGTGCACCCCTGCAAGCCATACCAAAGGCACCAGCCAGACTCATAATCCACCTACTGAAATATTCACACATCTCCCCAGCTCTTGCCAAGCGACACTGACTCCCCAGCAGCATCCTTGCCCCCTGCAAGCCATACCAAAGGCAGCAGCCAGACTCATACTCCACCTACTGGAATATTCACACGTCTCCCCAGCTCTCACCCAGCCACACTGACTCCCCAGCAGCATCTGTGCCCCCTGCAAGCCATACCAAAGGCAGCAGCCAGACTCATCCTCCACCTACTGAAATATTCACACATCTCCCCAGCTCTCGCCAAGCGACACTGACTCCCCAGCAGCATCCGTGCACCCCTGCAAGCCATACCAAAGGCACCAGCCAGACTCATAATCCACCTACTGGAATATTCACACGTCTCCCCAGCTCTCGCACAGCCACACTGACTCCCCAGCAGCATCCCTGCCCCCCAGCAAGCTATACCAAAGGCAGCAGCCAGACTCATCCTCCACCCACTGAAATATTCACACATCTCCCCAGCTCTCGCCACGCCACACTTACTCCCCAGCTGCATCCCTGCCCCCTGCAAGCCATACCAAAGGCAGCAGCCAGAGTCATCCTCCAACCACTGAAATAATTACACATCTCCCCAGCTCTCGCCCAGCCTACTCAATCCATAGCAGTATCCTTGCCCACTGCAAGCCATACCAAAGGCAGCAGCTACTCATCCTCCAACCACTGAAATATTTACACATAACCCTAGCTCTCACCCAGCCACACTGACTCCCCAGCAACATCCGTGCCCCCTGCAAGCCATACCAAAGGAAGCAGCCAGACTCATCCTCCACCTACTGAAATATTCACACAACAACCCAGCTCTCACCCAGCCTACTCAATCCATAGCAGCATCCTTGCCCCCTGCAAGCCATACCAAAGGCAGCAGCCAGAGTCATCCTCCAACCACTGAAATAATTACACATCTCCCCAGCTCTCGCCCAGCCTACTCAATCCATAGCAGCATCCTTGCCCCCTGCAAGCCATACCAAAGGCAGCAGCCAGACTCATCCTCCACCCACTGAAATGTTCACACATCTCCCCAGCTCTCGCCCAGCCTACTCAATCCATAGCAGCATCCTTGCCCCCTGCAAGCCATACCAAAGGCAGCAGCCAGAATCATCCTCCACCCACTGAAATATTCACACATCTCCCCAGCTCTCGCCAAGCTACACTGACTCCCAAAAAGCATCCTTGCCCCCCTGCAAGCCATACCAAAGGCAGCAGCCAGACTCATCCTCCACACACTGAAATATTCACACATCAACCCAGCTCTCACCAAGCGACACTGACTCCCCAGCAGCATCCATGCCCCCCTGCAAGCCATACCAAAGGCAGCAGCTACTCATCCTCCAACCACTGAAATATTTACACATAACCCCAGCTCTCACCCAGCCACACTGACTCCCCAGCAATATCCGTGCCCCCTGGAAGCCATTCCAAATGCAGCAGCCAGAATCATCCTCCACCCACTGAAATATTCATACATCTCCCCAGTTCTCGCCCAGTCTACTCAATCCATAGCAGCATCCTTGCCCCCTGCAAGCCATACCAAAAGCAGCAGCCAGACTCATCCTACACCTACTGAAATATTCACACATCAACCCAGCTCTCACCAAGCTACACTGACTCCCAAAAAGCATCCTTGCCCCCCTGCAAGCCATACCAAAAGCAGCAGCCAGACTCATCCTCCACCCACTGAAATATTCACACATCAACCCAGCTCTCGCCCAGCCACACTTACTCCCTGCAGCATCTGTGCCCCCCTGCAAGCCATACCAAAGGCAGCAGCCAGACTCATCCTCCACCTACTGAACTATTCACACATCTCCCCAGCTCTCGCCAAGCCACACTTGCTCCCCTGCAGCATCTGTGCCCCCCTGCAAGCCATACCAAAGGCAGCAGCCAGACTCATCCTCCACCTACTGAAATATTCACACATCTTCCCAGCTCTTGCCAAGCGACACTGACTCCCCAGCAGCATCCTTGCCCCCTTGCAAGCCATACCAAAGGCAGCAGCCAGACTCATCCTCCAACTACTGGAATATTCACACATCTCCCCAGCTCTCGCCAAGCGACACTGACTCCCCAGCAGCATCCGTGCCCCCCTGCAAGCCATACCAAAGGCAGCAACCAGACTCATCCTCCAACTACTGAACTATTCACACATCAACCCAGCTTTTACCAAGCGACACTGACTCCCCAGCAGCATCCGTGCCCCCCTGCAAGCCATACCAAAGGCAGCAAAAACAAAGAGGTGATGGCTGGAAGGTTTAGACTTAATCTTAACCACTGGCAATGCTCTGGGCAACCCTCCAGACCACCGTTCTTCACCTGCCAAGCCATTACAGAAGGGAAAGACCATATGCAAATCAGGCTTGGCCCCACCCCAAAAGGGGCAGTCCAGCCCGAACTGCTAGGCCACATCCCTTCTGCACGAGACCACAAGCATCCCCAAACAGGGCAGGACAAAGACTGATATGTTTGGGATATTTCTTCTCTGTGAAAGATAGTGAGCTAAAGACTCTGGGTAAGTCTCTCGTAACCAGGACTAATGTCTGGCAGAGGGACTCCCAGGACCCCCCTTGTTAAATCTGCATATTTAAGTAACTTTGGGTCTCACCCTAAGTTACTAGGGGAATCCAGACGTGGACCCCTTGCTCACTATTCTTAGAGAGGCACAGATCCACCCTACTGATGAGGTCCAACCAGACCGAAACACGTGTCTGGGGTTTCTGTTGGTACTCTTGTTCAGAGGAGAATTGCCTCGCATTTCAGTGCTGGACTGCCCCAGGGCAGGACAAAGACTGATATGTTTGGGATATTTCTTCTCTGTGAAAGATAGTGAGCTAAAGACTCTGGGTAAGTCTCTCGTAACCAGGACTAATGTCTGGCAGAGGGACTCCCAGGACCCCCCTTGTTAAATCTGCATATTTAAGTAACTTTGGGTCTCACCCTAAGTTACTAGGGGAATCCAGACGTGGACCCCTTGCTCACTATTCTTAGAGAGGCACAGATCCACCCTACTGATGAGGTCCAACCAGATCGAAACACGTGTCTGGGGTTTCTGTTGGTACTCTTGTTCAGAGGAGAATTGCCTCGCATTTCAGTGCTGGACTGCCCCAGGGCAGGACAAAGACTGATATGTTTGGGATATTTCTTCTCTGTGAAAGATAGTGAGCTAAAGACTCTGGGTAAGTCTCTCGTAACCAGGACTAATGTCTGGCAGAGCGACTCCCAGGACCCCCCTTGTTAAATCTGCATATTTAAGTAACTTTGGGTCTCACCCTAAGTTACTAGGGGAATCCAGACGTGGACCCCTTGCTCACTATTCTTAGAGAGGCACAGATCCACCCTACTGATGAGGTCCAACCAGACCGAAACACGTGTCTGGGGTTTCTGTTGGTACTCTTGTTCAGAGGAGAATTGCCTCGCATTTCAGTGCTGGACTGCCCCAGGGCTGGACAAAGACTGATATGTTTGGGATATTTCTTCTCTGTGAAAGATAGTGAGCTAAAGACTCTGGGTAAGTCTCTCGTAACCAGGACTAATGTCTGGCAGAGGGACTCCCAGGACCCCCCTTGTTAAATATACCAAAGGCAGCAGCCAGACTCATACTCCACCTACTGGAATATTCACACATCTCCCTAAATCTCGCCAAGTGACACTGACTCCCCACCAGCATCCTTGCCCCCCTGCAAGCCATACCAAAGGCAGCCGCCAGACTCAACCTCCACCTACTGAAATATTCACACATCTCCCCAGCTCTCACCTAGCCACACTGACTCCCCAGCAGCATCCTTGCCCCCCTGGAAGCCATACCAAAGGCAGCAGCCAGACTCATCCTCCAACTACTGAAATATTCACACATCAACCCAGCTCTCACGAAGCGACACTGACTCCCCAGCAGCATGCATGCCCCCCTGCAAGCCATACCAAAGGCAGCAGCCAGACTCATCCTCCAACTACTGAAATATTCACACATCTCCCCAGCTCTCACCCAGCCACACTGACTCCCCAGCAGCATCCTTGCCCCCCTGCAAGACATACCAAAGGCAGCAGCTACTCATCCTCCAACCACTGAAACATTTACACATAACCCCAGCTCTCACCTAGCCACACTGACTCCCCAGCAGCATCCGTGTCCCCTGCACGCCATACCAAAGGCAGCAGCCAGACTCATCCTACACCTACTAAAATATTCACACATCAACCCAGCTCTCACCAAGCGACACTGACTCCCAAAAAGCATCCTTGCCCCTCATCAAGCCATACCAAAGGCAGCAGCCAGACTCATCCTCCACACACTGAAATATTCACACATCTCCCCAGCTCTCGCCAAGCGACGCTGACTTTCCAGCAGCATCCCTGCCCCACTGCAAGTCTTGCCCCCTGCAAGCCATACCAAAGGCAGCAGCTACTCATCCTCCAGCCACTGAAATATTCACACATAACCCCAGCTCTCGCACAGCCACACGGACTCCACAGCAGCATCCCTGCTCCCCTGCAAGCCATACCAAAGGCAGCAGCCAGACTACTCCTCCAACTACTGAAATATTCACACATCAACCCAGCTCTCACCAAGCGACACTGACTCCCCAGCAGCATCCATGCCCCCCTGCAAGCCATACCAAAGGCAGCAGCCAGACTCATCCTCGACCTCCTGAAATATTCACACATAACCCCAGCTCTCGCACAGCCACACTGACTCCCCAGCAGCATCCCTGCCCCCCAGCAAGCCATACCAAAGGCAGCAGCCAGACTCATCCTCCACCCACTGAAATATTCACACATCTCCCCAGCTCTCGCCAAGCGACACTGACTCCCCAGCAGCATCTGTGCCCCCTGCAAACCATACCAAAGGCAGCAGCCAGTCATCCTCCAACCACTGAAATAATTACACATCTCCCCAGCTCTCGCCCAGCCTACTCAATCCATAGCAGTATCCTTGCCCACTGCAAGCCATATCAAAGGCAGCAGCCAGAGTCATCCTCCAACCACTGAAATATTTACACATAACCCCAGCTCTCACCCAGCCACACTGACTCCCCAGCAACATCCGTGCCCCCTGCAAGCCATACCAAAGGCAGCAGCCAGACTCATCCTCCACCTCCTGAAATATTCACACATCAACCCAGCTCTCGCCCAGCCCACTCAATCCATAGCAGCATCCTTGCCCCCTGCAAGCCAAACCAAAGGCAGCAGCCAGACTCATCCTCGACCTCCTGAAATATTCACACATCTCCCCAGCTCTCGCCAAGCCACACTGACTCCCCAGCAGCATCCGTGCCCCCTGCACGCCATACCAAGGCAGCAGCCAGACTCATCCTACACCTACTGAAATATTCACACATCAACCCAGCTCTCACCAAGCTACACTGACTCCCAAAAAGCATCCTTGCCCCCCTGCAAGCCATACCAAAGGCAGCAGCCAGACTCATCCTCCACCCACTGAAATGTTCACACATCTCCCCAGCTCTTGCCAAGCCACACTGACTCCCCTGCAGCATCTGTGCCCCCCTGCAAGCCATACCAAAGGCAGCAGCCAGACTCATCCTCCACCTACTGAAATATTCACACATCTCCCCAGCTCTCGCCAAGCGACACTGACTCCCCAGCAGCATCCCTGCACCCCTGCAAGCCATACCAAAGGCACCAGCCAGACTCATAATCCACCTACTGAAATATTCACACATCTCCCCAGCTCTTGCCAAGCGACACTGACTCCCCAGCAGCATCCTTGCCCCCTGCAAGCCATACCAAAGGCAGCAGCCAGACTCATACTCCACCTACTGGAATATTCACACGTCTCCCCAGCTCTCACCCAGCCACACTGACTCTCCAGCAGCATCTGTGCCCCCTGCAAGCCATACCAAAGGCAGCAGCCAGAATCATCCTCCATCTACTGAAATATTCACACATAACCCCAGCTCTCGCCCAGCCTACTCAATCCATAGCAGCATCCTTGCCCCCTGCAAGCCATACCAAAGGCAGCAGCCAGAGTCATCCTCCATCTACTGAAATATTTACACATTTCCCCAGCTCTCGCCCAGCCTACTCAATCCATAGCAGTATCCTTGCCCACTGCAAGCCATACCAAAGGCAGCCGCTACTCATCCTCCAACCACTGAAATATTCACACATCAACCCAGCTCTCACCAAGCGACACTGACTCCCCTGCAGCATCTGTGCCCCCCTGCAAGCCATACCAAAGGCAGCAGCCAGACTCATCCTCCACCTACTGAAATATTCACACATCTCCCCAGCTCTCGCCAAGCGACACTGACTCCCCAGCTGCATCCGTGCACCCCTGCAAGCCATACCAAAGGCACCAGCCAGACTCATAATCCACCTACTGAAATATTCACACATCTCCCCAGCTCTTGCCAAGCGACACTGACTCCCCAGCAGCATCCTTGCCCCCTGCAAGCCATACCAAAGGCAGCAGCCAGACTCATACTCCACCTACTGGAATATTCACACGTCTCCCCAGCTCTCACCCAGCCACACTGACTCCCCAGCAGCATCTGTGCCCCCTGCAAGCCATACCGAAGGCAGCAGCCAGACTCATCCTCCACCTACTGAAATATTCACACATCTCCCCAGCTCTCGCCAAGCGACACTGACTCCCCAGCAGCATCCGTGCACCCCTGCAAGCCATACCAAAGGCACCAGCCAGACTCATAATCCACCTACTGAAATATTCACACATCTCCCCAGCTCTTGCCAAGCGACACTGACTCCCCAGCAGCATCCTTGCCCCCTGCAAGCCATACCAAAGGCAGCAGCCAGACTCATCCTCCACCCACTGAAATATTCACACATCTCCCCAGCTCTCGCCACGCCACACTTACTCCCCAGCTGCATCCCTGCCCCCTGCAAGCCATACCAAAGGCAGCAGCCAGACTCATCCTCCACCCACTGAAATAATTACACATCTCCCCAGCTCTGGCCAAGCGACACTGACTCCCCAGCAGCATCTGTGCCCCCTGCAAACCATACCAAAGGCAGCAGCCAGAGTCATCCTCCAACCACTGAAATAATTACACATCTCCCCAGCTCTCTCCCAGCCTACTCAATCCATAGCAGTATCCTTGCCCACTGCAAGCCATACCAAAGGCAGCAGCTACTCATCCTCCAACCACTGAAATATTTACACATAACCCCAGCTCTCACCCAGCCACACTGACTCCCCAGCAACATCCGTGCCCCCTGCAAGCCATACCAAAGGCAGCAGCCAGACTCATCCTCCACCTACTGAAATATTCACACAACAACCCAGCTCTCACCCAGCCTACTCAATCCATAGCAGCATCCTTGCCCCCTGCAAGCCATACCAAAGGCAGCAGCCAGAGTCATCCTCCAACCACTGAAATAATTACACATCTCCCCAGCTCTTGCCCAGCCTACTCAATCCATAGCAGCATCCTTGCCCCCTGCAAGCCATACCAAAGGCAGCAGCCAGACTCATCCTCCACCCACTGAAATGTTCACACATCTCCCCAGCTCTCGCCCAGCCTACTCAATCCATAGCAGCATCCTTGCCCCCTGCAAGCCATACCAAAGGCAGCAGCCAGAATCATCCTCCACCCACTGAAATATTCACACATCTCCCCAGCTCTCGCCAAGCTACACTGACTCCCAAAAAGCATCCTTGCCCCCCTGCAAGCCATACCAAAGGCAGCAGCCAGACTCATCCTCCACACACTGAAATATTCACACATCAACCCAGCTCTCACCAAGCGACACTGACTCCCCAGCAGCATCCATGCCCCCCTGCAAGCCATACCAAAGGCAGCAGCTACTCATCCTCCAACCACTGAAATATTTACACATAACCCCAGCTCTCACCCAGCCACACTGACTCCCCAGCAATATCCGTGCCCCCTGGAAGTCATTCCAAATGCAGCAGCCAGAATCATCCTCCACCCACTGAAATATTCATACATCTCCCCAGTTCTCGCCCAGTCTACTCAATCCATAGCAGCATCCTTGCCCCCTGCAAGCCATACCAAAAGCAGCAGCCAGACTCATCCTACACCTACTGAAATATTCACACATCAACCCAGCTCTCACCAAGCTACACTGACTCCCAAAAAGCATCCTTGCCCCCCTGCAAGCCATACCAAAAGCAGCAGCCAGACTCATCCTCCACCCACTGAAATATTCACACATCAACCCAGCTCTCGCCCAGCCACACTTACTCCCTGCAGCATCTGTGCCCCCCTGCAAGCCATACCAAAGGCAGCAGCCAGACTCATCCTCCACCTACTGAAATATTCACACATCTCGCCAAGCGACACTGACTCCCCAGCAGCATCCTTGCCCTCTGCAAGCCATACCAAAGGCAGCAGCCAGACTCATCCTCCACCTACTGAACTATTCACACATCTCCCCAGCTCTCGCCAAGCCACACTTGCTCCCCTGCAGCATCTGTGCCCCCCTGCAAGCCATACCAAAGGCAGCAGCCAGACTCATCCTCCACCTACTGAACTATTCACACATCTCCCCAGCTCTCGCCAAGCCACACTTGCTCCCCTGCAGCATCTGTGCCCCCCTGCAAGCCATACCAAAGGCAGCAGCCAGACTCATCCTCCAACTACTGGAATATTCACACATCTCCCCAGCTCTCGCCAAGCGACACTGACTCCCCAGCAGCATCCGTGCCCCCCTGCAAGCCATACCAAAGGCAGCAAAAACAAAGAGGTGATGGCTGGAAGGTTTAGACTTAATCTTAACCACTGGCAATGCTCTGGGCAACCCTCCAGACCACCGTTCTTCACCTGCCAAGCCATTACAGAAGGGAAAGACCATATGCAAATCAGGCTTGGCCCCACCCCAAAAGGGGCAGTCCAGCCCGAACTGCTAGGCCACATCCCTTCTGCACGAGACCACAAGCATCCCCAAACAGGGCAGGACAAAGACTGATATGTTTGGGATATTTCTTCTCTGTGAAAGATAGTGAGCTAAAGACTCTGGGTAAGTCTCTCGTAACCAGGACTAATGTCTGGCAGAGGGACTCCCAGGACCCCCCTTGTTAAATCTGCATATTTAAGTAACTTTGGGTCTCACCCTAAGTTACTAGGGGAATCCAGACGTGGACCCCTTGCTCACTATTCTTAGAGAGGCACAGATCCACCCTACTGATGAGGTCCAACCAGACCGAAACACGTGTCTGGGGTTTCTGTTGGTACTCTTGTTCAGAGGAGAATTGCCTCGCATTTCAGTGCTGGACTGCCCCAGGGCAGGACAAAGACTGATATGTTTGGGATATTTCTTCTCTGTGAAAGATAGTGAGCTAAAGACTCTGGGTAAGTCTCTCGTAACCAGGACTAATGTCTGGCAGAGGGACTCCCAGGACCCCCCTTGTTAAATCTGCATATTTAAGTAACTTTGGGTCTCACCCTAAGTTACTAGGGGAATCCAGACGTGGACCCCTTGCTCACTATTCTTAGAGAGGCACAGATCCACCCTACTGATGAGGTCCAACCAGACCGAAACACGTGTCTGGGGTTTCTGTTGGTACTCTTGTTCAGAGGAGAATTGCCTCGCATTTCAGTGCTGGACTGCCCCAGGGCAGGACAAAGACTGATATGTTTGGGATATTTCTTCTCTGTGAAAGATAGTGAGCTAAAGACTCTGGGTAAGTCTCTCGTAACCAGGACTAATGTCTGGCAGAGGGACGCCCAGGACCCCCCTTGTTAAATCTGCATATTTAAGTAACTTTGGGTCTCACCCTAAGTTACTAGGGGAATCCAGACGTGGACCCCTTGCTCACTATTCTTAGAGAGGCACAGATCCACCCTACTGATGAGGTCCAACCAGACCGAAACACGTGTCTGGGGTTTCTGTTGGTACTCTTGTTCAGAGGAGAATTGCCTCGCATTTCAGTGCTGGACTGCCCCAGGGCAGGACAAAGACTGATATGTTTGGGATATTTCTTCTCTGTGAAAGATAGTGAGCTAAAGACTCTGGGTAAGTCTCTCGTAACCAGGACTAATGTCTGGCAGAGGGACTCCCAGGACCCCCCTTGTTAAATCTGCATATTTAAGTAACTTTGGGTCTCACCCTAAGTTACTAGGGGAATCCAGACGTGGACCCCTTGCTCACTATTCTTAGAGAGGCACAGATCCACCCTACTGATGAGGTCCAACCAGACCGAAACACGTGTCTGGGGTTTCTGTTGGTACTCTTGTTCAGAGGAGAATTGCCTCGCATTTCAGTGCTGGACTGCCCCAGGGCAGGACAAAGACTGATATATTTGGGATATTTCTTCTCTGTGAAAGATAGTGAGCTAAAGACTCTGGGTAAGTCTCTCGTAACCAGGACTAATGTCTGGCAGAGGGACTCCCAGGACCCCCCTTGTTAAATATACCAAAGGCAGCAGCCAGACTCATACTCCACCTACTGGAATATTCACACATCTCCCTAAATCTCGCCAAGTGACACTGACTCCCCACCAGCATCCTTGCCCCCCTGCAAGCCATACCAAAGGCAGCCGCCAGACTCAACCTCCACCTACTGAAATATTCACACATCTCCCCAGCTCTCACCTAGCCACACTGACTCCCCAGCAGCATCCTTGCCCCCCTGGAAGCCATACCAAAGGCAGCAGCCAGACTCATCCTCCAACTACTGAAATATTCACACATCAACCCAGCTCTCACCAAGCGACACTGACTCCCCAGCAGCATGCATGCCCCCCTGCAAGCCATACCAAAGGCAGCAGCCAGACTCTTCCTCGACCTCCTGAAATATTCACACATCTCCCCAGCTCTCACCCAGCCACACTGACTCCCCAGCAACATCCGTGTCCCCTGCACGCCATACCAAAGGCAGCAGCCAGACTCATCCTACACCTACTAAAATATTCACACATCAACCCAGCTCTCACCAAGCTACACTGACTCCCAAAAAGCATCCTTGCCCCTCATCAAGCCATACCAAAGGCAGCAGCCAGACTCATCCTCCACACACTGAAATATTCACACATCTCCCCAGCTCTCGCCAAGCGACACTGACTTTCCAGCAGCATCCCTGCCCCACTGCAAGCCATACCAAAGGCAGCAGCCAGACTCAAACTCCATCTACTGAAATATTCACACATCTCCCCAGCTCTCACCCAACCTACTCAATCCATAGCAGCATCCTTGCCCCCTGCAAGCCATACCAAAGGCAGCAGCTACTCATCCTCCAGCCACTGAAATATTCACACATCTCCCCAGCTCTCACCCAGCCACACTGACTCCCCAGCAGCATCTGTGCCCCCTGCAAGCCATACCAAAGGCAGCAGCCAGAATCATCCTCCATCTACTGAAATATTCACACATAACCCCAGCTCTCGCCAAGCGACACTGACTCCCCAGCAGCATCTGTGCCCCCTGCAAACCATACCAAAGGCAGCAGCCAGAGTCATCCTCCAACCACTGAAATAATTACACATCTCCCCAGCTCTCGCCCAGCCTACTCAATCCATAGCAGTATCCTTGCCCACTGCAAGCCATATCAAAGGCAGCAGCTACTCATCCTCCAACCACTGAAATATTTACACATAACCCCAGCTCTCACCCAGCCACACTGACTCCCCAGCAACATCCGTGCCCCCTGCAAGCCATACCAAAGGCAGCTGCCAGACTCATCCTCCACCTACTGAAATATTCACACATCAACCCAGCTCTCACCCAGCCTACTCAATCCATAGCAGCATCCTTGCCCCCTGCAAGCCATACCAAAGGCAGCAGCCAGTCATCCTCCAACCACTGAAATATTCACACATCTCCCCAGCTCTCGCCAAGCTACACTGACTCCCAAAAAGCATCCTTGCCCCCCTGCAAGCCATACCAAAGTCAGCAGCCAGACTCATCCTCCACCCACTGAAATGTTCACACATCTCCCCAGCTCTCGCCAAGCCACACTGACTCCCCAGCAGCATCTGTGCCCCCCTGCAAGCCATTCCAAATGCAGCAGCCAGAATCATCCTCCACCCACTGAAATATTCACACATCTCCCCAGCTCTCGCCAAGCCACACTTACTCCCCTGCAGCATCTGTGCCCCCCTGCAAGCCATACCAAAGGCAGCAGCCAGACTCATCCTCCACCTACTGAAATATTCACACATCTCCCCAGCTCTCGCCAAGCGATACTGACTCCCCAGCAGCATCCCTGCACCCCTGCAAGCCATACCAAAGGCAGCAGCCAGACTCATAACCCACCTACTGAAATATTCACACATCTCCCCAGCTCTTGCCAAGCAACACTGACTCCCCAGCAGCATCCTTGCCCCCTGCAAGCCATACCAAAGGCAGCAGCCAGACTCATACTCCACCTACTGGAATATTCACACGTCTCCCCAGCTCTCACCCAGCCACACTGACTCCCCAGCAGCATCTGTGCCCCCTGCAAGCCATACCAAATGCAGCAGCAAGAATCATCCTCCACCCACTGAAATATTCACACATCTCCCCAGCGCTCACCTAGCCCACTCAATCCATAGCAGCATCCTTGCCCCCTGCAAGCCATACCAAAGGCAGCAGCCAGAATCATCCTCCATCTACTGAAATATTCACACATAACCCCAGCTCTCGCACAGCCACACTGACTCCTCAGCAGCATCCCTGCCCCACTGCAAGCCATACCAAAGGCAGCAGCCAGACTCATCCTCGACCTCCTGAAATATTCACACGTCTCCCCAGCTCTCGCCCAGCCCACTCAATCCATAGCAGCATCCTTGCCCCCTGCAAGCCAAACCAAAGGCAGCAGCCAGACTCATCCTCGACCTCCTGAAATATTCACACATCTCCCCAGCTCTCGCCAAGCCACACTGACTCCCCAGCAGCATCCGTGCCCCCTGCACGCCATACCAAGGCAGCAGCCAGACTCATCCTACACCTACTGAAATATTCACACATCAACCCAGCTCTCACCAAGCTACACTGACTCCCAAAAAGCATCCTTGCCCCCCTGCAAGCAATACCAAAGGCAGCAGCCAGACTCATCCTCCACCCACTGAAATGTTCACACATCTCCCCAGCTCTTGCCAAGCCACACTGACTCCCCTGCAGCATCTGTGCTCCCCTGCAGCATCTGTGCCCCCCTGCAAGCCATACCAAAGGCAGCAGCCAGACTCATCCTCCACCTACTGAAATATTCACACATCTCCCCAGCTCTCGCCAAGCGACACTGACTCCCCAGCAGCATCCCTGCACCCCTGCAAGCCATACCAAAGGCACCAGCCAGACTCATAATCCACCTACTGAAATATTCACACATCTCCCCAGCTCTTGCCAAGCGACACTGACTCCCCAGCAGCATCCTTGCCCCCTGCAAGCCATACCAAAGGCAGCAGCCAGACTCATACTCCACCTACTGGAATATTCACACGTCTCCCCAGCTCTCACCCAGCCACACTGACTCCCCAGCAGCATCTGTGCCCCCTGCAAGCCATACCAAAGGCAGCAGCCAGACTCATCCTCCACCCACTGAAATATTCACACATCTCCCCAGCTCTGGCCAAGCGACACTGACTCCCCAGCAGCATCTGTGCCCCCTGCAAACCATACCAAAGGCAGCAGCCAGAGTCATCCTCCAACCACTGAAATAATTACACATCTCCCCAGCTCTCGCCCAGCCTACTCAATCCATAGCAGTATCCTTGCCCACTGCAAGCCATACCAAAGGCAGCAGCTACTCATCCTCCAACCACTGAAATATTTACACATAACCCCAGCTCTCACCCAGCCACACTGACTCCCCAGCAACATCCGTGCCCCCTGCAACCCATACCAAAGGCAGCAGCCAGACTCATCCTCCACCTACTATAATATTCACACGTCTCCCCAGCTCTCGCCACGCCACACTTACTCCCCAGCTGCATCCCTGCCCCCTGCAAGCCATACCAAAGGCAGCAGCCAGACTCATCCTCCACCCACTGAAATATTCACACATCAACCCAGCTCTCGCCCAGCCACACTGACTCCCCAGCAGCATCTGTGCCCCCCTGCAAGCCATACCAAAGGCAGCAGCCAGACTCATCCTCCACCTACTGAAATATTCACACGTCTCCCCAGCTCTCGCCAAGCCACACTTAATCCCCTGCAGCATCTGTGCCCCCCTGCAAGCCATACCAAAGGCAGCAGCCAGACTCATAATCCACCTACTGAAATATTCACACATCTCCCCAGCTCTTGCCAAGCGACACTGACTCCCCAGCAGCATCCTTGCCCCCTGCAAGCCATACCAAAGGCAGCAGCCAGAATCATCCTCCATCTACTGAAATATTCACACATAACCCCAGCTCTCGCCCAGCCTACTCAATCCATAGCAGCATCCTTGCCCCCTGCAAGCCATACCAAAGGCAGCAGCCAGAGTCATCCTCCATCTACTGAAATATTTACACATTTCCCCAGCTCTCGCCCAGCCTACTCAATCCATAGCAGTATCCTTGCCCACTGCAAGCCATACCAAAGGCAGCCGCTACTCATCCTCCAACCACTGAAATATTCACACATCAACCCAGCTCTCACCAAGCAACACTGACTCCCCTGCAGCATCTGTGCCCCCCTGCAAGCCATACCAAAGGCAGCAGCCAGACTCATCCTCCACCTACTGAAATATTCACACATCTCCCCAGCTCTCGCCAAGCGACACTGACTCCCCAGCAGCATCCTTGCCCCCTGCAAGCCATACCAAAGGCAGCAGCCAGACTCATACTCCACCTACTGGAATATTCACACGTCTCCCCAGCTCTCACCCAGCCACACTGACTCCCCAGCAGCATCTGTGCCCCCTGCAAGCCATACCAAAGGCAGCAGCCAGACTCATCCTCCACCTACTGAAATATTCACACGTCTCCCCAGCTCTCGCCAAGCGACACTGACTCCCCAGCAGCATCCGTGCACCCCTGCAAGCCATACCAAAGGCACCAGCCAGACTCATAATCCACCTACTGAAATATTCACACATCTCCCCAGCTCTTGCCAACCGACACTGACTCCCCAGCAGCATCCTTGCCCCCTGCAAGCCATACCAAAGGCAGCAGCAAGACTCATACTCCACCTACTGGAATATTCACACGTCTCCCCAGCTCTCGCACAGCCACACTGACTCCCCAGCAGCATCCCTGCCCCCCAGCAAGCTATACCAAAGGCAGCAGCCAGACTCATCCTCCACCCACTGAAATATTCACACATCTCCCCAGCTCTCGCCACGCCACACTTACTCCCCAGCTGCATCCCTGCCCCCTGCAAGCCATACCAAAGGCAGCAGCCAGACTCATCCTCCACCCACTGAAATAATTACACATCTCCCCAGCTCTGGCCAAGCGACACTGACTCCCCAGCAGCATCTGTGCCCCCTGCAAACCATACCAAAGGCAGCAGCCAGAGTCATCCTCCAACCACTGAAATAATTACACATCTCCCCAGCTCTCGCCCAGCCTACTCAATCCATAGCAGCATCCTTGCCCCCTGCAAGCCATACCAAAGGCAGCAGCCAGACTCATCCTCCACCCACTGAAATGTTCACACATCTCCCCAGCTCTCGCCCAGCCTACTCAATCCATAGCAGCATCCTTGCCCCCTGCAAGCCATACCAAAGGCAGCAGCCAGAATCATCCTCCACCCACTGAAATATTCACACATCTCCCCAGCTCTAGCCAAGCTACACTGACTCCCAAAAAGCATCCTTGCCCCCCTGCAAGCCATACCAAAGGCAGCAGCCAGACTCATCCTCCACACACTGAAATATACACATCAACCCAGCTCTCACCAAGCGACACTGACTCCCCAGCAGCATCCTTGCCCCCTGCAAGCCATACCAAAGGCAGCAGCCAGACTCATCCTCCACCTACTGAACTATTCACACATCTCCCCAGCTCTCGCCAAGCCACACTTGCTCCCCAGCAGCATCCTTGCCCCCTTGCAAGCCATACCAAAGGCAGCAGCCAGACTCATCCTCCAACTACTGGAATATTCACACATCTCCCCAGCTCTCGCCAAGCGACACTGACTCCCCAGCAGCATCCGTGCCCCCCTGCAAGCCATACCAAAGGCAGCAAAAACAAAGAGGTGATGGCTGGAAGGTTTAGACTTAATCTTAACCACTGGCAATGCTCTGGGCAACCCTCCAGACCACCGTTCTTCACCTGCCAAGCCATTACAGAAGGGAAAGACCATATGCAAATCAGGCTTGGCCCCACCCCAAAAGGGGCAGTCCAGCCCGAACTGCTAGGCCACATCCCTTCTGCACGAGACCACAAGCATCCCCAAACAGGGCAGGACAAAGACTGATATGTTTGGGATATTTCTTCTCTGTGAAAGATAGTGAGCTAAAGACTCTGGGTAAGTCTCTCGTAACCAGGACTAATGTCTGGCAGAGGGACTCCCAGGACCCCCCTTGTTAAATCTGCATATTTAAGTAACTTTGGGTCTCACCCTAAGTTACTAGGGGAATCCAGACGTGGACCCCTTGCTCACTATTCTTAGAGAGGCACAGATCCACCCTACTGATGAGGTCCAACCAGACCGAAACACGTGTCTGGGGTTTCTGTTGGTACTCTTGTTCAGAGGAGAATTGCCTCGCATTTCAGTGCTGGACTGCCCCAGGGTAGGACAAAGACTGATATGTTTGGGATATTTCTTCTCTGTGAAAGATAGTGAGCTAAAGACTCTGGGAAAGTCTCTCGTAACCAGGACTAATGTCTGGCAGAGGGACTCCCAGGACCCCCATTGTTAAATATACCACAGGCAGCAGCCAGACTCATACTCCACCTACTGGAATATTCACACATCTCCCTAAATCTCGCCAAGTGACACTGACTCCCCACCAGCATCCTTGCCCCCTGCAAGCCATACCAAAGGCAGCCGCCAGACTCTTCCTCGACCTCCTGAAATATTCACACATCTCCCCAGCTCTCACCCAGCCACACTGACTCCCCAGCAGCATCCTTGCCCCCCTGCAAGACATACCAAAGGCAGCAGCTACTCATCCTCCAACCACTGAAACATTTACACATAACCCCAGCTCTCACCTAGCCACACTGACTCCCCAGCAGCATCCGTGTCCCCTGCACGCCATACCAAAGGCAGCAGCCAGACTCATCCTACACCTACTAAAATATTCACACATCAACCCAGCTCTCACCAAGCTACACTGACTCCCAAAAAGCATCCTTGCCCCCCTGGAAGCCATACCAAAGGCAGCGGCCAGACTCATCCTCCAACTACTGAAATATTCACACATCAACCCAGCTCTCACCAAGCGACACTGACTCCCCAGCAGCATGCATGCCCCCCTGCAAGCCATACCAAAGGCAGCAGCCAGACTCTTCCTCGACCTCCTGAAATATTCACACATCTCCCCAGCTCTCACCCAGCCACACTGACTCCCCAGCAGCATCCTTGCCCCCCTGCAAGACATACCAAAGGCAGCAGCTACTCATCCTCCACCTACTATAATATTCACACGTCTCCCCAGCTCTTGCCACGCCACACTTACTCCCCAGCTGCATCCCTGCCCCCCTGCAAGCCATACCAAAGGCAGCAGCCAGACTCATCCTCCAACTACTGGAATATTCACACATCTCCCCAGCTCTTGCCAAGCGACACTGACTCCCCAGCAGCATCCTTGCCCCCCTGCAAGCCATACCAAAGGCAGCAGCCAGACTCATCCTCCAACTACTGGAATATTCACACATCTCCCCAGCTCTCGCCAAGCGACACTGACTCCCCAGCAGCATCCTTGCACCCCTGCAAGCCATACCAAAGGCAGCAGCCAGACTCATAATCCACCTACTGAAATATTCACACATCTCCCCAGCTCTCACCCAGCCACACTGACTCCCCAGCAACATCTGTGCCCCCTGCAAGCCATTCCAAATGCAGCAGCCAGAATCATCCTCCAACTACTGAAATATTCACACATCAACCCAGCTCTCACCAAGCGACACTGACTCCCCAGCAGCATCCATGCCCCCCTGCAAGCCATACCAAAGGCAGCAGCCAGACTCATCCTCGACCTCCTGAAATATTCACACGTCTCCCCAGCTCTCGCCCAGCCCACTCAATCCTTAGCAGCATCCTTGTCCCCTGCAAGCCATACCAAAGGCAGCAGCCAGAATCATCCTCCAACTACTGAAATATTCACACATCAACCCAGCTCTCACCAAGCGACACTGACTCCCCAGCAGCATCCATGCCCCCCTGCAAGCCATACCAAAGGCAGCAGCCAGACTCATCCTCGACCTCCTGAAATATTCACACGTCTCCCCAGCTCTCGCCCAGCCCACACAATCCATAGCAGCATCCTTGTCCCCTGCAAGCCATACCAAAGGCAGCAGCCAGAATCATCCTCGACCTCCTGAAATATTCACACATAACCCCAGCTCTCGCACAGCCACACTGACTCCCCAGCAGCATCCCTGCCCCCCAGCAAGCCATACCAAAGGCAGCAGCCAGACTCATCCTCCACCCACTGAAATAATTACACATCTCCCCAGCTCTCGCCCAGCCTACTCAATCCATAGCAGCATCCTTGCCCCCTGTAAGCCATACCAAAGGCAGCAGCCAGAGTCGTCCTCCAACCACTGAAATATTCACACATCTCCCCAGCTCTCACCAAGCTACATTGACTCCCAAAAAGCATCCTTGCCCCCCTGAAAGCCATACCAAAGGCAGCAGCCAGACTCATCCTCCACCCACTGAAATGTTCACACATCTCCCCAGCTCTCGCCAAGCCACACTGACTCCCCAGCAGCATCTGTGCCCCCCTGCAAGCCATACCAAAGGCAGCAGCCAGACTCATCCTCCACCTACTGAAATATTCACACATCTCCCCAACTCTCGCCAAGCGACACTGACTCCCCAGCAGCATCCATGCACCCCTGCAAGCCATACCAAAGGCAGCAGCCAGACTCATAATCCACCTACTGAAATATTCACACATCTCCCCAGCTCTTGCCAAGCGACACTGACTCCCCAGCAGCATCCTTGCCCCCTTCAAGCCATACCAAAGGCAGCAGCCAGACTCATACTCCACCTACTGGAATATTCACACGTCTCCCCAGCTCTCACCCAGCCACACTGACTCCCCAGCAGCATCTGTGCCCCCCAGCAAGCCATACCAAAGGCAGCAGCCAGACTCATCCTCCACCCACTGAAATATTCACACATCTCCCCAGCTCTCGCCAAGCGACACTGACTCCCCAGCAGCATCTGTGCCCCCTGCAAACCATACCAAAGGCAGCAGCCAGAGTCATCCTCCAACCACTGAAAGATTCACACATCTCCCCAGCTCTCACCAAGCTACACTGACTCCCAAAAAGCATCCTTGCCCCCCTGCAAGCCATACCAAAGGCAGCAGCCAGACTCATCCTCCACACACTGAAATATTCACACATCAACCCAGCTCTCGCCCAGCCACACTGACTCCCCAGCAGCATCCCTGCCCCCCTGCAAGCCATACCAAAGGCAGCAGCCAGAGTCATCCTCCAACCACTGAAATAATTACACATCTCCCCAGCTCTCGCCCAGCCTACTCAATCCATAGCAGTATCCTTGCCCTCTGCAAGCCATACCAAAGGCAGCAGCCAGACTCATCCTCCACCCACTGAAATATTCACACATCAACCCAGCTCTCGCTCAGCCACACTGACTCCCCAGCATCATCCTTGCCTTTGGTATGGCTTGCAGGGGGGCAGCAGCCAGACTCATCCTCCAACTACTGAAATATTCACACATCAACCCAGCTTTTACCAAGCGACACTGACGCCCCAGCAGCATCCATGCCCCTCTGCAAGCCATACCAAAGGCAGCAGCCAGACTCATCCTCGACCTCCTGAAATATTCACACGTCTCCCCAGCTCTCACCCAGCCACACTGACTCCCCAGCAGCATCCTTGCCCCCCTGCAAGCCATACCAAAGGCAGCAGCTACTCATCCTCCAACCACTGAAACATTTACACATAACCCCAGCTCTCACCTAGCCACACTGACTCCCCAGCAGCATCTGTGCCCCCTGCACGCCATACCAAAGGCAGCAGCCAGACTCATCCTCCACCTACTGAAATATTCACACATCTCCCCAGCTCTCGCCAAGCGACACTGACTCCCCAGCAGCATCCCTGCACCCCTGCAAGCCATACCAAAGGCACCAGCCAGACTCATAATCCACCTACTGAAATATTCACACATCTCCCCAGCTCTCGCCCAGCCTACTCAATCCATAGCAGCATCCTTGCCCCCTGCAAGCCATACCAAAGGCAGCAGCCAGAATCATCCTCCACCCACTGAAATATTCACACATCTCCCCAGCTCTCGCCAAGCTACACTGACTCACAAAAAGCATCCTTGCCCCCCTGCAAGCCATACCAAAGGCAGCAGCCAGACTCATCCTCCACACACTGAAATATTCACACATCAACCCAGCTCTCACCAAGCGACACTGACTCCCCAGCAGCATCCATGCCCCCCTGCAAGCCATACCAAAGGCATCAGCTACTCATCCTCCAACCACTGAAATATTTACACATAACCCCAGCTCTCACCCAGCCACACTGACTCCCCAGCAATATCCGTGCCCCCTGGAAGCCATTCCAAATGCAGCAGCCAGAATCATCCTCCACCCACTGAAATATTCATACATCTCCCCAGTTCTCGCCCAGTCTACTCAATCCATAGAAGCATCCTTGCCCCCTGCAAGCCATACCAAAAGCAGCAGCCAGACTCATCCTACACCTACTGAAATATTCACACATCAACCCAGCTCTCACCAAGCTACACTGACTCCCAAAAAGCATCCTTGCCCCCCTGCAAGCCATACCAAAGGCAGCAGCCAGACTCATCCTCCGCCCACTGAAATATTCACACATCAACCCAGCTCTCGCCCAGCCACACTTACTCCCTGCAGCATCTGTGCCCCCCTGCAAGCCATACCAAAGGCAGCAGCCAGACTCATCCTCCACCTACTGAAATATTCACACATCTCGCCAAGCGACACTGACTCCCCAGCAGCATCCTTGCCCCCTGCAAGCCATACCAAAGGCAGCAGCCAGACTCATCCTCCACCTACTGAACTATTCACACATCTCCCCAGCTCTCGCCAAGCCACACTTGCTCCCCTGCAGCATCTGTGCCCCCCTGCAAGCCATACCAAAGGCAGCAGCCAGACTCATCCTCCACCTACTGAAATATTCACACATCTCCCCAGCTCTTGCCAAGCGACACTGACTCCCCAGCAGCATCCTTGCCCCCTTGCAAGCCATACCAAAGGCAGCAGCCAGACTCATCCTCCAACTACTGGAATATTCACACATCTCCCCAGCTCTCGCCAAGCGACACTGACTCCCCAGCAGCATCCGTGCCCCCCTGCAAGCCATACCAAAGGCAGCAAAAACAAAGAGGTGATGGCTGGAAGGTTTAGACTTAATCCTAACCACTGGCAATGCTCTGGGCAACCCTCCAGACCACCGTTCTTCACCTGCCAAGCCATTACAGAAGGGAAAGACCATATGCAAATCAGGCTTGGCCCCACCCCAAAAGGGGCAGTCCAGCCCGAACTGCTAGGCCACATCCCTTCTGCACGAGACCACAAGCATCCCCAAACAGGGCAGGACAAAGACTGATATGTTTGGGATATTTCTTCTCTGTGAAAGATAGTGAGCTAAAGACTCTGGGTAAGTCTCTCGTAACCAGGAATAATGTCTGGCAGAGGGACTCCCAGGACCCCCCTTGTTAAATCTGCATATTTAAGTAACTTTGGGTCTCACCCTAAGTTACTAGGGGAATCCAGACGTGGACCCCTTGCTCACTATTCTTAGAGAGGCACAGATCCACCCTACTGATGAGGTCCAACCAGACCGAAACACGTGTCTGGGGTTTCTGTTGGTACTCTTGTTCAGAGGAGAATTGCCTCGCATTTCAGTGCTGGACTGCCCCAGGGCAGGACAAAGACTGATATGTTTGGGATATTTCTTCTCTGTGAAAGATAGTGAGCTAAAGACTCTGGGTAAGTCTCTCGTAACCAGGACTAATGTCTGGCAGAGGGACTCCCAGGACCCCCCTTGTTAAATCTGCATATTTAAGTAACTTTGGGTCTCACCCTAAGTTACTAGGGGAATCCAGACGTGGACCCCTTGCTCACTATTCTTAGAGAGGCACAGATCCACCCTACTGATGAGGTCCAACCAGACCGAAACACGTGTCTGGGGTTTCTGTTGGTACTCTTGTTCAGAGGAGAATTGCCTCGCATTTCAGTGCTGGACTGCCCCAGGGCAGGACAAAGACTGATATGTTTGGGATATTTCTTCTCTGTGAAAGATAGTGAGCTAAAGACTCTGGGTAAGTCTCTCGTAACCAGGACTAATGTCTGGCAGAGGGACGCCCAGGACCCCCCTTGTTAAATCTGCATATTTAAGTAACTTTGGGTCTCACCCTAAGTTACTAGGGGAATCCAGACGTGGACCCCTTGCTCACTATTCTTAGAGAGGCACAGATCCACCCTACTGATGAGGTCCAACCAGACCGAAACACGTGTCTGGGGTTTCTGTTGGTACTCTTGTTCAGAGGAGAATTGCCTCGCATTTCAGTGCTGGACTGCCCCAGGGCAGGACAAAGACTGATATGTTTGGGATATTTCTTCTCTGTGAAAGATAGTGAGCTAAAGACTCTGGGTAAGTCTCTCGTAACCAGGACTAATGTCTGGCAGAGGGACTCCCAGGACCCCCCTTGTTAAATCTGCATATTTAAGTAACTTTGGGTCTCACCCTAAGTTACTAGGGGAATCCAGACGTGGACCCCTTGCTCACTATTCTTAGAGAGGCACAGATCCACCCTACTGATGAGGTCCAACCAGACCGAAACACGTGTCTGGGGTTTCTGTTGGTACTCTTGTTCAGAGGAGAATTGCCTCGCATTTCAGTGCTGGACTGCCCCAGGGCAGGACAAAGACTGATATATTTGGGATATTTCTTCTCTGTGAAAGATAGTGAGCTAAAGACTCTGGGTAAGTCTCTCGTAACCAGGACTAATGTCTGGCAGAGGGACTCCCAGGACCCCCCTTGTTAAATATACCAAAGGCAGCAGCCAGACTCATACTCCACCTACTGGAATATTCACACATCTCCCTAAATCTCGCCAAGTGACACTGACTCCCCACCAGCATCCTTGCCCCCCTGCAAGCCATACCAAAGGCAGCCGCCAGACTCAACCTCCACCTACTGAAATATTCACACATCTCCCCAGCTCTCACCTAGCCACACTGACTCCCCAGCAGCATCCTTGCCCCCCTGGAAGCCATACCAAAGGCAGCAGCCAGACTCATCCTCCAACTACTGAAATATTCACACATCAACCCAGCTCTCACCAAGCGACACTGACTCCCCAGCAGCATGCATGCCCCCCTGCAAGCCATACCAAAGGCAGCAGCCAGACTCTTCCTCGACCTCCTGAAATATTCACACATCTCCCCAGCTCTCACCCAGCCACACTGACTCCCCAGCAACATCCGTGTCCCCTGCACGCCATACCAAAGGCAGCAGCCAGACTCATCCTACACCTACTAAAATATTCACACATCAACCCAGCTCTCACCAAGCTACACTGACTCCCAAAAAGCATCCTTGCCCCTCATCAAGCCATACCAAAGGCAGCAGCCAGACTCATCCTCCACACACTGAAATATTCACACATCTCCCCAGCTCTCGCCAAGCGACACTGACTTTCCAGCAGCATCCCTGCCCCACTGCAAGCCATACCAAAGGCAGCAGCCAGACTCAAACTCCATCTACTGAAATATTCACACATCTCCCCAGCTCTCACCCAACCTACTCAATCCATAGCAGCATCCTTGCCCCCTGCAAGCCATACCAAAGGCAGCAGCTACTCATCCTCCAGCCACTGAAATATTCACACATCTCCCCAGCTCTCACCCAGCCACACTGACTCCCCAGCAGCATCTGTGCCCCCTGCAAGCCATACCAAAGGCAGCAGCCAGAATCATCCTCCATCTACTGAAATATTCACACATAACCCCAGCTCTCGCCAAGCGACACTGACTCCCCAGCAGCATCTGTGCCCCCTGCAAACCATACCAAAGGCAGCAGCCAGAGTCATCCTCCAACCACTGAAATAATTACACATCTCCCCAGCTCTCGCCCAGCCTACTCAATCCATAGCAGTATCCTTGCCCACTGCAAGCCATATCAAAGGCAGCAGCTACTCATCCTCCAACCACTGAAATATTTACACATAACCCCAGCTCTCACCCAGCCACACTGACTCCCCAGCAACATCCGTGCCCCCTGCAAGCCATACCAAAGGCAGCTGCCAGACTCATCCTCCACCTACTGAAATATTCACACATCAACCCAGCTCTCACCCAGCCTACTCAATCCATAGCAGCATCCTTGCCCCCTGCAAGCCATACCAAAGGCAGCAGCCAGTCATCCTCCAACCACTGAAATATTCACACATCTCCCCAGCTCTCGCCAAGCTACACTGACTCCCAAAAAGCATCCTTGCCCCCCTGCAAGCCATACCAAAGTCAGCAGCCAGACTCATCCTCCACCCACTGAAATGTTCACACATCTCCCCAGCTCTCGCCAAGCCACACTGACTCCCCAGCAGCATCTGTGCCCCCCTGCAAGCCATTCCAAATGCAGCAGCCAGAATCATCCTCCACCCACTGAAATATTCACACATCTCCCCAGCTCTCGCCAAGCCACACTTACTCCCCAGCAGCATCCCTGCCCCACTGCAAGCCATACCAAAGGCAGAAGCCAGACTCGTACTCCTTCTACTGAAATATTCACACATCTCCCCAGCTCTCGCCAAGCGATACTGACTCCCCAGCAGCATCCCTGCACCCCTGCAAGCCATACCAAAGGCAGCAGCCAGACTCATAACCCACCTACTGAAATATTCACACATCTCCCCAGCTCTTGCCAAGCAACACTGACTCCCCAGCAGCATCCTTGCCCCCTGCAAGCCATACCAAAGGCAGCAGCCAGACTCATACTCCACCTACTGGAATATTCACACGTCTCCCCAGCTCTCACCCAGCCACACTGACTCCCCAGCAGCATCTGTGCCCCCTGCAAGCCATACCAAATGCAGCAGCAAGAATCATCCTCCACCCACTGAAATATTCACACATCTCCCCAGCGCTCACCTAGCCCACTCAATCCATAGCAGCATCCTTGCCCCCTGCAAGCCATACCAAAGGCAGCAGCCAGAATCATCCTCCATCTACTGAAATATTCACACATAACCCCAGCTCTCGCACAGCCACACTGACTCCTCAGCAGCATCCCTGCCCCACTGCAAGCCATACCAAAGGCAGCAGCCAGACTCATCCTCGACCTCCTGAAATATTCACACGTCTCCCCAGCTCTCGCCCAGCCCACTCAATCCATAGCAGCATCCTTGCCCCCTGCAAGCCAAACCAAAGGCAGCAGCCAGACTCATCCTCGACCTCCTGAAATATTCACACATCTCCCCAGCTCTCGCCAAGCCACACTGACTCCCCAGCAGCATCCGTGCCCCCTGCACGCCATACCAAGGCAGCAGCCAGACTCATCCTACACCTACTGAAATATTCACACATCAACCCAGCTCTCACCAAGCTACACTGACTCCCAAAAAGCATCCTTGCCCCCCTGCAAGCAATACCAAAGGCAGCAGCCAGACTCATCCTCCACCCACTGAAATGTTCACACATCTCCCCAGCTCTTGCCAAGCCACACTGACTCCCCTGCAGCATCTGTGCTCCCCTGCAGCATCTGTGCCCCCCTGCAAGCCATACCAAAGGCAGCAGCCAGACTCATCCTCCACCTACTGAAATATTCACACATCTCCCCAGCTCTCGCCAAGCGACACTGACTCCCCAGCAGCATCCCTGCACCCCTGCAAGCCATACCAAAGGCACCAGCCAGACTCATAATCCACCTACTGAAATATTCACACATCTCCCCAGCTCTTGCCAAGCGACACTGACTCCCCAGCAGCATCCTTGCCCCCTGCAAGCCATACCAAAGGCAGCAGCCAGACTCATACTCCACCTACTGGAATATTCACACGTCTCCCCAGCTCTCACCCAGCCACACTGACTCCCCAGCAGCATCTGTGCCCCCTGCAAGCCATACCAAAGGCAGCAGCCAGACTCATCCTCCACCCACTGAAATATTCACACATCTCCCCAGCTCTGGCCAAGCGACACTGACTCCCCAGCAGCATCTGTGCCCCCTGCAAACCATACCAAAGGCAGCAGCCAGAGTCATCCTCCAACCACTGAAATAATTACACATCTCCCCAGCTCTCGCCCAGCCTACTCAATCCATAGCAGTATCCTTGCCCACTGCAAGCCATACCAAAGGCAGCAGCTACTCATCCTCCAACCACTGAAATATTTACACATAACCCCAGCTCTCACCCAGCCACACTGACTCCCCAGCAACATCCGTGCCCCCTGCAACCCATACCAAAGGCAGCAGCCAGACTCATCCTCCACCTACTATAATATTCACACGTCTCCCCAGCTCTCGCCACGCCACACTTACTCCCCAGCTGCATCCCTGCCCCCTGCAAGCCATACCAAAGGCAGCAGCCAGACTCATCCTCCACCCACTGAAATATTCACACATCAACCCAGCTCTCGCCCAGCCACACTGACTCCCCAGCAGCATCTGTGCCCCCCTGCAAGCCATACCAAAGGCAGCAGCCAGACTCATCCTCCACCTACTGAAATATTCACACGTCTCCCCAGCTCTCGCCAAGCCACACTTAATCCCCTGCAGCATCTGTGCCCCCCTGCAAGCCATACCAAAGGCAGCAGCCAGACTCATAATCCACCTACTGAAATATTCACACATCTCCCCAGCTCTTGCCAAGCGACACTGACTCCCCAGCAGCATCCTTGCCCCCTGCAAGCCATACCAAAGGCAGCAGCCAGAATCATCCTCCATCTACTGAAATATTCACACATAACCCCAGCTCTCGCCCAGCCTACTCAATCCATAGCAGCATCCTTGCCCCCTGCAAGCCATACCAAAGGCAGCAGCCAGAGTCATCCTCCATCTACTGAAATATTTACACATTTCCCCAGCTCTCGCCCAGCCTACTCAATCCATAGCAGTATCCTTGCCCACTGCAAGCCATACCAAAGGCAGCCGCTACTCATCCTCCAACCACTGAAATATTCACACATCAACCCAGCTCTCACCAAGCAACACTGACTCCCCTGCAGCATCTGTGCCCCCCTGCAAGCCATACCAAAGGCAGCAGCCAGACTCATCCTCCACCTACTGAAATATTCACACATCTCCCCAGCTCTCGCCAAGCGACACTGACTCCCCAGCAGCATCCTTGCCCCCTGCAAGCCATACCAAAGGCAGCAGCCAGACTCATACTCCACCTACTGGAATATTCACACGTCTCCCCAGCTCTCACCCAGCCACACTGACTCCCCAGCAGCATCTGTGCCCCCTGCAAGCCATACCAAAGGCAGCAGCCAGACTCATCCTCCACCTACTGAAATATTCACACGTCTCCCCAGCTCTCGCCAAGCGACACTGACTCCCCAGCAGCATCCGTGCACCCCTGCAAGCCATACCAAAGGCACCAGCCAGACTCATAATCCACCTACTGAAATATTCACACATCTCCCCAGCTCTTGCCAACCGACACTGACTCCCCAGCAGCATCCTTGCCCCCTGCAAGCCATACCAAAGGCAGCAGCAAGACTCATACTCCACCTACTGGAATATTCACACGTCTCCCCAGCTCTCGCACAGCCACACTGACTCCCCAGCAGCATCCCTGCCCCCCAGCAAGCTATACCAAAGGCAGCAGCCAGACTCATCCTCCACCCACTGAAATATTCACACATCTCCCCAGCTCTCGCCACGCCACACTTACTCCCCAGCTGCATCCCTGCCCCCTGCAAGCCATACCAAAGGCAGCAGCCAGACTCATCCTCCACCCACTGAAATAATTACACATCTCCCCAGCTCTGGCCAAGCGACACTGACTCCCCAGCAGCATCTGTGCCCCCTGCAAACCATACCAAAGGCAGCAGCCAGAGTCATCCTCCAACCACTGAAATAATTACACATCTCCCCAGCTCTCGCCCAGCCTACTCAATCCATAGCAGCATCCTTGCCCCCTGCAAGCCATACCAAAGGCAGCAGCCAGAATCATCCTCCACCCACTGAAATATTCACACATCTCCCCAGCTCTAGCCAAGCTACACTGACTCCCAAAAAGCATCCTTGCCCCCCTGCAAGCCATACCAAAGGCAGCAGCCAGACTCATCCTCCACACACTGAAATATACACATCAACCCAGCTCTCACCAAGCGACACTGACTCCCCAGCAGCATCCTTGCCCCCTGCAAGCCATACCAAAGGCAGCAGCCAGACTCATCCTCCACCTACTGAACTATTCACACATCTCCCCAGCTCTCGCCAAGCCACACTTGCTCCCCTGCAGCATCTGTGCCCCCCTGCAAGCCATACCAAAGGCAGCAGCCAGACTCATCCTCCACCTACTGAAATATTCACACATCTCCCCAGCTCTTGCCAAGCGACACTGACTCCCCAGCAGCATCCTTGCCCCCTTGCAAGCCATACCAAAGGCAGCAGCCAGACTCATCCTCCAACTACTGGAATATTCACACATCTCCCCAGCTCTCGCCAAGCGACACTGACTCCCCAGCAGCATCCGTGCCCCCCTGCAAGCCATACCAAAGGCAGCAAAAACAAAGAGGTGATGGCTGGAAGGTTTAGACTTAATCTTAACCACTGGCAATGCTCTGGGCAACCCTCCAGACCACCGTTCTTCACCTGCCAAGCCATTACAGAAGGGAAAGACCATATGCAAATCAGGCTTGGCCCCACCCCAAAAGGGGCAGTCCAGCCCGAACTGCTAGGCCACATCCCTTCTGCACGAGACCACAAGCATCCCCAAACAGGGCAGGACAAAGACTGATATGTTTGGGATATTTCTTCTCTGTGAAAGATAGTGAGCTAAAGACTCTGGGTAAGTCTCTCGTAACCAGGACTAATGTCTGGCAGAGGGACTCCCAGGACCCCCCTTGTTAAATCTGCATATTTAAGTAACTTTGGGTCTCACCCTAAGTTACTAGGGGAATCCAGACGTGGACCCCTTGCTCACTATTCTTAGAGAGGCACAGATCCACCCTACTGATGAGGTCCAACCAGACCGAAACACGTGTCTGGGGTTTCTGTTGGTACTCTTGTTCAGAGGAGAATTGCCTCGCATTTCAGTGCTGGACTGCCCCAGGGCAGGACAAAGACTGATATGTTTGGGATATTTCTTCTCTGTGAAAGATAGTGAGCTAAAGACTCTGGGAAAGTCTCTCGTAACCAGGACTAATGTCTGGCAGAGGGACTCCCAGGACCCCCATTGTTAAATATACCACAGGCAGCAGCCAGACTCATACTCCACCTACTGGAATATTCACACATCTCCCTAAATCTCGCCAAGTGACACTGACTCCCCACCAGCATCCTTGCCCCCTGCAAGCCATACCAAAGGCAGCCGCCAGACTCTTCCTCGACCTCCTGAAATATTCACACATCTCCCCAGCTCTCACCCAGCCACACTGACTCCCCAGCAGCATCCTTGCCCCCCTGCAAGACATACCAAAGGCAGCAGCTACTCATCCTCCAACCACTGAAACATTTACACATAACCCCAGCTCTCACCTAGCCACACTGACTCCCCAGCAGCATCCGTGTCCCCTGCACGCCATACCAAAGGCAGCAGCCAGACTCATCCTACACCTACTAAAATATTCACACATCAACCCAGCTCTCACCAAGCTACACTGACTCCCAAAAAGCATCCTTGCCCCCCTGGAAGCCATACCAAAGGCAGCGGCCAGACTCATCCTCCAACTACTGAAATATTCACACATCAACCCAGCTCTCACCAAGCGACACTGACTCCCCAGCAGCATGCATGCCCCCCTGCAAGCCATACCAAAGGCAGCAGCCAGACTCTTCCTCGACCTCCTGAAATATTCACACATCTCCCCAGCTCTCACCCAGCCACACTGACTCCCCAGCAGCATCCTTGCCCCCCTGCAAGACATACCAAAGGCAGCAGCTACTCATCCTCCACCTACTATAATATTCACACGTCTCCCCAGCTCTTGCCACGCCACACTTACTCCCCAGCTGCATCCCTGCCCCCCTGCAAGCCATACCAAAGGCAGCAGCCAGACTCATCCTCCAACTACTGGAATATTCACACATCTCCCCAGCTCTTGCCAAGCGACACTGACTCCCCAGCAGCATCCTTGCCCCCCTGCAAGCCATACCAAAGGCAGCAGCCAGCCTCATCCTCCAACTACTGGAATATTCACACATCTCCCCAGCTCTCGCCAAGCGACACTGACTCCCCAGCAGCATCCTTGCACCCCTGCAAGCCATACCAAAGGCAGCAGCCAGACTCATAATCCACCTACTGAAATATTCACACATCTCCCCAGCTCTCACCCAGCCACACTGACTCCCCAGCAACATCTGTGCCCCCTGCAAGCCATTCCAAATGCAGCAGCCAGAATCATCCTCCAACTACTGAAATATTCACACATCAACCCAGCTCTCACCAAGCGACACTGACTCCCCAGCAGCATCCATGCCCCCCTGCAAGCCATACCAAAGGCAGCAGCCAGACTCATCCTCGACCTCCTGAAATATTCACACGTCTCCCCAGCTCTCGCCCAGCCCACTCAATCCTTAGCAGCATCCTTGTCCCCTGCAAGCCATACCAAAGGCAGCAGCCAGAATCATCCTCCAACTACTGAAATATTCACACATCAACCCAGCTCTCACCAAGCGACACTGACTCCCCAGCAGCATCCATGCCCCCCTGCAAGCCATACCAAAGGCAGCAGCCAGACTCATCCTCGACCTCCTGAAATATTCACACGTCTCCCCAGCTCTCGCCCAGCCCACACAATCCATAGCAGCATCCTTGTCCCCTGCAAGCCATACCAAAGGCAGCAGCCAGAATCATCCTCGACCTCCTGAAATATTCACACATAACCCCAGCTCTCGCACAGCCACACTGACTCCCCAGCAGCATCCCTGCCCCCCAGCAAGCCATACCAAAGGCAGCAGCCAGACTCATCCTCCACCCACTGAAATAATTACACATCTCCCCAGCTCTCGCCCAGCCTACTCAATCCATAGCAGCATCCTTGCCCCCTGTAAGCCATACCAAAGGCAGCAGCCAGAGTCGTCCTCCAACCACTGAAATATTCACACATCTCCCCAGCTCTCACCAAGCTACATTGACTCCCAAAAAGCATCCTTGCCCCCCTGAAAGCCATACCAAAGGCAGCAGCCAGACTCATCCTCCACCCACTGAAATGTTCACACATCTCCCCAGCTCTCGCCAAGCCACACTGACTCCCCAGCAGCATCTGTGCCCCCCTGCAAGCCATACCAAAGGCAGCAGCCAGACTCATCCTCCACCTACTGAAATATTCACACATCTCCCCAACTCTCGCCAAGCGACACTGACTCCCCAGCAGCATCCATGCACCCCTGCAAGCCATACCAAAGGCAGCAGCCAGACTCATAATCCACCTACTGAAATATTCACACATCTCCCCAGCTCTTGCCAAGCGACACTGACTCCCCAGCAGCATCCTTGCCCCCTTCAAGCCATACCAAAGGCAGCAGCCAGACTCATACTCCACCTACTGGAATATTCACACGTCTCCCCAGCTCTCACCCAGCCACACTGACTCCCCAGCAGCATCTGTGCCCCCCAGCAAGCCATACCAAAGGCAGCAGCCAGACTCATCCTCCACCCACTGAAATATTCACACATCTCCCCAGCTCTCGCCAAGCGACACTGACTCCCCAGCAGCATCTGTGCCCCCTGCAAACCATACCAAAGGCAGCAGCCAGAGTCATCCTCCAACCACTGAAAGATTCACACATCTCCCCAGCTCTCACCAAGCTACACTGACTCCCAAAAAGCATCCTTGCCCCCCTGCAAGCCATACCAAAGGCAGCAGCCAGACTCATCCTCCACACACTGAAATATTCACACATCAACCCAGCTCTCGCCCAGCCACACTGACTCCCCAGCAGCATCCCTGCCCCCCTGCAAGCCATACCAAAGGCAGCAGCCAGAGTCATCCTCCAACCACTGAAATAATTACACATCTCCCCAGCTCTCGCCCAGCCTACTCAATCCATAGCAGTATCCTTGCCCTCTGCAAGCCATACCAAAGGCAGCAGCCAGACTCATCCTCCACCCACTGAAATATTCACACATCAACCCAGCTCTCGCTCAGCCACACTGACTCCCCAGCATCATCCTTGCCTTTGGTATGGCTTGCAGGGGGGCAGCAGCCAGACTCATCCTCCAACTACTGAAATATTCACACATCAACCCAGCTTTTACCAAGCGACACTGACGCCCCAGCAGCATCCATGCCCCTCTGCAAGCCATACCAAAGGCAGCAGCCAGACTCATCCTCGACCTCCTGAAATATTCACACGTCTCCCCAGCTCTCACCCAGCCACACTGACTCCCCAGCAGCATCCCTGCACCCCTGCAAGCCATACCAAAGGCACCAGCCAGACTCATAATCCACCTACTGAAATATTCACACATCTCCCCAGCTCTCGCCCAGCCTACTCAATCCATAGCAGCATCCTTGCCCCCTGCAAGCCATACCAAAGGCAGCAGCCAGAATCATCCTCCACCCACTGAAATATTCACACATCTCCCCAGCTCTCGCCAAGCTACACTGACTCACAAAAAGCATCCTTGCCCCCCTGCAAGCCATACCAAAGGCAGCAGCCAGACTCATCCTCCACACACTGAAATATTCACACATCAACCCAGCTCTCACCAAGCGACACTGACTCCCCAGCAGCATCCATGCCCCCCTGCAAGCCATACCAAAGGCATCAGCTACTCATCCTCCAACCACTGAAATATTTACACATAACCCCAGCTCTCACCCAGCCACACTGACTCCCCAGCAATATCCGTGCCCCCTGGAAGCCATTCCAAATGCAGCAGCCAGAATCATCCTCCACCCACTGAAATATTCATACATCTCCCCAGTTCTCGCCCAGTCTACTCAATCCATAGCAGCATCCTTGCCCCCTGCAAGCCATACCAAAAGCAGCAGCCAGACTCATCCTACACCTACTGAAATATTCACACATCAACCCAGCTCTCACCAAGCTACACTGACTCCCAAAAAGCATCCTTGCCCCCCTGCAAGCCATACCAAAGGCAGCAGCCAGACTCATCCTCCACCCACTGAAATATTCACACATCAACCCAGCTCTCGCCCAGCCACACTTACTCCCTGCAGCATCTGTGCCCCCCTGCAAGCCATACCAAAGGCAGCAGCCAGACTCATCCTCCACCTACTGAAATATTCACACATCTCGCCAAGCGACACTGACTCCCCAGCAGCATCCTTGCCCCCTGCAAGCCATACCAAAGGCAGCAGCCAGACTCATCCTCCACCTACTGAACTATTCACACATCTCCCCAGCTCTCGCCAAGCCACACTTGCTCCCCTGCAGCATCTGTGCCCCCCTGCAAGCCATACCAAAGGCAGCAGCCAGACTCATCCTCCACCTACTGAAATATTCACACATCTCCCCAGCTCTTGCCAAGCGACACTGACTCCCCAGCAGCATCCTTGCCCCCTTGCAAGCCATACCAAAGGCAGCAGCCAGACTCATCCTCCAACTACTGGAATATTCACACATCACCCCAGCTCTCGCCAAGCGACACTGACTCCCCAGCAGCATCCGTGCCCCCCTGCAAGCCATACCAAAGGCAGCAAAAACAAAGAGGTGATGGCTGGAAGGTTTAGACTTAATCTTAACCACTGGCAATGCTCTGGGCAACCCTCCAGACCACCGTTCTTCACCTGCCAAGCCATTACAGAAGGGAAAGACCATATGCAAATCAGGCTTGGCCCCACCCCAAAAGGGGCAGTCCAGCCCGAACTGCTAGGCCACATCCCTTCTGCACGAGACCACAAGCATCCCCAAACAGGGCAGGACAAAGACTGATATGTTTGGGATATTTCTTCTCTGTGAAAGATAGTGAGCTAAAGACTCTGGGTAAGTCTCTCGTAACCAGGACTAATGTCTGGCAGAGGGACTCCCAGGACCCCCCTTGTTAAATCTGCATATTTAAGTAACTTTGGGTCTCACCCTAAGTTACTAGGGGAATCCAGACGTGGACCCCTTGCTCACTATTCTTAGAGAGGCACAGATCCACCCTACTGATGAGGTCCAACCAGACCGAAACACGTGTCTGGGGTTTCTGTTGGTACTCTTGTTCAGAGGAGAATTGCCTCGCATTTCAGTGCTGGACTGCCCCAGGGCAGGACAAAGACTGATATGTTTGGGATATTTCTTCTCTGTGAAAGATAGTGAGCTAAAGACTCTGGGAAAGTCTCTCGTAACCAGGACTAATGTCTGGCAGAGGGACTCCCAGGACCCCCCTTGTTAAATATACCAAAGGCAGCAGCCAGACTCATACTCCACCTACTGGAATATTCACACATCTCCCTAAATCTCGCCAAGTGACACTGACTCCCCACCAGCATCCTTGCCCCCTGCAAGCCATACCAAAGGCAGCCGCCAGACTCAACCTCCACCTACTGAAATATTCACACATCTCCCCAGCTCTCACCTAGCCACACTGACTCCCCAGCAGCATGCATGCCCCCCTGCAAGCCATACCAAAGGCAGCAGCCAGACTCTTCCTCGACCTCCTGAAATATTCACACATCTCCCCAGCTCTCACCCAGCCACACTGACTCCCCAGCAGCATCCTTGCCCCCCTGCAAGACATACCAAAGGCAGCAGCTACTCATCCTCCAACCACTGAAACATTTACACATAACCCCAGCTCTCACCTAGCCACACTGACTCCCCAGCAGCATCCGTGTCCCCTGCACGCCATACCAAAGGCAGCAGCCAGACTCATCCTACACCTACTAAAATATTCACACATCAACCCAGCTCTCACCAAGCTACACTGACTCCCAAAAAGCATCCTTGCCCCCCTGGAAGCCATACCAAAGGCAGCAGCCAGACTCATCCTCCAACTACTGAAATATTCACACATCAACCCAGCTCTCACCAAGCGACACTGACTCCCCAGCAGCATGCATGCCCCCCTGCAAGCCATACCAAAGGCAGCAGCCAGACTCTTCCTCGACCTCCTGAAATATTCACACATCTCCCCAGCTCTCACCCAGCCACACTGACTCCCCAGCAGCATCCTTGCCCCCCTGCAAGACATACCAAAGGCAGCAGCTACTCATCCTCCACCTACTATAATATTCACACGTCTCCCCAGCTCTTGCCACGCCACACTTACTCCCCAGCTGCATCCCTGCCCCCCTGCAAGCCATACCAAAGGCAGCAGCCAGACTCATCCTCCAACTACTGGAATATTCACACATCTCCCCAGCTCTTGCCAAGCGACACTGACTCCCCAGCAGCATCCTTGCCCCCCTGCAAGCCATACCAAAGGCAGCAGCCAGACTCATCCTCCAACTACTGGAATATTCACACATCTCCCCAGCTCTCGCCAAGCGACACTGACTCCCCAGCAGCATCCTTGCACCCCTGCAAGCCATACCAAAGGCAGCAGCCAGACTCATAATCCACCTACTGAAATATTCACACATCTCCCCAGCTCTCACCCAGCCACACTGACTCCCCAGCAACATCTGTGCCCCCTGCAAGCCATTCCAAATGCAGCAGCCAGAATCATCCTCCAACTACTGAAATATTCACACATCAACCCAGCTCTCACCAAGCGACACTGACTCCCCAGCAGCATCCATGCCCCCCTGCAAGCCATACCAAAGGCAGCAGCCAGACTCATCCTCGACCTCCTGAAATATTCACACGTCTCCCCAGCTCTCGCCCAGCCCACACAATCCATAGCAGCATCCTTGTCCCCTGCAAGCCACACCAAAGGCAGCAGCCAGAATCATCCTCGACCTCCTGAAATATTCACACATAACCCCAGCTCTCGCACAGCCACACTGACTCCCCAGCAGCATCCCTGCCCCCCAGCAAGCCATACCAAAGGCAGCAGCCAGACTCATCCTCCACCCACTGAAATAATTACACATCTCCCCAGCTCTCGCCCAGCCTACTCAATCCATAGCAGCATCCTTGCCCCCTGTAAGCCATACCAAAGGCAGCAGCCAGAGTCGTCCTCCAACCACTGAAATATTCACACATCTCCCCAGCTCTCACCAAGCTACACTGACTCCCAAAAAGCATCCTTGCCCCCCTGAAAGCCATACCAAAGGCAGCAGCCAGACTCATCCTCCACCCACTGAAATGTTCACACATCTCCCCAGCTCTCGCCAAGCCACACTGACTCCCCAGCAGCATCTGTGCCCCCCTGCAAGCCATACCAAAGGCAGCAGCCAGACTCATCCTCCACCTACTGAAATATTCACACATCTCCCCAACTCTCGCCAAGCGACACTGACTCCCCAGCAGCATCCATGCACCCCTGCAAGCCATACCAAAGGCAGCAGCCAGACTCATAATCCACCTACTGAAATATTCACACATCTCCCCAGCTCTTGCCAAGCGACACTGACTCCCCAGCAGCATCCTTGCCCCCTTCAAGCCATACCAAAGGCAGCAGCCAGACTCATACTCCACCTACTGGAATATTCACACGTCTCCCCAGCTCTCACCCAGCCACACTGACTCCCCAGCAGCATCTGTGCCCCCCAGCAAGCCATACCAAAGGCAGCAGCCAGACTCATCCTCCACCCACTGAAATATTCACACATCTCCCCAGCTCTCGCCAAGCGACACTGACTCCCCAGCAGCATCTGTGCCCCCTGCAAACCATACCAAAGGCAGCAGCCAGAGTCATCCTCCAACCACTGAAAGATTCACACATCTCCCCAGCTCTCACCAAGCTACACTGACTCCCAAAAAGCATCCTTGCCCCCCTGCAAGCCATACCAAAGGCAGCAGCCAGACTCATCCTCCACACACTGAAATATTCACACATCAACCCAGCTCTCGCCCAGCCACACTGACTCCCCAGCAGCATCCCTGCCCCCCTGCAAGCCATACCAAAGGCAGCAGCCAGAGTCATCCTCCAACCACTGAAATAATTACACATCTCCCCAGCTCTCGCCCAGCCTACTCAATCCATAGCAGTATCCTTGCCCTCTGCAAGCCATACCAAAGGCAGCAGCCAGACTCATCCTCCACCCACTGAAATATTCACACATCAACCCAGCTCTCGCTCAGCCACACTGACTCCCCAGCATCATCCATGCCCCCCTGCAAGCCATACCAAAGGCAGCAGCCAGACTCATCCTCCACCTACTGAAATATTCACACGTCTCCCCAGCTCTCGCCTAGCCACACTGACTCCCCTGCAGCATCCTTGCCTTTGGTATGGCTTGCAGGGGGGCAGCAGCCAGACTCATCCTCCAACTACTGAAATATTCACACATCAACCCAGCTTTTACCAAGCGACACTGACTCCCCAGCAGCATCCATGCCCCTCTGCAAGCCATACCAAAGGCAGCAGCCAGACTCATCCTCGACCTCCTGAAATATTCACACGTCTCCCCAGCTCTCACCCAGCCACACTGACTCCCCAGCAGCATCCTTGCCCCCCTGCAAGCCATACCAAAGGCAGCAGCTACTCATCCTTCAACCACTGAAACATTTACACATAACCCCAGCTCTCACCTAGCCACACTGACTCCCCAGCAGCATCTGTGCCCCCTGCACGCCATACCAAGGCAGCAGCCAGACTCATCCTACACCTACTGAAATATTCACACATCAACCCAGCTCTCACCAAGCTACACTGACTCCCAAAAAGCATCCTTGCCCCCCTGCAAGCCATACCAAAGGCAGCAGCCAGACTCATCCTCCACCCACTGAAATGTTCACACATCTCCCCAGCTCTTGCCAAGCCACACTGACTCCCCTGCAGCATCTGTGCCCCCCTGAAAGCCATACCAAAGGCAGCAGCCAGACTCATCCTCCACCTACTGAAATATTCACACATCTCCCCAGCTCTCGCCAAGCGACACTGACTCCCCAGCAGCATCCCTGCACCCCTGCAAGCCATACCAAAGGCACCAGCCAGACTCATAATCCACCTACTGGAATATTCACACGTCTCCCCAGCTCTCACCCAGCCACACTGACTCCCCAGCAGCATCTGTGCCCCCTGCAAGCCATACCAAATGCAGCAGCCAGACTCATCCTCCACCCACTGAAATATTCACACATCTCCCCAGCTCTGGCCAAGCGACACTGACTCCCCAGCAGCATCTGTGCCCCCTGCAAACCATACCAAAGGCAGCAGCCAGAATCATCCTCCATCTACTGAAATATTCACACATAACCCCAGCTCTCGCACAGCCACACTGACTCCCCAGCAGCATCCCTGCCCCCCAGCAAGCCATACCAAAGGCAGCAGCCAGACTCATCCTCCACCCACTGAAATATTCACACATCTCCCCAGCTCTCGCCAAGCGACACTGACTCTCCAGCAGCATCTGTGCCCCCTGCAAACCATACCAAAGGCAGCAGCCAGACTCATCCTCCACCTACTGAAATATTCACACATCAACCCAGCTCTCACCCAGCCTACTCAATCCATAGCAGTATCCTTGCCCACTGCAAGCCATACCAAAGGCAGCAGCTACTCATCCTCCAACCACTGAAATATTTACACGTAACCCCAGCTCTCACCCAGCCACACTGACTCCCCAGCAACATCCGTGCCCCCTGCAAGCCATACCAAAGGCAGCAGCCAGACTCATCCTCCACCTACTGAAATATTCACACATCAACCCAGCTCTCACCCAGCCTACTCAATCCATAGCAGCATCCTTGCCCCCTGCAAGCCATACCAAAGGCAGCAGCCAGAGTCATCCTCCAACCACTGAAATATTCACACATCTCCCCAGCTCTCGCCAAGCTACACTGACTCCCAAAAAGCATCCTTGCCCCCCTGCAAGCCATACCAAAGGCAGCAGCCAGACTCATCCTCCACCCACTGAAATGTTCACACATCTCCCCAGCTCTCGCCAAGCCACACTGACTCCCCAGCAGCATCTGTGCCCCCCTGCAAGCCATTCCAAATGCAGCAGCCAGAATCATCCTCCACCCACTGAAATATTCACACATCTCCCCAGCTCTTGCCAAGCGACACTGACTCCCCAGCAGCATCCTTGCAACCTGCAAGCCATACCAAAGGCAGCAGCCAGTCTCATCCTCCACCTACTGAACTATTCACACATCTCCCCAGCTCTCGCCAAGCAACATCCGTGCCCCCTGCAAGCCATTCCAAATGCAGCAGCCAGAATCATGCTCCACCCACTGAAATATTCACACATCTCCCCAGCGCTCACCCAGCCACACTGACTCCCCAGCAAAATCCATGCCTCCTGCAAGCCATACCAAAGGCAGCAGCCAGACTCATCCTCCACCTACTGAAATATTCACACATCTCCCCAACTCTCGCCAAGCGACACTGACTCCCCAGCAGCATCCATGCACCCCTGCAAGCCATACCAAAGGCAGCAGCCAGACTCATAATCCACCTACTGAAATATTCACACATCTCCCCAGCTCTTGCCAAGCGACACTGACTCCCCAGCAGCATCCTTGCCCCCAGCAAGCCATACCAAAGGCAGCAGCCAGACTCATCCTCCACCCACTGAAATATTCACACATCTCCCCAGCTCTCGCCAAGCGACACTGACTCCCCAGCAGCATCTGTGCCCCCTGCAAACCATACCAAAGGCAGCAGCCAGAGTCATCCTCCAACCACTGAAAGATTCACACATCTCCCCAGCTCTCACCAAGCTACACTGACTCCCAAAAAGCATCCTTGCCCCTCATCAAGCCATACCAAAGGCAGCAGCCAGACTCATCCTCCACACACTGAAATATTCACACATCTCCCCAGCTCTCGCCAAGCCACACTGACTCCCCAGCAACATCCGTGCCCCCTGCAAGCCATACCAAAGGCAGCAGCCAGACTCAAACTCCATCTACTGAAATATTCACACATCCCCCCAGCTCTCACCCAGCCACACTGACTCCCCAGCAACATCTGTGCCCCCTGCAAGCCATTCCAAATGCAGCAGCCAGAATCATCCTCCACCCGCTGAAATATTTACACATCTCCCCAGCTCTCACCCAACCTACTCAATCCATAGCAGCATCCTTGCCCCCTGCAAGCCATACCAAAGGCAGCAGCTACTCATCCTCCAACCACTGAAATATTTATACATCTCCCCAGCTCTCGCCCAGCCTACTCAATCCATAGCAGCATCCTTGCCCCCTGCAAGCCATACCAAAGGCAGCAGCTACTCATCCTCCAACCACTGAAATATTCACACATCTCCCCAGCTCTCGCACAGCCACACAGACTCCTCAGCAGCATCCCTGCTCCCCTGCAAGCCATTCCAAATGCAGCAGCCAGAATCATCCTCCACCCGCTGAAATATTTACACATCTCCCCAGCTCTCACCCAACCTACTCAATCCATAGCAGCATCCTTGCCCCCTGCAAGCCATACCAAAGGCAGCAGCTACTCATCCTCCAACCACTGAAATATTTATACATCTCCCCAGCTCTCGCCCAGCCTACTCAATCCATAGCAGCATCCTTGCCCCCTGCAAGCCATACCAAAGGCAGCAGCTACTCATCCTCCAACCACTGAAATATTTACACATAACCCCAGCTCTCACCCAGCCACACTGACTCCCCAGCAACATCCGTGCCCCCTGCAAGCCATAACAAAGGCAGCAGCCAGACTCATCCTCCACCTACTGAAATATTCAGACATCAACCCAGCTCTCGCACAGCCACACTGACTCCCCAGCAACATCCGTGCCCCCTGCACGCCATACCAAAGGCAGCAGCCAGACTCATCCTACACCTACTAAAATATTCACACATCAACCCAGCTCTCACCAAGCTACACTGACTCCCAAAAAGCATCCTTGCCCCTCATCAAGCCATACCAAAGGCAGCAGCCAGACTCATCCTCCACACACTGAAATATTCACACATCTCCCCAGCTCTCGCCAAGCGACACTGACTCCCCAGCAGCATCCCTGCCCCACTGCAAGCCATACCAAAGGCAGTAGCCAGACTCAAACTCCATCTACTGAAATATTCACACATCTCCCCAGCTCTCACCCAGCCACACTGACTCCCCAGCAACATCCGTGCCCCCTGCAAGCCATTCCAAATGCAGCAGCCAGAATCATCCTCCACCCGCTGAAATATTTACACATCTCCCCAGCTCTCGCCCAGCCTACTCAATCCATAGCAGCATCCTTGCCCCCTGCAAGCCATACCAAAGGCAGCAGAGACTCATCCTCCAACCACTGAAATATTTATACATCTCCCCAGCTCTCGCCCATCCTACTCAATCCATAGCAGCATCCTTGCCCCCTGCAAGCCATACCAAAGGCAGCAGCCAGACTCATCCTCCACCCACTGAAATATTCACACATCTCCCCAGCTCTCACCAAGCGACACTGACTCCCCAGCAGCATCCTTGCCCCCCTGCAAGCCATACCAAAGGCAGCAGCCAGACTCATCCTCGACCTCCTGAAATATTCACACATCAACCCAGCTCTCGCACAGCCACACTGACTCCCCAGCAACATCCGTGCCCCCTGCAAGCCATTCCAAATGCAGCAGCCAGAATCATCCTCCACCCACTGAAATATTCACACATCTCCCCAGCGCTCACCTAGCCCACTCAATCCATAGCAGCATCCTTGCCCCCTGCAAGCCATACCAAAGGCAGCAGCCAGACTCATCCTCCACCCACTGAAATATTCACACATAACCCCAGCTCTCGCACAGCCACACAGACTCCTCAGCAGCATCCCTGCTCCCCTGCAAGCCATACCAAAGGCAGCAGCCAGACTCATCCTCCAACTACTGAAATATTCACACATCAACCCAGCTCTCACCAAGCGACACTGACTCCCCAGCAGCATCCATGCCCCCCTGCAAGCCATACCAAAGGCAGCAGCCAGACTCATCCTCGACCTCCTGAAATACTCACACATCTCCCCAGCTCTCACCCAGCCACACTGACTCCCCAGCAGCATCTGTGCCCCCTGCAAGCCATACCAAAGGCAGCAGCCAGAATCATCCTCCATCTACTGAAATATTCACACATAACCCCAGCTCTCGCACAGCCACACTGACTCCCCAGCAGCATCCCTGCCCCCCAGCAAGCCATACCAAAGGCAGCAGCCAGACTCATCCTCCACCCACTGAAATATTCACACATCTCCCCAGCTCTCGCCAAGCGACACTGACTCCCCAGCAGCATCTGTGCCCCCTGCAAACCATACCAAAGGCAGCAGCCAGACTCATCCTCCACCTACTGAAATATTCACACATCAACCCAGCTCTCACCCAGCCTACTCAATCCATAGCAGTATCCTTGCCCACTGCAAGCCATACCAAAGGCAGCAGCTACTCATCCTCCAACCACTGAAATATTTACACATAACCCCAGCTCTCACCCAGCCACACTGACTCCCCAGCAACATCCGTGCCCCCTGCAAGCCATACCAAAGGCAGCAGCCAGACTCATCCTCCACCTACTGAAATATTCACACATCAACCCAGCTCTCACCCAGCCTACTCAATCCATAGCAACATCCTTGCCCCCTGCAAGCCATACCAAAGGCAGCAGCCAGAGTCATCCTCCAACCACTGAAATATTCACACATCTCCCCAGCTCTCGCCAAGCTACACTGACTCCCAAAAAGCATCCTTGCCCCCCTGCAAGCCATACCAAAGGCAGCAGCCAGACTCATCCTCCACCTACTGAAATATTCACACTTCTCCCCAGCTCTTGCCAAGCGACACTGACTCCCCAGCAGCATCCTTGCCCCCTTGCAAGCCATACCAAAAGCAGCAGCCAGACTCATCCTCCAACTACTGGAATATTCACACATCTCCCCAGCTCTCGCCAAGCGACACTGACTCCCCAGCAGCATCCGTGCCCCCCTGCAAGCCATACCAAAGGCAGCAGCCAGACTCATACTCCACCTACTGGAATATTCACACATCTCCCCAACTCTCGCCAAGTGACACTGACTCCCCAGCAGCATCCGTGCCCCCCTGCAAGCCATACCAAAGGCAGCAGCCAGACTCAACCTCCACCTACTGAAATATTCACACATCTCCCCAGCTCTCACCTAGCCACACTGACTCCCCAGCAGCATCCTTGCCCCCCTGGAAGCCATACCAAAGGCAGCAGCCAGACTCATCCTCCAACTACTGAAATATTCACACATCAACCCAGCTCTCACCAAGCGACACTGACTCCCCAGCAGCATGCATGCCCCCCTGCAAGCCATACCAAAGGCAGCAGCCAGACTCTTCCTCGACCTCCTGAAATATTCACACATCTCCCCAGCTCTCACCCAGCCACACTGACTCCCCAGCAGCATCCTTGCCCCCTGCAAGCCATACCAAAGGCAGCAGCCAGACTCATACTCCACCTACTGAAATATTCACACGTCTCCCCAGCTCTCACCCAGCCACACTGACTCCCCAGCAGCATCTGTGCCCCCTGCAAGCCATACCAAAGGCAGCAGCCAGAATCATCCTCCATCTACTGAAATATTCACACATAACCCCAGCTCTCGCACAGCCACACTGACTCCCCAGCAGCATCTGTGCCCCCTGCAAACCACACCAAAGGCAGCAGCCAGAGTCATCCTCCAACCACTGAAATATTCACACATCTCCCCAGCTCTGACCAAGCTACACTGACTCCCAAAAAGCATCCTTGCCCCCCTGCAAGCCATACCAAAGGCAGCAGCTACTCATCCTCCAGCCACTGAAATATTTACACATAACCCCAGCTCTCACCCAGCCACACTGACTCCCCAGCAACATCCGTGCCCCCTGCAAGCCATACCAAAGGCAGCAGCCAGACTCATCCTCCACCTACTATAATATTCACACGTCTCCCCAGCTCTCGCCACGCCACACTTACTCCCCAGCTGCATCCCTGCCCCCCTGCAAGCCATACCAAAGGCAGCAGCCAGACTCCTCCTCCAACTACTGGAATATTCACACATCTCCCCAGCTCTTGCCAAGCGACACTGACTCCCCAGCAGCATCCTTGCCCCCCTGCAAGCCATACCAAAGGCAGCAGCCAGACTCATCCTCCAACTACTGGAATATTCACACATCTCCCCAGCTCTCGCCAAGCGACACTGACTCCCCAGCAGCATCCTTGCACCCCTGCAAGCCATACCAAAGGCAGCAGCCAGACTCATAATCCACCTACTGAAATATTCACACATCTCCCCAGCTCTCACCCAGCCACACTGACTCCCCAGCAACATCTGTGCCCCCTGCAAGCCATTCCAAATGCAGCAGCCAGAATCATCCTCCAACTACTGAAATATTCACACATCAACCCAGCTCTCACCAAGCGACACTGACTCCCCAGCAGCATCCATGCCCCCCTGCAAGCCATACCAAAGGCAGCAGCCAGACTCATCCTCCAACTACTGAAATATTCACACATCAACCCAGCTCTCACCAAGCGACACTGACTCCCCAGCAGCATCCATGCCCCCCTGCAAGCCATACCAAAGGCAGCAGCCAGACTCATCCTCGACCTCCTGAAATATTCACACGTCTCCCCAGCTCTCGCCCAGCCCACTCAATCCATAGCAGAATCCTTGTCCCCTGCAAGCCATACCAAAGGCAGCAGCCAGAATCATCCTCCAACTACTGAAATATTCACACATCAACCCAGCTCTTACCAAGCGACACTGACTCCCCAGCAGCATCCATGCCCCCCTGCAAGCCATACCAAAGGCAGCAGCCAGACTCATCCTCGACCTCCTGAAATATTCACACGTCTCCCCAGCTCTCGCCCAGCCCACTCAATCCATAGCAGCATCCTTGTCCCCTGCAAGCCATACCAAAGGCAGCAGCCAGAATCATCCTCGACCTCCTGAAATATTCACACATAACCCCAGCTCTCGCACAGCCACACTGACTCCCCAGCAGCATCCCTGCCCCCCAGCAAGCCATACCAAAGGCAGCAGCCAGACTCATCCTCCACCCACTGAAATATTCACACATCTCCCCAGCTCTCGCCAAGCGACACTGACTCCCCAGCAGCATCCTTGCCCCCTGCAAGCCATACCAAAGGCAGCAGCCAGAGTCATCCTCCAACCACTGAAATAATTACACATCTCCCCAGCTCTAGCCCAGCCTACTCAATCCATAGCAGCATCCTTGCCCCCTGTAAGCCATACCAAAGGCAGCAGCCAGAGTCGTCCTCCAACCACTGAAATATTCACACATCTCCCCAGCTCTCACCAAGCTACACTGACTCCCAAAAAGCATCCTTGCCCCCCTGCAAGCCATACCAAAGGCAGCAGCCAGACTCATCCTCCACCCACTGAAATGTTCACACATCTCCCCAGCTCTCGCCAAGCCACACTGACTCCCCAGCAGCATCTGTGCCCCCCTGCAAGCCATACCAAAGGCAGCAGCCAGACTCATCCTCCACCTACTGAAATATTCACACATCTCCCCAGCTCTTGCCAAGCGACACTGACTCCCCAGCAGCATCCTTGCCCCCTTCAAGCCTTACCAAAGGCAGCAGCCAGACTCATACTCCACCTACTGGAATATTCACACGTCTCCCCAGCTCTCACCCAGCCACACTGACTCCCCAGCAGCATCTGTGCCCCCCAGCAAGCCATACCAAAGGCAGCAGCCAGACTCATCCTCCACCCACTGAAATATTCACACATCTCCCCAGCTCTCGCCAAGTGACACTGATTCCCCAGCAGCATCTGTGCCCCCTGCAAACCATACCAAAGGCAGCAGCCAGAGTCATCCTCCAACCACTGAAAGATTCACACATCTCCCCAGCTCTCACCAAGCTACACTGACTCCCAAAAAGCATCCTTGCCCCGCTGCAAGCCATACCAAAGGCAGCAGCCAGAGTCATCCTCCAACCACTGAAATAATTACACATCTCCCCAGCTCTCGCCCAGCCTACTCAATCCATAGCAGTATCCTTGCCCTCTGCAAGCCATACCAAAGGCAGCAGCCAGACTCATCCTCCAACTACTGAAATATTCACACATCAACCCAGCTTTTACCAAGCGACACTGACTCCCCAGCAGCATCCATGCCCCTCTGCAAGCCATACCAAAGGCAGCAGCCAGACTCATCCTCGACCTCCTGAAATATTCACACGTCTCCCCAGCTCTCACCCAGCCACACTGACTCCCCAGCAGCATCCTTGCCCCCCTGCAAGCCATACCAAAGGCAGCAGCTACTCATCCTCCAACCACTGAAACATTTACACATAACCCCAGCTCTCACCTAGCCACACTGACTCCCCAGCAGCATCTGTGTCTCCTGCAAGCCATACCAAAGGCAGCAGCCAGACTCATCCTCCACACACTGAAATATTCACACATCAACCCAGCTCTCGCCCAGCCACACTGACTCCCCAGCAGCATCCCAGCCCCCCCTGCAAGCCATACCAAAGGCAGCAGCCAGACTCATCCTCCACACACTGAAATATTCACACATCAACCCAGCTCTCGCCCAGCCACACTGACTCCCCAGCAGCATCCCAGCCCCCCCCTGCAAGCCATACCAAAGGCAGCAGCCAGACTCATCCTCCAACTACTGGAATATTCACACATCTCCCCAGCTCTCGCCAAGCGACACTGACTCCCCAGCAGCATCTGTGCCCCCCTGCAAGCCATTCCAAATGCAGCAGCCAGACTCATACTCCACCTACTGAAATATTCACACATCTCCCCAGCTCTTGCCAAGCGACACTGACTCCCCAGCAGCATCCTTGCCCCCTTGCAAGCCATACCAAAGGCAGCAGCCAGACTCATCCTCCAACTACTGAAATATTCACACATCTCCCCAGCTCTCGCCAAGCGACACTTACTCCCCAGCAGCATCCTTGCCCCCCTGCAAGCCATACCAAAGGCAGCAGCCAGACTCATCCTTCAACTATTGAAATATTCACACATCAACCCAGCTTTTACCAAGCGACACTGACTCCCCAGCAGCATCCATGCCCCCCTGCAAGCCATACCAAAGGCAGCAGCCAGACTCATCCTCGACCTCCTGAAATATTCACACGTCTCCCCAGCTCTCACCCAGCCACACTGACTCCCCAGCAACATCTGTGCCCCCTGCAAGCCATTCCAAATGCAGCAGCCAGAATCATCCTCCAACTACTGAAATATTCACACATCAACCCAGCTCTCACCAAGCGACACTGACTCCCCAGCAGCATCCATGCCCCCCTGCAAGCCATACCAAAGGCAGCAGCCAGACTCATCCTCCAACTACTGAAATATTCACACGTCTCCCCAGCTCTCGCACAGCCCACTCAATCCATAGCAGCATCCTTGTCCACTGCAAGCCATACCAAAGGCAGCAGCCAGAATCATCCTCGACCTCCTGAAATATTCACACATAACCCCAGCTCTCGCACAGCCACACTGACTCCCCAGCAGCATCCCTGCCCCCCAGCAAGCCATACCAAAGGCAGCAGCCAGACTCATCCTCCACCCACTGAAATATTCACACATCTCCCCAGCTCTCGCCAAGCGACACTGACTCCCCAGCAGCATCCTTGCCCCCTGCAAGCCATACCAAAGGCAGCAGCCAGAGTCATCCTCCAACCACTGAAATAATTACACATCTCCCCAGCTCTCGCCCAGCCTACTCAATCCATAGCAGCATCCTTGCCCCCTGTAAGCCATACCAAAGGCAGCAGCCAGAGTCGTCCTCCAACCACTGAAATATTCACACATCTCCCCAGCTCTCACCAAGCTACACTGACTCCCAAAAAGCATCCTTGCCCCCCTGCAAGCCATACCAAAGGCAGCAGCCAGACTCATCCTCCACCCACTGAAATGTTCACACATCTCCCCAGCTCTCGCCAAGCCACACTGACTCCCCAGCAGCATCTGTGCCCCCCTGCAAGCCATACCAAAGGCAGCAGCCAGACTCTTCCTCCACCTACTGAAATATTCACACATCTCCCCAACACTCGCCAAGCGACACTGACTCCCCAGCAGCATCCATGCACCCCTGCAAGCCATACCAAAGGCAGCAGCCAGACTCATCCTCCACCCACTGAAATATTCACACGTCTCCCCAGCTCTCACCCAGCCACACTGACTCCCCAGCAGCATCCTTGTCCCCCTGCAAGCCATACCAAAGGCAGCAGCCAGACTCATCCTACACCTACTGAAATATTCACACATAACCCCAGCTCTCGCACAGCCACACTGACTCCCCAGCAGCATCCCTGCTCCCCAGCAAGCCATACCAAAGGCAGCAGCCAGACTCATCCTACACCTACTGAAATATTCACACATCAACCCAGCTCTCACCCAGCCACACTGACTCCCCAGCAACATTCGTGCCCCCTGCTAGCCATTACAAATGCAGCAGCCAGAATCATCCTCCACCCACTGAAATATTCACACATCTCCCCAGCTCTCGCCCAGCTACACTGACTCCCCAGCAGCATCCCTGCCCCCTGCAAGCCATACCAAAGGCAGCAGCCAGACTCATCCTCCACCTACTGAAATATTCACACATCAACCCAGATCTCGCCAAGCGACACTGACTCCCCAGCAGCATCCTTGCCCCCCTGCAAGCCATACCAAAGGCAGCAGCCAGACTCATCCTCCACCCACTGAAATATTCACACATCTCCCCAGCTCTCGCCAAGCGACACTGACTCCCCAGCAGCATCTGTGCCCCCCGCAAACCATACCAAAGGCAGCAGCCAGAGTCATCCTCCAACCACTGAAATAATTACACATCTCCCCAGCTCTTGCCCAGCCTACTCAATCCATAGCAGTATCCTTGCCCACTGCAAGCCATACCAAAGGCAGCAGCTACTCATCCTCCAACCACTGAAATATTTACACATAACCCCAGCTCTCACCCAGCCTACTCAATCCATAGCAGCATCCTTGCCCCCTGCAAGCCATACCAAAGGCAGCAGCCAGAGTCATCCTCCAACCACTGAAATATTCACACATCTCCCCAGCTCTCACCAAGCTACACTGACTCCCCAGCAGCATCTGTGCCCCCTGCAAGCCATACCAAAGGCAGCAGCCAGAATCATCCTCCATCTACTGAAATATTCACACATAACCCCAGCTCTCGCACAGCCACACTGACTCCCCAGCAGCATCTATGCCCCCTGCAAACCATACCAAAGGCAGCAGCCAGACTCATCCTCCAACCACTGAAATATTCACACATCTCCCCAGCTCTGACCAAGCTACACTGACTCCCAAAAAGCATCCTTGCCCCCCTGCAAGCCATACCAAAGGCAGCAGCCAGACTCATCCTCCACACACTGAAGTATTCACACATCAACCCAGCTCTCGCCAAGCGACACTGACTCCCCAGCAACATCTGTGCCCCCTGCAAGCCATTCCAAATGCAGCAGCCAGAATCATCCTCATCCACTGAAATATTCATACATCTCCCCAGTTCTCGCCCAGCCTACTCAATCCATAGCAGCATCCTTGCCCCCTGCAAGCCATACCAAAGGCAGCAGCCAGACTCATCCTCCAACCACTGTAATATTCACACATCTCCCCAGCTCTCGCACAGCCACACTGACTCCCCAGCAGCATCCCTGCTCCACAGCAAGCCATACCAAAGGCAGCAGCCAGACTCATCCTACACCTACTGAAATATTCACACATCAACCCAGCTCTCACCAAGCTACACTGACTCCCAAAAAGCATCCTTGCCCCCCTGCAAGCCATACCAAAGGCAGCAGCCAGAGTCATCCTCCAACCACTGAAATAGCTGTATTATTTGGGAGCATGTGTAAGATCCTTCAGGAGGGGGCACTCAGCTGTATTGTTAGGGAGCATGTGTAAGATCCTTCAGGAGGGGGGTCACTCGGCTGTATTGTTAGGGAGCATGTGTAAGATCCTTCAGGGGTGCACTCGGCTGTATTGTTAGGGAGCATGTGTAAGATTCCTCAGGAGGGGCACTCAGCTGTATTGTTAGGGAGCATGTGTAGGATCCTTCAGGAGGGGTGAACTCAGCTGTATTGTTAGGCAGCATGTGTAAGATCCTTCAGGGGTGCACTCAGCTGTATTGTTAGGGAGCATGTGTAAGATCCTTCAGGAGGGGGGTCACTCGGCTGTATTGTTAGGGAGCATGTGTAAGATCCTTCAGGAGGGGGGCACTCGGCTGTATTGTTAGGGAGCATGTGTAAGATTCCTCAGGAGGGGCACTCAGCTGTATTGTTAGGGAGCATGTGTAAGATCCTTCAGGAGGGGGGTCACTCGGCTGTATTGTTAGGGAGCATGTGTAAGATCCTTCAGGAGGGGGGCACTCAGCTGTATTGTTAGGGAGCATGTGTAGGATCCTTCAGGAGGGGGGACATAGCTGTATTGTTAGGCAGCATGTGTAAGATCCTTCAGGGGTGCACTCAGCTGTATTGTTAGGGAGCATGTGTAAGATCCTTCAGGAGGGGGCACTCGGCTGTATTGTTAGGGAGCATGTGTAAGATTCCTCAGGAGGGGCACTCAGCTGTATTGTTAGGGAGCATGTGTAAGATCCTTCAGGAGGGGGGGCTCAGTTGTATTGTTAGGGAGCATGTGTAAGATCCTTCAGGGGGGGGGGCACTCAGCTGTATTGTTAGGCAGTATGTGTAAGATCCTTCAGAGGGGCACTCAGCTGTATTGTTAGGGAGCATGTGTAAGATCCTTCAGGAGGGGGGACTCAGCTGTATTGTTAGGGAGCATGTGTAAGATCCTTCAGGAGGGGGGCACTCAGCTGCATTGTTAGGGAGCATGTGTAAGATCCTTCAGGAGGGGGACACTCAGCTGTATTGTTAGGGAGCATGTGTTACATCCTTCAGGAGGGGGCACTCAGCTGTATAGTTAGGGAGCATGTGTAAGATCCTTCAGGAGGGGGGACTCAGTTGTATTGTTAGGGAGCATGTGTAAGATCCTTCAGGAGGGGGGCACTCACCTGTATCGTTAGGGAGCATGTGTAAGATCCTTCAGGGGGGCACTCAGCTGTATTGTTTGGGAGCATGTGTAAGATCCTTCAGGGGGGCACTCAGCTGTATTGTTAGGGAGCATGTGTAAGATCCTTCAGGGGGGGCACTCAGCTGTATTGTTAGGGAGCATGTGTAAGATCCTTCAGGGGGCACTCAGCTGTATTGTTAGGGAGCATGTGTAAGATCCTTCAGGAGGGGGGCACTCAGCTGTATTGTTAGGGAGCATGTGTATGATCCTTCAGGAGGGGGGACTCAGCTGTATTGTTAGGGAGCATGTGTAAGATCCTTCAGGAGGGGGGTCACTCGGCTGTATTGTTAGGGAGCATGAGTAAGATCCTTCAGGGGGGGCACTCAGCTGTATTGTTAGGGAGCATGTGTAAGATCCTTCAGGGGGGCACTCAGCTGTATTGTTAGGGAGCATTTGTAAGATCCTTCAGAAGGGGGGGTCACTCGGCTGTATTGTTAGGGAGAATGTGTAAGATCCTTCAGGGGGGCACTCAGCTGTATTGTTAGGGAGCATGTGTAAGATCCTTCAGGAGGGGGGTCACTCGGCTGTATTGTTAGGGAGCATGTGTAAGATCCTTCAGGAGGGGGGCACTCAGCTGTATTGTTAGGGAGCATGTGTAAGATCCTTCAGGAGGGGGGTCACTCGGCTGTATTGTTAGGGAGCATGTGTAAGATCCTTCAGGAGGGGGGCACTCAGCTGTATTGTTAGGGAGCATGTGTAAGATCCTTCAGGATGGGGCTCTCAGCTGTATTGTTAGGGAGCATGTATAAGATCCTTCAGGAGAGGGGGCTCTCAGCTGTATTGTTAGGGAGCATGTGTAAGCTCCTTCAGGAGGGGGCTCTCAGCTGTATTGTTAGGGAGCATGTGTAAGATCCTTCAGGAGAGGGGGGCACTCAGCTGTATTGTTAGGGAGCATTTGTAAGATCCTTCAGGAGGGGGGCACTCAGCTGTATTGTTAGGGAGCATGTGTAAGATCCATCAGGAGGGGGCACTCAGCTGTATTGTTAGGGAACATGTGTAAGATCCATCAGGAGGGGGCACTCAGCTGTATTGTTAGGGAGCATGTGTAAGATCCTTCAGGAGGGGGCTCTCAGCTGTATTGTTAGGGAGCATGTGTAAGATCCTTCAGGAGGGGGCACTCAGCTGTATTGTTAGGGAACATGTGTAAGATCCATCAGGAGGGGGCACTCAGCTGTATTGTTAGGGAGCATGTGTAAGATCCTTCAGGAGGGGGCTCTCAGCTGTATTGTTAGGGAGCATGTGTAAGATCCTTCAGGAGAGGGGGGCACTCAGCTGTATTGTTAGGGAGCATGTGTAAGATCCTTCAGGAGGGGGGCACTCAGCTGTATTGTTAGGGAGCATGTGTAAGATCCTTCAGGAGGGGGGTACATGTCATGATCTCTGCTTCCAAAAGGTCAGGGTTTTCCCAACTCCCTTGGAAGCAGATCCATAACCCAGGTTCCGAGTGCCAACCAGTCCCAATTGGGACCTTTTGGACCCAGTCCTGGCGCCAGTGGCACCAGGCTCATAAATATGCCCAGTCCCAGCGCTGGAAGCGCCGGGCTCATAATGCTTGGGTGGACTTACCTGCAGCAGACCATGCTGCTTACTTGCCTGCCAGTTGAGCCTCTGATCCTCTTCTGTTTGGAACTACTTTTCCTGTTGGGTGGGGCAGGAGCCACTCCCTAGATTCAGAACACTGGAACTCTTCTGGAAAGCAGGAACTCTTTTCTTACCTAGGCGTGGCTGTGGAAGGAGACCTCTAAGCACTACAGGAGGCTATTTAAACCACACCCGATGGATGAATCTTGCTTTGCGTTATTCTGCATCCTCAGCAGCAGAACGCTCATCGTGTCTTCTGCATCTGATCCTGGGCCTAAGGAAAAGGCTTACCATCCTGAATCCAGTCTTCAGCAACACCTATAAAGACAAGAAAGAACAGGTTAGCATTACGGTCTTCAGTGACAGCTCTTCACTTACCTGCTCCATCTGCTGTCACCAACGCCTCGCGCTGCATTCCGGCATCTGAAAGACAAAGGCTTACCTACTCTTCGTGCGCTCCGGAGGTCTTCACACTGCATTCCGGCATCTGAAAGACAAAAGCTTACCAACTCTTCGCACGCTCCGGAGGCCTTCGGCGCTGCATCCCGCATCTGAAAGACAAAACAAGGTGCGTTTAAAGACATTGGGGAACTTTAATACTCACGTGCCATTACTCCTTTCCACATCTAACCCAGTGGGTATTCCGGCACCCTGCAGCCGCTCCGAACTTGTACCTGCAAAATAAAAAGACAGTTAGAGCGCATCGTGAAGCAGGCAACAAGCGCTTACTTACGTGCTTCCAGGCGCTTCTATTCATCACACGGCTCCATCTTCAACTCACTTCAGCCCGTCATCCGCCATCGCCGGAACCCTGCAAAACAAGAGACATCATTACTAAAGACTTTAAAGACATTAGAATTACTCAAAACTTACAGTTCGTGCAGTAAACGACGGACAGCAGTCCTCTTAAGTCAAGAGGCCTGCTCCCCTTATCCAGTGAAGAAACTGGTTACAGCACCCTGCCTCGAGGCAGGTGGAGAGCACGGCGTTCGCTTACCTAAGGTGAGAGCGTTAACCTTTGGGGTTCTACAGGAGAAGAGAAAGGGAAGAAGAGAGAGACATTCAATAACCCAGTTCATTAATCCCATATTTTCTATCTGCAGACATCTTACACTTCGAGCCAGGCACACAGTGCACAGAGGTCCAGCCCAAAGAGCCAGCCGTGTGTTACACATCACCTTTGAAGATACGGTATACACCCAGTCAAGACCGGCGCCTCTACGGGAATCAGGTGAGCGTTACAGAACGCAAAGCCTACCACAAAACTCCCGTCCAGGCGCTATGGAAACCTCGGATACCGACCAGCTAGCCCAGTTACTTGGGGAACTAAGGGCAGAAGTGCATGCAGCCCATCAGGAAACTAACGCTCTAAGAAGGGAACTGATTATTTCCAAGGAGCGAACAGATTATCTCGCTAGACAATTGCTACAGTCACAAGCCGGACAGACCCCGTTACCCGCATCTGGGGGAAATCTTCCTTCTACATCCTCTATGAATCCAGTGCAGATCAACCTACCTGGGAATGTACCTCTGGCTCCGCCCGAACGATTTTCTGGTGACCCAAAGAGGTTTGCAGTATTTATCAATCAGTGCCGGTTGCATTTCTTATGCCGGCCAGCAGCCTTTCCAACTGATCAAGCTAAAGTAGCTTTCGTGCTTTCGTACCTTAGTGGCAATGCGGCAGACTGGTCGATCCCTCTAGTAAATCAAGATGATCCGGTCCTCCATGATTTTCAAGCTTTTCAGCTCAGTATGGAAAAACTGTTCGCAAGACATTCACAGGGGCAGGCCTTGGACAATGAGCTTCTTTCGTTGCGACAAGGTAATCAAGACCTTTTGGCTTATATTGCGTCTTTCAACAGACTGATAGTGGAAACTCAATGGCCTGAGGACAAAAGGATTATGCTGTTTTATAGAGGTCTACGTGGAGAGCTCAAAGATGTGTTAGCCCAAGTAGTGAATCCCCCACAAGATTGTTCGGACTATATAGACTTAGTCGTTCAAATAGGTCACAGACTGCAGAACAGGAAGGCCGATCGTTCCAAGTTTGATGCTCGAGTATTTTCCAAACCGCCAACTCCTTCCAAAGGAGTAGACTCCGGGGAACCCATGCAAATAGGGGGTCTGAAAGGTCCTCTAACACAAAAGGAGCGGGAAAGGAGAAAACAGTTGCAATTATGCCTCTATTGCGGAAACTCAGGGCACTTTCTTCGAGACTGTCCGGTGAAACCTGCCAAGAAGGCAGTTGGAGCTGCAGTTACCAAAGTTACAAACTCTGAGCAGGGAAACGACCTCGCCCGACAAGAATAGAGGTCCTCTTGCCGAGCGTGAAAACCAGTTCCGTGACCTCGCATTTAGTGATACCTATGGTCCTCATTAGCCCTGATAATCCGGATCGATTACATGCAATTGAAGCTTACGTCGACAGCGGTGCCATCGGCAATTATGTGGATCATGAAATGGTTTTGAGGATGAATCTAACTCTTTGTCCCAAGGCTGTAAAGGACGTCATTACTACGGTGGATGGTACGGAGATAGCCTCCGGGCCAGTAACGCATACCACTCAAGAAGTGACGCTAGTAAGTCAAGATGGACACCATGAGAAGATCGTGTTCGATGTGATCAAGGCCCCTCAGTTTCAGATTATTCTAGGAATACCTTGGTTAGAGAAACACAATCCTCTGATCGATTGGCGAGCAAGAACGGTCCAGTTTCCAGAATGTGTCTCTACTTGTCACCCTCCACCTGGTGTTGCACTAGCAGCAATTTCTTCAGAGACTCCCCAGTTACCTCCCGAATACCTAGAATACCAAGATGTTTTCCGGAAGGATCAGGCTAACTCTCTACCTCCTGATAGGTCTTATGACTGCCAGATAGACCTGATACCTGGATCTACTCCTCCTTGTAGTAGAATTTATGCCCTCACCGAGCCTGAGAACCTTCACCTTCGACAATACCTGGATCAATACCTGGCAAATGGGTTTATTCGTCCTTCCAAGTCCCCTGCTTCTTCAGCTTTGTTCTTCGTTCCAAAAAAGGAAGGAGACCTTAGAACTTGTATAGATTATCGCTCCCTGAACCCGATCACCGTTAAGAATAGATATCCGTTACCTTTGATCCCTGAACTCCTGGACCAAGTCAGAAAAGCATGCATATATACAAAGCTGGATCTTAGAGGAGCTTACCACTTGGTACGAGTAAAAGAGGGCGATGAATGGAAGACGGACTTCCGCACCAAGTATGGGCTATTTGAATATCAGGTCATGCCCTTCGGACTTTGCAATGCCCCGGCCGCCTTTCAATATTTTATGAACGATGTCCTCAGAGAGCTCATAGATGTGTGTGTTGTTGTTTACATTGACGACATCCTCGTTTATTCTTCATCGGAATCTGAACATCGGAAACACGTGAAAATGGTCCTCGAAAGATTGCGTCAACACAAACCTTTCGCTAAGTTGGAAAAATGTGTTTTCAACGTGACTGAAGTTGAATTCTTGGGATTCATATTATCACCTGGCGGAGTGCGTATGGATTCAAAGAAGGTCGATGCAGTGCTCAAATGGCCATCACCATCCTCCGTAAAAGGTGTGCAAAGCATGTTAGGCTTCGCTAACTTTTACCGCAGGTTTATCCCCGAATTCTCTCGAATAGTCCAGCCCATCACTGCCTTGTTAAAGAAAAACAAACGTTTTGAATGGTCTACCGAGGCGGAACAAGCTTTCCAGGATTTGAAGACTAAATTTATCTCTGCACCAATCTTAAAACACCCTCGCCCCGAACTCCCCTACATCGTGGAAACTGATGCTTCAAGCCTTGCCATGGGGGCAGTTCTATCACAAAAGGACCCGGTAACCAATCAGTTGCATCCCGTGGCATTTTGGTCCGGCAAATTCTCGCCTCCTGAAATCAATTACACGATTACTGACAAGGAACTTCTGGCTATCAAGTCTGCCTTTAAGGCTTGGCGGCATTATCTGTTGGGGGCCCGACACACCGTTACTGTGATTACGGATCACCGAAACCTGCAATATTTGAAAACCGCAAAAGCCCAATCCTCTAGACAACTCCGTTGGGCATTATTCTTTGCCGAGTTTGACTTCATAATTACCTATCGACCTGGTACAAAAAACGGTAAAGCTGATGCCCTTTCTCGGATGGGAGTGGAAGAACACTTGATCAACCCTAAACCTGTACCAATCATTCCCGAACAAAGAATTCTGGGTGTAATCGCCACAGAATCCATAGAGGAAGTTAAGGATAAAGCCAGGCAACTTGTAACTCCAGCAGACATACAGAATTGGCATCTGCAGGGAAAGGACTTTGCAGTAAAGGACAACTTATTGTATTTCCAAGAACGATTATACCTACCCAGCACAGATTTACAGAAAAAAGTAATCTCTTGTTATCACGATTCTTTAATGGAAGGACATCCCGGTATGGCCAAGACCTCAGAAAAGATCAAGCGCTACTTCTGGTGGCCGTCTTGGAAAAAAGATATCAGAGACTTTATAATGTCCTGTGGAGTATGCGCCCAAAACAAGAGTCAAAAGGAAAGACCAGCAGGCCTCTTACGCCCTATTGACATCCCACCTCGCCCTTGGCATACGCTTTCTATGGACTTCATCACCGATCTACCTCCATGCTCCGGATACAATACGATTCTAGTAATCGTGGACTTATTCTCCAAGATGGCGCATTTCATTCCGCTCAAAGGCTTGCCAACAGCAGCAACTCTGGCACGAGAATTTCTCGAAAACATCGTCCGACTGCACGGTTTTCCTTCGGTTCTAATTTCGGATCGAGGTAGTCAATTTATTTCTCATTTTTGGCGAAGTTGCTGTCGGTCGGCTCAAATTGATGTGAGACTATCGACCAGTCACCACCCTCAGACCGACGGACAAACCGAGAGGACCAATCAAACTCTGGAACAGTATTTACGCTGCATGCTGCAACAAACTGAAAAAACTTGGAAAGACATCCTTTGGATAGCCGAATATGCCTACAATAACTCTGTCCATTCGGGAACTGGGAAAACCCTGTTTTTTCTTTTGTACGGCAGTCACCCTCGAACCTCGGAGTTGGATCCCCTCCAAGATCTTGAAACACCAGCAATAAAACTACCTGCATTCTACAAACACCCAAGCATTTAAGGAAGCTGTTTCTCACGTTCAAAGGGCTAAAGAACAATACAAGAAAGGAGGAGATCGACATTGGAAGGAAGCCCCTCAATATCAAGTAGGGGATCAAGTCTGGTTATCCACCAAATATCTACCTCTAAAAGGGCCACGCACATTCAACCCAAGATACCTTGGTCCCTATTCCATCACTACCATAGTAAACCCAGTAGCGGTCAAGTTGGACTTGCCCCCGCACAAGAAGATACATCCGGTCTTCCACGTCTCTCTATTAAAACCCGTGCAACCTCAAACCCGACTAACCAAATCTCCAAAACCTATCCTAGTTGATGGAGAACTCGAATTTGAAGTCAAAAGCATTCTGGACTCCAAGATCTCCAAATCTAAACTATTTTACCTAATTGACTGGAATGGCTACGGCCCCCAAGAGAGATCCTGGGAACCTGCTGAATATGTCCACTCTCCTCGCCTAATCAAAAGATTTCACCGAACATTTCCTGACAAGCCAAAACCCCCGGAGAAGCCTGGTTTGGGAGGGGCCTTGAGGGGGGGTACTGTCATGATCTCTGCTTCCAAAAGGTCAGGGTTTTCCCAACTCCCTTGGAAGCAGATCCATAACCCAGGTTCCGAGTGCCAACCGGTCTCAATTGGGACCTTTTGGACCCAGTCCTGGCGCCAGAGGCACCAGGCTCATAAATATGCCCAGTCCCAGCGCTGGAAGCGCCGGGCTCATAATGCTTGGGTGGACTTACCTGCAGCAGACCATGCTGCTTACTTGCCTGCCAGTTGAGCCTCTGATCCTCTTCTGTTTGGAACTACTTTTCCTGTTGAGTGGGGCAGGAGCCACTCCCTAGATTCAGAACACTGGAACTCTTCTGGAAAGCAGGAACTCTTTTCTTACCTAGGCGTGGCTGTGGAAGGAGACATCTAAGCACTACAGGAGGCTATTTAAACCACACCCGATGGATGAATCTTGCTTTGCGTTATTCTGCATCCTCAGCAGCAGAACGCTCATCGTGTCTTCTGCATCTGATCCTGGGCCTAAGGGAAAAGGCTTACCATCCTGAATCCAGTCTTCAGCAACACCTATAAAGACAAGAAAGAACAGGTTAGCATTACGGTCTTCAGTGACAGCTCTTCACTTACCTGGTCCATCGGCTGTCACCAACGCCTCGCGCTGCATTCCGGCATCTGAAAGACAAAGGCTTACCTACTCTTCGTGCGCTCCGGAGGTCTTCACACTGCATTCCGGCATCTGAAAGACAAAAGCTTACCAACTCTTTGCACGCTCCGGAGGCCTTCGGCGCTGCATCCCGCATCTGAAAGACAAAACAAGGTGCGTTTAAAGACATTGGGGAACTTTAATACTCACGTGCCATTACTCCTTTCCACATCTAACCCAGTGGGTATTCCGGCACCCTGCAGCCGCTCCGAACTTGTACCTGCAAAATAAAAAGACAGTTAGAGCGCATCGTGAAGCAGGCAACAAGCGCTTACTTACGTGCTTCCAGGCGCTTCTATTCATCACACGGCTCCATCTTCAACTCACTTCAGCCCGTCATCCGCCATCGCCGGAACCCTGCAAAACAAGAGACATCATTACTAAAGACTTTAAAGACATTAGAATTACTCGAAACTTACCGTTCGTGCAGTAAACGACGGACAGCAGTCCTCTTAAGTCAAGAGGCCTGCTCCCCTTATCCAGTGAAGAAACTGGTTACAGCACCCTGCCTCGAGGCAGATGGAGAGCACGGCGTTCACTTACCTAAGGTGAGAGCGTTAACCTTTGGGGTTCTACAGGAGAAGAGAAAGGGAAGAAGAGAGAGACATTCAATAACCCAGTTCATTAATCCCATATTTTCTATCTGCAGACATCTTACCCTTCGAGCCAGGCACACAGTGCACAGAGGTCCAGCCCAAAGAGCCAGCCGTGTGTTACACATCACCTTTGAAGATACGGTATACGCCCAGTCAAGACCGGCGCCTCTACGGGAATCAGGTGAGCGTTACAGTACACAGCTGTATTGTTAGGGGGCATGTGTAAGATCCTTCAGGAGGGGGGCACTCAGCTGTATTGTTAGGGGGCATGTGTAAGATCCTTCAGGAGGGGGGACTCAGCTGTATTGTTAGGGAGCATGTGTAAGATCCTTCAGGGGAGCACTCAGCTGTATTGTTAGGGAGCATGTGTAAGATCCTTCAGGGGGACACTCAGCTGTATTGTTAGGGAGCATGTGTAAGATCCTTCAGGAGGGGGGACTCAGCTGTATTGTTAGGGAGCATGTGTAAGATCCTTCAGGGGGGCTCTCAGCTGTATTGTTAGGGGGCATGTGTAAGATCCTTCAGGAGGGGGGACTCAGCTGTATTGTTAGGGAGCATGTGTAAGATCCTTCAGGAGGGGGGCACTCAGCTGTATTGTTAGGCAGCATGTGTAAGATCCTTCAGGGGGGCACTCAGCTGTATTGTTAGGGAGCATGTGTAAGATCCTTCAGGAGGGGGGACTCAGCTGTATTGTTAGGGAGCATGTGTAAGATCCTTCAGGGGGGCTCTCAGCTGTATTGTTAGGGAGCATGTGTAAAATCCTTCAGGAGGGGGGCTCTCAGCTGTATTGTTAGGGAGCATGTGTAAGATCCTTCAGGAGGGGGGCTCTCAGCTGTATTGTTAGGGAGCATTTGTAAAATCCTTCAGGAGGGGGGACTCAGCTGTATTGTTAGGGAGCATGTGTAAGATCCTTCAGGAGGGGGTTCTCAGCTGTATTGTTAGGGAGCATGTGTAAGATCCTTCAGGAGGGGGGCACTCAGCTGCATTGTTAGGGAGCATGTGTAAGATCCTTCATGGGGGGGCACTCAGCTGTATTGTTAGGCAGCATGTGTAAGATCCTTCAGGGGGCACTCAGCTGTATTGTTAGGGAGCATGTGTAAGATCCTTCAGGAGAGGGGGGCACTCAGCTGTATTGTTAGGCAGCATGTGTAAGATCCTTCAGGAGGGGGGCACTCAGCTGCATTGTTATGGAGCATGTGTAAGATCCTTCAGGAGTGGGGCACTCAGCTGCATTGTTAGGGTGCATGTGTAAGATCCTTCATGGGGGGGCACTCAGCTGTATTGTTAGGCAGAATGTGTAAGATCCTTCGGGGGGCACTCAGCTGTATTGTTAGGGAGCATGTGTAAGATCCTTCAGGAGGGGGGCACTCAGCTGTATTGTTAGGGAGCATGTGTAAGTTCCTTCAGGAGGGGTCACTCGGCTGTATTGTTAGGGAGCATGTGTAAGATCCTTCAGGAGGGGGGTCACTCAGCTGTGTTGTTAGGGAGCATGTGTAAGATCCTTCAGGAGAGGGGGGCACTCAGCTGTATTTTTAGGGAGCATGTGTAAGATCCTTCAGGAGGGGGCACTCAGCTGTATTGTTAGGGAGCTCTCGCCCAAGCCACACTGACTCCCCAGCAGCATCCGTGCCCCCTGCAAGCCATACCAAAGGCAGCAGCCAGACTCATCCTACACCTACTGAAATATTCACACATCAACCCAGCTCTCGCCCAGCCACACTGACTCCCCAGCAGCATCCATGCCCCCCTGCAAGCCATACCAAAGGCAGCAGCCAGACTCATCCGCCACACACTGAAATATTCACACATCTCCCCAGCTCTCGCCAAGCGACACTGACTCCCAAGCAGCATCCCTGCCCCCCTGCAAGCCATACCAAAGGCAGCAGCCAGAGTCATCCTCCAACCACTGAAATAAGTACACATCTCCCCAGCTCTCGCCCAGCCTACTCAATCCATAGCAGTATCCTTGCCCCCTGCAAGCCATACCAAAGGCAGCAGCTACTCATCCTCCAACCACTGAAATATTTACACATAACCCCAGCTCTCACCCTGCAAGCCATACCAAAGGCAGCAGCCAGACTCATCCTCCAACTACTGAAATATTCACACATCAACCCAGCTCTCACCAAGCAACACTGACTCCCCAGCAGCATCCATGCCCCCCTGCAAGCCATACCAAAGGCAGCAGCCAGACTCATCCTCGACCTCCTGAAATATTCACACGTCTCCCCAGCTCTCGCCCAGCCCACTCAATCCATAGCAGCATCCTTGCACCCTGCAAGCCATACCAAAGGCAGCAGCCAGACTCATCCTCGACCTCCTGAAATATTCACACATCTCCCCAGCTCTCGCCAAGCCACACTGACTCCCCAGCAGCATCCGTGCCCCCTGCACGCCATACCAAAGGCAGCAGCCAGACTCATCCTCCACCTACTATAATATTCACACGTCTCCCTAGCTCACGCCACGCCACACTTACTCCCAGCTGCATCCCTGCCCCCTGCAAGCCATACCAAAGGCAGCAGCCAGACTCATCCTCGACCTCCTGAAATATTCACACGTCTCCCCAGCTCTCGCCCAGCCCACTCAATCCATAGCAGCATCCTTGCACCCTGCAAGCCATACCAAAGGCAGCAGCCAGACTCATCCTCCAACTACTGAAATATTCACACATCAACCCAGCTCTCACCAAGCAACACTGACTCCCCAGCAGCATCCATGCCCCCCTGCAAGCCATACCAAAGGCAGCAGCCAGACTCATCCTCGACCTCCTGAAATATTCACACGTCTCCCCAGCTCTCGCCCAGCCCACTCAATCCATAGCAGCATCCTTGCACCCTGCAAGCCATACCAAAGGCAGCAGCCAGACTCATCCTCGACCTCCTGAAATATTCACACGTCTCCCCAGCTCTCACCCAGCCACACTGACTCCCCAGCACCATCCTTGCCCCCTGCAAGCCATACCAAAGGCAGCAGCTACTCATCCTCCAACCACTGAAACATTTACACATAACCCCAGCTCTCACCTAGCCACACTGACTCCCCAGCAGCATCTGTGCCCCCTGCAAGCCATACCAAAGGCAGCAGCCAGAATCGTCCTCCATCTACTGAAATATTCACTCATAACCCCAGCTCTCGCCAAGCTACACTGACTCACCAGCAGCATCCTTGCCCCCTGCAAGCCATACCAAAGGCAGCAGCTACTCATCCTCCAACCACTGAAACATTTACACATAACCCCAGCTCTCACCTAGCCACACTGACTCCCCAGCAGCATCTGTGCCCCCTGCAAGCCATTCCAAATGCAGCAGCCAGAATCCTCCTCCACCCACTGAAATATTCATACATCTCCCCAGTTCTCGCCCAGCCTACTCAATCCATAGCAGCATCCTTGCCCCCTGCAAGCTATACCAAAGGCAGCAGCCAGACTCATCCTCCATCTACTGAAATATTCACACATCTCCCCAGCTCTCGCACAGCTACACACACTCCCCAGCAGCATCCCTGCTCCCCAGCAAGCCATACCAAAGGCAGCAGCCAGACTCATCCTCTACCCACTGAAATATTCACACATCTCCCCAGCTCTCGCCAAGCGACACTGACTCCCCAGCAGCATCCATGCCCCCCCTGCAAGCCATACCAAAGGCAGCAGCCAGACTCATCCTACACCTACTGAAACATTTACACATAACCCCAGCTCTCACCTAGCCACACTGACTCCCCAGCAGCATCTGTGCCCCCTGCAAGCCATTCCAAATGCAGCAGCCAGAATCATCCTCCACCCACTGAAATATTCATACATCTCCCCAGTTCTCGCCCAGCCTACTCAATCCATAGCAGCATCCTTGCCCCCTGCAAGCCATACCAAAGACAGCAGCCAGACTCATCCTCAAACCACTGACATATTCACACATCTCCCCAGCTCTCGCACAGCTACACTCACTCCCGAGCAGCATCCCTGCTCCCCAACAAGCCATACCAAAGGCAGCAGCCAGACTCATCCTCCACCCACTGAAATATTCACACATCTCCCCAGCTCTCGCCAAGCGACACTGACTCCCCAGCAGCATCCATGCCCCCTGCAAGCCATTCCAAATGCAGCAGCCAGAATCATCCTCCACCCACTGAAATATATACACATCTCCCCAGCTCTCGCCCAGCCTACTCAATCCATAGCAGCATCCTTGCCCCCTGGAAGCCATACCAAAGGCAGCAGCTACTCATCCTCAAACCACTGAAATATTCACACATCAACCCAGCTCTCGCCCAGCCACACTGACTCCCCAGCAGCATCCATATCCCCCTGCAAGCCATACCAAAGGCAGCAGCCAGACTCATCCTACACCTACTGAAATATTCACACATCTCCCCAGCTCTCGCCAAGCGACACTGACTCCCCATCAGCATCCCTGCCCCCCTGTAAGCCATACCAAAGGCAGCAGCCAGACTCATACTCCACCTATTGAAATATTCACACATCTCCCCAGCTCTCACCCAGTCACACTGACTCTCCAGCAGCATCTGTTCCCCCTGCGAGCCATACCAAAGGCAGCAGCCAGACTCATCCTCCACCTACTGAAATATTCACACATCAACCCAGATCTCACCCAGCCACACTGACTCCCCAGCAACAACCGTGCCCCCTTCAAGCCATTCCAAATGCAGCAGCCAGAATCATCCTCCACCCACTGAAATATTTATACATCTCCCCAGCTCTCATCCAGCCTACTCAATCCATAGCAGCATCCTTGCCCCCTGCAAACCATACCAAAGGCAGCAGCAAGACTCATCCTCCACCTACTGAAATATGCACACGTCTCCCCAGCTCTCACCAAGCTCCTCTGACTCCCAAAAAGCATCCTTGCCCCCCTGCAAGCCATACCAAATTCAGCAGCCAGATTCCTCCTCCACCCACGGAAATATTCACACATCCCCCCAGCTCTCACCAAGCTACACTGACTCTCAAAAAGCATCCTTGCCCCCCTGCAAGCCATACCAAAGGCAGCAGCCAGACTCATCCTCCACACACTGAAATATTCACACATCTCCCCAGCTCTCGCCAAGCGACCCTGACTCCACAGCAGCACCCTTGCTCCCCTGCAAGCCATACCAAAGGCAGCAGCCAGACTCATCCTCCACCTACTGAAATATGCACACGTCTCCCCAGCTCTCACCTAGCCACACTGACTCCCCAGCAGCACCCTTGCTCCCCTGCAAGCCATACCAAAGGCAGCAGCCAGAGTCATCCTCCAACCACTGAAATATTCACACATCTACCCAGCTCTCGCCAAGCCACACTGACTCCCCAGCAGCATCCTTGCCCCCCTGCAGGCCATACCAAAGGCAGCAGCCAGACTCATCCTCCACACACTGAAATATTCACACATCAACCCAGCTCTCGCCCAGCCACACTGACTCCCCAGCAGCATCCATGCCCCCCCTGCAAGCCATACCAAAGGCAGCAGCCAGACTCATCCTCGACCTCCTGAAATATTCACACGTCTCCCCAGCTCTCGCCAAGCGACACTGACTCCCCAGCAGCATCCCTGCCCCCCTGCAAGCCATACCAAAGGCAGCAGCCAGACTCATCCTCCACCTACTGAAATATTCACACATCTCCCCAGCTCTCGCCAAGCCACACTGACTCCCCAGCAGCATCTGTCCCCCCTGCAAGCCATAACAAAGGCAGCAGCCAGACTCATCCTCCACCCACTGAAATATTTATACATCTCCCCAGCTCTCGCCCAGCCTACTCAATCCATAGCAGCATCCTTGCCCCCTGCAAGCCATACCAAAGGCAGCAGCTACTCATCCTCCAACCACTGAAATATTTACACATAACCCCAGCTCTCACCAAGCCACACAGACTCCCCAGCAACATCCTTGACCCCCTGCAAGCCATACCAAAGGCAGCAGCCAGAATCATCCTCCACCCACTGAAATATTCATACATCTCCCCAGTTCTCGCCAAGCGACACTGACTCCCCAGCAGCATCCCTGCTCCCCAGCAAGCCATACCAAAGGCAGCAGTCAGACTCATCCTCCACCCACTGAAATATTCACACATCTCCCCATCTCTCGCCAAGCGACACTAACTCCCCAGCAGCATCCATGCCCCCTGCAAGCCATACCAAAGGCAGCAGCCAGACTCATCCTACACCTACTGAAATATACACACATCAACCCAGCTCTCACCAAGCTACACTGACTCCCAAAAAGCATCCTTGTCCCCCTGCAAGCCATACCAAAGGCAGCAGCCAGACTCATCCTACACCTACTGAAATATACACACATCAACCCAGCTCTCACCAAGCTACACTGACTCCCAAAAAGCATCCTTGTCCCCCTGCAAGCCATACCAAAGGCAGCAGCCAGACTCATCCTCCACACACTGAAATATTCACACATCTCCCCAGCTCTCGCCAAGCAACACTGACTCCCCAGCAGCATCCTTGCCCCCCTGCAAGCCATACCAAAGGCAGCAGCCAGACTCATCCTCCACCTACTGAAATATTCACACATCTCCCCAGCTCTCGCCAAGCGACACTGACTCCCCAGCAGCATCCGTGCGCCCCTGCAAGCCATACCAAAGGCAGCAGCCAGACTCATACTCCACCTACTGGAATATTCACACATCAACCCAGCTCTCGCACAGCGACACTGACTCCCCAGCAGCATCCGTGCCCCCCTGCAAGCCATACCAAAGGCAGCAGCCAGACTCGTCCTCCAACCACTGAAATATTCACACATCAACCCAGCTCTCACCAAGCTACACTGACTCCCAGAAAGCATCCTTGCCCCCGTGCAAGCCATACCAAAGGCAGCAGCCAGACTCATCCTCCCTCTACTGAAATATTCACATGTCTCCCCAGTTCTCGCCAAGCCACACTGACTCCCCAGCAGCATCCGTTCCCCCTGCAAGCCATACCAAAGGCAGCAGCCAGACTCATCCTCCACCTACTGAAATATTCACACATCTCCCCAGCTCTCGCACAGCCACACTGACTACCCAGCAGCATCCATGCCCCCTGCAAGCCATACCAAAGGCAGCAGCCAGACTCACTATCCCCAACACCTTGGATGATTGTGAATACCTATCTATAAAACTACAGAGTGATCACAATTCCACTATTCATGTTTTAATTTTATATCGTCCACCTTCTGTCGCACCTAATTTTGAAGAACAGCTAATAGCTTTGGTCTCTGATGAAGGCAAACCTTCCTGCCTGGATACTGTTCTGGGAGATTTTAACTTATGGGGGTTTAATGAAAGGATAACCTTTACACTCTTCATTCCAGTCCATGGGCTCTAATGATATCCGAGCCCGCACACACAGCTGGCCATATACGAGACTGGGTACCAACCCTATGCTTGGAAACATCTACTCCTAATATTTCTTCATGCCCATAGACCGACCATTATCTAATAGCTTTGGACTAAGTACTTCCTGCCCCATACCAAAAGATCAATATGAATCTAGACACAACATAAAAACCAGAAACTTACGTAATATCTCACTTGAGGCCTTCAAACGGGCTGTTAGCCCCATGACTACAAACCTATCTATAACTAATGATGTACATATTCTTACTTACAAGTTCCTGCACATTACTTCAGTCTGAACTAAAATATTACAAACTGAAGCACGTAATAAATATTGGTTTTCTTCGGATATTCTTAATCGTAGGATCTGGAGGAAAAACCCTAGCGCCCTTACACTCGCCACATACAAAGCTGCAGTGCCTTGAACTATAAACACACTATGCTGTCTGCAAAAAAGGACCTTTTTAACATCAGAATCTCCAAGCAAATTCAGACAAAGAGCTCTTTTTAATCCTCAAAGAACTAGAGGGAACAACAACCCCTTTTGCCCCGAGGCAACCTAGCAACACCTGGTGTAAACAAAATCCAAGATGGCTTTATTGAAAAAGCCAAACCCATTCGGGACACCATCAAGGCACAGTTTCGAGATCTCGTTCTTCATGATGTGTCTATTAAGGATCCCATTCTAATCTCTGTTGCCATTCCATCATTCTCTCTTGGTCCTGGAGATCCTCTCCTTGACATTATCTCAGGTTTGAAACCCACTGTTTGCCCTGGTGACGTTTGTCCAGGTCCTGTTGTCAAGGACTTCATCCAAATGTCTTGCTCCTCTAGTTATTGAACTCGTTAACTCCTCCGGTTCATGTGCGGCGGTACCTGAATGTCTTAAGGAGGTCTGGATTACTCCCGTTCTCCATAAAATAACACTTTATCCTGAGATAGTTGGGAATTAATGCCCAATTACTACTGTTCCCTTTTTTGTTGAAAGTTATTGATGATCGTAATGAACTAGGTGTTCACCAGTCAGGGTTTCGTGCCATGCATGTGACGGAGACTGCCATGTTAAATTTGAGAGAGAATCTTGTTGAGATCACTGAAAGGGGTAAAGTTGCTCTGTTTATGCTGCCCGACCTCTCAGCAGCTTTTGACTTTCTAGATCATTCCAAGCTGCTGGAGAGGCTGAGCAGTCTTAGGGATTGCTCCGGGCAGACTATAGATTGAATGTCATTCTTTCTCAGTTCAAGATCAGCCAGGGTTGCTATTGGTGGCTTCCAATCACAGCCAGAGATCCTAGCATATGGCGTCCCACAAGGTGCATGCCTTTCGCCTACCTTATTTGATATCTATGTACGTCCCTTATTTGATATGCTTGATGGTATAGATGCAAAATATACAAATTATGCTGACAAAACTCAGCTTGTGTTTGAGCTTTCTGGAAACTATGATCTCGATCCTGAAAATGTGATCCAAACATGGATGGTCATGAACTCACTTGCTTTGAACAATGATAAAACCGAGCTCATGCTTGTCGGCCCAACTAATCAGCTCAAAAGAATTACATAAACATGTCCTATAGATCAAGGCCTCCTTTTCCTATGTAAATAAACTTTAGCGCCAAATCAAACCCCATCTCACAACCACCAACCTTGCATCAGTTTCCTCAGCATTGGTTAATTTCCGTCTTGATTATTGCAACAGTTTGATGATTGGCACCACTGAAAACAACCTTAGAACATTGCAGGTGATTCAGAATGGGGCCATTTTTGGAAAGAACAACAGAGATCACACAACTAAAGCCAGGAGGTCTCTGCACTTGCTGCCAGTACGTCATTGCATCGCACACAAGATTCCTACACATACCCATTGCATTTCTGGACAAGTCTCCAATTTGATCAGGACGGAGGCCAACAGGGTCCCATCAATACCCTCAATAAGGGCAACCTGCACTTTTTGCTGGGTTAGGATCCTGTTTTTTCTTGTATAACTTGCTGACATTTTCGATCATTTACCACAAGGTGTCTGGCTCAGACAGGAACATACTTATCCATATACTCTTCTCATAGTTCCTGCCTGAATAAGATCACGTCGGTGTTCGACATCCCCTGTGCTTCCAGAGTTACCAAGTCTTGAGCTACTCCAGAAGCGTAACAAGAATCTGAATATGTTGTGTGGTTTGCAGAAGCATGGAGACTACTGAAGGGGGCACAACCGCCTCAAGGAGAGATCCCAACACAATATCCTCCCTCTGTTCTAATGCCAATGCCAATGTCATAGTTGCCACTGATTTGCATGACCTCTGACTAACCCTATGATGTAGAACACTATTGGTGGATGCTATGGTTCCGAGACAAAACCTTTCTGCTCATGAAATTATAGTGTGAAGACTTTCTTATAATCAGGACACTTTCTGTTCTTTATGGCTTCTTATTATGGCTAACTGCAAAGTATCTGCTTCTCTACTGTTCCCTATTCATTGTTCCCCTACACGGGCTATCACTATCTTCACCGTTCATCTTTGCTTTGCATCTTGGAATGGCTAACCTAGTCTCTCCTTCTCTGCTGGACACTACAGGAAGCCAAAGATCCTCCTCCGGTATCGACAAAGAGGATCTCAGCAAATTGGCCATGGCCAGCATCCTTTTTTCAGTACACTGCATTCAAGCTTTCCTTTCCTTAGTTCCTGTTCCACCATCTTTTCTGTGCACCTTAGAGCGTGTCAGCTGCCCACAACCAGCCATGACCGGCTGACAGGATGGCCTTCATCCTCCGTGACCGAGCTTCACCACCCTCTGTCAATCCTGGCTGTTGGCCAATGTGGCACTTCTTTATTGATTTCTGTGCCAAAGCATGATGTGGGAATGGCCAGTGGGCCACACATTTCATGATATCTGTGTTCATCCTGTTCATGAGATTGTGGATCAGTTATGCCTCCCATTTAACACGTGTCTTCTAAATAATTCAGTAGTGTTCCAGGATTTGTATTAAGTGAAAACATGCCTATTTGCTTTTTCAAACGAGAATGTATGTGTCACTTGTGGAAGACTAATCCTGTGTTTCTTTTTTCCTTCAAACAGGGCCATAAAAGCAAGAACGGAAAACAATAACATGTTGTGAAAAGATTCTGTTAAAAAAAGAAAGGTTACTCTGATAGCTGGGACTTGGGAAAGTCTGCTTCATCATGACAGCCAGTCCCAACGTATAGCTTCTAACCATGGGACAAATATTCCACAGACTGCAATTGTTTATCTTTTTAGTGGAAATATCTGGTTCCTATGTCCAGTCAATACCAGTCACTTGGCAGGTCTTCTTTGTCCAACCCATATGATATCTCTGTTCCATCAAAGCGTCTTCGAGCCATCACATTATATTCACAATTAAGGTTGCACCAATATGCTCAATGTAGCATTCTGTAACGTAGAGATAAGTAACTGCATATGGGAACATACATGCAGGAGATACTAAGCCCCAGAGAGTCTATAGAAATGTTCTAAATGGGATGCCTCCTCCTCTGTGAAGACTTTAAAGAATACACTAAGGAGAGGCTAACAAAAGGCACCTTACAAGTGCCCGCACATGCCAAAACATGCAATACAAATGGCCAGCTATGACAAGTATTCCAGGACATAGCGCCATGTAACGGTAGACCACTGAATCCATACCAGAGAGAGGAGAGAATATGAATGGACAGACAAGAGGGAAATGGCACCCACTTTGAAGTAGAGTCTTTGTACCTTCATGCATTGGGACTTGTAGACACTCTTTACGCATTGTTTTCTAAGGCAAGACACTGGTGTACCACATTCAGTGTGAAAAAAGGCGCTCAACACCAACTTTGCAATTGATGCTTCAAAATCGATAACACCCCATGCTGTGGAGCTAGTCAGTAGTTGCTGATGTTTCTGTAAAATATGGCAGCATTTAAAGCCCAAAAACCATAAGTCTAGAAACTGTGCTCTGGACATAGAAAGGTTACAAGCACAAGCCTTTGTCTATTTTCGGACTTGCCTGCTCTGGCCGAGGATTGCGGTTTATTCTTGACACTTGTGTGAAGAAATGCACTTGACCTGGTGAGACCAACAATTTAAAGATAACATCCTAAAAATGGAGGAACCTTCTGATTTGACAGAATGTGAAGCTCCTTTCAAGGAAACGAGTCCTCGATGTAAACAGAAGACATTTCACTCTGAAGAGAAAGAACATAAGTGTTCTGAATGTGCCAAGGCTTTTAAAGAAACAAGTCATCTATTGATCTATCAGAAGAATCACACAAGGAAGAAGCCATATGCATGTTCTGAGTGTGATAAGGCTTTTACTTTAAAGGGTAACCTAGAGAGACATCAGAGGAATCACACTGGTGGGAAACCATATGCATGTTCTGAATGTGATAAGGCTGGTGAACTATTGATACATCAGATGACTCACACTGGGGTGAAGCCATATGCATGTTCTGAATGTGATAAGGCTTTCACTGTGAAGAGTAACCTAGTGAGACATCAGAGGAATCACACTGGTGCGAAACCATATGCATGTTCTGAATGTGATAAGGCTTTCAAGCAAAAGTGTGAACTATTGATACATCAGAGAAGTCACACTGGTGTGAAGCCGTATGCATGTTCTGAATGTGATAAGGCTTTCAAGCAAAAGGGTAATCTAGTGAGACATCAGAGACGTCACACTGGTGGGAAACCATATGCATGTTCTGAATGTGATAAGGCTTTCAAGCAAAAGTGTGAACTATTAATACATCAGAGAAGTCACACTGGGGTGCAGCCATATGCATGTTCTGAATGTGATATGGCTTTCAAGGGAAAGGGCGATCTAGTGAGACTTCAGAGAAGTCATACTGGTGCGAAACCATATGCATGTTCTGAATGTGACAAGGCTTTCACTGCAAAGAATACCCTAGTGAGACATCACAGGAATCACAGTGGGGTGAAGCCATATGGATGTTCTGACTGTGATCAGGCTTTCACTGTGAAGAGTAACCTAGTGAGTCATCAGAGGAATCATACTGGTGAGAAACCGTATGCTTGTTCTGACTGTGATAAGGCTTTCAAGCAAAAGGGTAATCTATTGATACATCAGAGAAGTCACACTGGTGAGAAACCATATGCATGTTCCGAATGTGATAAGGCTTTCAAGCAAAAGGGTAATCTATTGATACATCAGAGAAGTCACACTGGTGAGAAACCATATGCATGTTCTGAATGTGATAAGGCTTTCAAGCAAAAGGGTAATCTATTGATACATCAGAGAAGTCATACTGGGTTGAAGCCATATGCATGTTCTGAATGTGATAAGGCTTTCATGCGAAAGGGTGAACTATTGATACATCAACTGAATCACACTGGGGTGAAGCCATATGCATGTTCTGAATGTGATAAGGCTTTCACTGCAAAGAGTAACCTAGTGAGACATCAGAGGAATCACACTGGGGTGCAGCCATATGCATGTTCTGAATGTGATAAGGCTTTCAAGGGAAAGGGTAATCTAGTGAGACATCAGAGAAGTCATACTGGTGTGAAACCATATGCATGTTCTGAATGTGATCAGGCTTTCACTGTGAAGAGTAACCTAGTGAGTCATCTGAGGAATCATACTGGTGAGAAACCGTATGCTTGTTCTGACTGTGATAAGGCTTTCAAGCAAAAGGGTAATCTATTGATACATCAGAGAAGTCACACTGGTGGGAAACCATATGCATGTTCCGAATGTGATAAGGCTTTCAAGCTAAAGGGTAATCTATTGATACATCAGAGAAGTCACACTGGTGAGAAACCATATGCATGTTCTGAATGTGATAAGGCTTTCAAGCAAAAGGGTAATCTATTGATACATCAGAGAAGTCACACTGGTGAGAAACCATATGCATGTTCTGAATGTGATAAGGCTTTCAAGCAAAAGGGTTATCTATTGATACATCAGAGAAGTCACACTGGTGAGAAACCATATGCATGTTCTGAATGTGATAAGGCTTTCAAGCGAAATTGTGAACTAGTAATACATCTGAGAAATCACACTGGCGAGAAGCCATATGCTTGTTCTGAATGTGATAAGGCTTTCAAGCGAAATTGTGAACTAGTAATACATCTGAGAAATCACACTGGCGAGAAGCCATATGCTTGTTCTGAATGTGATAAGGCTTTCAAGCAAAAGTGTGAACTAGTAATACATCTGAGAAATCACACTGGCGAGAAGCCATATGCTTGTTCTGAATGTGATAAGGCTTTCAAGCAAAAGTGTGAACTATTAATACATCAGAGAAGTCACACTGGGGTGCAGCCATATGCATGTTCTGAATGTGATATGGCTTTCAAGGGAAAGGGCGATCTAGTGATACATCAGAGAAGTCATACTGGTGTGAAACCATATGCATGTTCTGAATGTGATAAGGCTTTCACTGCAAAGAATACCCTAGTGAGACATCACAGGAATCACAGTGGGGTGAAGCCATATGCATGTTCTGACTGTGATAAGGCTTTCAAGCTAAAGGGTAATCTATTGATACATCAGAGGAATCATACTGGTGAGAAACCGTATGCATGTTCCGAATGTGATAAGGCTTTCAAGCTAAAGGGTAATCTATTGATACATCAGAGAAGTCACACTGGTGAGAAACCATATGCATGTTCTGAATGTGATAAGGCTTTCAAGCAAAAGGGTAATCTATTGATACATCAGAGAAGTCATACTGGGTTGAAGCCATATGCATGTGCTGAATGTGATAAGGCTTTCACTGCAAAGAATACCCTAGTGAGACATCACAGGAATCACAGTGGGGTGAAGCCATATGCATGTTCTGACTGTGATAAGGCTTTCAAGCAAAAGGGTAATCTATTGATACATCAGAGAAGTCATACTGGGTTGAAGCCATATGCATGTGCTGAATGTGATAAGGCTTTCATGCGAAAGGGTGAACTATTGATACATCAACTGAATCACACTGGGGTGAAGCCATATGCATGTTCTGAATGTGATAAGGCTTTCACTGCAAAGAGTAACCTAGTGAGACATCAGAGGAATCACACTGGGGTGCAGCCATATGCATGTTCTGAATGTGATAAGGCTTTCAAGGGAAAGGGTGATCTAGTGAGACATCAGAGAAGTCATACTGGTGTGAAACCATTTGCATGTTCTGAATGTGACAAGGCTTTCACTGCAAAGAATACCCTAGTGAGACATCACAGGAATCACAGTGGGGTGAAGCCATATGCATGTTCTGACTGTGATCAGGCTTTCACTGTGAAGAGTAACCTAGTGAGTCATCAGAGGAATCATACTGGTGAGAAACCGTATGCTTGTTCTGACTGTGATAAGGCTTTCAAGCAAAAGGGTAATCTATTGATACATCAGAGAAGTCACACTGGTGAGAAACCATATGCATGTTCTGAATGTGATAAGGCTTTCAAGCAAAAGGGTCATCTATTGATACATCAGAGAAGTCACACTGGTGAGAAACCATATGCATGTTCTGAATGTGATAAGGCTTTCAAGCGAAAGGGTAAACTATTGATACATCAGAGAAGTCACACTGGTGAGCAACCATATGCATGTTCTGAATGTGATAAGGCTTTCATGCGAAAGGGTAATCTATTAATACATCAGAGAAGTCACACTGGTGAGAAACCATATGCATGTTCTGAATGTGATAAGGCTTTCACTGTGAGGAGTCATCTAGTGATACATCAGAGGAGTCACACTGGTGAGAAACCATATGCATGTTCTGAATGTGATAAGGCTTTCGCTGTGAAGAGTAACCTAGCGAGTCATCAGAGGAATCATACTGGTAAGAAGCCGTATGCTTGTTCTGACTGTGATAAGGCTTTCAAGGGAAAGGGTGATCTAGTGAGACATCAGAGAAGTCATACTGGGGATGAAACCCTATGCATGTTCTGATTGTGATAAGGCTTTCAAGCAAAAGGGTGAACTATTGAAACATCAGATGAATCACACTGGGGGGAAGCCACATGCATGTTCTGAATGTGATAAGGCTTTCACTGCAAAGATTAACCTAGGGAGACATCAGAGGAATCACACGGGTGTGAAACCATATGCATCTTCTGAATGTGGTAAGTCTTTCAGTGAAAAGAGTAACCTAGTGAGACATCGGAGGAGTCACACTGGGAGGATGCTATGCATGTCCTCAATGTGATAAGGCTTTCAATTGAAATGATCAGCTTGTGTGATAGATCAGTGAAATCACACTGGGGTGAAACGATATTCATGTTCTGAATGTGATAAAGCTTTTATGCTGAAATGTTGTCTATTGATAAATCAGAGAGATCATACTGGTGAAAAAACATATACATGTTACATACCATATACATACATTTGTCTCTGCTCCCCACTTCTATTCGCCTCTTACTCTCCTATATCACCTGATGAGGTTTCTAGACGAGTCTGCTCTATGACAGCCTCATCAAAACAGGTGCTCCCCTGCTCCTCTAGAACTATCAAGGACAAAATTGCCATCCTTCCTCCAGCCTTGGCTGATTTCTGCAATCGCTCCTTTGCCACTGGATCCTTCCAGTTACTCCTCAACCACTCCCTGGTGCATCCTCTCACCATAAAGCCTTTCTGACTGGCAATATACCACTCTATCTCCATTACCCCCTTCCTGGGCACTCTATTGGAGAAGCTGCCCATCTCCCAGCTTATCCACCACACTGACTTTTTTGGTTCTCTTCATGAATATCGGTCTGAACACCTGTGAAGACTTGTTCTCTAATCTCGATTCCAACTCTTTTTCCGTTCTCATTGTTCTTGAACTTTCCTCTGCCTTTCATACAGTCAATCATGCCACCCTTACAAATCGGCTCTGTGATACCCTTGGTATCACGGACCTGGCTCTGGACTGGGCCCTTTTCTCTCCTCCGTCTCACTCTCTACCTGTGGTTTCCCTGAGGGCTATAACATCTCACCTTGGGTTTTCAACATCTACCTTGCCCCTCTAGCCTTCTCACCAAACTTCCAGTGTTATGCGGATGACGCTCAGCTCTATTCAATCTTCTCTCCTCTGTCTCCTCCACTTCCTCTCCCATTCCTGACTGTCTGTCTGCTATTCAGGCATGGTCCACTGCTAACAATCTCTGCCTTAATTCCAGTAAGACTGAGATCCCCAGCTCCCTCCGTCTTTCCTACACTCTGGTCTTGTTCCAGATGTGCTCATGGCACAGTACAAGGTTAGATCGAGGTAACAGGCTGACAACCACCTTCATGATCTAGACCAGCTCACTACTCCAGCAGCAGGGATCCTGACTGGGTTGAGTTGCCATTGTACAGATGGGAAGGAGGTAGAATGTACCCCTTCCTCCAGCATGTTACACAACTATCTTCAACTCCTCTGTAACAGAGTTTACAGCACATGAAGTTCAGCAGTTCAACCACTCCTACAACTCGGTGAACAAGTCAGTCATGAAGAAGGGTGCATGAGATCTGCTCCAGAAAGGCACCATCACAAGGAATGGCTTGAACTGGACAGATTTTAAGAAAAGTGTTGACAATGACACATTTGTAGCAGAGTGCAATCTAACTAATAAAAAACAAAAACATGTTTTTTAATAAAAGCCACACTACAGGGTTAAATGATAAACTTGAATAGACACATCTATGAACTGGTAGGCATTTATCATATCATTTTAACACACTTGTACTACACAATTAGAATGCTGTTCTATTTTATGCAGATTTACGTCATAGATCGAGATCTACAATAAAATCTTTCATTGCTTAATGCCTGTGTAGCAGCCTTTTATTCTTGATACATTGGGCCTCATTACGAGGAAGGAGGTAACCATGCCGCTTTTTGCGGCATGGCTTCCCCCATTCCGGGTACTGGGTCCGGGATCCCGGAATGGGGAAGTACCGGGCCATTCCGACCTTGGAGGGCCCGGTAATTCCCCATCCCAGGAACCCGGACCCGGTACATCCCCATTCCCATGCGAGCCCCCATAGGGCTCAGTGGGAATGGGAAGGATGCAAACAACGGGCCTGTTAATGACGGGCCCGTTGTTTGCATCCTGGTCTGCTCACGGGTCCCGCGAGGAGACCTCGTAATTGGGCAGCAGAGGGATTACGGGGCTGGCATCCCTATCGGCCCCGTTATCCCTCTACCGCATACCTCATAATGAGGCCCATTGTTTCTTACATGCCAGTTTCCTTACGCATGTTTACAACATAACTATGATGATGGTACACACACTCAGATAATGGTGCATTGCAAAGCTATCAAAAAGGTTGTGGTAAGTTACCACTTACAGGCTACCTGCATTTCACTTGCTATTCATTAGGGAGGTAATTTGCTTCTGAAATATTGAGCAACAGGTCTAAAGTTTTGATTCAGTCTCCTGCACATTGATACTGTCTCTCATAGCGGTAAAAGATGGGGGGCGGGCGTCTTGAAACACAATTGAAATCATGAGAATGCCTCATGTTCTGGTGGCCTTTTTCTAGCCATATCATACACCTGACTAGAATACCTGCAAAGGTCAGTGCAGCCATCTATATGATAAGAATGTGTATTTATGCATTGACCACTCACACAGAAGTAGTATATTATCTGTATGCCCTGTTTGAAGGGGTAAGTCCTCTTTTTGAACTCATAAAAATAAAGGATTAGTTCCTTGTGCCCAGTGAGGGTCACTACGCAGGATTCCAGGTAGGGCCTGTTGAGTCTTTCCTACTTGTTTAGTACAAAAGAATAAATCAGGAGACATTCATCTTCCATATGTTTCCGATACTTGTTCATGTTTTGTTTTTAGCTATTTGGCCACTTACTACTCGCCTGCCTTTGAGAAAGTTCCACCACTTCGCACCTTGAAACACTTGTGTACAGGCACGTTATAAATCCCATATATCATATCACGGCCTGATAAGTAGCCCTTTGTCAAGCTCCAGTCCTAAGAGCTCCTGATTACCACCAAACCCTCATTGAGCAGAAAGATGCATCCAATACAGGTATAGGTGCCGTCCTTAGTCAACTGGATGAGAAAGGTAAGGAGCACCCCATTTACTTCATCAGTAGGAAACTGAAGGAACCAGAAACAAGGTGGGCAACCATAGAGCGTGAATGTTGTGGAAATGTTCACATGCCCAGACTGCAGCAATATTTTGTTGTGGTCTTTGAAGAGGTTTAGACCATACTTGTATGGATCTACTTTTGTGATTCAAACTGACCACCTACCCTTGAGATGGTTAATGCAAATGAAAGGGGAAAACCCAAAACTTCTAAGTTGGTCCATCTGCCTGCAAGGGTTTGATTTCACCATTGAGCCTGGGAATAGGATGTCACCACCAAAATGCTGGTAAACGTGTGAGCCTTTTTTCCCCACTCTTACATGTGTTTTGCTGTGTTCTTGGACTGTGGAGCTTCACCTACTCCATAGGCATCATCATGTTACTGTGTGTTACACAGAACCTTCAGTGCGGTGAGACAGGGTTGACTTTTTCAGACTTCCCAACTCCATTTTCTGGGACTGACTACTGTCTCCCAGAAACATGCAAAGTTGCCATTGACTTTATTAGTCTTAAATCTCACAGACCCAGTACAAACTATCTTACATAGAGTTCTGGAAAGGGTTAATAGTTATCCCTTATTGTCTATTTCTCATGGAGCATTGTTAAGTTCCCTTTTCATTAAGACTTGGCTGGTGGCAGTGGTAACTACGCCTATATTTCCTACCGCGGTTATCTTAAATAGCCCTGGTAGTGTTTTAGGCTATCTTAGTAGCCTCAAACTTAAACCTGCTGGTCCATATGGATTTTTGTATGGTTCCGGATGGGTTTATTCGCCATTTCTTTTTGTAAAAGTCTTGTGTTCTTCTCTGCGTGCCAAACGGGGGTTGATTCCTTTGTTCGCCGTCCTTTCGCGGGCTTCTGCACAGAACCCCTCCTTAGGCGCCTGAATGTCTGAGGGGGATATGATGTGAGGGAGGAGTTTGAGACTCCCTGCACAGGGTCTCCTTGGAGACCCATGTCACACTCTAACATGATTGCCTGAGGTGACTGTCCCAGCGGGACAGCCACCCTGCTGTGTGATTGACAGCCAGGCTGTGTGAATGGGGGAAAACTGCATAAAAAGCAGGTCTCTTGGGATTGGAAGTCAGAGTCGCCACTGGAACAAAAGAACTGAAGAGGAGCTGACAGAGGAGGACCCCTACAACGACTGAACTGCCCGGTGAAGCCCTGCTTCAGGTCTGAATCTTCATACTCCAACGACAGGGAAGATCCTCCAGAAATCTTCTCCCCTTGAGCTGGTGAGAACAACCAGTTCACCAAACTGCTCGCCAGGTCTCCCTTCTCTGGTCGAATTTGCTGTACAGAGCTACAGTGAACCGGATAGCCAGGAGGAGCGGACCCTGCATGCGTTTTAAGGAGCGCACCTTTTATTCGTTGCTTTGCTCTGCTGCTGTTTTTTTTCCCTGGGCAGTGCAGGACCCTCCAGTCTTCCTACTTCGTGTCAGTCCGACAGTCGCTTCAGGACCCGTGAGCCTGCAGGACCTGCCAGGAACATCCGCCTCAGCTACAGCCTTCTTCTTCATTTAAGTTACTGTTCAAATCCGGTCGTTCGTTTCGTCCAGCCGCGGTGAAAGCGTGTGAAACCTTTCGCCAATCCGAGGGCTTGTCCTTCTCCATTCTTTAAAGTAACTTTTCGTCTGACAAACTTCGTTCTGAACACTTGGCAAAGACTTAACTGCAAACCGCCCTGAACTGTGTGATCTTGAGCAAAGACTCTGTTCCATTGACTTTGGGCCAGGTCCCTTGAATCTGATTTACTCATTGTAGTTCCTTTTTCTAGATTGCCCTGCTCTATTAACTTGTTGGTGCTGCTCAATTTCTGCCTAACCTTCACACTTCATTTTGAGCCTAACTTGTACAGAATCTATTGGGTGCGGTGTAGTGCATGAGTAACGTGATTTTCTAACTGCTTAATAATAGTGAATTGTGTGTAGTGTTCCCAAAGGGTACTGCATATAATTCTGCCTAACAAACGGGCATCAAATACATGCTCATGTACCCGGCTAGATTGAAAGTAATACATAACAGAAAGACACATTTTCCGCCTGAAGGAAGTGAACATGTGGATGGACCACAGCGGAATGCTGGCTGAAGAGGTTTGCACGACTCAAAATAACAAAGGTGCAGCCCCTTAGTCCCATCCAGTGATTTGGGAATGATTAGTTGACCTTTCCGAAGGAATAGCTCTTGCTTACGGATACAATACTGATGGCCTAGGAAATCCGTTGTGGCTGGAACTGGCCCTCTGACATGAACCAACCTATGCTGAAGTGCCGAGCTGACAGACAGAAGCAATTGCCCTGCTTCAGAGCTAGAACCCTTTTTTGATTGAACATGAACAGGTGCCATCAAGGACACCACATATGGTATGGCTGATTTGTTACCTGCAGACCACAGAAAGCAAGGAGGTGGGAGCTGGGTGCCGCTACCCACTGGATGAGACTCTGCAACCCCCAATACAATTGACCTTTCGCAGCGGCTTGTTGCTTGTGCCCTGCCCCAGCACCCGATGGCCCTGAATGGCTTTGGAAGTGCCGGTAGACCTGAATGGCCTGTTGCTGGTGCCCTTCCCCAGCACCCAATGGCCCTGAGGGCTCTGGAAGTGCCGGTAGACCTGAAGGGCCTGTTGCTGGTGCCCTGCCCCAGCACCCAATGGCCGCGAAGGGCTCTGGAAGTGCTGGTGGACCTGAATGGCCTGTTGCTGGTGCCCTGCCCCAGCACCCAATGGCCCTGAAGGGCTCTGGAAGTGCCGGTAGACCCGAATGGACTGTTGCTTGTGCCCTGCTCCAGCACCCAATGGCCCTGAAGGGCTCTGGAAGTGCTTGCAGACCCGAATGGCCTGTTGCTGGTGCCCTGCCCCAGCACCCAATGGCCCTGAAGGTCTCTGGAAGTGCCGGCAGACCTGAATGGCCTGGTGCTGGTGCCCTGCCCAAGCACCCAATGGCCCTGAAGGGCTCCGGAAGTGCCGGTAGACCTGAATGGCCTGTTGCTGGTGCCCTGCCCCAGCACCCAATGACCCTGAAGGTCTCTGGAAGTGCCGGTAGACCTGAATGGCCTGTTGCTGGTGCCCTGCCCCAGCACCCAATGGCCCTGAAGGGCTCCGGAAGTGCTGGCAGACCTGAATGGCCTGGTGCTGGTGCCCTGCCCAAGCACCCAATGGCCCTGAAGGGCTCTGGAAGTGCCGGCAGATCTTAATGGCCTGTTGCTGGTGCCCTGTCCCAGCACCCAATGGCCCTGAAGGGCTCTGGAAGTGATGGTAGACCTGAATGGCCTGTTGCTGGTGCCCTACCCCAGCACCCAATGGCCCTGAAGGGCTCCGGAAGTGCCAGTAGACCTGAATGGCCTGTTGCTGGTGCCCTGCCCCAGCACCCAATGACCCTGAAGGTCTCTGGAAGTGCCGGTAGACCTGAATGGCCTGTTGCTGGTGCCCTGCCCCAGCACCCAATGGCCCTGAAGGGCTCCGGAAGTGCTGGCAGACCTGAATGGCCTGTTGCTGCTGCCCTGCCCCAGCACCCAAGGGCCCTAAAGGGCTCTGGAAGTGCCAGCAGACCTGAATGGCCTGTTGCTCGTGGTAACAGTGTTACCAATGTTTCTACACTGTTTTATACACAAATCCATTCTGTATATTTGTCTCAATTGTTTATTTTTTACCCCTGTCGGTATACATCGACAGTAGCGATTTGCACTCTGTTCACTGTTTAAGTAACTTTTGACCTGATGTTTTGTTGTCTTATGTACATTTTTTATTTTTGTATTTTATTTATTTGTAACGCGCACCATCCGGCCCGGGGGCATCAGGGCGCAAAACTTTGCAATTATTTACATACATAATTACATACAAGTATTTACAGCAGTAGTTGTAGTGATAAGATATAAAGGCAGACATGTAAAACGAGCAGGGGTCATTGCATTGGGATCAGACTATAACAGGGAGAATAGACGACGGTCATAGTCTTAACAAGTTCGGCTAGTAGAATATGCCATAAATTAACATGGAGTCAGAGGCAGAAGCAGGTGACTGCGAACTGTGGTGCATGGAGCAATAGCGGAATGTCTCAGTTCTGAGCAAGGAGCCATGATTTTACTTTCAACTTGAAGGTGTTAAATGAGTCCTCGGATCTGACGGCAGCAGGGAGAGTGTTTCATAGCTTAGATGCTAGTACAGGGAAGCTCACGCCACCCGCTTTTTGACGTTTGAACCTTGGGATCGATAGGCAGTGGGTCTGGGCGGTTCTTTGAGGTCGGGTGGAAGTGTGGAGGGAGAGTTGGTTGCAGAGGTAGAGGGGGGGCCTTGTTCGCCAGGCATTTGTGAGTGAGGGCAAGTGTTTTCAGTGAGATTCTCTGCTTGACAGGTAACCAGTGTAGGTTAGTTCTGGCTTCAGAAATGTGGTTTCTGGGAATGTTCAGAGCTGCCCTGATGGCATTGATCTGGGTGATTTGTAGTTTATTCAAGTTCCCTTGACTAGTCCCCAAGTACAGGGCACTACAATAGTCAATTTTTGACATGATGAGCATTCTGGCTAGGGTGATGCTGTTCGGAGTAGTCAGAAAAGGTCTACAAGCTGCAATACATTTACAGGTGTAAGCAGAGGCTGATCTAACTGCATTTGTTTGTCGTGACAGTGACAGAGTGGCGTCAAGATAGAAACCTAATGTTTTTGTGTCTTTTTAGACCTTAATGATATTTCCATCTATGATGAATGACTGGTAGGATGGATCTAGTTTGTTGAGACGTTGCCAGGAGCCCAAGATGAGGAACTCCGTCTTGTCATCGTTAAGACATAATTCGTGTTGGGCCATCCAAGCCTGGATGACCACATAGACGTCGTTGAAGGCCTTGGTATCAGCCATGTAATCGCCAGTGATGGGGATGAGTATCTGGGTGTCGTCAGCATAATTAGTGTAGGAGACACCCAGATAGTCAAGTACATCAAAGAGAGGTTTTGTGAAGACGTTATAGAGTGTTGGTGACACACAGGAACCTTGAGGGACGCCATGGTGAATTGGAGCAGGGTCAGCGGCTGCAGAGGGTGAGAAGACCCTCATAGATCTGTTACTCAGAAAGGATTTGATCCATGCCGTGGCTGAGTCAGAGAAGTGGGCAGCAGAATGAAAGTGTTGGCATAGGATTTGGTGATTGACCAGATCAAAGGCTGCAGAAAGGTCTAGGAGTAGTAGCAGGGCTAGTTTCCCATTGTCTTTCAAGACCTCAAAACTGTATGACTTTACTTTGAAACTTGTGATGTTTAGCACTGTACCAAAAACAATACAAAAATAGATGCTGTCACATATAGAAAACAGTATTTGATACATCCAGGTGCAGTACTCCATTTTTTTCTGCTTTAACGGTGATTGAACAGTTAAGGGCGTGCACCAGTGCCACCGACCCATTCACTTGTATCTTTGTTTCTCATTCTGGGCAGAATGGGGTTTTTCCAGGAGCCCTGATTTATTAATCTGACATTTAAAAATGGGCAATACCTAGCATATATAATCTTCATATGTGAGCAGAGGGGTTTAATGTTATCCATTATAGCCTTTTTCCACATGGTAATGGGGGAGGTGTTACAAAGATTATATCCAAAGTGCTTGATAGATAGAACCCGTTCAATTTTTGTCCCTGCCAAACTCCATTTATTAGATCTTATTCTCCTTCTATTTTGATTAAATGTAATAATGTTAGTTCTGATGCTTGTTAATCTGCTTAGACTCAAATGCTGTGCATATGGTCTGACATCCAGTGGTAACCGCGGAGTATTGCATCTTGTCTTTTGGGGACCGAAAGGGGACGTCGGCATAGGCGTGTCTGTAACACTATCCCTATCGTGACGTGTATAGTACCCAAAATCCCTCACGCGCCGAGGTCGCTCAGATTGTTTTTTTCTGCCCAGATACTGGTCGCCCTATAGCGGAGCTCTTACTAGAGACATTGTTTATCTTTACCGAATTGTTGGTTTATTCCCCGTTAAGTCACTTCGCCCAATAAGAACATCTTCGACGAAGACTACGGGGGAATCGTCTACGGCTGTGGGTTTCGGTGCCTAAGATCCGGCATCCGGATTGCCACGTGGTCGGGCCCTCTGGCTGATCTATACAGTTGGGAGAGTGGGTTCGGTGTGGCCATATTGTTATTATATCTTTCCTCCTTTCCACTGTTTTCCCTTTCGGTATGGTCATCCTTCCCTTTTGCTATGGAAAGGACTCCCTTTAGATTCTGCCCTGTGTGTAGAGTCCGATATCCTTGGAAGGACGAACACAGGACATGTAACGCCTGTCTCCCCCTAGAGCATGACAAAAAGCGGTGTTCGGCGTGTAAACTCCTTAAGCCTAAAACCCTTAAGGATCGCCGGGTAAAGCAGTGGGGCGCGTACGGCATGTCACGCGTGGAGCCTCCCACCCGTACCGCGACACCAGCCGAAAGTGACGGGGGTACTTCGGATGACCAAACGTCCAATGCGGATGTTATAGACCTTGAGGTGGACACTTCTAGGTCTGCCACACCCGTCCCCGACCCTTCCAGGTGTCAAACTTATAAGGAAATAGGGGTCTCGATCCCCTCTTCCGAACCACAGAAGCCAAATAGATTGACCCCTCCCACTGTGGTTGGCACAAGCGCCTGAAACTGATATCACAGGTAGCCACGTGGCAGCCAATGAGGGGAAGATGGAGTTAGGGAAAGGGGATGGAGTGACAAAGGAAAGGAAGGGAACAAAAACAAGCAAGTACATACAATATACGCAATACTCCTATACCTGTACCTCTACTTCCTGAACACCTAGCCTACCGTCCTATACATGTAATGAACCTGCTACATACCCACAGTAGAGCACCTCATTAGTGGTCCTAAAAGACTCCACTTTGCACACCACAAAACATAGGATTATACACTTAACATAGAACTTGAACATAACATAACTTGCGCCTTGGGACGTATACTTCTTGAAAACACATAGGGTTGCATATGAGCAAAATGGCACCCCCCGCACCCTGACCTGGACTCGACCACTGAAGTGGACCTCGGACCCTCAGCAAGTCTGGACTCTCAGGATGTCTTTGTTAGCTTCTGGTGGCAGGAAACCCACCGACAGACATTCTTCCTAACTCAGCGACTCTGGACTCTGGGGAAAAAGGAGTCAGTCGTGTCTGCAAGGATGTCCTTTCAAATGTTCTTAGGCAGTTTGGAACTTTCTCAGCTATGGGTATCCAGCAGCACTATGCCAGGGTACCCCCTCTTCTGGGCAGCGGTAGACAGCAACAGCTTCCAGCAGTCACAAAACGCACCTGAGGAACCTGGCCGACATCAATGGACTGCTGCTTCGACTCGAGATGTCCCGACACTCCTCTTTAGGACTCACAAAGACCCCTCCTCGAGACGGCAGGTACACAGGACTGGCTTCCAGGGTACTTCTGATGAAGAGTAGCAGGTTGCGCAATGGTCCCTCATAGCTCTAGGAGAGGTACCCTTTGCAGGTCCTCTCTGGATCAGTCCTTGGAAGAACAGAGCAGCTTTCAGATCTTGTGAACAAAATGCAGCAGCAGACCTTTCCTCCGGCTGGGCTTCAAGGAACTGCTTCTTCTTTCTTCAGCTTCCATTTCAGCTTCTGAACAAAATGGTAAGTAAGAGGTCCCCAGATATACACATCTGTTCCCCATTCACTCTGGCTGAGTCAGGCTCAGTCAGCTAATCATGCAGAAGGGCATTCAAGCAGGCAGGCAACCAATCAGGCTCACAGGCGTTCAGACCATTCACTCCACCAAGACACCCATAACAAACAATGTGGATTGGGGCAAGTACCCAGACTTTCAACACACTACACTGCACTCCTGTCAGTTTCAGTCAGGGCTGTCTCATTCATTGCCTCACACATATAGAAACCAGACACACACAACACAGAATTGGAGTACACGTCAGACTCCATTCACACAGGGCCCACCCATAGGGTGTACCCACAACACACAGCTCCTGGCAAGGCTCAAGTCAGTCTGATGGGAGGCAGCCCCAGAGCCATATATGCTATTTCCACCCAACAGCCAGTCAGGGGGAAGGAACAGAGGCAGTGTTCCCCAGGAATTTGTGAAACAAGGTCAAAGGCAATAGAAAGTGGCCATCTTGTCATCCTTAAGGAATCCAATGATTCCTATGGCAGGGCCTGGGTGTCCCAAAAATGGAGGACACTCGAAGCCACTGCCAAGTCAGCGTGCAGCTGCCACCAGCGCATACCCTACTCTGTGGGTAACAAACAGGTGCCCAGAAACACGCATAATGAGTACAAGTGTTTACCTCCATCCATGGGTCGCATAAGAGTATCTCATTGGAAGGTACGGGTAAGACAACATTTCTAGCCTCCCTTCTCATTGGAAGATACGGGTACGCCATGATCTCTAACACCTCTCTCATGGAAAGGTACGAGTAGGTCACGATCTCTAGCGCCTTTTCTAACGGGAAGGTACGGGTAGGCCATGCTCTCTAGCTCCTCTTCTCATGGGAAGCCACGATCTCTAGCGCCCTTTCTCATAGGAAGATACGGCTAGGCCACAATCAAAAGCCCCTCTTCTCATTGGAAGATAGGGGTAGGCTACATTCTTTAGCTCCCTCTTTGCATTGGTAGGTATGGGTAAGCCCCGATCTTTAGCCTCCGTTCTCAGGGGAAGGTATGGGTAAGCCACGATCTGTTGCCCTCTTTGTCATGGGAATGTATGAGTAAGCCACAATCTCTAGCTCCCTCTTTGCATTGGAAGGTACAGGTAAGCATCGATATCTAGCCTCCGTTTTCATGGGAAGGTAGGATGGGCCACGATCTCTAACGCTCCTTCTCATTGGAAGGTACGGGTAAGCCACAATCTCTAGTCTCCCTTCTCATGGGAAGGTACGGGTAGAACATGATCTGTAGTGCCCCTTCTCATGGGAAGGTACAGGCAGGCCATGATCTCTAGCCTCCCTTCTCATGGGAAGGTACAGGCAGGCCATGATCTCTAGCCTCCCTTCTCATGGGAAGGTACAGGCAGGCCATGATCTCTAGCCTCCCTTCTCATGGGAAGGTACAGGCAGGCCATGATCTCTAGCCTCCCTTCTCATGGGAAGGTTCAGGCAGGCCATGATCTCTAGCCTCCCTTCTCATGGGAAGGTACAGGCAGACCATGATCTCTAGCCTCCCTTCTCATGGGAAGGTACAGGTAGGCCATGATCTCTAACCTCCCTTCTCATGGGAAGGTACAGACAGGCCATGATCTCTAGCCTCCCTTCTCATGGGAAGGTAAGGGTAGGCCATGATCTCTAGTGCCCCTTCTCATGGGAAGGTACAGGCAGGCCATGATCTCTAGCCTCCCTTCTCATGGGAAGGTACAGGCAGGCCATGATCTCTATCCTCCCTTCTCATGGGAAGGTACAGACAGGCCATGATCTCTAGCCTCCCTTCTCATTGAAAGGTATGGGTAGGCCACGATTTTGTTGGTTTGACAAATGCAATCACCTTAATAATGGGCCTCAATGCAGTCAAAGGAATAATCGTTGAATGCAATAATAATTTCACCGTTTGCTGGTTTATTATAACAGACAATTATGTCCTCTTCATATAATATCTCGAATTTCTCTGCACAACAAAAATAATCTCTTGGACTCTCAAATGTTACTTCACATCAGACGAGCTTATTAGTCTCATGGTCCCTCTTATGATCCCTCGGCACGTGTTTCTCCAATATTATCAATTGGTTCCTCAGGAGGGTAGACTCAACTTTAGAGCAGTAATGTCATTGGGCATGTAAGAGTGTCCTTGTTTTCTTGAGGGTGTATACATTTCTGAAAAGGCTCCAAAAAGGTCCCAAATAGGTTATTTTGGGAACTGGCTTATTAACCTGCTAAATCTTAAAAGCTTCAAGATTCCCCAAAAATGAAGCGTTCCGGAATGATAACCGCGATCCTTTCAAATCTGTTGGGAAGTAAATGAGCATTTCCCACTCCCCATGCAATTTAGAGTGAAGTGAGTCCCATAGATAGACGTGCGATGTACCTGGGGGAGTGGGCCTTGGTAAGAAACTTGGCACGAACACCATATTGTATGAATTAGAGACGCATATACTTAGTGTGTGCATATAAGGAGATGCACCGATGGATAAGAATAAACTAATAAAGACACCCCCGACCCTCACAGCAGGCATGGGAATATCGATATACGCTTTTTAAAAGCACACCACTTGAGTACCCTTAGCAAGAGGGGATATGAAAAGCCTATTGGTGGCCATAGTTGGGGATTAGGCTGCCGATGTGTGGGTAAAGGCGGAGTACCCGGGAGTAACACTGATCAACGACCTCCACAATGGTTCATCGTTTAACAAGGTCAGAGCAAAGTTTTTTAATGCGCTGCGGCGAGCATTCGCAGACATGCCAGATTTTCAATCCATCATGCAATGTACAATGCGTGACGATGAGGACGCCGCATAAGTCAGTCTTAAGATCCAAGAGAAGTGCAGGGCAGAAACGGGTAACGCCTGGGACCAGTCAATACCCTTATTCTATTTTATAGTAAAACAGGCCCTGCCCAAAGAAGTACAGAAGGCCCTCAACAAAATCATACAGGTCGAGACGAAGGAGTGGCCTGAAATTCAAAGCATCATAGTGCATCATTGTAGGAGAATAAAAGAGCGCGAGAAAGAAACACTTCAGAGGCAAGAAGCAGAGGAAGCAAAACTGGCAAAGAATACATTAGCCAAAGTAGATGTGATGGTATCGGGACGGACAACAACACTGATAGAGGAGGGAGGACATTTGTTAAGAAGAATTTCTGAACTCTGTTCTGGAGGAGCAGAGGTTCAGAAGGCCAACCTAGTTTCTTGGAACAGGGTAACCTCTGGACATGGAGCTATGGCAGGCAGTCAAGACTAAGGGCCTCCAAACCGGGCTCCATTACCGGGTTCCTGCAATGGGGACTTAACGGGTCATTCCGACATAGGAGGACCCGGTAATTCCTCCTTGCAGGAACCATTCCCCATTCCCATTTGAGCACCCATAGGGCTCAATGGGAAAGGGGAGGGAGGTAACAACGGGCACATTACAAGTGTCCCGTTGTTACCTCCCTCTTCCCCTCGCGGGACCCGGAAAAGACGTCTGGATTTGGACCTAAGAGGGGGCATACTGTAATGATCATTAAGGCTAATTGCCCGCATCAGATATATTCTATTATGGCCGCCCCTGAATGTGGCCACATCACTATCAACAGACTAGTCATTCTTTCCCAGGATGCAATGCAGGACGCTGAGGTCACTTCCTTTCCTGCATATCAGCAGGGAATCCCAGGAGATCACCACGTTGCTACTCTCATAGGAGTATACCAACACTGCGTGAGTATAGGATTCGTTTTGCCACCTTATTTACTCCATATAACCTTAAAACGTTTTCTATCTACACTTCATATATCCTTTCTATTTCATTCTTTACTCTGATTCTTCCTCCTAACGTGGAATTAGATCACCACGGGACGTTAGAAACCGAAAGGAACAAGCCACGCCCCTTTTGCGTGCGACTACATTCGGCTTTGTTCTGTGGTTACAATCCAGGTCAGGTTTCCCCACATAAAACCGCATTATCCCTGATCCGCTCTGTGCCTTCATTCACATCATTTTTCACGGAAGGCAATTTACTTTCACTTTCAGAGCAGTCCCTCGCGCTCGGAAAGAAAGCTCCAGGCGGGAAGCCGTGTCTTTGCGTTCACCAGTCGAGCACTTTCATGTAAGTGTCTGGCTTGTAGGACTCTGCTCACCCCTATTATTCCTCTAGAACTGTTCCTTTCTTGTACTTGTTCTTTACTCTATTCTGATTGTCCCTCAGTTCTCCTTATCACCCATGGACACGTCTTCCAGCAACTAGACTGTTCTGACCTACTACCTCCAGTTGTAAAACCCCAATATCTCTAACTTTAGATTTTCACTTGGTGAAAGGCTAGTATCTTATATTGAACTCTCTCCCTTCTCTCATCTCCTATCTAGTCCCTGATCAGTGCATATAAGACTAGAGTTTAGAGATGGACCTCCATTTCACCCCGGTCGTCTCGCGGAGACAACGCACCCCAGCAGCTCTTCGCAGGGTTTTATTCTCCGTGAGCCTCTCGGCAGCCAAGCCTTTGTGCAGGGCCACGGAGTGGTTTTCAGGGGGATTTCTTAATTCAGCTGGGAAACAATTGAGTCCACTGACTCAATCAGATCAATACTTCAAACATCAATCGGACAAGAACCTACCTTACACACGTTCCAGGTAGGTGATTCTTTGCTTCTGTTCCATTTGGTTTGGGCTATTAATATAACAAGATAAGGTGGGGACATGAACATAACAGTAACAGGAAGAGGGAGACTGGGCCATTTGGCCTGTAGATGGTGGCGAGAGTAAGCAGGAGGGTAGGGGAAATGGCAAGCCTGCAGACGAGGCATTCGAAGAAAGAATAGGATTGAATGGGCATGATAATAGCAGGGCCCCAGGGAAGATCAGGGCCACTCCGCCTCCAGGCCGGTTAGGTCTGGACATGGAGAGGATCTTGTAGCCCTCAGTCAGAAGAGTGTCCAAGGCTTTGACAGAGTTGCCATTGAACCTCGTCTCAGTGAGGGCGACAACATCAAGGTCAAAGTCTTCAAGAAGGAGGCAGATGTCAGAAGAGTGTTTAAAGGCATGGTCCAGTAAAAAATGTTATTGTCCCTACGGGTCGGCCATGTTTTTTTAAGCCTAAGTGGCTTGATTTTAGAAAACTTTCCTATGGACCTTACCCGAGTTTTCGTCCATTAAATGCACGCGAAAATAGGCACCAGGGAGCCGCCATTTTGTGATAATCCTATCACTTGCCGCATCGCCCTGGCTGACCTGCTTCTGCAGCACTAAATAAATTCCCCCGCCCCTGAGCCTGTCATCAGCAGACTAGCACCGCCCATTTCCCAACGCCAAAGCACGTCTTGTGTCAACATTCGCTGCGCTTCAGCTAATGACGTGTCGCCATGGAAATGGCAGGATGCCTCTTTCCTCAATAAGTATAAACAGACCGTTTCACAACACACAGCAGCAGATTTTCGATTCCATTCCTCTCTCTGTGTTACTTAGAGTATTTTGTGACTCGTTTCTGTGCTCTGATCAGCTACCTTCGCCGCTTGTAGCCCGTGTGAACACCTGTACCATCTCGGTAAATTATTTTACTTTGTTTACCACACAATGGCTACAATAATGCCCTACATGTACGAGCCCGAGTATACCGAGGAGGAACTACTGGAAAGGGAAGCACGCGAAAATGATGGGGATTCGGACGGGAGTTGGCAGGACGAATCAAAAGATGAAGAGCCTGGGCCTAGTCGCATGGACGACGTCTCCACCTGGTGCACATGCAATCAGTGCGAGCTAATGCCAACCGAGGAGGAGAACTGCTGCTGCCGAGAAAACTCGGGATGCCTGGCCTACATTTCGGAAGGCGAGCCACGACTGCAATGCATCACTGAGCTGCCAGACTTCAGGGCAGCCTGCCTCACACGGGCCGTGTTGAGAATGATGATGGTGCTTATGCACGAACTTCGCGCAACTGTTCGTCCTCGTAATCGAGTAACAAGTAAGTATACTCTGCTTGTCATGCCACTCCTATTTCATGGTCTTCTACTGTATCCAAAATTATATATTCATATCATAGTAACGCATGAAAGTCGTTCTATAGTGTGCATTGTGTAGATAGCATTTGTCCGTGCAGAATGCCATTAGTTACAAGAATTGTCATTGACAACAAACGCTTATTAAACTTATCTTGGTCATTTAAAAACAGTTTGTTTCATTCCTTTTCACAGGTGGTACAGGCTGGTGGCCTATCGTTCCTTTACATGGTGGCTCCACGGGAGGCTTGGACACCGTGTTCGAAGAGTGATACCCGCCTGTGCCGTTCGTGCCATAAGAGAAACGTTCCTGAGCGACAGCGGTCAGTACAGGGGATTTTCTCTCGCTGTGCTGCAACCTGACCTGTATAATCTTTAAAGTCTTGTATTTTTGTGTCATGAGAATAAGATACAAAATAAAACACCACATATATTTTAACAACGGTTGTTTCGATTTTTTAAATGAATCAAGTGTGTCTCCATTCAAGGATGGACGTCAGACATCTGTGCTCCGAATGGGTAAAGGTCTGGTCGCTGTGAAGCAGGGTGGTCACTATCTATCTAAGCTAACATAACATATTCTCGATAATGCATGCACTAAATAACACTTGTTCAAAGTCTTTCAGTAGGTTATGTCTCTATAAAAGTCACACATATCTATACTAACAATTACCATTGGATTATACAGGCCTTAGGGTCTTGACCACTATAATACACCGGTTGAAGTGTGGGTCTGTGCTCACAAGAATCTCTGGTATGTGGTATTTGTTATTGATAAGCAACGATATACTATCAAAGGCGGTTCGCACCCGGTGATGAGCGCTGGCATGGGGGGGCTGTCACGGGCGCGAACGGCTAAGGTGCCAAACAGCATGTCCACTTCAAAAGGTATCCCACGCCAAGGGGCCATTGCTCACATGGCCTCCTCAGACCCTGTGTCTCCAGCCAGGCCTCCCCTTGAAGCAGGCCGCCCCCCTGCAATCCACATAAGTGTCTCCATTCAGCAGTCTTCCTGTGCCTTATCTGCACGCCCCAGGCCCATCCATCCCACCCCCTCTATCAAAGGTGGTTCGCACCCAGGGATGCGCGCTGTCAGGGGCGCGAAAGGCCAAGGTGCCAAACTACATGTACACTTCAAAAGGTATCCCACGCCAAGGGGCCATCGGTCACATAGCCTCCTCAGACCCCGTGTCTCCAGCCAAGCCTCCCCTTGGAGCAGGCCGCCCCCCTAATACCACGACATACATACGTCATTCATTCATAAACACACCCCTGTTTCTAATACTTTATAAACCACTTGATATGTCTCATGAGAACATCTTTGTGCTTTGCAAGTCAACTCCTGAACGTGCTACCTGGCAACCACTGAGATCTACGCTAATCTGCTTGTCGTCGTGCTATCCGTGAACTTCTGTGACTGCTTAGAGCAAACCCATCAGTGTGCTACCTGTGGCCACCCACCTATTCTCCTGCAACATACTGCTCTGCTTGCTGCATCCAACTGTGTGTTGGACAAGGTAAGGCCATGTATCCTAGTCATATTTCGCAGATTTTTAAATTTCTATCTATTTGCGAGTAGAGTACACAATAGTGCTATGTTCATTGGTCTCATTGCTATTGACTTGAGTTTCCATTGCTATGCTATCAATAGATCTATTTATTTTCATCTGTGTCTATTGTCATCGAATTGCATCGTTCGGGGGTCCAGTCTATAATGTAAGCATGTTTCCTTCTCGTGCAAGACAGAACATCCAAGGGACGAGTCACATGTTTAGTCACATCATTTATACATTTCTGCAATTTATGCAAATACTAAGCAGCACATAATGAACTGGTATAGTTCCTGCGACCAAAACAAACCTTGCATTGATCATTGTATGATTCACTTACTTATGTATCAAATCTTTATTCTTGAAGATTGTATAATAATGTCGATATTTACTTTTCAGATTTATCAACAATGCCTGCCTGTTCGATTAGCGGTTGCCCTTCGAAGATCCATGCAAAATCTGAAGGCACTACAATGCATCTATTCCCAAAAACTGTTGATCGAATAAGAGAATGGGTCAGACATTGCGGATATCCACTGGATGAGCTGGAAAGTAGAGTCCAACAAGTCTTACAGGACAAGAGGGCTGATCGATACCGCATCTGCAGCCGGCACTTTTCCTTGGGCATGTACACAACATCTTGGGTAACAAAGAAGAATAAACGGCAAACGACACGGAAATTGCTCGAAAACGCTATTCCCACTCTATTCGTCCACATTACGCCACCGGTGAGTCAAGTGTCCGGATTTAGCTTTAGGCCTTGCGGTAGTGTGTAGGTAGCCGAATGGATTAATTGATATTGTAGGTGTTCTATCCCTTGTAATAATTTTGATATTGATATGAGTGTATAGTTTTTTGAATAATGACATTTATCAATATATACTTTTTCGATTTCATAACCCACAAATGCAATGTATATATATCGGAACAGGGAACTGTGCTTTATTGAGCATTTTTCAAGTATTCTGTCGCCTTACATGGCTATTTTTAATATTGGCATTTCATTATCAATCATTAATTTACCTTTACAACTTCTTGACTATCCCTTGGATCTGAAGCAAGAACATTCTACATCCTTGACGTGGTCGCAGTTATCAACCACTTCTATCGCGTATCAGGTAATCTTACTAGGCTAATCCGCTACAGACTTGTTTTATGCATGTCAAGTAATAGTTTTATTCTATCGTGTAATTATTTTACCGAATGTTTGGTTAGTGCTTTCCAATTGATATACACCTTAGTTATCGTCCACTGGCGTTTGTTTTCAGTTATAATTAGTGTTATCCATACTAATGCACGTACTGTCTTTCAGGGAGATGCTGAAGCGTCCGCCACATCTACAACATTTCTAGATGTTCTTCACCAGCAGGAGGTATGGATACTGACAGCTCCATCGAGCATCATCATCAGAGCTGGAATTCTTGTCGTTTGATTGTTCTACACAATGTTTCATTTGTGGTTAGCCATTGATATGTACCTGTTCTGTCGACCCCAGGTGTGTGTTATGTTTTCACTATTGTAATCCTCACTAATGCAAGTACTATGTTTCAGGCAGTTGATGGAGCGTCAACCCCTGCACTTGATGCAGAGCCTGACATTCAAGTAATTCCAGGGGAAGTGGAAGCGGGACCATGCGTATACGAATCGGCGCAACAGCTTTCGGAAGTGCGCACTACATTTGCAACATCCATCGATATTCTTCAGCAGCACGCGGTATGGATACTGACAGCTCCATCATGCGTGATCATATAACGTGATTCCATTTGCTATACTTTCTTCCCTATTAACGCAAGTGCTGTGTTTCAGGGAGACGACGGAGCTTCCACTACAATCACAACATCCCATTTTGATGATGCAGATGTAAAGGAATCGGAGAAATAAGTCGATGAAATCTGCATACTTATATTTTCCTTGATTCTTTTAGACAATGCATCATTTGTGGTTATCTCTTTATATGTACCTGTGCCGTCGACCCCAAGTGTGTGTTATGTTTCCAATATTGAAAACCATACTAATGCAAGTACTGTGTTTCAGGGATTCATGGAGATGCAGATGCCTGCTCTCCAATACAACCATTCATGGCAGTCCATGCAGAGCCAGAGGCATGGATACTGACAGCTCCATCGAAATAGATCATCACTGGTCGAATACTTGTCGTTTGATTGTTGCACACAATGTTTAAATCGTGTTTGGCTATTGAGATGTACCTGTGTGTTCGTCCTCACGTGTGTTTTATGCTTACAATATTTTGATACATAGTAATGAAAGTACTGTGTTTCAGGGAGACGATGGAGCCTCATTCCGTGCTGTCTATGCGGATACAGAAAATATAGTCGTTGCAGCGCAAGAGGAAGGGAGGACATGTGGAAACGAATCGGAGCTACAGCATGCAGATGTTAAAGGTCGAGTCAAAAAAGTTGCAAAGAAAAAAAAACAAAAAAAGGTTAGTTACAAACAGTTCATAACTTTAAAAAAATGTTTGTGCTGGGGACTATTTTATGTTTTTTTCCAGTCAATTGGAATACACTTTATCTTGTGTTTAAACTGAACATCTCTTTTCCAATCTCTCCTCCAGTTACCCGTGCGTGTCAGAACTATACATACACAGACAGTGAAGCGAATGAGAGATGTGGCTTGCCAGACCGTGTACACTATGGAGGAACTATTAATTGAGGCGAGGCGTGTTCAGGCTCGAGATGCTCATGTCCAATGGCCAGAACATGAATTAACTGTGTTTGGAGAATACAGCAAAGTTGCATTGGACCATTGCTACAGTGCGACCGCACCACCACAAGAAGATGTTATTGAATGTATTGAAGATAGCTCTGAAGTAGTTGCAGATCAATTCACACAATCTACACCCGCCAAAAATTTGCCACCCAAAAACCTGTCGACATTGTTGTGTTCTCCCATCAATGTTGAAGTAATAGATGTCGAAATGACAGAGAATGAACCAGCCGCAGCATCCATAGACGCATCAGAACTTGATATCAGCGATATTACTTTCCAATGTGTTGAAATCTCCGCAACGTCACAGGCCGAAACAACGTTGACGCAGGATGACAGTCTAATGAAAGAGAGCAAATACATTGTATTCGACAGTTGTTTGATGGAAATTATAAGTATGCTGAAATGTGTGCATTCCGTTAGAGGGAAAGTATGTGGAAAGTCATTGATTAATGTGACTCGTCAAATAAAAGGCAGTAACGTCAAAATAAATGCCGCCTGTAGATTAAATCATAGGTTCTCATAGTCTGCACAAATGATGCTGGGGAAAATGCCAGCAGGCAATCTATTGTGTGCAGCTGCATCACTTTTTAGTGGCTCCAGTTTTAGAAAGTTAGAGGCTTTCTTTCAGTTTGTGGGACTCCATTTCATTTCTAAAGTGCTGTACTACATATAGCAACGTGATTATCTGTTTCCGGCCATTAGTGATGCTTGGAAAATTGAACAATTGTCTCTAGCAAGTACATTCGAAGGCAAACGATTCAGGCTAGCTGGCGATGGACAGTGCGACAGCCCTGGATTTTCTGCCAAGTACTGCACCTACCACTTTCAGGACATGGATAGTAAGACAATTGTGAGTTCGGTGGTCGTGCAGGTAACACAATGTACATCCTCAGTGGCCATGGAGAAACTAGGTTTTATAAAATCAGTGGAATATCTACAATCGAGGGGAATGCACATCGACCTCATAGCCACAGATAGACAAGTTTCAATTGCCAAGACAATGAGAGAGCAGTTCCCACATATTAATCATCAATTTGATGTATGGCATCTTGCTAAATCAATCAGTAAGAAAATCTCGGCTGCAGGAAAAAAAAAGGTTTTGAAAGTATTTTGCAGTGGTCACATTCTATCACCAACCATCTTTGGTGGAGCTCAAAAACTTGTGAAGGGTCAGTGGAAATACTACTTGAAAAATGGCGGTCACTGATGCACCACTGTACCAACATTCACCGCTGGACAGCAAATGAACATTTCCACCAATGTGAACATGGCCCTTTGTCCCCAGAGGAGGCACGGAAGAAGAAGTGGTTGATTCCATCTTCACCGACACACAAAGCCATTGAGAAGATTGTTTTCGACAAAACTCTATCAAGAGATTTGAGAGGACTGACAGAATTCTGTCACACAGGAGATTTGGAGGTGTTCCACAATATGTGCCTAAAGTACAGGCCAAAGCGCTTGCATTTTAGCTTTCGGGGCATGAAACATTGCACTCTACTAGCGGTCTTGGCCCATAACAGCAATGTCGGGCGTGAACAATCTAGGACTAGGGGTAAAGTAAGGATGCCTCGCTACACTAAGGTGTTTTCAAAACGAAGTAAGCAATGGGTGATCAAACCAGTCTATGATGAAATGCAGTTCGACTTTGTGAAAAGCCTTATTGTTGCTGTGTTAGAGAAGCACAGATATGGAATTTTGGACGTTTCTGTGCAGAGCAGTGATCCATTGCCACCGAACATTGCGACTGTGCCATGCCCACCCGATGCACAGCGATTGTACAAATCGCGGTTTAAATAATTGCAATACGATTGTCTTTTTGTAAATAAATGTTATTGTACAGTGTACCTGTAAACCTAACCCCTACCTTCACCCCCTACCTTCACCTACGCACCCCAGGAAACTACAGTAAAGGTAAGCATAGAGGTTCGCGATACACAAGAGCATATGCATTTTGAATGAGATATCACTTGCATTGTGTGCTGTACTGCTGCATGTTTTGTTACTTGTGTCTAAGACAGGCCTGTGTGACAAGTGTGACAGTTGAGGTAGTGTTGTCCGCATGATGTTCATGTGTATGTGCCAAAGATGGGAATGTGTGACTGGCCATCACTCACGCCTGGATGCAACCCGTGCATTTGAACACCTGTCATAGTCATGTAGAGGGATTACAGGTAACGGGACTCTGATGTGATTGCTCATCACACTGCTTGTGGCCTCTCTGTTCATGTGTGTGCATGACATGTATATATGCACATGATGCATGTGTGTGTAGCATATGCAATTGATTGGTCATGAAAGTGGCACATAGCCTGATGTAAATGTCTGGAGTGAGGGGCAAGCATGTATCTGCATGGATGTGGATTGCATGTCCATGTGTGTGGGGATGGAGGATGATGGTTGTTCCCTTGACTAGTCATGTTCATGTGGATGTTAGTATTGCCATGCACACATGGGTGCAGTACACTGATTTTTCTGTTCTGGGTCTCCTTTTCCACACTTGCATCTGATGAAGAGGGCAGAAGCAGTTCTGTGGAGCATGGCAGCAGGGATGCCTCCACCAGACAGATGCACAAGGCCCAGCCATGCCCCTGTGAAAGTACTTCTTTGGGGAAAGAGGTGGCTGCATCGGTACCATCGGACAGTGCTGCTGGGGGTAAGTTCAAGAAGGTGAAGGTGGGCGTGGACTCCTCAGCAGCGGGGAGGACAGGTGATGCCATACAGGGGACATCCATGGTCGAAGACACCCTGGAGTCATACAGGTTGGCAGGTGGTAGGAGGGAGGAGGAAGAGGTGGCCATTGAAGCACAGCCCATGGGGTCAGGTGGGGGTGTAGAGGTGGGTGTGCCTACTGCAGTCCTGACCCAGGGGCATGAGACTGTGCAGGCCACCATTGAGGTGCCTGTGGAAATTCTAGTCCCTGGGCCATTGGATGCAGCTGTTTGCACCTGCTGGGATGCCTCCACCCAGACCCAGCCCGTGGTGTTGACTATGTGCACCTAGATCTACACCCACTTCATCTGCTGTTGCCATCCAGGACTATGGCCCTCATTACAAGTTTGCCAGTGCAGAATTTATGGTGCAGAGCAGGTAGACAGGTGTGCATTCTATATGGCTACGTAGCCTGTCCACGTCTATCCCAGGGTGCAGAGTACACATTGCATGTAGACAGGTGAGCTTTCTATATGGCTATGTGTCCTGTCCACACATACCCCAGGTGCACTGCACACATTGCATGTAGACAGGTGTCTATATGGATATGTAGCCTGTCCACATCTACCCCAGGGTGCAGAGTACACATTGCAGGTAGACAGGTGTCTATATGGATATGTAGCCTGTCCACATCTACCCCAGGGTGCAGAGTACACATTGCAGGTAGACAGGTGTCTATATGGATATGTAGCCTGTCCACATCTACCCCAGGGTGCAGTGCACAACATTGCATGTAGACAGGTGTCTATATGGATATGTAGCCTGTCCACATCTACCCCAGGGTGCAGTGCACACATTGCATGTAGACAGGTGTCTATATGGATATGTAGCCTGTCCACATCTACCCCAGGGTGCAGTGCACACATTGCATGTAGACAGGTGTCTATATGGATATGTAGCCTGTCCACATCTTCCCCAGGGTGCAGTGCACACATTGCAGGTAGACAGGTGTCTATATGGATATGTAGCCTGTCCACATCTATCCCAGGGTGCTGTGTACACATTGCATGTAGACAGGTGAGCTTTCTATATGGCTATGTGTCCTGTCCACACATACCCCAGGTGCACTGCACACATTGCATGTAGACAGGTGTCTATATGGATATCTAGCCTGCCCACATCTACCCCAGCGTGCATTGTATACATTGCAGTTAGATGGGTGCGCATTCTATATGGATATGTTGCCTCTCCATGTCCACCTCAGGGTACAGTGTACACACTGCAGGTAGACAGGTGTGCATTCCATATGGAGATGTATCCTGTCCATGTCTACCCCAGGGTGGACTGCACACACTGCAGGTAGACAGGTGTGCATTCCATATGGAGATCTATCCTGTCCATGTCTACCCCAGGGTGGACTGCACACATTGCAGGTAGACAGGTTTGCATTCTATATGGATATGTAGCCTGTCCACGTCTACCCCAGGGTGGACTGCACACACTGCAGGTAGACAGGTGTGCATTCTATATCAATATGTAGCCTGTCCACGTCTACCCCAGGGTGCAGTGTATAGGTTGCAGGTAGACAGGTGTGCATTCTATATGGATATGTAGCCTGTCCACATCTATTCCCAGGGTGCAGTGTACACAGTGCAGGTAGACCGGTGTGCATTCTATATGGATATGTAGCCTGTCCACATCTACCCCAGCGTGCATTGTATACATTGCAGTTAGACAGGTGTGCATTCTACATGGATATGTTGCCTCTCCATGTCCACCTCAGGGTACTGTGTACACATTGCAGGTAGACAGGTGCGCATTCCATATGGAGATGTATCCTGTCCATGTCTACCCCAGGGTGGACTGCACACATTGCAGGTAGACAGGTTTGCATTCTATATGGATATGTTGCCTCGCCACGTCTACCGCATTCCTGTGGAATCCTATGGGACTCCACGGGAATGTGGAGTAACGGAATGCCGGCTCTGGAATTACTGGATCACCAGGGCTATAATGCCCTGGTAATTCTGGCAAGTCCAGAGCCGGTACATCCCTATGGTTCAGGCGGCAGCCTGCCGATTTTACGGGCATGGCTACCATTGGACTCGTAATGAGCCCCTATGTGATACCCCTGCAGGCCGGTGTGGCGAGGCGTACAACCATCATCCATGATGATGTGCAGGCTACACGTCGTCTGCTTGCACATCATCACAGCGAGGTATGCTGCCTCATCACCTGGCTTGCAACATGCCTGTTCCGTGTTGTGCTCCATGGACTGTTCACTGATGCAACCCCCTTCTTGTATTCCTCCTGTGTGCGCCAGTAGTCCTCCGGGGTACCTTCTGGCCCAGATACCACCAGGGCCCTCGGTGCACCAGTCCCAACCACATTGCCCAGTCTGGTGGAGTTCAAGGTCAATCAACTAAGGTGGTCACCGGCAATGGAGGGAGAGGAAGCACCCAGAAGGAGGGCACGGGCCATATGCCTCCAGGTATCGTCATGAAGCCAGAGAGCATACACACAAAGCAGGCACTGGGCACTGTGGCAGCAGATGGCAATCAGGAGGAGGCTACAATTCTCAGGGCACAACATCCAAAGGGGGCAGGTGCGCAATGTGAGGCAGGAGGAACCCGTGGACCAGAGGGACAGGATTTTGTTCCGTGTTCCGGAGATATGGGCAGCAGATCGGAGCATAGAGGCAGCAGGCTCGGGAAGCGAGGATTGTGTTGGCCAGGGCTGGGATTGCACTGCGGCCGGGCGAGGAGGCGGGCTACCATTATGGAGGCCACTTGCAGGGAAGCCAAGGTGATAGAGACACAGATGCTGGAGACCCTCCAGGCAAGAACGGAGTTCCGCCTGAGTAGTGAGGACGTGGCGCTGGACTCAGCCCTGGTAGAGAGCCTGAGTGAGATTGGCAAGGAGGAGTTGGATTAGCCCGCTGCCTGTGTAAATAGTTATTTAGGTGTAGGTTTCCTTTCTTATTAATTATTTTACCCAGAATGTTCAGACATTCCTTCTCCGTTTTTACTGTATATAGTTCTTTAGGCTTAAGGATTTCTTTTTCTATTTTTACCTTCATTTGAAGATTTTTTCTGTACATATTTCTTCAATATATATCATTCTGTTGGTAAATTCCACGCTTTGTGCAATACATTTGTGTGTCGACATGTTTGCTAGTTCTATTTTTAGCCAGTGCATCTCTCCATTGCAAGTCATGCGTCTTGTTGCGTGCAGGCTTGTGTATTATTGTTGTTGCTGGGATGGTTGCGGATGGCAGGATGCACAGGTGCCTAACATGTGGTGGTGTGTCCATTAGATGAATAGGAGTACACTGTATATTTGGATTTGCATTGACCTGTGCTGCATCACTCTCTGGTTGATATCAGTGTGGTTGGGGTGGAGGGAGGTGGGCTCACTGTGTGGGTGTTCCATGGTCACGTTCATAGCCCATTACTTTATTATTGCTGTGTAAAACACATGTCATGCATACACCTTCAACAGCATGTGCAGTCACACAATGCCTTCTCTCATGTGTTGGTCAACCTCTACCACTGGAAATCAGTAGTGACACATATTTGATTATCCTGAGTGGCTGCACAATTCACCAGTCTCTGTGAGTCATGTTCTCTCTGACTGCCCTACCATCACCCATGCATGGACTGGTCATGTGATAGTTCCCTGACAGGTATTTTGCCACTTAGCTAACACATGCTCAGGCTGTGACACGCCTGGCCATTGTTTGTGGCTCTTGCAACAAATTTTGGTATGTTTGCTTCTGTCATGTGCACACATTCTATCACTGTGCTTTGATGCCTTGGCAATGTGGCATGCGCAGCAAACACATGCTTTTGCACTTACTTGTCATGTGTATGTTGGGGGATGATCAAGGCCGGGAAGGGTGTGTGAGCAAATGCTCCACTCATGGGTGGACCTCCAGTGATTCCAGTTCAGATTTGCCGGATACATTTTCATGTTGCAATTCATGGTGCTGTCACACCACAGACGTTTAGGTGAGCAACAGACATGAGTTGCAGTGGTAATGTGTCTGACTGTCAGGGTGCTGCCTGTGGGGGGTGTCCCGTCTTGAGGGATCTGCCTGTGGGGGGTGTTCTATCTGGAGGGGTCTGTCTGTCGGTGGTGTCCCATCTGGAGGGTGCTGCGTGTGAGGGGTGTCCCGTCTGGAGGGTGCTGCTGGTGGGGGGGGGGTCCAGTCTGGAGGGGGTTACCTGTGGGGGGTGTCCAGTCTGGAGGGGGCTGCCTGTGGCTGTGGCCAGTCTGGAGGGGGCTGGCTGTGGGGGGTGTCCTGGCTGGAGGGGGCTGCCAGTGCGGGGTGTCACAGCAGAGGGGATGGGTGGTGGTGCCCCATCTGGAGTGGGCTGCCTGTGGGGGGGTTTCCCATATGGAAGGGGCTGCGGTGGGGGTTGTCCCATCTTGAGGGGGCTGCCGTTGGGGGGTGACACATGTGAGGTCGGGCTGGGGGATGGTGTCCCATCTGGAGGAGGCTGCCTGTGGGGGGTGTCACAGCAGAGGGGTTGGGTGGTGGTGCCCAGTCTGGAGGGGGCTGCCTGTGGGGGGATGGTGTCTAGTCTGGAAGGGGCTGACTGTGGGGGGTGTCCCATCTTGAGGGGTCTGCCTGTGGGGGGTGTTCCATCTGGAGGGGGCTGCCTGTGAGGGGTGTCCCGTCTAGAGGGTGCTGCCTGTGAGGGGTGTCCCGTCTAGAGGGTGCTGCTGGTGGGGTGTGTACAGTCCGGAGGGGGCTACCAGTGGGGGGTGTCCAGTCTGGAGGGGGCTGCCTGTGGGGGGTGTCCAGTCTGGAGGGGGCTGCCTGTGGGGGTGGCCAGTCTGGAGGGGGCTGCGTGTGGGGGGGTCCTGGCTGGAGGGGGCTGACTGTGGGGGTTTTCCTGTATGGAGGGGGCTACCTGTGGGGGGTGTCACAGGTGAGGGGGGGTGGGGGGTATGTCCCATTTGGAGGGGGCTGACGGTGGGGGTGTCCCATCTGGAGAGGGCTGCCTGTGGGGGTATCACAGGTGAGGTGGGGCTGGGGGATGGTGTCCCATCTGGAGGGGGCTGCCTGAGGGGGGTGTCACAGCAGAGGGGATGGGTGGTGGTGCCACGTCTGAAGGGGGCTGCATGTGGGGGGGTTTCCAGTCAGGCAGGGGCTACCTGTGGGGGTTGTCCTGTCTGGAGGGGGCTGCCTGTGGGGGGTGTCACAGGTGAGGGGGCTGGGAGGTGGTGTCCTGTCTGGAGGGGGCTGCCTGTGGGGGGTATCCTGTCTGGAGGGGGCTGCCTGTGGGGGGTGTCACAGGTGAGGGGGCTTGGAGGTGGTGTCCTGTCTGGAGGGGGCTGCCTGTGGGGGATCCTGTCTGGAGGGGGCTGCCTGTGGGGGGTGTCACAGGTGAGGGGGCTGAGGGGTGGTGTCCTGTCTGGAGCGGGCTGCCTGTGAGGGGTATCCCATCTGGAGGGGGCTGCCTGTGGGGGCTGTCCCGTCTTGAGGGGTCTGCCTGTGGGGGGTGTTCCATCTGGAGGGGTCTGCCTGTGGGTGGTGTCCCATCTGGAGGGGGCTGCCTGTGAGGGGTGTCCCGTCTGGAGGGTGCTCCCTGTGAGGGGTGTCCCATCTAGAGGGTGCTGCTGGTGGGGTGTGTCCAGTCCGGAGGGGGCTACCTGTGGGGCGTGTCCAGTCTGAAGGAGGCTGCCTGTGTGGGGTGTCCAGTCTGGAGGGGGCTTTCTGTGGGGGTGGCCAGTCTGGAGGGGGCTGCATGTGGGGGGTCCTGGCTAGAGGGGGCTGACTGTGGGTGGTGTCACAGGTGAGGGGGGCTAGGGGGTATGTCCCATTTGGAGGGGGCTGACGGTGGGGGGTGTCCCATCTGGAGGGGGCTGCCTGTGGGGGGGTGTCACAGGTGATGGGAACTGGGGGGTGGTGTCCAGTCTGGAGGGGGCTGCCTGTGGGGGGTGTCACAGGTGAGGGGGCTGGAGGGTGGTGTCCTATCTGGAGGGGGCTGCCTGTGGGGGGTATCCCGTCTGGAGGGGGCTTTCTGTGGGGGGTGTCACAGGTGATGGGAACTGGGGGGTGGTGTCCAGTCTGGAGGGGGCTGCCTGTGGGGGGTGTCACAGGTGAGGGGGCTGGAGGGTGGTGTCCTATCTGGAGGGGGCTGCCTGTGGGGGGTATCCCGTCTGGAGGGGGCTTTCTGTGGGGGGTGTCACAGGTGATGGGAACTGGGGGGTGGTGTCCAGTCCGGAGGGGGCTGCCTGTGGGGGGTGTCACAGGTGAGGGGAGATGCCTGTGGGGGGTGTCCCATCTAGAGGAGGGGGCTGCCTGTGGGGGGGTGTCTCAGGTGAGGGGGGCTGAGGGATGGTGTCCCATCTGGAGGTCCAAGTAGAATAGAAAAGGAAGAGCGACTCAGGAAGAAGTCATTTAACGCCCTCCCAGGAGGAACCGCAACAGCAACACAGTGCAGGAATTGTCATTGTCATTGTTTATTTGTAAAGCACTTATACACAAGTGAAGTGCTTCAAAGCGCGTCAAGGCAGGAAGGGGGCAAGGGGGCAAGGGAAAACAGTAGTCATTCTTAGGCCTTGAAGTTTCCGAATGATCTAACAGAAAAGTAACTGGCGGACCGGGACACCGGGAAGGGAGCAGGAAGGACCAGGGCTGGTCCAAAGTGGAAGGACCACATGGCGAGCTGGCGGAGAAAAGCTCCCGGTGTTCATAAAGTTTGAGAAGCGTGTGGAGGAAAAGCCATGCTGCACGGAGGAAAATTGAACTGTGGAGACACGGCAGATGGAAGGCAGACCCAGAGAGCTGGCAAGGTCCTGTGGCAGACTACAGGCACCCCCGAAGGAGGAGCCAGAACACTTTGCAGACCACAACAATAGGTACACAGGGTGCCGGACAGCTGCTGGGGACCCAACGGGGTGGTGGCAAGTTAGAAGGCGACAGTATAGTGTCTGCTACCCTCAAAGATTTGGAGAAACACTATCACATGTTGGGGCGTATGATATGTTAGGACCATTTTTCTGAAGTCCAACTAAGGGTTTAGTAAAACCATTCAACTGAGGCAGTACATGACTCCACTCTTAGTATAAGGCTGTACCATCTAAGTTCATGGTAGCGTAGACAGAGCAGCCAGGCTGATCTTAGGAGGGAGAGAGGGCTGTAGAATCAGTTCAAATGAAATTGTGATACAAATGGTCCAAAGAAACACTGAAACACTATGTATGTAAAATTAAATAAAAGTAGGCCCAGATAAATCTAGGGGTAAACAAGTACTAACACATTATATGTAACCACAACACTATGCTTGAAGGCACACAGACCAAAGCATAAACCTTATTTGGAACACCTAACAGTAGTTCTAGGGAAGTCAAAATCTTTTCATACACATTCGGTATAGGTCACATCGTTTCTTGGGAGGAAAAACCAATGGTTACTTTCAGATTACATTCAGCAATTCAAGGGTAGTAGACCCTACCAGTTGCACCATGACACTCAGCAGCAAATGATATAATCAGTCAACTGGACAGTATATGTTTTGTGAATAGTGGAACACTTGATATGATATGATATGATAGGTTATTTATAACGCACTTAAAACCCAGAGGTTTCTAAGGGCAAACCCGGGGATCGAACCAGTGTTGCTCCGTTTTGTCTTGCTTCCAAGGTGAGCACGTTGCCGCTGAGCTATCCTCCTGGGACTTATTCTAGGTACAGTAAAAACATATAACATATAACTGCTTTTGTGATAACAAACAGTTATACTAGGTGAGTAAAAACCTAAGGATGTAATATTCAATTGCAGGTGCTTTTGAGATCAGTGAAACACAGATTGAGATAAGCAATAACTCTGGTAACTTATTTTTGGATGGCACACAGCTAACACAAGGTAAGTAAAACCCTTATACTTTTTCAAGGAGCTATCAGCAACTTGGGGCAGGTATAAACCTAATACTCTTTTGTGTCTGTCTAAACAGCACAGGCAAAACAAAAAACAATGTTACACTTTACTGAATGACTCAGTTATTCTAGGTAGGCAACAACCTAATGCAGACTTATTTTGGACAGGTCAGGGGAAGCAAGACCCAGTTCGGGGAGCCTCATACAATTATGCTAACAGAAATAATCTGCTGAAACCAACAGTTGGGGGATACTCATACAATTATCCTAACAGGAATAATCTGGTGAAACCAACACATTACTTTTGAACCTACAATAGGTTTTTTAAAGGTGTTCTTATAAAGAAATCCCTTAGACCTAGAGGGGTCTCAGGTATCCTAGTTGGGGGGGGGTTGTGGCAAAGCATTGTACATGCTTACGCTTCCTCTTAGATTTAGTTTTAGATCTTGAAACAGCAGGCTCTCCTTTCACAGGAAATGGGTCAGAATTCAATCAAATATTCAGGACACCCACAGTAGCTGGGCACAGGAGCTGCATCAACAGGAAAGTGATTCAGGACACCCACAGAAGCTGGGTACAGGAGCGGCATCCATAGGAAAGTGGCACCCACAGAAGCTGGGCGCAGGAGCTGCATTCACAGGAAAGTGGCACCCACAGAAGCTGGACCCATGAGCTGCATCCACAGAAAATGGGTCAGAATTCAATCAAATATTCAGGACACCCACAGAAGCTAGACCCATGAGCTGCATTCACAGGAAAGGGGTCAGAATTCAATCAAATATTCAGGACACCCACAGAAGCTGGGCGCAGGAGCTGCATTCAAAGTAAAGTGGCACCCACAGAAGCTGGGTGCAAGAGCTGCATTCACAAGAAAGGAGCACCCACAGAGGCTGGGCGCAAGAGCTGCATTCACAGGAAAGGGGTCAGAATTCAATCAAATGTTCAGGACACCCACAGAAGCTGGGCACAGGAGCTGTATTCACAGGAAAAGGGCACCCACAAAAGCTGGGTGTTAGGCAGAATCCTGTGCAGTTCCCTTAGGGAGCACTACAGAAGATTAAGACTACAGGTGTATGCAATAAATCCCCTTTGGTATCAGTCTGTACCACAAAGATTTAGTTGGTAGCTGTGGCTAAGCAGTCAGACTTATCTCAAGAGGGAGATGAGCAGTATTCAGGGTTTACACAATAGCGCTGCAGCACTATGGCACAAGGAAACACTGACCAAAGCTTTGTATCAAAAAGAATATATATTTATTTTACACTCTTAAGTTTACACACAAATCACTATCTTTAAAGTAAGTTAAAACAGTCTTGATAAGTATACACAACTCCCTATTTAAATTGTAGACAAGTTTGAGCAAGAGTGAAAACTGAGCAAAACGGCACAGTGAAAACCAGCAGAAATGGCACTCTAACAATTTCTTCAGAGGGAGGGAAAGAACAAGTTATACAGGGTTAGACTCCTAAACACACCAGCAACACTTCCCAATTGGATTGTGAACAAGTTATGCAAGGCAGTACTTTAGCATCAGCAATACTTCGGTGAAAACCGAGCAAAATGGCACTTTAGCAATACATACAGGGGAAGGAAAGGTGGTTATAAAAGTTTCAGCAGGTGCACCAACACATTTCTTGATGAGAAACAATCTAGAGAAGGCAGTTGTAACAGATCTAGCCAGAGTAAAGAGGCTTGTGCCAGAGTCAGTGGCACAAGGCAAAGTGCCTAGGTGCAAAATGTTCTAGTAGCTGCAGTCAAGTCTTTGTTAAACGTTGAAAAAGGCGGTTGCAGGACGTAGAAAAATAATGTTAGACAAAAAGGCGGCCAGCCCAGAAGGTAAGTAAAGGATTTAAAACACCTTTAGCAATACTCATCGAAACGGGAGGCCTGGCGGAACAATGTACCTTGAATAGTGGAAGAGGCTCCGGTGGTGGCAGTAGTTCCTGGCAGTTCCTGCAGAGGAAGAGAGGCTCTCGTCGTGGAGGAAGGTTCGAGTCACTGCACTGCCCAAGGAAGAAGCCGGCCGCAGTGATGCCAAAACGGAATAAAAGGTACGCTCCTTTAAATCACGGTCGTGGTGGACGGATGCCTGGCTATCCGGTCTCCTAGTGCTTGGCACTGGCGATTCGACCAACACAGGTCCTGGGAGGCGATTGGTGAACAGGTTGGCCCCACCAGCTCAAGGAAAGAAGACTCTTGCAGGTGAACATCTTGTCGAGTCGTTGGAGAAAAGTGGTGAGGATCTGCAGCAGGGCTTCACCGGTGGTTCAGTCGTTGCAGATGTCTTTGGCTTCTCTCCTCTTCGGCTTCTTAGTTCCAGTGGCGACGTCTTGTCCTTCAGTCCCCAGGACCCTGCTTTTATGCAGCAGGACCCCCATTCATACAGCCCAGCTGTCACTCACACAGTGGGGTGGCTCTCCTGGCGGGAGAACCCCCAGCCTATCAGGGCAGAGTGTGACTTGCGTTGCCTAGGTAACCCTGTTCAGGGTGCCTATTCCCCCTCCCACACATCCTGTCTACCCCAGACTCAGTGGCGCCGAGAGGAGGGCTTCTGTGCAGAAGCCTGCCAAAAGGACAAACAAAGGATCCCCGACCTGGGTTAGGATTTCAGATAAAGACACAAGAAAGAAATAATGTTAAAGTTCTGGCAATAAAAACCTACCGGAGTAAAGTTAATATTATACTAAACCGGCGGTATGTTAGAGTCTGTCAGTAAAAGTGGTAGCCACGAACAATGGGAAAATCCCATAGGTAAATATTTGCGGTCGAATATTTACGGTAGTAACCACTGCCACCAGCCAGAAACTTTGGAGAGAGGGACTGTACGGTACCCCCTCGAAAATGAACACCAGGGAAAAACTATTAACCCTTCCCAGTACTTCCATAGTAAGATGGGTTGTACTAGTTTTGTTCATAACTATTAACTAGTAAAGTCAATGGTAACTTTACATGCCCTGGGAGACAGTAGTCAGTCCCAGGGTATGGAGTCTATCTTTGGGGGTCGCTACGACACCCCTGTGTCACTGCACTGAGGGTGCTGTAGAACACACAAGTAAATCCAACCAGCAATTCTTCTCAATAGGCCTGGGCCAAAGTCAATGGTTCAGAGTCTTTAGGCCTCCAAACTCGTGTCCGGGTTACCTGAATGGGGAAATACCGGGCCATTCCGACCTTGGAGGGCCCGGTATTTCCCCATCCAGGAAACCCGGACCCGGTACATCCCCATTCCCATTCGAGCCCCCATAGGGCTCAATGGGAATGGGGAGCATGCTAACAACGGGCCTGTTAATGACGGGCCCATTGTTAGCATGCTGGGCCACTCGCGGGACCCGCTAAGGACGTCTGGTAAAACCAGGCATCCAGAGCGGGTCCCGCGAGCGGACCTCGTAATGAGGCGGTATGGGGTTAATGCCGCCGGTAGCTCTACTGGCGCAGTTAACCCCATACCACCAGGGTCGTAATGAGGCCCTTTGTATAAGATAGCACAGTTCTGGTAGATAACGGTTAAGTGTTTGCCACAGAGATTAGAAGAATTTGGCTAGGCGAAAAGTTTGACGAATGTTTAGGGAAGGACAAACCTGCGAAGTTGAGAACATTTCCACAAACTTTCGCCTTGGCCGAAAAGATTTCCGGACCGCGTTTGCACAGTACCTTGTTAGTGAAGAAGAGCTGTAGCTGAGGCAGTTGTTCCTGGCAGTTCGAGCAAATCTCGCTGTTCCTGAGCTTCAGTCATGGGGACAAGAAGGAAGACGTCGGGAGATTCCTGCACTCTCCAGGGATGAGGCCAAAAGCTTAGCAAGACGTTGGTTTAAGGTGTGAGTGCCTTAAAGTCCAGGAGCTGGTTTTCTTCCCTCTGGCTATCCGGTTTTCAACAACACTCTGATGAAAATTCAACCAGATGGGGACGGTGTCAGGTGGCTTGCGAGTTGGTGGTTCCCACCAAACTCAAGGGAAGAAGTTAACCTTGAAGGGCTTCTCTGTCGATGGAGTTTTAGGCAATTTGGAAATGCAGCAGGGCTTCACCGGCCGTCCGGGAGTTGCAGCAGTCCTCTTCCTTCAACTCGTCTTCGGTTGTTACGTTCCAGTAGCCGACCCTGCTTTCCAAGTCCCAGAGACCTGCTTTTAAACAGTTTTCTCCCATTTATTTCAGCCTGGCTGTCACTCACATAGCAGGGTCAATGTCCTTGCCGGACAGCCAGCCGGCCAATCACACCAGAGTGCATTCAGGTCTCCTAGGAGACTAAGCACAGGGAGTTTCGGGCACCTCCCTCACATTCTGTCCACCCCAGACACTCAGGCGCCAGAGGAGGGCTTCAGCACTGATGCCCGCCAAAGGCCAACGAACAAAGGGACCAAACCTGGTTTGGCGGGCAGAGACAAACACAAGAAGGACCTTTTGTTAAGCGGAAAACCTGTGCAGTTCCCTCTGGGACCACTGCAAAAGATTTAGGCTTACAGGTGTTGGCAGTAAACCCACTTGGTAGCTGTCTGTACCACACAGATTCACCTGGTAGCTGTGGCTGAGCAGTCAGACCTCTCTCAAGAAAAGTTAGGCAGTATGTGGAGTATACAAAATAGGGCAATTTACACAGTAGAACAAGCAAACACGGAACAGAGCTTGGGTGTAAAGACATATAGGTATTTATTTATAACAACACATCTATGGAAAACACTCTGGCACTAATACGGCAAACAACTTCAATTACAATCACTATAAGTAAATCAATCCTCCTAACAATAGTTTGACAAGTCTAGGTTCAATGGCACCACTTATTTGCAGACAGAGGTGAATGCTTTAACCTAGATTCATGAGGATGGGAGAGAAAAGGCAGGGTATGAAATCAACTCGGTACCAACACTTTTACGAACAAATGCAAGGCAAGCAAGGCAGAGTCTACTGTAGATCACAAAGTTCAGAGGCCAGGCCCACTCGGAGAGAGGCAAGGCTGTATGTCCCCAAAAGTATCACAGTGGAAATGCACTTCGAGTTTTTGTCGCAAATTGTTATAGAAAGATTGGACCGGTTCAGAACAGAAAGTTAAGAAAGCTTGGAGGCGACCCAATGGAGAGGCGAGGATTAAGACCCCTCACGCTACCTGTCACGAGGGAAGCCAGGCGGACACGGTACCTTGTTTGTGGAGAGACAGCTCAGGCGGGGGCAGTTGTTCCTGGTGGTGGATGCAAGTCGGGGCTTTGCCAAGAGAAGAGATGATCTCGTCGTCGAAGGAAAGTTGAAGATCGTTGCACCACCAGGTAAGAGACCAGCCGCGGAGTGCTCCATCACAAGGCACCACCTTTTGGTCGCGGTATGGGCTAGTGGCTATCCGGTTGCCGGGGTGCTCAGCATGGGCAATTCGACCACTAGGCCCTGGAAGCGAAGAAAAAGCAAAGGGGACTGGTTGTGCCCACCAGTCAGGGGAAGTAGACTCTCCGGCAGGGAGATCTCCTCTGTCGTCGGGAAGTGGTGAGTCGGTTCAGCAGGGCTCCACCGGAGGTGTCGTCGTTGCAGGTCGGCTCAGCTTTACCCTCCTCGGATTCTTAGGTCCTGTGACGACTTCTGAAGATCCAGTCCCAAAAGCCCTGCTTTTATGCAGAAAACCCCCATTCATTCAGCCTAGCTGTCAATCAAAACACGCTAAGTGGTGAGCGGGGTGGCTCACCACTTGGGCCAATCACACCAGAGTGTGACTTGAGTTGGCAAGGCAACTCAGTCCAGGGTGCCTAAACTCCCTCCCACACCCCCTGTGGTACCCAGACAGAATGGCACCACTTTGGAGGGCCTCTGTGCAGAAGCCCGCCAAAAGTGGAACAAAGGGCTCAACCTTTGGTTTAGGAGTTACAGAGACGAACACAGACGCCATTTTAAAAACCGAGTTCTGGCAGAAAATACCAACCGATAGATTTGTTTAAGACAAATAAACCGGTGGTATGATAGAGACTAACGAGAAAAAGTATTAACCTCCAACAATGGGAAGAATCCTATAGAGTTACATTCGGGGTCGAATATAACAAGTAGTTTCCACTGCCACCAGCCAAAACTCGACGAAGGGGGACGGGACAGTGCCCCCTCGAATAACAGACCCAGGGGTAATCGAATTACCCCTACCAGTACGTCCACAATAGGATGGTTTGTACTAGTTCTGTTAGTAAATTTAGGTCTAGTAAAGCCAATGGTGACTTTACATGCCCTGGGAGACAGTAGTCAGTCCCAGGGTATGGAGTCTATGGTGGGGGTCCTCTAGGACGCCCCTGGTGTTACGGCACAGAGGGTGCGTTGTGACACACATAGCAAAACATATGAGACCCTATGGAGTAAAAGACCCCATAGCCCATAGAACACATTGACATTCAAAGGAATTAACCACATTCATGTCCAAGAGTGGGAGAAAAGAGTCTCACTCTTGGCATGATGGAAAAAAACAAACTCCAGAAATCCAGCAAAGCTGCTGGGGGACTCACTAGGTTAGGAAATTCAGCCTAAACAGAAAATTCTCCCTAACACCTTTCCTAAAAGAAATGGCGAAAAAAGATGATCAGAGTCTGTTTTTACAGATAGGTCTGGGGCGCCATATTGAAAAATATGGCTGACCTGATTTTTAGCTACCGTTGTTAGCAGTCGGGAAAAATCACAGTAGTTGATCTAAACCCCTGCCACCAGCCATATAAAGTAGCAAAGGGTAACATTTGACTGTTACACGAGTGTTTTGAATCAGGGAAGCTAGGCAACCCCTCCAGCACTCTATAGGAAGATAGTGTGTGCTGGGTCAGTAAATTTAAAAAGACTAGTAAAGCCAATTTAACTTTACATGCTCTGGAAGACAGTAGTCAGTCCCAGAGAAGGTATTTAAACCTTGGGAAGTCTGAAAGACTTCCCTGGGCCACTGCACTGAAGGTGCTGAGTGACACACAAGAAAAAGAAGCCTATGGAGTTGTTTTAAAACTACATAATAAAAGAACACAAGAGTAAAATACACATCAAAATGAAAAGTTCAAAGTCACAAAATATAGCAAAAGAGCTGGAGGACTCTAAGGTAGAGGGAATTTAGCACTTGGGTGAGAATTCTCCCTAACACTGGGCGCAGGATATGCAACCACAGAAAAGGGGTCAGAATTCAATCAAATATTCAGGACATCCACAGAAGCTGGGCGCAGGAGGTACATTCACAGGAAAGCAGGGACGTCATTTAGGGGTCGCCAGAGGTCGCAACTGCGGCCCTGCAACCCCAGTATTAAAAATGAACACAAATATATATGAATTTTTCTTTTTTATAAACTAGAAGCTTCAACTTTAACCCATAAGCCGCCTTCAGAGCATAGAAAGGTCACCTGGAGGACTTCTTTTGCAGGGACACATGACAAGGGGAGTTTAACTGACAAATAGTCTGTCAGGGCCCAAAGGATGGAGAGTTGCCCAGAATGTGGCTGTACATTATAAAATACAACTTGGCTTTTTTCAAATATGTTTTTTAAAGCCATTGGTTTTGAGAAGTATTTGAACAAGTTTAAAACACACGGTAAACGTTACATTTTTCAGTATTTCATAAACGGGGCAAATGCAGTAATTTATGGGCTCACAATTAACAGTGAGGTCATCTTTTGATTGCTGAGTTTTTCTGTATCGCCGCCAAAGAACGTGCAACCTGAAAGGCCTGGCAATGGGCATCCATGCAAGTAGCCTCTTAGTGTCAACTACTTGCTCGCCCGACATTTATTATGTCTGAATTACTTGCAAGCATGCACGGTGGCAAAGTGAACTGTGTTCTTGTGTTCGTGGCAAGGTTGTGTGGCATCACTTCCTGTGATGTCACTTGGGGGTAGGATCCGAGGGGGGTCAAATGACATCACTTCCTGTGATGTCATCAGAGGTCAAGGGTCTCCTGGCATTTTGGTGAAATGACGTCCCTGCAGGAAAGGGGCACCCACAGAAGCTGGGTGCAGGAGCAGCATTCACAAGAAAGGGGCACCAACAGAAGCTGGGCGCATGAACTGCATTCACACATTGGGCCTCATTACGTGTCCGGCGGTAGCCGTGCCGAAAAAACCGGCAGGCTGCTGCCAGACTCGTAGTGAATTACCGCCTTCGTGATTGCCGGAATCACCGGGGTATTACTACCCCGTTGACCCGGTAATTGTTGGAGAATCTTATTGAGTCTATCTACTTTTTTGAGAAATGTAAAGTACATGGAGTCTATAAGATTATTTCTTTTAGTCTATTTTTTAATTGTGAAAGGTGGTTCCTAAAGGAACCTTTTTTTTTTATTGCAGGAGAGGTCAGAAAGTAAGGTTGGGAGGGAATTGAGGGAAGAGGAACCAGGGGAAGATGTTGTGCGTATTTTACATCTAAAGTACTTAAAAGTAAAGGATGGCCACCACACTACTTAAAACAAATAAACGTGCCTGTGTTCCAGGAAGAAGTTTATTCCAAAGATTTAACATATAAATGGAGGTACTACTAACAATGTATTTTTACATATAAGCTGAAGTTCAATATTCTTTTAATCAGCATTCATTCAGTTCATGAACACAGGTAAGGTTTACATTCAACGTGTCAGCTTATCCAGGACTAATTTCATTTTGTAAACATTTGTGTTCACTCTTCCTTCTTGTAATTCAGAGATAATGGCTATGATATTGTTACACCCACAACACTTCCATTTTAGACTAAAAGGCACCATTTCATTTCCGAATGTGCATGGGTTTATTGTCTAACAACTCAGTGAAGAATTCTATTCGCCCTTTCTACTCTATTCATAAAATGTTACCTTTTTTAATTCATTAACTTACATGTGAATGTGACACTTGACATCTATTCCATGCTCTTTCTTTTAAAACTGTGCTTTGAGAGTGGCCATGCAGCCTCCCTTATGCAATTGTATCTCCACATGCTGACCCCAGGCCAGGCAACTATCTACTAATATTGTGTGCTCCAATAGAGATGGGCAATAGTGTAAGACACTAGCGGGGGTCCTGAGGAGAAGAGTGTTCCACTAGAGACAGACAATAGTGTAATACACTAGAGGGGATGCTGAGGAGAAGAGTGTTGCTCTAGAGATAGGCAATAGTGTAAGACACTAGAGGGGAGCTGGGGAAGAAAGGTGTTTCACTAGAGATAGGCAATAGTGTAATACACTAGAGGGGAGCTGGGGATGAAAGGTGTTTCACTAGAGCTAGGCAATAGTGTAAGACACTAGAGGGGATCCGGAAAAGAGTCTAGTGCCCTACAATGTGTTGTAAAAGTGGAACACTGCAGCGTTTAGCGCGCAGGGCATTCCAGGTGTGCCATTCATAGAAATATTGGAAATTCCAGTTTTATGGATTCCATTCTCCATGTTTTCTCCCTGATAAACGTTGCCTTTTCCCATGTGATGTGCCAAGCTTAGTCTAATTAGCCATGTGAGAATACAACCTTCTCCGACTGTGATAAAGAGGGCATCATTTGGAATGTTGTAGTGGTGTAAAAATTGAATTCTCATTCCCAATAGAGGCCCTTTTTAAAGTAATAGAAAATGCAACATCTTTGTAATTCACGCTTCACTACATATAACAATTCATGTAAAATAAAATATGCATTTGTTCTTTACAGAGTTTCTACAAATCATGGAACAGTTTGCCCCATATATCCAATGAGGGCCTATAGTCATTGATTCAACGACTGAGTCTTTAAGCTTTTTCAAAATGTTGGTGCACATTAATTTAGGCAAAGTGTTCCATAGGATGGGTACCTTAACACAGATGGTACAGCCTCCTTTCGGAATATTCCAGAAGGGATGATTTTCAACCAGCAGAGATTCAACCATAATTAGCCACTATTTGCGTGCTAAAGGAAACTGGGAACAGCTGTGGAGGCAGGCTCATAACAGTTTTAGTAAATAGCCAAATGCTGTCCCATTGAAGAATCACTGCTTCCTCTCTGAATTTTCAATTGCAGAAGAGATGTCACCACCCACATGTCCTCCCTCCTGGTGGATAAGAACATCCGGTGCACAGAAGTATTTCCCATATTAGGTACACTGAAATGGATACTCAAGTTTATGTTTACTCTGGTGCCTAATAAGGTTACTGCACAGACTGAAGCTTTTTCCACATTCTGTGCACACATGTGGTTTCTCACCTATATGTGTTCTCTGGTGGCTAGCAAGATGTCCCTTCTCAGCAAACCCTTTCCCACATTCATTGCACTCATAAGGTTTTCACCTGTATGTGTTCTCTGGTGGCTATTAAGATCTCCCTTCTGAGAAAACCCTTTCCCACATTCCATGCACTCATAGGGTTTCACACCTGTATGTGTTCTCTGGTGTATACTAAGATTATCCACCCGGGCAAACCCTTTCCCACATTCAATGCACACATGAGGTTTCTCACCTGTATGTGTTATCTGGTGGATACTAAGCCTATCCATCCGAGCAAACCCTATCCCACATTCAGTGCACACATGAGGTTTCACAACTGTATGTGTTATCTGGTGGTTAATAAGATGTCCCTTCTGAGCAAACCCTATCCCACACTCAGTGCACACATGAGGTTTCACACCTGTATGTGTTATCTGGTGGTTAATAAGATGTCCCTTCTGAGCAAACCCTTTTCCACATTCAATGCACACATGAGGTTTCTCACATTTATGTGTTCTCTGGTGGATACTAAGACTATCCACCCGAGCAAACCGTTTCCCACATTCAGTGCACACATGAGGTTTTTCACCTGTATGTGTTATCTGGTGGATACTAAGACTATCCACCCGAGCAAACCGTTTCCCACATTCAGTGCACACATGAGGTTTTTCACCTGTATGTGTTATCTGGTGGTTAATAAGATGTCGCTTCTGAGCAAACCCTATCCCACATTCAGTGCACAGATGAGGTTTCTCACCTTTATGTGTTCTCTGGTGGATACTAAGACTATCCACCCGAGCAAACCCTTTCCCACATTCAGTGCACATATGAGGTTTTTCACCTGTATGTGTTATCTGGTGGTTAATAAGATGTCGCTTCTCAGCAAACCCTTTCCCACATTCAGTGCACTCATGAGGTTTCTCACCTGTATGTGTTCTCTGGTGGCTAATAAGATGTCCCACCTGAGCAAACCCTTTCCCACATTCAGTGCACTCATGAGGTTTCTCACCTGTATGTGTTCTCTGGTGGCTAATAAAATGTCCCACCTGAGCAAACCCTTTCCCACATTCAGTGCACACATGAGGTTTCACACCTGTATGTAATCTCTGGTGCATAATAAGACCTTCCTCGTGCGCAAACCCTTTCCCACATTCAGTGCACTCATGAGGTTTCTCACCTGTATGTGTTCTCTGGTGGATAGTTAGATCTGACTTCTGAGAAAACCCTGTCCCACATTCAGTGCACACATGAGGCTTCACACCTGTATGTTTTCTCTGGTGGCGAGTAAGATGTCCCTCATCAGGAAACCCTTTCCCACATTCAGTGCACATATGAGCTTTCTCACCTGTATGTGTTTTTTGGAGGCTAATAAGAGGTTCCTTCTGAGCAAACCCTTTACCAAATTTAGTGCACTCACGAGGTTTCTCAGCTGTATGTGTTCTCTGGTGCTTAATACAATTTCCCTTCTTAGCAACACCGTTTCCACATTCAATGTAAACATGAGGTTTCTCACCTGTATGTGTTCTTGGGTGGTGAATACGATGTCCCTTCTGAGCAAACACTTTCCCACATTCAGTGCACTTATGAGGTTTCTCACCTGCATGTTTTTTCTGGAGGCTAATAAGACGTACCTTCTGAGCAAACCCTTTCCCACATTCACTGCACACATGAGGTTTCCCACCTGTATGTGTTCTCTGGTGGTGAGTAAGATGTCCCTCATCAGGAAACTCATTCCCACATTCAGTGCACACATGAGGTCTCTGGCTTGTATGTACTTGTGGTTGGCAGATAAATGCATTATGCAAATGGTAAGTATTCTCAAATTCAGTGCACCGATAAGGGTTTTCACCTAGGTCTTGATGTGGGCAATACGTATGTTCTTCAGATGGCAAACGTCTCCACATTCTGTGCACATGTAAGGTTACTCGCCAGTTTATTTTGTCCGGTGAAACCTTTTCACTGAACCCTTCCTCAAATTCAGGGCACAGGTGAGCTATTTCATCTGTAGATCCTTTCTGGTGACAAACACACTTTTTCCTCTGACTGAACCTTTTAAAATATTCAGCGCATGGATAGTGGTATGTTAAATTTACTGGTGTTTCAAAACAATTATTGAAACAAACTAGCCTTACACTCTGAATGTATATAAACTAGCACTCGTATGTGTTCTCTCCGAAATAATAGGCAAAGTCAAAAACCTTGTCTTTTCTGCACATCAAACACTGTTGCTATCCTTAGCTAGTACTCTTGCTATCCTTAGCAAGCACTGCTGCTATCCTTAGCAAGCACTGTTGCTATCCTTAGCAAGCACTGTTGCTATCCTTAGCAAGCACTGTTGCTATCCTTAGCAAGCACTGTTGCTATCATTATCAAGCGCTGTTGCTATCCTTAGCAAGCGCTGTTGCTTTCCTTAGCATGCACTGTTGCTATCATTATCAAACACTGTTGCTATCCTTAGCAATCACTGTTGCCATCATTATCTAACACTGTTGCCATCATTATCAAGCACTGTTGGTATCATTAGCAAGCACTGTTGCTATCCTTAGCAAGCACTGTTGCTATCATTATCAAGCACTGTTGCTATCCTTAGCAAGCACTGTTGCTCTCATTATCAAGCACTGTTGCTATCATTATCAAGCACTGTTGCTATCCTTAGCAAGCACTGTTGCTCTCATTATCAAGCACTGTTGCTCTCATTATCAAGCACTGTTGCTCTCATTATCAAGCACTGTTGCTATCCTTAGCATGCACTGTTGCTATCATTATCAAACACTGTTGCTATCCTTAGCAATCACTGTTGCCATCATTATCAAACACTGTTGCCATCATTATCTAACACTGTTGCCATCATTATCTAACACTGTTGCCATCATTAGCAAGCACTGTTGCTATCCTTAGCAAGCACTGTTGCTATCATTATCAAGCACTGTCGGTATCCTTATCAAGCACTGTCGCTATCCTTAGCAAGCACTGTTGCTATCCTTAGCAAGCACTGTTTCTATTCTTAGCAAGCACTGTTGCCATCGTTATCAAGCACTGTTGGTATCCTTATCAAGCACTGTTGCTATCCTTAGCAAGCACTGTTGCTATCATTATCAAGCACTGTTGGTATCCTTATCAAACACTGTTGCCATCGTTTTCAAACACTGTTGCCATCGTTTTCAAACACTGTTGCCATCATTATCTAACACTGTTGCCATCATCAGTCTGTAATGCTGGTTTGAAGCTTTGCTCTTTAATAGTCCAGGGAATTTAACAATCACTGTTGTTGCGTGTTCTGGGCCATCTATCACCTATTGAAGTAAAAGGAGAAGCACAATATTAGTTTCAACACGTTCACAGTCGCCGGCATCACATGTAACAGGCAGACGGCTTCTCAGTAACATTGCTGTGCATTAGTTGCTCACATAGTAACTAACACAACTTTGAATAATAGAGTGCCATTTGTTGGGGATAGGCACCCCGATAGCTGGCAGAGTAGTGTTGCTCCAATGATAACATGTCATGTGACAGAGATGACATGCAGTAGAAATAGTGAGTATTTTATTTAATCTGAAGATGTTATCATCCAAGAACATAAGGACAAAAATCATTGTGGGTGACAATCAGGTTAAGAGGATATGTTAATCATCAGGGCCGCCATTCAAAGGAGTTGGGGGGTTTAAATTCAATTTCAGTTATTTATTATTTGGTGGTGGCTCTCAGAAGAACCTTTGTTTTTTGATTGTTTTTTGGGGTTTGTTAACAAATACCTTTTAGCCTTTTTTTTGTTTTTATGTACAGTAGTACTGTACACTGTAAATCTTCCCTTACAATTTTCTTACAGGAACGTTTTCAATGCAATCCTAACATTGTAAAGAAAAAACAAATTTCTGACATCTGTAAAATGAAAAATAATTCTCCATCTACTTTACATTTTTCAGTACAGATGTTTGACTCAAGATTCTCCAACATTCCCATTAGCATGTTATACTATGCTAATGGGAATAATAGACAATTGCATAGTACAGAAAGAGAAAAAAAGCACAGAAATCCTTTTCTGTCCCAAACACATTTCTCTAGCATACAAGGACCATAATCCATGCACCTTTATGATTATCCACAGTCTCCGCACTATTCCCTCTCCACGCCGTGCATCATTAAAAACCCGGATTGCACGTGCACACCATCGCAGAAGACAGCCCGTCTACCCTTTTTACTGTTATGTTTGTAACACTCCCTCATTGCCTGCTTACAGTCACACAAATATCCACTAATCAGTTAAACAGGGTTCCATGTCTTAAAATCGCGGGAATAATGGCCGTGTATACAAAATATTGCGGCAAAAAATGCTGTGGTTTTGCTGCCACGATCATTTAAAAGGTGCAGGGGACACCCCTGCAACCCCTGGACCCATTATGCCATTTAAGGTGAGCAGGGGACACCCATGTAATGCCCGCTCACCTTAAATGGTATAATGGGGTACACCTTTACCGGGTCAAACCACAGCATTTTTGCCGCAATTATTTTTACTGGTGAAATTTTTGCTGCAATTTTATTACCTGATACCTTAAACAGACTCTATATGAAAGCCTATCAACATAGTCAACTTCCACAAACCAACTGCCACTTAAGAATGTTCTACAAATGGGGGCGCTGTTGAGCAGGCATAAGATGGCTGCCTTTCTCTGAGCACCGGAACATGCCGCTTGCATAATGTGCTGTGGATTCCGCTTAGAGGGGTCGGAGGGGTGATATAATATGTGCCACCGACGCTGGGAGAGTCGCTGCTTGTGTCCTGAAACTTTGGTGAACATCTGTTCCTGGGGGCTGGTGTGCCTTGCCGCTCTCAGTAACATGGTCTGAGTGGCCTGCAGGCTGGTGACGTGGCAGCCGACTCTGGGGACCGGTGCGGTGCGAAGACTCCTGCCGCCTGGTGGGGAACGCGAAGGAGGCCAAGGTCCGTGGCTGCTGTGGGGAAAGAGGCACAAGCAGAGAGATTGCGCTCTAGCTGGGTGCTGCACATATCCCAGCTACTTTATATGCCCGTGTGGAAGGAGAACCCCAGTGACCCTCCACCGGAGTAAAACGCGGGTGAGGAAACGCTCCAGCTAGACTGTCTGGCATGCAATTGAGATGCTACACAGCTGTTTGTTGGAAGGGCTATCGTGTGGGCCGGAAGCTTGTCACAGCCCCCTGCCCTCTCAGTGACACAAACGTACGCGGGCAGGCTGGTTCTCTGAGTTGAGGCACAATTTACTGGCCCAGCTGCGGGGACACCAGGAACACGCACGCTCTGAAGTTGCTCCTGATTTTGCAGTGGGTGTTACTTGGGGCTGCAGATTAGGACCACGGGCAAGCTGTTGGTGGCTGTATCATCTAGCCCAAGCACTTTGAGGGGGAGGACTAGAAGATTGGCAACTGGAACTGGGCATCACATTGTACTGCTTGTGGCAGAGGACCTCTTGAAATGTCAGACCCCATACTTTTGCAACTGCCTGCCCATCTACAAACCTACACCCGTAACCATGACCAAGGGGGGAGTCAGCCCGAGGAAGCAAAATAAAATAGAGGCATTTGTGTGTCAATCTAGCCAGCCCCAGGCAGAGGCATCCCCTGCGACCCAGGTGACAGCGAGCCACATGGATCCGCCTGCTGATGCCCAAAACGTTCAATAGCTGATGGAAAGCATGCAAGCTGGCTTTGCCTCCATGACGGACAAGTTAGATGGCATTCCAACAAACATAAACACCCTCAATTGCAAAATGTAAGGTCTATGGGCCAGAATGATGGAGGCTGAAACGTGAATTGTGACAGCTGAGGATGTTCATATGATTAAGTCCCAGGTGAAGACAATTGCCACAGACCTAAAGAAGGCCCTATCTAAAGCGACCTCGAGTCTGGATCAAGGAGGAGTAACATACGCATCGTGGGACGGTTGGAAGGCTTTGGCAGCGGCACAATCGAAATGGTTATTGAAAAACTGCTTAAAGACTTGCTTGGAGACCAGAGCTTTTCCGCTATGTGTGTTGTTGAAGGTGCCCATAGAACACCAACTGTACAGGCTTGCCTGGAGCCCCCCCCCCCAGGGCAATTATTGCAAAGCTCCTGAATTACCGGGACCGTGATGCTTGCCAGGGAGAAGGGTCCTCTCAATTATGAAAACACGACAATACACATCTACCTGGATTTCTCTGCTGCAGCCCAGCTGAAACGAAAATCTTTCATGGGTGTTAAGCGCATGCTCCGTGAGATGGCCACTTCCTATGCAATGCTTTTTCCGGCAAGGTTCGCATACAGCACTGGGGTAAAATTTTGTTTTTTATGATTCCAGAGGAGGCTGTTGCATACATTGAGGCTAACATACCAATCACCCCCAACTGTTGGTGAATGGTGGTATGGGGTGGAGTCCACGTCAGCTGAATTTCACCACAAACTAGTAATCAGACCCAGATACACCATCGGATGTGCCTACTCAACACAGACTTGCTAACCCTATGAAGCGTGTGTCAGATGAGGCTTTCACTGCCACTTTCTCACCCCCTTACCCCCCTTGGCTGACTCACACCCTGACACAGCCCTTTCCATGCTCCACTCTGCTATATCTGATACTCTCGATGTTCTTGCCTCTGTCATGAGGATCCGCTTGAAGCCCAAAGCCAAGTGCAACTCTTGGTACGACTCAGACCTCGTCACCCTTAAATTCAGTGCAGTGTGGCTGAGAGGAAATGGCGTGCTTCCGGTACATCCTCTGACAAACTGCCCTGCCGCCTGCTACACAGGCAATACCGGCTCTCCGTCCGTACCAAGAAGAGAGCCCTCATCCATGCCTGCATCTCCAAGGCATCTAACAAGTCGACCGACCTCTTTAAAATCTGCAAGGAGCTGGCCAATCCTGCTGGAGTCTCTACATCTCCTGTCCCTTCCCAGGCCCCCTGCACAGCCCTGGCTTCTCATTTCATCTCTAAAACTCAGGACATCCTGTCTTCTCTCTTCCTTTCCCCCTCCTCCCTCTACTCCCTGCTCTTTCTCTGGCCCTTCTTCGGCCACCTCCCTCCCTCCTTCACTGCCTTTCCCCTGTTCTCCTCAGACGAGGTTTCTAGACAAGTCCGATCTATGAAAGTCTTGTAAAAACAAATTCATCCCTGTTCCTCCAAAACCATCAAGGACCACATTGACACCCTGGCTCCTGTTCTGGTTGACTTCTGCAACCACTTCTTCGCCACTGGAGTCTTCCCCTCCCCCCTGAAGCACCCTCTTCTTAAGAAACCCTCTGCCGACCCTTCCTGCCTGGCTAACTATCGTCCAATCTCCATCACTCCTGTCCTGGGCAAACTCCTGGAAAAGCTGGCCATCTCCCAGCTTAATCTTCACACTGAATCTGTTGGTTGTCTCCACGACCATCAGTCTGGCTTCAGAGCTGCCAGAAGCACAGAAACTGCTCCCCTGAACATTCGTGAAGACCTGCTCTCCAACCTTGATTCCAACACCCCCTGTGTCCTCATCTTACTTTATCTCTCTTCTGCCTTTGACACGGTCAACCATGCCATCCCGCTCAACCGTCTCCGTGATAACCTGGGTATCACCAATCAGGCCCTGGCTTGGCTGACTTCCTTCCTCTCTGATCGACCCTCGCAGGTCCAACTTGGGTCCTTCATCTCCTCTATCTCCATCTCTATCTGTGGTGTTCCCCAGCGGTCTAACCTCTCCTCCTGGCTGTTCAACCAATACCTGGCACTTGGTGCCCACCGCATTGCCGCTCTCTGCCCCAACTTCCAGTGCTATGGTAAATGTTCAAGGTATACATTAGGTGCATGGCTATGTCAAGTGATTTTTGGGTACTGCGCACTATACGTAGGGACATAGCAGACAACAAAGACCAGCTTAAAACCCTGGAGCTAGCTGCATTTAAAACTCAATTAGAGGATTTCTGGAAGTTGGCAGACAGGGAAATTAAGTATTTTGCCAGACCCACTGCAGCGAGACGATAGGTCGAAGGAGGAGTCCAGGAAGAACTCTGTCTAATATGGTAAGACTAGAAGGGGGCCGGTGTCATATAGTGGGTGTTAGGGATGAACACCAGGTGCAGCGCCACTCAGAGCAGGCCATTATTGAGATGTTTGTGCAATTTTACAGAGCCCTCTATCAAGCACAAAAACAGGGTGAAGAGCAGGGCCTAAAAGACCTATTAGAATCCATCCCCATGTCTATACTATCGCCGGCTGCTCGCGCTCAAATAAACAGGGACTTTGTAGGGACTTTTCAGCAAAATTAATTTCACATGTGATGACATCAGCGATGTCATCAATGACATTTGTGATGTCATTTTTGATGTCCTGGGTGTTAGTTTTAGCAGTGCACGGTGGTGGCGCGAGTTATGGTTGCTTAGCTTACCATAACTGCCTGATTTCTGAGGTTTTTCATTTTTACTTGTAACCATAACTTCCCTTTAACAAAGTTTTTTCAGTGAATTTCATAGGTTATTAGTGTAACTTAACCATAACGCCCCTTTAACAAAGTTTTTTCAGTGAATTTCATAGGTTATTAGTGTAACTTAACCATAACGTCCCTACGTCCCTTTAACAAAGTTTTTTCAGTGATTTAAATGGGTTTTCACCAGCGCATGCTAATTTCCTACAACTTCCTACTTTCATACTTACACCAATATAGCAAATTTTTTGTCCAATTTACAAAATGTCACCTTAAAACGCTGCCATTTCCCACCTTTCAGCATCATTTTTAACACTTCCATACACTTTTTGCAACTTTTTCCATGGATTTTGAGTTTGTCGACATGCGCAAACTTCTGACATCATCGCAGACTTTCCGGACCGTCTCACGTGACCTCACGTGGGGCATGTTGACGTGTTTGCAATCAGGTACGTACTTTGTGGACAGTTCTGAACTGCATTTACTACTGATCTAGGAACTTATAAGCTCAAAATGTACCCTCGCACAGCTCCTACACCTATTCTTACTCATGTTAGGGAGAGGTGGTCCTTCCCATCCTCCTTGACATTCCAGCGTAAAATGGGGTCAACTAAAAGTGGGAGACATCCCCCCCTGTTTGTCTGCTTGCTTAATTCGGACTTAATACTAAAATTATAAACAAAAGCAAGAGACAAAGGGGGTCATTCCGAGTTTGGAGGTAGCCATGGTGCTATTAACACCATGGCTGCATTAAAACCCGGGTCCGGGTCTGCGTAGACAGAATGGGGACTTTCCGGGTCATTCCAATCTAGAACGACCCGGAAAGTCCCCATTCTGAAAACCATTCCCCATTCCCATTCGACCCCCGTAGGGCTCAAAGGGAATGGGGAAGGCGCTAATAACGGGCCTGCAAATAGCGGGCCTGTTATTTGCGCCCTAGTCCCCTAACCGGACTCGCTGAGGACCAGACGTCCTTAGCGGGTCCCGTTAGGTAACCTCGGAATAGGGCGGTAAGGGGTTACCGGCACCTGCATCCTTACCGGCACCTGTAACCCCTAACCACCCAACTCGGAATGACCAAAGCCTTTACACTGAGACTCCATTTTGTGACGTCCCGAACGCCATGTTTTGCTAAGCCCAGGAATGATTTTTAAAAGGCCTGTCTCTCACTCTCCCCAGGGCCGTGCACAGCCAGCCCTGGCTCCCCCCTCCACCTCCCATCAGCTCCGCACAAACTCGTTCTCGCAGATGCCTGGCCCTGTAATGTGGTGAATGTTTAGTATCCTTTCAGTGTCCGCTGAGATTACTGCCCTGTGTGTGATTGGAGCCTGCTCCGGTCTGTTTGCCCATGTGTCTCCATGAACCTGCCGATGTTCCCCCTCACCTCCACCTGGCCAGACCACAGCCTTCGTGCCAATGCCGCCATGCTCTTTGATGCTGATACACATCTGACCCCCTCACAGTGACCAAGTCAGGACAAGTCGGTGCTGACCGTGCGCAACCGACGCAAGGCAACGGTACGCTGCCTCTTCGTACCTCCACACACTCCCTAACTCGCTCGTGTGACCAGTTTATGCCCCTCTACTGAGCGGGCACTAGCAGCCATGTGAGGGATGCTCACCCATTCCAACCCAATCACAGTAAAACTGCTCAGCCAAAGTGCTCGACTGTGTTCCATAACCTCCATCACTTGAACATACCGGCAAGCGAAAAAGCTTAACATACTGGCCCACGGCATCTATCTGGAGCTAGAATACCGGCCACTAAACTGAACCCGCCTGACGTTTATTGCTATTCATCCCTGATATACACTTGCCTATAACACTTGCTTACGACACTATGCCTGACAAATATGTACTGTGTTAGATGCCCACTGCCACATATGTGAACCAGCAGGTCGATTTAACGTTTGAAGGGAAGCCCCTTCTCGATTGCCCGAGTGGATTGCCACTATTATTTCCTACCCGCTTGAATTCCTCCAGCCCATACTCCTAGATTTGTATCCAGGCAGTGGTATAAATGCATCTGTTACCGACCACTACTGGCATTTTGAGCCCATATGCTGAAAATTGTATCTAGGTACTGTAGAAATGTTAAACCTGTACTTGTGACACTACCTAGCATGTCCTGCCTATACTCTGAAATTCAAATCTAGGCATTGGTATAAATGTATCTATGACCTACCACTACATAGCATTTCCTGCCAGCACTGAATAAAGATTCTAGGCAGCGCTGTTAGTGCTATACAGACAAGCCCTCCCACTCCAACCGAGCAGTCTTCCACCACTGTTCCTCCGCTTCAATAGATACATTATCACACTAATCTCTCTCGCCACACACCTGCTGCACGCACTCACCTCAGTGACTCCCCCACTATCATGTTGCCCAAGCTACCATACTCCATTCACAATAAAGAGCCACTCACCTTCTCTCCCTGTGCCACACTCAGACTAACCATTCTAACAACCATCGCTTTAGCCTTCACAATAATGGCCCCCATTCCTCCTCACCCACACCTGGTACACCACAATCACGGCACTGCATTGAACTCACACGTCACATTACCAGTCGATAACAGCACACAGTCTCAGCCCCCCATTCCAGCAGTCAGACTTCATAGACTTAGAACCCAAAAACTTCCCAGACATCTCCTTTGTTCACCCACTGTTAAGCGGAAAAGCTGTGCAGTTCCCTCTAGGACCACTGCAAAAGATTTAGGCTTACAGGTGTTGGCAGTAAACCCACTTGGTAACTGTCTGTACCACACAGATTCACCTGGTAGCTGTGGCTGAGCAGTCAGACCTCTCTCAAGAAAAGTTAGGCAGTATGTGGAGTATACAAAATAGGGCAGTTTACACAGTAGAACAAGCAAACACAGAACAGAGCTTGGGTGTAAAGATATAAAGGTATTTATTTATAACAACACATCTATGGAAAACACTCTGGCACTAATAAGGCAAACAACTTCAATTACAATTACTATAAGTAAATCAATCGCCCTAGCAATAGTTCGACAAGTCTAGGTTCAACGGCACCACTTATTTGCAGACAGAGGTGAATGCTTCAACCTATATGGCACTCTAATATTCTTTAGGATGGGACAGAAAAGGCAGGGTATGAAATCAACTCTGTAACAACACTTTTACGAACAAATGCAAGGCAAGTAAGGCAGGGTCTACTGTAGATCGCAAAGTTCAGAGGCCAGGCCCACTCGGAGAGAGGCAAGGCGATATGTCCCAAAAAAGTATCACAGTGGAAATGCACTTCGAGTCTTTGTCGTAAATTGTTATAGAAAGATTGGACCAGTTGAGAACAGAAAGTTAAAAAAGCTTGGAGGCGACCCATTGGAGAGGCGAGGATTAAGACACCTCACGCTACCCGTCACGAGGGAAGCCAGGCGGACACGGTACCTTGTATGTGGAGAGACAGCTCCGGCGGGGGCAGTTGTTCCTGGTGGTGGATGCAAGTTGGGGCTTTGCCAAGAGAAGAGATGATCTCGTCGTCGAAGAAAAGTTGAAGATCGTTGCACCACCAGGGAAGAGACCAGCCGTGGAGTGCTCCTCCACAAGGCACCACCTTTTGGTCGCGGTATGGGCTAGTGGCTATCCGGTTGGCGGGGTGCTCAGCACGGGCAATTCGACCACTACGCCCTGGAAGCGAAGAAAAATCAAAGGGACTGGTTGTGCCCACCAGTCAGGGGAAGAAGACTCTCCGGCGGGGAGATCTCCTCTGTCGTCGGGAAGTGGTGAGTGGGTTCAGCAGGGCTCCACCGGAGGTGTCATCGTTGCAGGTCGGCTCAGCTTTACCCTCGTCGGATTCTTAGGTCCTGTGGCGACTTCTGAAGATCCAGTCCCAAAAGCCCTGCTTTTATGCAGAAAAACCCCCATTCATTCAGCCTAGCTGTCAATCAAAACACGCTAAGTGGTGAGCGGGGTGGCTCACCACTTGGGCCAATCACACCAGAGTGTGACTTGAGTTGGCAAGGCAACTCAGTCCAGGGTGCCTAAACCCCCTCCCACACCCCCTGTGGTACCCAGACAGAATGGCACCACTTTGAGAGCTTCTGTGCAGAAGCCCGCCAAAAGTGGAACAAAGGGCTCAACCTTTGGTTTAGGAGTCACAGAGATGAACACAGACGCCATTTTAAAAACCGAGTTCTGGCAGAAAATACCAACCAATAGATTTGTTTAAGACAAATAAACTGGTGGTATGTTGGAGACTAACGAGAAAAAGTATTAACCTCCAACAATGGGAAGAATCCCATAGAGTTATATTCGGGGTCGAATATAACAAGTAGTTTCCACTGCCACCAGCCAAAACTCGAAGAGGGGACACGGGACAGTGCCCCCTCGAATAACAGACCCAGGGGTAATCGAATTACCCCTACCAGTACGTCCACAATAGGATGGTTTGTACTAGTTCTGTTAGTAAATTTAGGTCTAGTAAAGCCAATGGTGACTTTACATGCTCTGGGAGACAGTAGTCAGTCCCAGGGTATGGAGTCTATGGTGGGGGTCCTCTAGGACGCCCCAGTGTTACGGCACGGAGGGTGCGGTGTAACACACATAGCAAAACATATGAGACCCTATGGAGTAGAAGACCCCATAGCCCATAGAACACATGGACATTCAAAGGAATTAACCACATTTATGTCCAAGAGTGGGAGAAAAGAGCCCCACTCTTGGCATGATGGAAAAAAACAAACTCCAGAAATCCAGCAATGCTGCTGGGGGACTCACTAGGTTAGGAAATTCAGCCGAAACAGAGAATTCTCCCTAACACTCGCCCCCCCCAGACTAAGGGACAGGAAGATTTAATCCACTCCTGGATGAATCTCATACCTCTAGTCGATGACATACATCCTAGAGAGACCATCAGCATTTTGGTGGTGACACCCTGACCTGTGCTCAATGGTAAAATCAAACCCTTGCAGGCAGATCGACCATCTCAGTAGTTTTGGGTTTTCCCCTTTCATTTGCATTAACCAGCTCAACGGTTGGTGGTCAGTCTGAATGACAAAAGTAGAACCATACAAGTATGGCCTAAACTTCTTCAGAGCCCACACGATAGCAAAGCACTCTCTTTCGATTGTTGCCCACCTTGTTTCAGGATCCTTCAGCTTGCGGCTGATGAAGCAAACGGGGTGCTCCCTACCTTTCCCATCCAGTTGACTGAGTACGGCACATATTCCTACATTTGAAGCATCTGTCTGCACAATGAAAGTTTGGCGGTAATCAGGAGCTCTGAGTACTGGGGCTTGGCAAAGAGCCTTTTTCAGGTTTTCAAAAGCCTGATTACACTCCTCGTTCCATCTAACCTTTTTAGGAAATTTGGGCGAGGAGATGACATTCAGAGGAGAAGCTATGGTCCCATAGTTCTCAATGAAATTCCTGTAATACCCGGTGAGGCCTAAGAAGGCTCTCACCTGGGTCTGAGTAGTAGGTGTTGTCCAATTTTGCACAGCTTCAATCTTACTGAGCAAAGGCCTTATTTATCTACCTCCTACCTCATGTCCAAGATAGACTACCTTACTCTGTCCAATTTGGCATTTACTCGCCTTTATGGTCAGATTGGCTCGTCCAAGAGCCTGCAAAACATCTCTTAGGTGGGTTACATGTTCTTCCCAGGAATTGCTGAACACTGCTATGTCATCCAAGTATGCCATTCAGAAGTCCTCCATCCCATTCAGAACCTGGTTTAGCATCCGTTGAAATGAAGCAGGTGCATTCTTCAGTCCGAAAGGCATTACCTTAAACTGGTATAAGCCAACGGGGGTAGAAAATGCAGTTTTCTCCTTGGCATGGTCTGTCAGGGCTATTTGCCAATAGCCTGACGTCAAGTCAAATGTGCTGAGGAACTTGGCGGCGCCAAGTTTATCCACCAACTCATCTGTTCTTGGCAAAGGGTGGGCATCAGTCTTGGTGACTGCATTAAGAGCTCTATAATCCACGCAGAATCTAAGCTCTTTAGATCCAGCCTTTGGTACTAACACAACTGGGCTATACCATGGACCAGTAGAGGGCTCTATTACCCCGAGATCAAGCATCTTGCTGACCTCACCTTTGATGTGGGTTCGTACGTTTTCTGACATTCGGTATCCTCTGCTTTTGACTGGCAGACAGTCACCAGTGAGTATGTCATGCTGGCCCCAAGGGGTCAAGCCTGGTGAAAGTGAGAACAGAGAGGCAAACTGATTCAACATAGATTTGCACTCTTCTTGTTGCTCAGGTGTCAGATTTGAAGAGAGATTTACTCCTTCAATTTTTTCATCTAAAGGTAAGCCTCTGAGGAGATCAGGAAGAGCTTCACTCTCTTCTTCTTCCTCGGATGATGCTAGAAGCAACGCTCCTACATCAGGTCTCGAGACATACGCTTTGAGTCGGTTGGTGTGGAAGACTGTCGGAGCCTCCTTGGGATTGCCCAAGTCCACCAGATAGTTGACCTCTCCGAGTTTACCCGCAACTCTGAAGGGTCCCATCCATTTGTCTTGCAAGGCTCTCTGCCTTGTTGGGATCATAACGAGAACTAGCTGGTCTTGAGTGAACTCAACCATGTTAGCCTTTTGATCATGCCAGTGCTTGGCCAAGGTTTGTCCAGCTTTCAAGTTATCGCTTGCTTCTGTCATCATGTGCGACATTCTCCTCCAGATACCTATCACATAGTCAGTCACTTTGACTGGCTTGGGGGAAGGAGCACTCTCCAACCCCTCCTTAATCAGGGCCAATGGACCTCTGACGGGATGACCATAGAGGAGCTCAAAGGGAGAATAACCTACTCCCTCCTGAGGGACTTCTCTATAAGCAAAGAGAAGGCATGGCAGTAGAAGGTCCCACTTTCGTTTAAGGGGTTCTTCTAAAGCACCTATCATGCTCTTCATGGTTCGGTTGAACCGTTCTACCAACCCATTGGTTTGGGGGTGGTAGGCTGTCGAGAACTTGTACGTAACTCCACAGGTATTCCACATGGCTTTCTTGTAGTGGGACATAAAGTTTGACCCCCTGTCAGAGATTACTTCCTTAGGAAACCCGACCCTGGTAAAAATACCAAGAAGGGCGTTAGCCACCCGGAGCTGTAACAGTCCTCATAGGAATTGCCTCAGAAACCTAGTAGCATGGTTTACTACAACACGTATAAACCTGTTGCCTGAGGAGGTTGGAGGATCAAAGGGACCAACAATGTCAATCCCTACTCTCTCAAATGGGACTCCCACTACTGGGAGAGGCACTAAAGGTGCCACATTCTTGGCGCCAACCTTACCAGAGGTCTGGCAGGTGTGGTAGCTCCTGCAGTGTTTTTCTACTTCGGCCACTATCTTTGGACAATAAAATTAGAGAGATAGCCTTTCCTTGGTCTTCTTGAAACTCAAGTGACCAGCCAAAGGAATCTCGTGGGCTAACTGCAAGAACTACGGTCTGTTCTCTTGGGGTACTACAAGTCGTTTGTAGTCTCCAGGTGCAGACTCGATCGGTTCACTGTAGAAGAGGCCATCTTCCCAGTGCAACCTGTATTTCCCAGGCTCTTGCCCTTCAGCCTGAGCTTCTGCCTGGTGGCGAAGACCTTCCAGAGTTGGACATTCCCTCTGTCCCTTACTGAAGTCTGCCCGGTTGGGTCCACCTTCTGCCAGTAACGACTGCAGCTCAGGATGGTCAACAGGATCCAGATCTCCAATGAGTTCCTGGCCTTCCATTAGCTCTTCTTCAGAGTCTAACTCTACCACACAGGGTTGTACCTCCCTCTCAGTCGCAGCTGGAGGTGGAGTTACGGGTGTAACTTTGGACAACCGCGGGAAAGTACTTGTTAGCTGCACGGAAATGCTGGCTGCTAGTTTCGGTACAGAAGTCTTAGGTTTCCCTTTCGCTTCTGATTTCTTTGAGACAACAGCTGACAATTCCAGTGGAGCAGGAGTGATATCTTTCTTCATCATCTCCTGGAGAGTTCCTCGCATGGTTCTCTCCCTTGCAGGTCTGGTTAGCTCCTGTAACCGTTTACTAGGAGGTCTGGGGGTATGCGACACAACTCCGAGAGTTTTCAAGTCATTACCCAACAGAACGCGTCCCGGTACCTCACTCTGTATGCTGACAGGTATCTTCACAGTCATGTCGTTACACTGGATGAGAACTGGTAATTGGGGAAGCATCTGCAAAGGCCCTCCAGCTAACTTGGTGAGGCGTTTGGGTGCCTTAGCAACATCCTCAGCCTGAAAAAACGATTTATCCACCACAGTTATGCTGGCCCCAGTGTCCCTAATGGCAGGAGTCTCCTGACCATTCACTTGGACACTGGGCCTCATTACGACCCAGGCGTTAAGGGTTAACGCCGTCGTTAACCCTTAACGCCTGATTCTGATTTTAACGGCTGCTTTTAGCAGCCGTTAAAATCCATGACGCTAACCCGCCATGATGCTAATTACGCCACTGTAATTTACGGTGGCGTAATTAGCGCCTTCCCCACTCCCATTATGCCCTATGGGGCAAAAATGGAAATGGGGAAGGGGAAATGGGGATTTACCGCCCCACTCACCTTGGAATGGGGCGGTAAATCCGCCATCCACCATGGTGTAAACATAGTTTACACCATGGTGGTAAAGTTGGCGTACTTAGCGCCTGGGTCGTAATGACCACCACTGTCCTTATAATACTCTTTAGTATTATCGGGGATAGAATTATAGACATCTAAATTCTGTTGTTCCCACAACCCCACAGACACTAAAGAAACACTGGCTGAGACTCCAATGGGTTCATCAGCCAGCAGTAGAAAGTTTCCACTTGTCATTTGGACTTCCTCCTCTGGAGCGAAGGCTAAGGAGACAAGCTTGGACCCCTGAAGGTTTACCCTTACAGCTGGGATCTCCTTTCACGTGGTCAGTCGAGCCACAAACAAAGCATTTACTGAATGCTTTCTGGAATGGTGGCTTGTTCTGGCCTCCTTCCAGTTTGGCACCAGAAGGCACACTATTCTGCTGCAGTTTTCCTTGTGGCTTACCCTTCTGGTTTTGTTTGGGGACTTCTTTGGAATTTGAGTTATTAGAATTCTCTTTTGCGTCTTTTTTAGGCTGTTTTCCCTCATCCTTTTTCTGAGTTGCCCCAGAATCCTTATGAGTAGCCCTGTTGGCAACCCACAAGTCAGCAGCCTTCGCTAGCTTCCTGGAATCCAATTCCTTCGAATCAGCCAAGTGCTGTCTGAGATCAGGAGAACAGGCATCATAAATGGACTCCAACATAAAAAGATTCTTCATACCCTCATAAGTGTTCACCTTGTAACCCTTAATCCATCCCTCTGTTTTTCAACCCTTCACTCACCCAGGTAGCCCAAGGGGTACCATCATGCTTTTTGAGGGTTCTAAACCTCTTAAGATACTGGGAAGGGGTCTTCCCAAATCTAGCTATCAAAGGTAGTTTCACACTTTCATACTCTTTCCTATCCTCCTCCCCCAACTCCATTACCACATCAGTTGCAACAGGGGGGAGCCTAGAGAACAACCAGGTAAGCAACTCATTACCTGTGATGTTCTGGAGCCCATGATTGTACTCAAACAAACTCAGCCAATCCAACACATCCAACTTTGGTTCATACATACCAATTAATTCCTTCGGCATCCGGGGTCTTTTGGGACTGTAACTTCTAGAGGAGCCAGAGACAGAAGCAGTTTCGACAGACAACTTTTTCATTTCTAACTCATGCTTGAGCTCCATTTCTCAGAGCCTAAGAATTTGTTGCATTTATTGGTGTTTCTGTTCAGTTTGAGCAGTAATCCTTCTGAATTCCAAGTCTATTTTCATTTTTTCGAGTTCAAGGGCTTGAGGACTTAGTGTGGGACCTGTTATAGGCCCTGTAGGAACAGCTGGTAAGGCAGACAGAGGAGCAGGGGAGACAATTTCGTTAGCCTCTCCTTCCTCTTCAGCCTCTTCATCGCTATCATCAGAACTTGGATTTAGATCAACACCATTACTGTTATCTACATTTGCTAGAGAAGTTGGCTCCTCTGAACTGGTACCCAGACTTTGTTTTTCCAGCAATCTTGCTATCAGTTCTACTTTCTTGCCTCTTACCGAAAGATTCTCTTGTCTACAGAGAGCTCTCAACCTCTCAGTATTTTCACCTGACAAGGACTCTTGACTGTAAACTTCCATAGTAGACATGTTTTTTGAAAGTTGCTTTTTAGTGCTAAGCTTTGTGGTTAGTTATCCTAAAGTGTTGAAAAGCACTCTAAACTGTATACTCGATACAAATCCCACCGCTGTACACCAATGTTAAGCGGAAAACCTGTGCAGTTCCCTCTGGGACCACTGCAAAAGATTTAGGCTTACAGGTGTTGGCAGTAAACCCGCTTGGTAGCTGTCTGTACCACTCAGATTCACCTGGTAGCTATGGCTGAGCAGTCAGACCTCTCTCAAGAAAAGTTAGGCAGTATGTGGAGTATACCAAATAGGGCAATTTACACAGTAGAACAAGCAAACACGGAACAGAGCTTGAGTGTAAAGATATATAGGTATTTATTTATAACAACACATCTATGGAAAACACTCTGGCACTAATACGGCAAACAACTTCAATTACAATTACTATAAGTAAATCAATCCCCCTAGCAATAGTTCGACAAGTCTAGGTTCAACGGCACCACTTATTTGCAGACAGAGGTAAATGCTTTAACCTAGATGGCACTCTAATATTCGTTAGGATGGGAGAGAAAAGGCAGGGTATGAAATCAACTCGGTACCAACACTTTTACGAACAAATACAAGGCAAGTAAGGCAGGGTCTACTGTAGATCACAAAGTTCAGAGGCCAGGCCCACTTGGAGAGAGGCAATGCGATATGTCCCAAAAAAAGTATCACAGTGGAAATGCACTTCGAGTCTTTGTCGCAAATTGTTATAGAAAGACTGGACCAGTTCAGAACAGAAAGTTAAGAAAGCTTGGAGGCGACCCAATGGAGAGTACGAGGATTAAGACACCTCACGCTACCCATCACGAGGGAAGCCAGGCGGACACGGTACCTTGTATGTGGAGAGACAGCTCCGGCGGGGGCAGTTGTTCCTGGTGGTGGATGCAAGTCGGGGCTTTGCCAAGAGAAGAAATGATCTCGTCGTCGAAGGAAAGTTGAAGATCGTTGCACCACCAGGGAAGAGACCAGCCGCGGAGTGCTCCTTCACAAGGCACCACCTTTTGGTCATGGTATGGGCTAGTGGCTATCCGGTTGCCGGGGTGCTCAGCACGGGCAATTCGACCACTACGCCCTGGAAGCGAAGAAAAAGCAAAGGGGAATGGTTGTGCCCACCAGTCAGGGGAAGAAGACTCTCCAGCTGGGAGATCTCCTCTGTCGTCGGGAAGTGGTGATTCGGTTCAGCAGGGCTCCACCGGAGGTGTCGTCATTGCAGGTCTGCTCAGCTTTACCCTCGTCGAATTCTTAGGTCCTGTGGCGACTTCTGAAGATCCAGTCCCAAAATCCCTGCTTTTATGCAGAAAACCCCCCATTCATTCAACCTAGCTGTCAATCAAAACACGCTAAGTGGTGAGCGGGGTGGCTCACCACTTGGGCCAATCACACCAGAGTGCGACTTGCGTTGGCAAGGCAACTCAGTCCAGGGTGCCTAAACCCCCTCCCACACCCCCTGTGGTACCCAGACAGAATGGCACCACTTTGTAGAGCTTCTGTGCAGAAGCCCGCCAAAAGTGGAACAAAGGGCTCAACCTTTGGTTTAGGAGTCACAGAGACGAACACAGACTCCATTTTAAAAACCGAGTTCTGGCAGAAAATACCAACCGATAGATTTGTTTAAGACAAATAAACCGGTGGTATGTTAGAGACTAACGAGAAAAAGTATTAACCTCCAACAATGGGAAGAATCCCATAGAGTTATATTCGGGGTCGAATATAACAAGTAGTTTCCACTGCCACCAGCCAAAACTCGACGAGGGGGGACGGGACAGTGCCCCCTCGAATAACAGACCCAGGGGTGATCGAATTACCCCTACCAGTATGTCCACAATAGGATGGTTTGTACTAGTTCTGTTAGTAAATTTAGGTCTAGTAAAGCCAATGGTGACTTTACATGCCCTGGGAGACAGTAGTCAGTCCCAGGGTATGGAGTCTATGGTGGGGGTCCTCTAGGATGACCCAGTGTTACGGCACGGAGGGTGCGGTGTAACACACATAGCAAAACATATGAGACCATATGGAGTAAAAGACCCCACAGCCCATAGAATACATGGACATTCAAAGGAATTAACCACATTCATGTCCAAGAGTCGGAGAAAAGAGTCTCACTCTTGGCAGGATGGAAAAAAACAAACTCCAGAAATCCAGCAAAGCTGCTGGGGGACTCACTAGGTTAGGAAATTCAGCCTAGAGAATTCTCCCTAACACCCATGACCATCACCTTAAGAAATTCCAGACTGGGGACCCGCTCTACGCCAACATATCAAACCAACACACGCAAAAACACTGCCTCGACTTCATCACCATTTAAACCTGCCGCAGCACTACCACACACCAAACCCCACAATACAGCATACCACAACAAACACACAACATCGCTCCCTAATACAAACATACTTATAGGTACACAATACCCACCTCTCAAATGTGCACTACTAAACGTACGCTCGCTACCTGCACATGCCCTAGAGATAAATTACCTACTATCTACCCACGATCTTGACCTACTAAGCATCACAGAAACATGGCTAAATGATGCATCTTGCCCAGCTATTGCACTAGCCTTTCCCCCAGGCTATGCCATCATAAGACAAGACAGACCGGACAGGATTGGAGGGTGAGTCGCCCTTATCCACAAAGACTCATTATCCATCAGGCTATCAGACCCTAGTACATGGGATGGAAACGCGGATATCCTCTAAGTTAAGCTTACGCTCTCTCCAAACAATGTAATTCATATCCACATCTTGTATAGACCTCCTGGACTCCCAGCGTATTCCAAGAGCACCTCTCTCACGGTCTCAGTAACAACATCAAAAAAAATTCTAAGATCCTCCTACTAGGAGACCTAAACTTAGGATATAATGACCCTAAAGTTAAAGCTGCCGCAACCCTAGCAAAAGAACTAATAGACTTAGGATTCTCACAAGGAGTACTCACCCCAACCCACTCTAAGGGCTGCACCCTCGACTGGGTCATGGATCACAACTGTGCTTCCAACATTATCTCAAACACTGCCTATCTTTGGACAGACCACACTTGCATTGAATTCCTCATATCCACTACCCCTAGCCCCAAATCTCTCACTCACGTGCCACCTGCAACAACAAGAAGCTCAAAAAAACTTCATGCAGACAACCTCCGACCCCACCTCAATGCACCTTGCTTAGCACCCCCTTTCTCTCAGGATCCCAATGTGCTATCAGACTTCTTCAACAACACTCTCACCAATGCCATAAACTCAATAGCACCACTTGAAAGCAAGAAAGAAAAAAAATAATTTCACTGCAACTCTTGGTTCTCAGACGAACTCCAAACGCTACACGCACAAAAGCGTCAATCACAAAAAAACTGGCAAACTGAGGCTAGTGACCTCAATAAGAGTCTCTTCAAACAGATAGCACTACTTTATAAAAAAGCTATCATCACAGCTAAATCAAACTATTTTAACGAGAGGATTGCAAACTCGCAAGCCAAAGAAATATTCACAATCTTTAACGAATTAGTCACACCCCCGGCAACCACAGACGAGATAATTAAAGACAAGGCCTGGTGCGACAGCGTCCAGTCTGCTATGCTAAATATAATAAAGTTCCTCCAAAATAAAATTCACAACCACTGCAAAGCCCTCCCTAAACAAAAGGCCAACCACCTAACTCAAGCAAAGAGTAGTAACCAAAAACACACCCAATTCGCCTTCAGAGATACTACCGAATCCGAGGTCCTTGAACTTATCAAAAACCTCAAACCATCTCTTTGCAAAGGAGACATATGCCCCCCTAAAATTATCAAGGTATGTGCCAACGAACTAGCCCCCTTGATTACTGCCTTCATTAACGCATCATTCAAAACAGGATCTGTACCAAATAGTCTCAAAGAAGCGTGGGTGCGTCCCCTCCTCAAAAAAACAACACTTGACCTAGTGCAGCCCAACAACTACAGGCCTATAACAACATTTCCGTTCCTTCTGAAAATCTTGGATAAGGCAGCCCATAACCAGATACAATCATACATTGAAGCCCATTCCATACTGGGTAAAAGGTAATCTGGCTTCCGAGCGGGGCATGGAACAGAATCTGCCCTGCTTGACTTAAAAAATCAAATCTCATATATAATGGACAAAGGAAAACCTGCACTACTCCTCCTTCTCGATCTATCAGCAGCTTTTGACCTGGTAGACCACAAAACACTAACTACCCATCTCACTCAGGCAGCAAACTTCTCTAAACAAGCAGCATCATGGATCATATCCTTCCTCGAAGGTAGAGCCATGAAGGTTTTCCCCAACACAGCTAACGCCGACCCTACCACCATCAGTTGCGGTGTCAACCAAGGATCAAGCACAGCTCCCGCCATCTATAACCTCTTCACAAAACCCCTTTTCGACCTACTTGACGCACTGGGTGTTGCATATACCAATTATGCAGACGACACACAAGTACTCATACCACTATCGGGTCTCTATCACCAAGACGCCACTGCCCTTCACGACATCTATGCAACCATCCAAGCATGGATGGCAGTCAATGGCCTCTGTCTTAACAGGGAAAGAACTGAAATCCTTATCCTAGGCCAGAAGAACACAATAACAAAGCTAAACCACCAATACGCCAACTTTAACATAGATAACTCCACCATCACTGTATCGTCCTCCGTTAAGACTTTAGGTGTCTACATTGACGCAAACTCATCGATGAACAAACATGTCAGCGCCATAGCCTCGGCATCAGCCTACAGTACCAAACTTATCAATGCCATTAAACCCTACCTGTCTGCTCCCAACTGTTTGGCAATACCCAGAGCTATCACCTCCACTAAAAACATCCACAGACTACAAACCACACAAAGCAATGCCCTAAGAGCCGCTATGAGCATCCCCATAAGAGACCATATATCCCAAGCCAGACAAACAGCACAATGGTTACAGGTCAAAGACTGCATCAATCGCAAAATCCTTACTATCGCGCACAGATGCATCAACAACACTGCTCCCACATACCTATCTGAAGCCATATCAAGAACCACATCCACGTGCCCTACCAGAACTCAGTACTCCAGCCAGCTACACATACCACACATTAAGAGAGCCACAGCAGGAGGGCTAGGCTTTTCTTACATTGCGCCCAAACTATGGAACTCACTCCCAGCCACCCTCAGAGCTGAAAATTCCATCTTTGTCTTCCACAATAAACTTAAGACCACTCTCCTTAACTAACACTTCTACCATTGCCTGTGCCCCTAACATGTCATTTGTAATATAAACTCACATGTAATATATTAGAATGTAATCCTTGTATATATATTGCACCTCTGCACTCAATTGCCGAATATGTAACAAATGTCTATTTTAAATTGTATGTAACTAAGCTTTGTTCCTGTAACAAGTGCCACGATGCTCACGGGCTGTTGTATGCTATATAAATACGAATAAAACAAACAAACAAACAAACACCCACTACAGCCTTAATCCCATGCCCGCATTCTCCAACCCAGCAATAACGTGTCTATCTAAATAAAAGAACATCAGGTTAATCAATCACCCCCTATTGTTGGCATTTGAGTCTGGGGGTCTACGGGTGCGGTGGTTTATAGACCCTTGGGTGTAAAGTGTATCATACTCATTGTTTGTTTATTTGGTATAGCGCAGAACCAAACCCGAAGGGGTAGCTGGGCGCAAACAGTGCAAGATTACTTAAGAACTTAGTTACAGGAAAAATACAATTTATGCAGATCGCAATTGAATCAAGAAAAGTGCAGTTTATACAGTTCACGTTAGATCAAAGGTAAGTATAGAAAGAAAGCAGAGGAAAAGAAAAATATGCAGAGCTAGGGTACAGTCTAGTTGATCGGATGTCATTCAGCTGGTAGCAGACGTCTAGTGTCTGTGTGGGAGGGGGAGGTCAAGTTAAGTGTCATTGGCACGGATCCAAGTGAGGACTTTTCGCCTGAAACTAGAGTAAGGTTGGTCCATTCTGAGATCCAAAGGGAGTTTGTTCCAAGTTTGCGCAGCTATGATTGGGAAACTAGAGCCGCCGGCTGTACTCTTTTTGTATCTAGGCATCACTAAGGTGAAGGCATTGGTCAGTCTCGTGGGACGGTTTGAGGTTCTCTTGTGGATTCTGTTGGCCAGATAAGGGGGGGCAATGTTGTTAAGACATTTGGATGTAAGGGAAAGTATTTTGAGGGTGATCCTGTCTTTGATTTTTAGCCAATGGATATTTTTCCTAAAGGTGGAGATGTGGGCTCTGTTAGGAATATTTAAAGCTACTCTGATAGCGTTTGTAGTTTGTCAAGGATATACTTGTTAGAACCAGCATAGAGGGCATTACAGTAATCCAGCTTGGATATGATGAGAGCATTGGCTAATGTGATGCAGCTAGTCTCAGTTAGAAAAGGTCTGCATGCTCGGATCAATTTGCAAGTATATGCCATGGAGGATGCTAGAGAGTTTGTTTGTTTTTTGAAGGTGAGCGCTGAGTCAAGATAAACCCCGAGGGTTTTGACTGCAGTCATCACTTTGATGACGTTATTGTCGATGTTAAATGAGGCATAGTTGGGGCCGAGTTTTTTGATGGCCAGCGCTGAGCCAAGGATCAGTAGCTCAGTCTTGTTGTCGTTCAGGCAGAGGCCATGGGATGCCATCCAAGCCTGAATGAGGAGATATATCTTATTTACTAAGTCCGTGTCTTCCAAGAAGTTACCCGAAAGGGGGATTAGAATCTGAGTGTCATCTGCGTAATTAGTGTAGACAACACCCAGTCTGTCCAACTTATCAAACAGGGGCTTAGTAAAGATGTTATACATCGTCGGAGAAACACATGATCCTTGGGGAACACCGCATGAAACTTGTATGGGATCAGCGGCAGCTGAGGGGGAGAAGACTCTCATTGTCCGGTTTGCAAGGAAGGATTGTACCCAGGTTATGGCATCACTTGAGAAATGAGCGGCCGAGCTTAGGTGATTGCATAAGACAGCATGATCTACCAAGTCGAAGGCCGCAGATAGGTCAAGGAGGAGTAGCATAGCTGTTTTACCATTGTCCTTCAACTCATCAATTTGGGTCTTGAGGTCAATCAAGGCTGTTTCAGTGCCATGAAGGGGACGGAAGCCAGATTGCCGTGATCCTAGTAAATTGTTAGTTTCTAAGTAGTCCTGGATTTGCAGGTATGCTACTCTGTCTAGGATTTTAAGTAAGAAAGGGACGGTAGTGATGGGTCTGTAGTTGGTTGGTATGGCAGGGTCAAGTGTTTGTTTTTTTAGCAAGGGAAGCACCCAGGATTGTTTGAGGTTGTTAGGTACTAGATTAGACTTAAAGGATGCATTAATGAGTTTCGAAATGAAGGGTGCTAAGTCTCGAGCTGCATCTTTTATAATTTGGGCCGGACAGTTGTCACCTTTACAGTTGGAGGGTTTTAGAGATAGTATGATTTTTTCTGTCTCCAATATGGATATTTTTCTGAAGCTAAATGGGTGAGGGGTGTTAGATTGGTTTGGGAGGAGCTGATGTTGCAATATGGGTTGTGTTGGCAGGAGCAAGGAAGCTTTTTTGATAGCAATTTTAGATTGGAGCAAGCTAATTTTACCCGCCAGGGCATTTTGTATATTAGTGCACCAGGGCTTGTTTTTAGGAATGTTGTCAGGTGGTGTTATGGGTGTTTCCATTTCACGGAGGATGGAAAATAGCTCCTTAGTGTCTGATTTGGCTTTAGAGATTCTGTCATTGAAGGTATTTTTTTTAGTACTTATGATTTCCTTTTTATACTGTTTGGCGAGGGTGGCTAATTTAGTTTTGTTCTCCTCGGTGGGTGAGTGTTGCCAGATTGACTGCAACTTTCTTTTTTGGATTCTAAGGTCTTTCAGGTGTGGCGTGAACCAGTTGTTAAGGTGACAGAGTTGTTTGCTTTTGCGCAGCTTGGTAGGGGCAATCGAGTCGAGTGCCTTGATCATTGAGCTGCTGTACGCTTCTACAAGCGACGTGGGGTCTGTGATGTTGTCTAAGTTATTAAGGGTAGGGAGAAGGTGGGGTAGGAGTTGTTCAGATGTGATGTCTTTTTTATTTCTGGTGGGGAGTGGCGGGGCCATGAGTATAGGTTTGGGTCGGATAAGGTCTAGTGAGGCATTGAATACAATTAAGTGGTGGTCGGTCCAGGATTGTGGTATTATGTTGGTAATGCTGATGTTACAGTTCCGATCAGCAATCCAGTCTAGGGTTCTACCTTTGGCATGAGTAGGAGAGGAGACTGTCAGTGAACTCTAAAGTACCTCTCATTCCAGTCTATTGTTTATTGGTGTGGGTTTCTTACGTTCTCATCACCTGTGATTAGAATTAGTCAGTTAGATTAACTGTGTAGTCATCTGCAAGCCTGACCTTCAACCCTCGGAGTTAAGCCCAGTTTACCATGTGCATCCCAAATGAAGGAGACAAGGCTAACCAATGGAATGCAGACATCCCTTATGGAACTAGGTTCAATATATGTGTCCAGCCAATCCATTCTTCTGAAACGTTACTTGTAATGTCACACATGACGCTTGGTGCTGTCAGTGTATCATTGGCCAGAGCGCTCTCAGGCAGCAGAGTACTCTGCGTGCATTATTTACATGATATAAACTTTGTTCAACTTACAATCTATCTACTGGGGTGTGTACATCATTCAGAGTTTTGGATGCTGTGTTTGGGGATGGGTCCTTTCATTTGGTGACCTGTCCAACGTGATTGTTTCAAGACGTCCCCCGTACTGCAGTGAGAGCCAGGGCTTCCCCAGAAGGGCCGCCGCCACCTACGGCTGACCAGTGTTTTAAACACGTACACTTCTGAACAGGTTCTGCGGGTCCAGGCTTTGCGAAAACCCAACTGCTCGCCGGAGCCGGGTACGGCCCGGAACGGGAAGGCCCCTACTTGTGGATAGACCACAAACAGAGGCTCTCGGAACACCACGGGCATGTAAGTATTGATTGCAAGAAGAATTAAAGTGGGGAAGATCTGGAGCAGATTGAATAGAGAGGTAATGGAAGGGATGGATTGGATATGAATGAATGGAGTGATTGGTTGAAACAAAGAGCTTCTTTTTCCATGGTCATTAGGTTTTTATATTGATGAAAAAAGGTGATGAAAGAAGAGGGGATACAGGAACCTAGCTCTGAAAGGGGGTGGAAGGTGACGCCGCGTTGCACTGTCACGACTAGTGCAGGAAATAAGAAGAAAGGAAAAAGTAGGAGCCTCATATATTTAGTAGGCTCTGGAAAATAGTAGTGTTCATTCTTCTTTAGTATTCTTTAACTTTTTGGAGGAAGGCTCAGGAGGGGCAGGAGTGATGTGAGTGTAGAATTTTTAAATCGGGATAGTAAAAAGGGCTAAACGGGAAAATAGGCTCCAGGGAATAAGGAATGGTTATGAGTTTTGTGTTATTTGTTTGATGTTGTCTGTTTAACCGTTGGTATCTCATGTTAAAATGTTCTTGTGGTCAATGTTTTTGTAATGACAAATGCATAAGTAATATTGTGACATCCAGGTAGAATTATAAATGTTAGCATGTGCCACACTTAGATGGAATTCTTAAATTTAGTCTGTGTGGCGTCCGGATAGAATTGTGGATGTTGGCATGTGCATGTTGTGGATGTTGGCATGTGCCAAACTTAGATGGAATTCCTAAATTTAGTCTGCACCACTTCTAGATAGAAATGTGATTCAATGATTGACATACGATTCACCTGCCGAGCCTGGACCAAGAGTACAACCGTGAATCAATAACCAACTCACTAACAATTTTTTCCTCTGCATACACCTCTCAAACTCTAAACAAACACAACCACAACTCTGTAGCACAACAAACCTCATGCCTGGGGACAAGTACCCATCCAGATTAGGACAGCCCACGGGGAGCTCTTGCGTGTCCAGTCCTATCAACTACCTTGCGCCCAGATGAGGAACCGCTGGTAGGGCAGAGATAGGAAACCAACAGTTCATCTTTATGGTGGATTTAGGGGTGGCGGAGAAATCATGACTATGTGAAGGCAATTTTCTGCTCTCTGGCGAAAATCTTGAGATGCAGGGATTCTCTGGGGCTGTGGTCACGGTTCCTTATACTAAAGATTTGGATGTAAAGATAGGGGGAAAGACAGTGCAGGCACCCCTGTTGTACTACAAAGAGTCGCCCATAAACTTGCTGGGCCGAGATTTGATGAGTAAGCTTTACATGACCATAGCATTCACAGACAGAGGCATTGTATGTTCTACCCCAGGGATGTGCACACTTCGAGCAATGTTGTTGATACATACCGTGGTGAATGAAGTAATGGTGCGAGGTATCCCCACCAACGCTGATATGCTTGTCCGTGGTATACAAGTTCTGGCAAGGGTGGTGCCAGAGATAACACGAAAAGATTGGAGAGTTCCATCTGACTTTGTTTTCCGTCCAATAGCCACCCCTGAAATACTATCTAGGACTGTCCTCTCATTAGACTTGTAAGGTGTACAGGTGTCAGCAAAGCACATTGTGGAAATTGGGCTGGACACGCATGGGTGCGAGTGGAGGACTGTATTGTGCATAGACACAAACATCGCTTTGCACAATCTAACAGATGAGCAACTGTTCACTGACGATGACAGTATGGGGAAATTATAATGGAAATATGCATACCATGTGACATAATGATAAAAAACAGAGTAGGGGCAAACCCCCTCATGGCCATTGTTGGCGCACAACCCTCATTCTGTTATGATGATTTACAATAGGTACCGCCAAATCTATGGACCACAAACCCTCACGATGTTGGGTTATTAAGAGAAGTGACCCCTGTAAAAATTAAACTCAAGCCTGGAACGGCTTGACCCCGAGTAAGGCAGTACCCCTTGTCAAGGGAGGCAGAAGAAGGAATAAAAGACACTATGCATGCATTACTACAGCAGGGCATTATAATACCTTCCAATTCTCCATGCAATACTGCAATTTACCGCATTAGAAAGGGGGATTTTGGAGTATGGTGCAGGACCTTCGACCTCTTAACGATATTGTCCAAAAGGAGATCCCTCTTGTCCCAAACCTGGCATCCATCTTGTGTAGCATTCCAGAAAAGGCCACCGATTTCACTGTGGTGGATTTGAAAAATGCCTTTTTCTCAGTACCCTTTAATCCAGACTCCCAATACCTGACTGCATTCACCCTGGGGGGGAGGGGGGGATATGAGCATTCTCAGTTGCCCCAAGGTTACTGTGAAAGCCCAAGCATATTTAAAAGGGTATTGCATGATGATCTTGGTAACATTGATGTCGAAAGTACCATAATACAGTACGTTGATGACCTTTTGGTATGCAGTGAGGGAGAAGAGGTATGCAGGTGATACTCTGTAACATTGCTCAAATTGCTGGCCCGCAAGGGGTACAAGGTCGACAAGAACAAACTTTAATTTTGCCTAGCAGAGGTATTGTACTTAGGGCAATTAATCTCCAAAGATGGGAAGAGAATCATACCAGACAGAGCAGCCATGGTGCGGGCGGCAGTAAGGCCTCACACAGTGAAGGACATGCAAAAGTTCCTTGGTATATGTAATTACTGCAGTGCCCCTGCTGTTCTACAGAGCTACATGTTTTGCTGAGGAATCCTATCCTCTTTTGCTGTTTGCTGCCAATACGGACACAAGGCCCATTCCATCAAAAACTTTACAGCACTTAACTGTCAGCATTGGAGATTAATAACATTAGAAACAAAGACCGATGCCGGGACAACAATTTTTGACACGTGATCCACGTCCTTGCTCCTCGGAAGGCAGAGAGCTGAGGCATATGAGATCACAGAGAACACACTGAACCAGCTGAATTACGCTGCTACAGCCGAGCGGAAACAGTAGGATCACGAAACGGAGGAGTGGTCCTTTTTAACATTGCTTGCATACTCCACGCAGATACCTATTCTGGTGAGATAATCTTCTGTGGCCCTGACCATGGTCGCTGTACTTGGTCCTCAAACACGTCAATGGACCAAGACATCCTCAACCCTGGATCCATTCTCGGGATGAGGCAGTAAAGAAGAGAGCAATTCGATCAACATCAAAGGTGAGTGCCCTTATCACTCCCACCGGAGATACACCCTCTGTTACACCCCATGACGTACTGTGTAAGCAGGGGCTTGATGGGGAGGAGGGGAGGGAAATGTTGCCGCCAGTCACAGATGCGGCGAATGAGACTGCTTTTAAACCGCCGTATGTGGGAGTGGAAATACAGGCTGCAGGTCGCCCGGAGGTCAAACCGAAAAGCCTGATGAACAAAAACATGCTGGTTCAGCCCGCTACCCACACTCAGTCGGTTATGAATACTGAATCTATCCAGCAACATAACAAACCACAGACACACAACCCAAGTTGTCTGGGTGATCAAGACTATGAGCACAAGGCCCTGCCAGTTCTCACTAAAGGCGATGTGTCTCTCAAACTCAAAGCGACTATTGCGAAAAAACTGTGGCAACAAAAAGATAGTCAACAATTACGTCAGAACCACAAACCCCATTGGACAATCAGTTAACTAATCTACGGCCAGAGCGATTATCCTTAGACATCACAGAAATCGAAACACTCATGAGCAATCATGAGAAGAGGAGAGAAGTATTTGGCAACATATGCGATGTAAGGAGCATCGTCAAACCTATTACCTCTACACCAATAGTAACAAGAGCTACGGTTGAATCACAGATTATTTCCCATCACATACTGAAACATCTTGAGGCCAGGACCCAACTACCGGAGGGAAAGAATTTTGAGAGATGTGACTCGCAATCAGAAACATCCTCGATACTGAATAAGAGTTTCTTATCACCCTCTCTGGGTTCTTTCCTGTATAAATCTATCAGTATTTTATCTGGACCTGCCGCTTTCCCAGCCTTCTGTGACTTGATGGCTACCGCTACATCCTCGATACTGAATAGGAGTTCCTTATCACCCTCTCTGGGTTCTTCCCTGTATAAATCTATCAGTATTTTATCTGGACCTGCCGCTTTCACAGCCTGCTGTGACTTGATGGCTACCGCTACATCCTCGATACTGAATAAGAGTTTCTTATCACCCTCTCTGGGTTCTTCCCTGTATAAATCTATCAGTATTTTATCTGGGCCTGATGCTTTCCCAGCCTTCTGTGGCTTGATGCCTACCGCTACTTCCTCGATACTGAATAAGAGTTTCTTATCACCCTCTCTGGTTTCTTCCCTGTATAAATCAGTATTTTATCTGGACCTGGCTCTTTCCCAGCCTTCTGTGACTTGATGGCTACCGCTACTTCCTCGATACTGAATAAGAGTTTCTTATCACCCTCTCTGGGTTCTTCCCTGTATAAATCTATCAGTATTTTATCTGGACCTGCCGCTTTCCCAGCTTTCTGTGACTTGATGGCTATCACGACATCCTCGATACTGAATAAGAGTTTCTTATCACCCTCTCTGGGTTCTTCCCTGTATAAATATGTCAGTATTTTATCTGGGCCTGTCGCTTTCCCAGCCTTCTGTGGCTTGATGGCTATCGCGACATCCTCGATACTGAATAAGAGTTTCTTATCACCCTCTCTGTTCACTATGGTATCCCCTGCTGGTTCGTCCTCCCTCTCTCTTCTCTAGAGGTTGGAGAAATGGTCCATAACTTCCCTTTAACAAAGTTTTTTCTGTCAATTTAATAGATTTGTATAAGTGAAAATGTTTCATGGTGTTATATCACTGTATATAAATTAATAATAATTCTGCTTTTCACATATATGAAAGAACTACAAAGCTCCATTAAGAAACCTATTTTGTTGCAACACATACTTATATCTGTTGTTATCAGCAGGGCATGCTGGGGGTGAATATCACTGTTCAATTGCCCACGGCATAAGGCTCCACCTTGACCGCAGCTGAACCAAACCACCCCTATTATTCACTGCACCTGCCCTGCATCCTAGTTCAGTGTCCACTACACCATAATATTGTAACCAATGACCGGTGCTCATGGCTTGCAGAGATGGCCAGTCTCCAAATCCATAGGGCATAGGCTTCGGCCATGATGCATTCCACAATAAGCAAATCAGAGTACACATTTGTGTTTGCCGAGATCCAGGCCCTCTACCCAACTACCAAATGTATATCACTAGTTTTCCTACTTACATTATTACACTTCGGAAAAATAAAACACAAGACATATTTCCAAAAACATGCCCGCAGGTCCTTGCTAATGATCGTCGGGCAGGTTTGTTGTAATCTAGTCCACCACTTGAGGCTGTAACTGCAAGCAGATTATTTTTTCCTATTCAAACCTACCGCTTCGGTCATGCCACATGCCCCAATAAGAAAATGACAGTACACATTTCCCCTTACTGACAGCCAGACCCATTGCCCCGACACCAAGGTTTTATCACTGTATTTTGTACTTACTATTTACACATTAAAAAAAAACAGCACAGGACATATTTGCAAAACCATGCTTTCCAGTTCTTGCTGACCCTCCCCGTGCATATATACTGCAATCCCATAGAACACTTCAACCTGTACCTACAAGCACATTTATTTCCCTTTCAAACCTTTCCCAATTTCGAAAAACTTTACCACATAGCCGGCCCCTGGTGGACATGGCCACTTTAACCCCATTGGTCGTCCCTTGTGATCATGGCCAGTAGCCAGATTGTCCGGGTCATGACCTTATGGCATTACCCGGACAATCTGGCCACTGCCCGTGGCCAAAAGCTACAACTCAGTCACCATAGGTATAGGACTATTTTTGTACCTACATTAGGAAACTTGTCAAAAAGTAAAGCACGGACACATTTGCAATAGCATGCTTTCAGGTCCTTGCCAATGCTCCTTACGTGGGTTTGCTGGAAATCTGTCCATGTTTTATTTTTTCAAAAGTGTCAAAATGTACGTACATACAATAGGCATATAACTTAGCCCCCACTTGATAAAATCCATTCAGACTTTGCACAAACATTTAAGGTTGGCTTATAATCTTTCTGAAAACTTGTGGCAACATTCGTTAATCGGCACAAAGTTATAAGCCATCTAACTATGTTGAGACCCTCCCTCTAATTTAGCCCCCTCTTGACAAAATCCCACCAAACTTTGCAAAAACATTTATATCTAGATCTAAAACCTTTTTGCAAACATTTGTACAGATTTGTCAAATGGCACCAGATTATAAGCCTTTACAATATTTGGAACACCCCCTCTAATTTTTGTACACTCTTCACAAAGCAGCACCACACTTTCCAATACCATTCAGAATCAGGGCTAGAATGAAATTCCAAAATGTCATGCAGTTTCATTGAGTGGCGCCAAAGTTATAAGCCATCCAAAATCTGCTTTTCACCAACCATGTAATTCACAAATAAGCATAGAAGCCCCGGAACATCCAAGATGTTCACGGACATCACAGGAATGTCCTGGATCGTTAGCAGACATCGGGGAAGAAAAACACCAGTTGTTTGTTTTTTTAAGACCATATCCCATCCCATCCTCATCACCCCAGAGATTGTTTGATAAGTTTGACAAGTGCAATGTTGTATTTTTTAATATGTTTTTACTGTGATGTTCGCAGACAAGGGTGGGTGTGTCCAAAATTCTGACGCACCTCATGCTTTTCACCATCCAATCAGTGGGAGCGTCCGATGTCCGCAGACCTCACGCTGGCCCCTGTATCAATCGGAGGCCCGTTTGTGGACCGAAAAGGGAAGTGAGTATGCGGACCGAACCCAGATATCCCCAAAAAAGTTACCTACTTTTTGGTCATTTTGAAAAAAACTACTGGACGACAAATTTACAAAAGCACGATTTCGGGACCAAGCCGCTGCTCCTGCCACCAATTTGGTGAAAATCCATTCAGCGGTTTCAGCTGTAGGTGTGACCAAATATTTTTCCATTGCGTCTATGGGTAAAAACTCACATTTTGGGACCCCCCTATATAGAGTGTGACTTTACTCAAATAGTATATATATATTAGTGACCATTTATAAATTGCACACACAAAGTCTTGACTGTAAGATGACAGATTTTTAGATCTCTACATTTCGTTTGATTGAGTGGAAAGAGAAATGGGTCTCTAAGGGGCACCTAGTATAAGTTAAACATATTTGAAATCCATACTATTGCTCTCATCCAAACTTTCTCTTGAGGGTTGGGATTGTTTGTTATGCTTCTATGAAAAGAATTTCCAGGGTGTGTTTTGGTTACTAGTCCACGGATAGGGTAAGATAGGCGGGGCGGGGGGTTACTGTACAGAAAGGGAAGAGGAGACAAGGAGGGCACGAGTACGTAGGCCAGGAAACAAGCCACTTCAGACACAAAGATCAGAGAGCAAAACATATATCACAGAAGTTGTTTACCTTTTGCAGCCTGTGATCCTGACGTTTTGCTCCCAGGCAGCCACAAAGCACTGCATTACAGCAATCTGCGTATGAATGGCTGCAGGCCCCGCCTTGTTTGCAGGCAATGAGAGGGGTGTGTGTAGCTGGGCACGTTCTTTAAGAAGTGTGAATGGTGGGTGGTGAAAGGGAGACTGCATCCTGAAAAGACGATTCACATCCACAAGCACAGCATTTCAGCCTGGTCCTCCAGGTGAGTGCTGCACTTTTTCCGACCCTCCAGGGTCTTGATTGCCCATATTTGTAAAAGTGTTAGAGGCTCCCCGGCCCCGGAAGCCACCCTCTCTTTCCCCAACCCTCTTCCACCTTGGCTCCCTTCCCCTCCCTCCTCCTGCCTCCCAGCCCTCCCTCCTCCCCCTACTGGCCTGGTTGCTTCACTTAACGGACCCCCCAGGGCAGCTCCCTGCCTGTGCAGCCCCTACGGCAAAGGGCCCCAAGGCACAGAGTGGATCCTGCAGAGGCAGCTCCTTATCGTGTCTGCAGGTATCCGCATGGGAAGCCAGTGACCAGCCGTCAACCAGCAGCGACTAAGCAAGGTAGCAGTTGCCGGGTTAGGAATAGAGCCTGCTCTCTACCCGGACAAACCTGCCACATAGCGACTCTCAGACTTAAGTGTGTTTCTCCAGTAGTTAAAACAAAATTGTATTCTGAAAGTATTTGAAATTGCATTGTGAAACGTAGGCCTTTTCCTCCTATACGGATTCTCAGACTTAGGTGTGTTTTATCTCCAGTATCTAAACTAAATTGTGAAAGTGGTGCCACTCTGGGGTTCTGATTTCTTAGCAAGGCATTCAACTAGCAAACTTTCTACCATTGTCGGAGCGCATGTCATCTTGTCCAACTTTCTTGTCTCTCTCTGTCTAGCCTGCCTGCACCACTCCCTGTGTCCTTCTGTAGTGTTCTCCCCCATTCCTCTTCCCTTCTCTCCCCACCTACTCTATGGTGTTCTCTGTCTCTCCTATCTTTTCCAACTGCTTCTCTATCGACTACCCTGCTCTCCACTCTAAATCTGGTAGGAAGAAGTTTAAAAGGGATATCCTGGTCTTCAAACCAGGCCTCCCTTTCGCTGACACCTATACCAGTGCCTCCTCTAGGCAAACCCTCACCGACATCCTCTTTGTCGTTCCCTCGACAGAATTATTAACTCTACAAATGGTATCTGTGCTTCTCCTCTCTCTTCTTCCAGTAATGGTGGCTACCGGTGTGAGGCGCTCCTGACCTCCTTCGACTCCTCTAAGGTCATCATAAATGTTTACCTGAATGGTACTGTCTTGGTCCAAGGCCCTCAGGCAAGTCGTCTCCTCTTTGATAGATGCTTAACACACCTCAACAACTTCCTTCTTGCTCCTGCTGTCCCCTCTTCTCCTCCCCCTGGCTTCCTTGCCTCCCTCTGCTTGGCTACCTTGCTCTCTCCTCCTTCCTCTTTTGCCCCCCCAGGCTTCTTCTACACCTCCGCAGAGCGTACCTCTGATCTGTATCCCTCCCCGGAAGTCTTTCAAGGACCGCAACCTTCTCTATATTGCCACTCTTAACTCTCGCTCAGCTGTCAAACACTCCTCTGACATCTGCCGCCTCCTGGAAGAACTTGACCTCGATATCCTCGGTCTCACCGAGACATGGTTCACGGCCAGCTCTGTCACAAGCTATGACACTCTACTCCCTGACGGCCACAAGATCCTCTCTGCACCCAGGTCCAACTGTTCCCGAGGGGCTGTAGCCCTGATCTTCCCCGAGTGGATTCCTGCCTCTGTCATTCTTACGTAGGCCTACTCTTCTTTCGAATGCCTCCTCTGCAGGCTCTCTCTCTCTCCTGGCCATTCCCTTCCTGTGGTTAGCATCTATCGGCCAACTGGTCAGATCTCCTCTTTCCTCTCTGGGTGGGTGGACCTCTTCCCTCCTGTCTCAACCGCTCACCTCCTCCTTCTTGGAGACTTTAACATCCACCTGGATGCTTTCTGTCCTTCCTCTGGACTCTTTTGTGACATCTATGACTCTCTCTCACTCTCTATTCTCCCCTCTGGCCCGACTCACTCTGCAGTGCACACTCTGGATGTTCTGATCTCTTCAGACCTTCCCCTTTCTGTCCCTCTCACCACTCCTCTCTCCAGGAGTGATCACTTTAACATTTCCTCCCAGCTCACCCTCTCTACCCCTCAGGCCAAGCCACCTCCAGCACTGCCACCCACCTTCTCGGTTATCCAAACCATGAAGCGTGTGTCAGTTGAGGCTTTTGCCGCCACTTTCTCACTCCCCTCCCACTTCGGCTGACTCACACCCTGACACAGCCCTTTCCATGCTCCACTCTGCTATATCTGATACTCTTGATGTTCTTGCCCGTGTCACGAGGATCCGCTTGAAGCCCAAAGCCAAGTGCAACTCTTGGTACGACTCAAACCTCGTCACCCTCAAATGCAAGTGCAGGGTGGCTAAGAGGAAATGGCGTGCTTCCTGTACATCCTCTGGCAAACTGGCCTGCCGCCTGCTCCAAAGGCAATACCGGCTCTCTGTCCGCACCAAGAAGAGAGCTCACATCCAAGCCAGCGTCTCTGCAGTTTCTAACAACTTGGCCGAACTCTTTAAAATCTGCAAGGTGCTGGCAAATCACGCTGCAGTCTCTACCTCTGCTGTCCCCTGCCAAGCCCTCTGCACGGTTCTGACTTCCCATTTCATCTCTAAAACTCAGGACATCTTGGCTCTCTCTCTTCCTCTCCCCCTCCTACCTCTACTCCCTGCTCTTCCTCTGGCCTTTCTTTGGCCATCTCTCCTCCCTCCTTCTCTGCCTTTCCCCTGTTGTCCCCAGACGAGGTTTCTAGACAAGTCTGGTCTATGAATTTTTCATCAAAACAGGTTCACCACTCTTCTTCCAAAATCATGAAGGCCCACATAGATCCCCTAACTCCTGCTCTGGCTGACTTCTGCAACCACTCCTTCGCCACTGGAGTCTTCCCTTCCCCCTGAAGCACTCCCTGTGCACCCTCTGCCGACTATCGCCCAATCTCCATCACTCCTTTCCTGGGCAAACACCTGGAAAAGCTGGCCATCTCCCAGCTTAATCTTCACACCGAATCAGTTGGTTGCCTCCATGACCATCAGTCTGACTTCAGAGCTGCCAGAAGCACATAAACTGCTCTCACGAAAATCTGTGTAGACCTGCTCTCCAACCTTGATTCCAACACCCCCTGCGTCCTCGTCTCTCTTCTGCCTTTGACACGGTCAACCATGCCATCCAGCTCAACTGTCTCCGTGATAACCTGGGTATCACTGATCAGGCCCTGGCTTGGCTGACTTCTTTTCTCTCTGATCAACCCTCCCAGGTCCAACTTGGGTCCTTCCTCTCCTCTATCTTTATCTCTACCTGTGGTGTTCCCGAGGGGTCTAACCACTCTCCCTGGCTGTTCAACCAATACCTGCCACTTCTTGCCCACTGCATTGCCTCGTTGCGCCTCGAAACACTTGTATAGGCGCGTTATTAATGCCATCATATCATGTTCTCACTGCAAACGTGCGCAATGCGCAGAAAGTGGGTTCTGAGAGTAGCATGCCCATTGACACACTACTACTAAATTAGACTCCGAAATCATCCGTACGGGAAAGGCAGGCATCAGAGGAGACACTAATATGATCCAAAATGCATTATTTCTATAAACCATGATGCGCAGTGCTGAGAAACCCTGATCGGAGCACGCGCATATAGGGGTTAGTGAAAGCGCATGCGCGGTGATGAAACAGGATCTTCACTCAGACCCTCACGGAGATCACTGAGCTCTCCATCATGATCTATGGAGATAGCCACAGACATGCGCACTGCTTGACTATGAGATCTGCGCATGCGCAGTAAGGAGAGGCGGGGTAGAGCATGCGCAGTGATGCCCCAGGGCAGACTCATAAGTCACCCCAGCACAATACAATATCAACACAATTATCTGAAAGAGCATGTCAACATTCTGGGCATGTGGGAGGAAGATTTCACCATAGAAAGTGCGAGAAATTTATCTTCCCATAGGTTGCAATAGAGTCTGCTGAGTCTAGCAGTTAGTGGAGTCGGAACGTGGCATACCTGCCAACATTTTATGACCAAAAATATGTAGGATTTTTTAAGTTTCAAAAATAATACTCAGCATAACAATGACATCCCAGGAAATTACAAAACATACATTGTTGGCACCATTGGAGCATTCTAAAATGTACAACCCATAAACAGCACAACATGGAAAGATGCTCAAATGTTTAACATGTATATTTGTGATTGGCAAGTTAACACCGCATTCAATTAACCAACTTTACAGAAGGTAATCACACTTAACTGGTAAGGCAACGCTTGCCACTGCTCTGTAGCAGCAGCCCGGGCAGTACATATGTATTCCTGCAGTGCAAGTTGAAGACTGAACGACATTGGAGATTGATACCCTCCTCAGTCTGATAGGCAGATGCTGTGTGTTGGTGGTACACTCTGCTAGTTGCCTTCACTGGTGGTGCACCCTAGGGTCTGTCCTGTCAAGAGTGCAGGGCAGAGTCATGTATCTGTCAGGTCAGTGGATTGATATGAGCCCATCACTCAAATGTATCACTTACCCGCCCGCGGCACAGTCAAATGAATTGCCTTAGAATCACATACTTTACCTGCCACTGTAAAAAGCAGTAGGATCTGTTGCCCAAAATGTAGGTGGTAGGACAGCTTAAAAAGCGGTAGTCTACTGCCTAAATCAGTAGGATTGGCAAGAATGTGCTGGTGCTGCAGTCTGTTTTCTCTGGCTGTTTGTTGGTACTGCAAGGAGGCAGTGCAAAACCTGCCTTCAGACACGGAGTGCCGCAGAGTCTGCTGAGCCTAGCAGTTAGTGGCAGTTGGTGGCGGGAGGTGATCCCGGCTGCTCCGCTATGGGCGTTGGCATTAGTGATCTCCGCACAAAGGAAATGTCAACCCGGATTTGACACGAGACCAAACAAGACGACAGACCCGAATCCAAAGGGAAGTGTCTATCTACCCCCGCTTCTACACTGTCAAGACTTGATGGTCGTGTAGGCGATGATACCTCTGTCCCCAAGTTCCACTCGAGCAAACAGTCAATATACTGCCCGAGCAGCCCTTGAGGCCACAGGTGGTGAATGTCGTCATCCGGAACCAGGAATGCCGGAAGATGTTTTCCCCTGACCACTGTAAGGTAAACACGCGGGTTAGATAACAATTACACCCTGTGCACAATCCTAAATGTTTATCTACAAGGAGCTTACCCTGAATGGTTGTCTGGAATGTGATGTCGGGTGTCTGTCTGAGGAGCCGGCAGGGTTGACGACAAGGTAGCAGCCTGGCAAAGCACTTGAAGGATGGAATCACCACCTGATACGGAACCTGGTACTGTGAGCCAAACTAGATGGCACGTGATGCAGAGAGCAGAGTTCAAACCAAAGGATAATCCAATTGCAGTCCAGGAGAAAAGCCAAGGTCGTGTCCAGGGGGAGCGGTTCAAGACAAGGTACCAAACAAGGGAAATCCAAGAAGCAGTCCGTGGGAGTAGCCGAGGTCAAAACCAGAAAGAAGCAGGTCCAGGCGAGGTACAAAAGGGGAAGCGGGTCGGAATCCAAAGGCAAAATCCAAGATCAAGGATAGCAGCGTCCGTAGTCCAACCAAGATCAGCTGTGAAGCGTGGATGGGAGTTCGCGCATCGCTTTTGAACGCTCACTCCAGTGATCACGTGACTCACACACGTGATTGGCGCACACGCGATTGGACGCGTGGAGGAAGAACGTCCAAGCGTCGGCAGCGGAGACGCGGAATGCCCATGGCGCGTCTCCACGGCAACCACCAATGCAGGAATGGAGAGCGAGGCATAAACCAGCGCCGCTGAGTTCGGCCAGCCCCTTGTCGGAAAACCTGAAGGCGAGGATGTGCAATGGTGCGTGTGGGGACTTGTTGTGTACTATGATTCTGCCGTATATTGATGGAATTACGGGATGCAATAGGAGGGCTTGTGGATGTGGATGGAGGCGTGACAGAGCCCCCCCCTCAAAGGCCCACGACCCCGTGGGCTTGAAGGGTACTCCTTGTGGAACCGAGCCACCAATAACGGAGCATGGACGTCAGGAGACGGAACCCAGGACCGTTCCTCAGGACCATAGCCCAACCAGTCAACCAGGTACTGCAACTGCCCTCTAACAATCCGGGACCCCAAAATAGCGCTAACCTCATAATCCTCCTGGGAGGCCAGTGGAACAGGACCGGGAGTGGGCGTCATGCGAGTGGTATCAGGGCAGGGTTTGAGAAGGGACGTGTGAAAAACAGGGTGCAGCCTCCACGAAGTGGGGACAGCAAGATGGTAAGCTACCGGATTCAGGACCTTGGAGACCCTATATGGGCCGACGAAACGGGGTAGTAGTTTACGTGAACCTGGTATGCGTAGGTGACGTGTAGACAACCACACCCGATCGCCCGGTGAGTATGAAGGGGCCTCCTTTCTCCTTTTGTTAGCGGCTGTCCGCATCGACTCCTGTGCTTCCCGGAGATGGACAAGGGTTTGAGCATGTATGGAAGCGAGATCCCGGGCACAGTCATTTGCCGCCGGAGTCCTGGTCCGTAGTGCGGGGGTATTGGAAAAGTCAGAATCAGAAAAAGGGAGAGTACGTGGATGCTGGCCATAGAGTGAGTAAAAAGGGGAGAACCCAGTGGATGAATGCATGGTGTTGTTGTAGGCAAATTCTGCGTAATGTAGTGAATCAAGCCAGGTGTATTGAAATTGCAAGGCTAAACAACGTAGGTACTGTTCCAGGGCCTGATTTACTCTTTCAGTCTGGCCATCGCTTTCGGGATGGTAGGCCGACGAGAAGCGTGCGTCAATACCCAGTAGTTTGGTAAGGGCCACCCATAAACGTGACATGAACTGTGTTCCACGATCTGACACAATGACACATGGCAGACCGAACAGACAGAAAACAGACCTGAAGAACATTCGAGCCAAGGAAGGAGTGGTGGGGATGCCTTTACATGGTATAAAGCGGGCCATTTTGGTGTATGAGCCCACTACTACCCAAACTGTGTCATAACCCCGAATACGTGGTAATTCTGTTATCAAATCCATGGACACCGTATGCCAAGGTTTTGGGGGTATGGGCAGGGGCTGTAGTAATCCCAATGGACGGCCTCTCTGTGTTTTGCACTGTGCGCATATAGAGCAGGTGTTGACATAAGTCTCCACATCTCGTCGCATCGATGGCCACCAGCACCAGCGTTTCAATAATTCCAGGGTTCGTCGTTGACCTGGGTGACCATTGATGAGAGCATTATGGGACCACTCCAAAGCCTGGTTACGTGCATCATTGGTGGGTAGGAATAGTTTCCCTTGAACAAAAGGCAAGCCGTCTTGTATGTCAGGATCCCAGTCAGCTAGTATCTGGGGATGTTGTGCAACCCATTGTCGAATAGCAGTCAACATAGGTGGGGGTGGTGTGCAAGCACAAACTACATGGCCTTCGCCTAGAAGCATTTCGGGATACGAAGGAAGGGGCACCCCCCCCTGGTGAACGAGACAGGGCGTCAGCTTTTCCATGGATCGCCCCAGGTCTATGCTTGACAATGAAATCATAGGCAGAAAAGAAAAGATGCCAACGAACTTGTCTACTGTTAACACATTTCAATGACGCTAGGTCCTGTAGGTTTTTGTGGTCAGTGTAGACTGTGGTCTGGTGCTTTTCTCCCAGGAGATGATGTCTCCAGACCAGCAAAGCATCCCTGATTGCTAGGAGCTCTTTTTCGGTGACCGTATAGTGTGTCTTGGTCGGTGTGAATTTCCTGGAATGGTAGGCCACCGGGTGTAGTGCTCCGGTGGAGGGACATGGTTGGGACAGGATGGCCCCCAAACGAATGAAGAGGCATCTGCTTCCACAACATACGGGAGTTCTGGGTCCGGGTGTTACAAGACAGGAGCCATGGTGAACGAGGTTTTGAGGGTATCAAAGGCTACCTGATGTGTAGCGGTCCAGTCAAACAACACCGCGGGACTGGTCAATGCGGTTAGGGGTGCCACAATGGAAGAGAAATTCGCGATGAATCTCTGATAAAAGTTAGCGAACCCCAAGAAAGATTGCAGTTGTTTCACAGTGACAGGGATCGGCCAGTCTATGATAGCTTGGACCTTGGACTGGTTCATAGTCAGCCCCCCAGGGGATATATGAAACCCCAGGAATTCGACTTCGGCTGTGTGAAATAGGCATTTCTCGGGTTTGGCATATAAGGAATGTTTTCTGAGTCGTGTGAGTACTTCCCTAACATGAAGGACATGCTCGGCCATAGTTTGGGAAAAGACTAGTATGTCATCTAGATATACTACGACATATATGTCCAGAATATCATTGAATATGTCGTTTACGAACCGTTGGAAAGTGGCGAGGGCATTGCAAAGGCCAAAAGGCATCACCATATTCTCATACAACCCCTGACGGGAGCAGAAAGCCGTTTTCCACTCATCACCAGAGCGCATACGGACCAGATTGTATGCTCCCCGTAGATCCAACTTGGTATATACAGAAGCATTGGTCAGCTTGTCTAGCAAGGTCGATATGAGTGGGAGAGGGTAGCGGTTTTTTATGGTGACCGCATTCAGGCGTCTGTAATCTACACATGGACGGAGGTCTCCCTCCTTCTTCGGAACAAAGAATATGGGACTAGCCACAGGGGAAGAAGAAGGCCTGATGTGACCTAATTGAAGGGCATGACATATGTATTCCTTCAGGGCCATTTCTTCTGATGGTGATAGCGAATATATGGGCCCCGTGGGAAGCGTTGCCCCATCGATCAGATCAATGGGACAATCATACGGTCTGTGGGGTGGTAATACTTCGGCAGAGGCTTTGTCAAAAACCGAATGGAAATCGTGGTATTCCGGGGGTACCCCTGACACAGTGGCTCCCACTGTGTGTGCCCCTTCAGGAGGACTCTCAACCACTATGCGTAGCCCCCCGAGTGCCCTTGCGGGACTGATGAGAACATCGTCGTCCAGTAGGCAAAAATGCTGGCATACCTCAGATTCAAATGAAACCTGACCAGTACCCCAATCGATGAGAGGGTTATGTTTTTTCAACCAGGGAAGACCCAAGATTATCCCGAACTGGGGTGTTGATATCAGATCAAAGGACAGTTGTTCCTTATGGTTGCCCTGGATGGTCACGTCCATTTGGGCGGTTTGTTGCTTGATCGGACCGGATACGAGGGAGGACCCGTCCACTGTCTGGACTGGTTCGGGATGTATCTTGGTCACCAGAGGAAGGTTCAGTGACTTGGCCAATGATATGTCGATGAAGCAACCAGTAGCTCCTGAATCAATGACGATGTGGACTTCATGTGAACACTCTCTGGCCGGTTGAAGAACCGCTTGAACAACTACTGGCCTTATTGGACCGAATGAAGGAACCCTGGGGTTATAAACCGAGCTCGCCTTGTCCCCTGTACTCAAAGGCGAGCTTTCTGAAAACCCGAAGCCTTGTTCTTTGGACGTCGAGGGCACTCCTTGACAAAATGTCCACTGAGGCCACAATAGAAGCATGCATTGTCGGTTCTTCGACGCTCTCTTTCGGTTTGGGTAATAGGGCTTCGTAGACCTCCTATTTGCATGGGTTCACCAGCACCATCTGGGGTAGAGGGCAAGGTTTTTACAGAAAGGCCTGACTCCATCCGGCGTTCAGACTTCCGAGCGTCTACCTGTAGGGCTAGGTCTACCAGATCAGAATAGGTGTCAGGAAGGGAAGGTACAACAGAAAGGGCGTCCTTCATAGCATTACATAAACCTTTGTAGAACACCACGGCTTTCTTGTTTTCTGGCCATGAGGTTTCAGCTGACAACTGGTTGAAATGTGTGATGTATTCTATCAAAGATTGTCTGCCTTGGGATAGCTCTAGCAGCTCCAGGTCCCGGGACTGGGCTTTATACCTGGTGTCAAATATTTTTGCCAACTCACTCACCAGGAGGTCGAAATCATAAAGGGCCGGGTGATCGTTTTCAAGGAAAGGATTAGCCCAAGTAGCGGCAACCCCGGACAGATGGGAATGCAGAAAAGCGGCTTTTGTGGTGGAATCATGAAAGACTAAGGGCCGACAAAGGAAATGAAGCTTACATTGATTGATAAAGGTACGGTATTTTCTGGGGTCCCCCTGGAACTTCTCAGGGGATGCCAAAGGAAACTGAGAGGGCAATACCACAGGAGTAGGTGGCGTGAGTAGTGCAGAGGTGCCCGGGGTAGGCGGTGCCGGATCCCCAAATTCGGCATCTGGCGGTAAAGGGTTGCGGTTGCTCTGGATGGTGTCTAAGCGATGATGAATCGCGGTTGTGGCAGCCGCCACTTACATTCTAAGGGATGCAACCACTTGCATTAGAGCGGCCACAGGATCCCCGGCAGCAGATTCCATCGCCTGAACGACCAGAAGGGCTTCACAGTCTGTCAAGACTTGATGGTCGTGTAGGCGATGATACCTCTGTCCCCAAGTTCCACTCAAGCAAACAGTCAATATACTGCCCGAGCAGCCCTTGAGGCCACAGGTGGTGAATGTCGTCAGCCGGTACCAGGAATGCCGGAAGATGTTTTCCCCTGACCACTGTAAGGCAAACACGCGGGTTAGATAACAATTACACCCTGTGCACAATCCTAAATGTTTATCTACAAGGAGATTACCCTGAGTGGTTGTCTGGAATGTGATGTAGGGTGTCTGTCTGAGGGGCCGGCAGGGTTGACAACAAGGTAGCAGCCTGGCAAAGCACTTGAAGGATGGAATGACCACCTGATACGGAACCTGGTACTGTGAGCCAAACTAGATGGCACGTGATGCAGAGAGCAAAGTTCAAACCAAAGGATAATCCAATTGCAGTCCAGGAGAAAAGCCATGGTCGTGTCCAGGGGGAGCGGTCCAAGAAGCAGTCCGTGGGAGTAGCCGAGGTCAAAACCAGAAAGAAGCAGGTCCAGGCGAGGTAAAAAAGGGGAAGCGGGTTGGAATCCAAAGGCAAAATCCAAGATCAAGGATAACAGCGTCCGTAGTCCAACCAAGATCAGCTGTGAAGCGTGGATGGGAGTTCGCGCGTCGCTTTTGAACGCTTGCTCCAGTGATCACGTGACTCACACACGTGATTGGCGCACACGCGATTGGCCGCGTGGAGGAAGAACATCCAAGCGTCGGCAGCGGAGACGCGGAATGCCCATGGCGCGTCTCCACGGCAACCGCCAATGCAGGAATGGAGAGTGAGGCATAAACCAGCGCTGCGGAGTTCGGCCAGCCCCTTGTTGGCAAACCTGAAGGTGAGGATGTGCAATGGTGCGTGTGGAGACTTGTTGTGTACTATGATTCTGCCGTATATTGATGGAATTACGGGATGCAATAGGAGGGCTTGTGCATGTGGATGGGGGCGTGACATACACCCCGAATAGATGATCAAGCCATCACCTCCATCGCACACCCGGACAGAGAGGTGAGTCCCCCCAACTGGCCCCCCAAAACCCTATCGTCCCATACAGATTTTAACAAGGCAACACTCTTTGAACTACTTAAAACATCAATGACTTCCCACCTAGATATTACCGATGAGGAGATGCTAGGTGTGGAGGGGTGGGGGGGGCTGCCTTTCCACAATTACCTCAGAACCCTGAAGGAGGGGACATTTTGGGAAGCCCAGTGGCAAAAGAGTCTGTTCCAGTCCCCCCAATGGAAGGAAAGGGACTGGGCTTTCAATCCCCAAATGCATCACATCTATTGAAATGAGTACCCCCGCCCTCCAATACATCATCGAGGGCCGATACTAATTCGATAGTTCCATTGGAGAATGAGAGGCTCGAGGCGATCTTCCTCATTCAGGAAGAATTCCCAAGTGCCTATGAGTCATTTGCTGCACAACCCTAAGGGAAATGAAGGGGTTGAAACTCCCAAGACAATGTCAAGCTCCATGTGGGCCCTAAGGTTATCGCAGGCCATTGCGCTCATTCAAGCCTCTCTAAACAATAAAGCTAATTGGAAACTGAACAACCATTCTTCTCAAGTGGCGGAATTGTTAGCAGAGCTCGCCTCTCCAATCCCCCTGGGGAAACATTAACTTCTCCATTCCCTGCTTCACAAGGGGGTGACAATGGGGATGGGGTGCCAAATCTGTCAGTGATTGCGGATGGGGCAAAAGAGGTGGAGCCACGTATTGTCAACTCCTCGCCAATGGAGTCCACTGCTATCATCACAGTTGACTTGCGCAGATCTCCCTTGCCATCTGCAATCCATCGAACTCCACGCTGCATTGTCTGTGCCTAGCCTCAATGATTCGTTTTTTTCTCCAGACATTCCAGTGCGAGAGAAGCAGGATTTGAGGATCAAACGCAGATTCAGTGGGCCTCATTACGAGTCAGGCGTTAAGGGGTTAACAGCGCGGTAAACGGCGCCGATCCTTAACGCCTGATTCCGAGGTCCCTTTGCGCCATGGTGAGTTTAATGCCTGCTTTTTGCAGGCGTTAAAATCCATAGCGCTAAGGGACCATGGTGCTAATTACGCCACCGTAATTTACGGTGGCGTAATTAGCGCCTTCCCCACTCCCATTATGCCCTATGGGGCAAAAATGGGAATGGGGAAGGGTAAATGGGAAATGGGGATTTACCGCCCCACTCACCTTGGAATGGGGCGGTAAATCCGCCATCCACCATGGTGTAAACAGAGTTTACACCATGGTGGTAAAGTAGGGAACTTACCGCCTGGGTTGTAATGAGGCCCTTTGTATGTTATTGAGGCGCTGATGAATGGCTGTGGTAGCAGCAGCCATATCCGCTCGTAACACTGTGATGGCCTGGACCATGGCGGACATGGGGTCGTCCGTGTTTCCCTCCATTGACTACACGACAAGGCGACTTCACAGTCTGTTGTGACTTGAGTGTCGTGTAGGCAGAAGAAACCTCCGTCCCCAAGTGTCACACAGAGAGAACCCAAGTTCACTCCCTGTGCAACCCTTGAGGCCACAGGTGGGAAATGTTATACTCCGGAACCACAAACCTCTGGAGACCCCAATCCGCTGTAAAGAAATTATTGATTAAGTACCAAGCCAAAACAGTTAACAACAGTATGAAACAAAGTGGAAGGGGCTTACCAGAAAAGGGTAGGGATGATACTGCTAACCCTTTGTTGTTGGGGGTCCAGGACTCATGTGGGCAGCGCCCCTCAATGTGGAGCAACCAGCGGCAGAGCCCACAGAGCTGTGCAGTATTAGGTCCACCTGATTGCAAAACCTAGATCCAGGTAATCGTGAAGGACTAAATCCGGAAGCCAGAAGAACAAGGTGCAAAGGGGAAATCCAAAAGCAATCAAAAGAACAGTCCGTGGTCAATCAGCAAAGTACATCCAAATCACCAGTAGCAAATAGGGTATTCCAAGAGAAGTCCGTAATTCCAAAAACCAAGGTCGAGTCCAATGAATCCAAATGAACGCGAGACGCCAAACAGAGTTACAGCGAACAACTGTGAAGCAGCGAGTATACGGATAGCTCTGTTTCAATACTGTTTAAACACCATGGTGGTAAGGGTACGACCCAGGCGGTAAGTTACCGCCTGGGTCGTAATGAGGCCCAGTGTATTCTTACTCTGTGCAATCTTATTCATACTCTGTGCAATCTTATTCATACTCTGTGCAATCTTATTCATCCTCTGTGCAATATTATTCATCCTCTGCGCAATCTTATTCATCCTCTGTGCAATCTTATTCATCCTCCGTGCAATCTTATTCCTCCTCCGTGCAATCTTATTCATCCTCTGTGCAATATTATTCATCCTCCGTGCAATCGTATTCATACTCTGTGCAATATTATTCATCCTCCGTGCAATCTTATTCATCCTCCGTGCAATCTTATTCATACTCTGTGCAATCTTATTCATACTCTGTGCAATCTTATTCATCCTCTGTGCAATATTATTCATCCTCTGTGCAATCTTATTCATACTCCGTGCAATCTTATTCATCCTCTGTGCAATCTTATTCATCCTCTGTGCAATATTATTCATCCTCCGTGCAATCTTATTCATCCTCTGTGCAATCTTATTCATACTCTGTGCAATCTTATTCATCCCTTGTGCAATCTTATTCATCCTCTGTGCAATCTTATTCATCCTCTGTGCAATCTTATTCATCCTCTGTGCAATATTATTCATACTCTGTGCAATCTTATTCATCCTCTGCAATCTTATTCTTATTCATCCTCCGTGCAATCGTATTCATCCTCCGTGCAATCTTATTCATCCTCTGTGCAATCTTATTCATCCTCTGTGCAATCTTATTCATCCTCCGTGCAATCTTATTCATCCTCTGTGCAATCTTATTTATACTCTGTGCAATCTTATTCATTCTCTGTGCAATCTTATTCATCCTCTGTGCAATCTTATTCATACTCTGTGCAATCTTATTCATCCTCCGTGCAATCTTATTCATCCTCTGTGCAATATTATTCATACTCTGTGCAATCTTATTCATCCTCTGTGCAATATTATTCATCCTCCGTGCAATCTTATTCATCCTCTGTGCAATCTTATTCATACTCTGTGCAATCTTATTCATCCCTTGTGCAATCTTATTCATCCTCTGTGCAATCTTATTCATCCTCTGTGCAATCTTATTCATCCTCTGTGCAATATTATTCATACTCTGTGCAATCTTATTCATCCTCCGTGCAATCTTATTCATCCTCTGCAATCTTATTCTTATTCATCCTCCGTGCAATCGTATTCATCCTCCGTGCAATCTTATTCATCCTCTGTGCAATCTTATTCATCCTCCGTGCAATCTTATTCATCCTCTGTGCAATCTTATTTATACTCTGTGCAATCTTATTCATTCTCTGTGCAATCTTATTCATCCTCTGTGCAATCTTATTCATCCTCCGTGCAATCTTATTCATCCTCTGTGCAATATTATTCATACTCTGTGCAATCTTATTCATCCTCTGTGCAATCTTATTCATCCTCCGTGCAATCTTATTCATCCTCCGTGCAATCTTATTCTTATTCATCCTCCGTGCAATCTTATTCATCCTCCGTGCAATCTTATTCATCCTCCGTGCAATCTTATTCATCCTCCGTGCAATCTTATTCATCCTCTGTGCAATCTTATTCATCCTCCGTGCAATCTTATTCATCCCCCGTGCAATCTTATTCTTATTCATCCTCCGTGCAATCTTATTCATCCTCCGTGCAATCTTATTCATCCTCCGTACAATCTTATTCTTATTCATCCTCCGTGCAATCTTATTCATCCTCCGTGCAATCTTATTCTTATTCATCCTCCGTGCAATCTTATTCATCCTCCGTGCAATCTTATTCATCCTCCATGCAATCTTATTCTTATTCATCCTCCGTGCAATCTTATTCATCCTCCGTGCAATCTTATTCATCCTCTGTGCAATCTTATTCATCCTCCGTGCAATCTTATTCATCCCCCGTGCAATCTTATTCTTATTCATCCTCCGTGCAATCTTATTCATCCTCTGTGCAATCTTATTCATCCTCTGTGCAATCTTATTCATACTCTGTGCAATCTTATTCATCCTCCGTGCAATATTATTCATACTCTGTGCAATCTTATTCATCCTCCGTGCAATCTTATTCATCCTCTGTGCAATCTTATTCATCCTCCGTGCAATCTTATTCTTATTCATCCTCCGTGCAATCTTATTCATCCTCTGTGCAATCTTATTCATCCTCTGTGCAATCTTATTCATCCTCTGTGCAATCTTATTCATCCTCTGTGCAATCTTATTCATCCCCCGTGCAATCATATTCTTATTCATCCTCCGTGCAATCTTATTCATCCTCCGTGCAATCTTATTCATACTCCGTGCAATCTTATTCATCCTCTGTGCAATCTTATTCATCCTCCGTGCAATCTTATTCATCCTCCGTGCAATCTTATTCATCCTCCGTGCAATCTTATTCATCCTCTGTGCAATCTTATTCATCCTCCGTGCAATCTAGCGACTCCTTTTCATCTTCGTGCTGTTTCTTTTCATCTATTTGTTGAGATCGCCTCCCTGATTAGTGTCTATTCGGGTACATGCTTTATTCTTTAACCATGCTACCAAAGGACCCTGCTGCCTACTCTTATTTTCCCTTTTATTTATTTATTAGTTTGAATTTTTGTTCAACCAATTGGATTTCTGTGTGTTTCTTTACATTGTACAGCCTTTGAGGATATTTCAGTTAAAGTCTGAGATATCTTTCAGCACTCATTCCTACATCTTATTTTTACATGATTTATTTTTACTCAAACATTTCTTTCCTTTCCCTGCCTGGGAATCTTTAGTAATTCTCTGACTCTCCTCCTCAGCAATAGCCACACGGGATATTGACATATCCTTGTGTAATTTTAAAATAGTCATTTTCCCTACATACTGCATAAGAGAAATCACTTTTGTTGCTATTCAGTTTCTTTCTTTCATCCCCTATTTGGTCAGCCTTCAATAGCTGTAAATAACTGTAGCCATTTTGTATTACACAAAATCACATCAACCAATTTAATGAGGCCCTCTTTGAGTGACTGCTGTTCTCTATACATTGATTAACACAACGTGAGCAATGCTTTTACAATTCTTAAATGTTCAGGTTCCTTGTCATCATCTTCACCCGATGAACCTGCAGTGGAGAATGGTGACCCCTCCATGCTGCCATTTTAACTAAATCCGGCGATCTGGCTGAGTCTGGATGTCCATAGTAGTAAGCTCAATAGGATTCACAGTCATTTCTAATGGGGCTATTGTATTTTTTATGATTGTATCGCGCCTCAGACTCAAATAAAAGTTTAAGAGCGAATTGTTATCTATCGGCTCCAATTCTGATGTTCTATTAATGTCAGAGCTTCCGATGGTGACATGCAATTAGGGGCGTATTCGTAAAGGTGAGAGGAGAAGATTTATGTATAGTCGGTTCTAAAAGGTCAGTGATTTCTCCTCGGCCTATGGTTTGCCTCTTTTTTTGCACACAGGTTGTATTAAGGCCACAGCTGCCCCCTTGGATTGCAATTTGCTTTTGATTTTATTACTGAGTGTCTTCCCTACACTGATAGTCAATGTCCGACTGCACAGTGCTCTGGCGGCACCGTGCTCTGGGTGCACAGTGCTCTGGCGGCACCGTGCTCTGGCGGCACCGTGCACTGGCGGCACCGTGCTCCGGCTGCACAGTGCTCCGGCGGTACCGTGCTCCGGCGGTACCGTGCTCCGGCGGCACCGTGCTCCGGCGGCACCGTGCTCTGGCTGCAAAGTACTCTGGCGGCACAGTGCTCTGGCGGCACAGTCCTCTGGCGGCACAGTGCACTGGCGGCACCGTACTCTGGCTGCACCGTGCTCCGGCGGCACCGTGCTCCGGCGGCACCGTGCTCTGGCGGCACCGTGCTCTGGCGGCACCGTGCTCTGGCTGCGCAGTCCTCTGGCTGCACAGTGCTCTGGCTGCACAGTGCTCTGGTGGCACTCTTTAATTGATATTTTCTTTTTGTAGCAAGCATTCTGCCTAAAAAGTACTATAAAAAGTTTGTCATCAACATTTGCAATTGTCTGATTACCAAAAAATGCCGACATCTGCAATAGTAGCAAATATAGTCCTCTCATATATACCCACGTTTACCCACACATCTCCCAAAATGTGCTTCAAACTCCCCTACTTAGTAGTTCACATCAATGTCCGCGTCCATCCAACGCATGGTCAATTTCTCATGAGTTTCTTTCACCAGAAACAACACATCCACACAATTCCTTTGCAGCCCGGTCAAGCTGATCTCAAAGTAACTTTACTGCTTCAACCGAGTTACTCTTCATTGAATTGCCAGAATCAGTCAGCTCTCAAGCATATATTCAGGAGTTTCAATGTTAATAAAACTTTGATGATTAAAAAGATTGGCCTGCACCGTGTTGGTAAAACCAGCAGGTAGCCTCCCAACCGTAATGATTTACTGGCGCCTGACTTGCTGGAAACACCAGGGCATTACAACCTTGGCGGTCCAGTAAATTAGGCGCCAGTAAAAAGTTGATCCCCAGTCCCATAGAGTGCCATAGGACTCTATGGGAGTGGAGACCTTGGAAGCACCGGCACCATTAATAATGGTGCCGGTGCTTCTGTGAAAGTCTGCAGGCGGGTGCCGTTCCACCCGGCAAGTCAGACCTGCCGGGCAGACTTGTGCTTTGCCGGTCCAGAAACAACAGTGCCGAATGTTGTAATGATCCCCACTGTGTTCCTAGACTGCTCACCGTTATCGCTCCAGTGTTGAAACAGCACCAGTCCCCAAACTCCCAAAACACGGAAACACTTTCCGCTCTCACTTTGCACCCGCACTTCACGCAGGCGTGAGTTTATGTAGCTGGTAGTTGGAATTAAAGGCACAGTGCTGCAATCTTCCTGGAACCAACTTGGAGCAGCAAAACCAAACATCTGGTGCACAGGTAACACAGAAAATATTTCCGCCCTAAATTATTCCTATTTTTAAAAAAGGGGATCCAACCATTCCATCCAAGTACAGGCCATTACGATCCTGGACGCTTCCAGCAAACATTTTGCGTCTCTCATCTTGGTGGACTTGAATAACTGGATTTTCACGTCTCGGAATATTATGCTTTCAAGTTAGGTTTAGGCAGCCCATGGGTATTTCATTAAAGTGTAGAGGAGGAGTCAAATACCCCTGCTAAAAGCTATGCCCCCAAGTTGCCTATATGCTGGGAACCGGAAATTGCAACATGCGCATTACCAGTGAGGGTGCCTATACCGCAAAGAATCCTTGAGACAAGGTATCCATTAAGAAAACCCTATATACATTCACGAAGAAATAACGGTCCTCTGGAAAGAGTCCCGAAAGAAGCATGAAAATGAATGAGAAAAAAGACAGGTGACATCACACAAAACAGAGCTGATGCACCCAGAAAAGACACAAATGAAGAAAGAATATAGACATTCTATAAGATCTGAGAATGAGGAGTCAAAGTAAAGCAACATTTTACGATCAAAATGAAGATGCTCATGTGAAGAAACACTGAAGAAAATGTACAGAAGCTGTAACGCAAGTAGACTAAGTCACCCTGAGGCTGGCTAACTAGTGAATAGATTGTGTGATGTGCCATTGTATACTCATAGGAATGTATAGAATCTGGATGTTTCACAATGCATGGAAAAGGCTTGAAGTGTGGCACAGTTGAATATAGCTGATGGTGAAAGAGAATCCAAAAAGGCTGGCTGTCCCAGCACCAAGAGTCGAGGCCACCGATAGCCTAGTTGTCTGTCAAGAAGCTACATGAACGTGAGAAAGAAACAAACTTCTGTTTGAGGTGAAATGGAAAAACACTGGAGGTGCTGAGAGTTCATCATTTAATAGTATTTTATGCAACGAAAAGCTCGAAAACATGCTCTCCGGTCACATGGTCATATGGAAATAGACTGTGGTTCGAGCTACACCGAAACCAAAACATAAGACCATGCCACACTCCCTTTTATTCTCAGGCACAGTAATGGGTTGTGTTAAGAGGTTGAGAGTAAATTATTTATTTATTTAGTCGTTGATGGTATCGACTGAATAGGTATACTGAAGTAAAGTTGGACATAGAGGTTTGGAGCAGTGACGATTGGTGCACGCTCTTATTTTATTGTTCTTCTGAAAAGCGTTTTTGTGTAAAATAACGGTAAGTATCGACAGTCGAATGGTACTTGTCATGATGGGGGATGACACATCACTTATGCACCTATGTAAGCAACTGGCAAAACACGCACCCAAGCTTAAGCACTATAGTGCAGAATGGGTTAAGGGCACAGCAGATAAAATGTTCATGCCATGGCCACAAGTGGGATCACTGTCAAAAGTGGTTTTGCAGCACATGACCACATATTTGCACGCTGCATATAGGGGAAAGAAATTGCAGAAAAGGTTAGCCAGCTTAGAGCTTTGGAAGATGTACCTGGAGGAACGGGAAGACCCCCCGCCTGAAGACTGGATACTTAAGCAGTGTAAAGAGGGGGTTGTTGAGCAGTCTGCTCCCCCTACCGCGCCTGAAGTAAATGGCGATATTGCAAAAGATGGATTGTATCCATTAAGGGAATTAAAAGCAGCGACAGGATATAGTAATCTGATGCATGAACCGCCTGCTTATAGCAGCTTATAGCAGCACTCCAGAAAGGCAAGTGATCTCTAAATACTTCCAGGACAAAGCGAAAAGTGAACGGCCGAGTGTGACCCTAGACATAGAATGGGGAATTAAGAGATGGAAAGGACAAAAATCAAAGCTGATGACATAGCGCTTATACAAAGCGAATGGATGGGTGGTCAGATATTGCTCAAACTTAATGAGAATAGCATCGAGGAAGTCAGGCAAGAGGAAGATCAAGATGATCAGAATAAAAAAGACAGGAAATGAGAAAAACGAATGAAGGAAGACGAGTATAAAAGAAAGAGTAGACAAAGACGAGAACCAATGTATCAGGAAGAACAGTTAAGAAAGGAAGAAAGAGCAGAAGAGCAAAGAAAACATGACAGTAGACAAAGAGCAATCGAAGAATGGGATAGATTAGGGACAAAGAGGAAAAACAGAAATTAAGAGAAAATAAAAGAATGCAAAGACAAAGGGACGAAGAGGTGCTTAGGGCAAATGAAAGGAGAGAATCGAAAAAAAAGGAAGGGCAAAGGGTTAGAGGGGAAGCAAAGAAACAAACGGAATTTGATGAGGAAATGAAATGAAAGAGAAGGCAGAAGGCACGTGATATTGATCGCATCAAGAAAGAGCTAATGGAACCAAGTCCAGTAGTATTATGGGGAGACATAGAGGAGTTTCTCCCAAGAGAAGCAATATCAGGACCCTTCAGGGTAGACCTAGAGGAGAATTTTATGATAGGAAACATCAGAGACAGAATCGAAAAAGCTTATCAGGAGATAAGGACAAAAGGTGAATTAAGGAACAGAGGGAAAGAAGTTTGATCTGAAATTGCCCAGTCACGAGGCAAGAAAGGAAGCTTGTTTAGTCTCAAGCATCGAGCCTTATCTTTGGACAGGCTCACTCTAAACAGAGACGAGAAAGATGATAGCCATACTATTTGGGGACACGACATGTCAGACGAAGACAGGGAAATCTTCCGTGAGAAGGGTGTCAGTGCATGCGGTCCTGAGGGATGTTTCAAGACAGATAAGGAAGTAAGATGGTCAGATTTGTACCAACCTGAAGAAAGTATGGCAGAGCCTATGGCATTCCCAGAGAGACTGAAAAGGGGATCTCATAGTGAGAGGGGGGAATCACTTCCATATGTGAGCAGACTGAGGTCATTACCAGGAAGAAGGCAATCAGGAACCATTGTCCCTACTATAGATAGACAGACAATGGGAGCCGATTGCAATTTTAGGATTTTGCTATTCCATTTGTTAGAGAAAGGATGGGCCAGAAGCAGTATATCCAAATGGATAAAGATAATTTATTATGCAAATAGCCTAGCTTGACAGCAGGGGAAGGGAAATGAATTAATGAATTAGAAAGAATGAGACGAGGAAATACTTTAGCTATAGGGGATATTAAGGGTCTTCTAGCAACTATCCCTGAGGAAACGGCTGACGACATTTGGACGAGAGCAGGATACTCAAGCATCACAGCACAGAACACAACGCTTGATGGAGCACTGTTTAATGATTGCAGAGTGATAGTCTGGAAAGTGCTTAGAGTACAATATCCTGATGCATCGGATAGGGGTGCAATTATGGCATGTAAGATGCAGGAAGGCGAAAGACCTACTTGCTTATATTCAGAATTTTAAGGTACGGTGGTCTTTAGAAACTCAATAGCCTTGTGGGAAATCAATACCTGTAATCTATCATAGTCTGTGTCAGAGACTACCAGAGCAGGAAGCAAAACTGTGGGCAGAAATACAGCTGACCATTGCGCACTATTGCAGATTGTTGAATGAGAAAAATCGGAAGAGGGAAGATGCTAGAAAACTTGAGGAAGCCAAGTAAGTTCAGAAGAAATTGTCAAAAAATGCTATAGAAGGAGTGATGTTGACAAACAGAGAGGGGCTGGGGACACAGCAAGTAGCAGGTGGGCCACAGGCGAATAATCAAAGACAATTGGATCAAGCAGGGAATAGTTTCATGCTGAGAGGCAGGGGAACAGGTTTCCGAGGAAGAGGAGGCATTCAGAATAATCAAGGAGGCTTTCAGAATAACCATGCTGGTTTTCAGAATATGCAGAATGATACTCAAGGCATGCAGGGAGGGCAAATTAGAAGACTCCCTCCTGTGTGTTGGACATGTGGAATTACAGGGCACATTGTGCAAACATCTTGGAGCCAAGGTTATGTACACAATGGGCAATTCTCAAGAGGGAGGACAGCTTATCCTCCAGCATATAGCCCACGAAGTAGGGATGGGTTCGCCCAAGATCAGTGTATCAAGCAAAAGTACAGCAAATGCAACAGGCTGTACAACCACAGCACGCACCATTGAATCCACTGCAAGGGCAGTCGCAGCACACACCCATGCAGATACAGCAGAGTGCAAACACAGGACAGTTATTGACTCCTAGAGTAGGGGGTGTCACTGTAGTGGGAGGGAATCCTTTTACCAGTACGGGAATAAGCATCTACCCACATAGGACAGCTCACAGGTTGACTTGATGTGTTCAGTACTATCCGTGACACCAAATCCTCATGAGGAACCACGGGTTGGTGTTACCATAGGAGTCATATCATTTTCTTTTTTAGTAGACACTGGGGCAACTCGCTCATGTATACGAGAGTGAACATTTTCATTGTCAGGAAATGCCATGAATGCTCAAGGGTTCTCTGGAGCTACAAGTAGAGTTCCTTTCACTGAGAAATTGCCACTCTCTATAGGAGAGTATGATATCTCTGTCCCATTATTGTATTCAAGGCAGACACCAGTTAATATTTTGGGCCGAGATTTAATGTCGAAGCTAAATATGATGATTTCTTTCACTGACAAAGGCATAGTGTGTTCCACACCAGGAATACATTATTTAAATGTGGGCACATTTATCATGGCATTCACAGGACAAATAGCTCTGTGAGGAACACCGTTAGAGCCGGAAGTTTTTCACTATGGGATATGCATTTTGTAAACATAGCTACCCGGTTTAGTGGGCAAGATTATGAGAATGCATGACGAATTTCTGTTCAGGCCACAGGTACCTATGGACGAAGAGGGGGGACATATTATTTCCCCTAGAATTGCAGGCAGCCATAGTGTAAGGTGAATTGGCCATGCTCGAAGGATTTGATGATGTGGGCAGGCCCTGGAGAACAGTGATTGCCATTGGGGAAGGGTACAGACTGACTGATGCCACTGACAAAGATATGTTTAAAGACTATCCATCAGATGATGAAGTGGTGTTCGAAATGAGCATTACTTATTGGATCAAGATAGAAAGAAGGGAAATCCCACAGCGAATGGTGATAGTGCAGCAGTTTCCCACATTTTTTGATGAAGACATGGAAACAGTGCCAACCTCTTTATGGACTACGGGCACCTAAGACGTAGGCCTGTTGAAGGGGGTGGAGAAGGTAAGATTAAGTTGTAACCAGGAGCAATGTTACCTCAAGCAAGGCAGTATAATATGTCTCGAGAGGCAGACCAGGGCCTTTTTAAGACCATGGGCTTCATCACGACTTTGGCAGTACCGCCGGCGGTATTAGCCCTACCGCCGAACTCCCCGGCGCTAATAGCGCCGGATCAGGTTTTCAGCGGTAAAGTAATTCCCCATTGAGCCCATTCAGGAATGTCCCATTTCCCATTGGGCTCAATGGGGAATGTTAGCGCTCTTACCGCCGGCTGATTTCCCGCCGGCGGTAATAGCACAAATTTTCGGCGGATTTGCCCCAGCTCAAAGCTGGGGCGAAATCCTTAAATCCGGCGGTAATAGCGCGACCGCCGGATTTAAGGGTTACCGCCAAAGTCCTGATGAGGCCCTATATCAGCCATGACCTATACCTACACCTAGGACTGACTAAGAGGAACTCCTACAAGAAACGAGAGAGAAGATGCTACAGAACACAAGCAACAACCCCATGAGGACAGACAAATAGCAAACATGCATAACACAAAGGGACTACCTCCAACCTTACCCACTCAGAAAGAGCATAGGGTGCGGGCATAGGTTGCAAGTAAATCGATCCGAAAGGACTAGTTTGCACCAACAACAAATTGGGATGTAGGGTTGGCCAAATACAAAGATAGAAACACAAAGACTAGCTAACGTAACATAACGACAGAGAGATGAGACAGCCTTATCATGCTGAAACTTAATCACTGAAAGGAAGACAACCTCCTCTAAATCCCGAAAGACACACAATAGGAGTATGCATTTCTCCTAACAACAAGGCTACTAACCATCCCCACAAAACTTCTAAAGACCTCACCACTCCTCACACACCTCTCACACTCTAACTAAACACAACCACACCTCTTAAAACTGCAGCAACCTGCACACACTTCACCACACTGCAACAAAAAACACACCACACAGACCCTCACACAACAGCACACAACAGACTCAGAACTGAATACCACACCTATAAGCACGGCGAATGCTGTTAACCAAACTGAAGCTGCCTACAGTACTTCACAGCTCCCTTGCTCTTCTCCAAACATTGTCCTACTAACACGCCCTAACCTACCCCCCTTTTGTTTCAGATCCAGCAGAGAACCAGGGCACCACTCCAGTGGTGATAGTGTGCAGTACAAACATTCTTCAACATTAAAATGATGGAACAAGGCATTTTGGTGACGTCAGAGTCACCATGTAATACCGCAGTGTATCTGAAACAAAAATCAAAAGAGGGGTTGTGGCATTTAATTCTGGACATGAGACCCATTAACCAGATTGTAGAGGCAGAGTTTCCTCTGGTTCCAAATCCTTCACACCATCGCGCACCGACAAGGAAGGATGGAAGAGGATCTGGAAGGACATAGTGGGTGCCATCAACACGGAGGGGGTGGCACCCCACGACATCAAACATGTCCAGAAGCGCTGGGAGGACTACAAGTCCAGGACCCTCAAGAGGACCTGGCACCTCTTGGAGGCAGCGGATGCAGTGGGGTGCCGATTCCAGATTACCACCGATCAGATGAGGGTCCTGGACCACATTCGCCCGGTGCTTCACCACCAGATCCTCAGGATGTAGGCCCGTCAGGAGTCAAGTGGTAAGTGGCCATGCATTCCCATTTAAAAAAGGGCATGTTGCAGTGTGTGTGCAGGGACATGATGGTGCTGTATGTGAGTCCAGTCAGGCGTGACCCACATGGATGGTGTATGTGTTACAATGCATCATGCGGAGCAGCATGCGGAACGCACACATGTATGCATGCCTGTGTCTATACTTTGACATGTTTGGGGTATGAGATATGTGTGCTGCTGTCATGGACATGCATGATGTACATGTCTGTGTGTCTGAGTAGTGTGTGCGCAATGGATGCATGACACATGTCTGTGACGATGTGTTGATTCACTGATACAGCCTAGTCATGCTTGTATCCACTGTGTCTGTGGGTGTACAGGGACAGATGCATGACCCTCCGGGGATGCGTGTGCATGTGATCAGCATGTCCCATTATGCATATGAGTTACAGCCCACCATTGGATGTGTGTACGCTGCTGTGGACATGGATGCAAATGTCTGTTGCATGTACCATGCATGCCGGTTCCTGCATGTGTGTTGCCTGCACTGACCCATGTGTTGTTGGGAGACATGATGGAAGTGACATTTGACATTGCCACTCATGTGCTATTGCTTTGTGTCTAGGGGACTATTATACAGTACCCTGATGCTTGTGTTCAATGTCTCCCTTTAAACAGCGGCGAGTGAAGAAGAGGGCGGAGACAGCGCTGTGGAGGAGAGCGGCAGGGATGCCTCCACCGGCCGGCAACGCAAGGCCCTGTCACCCTCCAAGGTAATTCCATCATCTGGGAGCGTCTGCCACTACGGCTGTAACGGAAGGGGCGGATGAGCCCCCACAGGGGCTTGCAACGGCAGAAGACGGTGCAGAGCCATCCAGGTCAGTGGTGTGTATAGAGGAGGAGGTCGCTACAGAGCCGCACATGGGGCCTGGTGTGCAGTCCAGGGGCAGGGGCAGGAGGCAGCACAGGTCGCCGTGGAGGTGCCTGTGCATGTCTCTGTCCCTGACACTGTGACTGCATCACCATGCACCAGCAGGGATGCCCCGTCCCAGGCCGTCTGCAGGTAGGGGGGGGGTCCACGTCATTTGGCACTCCTCCACCTGCGGACGAGGGGACCCGTGACCGGATGGAGTCCGTCCTGATTGGTGTCACGTTGCGCACACGTGACATTCGCGATTACGTGCGTGCTTCCTGGGGGGAGCACGCACATCATCACGAAGAGCTGTGTGCCAATGTGGCCCATTTGGGAGGGTCCATGGTCGGGGGTTTCCTCCATGTGTCGGCCAGTCTTGCGGCCCTCTCCTCCTCTGTGCACAATATACGCCAGTCATTCTCTGTGCCATCTTCCGGCCCAGATGCCACCAGGGCCCCCTGTGGATCTGCCCCAACCAACGCAGCCAGCCAGGTGGAGATCCCATCCCTGCCGCAGTCGGGAGTCGGAGGTCCAGCAGGGGTGGCCACCCCACTAACTGGACCCCAGCGGATGGAGGATGTGCTGGCACCATCGGGCAGGGCACCTGCACGAGGGCGCCAGGGGATTCCATCAGCCCGGATGCCGTGGTGGTGGCAGAGGCAGTTGGGTCGGAGGCAGCAGCAGGCTAAGCGTGGGAGGCATCATGGCTCGGGGCCATCAACACCCCGGGGGCAGGCATCGGCCGAGGGGCAGGAGGACCCCGGACTGGGAGTGTCTTCCGTGTGGCAGCGGTTGGGCTGGCAAATAGATGCGGAGAGGCAACGGGCGGAGAGGGGACGGCTCAGGATAGTCAGTGCAGAGAACTCCATGCACCGGGCGTTGAGACGGGTGGAGGGCCTCGAGGAAACTCGCAGGGAGTTGAGGGATTCCATGGCTGCATCCCTGCGAGACCTCGAGGCCAGGGAACAGGCCCGCCTCTGGAACATCGACGTGGAGTTCGATGATGTCCTTGCCCGGAACAACAAACAGTGAGCCGTGGGACTAGCCTGCCCCCTTTGTAAATAGTTATGTAGTTGTAGCTTTCCTTTATTTATTTTTTCCTTTGGGGCGCATGGACTATGCCCCGCCTTTTTGTAAAGTTATTTATTAGGTAGGTTTTTTCTTAGGTTTCCTTTGGATTGTTGGGCACATGGAACCTTAATTATTACATTGTATATAGTTATGGACCTGATTTTACATATTTATTTTTACCATGGAGGAATGGTTTTGTTTTTATTTTGACTTTGGATTTGATGTTATGGACATTTTTCTTTGCATTCTATTGATTTCAACATTTATATTTTTTCCTTCATTTCGGACCTCCTTTTATTTATCATTTATTTCTTGTGTCATTTCGTTTCATTCATTCATTTTTGTATATAATACATTTTTATTTTTAACTTCATTTGTGTGGTCTTCTCTCATTGGTTTTGTGCATTTCACAATGTGGGTTTTCTCATGCAAGTGTCGCCATTGTGTGGGTCTGACAGACTTATAATCATGCGCATACTGGTTATTTGGGATCTATCATGACATGGGGAATTCAATGTGGAGTGGATGGAATGCTTGGTTGGGTGTTTGGACTGGGGTGGCGTGGGGTGGAATTTGGGTGGCCATAAGGGCCATGGATCTGGATTGTGATGATGTGTTGGGTGGGGACATAAGTTGGGGGCCTGCTGGCAGGTGCCCGTCACTGGGGGTGGGGTGGGGACATGAGTCAGGGCCTGCTGGCAGGTGTCTGTCACTGGGGGGGAGGACATAAGACGGGGCTATCAAGTGCATGGTGCCATGTGGCCTGCCTGTGGGGCATGCAAGGGGTGATGGGCTGCCTGTAGGCTATGGACTGGGGTGATGGGCTGCCTGCGGGGCATGCCCAGCGGTGTGGGGTGGTCCCCTGTGGTGTTGCCTGCCTGAGGGGTATGGGGAGGGGGGGCACACCCAGGAGGGAACACACTGCCAAATCACGTGTAAAACTTCACACGCACCCCTCAGAATACACGTATCCCGCTCGCGCCAGGCCAATCACGTGTTTTCGTGGTTGGGGGCTGTATGCTGGTCCACTGGCCTTTGCGCCATGTACTGGATTTGTGCAATGTTTTTGCTGCACGGGGCGGGGTTGGGGGCGTAACTGGGGCTGCTGCAGGGTCGCTGCGCCACTCTGCGCCACGGCTGCTTATGGATGTATAAATCCATGAATACACTTTGCGCCGAAATGGGTTTTTTTGTGCGCCGATTTCTATGAATTACCCCCTAAGTGTGATAACACATAGACATTGGGGGTCATTCCGAGTAGGGCGGTAAGGGTTAACGATCACCGTTAACGAGACTGGTGCCGTTAAACCCTTACCGCCCTATTCCGAGTTCCCTTTGCGGGTTGGTACTTTAACGCCTGCTTTTTGCAGGCGTTAAAAAAACAACCCGCAAAGGGACCTAGGAGCTAATTACGGCACCGTAATTTACGGTGCCGTAATTAGCGCTTCCCCATTCCCATTGAGCCCTATGGGGCAAAAATGGGAATGGGGAAGGGCCCTTGGTGAATGGGGAATTACCGACCCCGCCAACCTTGGAATGGGGCGGTAATTCCGCATTCACCATGGCGGAGTCGGAAAAATAACAGCGTCAACCAAGGCGCTGATAGCGCCTTGGTTAACGCCAGGGTCGGAATGAGGCCCATTGTATATATTTGTCATATTAGAATTTAGATAAAGAACTGTGTTAGCACATAACATAGTGTGTGGACATTACTTTGTGGGGGGCTTGGGGACTAAACTGTACATAAGATCAGCCTGCATCACCTCCTGAGAGCTTAGGCTTTAGTTGCTCATCCATAGCTACCCTATAGAGAACCATGGCTGGGGTGCTCTGTACTTCTACTGTACTTCTATAGATGGCGGGAGTTCAGATACCCCCCTCCAGTCTTTGCACCCTTCTCACACCTGGGGTCTCATTACAACCCAGGTGGTAAGTTCCCTACTTTACCACCATGGTGTAAACTCTGTTTACACCATGGTGGATGGCGGATTTACAGCCCCATTCCAAGGTGAGTGGGGCGGTAAATCCCCATTCCCCATTTACCCTTCCCATTCCCATTTTTGCCCCATAGGGCATAATGGGAGTGGGGAAGGCGCTAATTACGGCACCGTAATTTACGGTGCCGTAATTAGCAACAAGGCGGGTTAGCGCCTTGCATTTTAACGCCTGCTAAAAGCAGCCGTTAAAATGGTAATCAGGCGTCAAGGGTTAACGGCGCCGACGGCGCCGTTAAACACTTAACGCCTGGGTTGTAATGAGGCCTCTTCTCTTCTTTTATCTACAAAACTGGAACAGCAGCCTGTCTCAACCTTCTAATGGTTGGCGGGGTGCAGGATATTGTGAGTCTGACGTATACGTTGCAATGCACCATTATCTGAGTGTGTGTACCTTCATCGTAGTTATGCAGTAAAGATGTGTACGGAAACTGCTGTGTAAGAAACAATGTATCAAGAATCACAGTCTGTTACACAGGCATTATGCAATGAAAGATTTTATTTTAGAACTCGATCTATGACGTAAATCTGCATAAAATAACAGCATTCTAATTGTGTAGTTAAAATGATATGATAAATGATTACCAGTTCATAGATGTGTCTATTCAAGTTTATAATTTAACCCTGTAGTGTGGCTTTTATAAAAAAAAAAAATGTTTTTAATTAGTTAGAATGCACTCTGCTATAAATGTGTGGACACTTTTCTTAAGCACTGTCCAGTTTAAGACATTCTTGGTGATGGTGCCTTTCTGGAGCAGATCTCATGCACCCTTCTTCATGATTGTCTTGTTCACCGAGTTGTAGGAGTGGTTGAACTGCTGAACTTTATGTGCTGCAAACTTCATATTGATTCTGTTACCGAGGAGTTGAAGATAGTTGTGTAGCATGCTGGAGGAAGGGGCATATTCTGCCTCCTTCCCATCTGTCCAACGGCAGCTCAGCCCAGTCAGGATCCCTGTTGCTGGAGTAGTGATCTGGTTTAGATCATGAAGAAGGTTGTCAGCCTGCTACCTGGATTTAACCCTGTACTGGCCCCTGAGCACATCTGGAAAAAGACCATTGGTTGTTCCCTTTTCATAGAGCACCAGTGCGCTTTAAGTAATTGGCCGACAATGAAAGGAGATTCCTGGAATGCACCTTTCATTGCCTCATAAGGGGGTGAGGGGAGGGGGGCCAGAGTGTAGGAGGGAAGGAGGGAGCTGGGGATCTCAGTCTTACTGACATTAAGGCACAGATCTTTAGCAGTGCACCATGCCTGAATAGCAGACAGAGAGTCAGGAATGAGAGAGGAAGAGGAGGAGGCAGAGGAAGGATTGAAGGAGAGCGGAGTGTCATCTGCATAACACTGAAAGTTACGGGAGAAGGAAGAGATCAAATGGGCTAGAGGAGGCAAGGTAGATGTTGAAAACCCAAGGTGAGAGGATAGAGCCCTGAGGGACACCAAAGGTGAAGAGTGAGATGGACGAGAGAAAAGGGCCCAGTTGAACATCAGAAGGTCGGTAACGGAGGAAAGAGATCAACCATTCCAGAGCCAGGTCTTTGATGAAGGGTATCACAGAGCTGATTTTTAAGGGTGGCATGATTGACTGTATCAAAGGCAGAGGAAAGGTCAAGAACGATGAGAATGGAAGGAGAGTTGGAATCGAGATTAGAAAGCAAGTCATCACGGGTGTTCAATAGAGCAGTTTCCATGCCTCTGGCAGCTCTGAAGCCAGACTGATGGTCGTGAAGACACCCAAAAGAGTCAGTGTGGTGGATAAGCTGGGAGATGATCAGCTTCTCCAATAGATTGCCCAGGAAGGGGGTAATGGAGATAGGGTGGTATTTTGCTGGTCAGGAAGGGTTGGCTTTTCGAGGAGAGGATGCACAAGGGAGTGGTTGAGGAGTAACAGGAGGGATCCAGTGGCAAAGGAGCGATTGCAGAAATCAGCCAAGGCTGGAGGAAGGATGGCAATTCTGTCCTTGATAGTTCTAGAGAAGCTGGGGAGCACCTGTATTGATGAGGCTTTCATAGAGCGGACTCGTCTAGAAACCTCATCAGGTGATATGGGAGAGTAAGAGGCGAGTAGAAGTGGGGTGGAGAGGTAAATATATGTATATGGTATGTAACATGCATATGGTTTTAACCAGTATGATTTCTCTGATTTATCAATAGATACAATTTCAGCATAAAAGCTTTATCACATTCAGAACATGAATATTGTTTCACCCCAATGTGAGTTCACTCATCTATCACACTCGCTGATCATTTTGCTTGAAAGCCTTATCACATTTATTTATTCACATTTGTTGAGCGCACAACAGCCCGTAGGCATCGCGGCGCTGGTTACAGAGCATTTTTCTTAGTTACAGATAATTTTTCATATTTACGATTCATTTTTCTTATTTATAGTTACGTAGCATATGCATTTTTCACTTTATAGAGCCAGAGATGGGAAGAAGCGAAAGATAGGGATTAGGGGAAGAGGGTGGTTTTTATTTTTTTCTGGAAAGCAAAGAGGGAGTTTTCAGCTCTGATGTCAGCAGGTAAAGAGTTCCATAGCTTGGATGGTATGTGGGGGAAGCCTAACCCTCCAGCTCTAGCTTTGTTTATGTGGGGGCGGGTGTAGTTTGTTGACGTAGCGAGCCCTGACAGGTCGTGTGGAGGTGGATTTGGTTATAGTCTCTGTTAAGTATGAGGGTGCTGTGCGGGAGAAGCATTTGTGAGTGAGAGTGAGGATTTTGAATGTGATGCGTTCTTTAACTGGGAGCCAGTGCGCTTCTTGTCTGGCATGGGTGATGTGGTCTTTTTTTGTGATGCCGAGTGCTGCTCTTAGTGCATTGTTCTGCGTGATTTGGAGTCGGGTAATGTTCTTTGCGGACGTACCTGCTAGGAGGGCATTACAGTAGTCCAATTTGGCACCGATGTTTACTCTGGCTATAGATAGTTGGGTTTGGAGAGGTATGGCTTTATTGCATTTATAAGTTTGGTGGTGTAAACTGAGGTGGAGGAAATGGCGCTGACCTGCTTAGTTATGGATAAGGTAGAGTCTATGGGGGTCATTACGACCCAGGCCATAAGTACGCCAACTTTACCACCATGGTGTAAACTACGTTTACACCATGGTGTATGGCGGATTTACCGCCCCATTCCAAGGTGAGTGGGGCGGTAAATCCCCATTTCCCATTTTACCCTTCCCCATTCCCATTTTTGCCCCATAGGGCATAATGGGAGTGGGGAAGGCGCTAATTACGCCACCGTAAATTACGGTGGCGTAATTAGCACCAAGGCGGTTTAGCGCCATGGATTTTAACGGCTGCTAAAAGCAGCCGTTAAAATCGGAATCAGGCGTTAAGGGTTAACGACGGCGTTAACCCTTAACGCCTGAGTTGTAATGAGGCCCTATATGAACTCCTAGGGTCTTCACAGAGGTAGATACGGGGATGATGGTTTTATCAATGGTGAAGTTGGAGTATAATTTGTCGAGTTTGGTTAGAGTTGTTTTTTGACCTATTATGAGGATTTCGGTCTTATCACCATTGAGGCATAGGCCGTTGGCCGCCATCCAAGCCTGGATGGTGGAATAGATTGTGTCGAGTGCTTCAGCGTCTTTGTCATATACTCCAGAGAGTGGTAGGAGTACCTGGGAATCGTCAGCATAGTTGGTGCATGCGATACCCAGGGTGTCAAGTTTGTCGAAGAGAGGCTTTGCAAACAAGTTGTATAGGAATGGGTGCTGGCAAGAGTCCTGTGGGACTCCACAGTGGATGGTGGTGGGGGCTGCGTTAGCAATGTTGGAGAAGACCTTCATGGTCCTACCCTCCAGGAAGGAGGTGATCCAGAGCGCTGCTTCTTTGGAAAAGTTTGTTGATTGGGTGAGGTGTGAAGTGAGAGTCTTGTGGTCCACCAGATTGAACGCAGCCAAGAGGTCTAGGAGTAGCAGGAGGACTTGTTTTCCTTTATCCATGATTTGTGTGATCTTTTTTTTAAATCAACTAGGGCAGTTTCCGTACTGTGTCCTTTGCAGAAGCTAGATTGTCTAGTTCCGAGGATGGAGTGGGCTTCAAGGAATTGTTGGATTTGGCAAAGTGCAGGTGTGACCAGGATCTTGAGGAGGAAGGGCACAGTGGTTATTGGGCAGTATTTGTTAGGTTGGGTGTGGTCCTAAGTTCAGGTCTCCAAGAAGGAGAGTCTTTGTAGATCCTTTGATTTTGTTGCTAAGTAGGTGGGTGTCCCTGGATATAGCATGCGTATATTGATGCCCATATTTGGGGACAGTGAAAGCTTTACAGAGAGCATATCAGAGTTGCTCTGCCATGGGTGGCTAATGAGTTTCTTTGAATATGAGGGCTACTCCTCCTCCTAAGCGAGTTGGTCTGTCTTGTCTGAGAATGGTGGAGCCTTCCTGGAGTGCAAGGGTGATGGCAGGGCCGGATGCCTCATACAGCCAAAGGTTTCGGTGGTGGCTAGTAGGTCCCTGTTGTTGTTGGCTAAGAGATAATTTATTTCTAGGGCGTGCACGGTGAGTGATCTAGCATTGAGGAGGGCACATTTGAGGTGAGGAGGCGTTGTGGTGGTTGTGTGGAGGCCAGATGTGTGGGAGGTATTGGGTGTGTTGGTGTGGCAGGGTTTTTGGATGGGCCTGGATATGTGAGTGGGAGTGAGAGGATGTTTGAGGTGCAGAGTGAATTTGTGTGTGAATCGGGAACCTAGTTGGAGATTTTGAAAGGTGGAGGAAGGGGGTTGGCATTCGGTTCTGATGTAAGAGTACGGGCTCTAAGTCTGGTGTGTCTGCTGGTGGAGGAGGTGGAGTTCTGCATAGGAAATGCGCTGGTTGCGTGTGAGCAGCGGGGCTCTTGGATGGTGGTGTAGGAGGGTGGTGTGGTATATAGGGGGTATGGGGGATGTAGTGTCATGAGGCTGGGCAGGTGTGGATGAAGTGGGTTGCGGGTCAAAGGATCAACAGTAAAAGGATCGAATGGTGAAAGGGTCGACACCAAAGGACCGAAAACCAAAGGATTTAATTATTTTTTTTGGGGGGGGTTCTCCCCCCAACCCCCGTTTTTGTGGTAAAAACCACATTTTTTACCTAAACGAAAACCCCAAAAATATATATAATTTTAAAAAAAATGTGATTCTTTGGTTTTCGGTCCTTTGGAGTCGATCCTTTGACCATTCGACCCTTTTTGTCGATCATTTGACTGGACACCGATGAAGTGGGTTGCAATAGTATCCAGTATATTGTGAGAGAGTGCAAGGGCGTTGAGGACATGCATACCGTTACCCCCCAGTGTGACTTCTCTGATGCATCAACAGATCACCTTTGACCTTGAAAGAATTACCACATTCAGAACATGAATATGGCTTCACCCCAGAGTGGTTTCTCTGGTGTACTACTAAATTATTCTTTGCCTTGAAAGCCTTATCACATTACGAACATGCATATGGCTTCTCCCCAGAGTGGGTTTCCTGGTGTAATACTAAATGATTCTTTACCTTGAAAGCCTTATCACATTCAGAACATACATATGGCTTCTCGCCAGTGTGACTTCTCTGATGTATCAATAGATGACTCCTCACAGTGAAAGCCTTATCACATTGAGAACATGCATATGGTTTCTTCCCAGAATGACTTCTCTGATGTTTCAATAGTTCACCTGTTTGCTTGAAAGCCTTATCACATTCAGAACATGCATATGGTTTCCCCCCAGTGTGACTTCTCTGATGTATCAATTGTTGACCCTTTTGCTTGAAAGCCTTACCACATTCAGAATATGCATGTGGTGTCCCCCCAGTGTGACTTCTCTGATGTATCAATAGTTGACCCTTTTGCTGTCTCCCCAGTGTGACTTCTCTGATGTATCAATAGTACACCCTTTTGCTTGAAAGCCTCATCACATTCAGAACATGCATATGGTTTCACCCCAGTGTGACTTCTCTGATGTATCAATAGTTCACCCTTTTGCTTGAAAGCCTTACCACATTCAGAACATGCATATGGTTTCACCCCAGTGTGACTTCTCTGATGTATCAATAGTTCACCCTTTTGCTTGAAAGCCTTATCACATTCAGAACATGCATATGGTTTCACCCCAGTGTGAATTCTCTGATGTATCAATAGTTGACCCTTTTGCTTGAAAGCCTTACCACATTCAGAACATGCATATGGTTTCTCCCCAGTGTGACTCCTCTGATGTATCACTAGATGACTCCTCACAGTGAAAGCATTATCACATTCAGAACATGCATATGGTTTCACCCCAGTGTGAATTCTCTGATGTATCAATAGTCCACCCTTTTGCTTGAAAGCCTTACCACATTCAGAACATGCATATGGTTTCACCCCAGTGTGACTTCTCTGATGTATCAATAGTTCACCCTTTTGCTTGAAAGCCTTATCACATTCAGAACATGCATATGGTTTCACCCCAGTGTGACTTCTCTGATGTATCAATAGTTCACCCTTTTGCTTGAAAGCCTTATCACATTCAGAACATGCATATGGTTTCACCCCAGTGTGAATTCTCTGATGTATCAATAGTTGACCCTTTTGCTTGAAAGGCTTACCACATTCAGAACATGCATATGGTTTCACCCCAGTGTGAATTCTCTGATGTATCAATAGTTGACCCTTTTGCTTGAAAGCCTTACCACATTCAGAACATGCATATGGTTTCTCCCCAGTGTGACTCCTCTGATGTATCACTAGATGCCCCCTCACAGTGAAAGCATTATCACATTCAGAACATGCATACGGCTTCACCCCACTGTGATTCCTGTGATGTCTCACTAGGGTATTCTTTGCAGTGAAAGCCTTGTCACATTCAGAACATGCAAATGGTTTCACTCCAGTGTGACTCCTCTGATGCATCACTAGATGGCTCCTCACAGTGAAAGCATTATCACATTCAGAACATGTATATGGTTTCTCGCCAGTGTGATTTCTCAGATGAATCATTAAATGAAACCTTTGCGTGAAAGACATATCACATTCAGAACATGCATATGGCTTCACCCCAGAGTGGTTTCTCTGGTGTAATAATAAATTATTCTTTATCTTGAAAGCCTTATCGCACTCAGAACATGCATATGGTTTCTCACAAGTGTGATTCCTCTGATGTCTCACTAGGTTACTCTTTTGCGTGAAAGACTTATCACATTCAGAACATGCATATGGTTTTACCCCAGTGTGACTTCTCTGATGTATCAATAGTCCACCCTTTTGCTTGAAAGCCTTACCACATTCAGAACATGCATATGGCTTCACCCCAGTGTGATTCCTCTGATGTCTCACTAGATCGCCCTTTTGCGTGAAAGCCTTATCACATTCAGAACATGCATATGGCTTCACCCCAGTGTGATTCCTCTGATGTCTCACTAGACTACCCTTTTGCGTGAAAGCCTTATCACAGTCAGAACAAGCATATGGTTTCTTCCTTGTGTGATTCTTCTGATGATTGAATAGATGACTTGTTTCTTTAAAAGCCTTGGCACATTCAGAACGCTTATGTTCTCTCTCTTCAGAGTGAAATGTCTTCTGTTTCCATAGAGGACCTGTTTCCTTGAAAGTAGCTTCACATTCCGATAAATCAGAAGGTACCTCCATTATTAGGATGTTATTTTTAAATGGTAATTCTGTATATTTCTATAGTGTTCTGAATCTCGCTGTTGGTCTCACCAGGTCAGGTGAATTTCTCCACACGAGTGTCAAGCATGATCCGCAATCCTCAGCCAGAGCAGGCAAGTCCGAAAATAGACAAAGGCTTTTGCTTGTAACCGGTCTATGTTCAGAGCACGGTTTCTAGATTTGTGGTTTATGGGCTTTAAATGCTGCCATATGTTACAGAAACATCAGTAACTAGTACTAGCCCCACATCAGGGGTGTTATTGATTTTGAAGCATCAAGTCCAAAGTTGGTGTTGAGCACCATTTTCACACTGAATGTGGCACACCAGTTTCTTGCCTTAGACAATAATGCGTAAAGAGGGTCCAAATGCATGAAGGTACAAAAACTCTACTTCAAAGTGGGTGCCATTTCCCTCTTGTCTGTCCATTCACATTCTCTCCTCTCCCCGGTATGGATTCAGTGGTCTACCGTTAGATGGCTCTAAGTCCTGGAATACTTGTCACAGCTGGCCATTTGTATTGCATGATTTGGCATGTGTAGGCATTTGTAAGGTGGCTCTTGTTAGCCTCTCCTTAGTGTATTCTTCAAAGTCTTCACAGCGGAGGTTTCATCCCACCTAACACATTTCTATAGACTCTCTGGGGCTTAGTATTTCCTGCGTGTATGTTCCCATATGCAGTTACTTATCTCTACGTTACAGAATGCTACATTGAGCATATTGGTGCGACCTTAATTGTGAACATAATGTGATGGCTCATAGCCCCCTTTGATGTACAGAGTTATCATATGGGTTGGACACATAAGACCTGCCAAGTGACTGGTATTTACTGGACATAGGAACCATATATTTCCACCAAAACCATTAACAATTGCAGTTTGTGGAATATTTGTCCCAAGGTTAGAAGCTATACGTTGGGACTGGTTGGCATGATGAAGAAGACTTTCCCAAGACACAGCTACCGGAGTAACATTCTTTTTTTTTTTTTAACAGAACATTTTCAAAACCGTATTTTCCTTGCTTCTTACTTTTATGGCCCTGTTTGAAGGAAAAAGGAAACACAGGATTAGTGTTCCACAAGTGACAAATACATATTTCTTGTTTGAAATCGCATTTGTGAAAAGCAAATAGGCATGTTTTCGCTTTATAGAAAATATTTTTACAAAATCCTGGAACACTACTGAATTATTTAGAAGACACTTGTTAAATGGGTAGCATAACTGATCCACAATCTCATGAACAGGATTAACACAGATATCATGAAATGTGTGGCCCACTGGCCATTCCCACATCATGCTTTGGCACAGAAATCAATAAAGAAGTGCCACATTGGCCAACAGCCAGGATTGACAGAGGGTGGTGAAGCGCGGTCTCTGAAGTCTGAGAAATGGCCATCCTTCACGGCAGCTACTGGGCTTACCGGAGTCTCCATTCCTACCAGAATCTTCACTTATACCTGGAATTTGTTATACTGATCCTGCTTACCTGAAGTTCTTCTTGTTATCATTGTTAAGAAGCAGGACCGTATCAATGACTACGCCACAGGGTTTTTTGACGCAGTTTGGCTTGGCTCCTCGAGGCCCCCCGAGATAGGTTCCACTTCCTGTCAAGGTGGCCTCCGACGGAGCCAGGCCTTATTTACATGACAGGAAGTCCAAGGAGAAACTAACCAAGGAGCCTTCCAAAGCCTTATGGAAGCAGTCTTCATCCTCCAAGGACAACCAGATGGAAGCCACAGGTGAGGGGCAGGGGGAGGAGCGAGCTCAGCCTGACAAAGGCAGAAAGAGAACAAGAGACTGTGAGCAGAGATATGTTCTTGTATTTGCATCACCTATATAAAGTTTGCTTTGGATCTTATATGATTGAGTTATCAATGCTGGTTATCTTTCAGAACAGACACATGGCTATTTAGGAGAAGGGACACGCTCACTGGTATTCCACATCTTATTTGGAATGGGGTCCTGATTATAAGTCTTCACGCTATAATTTCATGTGCAGAAAGGTTTCGCTTAAGCTGTTTTGTCTCAGAACCACAGCATACACCAATAGTGTTCTTCATCATAGAGTTAGTCACAGGTCCTGCACATCAGTGGCAGCCATGGCATTGGCATTGACTTTGGCATTGGTATTGGAACAGAGGCAGTATATTGTGTTGGGATCTCTCGTTGAGGCGGTTGTGCCCCATTCAGTAGTCTCCCTGCTTCTGCAAACCACACAACATATTCAGATTCTTGTTACGCTTCTGGAGTAGCTCAAGACTTGGTAACTCTGGAAGCACAGGGGATGCCTAACACATTGACATGATCTTATTCAGGCAGGATCTATCAGAAGAGTGTATGGTCAAGTATATTCCTGCACGAGCCAGACACCTTGCAGTCCATGATCGAAAATGTCAGCTAGTTAGACCAAAGACATGTGGAAAGGCAAGCAGAAAGATGGCATACAGGCTCTGGAAGTCTACCTCCTCCAATGACCGTACTGTTCTTTCCCATCAGAACGGGAGCAGAACCCATGCAATTGGGAGCAGTACGAGGCCCACTATCAGAATCTCAAAAAAGAAACAAAGAAGAACAAACATGCTTTGTTTAGATTGTGGAGACAGTGGACACTTACTGGCTGGGTGTCGAAGCAGACCCTCCAAGACAGTGGGACACAAGTGGATTGTTGTCTAATCAGAAGACAACAACAAGCGCAGAGCCCTAAAAACCTGGCTGTTTGTATAAACCTGGACTTCCAACTTACTTCCTGAGTGACCTGTTAAGCCATGTGAGATAAAGCCTACCTGTGGCTAATATCCGCCACTTCACTCAGAGGCCTCAGGCATTACTTCCTGACCATGTATTCTCTGAAAGACACAGGAAACCCCACGCTTTGGATTGGAGTATTAATTAAGATTTAGATAGCGGAAAGACATCCAAAGGAAACAATTCAAAAATAACGGTATCAAGGATTTTATTAAACCTGATACTAATTTAATATATCAAACAAATCATGATTAAATCTGCACTTGTAATAACAATTTACATAGCAGGAAACAACTTTTATTAAAAAAGACACATCTATATAATAAAAATCATCTTATTCAATCATCCAAGCATACAACCTCATCCATCCATTTAGACAAACCATTCATACTAAACACCAATCAATGTACGACATAAAATCTATAAGAAAATTCATCATAATTAATTCATCTGAAAGATTTATAGAAAGAACATGAAATCAATTTGACGGGCCACAGCAGATGACATCAGTGGCCTAGGCAATTAAGATGGGTCCCAGAGTTTTCTAACCACGACCTCATCTTAGTCCAAACTCGACCGGTTTCGACGTATATACTTTAGTGTAGTGACGTCTTCATCAGGAGTAACAAAAGTATATTCTAACATCAAGAAAGAAAGAAAATCAAAGATAATACATATCAATGTGTGAAGCCCTTGTACTTGGACAAAAAACATATAACATCCATAATAAAAATATCTATAGTGGAACAATAGGTAATAATATACAAGAGCCTGCTACCAACCCGGGAAAAGTTCCAGGATGGACCTGAGGTGTCTGGCAGAAAGTAGTGCTACCCTCTTGTATTGGTGTCTCCGAGAGGCAGATAAGAGCCAGGCCATAGACAGAATCAATGCTACAGATATACAAATGTACACATAAATATCACAAGGTCAATATGTCAATCCTCCACTACAGCGGCCCACGGACAGGACACGAGAGTCACATACTTAAGATAAACCTAAAGAATATTAACTAACCTTCATTCATGCAATGGAAGGCTGTGCGTCTCTTCCTTAAATTGTACGCTGTGTTCACTTATATTAAACAATAGCTTCTCCGTAGAAGTTCCTGCAGATAGCGAAGTGTATGGACGCCAACGTTCTTCTCGAGAATGTCCAAACGCTCGTTCAACCAGCGGTCATAAATTTGAAGGTGACTCCCCGGATCCAGGGTTGGCTGCACCTGATGTTATATGGGCCTAAACACAACACAAGAGTTTGAGTATGTGAGAGACCGGTTGTTCTTACAATTATATTATTGGCTACACCCAAAGTGAATTACTTCCAATTGAAAATAAATTGATGAATTAATACCACAATTGTGACTAAACAAATACGGCTTGCTGAAAAGCTTACTATTTAGAGAATTTCAAAAAGGTAGGGGGAGAGGGGTTGCATTTGAAAATTGCTCAATATTTCCGACTCCAGATTACTTGACTCGGATGGGGTTTAACGGAAAGCCAAGGATGTAGGGCTCCCTTCTCTAAACAATAAAGGCAAGAAGCGATTTGGAAAACCGCCGTGATTCGAAAGGCCCCCACACGACAGAATGTTTACCTTAAGCGAAAGAACTCGCCAGTTCTCACAGTAGCTAGTCACCCGTATCCCAGCTGGGTCCGATTGAAAGTGGCGTGCAACACAGTATCACCGTTTCAAGGGTATTGATATATGCGTGAAAAACATCATGTGATCACGTAATTAACCACGTGACCACAAACTGAACTGGCCTACGTTCTAAATGGCCGTACCCTCTCAGATGAAAGACGCACGTGATTAGGCAGTATACCAGTGTACTACCCGACATATATAAAATGTTATGACAGGTAGTATTTAGTTACTCGAATTCCATGGTTCCATGGTATTAAGGCCCAATGTTAATGTTTTTAGATTAAATATCCACATTTGTTCCTTGTAATCTAAATTTTTTAATAGTTGGGGTTGGTTTTGTGCATATACTTTTTCTATGCAAAACCATTCCATCTGATCAGCCGTATGGCCCATCTCGACAAAATGGATTACCATTGGGGCATTGAGGTTTCGAGTTCTGATCTTTGAACGATGTTCGTTAATACGGGTACTCACTTCTCTGGTTGTTTTGCCTACATAAAACAACTGGCATGGGCAACGAATGGCATAAATGACATTCTTACTTTTACAAGTGGTAAAGGTACGAAGGGTCCACTTTCTGGTCTGTGAATCAAATGACGTAGTTTTTTTGGAAAACTTACAAGCAACACATGAAGTGCAGGGATAGTGTCCCACCACTGGGTTAGAATTGGTATCGCGGATTGTATGCACTTTAGGAAAAGTTCTACTGGCACGAGTAATCTTTTGCTTCAAATTTTTACTTTTTTTGAAAGCAAATAGAGGTCTGGGTATAGATGTTCCTGATGTATTAAGAATTCGCCAGTTTTTTAAGATGATCCCTCTAATAGCATTACTGTGTTGACAAAAAGTTGAGACACATACTAATTCATCTTTCTTTTCAATGTCTCGCTTGGGTGTCAATAAGAGGTCTCTGTTGATATATCGAGCTCTCTTTTTGGATTTTTTTATAAGTTTCTTTGGATATCCCCGTTCCAATAGTCTTTTTTCCAAAATTGCTGCATGTTTGACAAAATCTGCGATATCTGTGCAGTTACGGCGTAGCCGTAAGAACATCCCATATGGTAAGTTACAAAGTAAACTGGCTGGATGTTGGCTCTCATATTTCAACGTGGTATTTCTCTCTGTGGGTTTTCTATGTAATTCTGTGCAGAGATACCCTTCTTTGAAAAAAATAGACAAATCCAAGAAAGGAATTCTAGATACTGAATATTCAAAAGTGAAAGGAAAGAAAAAATCCTGTCAGCATTTAACCCACAGAGAGAAATACCACGTTGAAATATGAGAGCCAACATCCAGCCAGTTTACTTTGTAACTTACCATATGGGATGTTCTTACGGCTACGCCGTAACTGCACAGATATCGCAGATTTTGTCAAACATGCAGCAATTTTGGAAAAAAGACTATTGGAACGGGGATATCCAAAGAAACTTATAAAAAAATCCAAAAAGAGAGCTCGATATATCAACAGAGACCTCTTATTGACACCCAAGCGAGACATTGAAAAGAAAGATGAATTAGTATGTGTCTCAACTTTTTGTCAACACAGTAATGCTATTAGAGGGATCATCTTAAAAAACTGGCGAATTCTTAATACATCAGGAACATCTATACCCAGACCTCTATTTGCTTTCAAAAAAAGTAAAAATTTGAAGCAAAAGATTACTCGTGCCAGTAGAACTTTTCCTAAAGTGCATACAATCCGCGATACCAATTCTAACCCAGTGGTGGGACACTATCCCTGCACTTCATGTGTTGCTTGTAAGTTTTCCAAAAAAACTACGTCATTTGATTCACAGACCAGAAAGTGGACCCTTCGTACCTTTACCACTTGTAAAAGTAAGAATGTCATTTATGCCATTCGTTGCCCATGCCAGTTGTTTTATGTAGGCAAAACAACCAGAGAAGTGAGTACCCGTATTAACGAACATCGTTCAAAGATCAGAACTCGAAACCTCAATGCCCCAATGGTAATCCATTTTGTCGAGATGGGCCATACGGCTGATCAGATGGAATGGTTTTGCATAGAAAAAGTATATGCACAAAACCAACCCCAACTATTAAAAAATTTAGATTACAAGGAACAAATGTGGATATTTAATCTAAAAACATTAACATTGGGCCTTAATACCATGGAACCATGGAATTCGAGTAACTAAATACTACCTGTCATAACATTTTATATATGTCGGGTAGTACACTGGTATACTGCCTAATCACGTGCGTCTTTCATCTGAGAGGGTACGGCCATTTAGAACGTAGGCCAGTTCAGTTTGTGGTCACGTGGTTAATTACGTGATCACATGATGTTTTTCACGCATATATCAATACCCTTGAAACGGTGATACTGTGTTGCACGCCACTTTCAATCGGACCCAGCTGGGATACGGGTGACTAGCTACTGTGAGAACTGGCGAGTTCTTTCGCTTAAGGTAAACATTCTGTCGTGTGGGGGCCTTTCGAATCACGGCGGTTTTCCAAATCGCTTCTTGCCTTTATTGTTTAGAGAAGGGAGCCCTACATCCTTGGCTTTCCGTTAAACCCCATCCGAGTCAAGTAATCTGGAGTCGGAAATATTGAGCAATTTTCAAATGCAACCCCTCTCCCCCTACCTTTTTGAAATTCTCTAAATAGTAAGCTTTTCAGCAAGCCGTATTTGTTTAGTCACAATTGTGGTATTAATTCATCAATTTATTTTCAATTGGAAGTAATTCACTTTGGGTGTAGCCAATAATATAATTGTAAGAACAACCGGTCTCTCACATACTCAAACTCTTGTGTTGTGTTTAGGCCCATATAACATCAGGTGCAGCCAACCCTGGATCCGGGGAGTCACCTTCAAATTTATGACCGCTGGTTGAACGAGCGTTTGGACATTCTCGAGAAGAACGTTGGCGTCCATACACTTCGCTATCTGCAGGAACTTCTACGGAGAAGCTATTGTTTAATATAAGTGAACACAGCGTACAATTTAAGGAAGAGACGCACAGCCTTCCATTGCATGAATGAAGGTTAGTTAATATTCTTTAGGTTTATCTTAAGTATGTGACTCTCGTGTCCTGTCCGTGGGCCGCTGTAGTGGAGGATTGACATATTGACCTTGTGATATTTATGTGTACATTTGTATATCTGTAGCATTGATTCTGTCTATGGCCTGGCTCTTATCTGCCTCTCGGAGACACCAATACAAGAGGGTAGCACTACTTTCTGCCAGACACCTCAGGTCCATCCTGGAACTTTTCCCGGGTTGGTAGCAGGCTCTTGTATATTATTACCTATTGTTCCACTATAGATATTTTTATTATGGATGTTATATGTTTTTTGTCCAAGTACAAGGGCTTCACACATTGATATGTATTATCTTTGATTTTCTTTCTTTCTTGATGTTAGAATATACTTTTGTTACTCCTGATGAAGACGTCACTACACTAAAGTATATACGTCGAAACCGGTCGAGTTTGGACTAAGATGAGGTCGTGGTTAGAAAACTCTGGGACCCATCTTAATTGCCTAGGCCACTGATGTCATCTGCTGTGGCCCGTCAAATTGATTTCATGTTCTTTCTATAAATCTTTCAGATGAATTAATTATGATGAATTTTCTTATAGATTTTATGTCGTACATTGATTGGTGTTTAGTATGAATGGTTTGTCTAAATGGATGGATGAGGTTGTATGCTTGGATGATTGAATAAGATGATTTTTATTATATAGATGTGTCTTTTTTAATAAAAGTTGTTTCCTGCTATGTAAATTGTTATTACAAGTGCAGATTTAATCATGATTTGTTTGATATATTAAATTAGTATCAGGTTTAATAAAATCCTTGATACCGTTATTTTTGAATTGTTTCCTTTGGATGTCTTTCCGCTATCTAAATTACTTCCTGACCAACCTGTTAAGCCATGTGAGATAAAGCCTTCCTGTGGCTAATATCCACCACTTGACTCAGAGGCCTCAGGCATTACTTCCTGACCGACCTGTTAAGCCATGTGAGATAAAGCCTTCCTGTGTCTAATATCCACCGCTTGACTCAGAGGCCTCAGGCATTACTTCCAGAGCGACCAGTTAAGCCATGTGAGATAAAGCCTACCTGTGGCTAATATCCGCCACTTCACACAGAGGCCTCAGGCATTACTTCCTGACCGACCTGTTAAGCCATGTGAGGCAAAGCCTTCCTGTGGCTAATATCCACCACTTGACTCAGAGGCCTCAGGCATTACTTCCTGACTGACCTGTTAAGCCATGTGAGGCAAAGCCTTCCTGTGGCTAATATCCACCACTTGACTCAGAGGCCTCAGGCATTACTTCCTGACTGACCTGTTAAGCCATGTGAGATAAAGCCTTTCAGTGGCTAATATTCAGCCTCAGGCGACTACATTGATGATCATTATACCAGAAAAACCAGGATCCTAACTCAGCAACAAGCGCAGGTTGCCCTTATTGAGGCCATTGATGGGACCCTGTTGGCCTCCCTCCCCATCAAACTGGAGACTTGTTCAGAAGTGCATTCCTGGGTAGGTGTAAGAATCTTGTGTGTGATGCAATGACGTACTGGCAGCAAGTGCAGAGACCTCCTGGCTTTAGTTGTGTGATCTCTGTTGTTCTTTCCAAAAACTGCTCTAATGGCCCCATTCTGAACCACCTGCAATGTTCTAACGTTGGTTTCAGTGGTGCCAATCGTCAAACTGTTGCAATAATCAATACGGGAATTAACCTATGCTGAGGCAACAGATGCAAGGTTGGTGGTTGTGAGATAGGGTTTGATCTGGCACAAAAGTTTATTTACATAGGCACAGGAGGACTTGATCTGTAGGACATGTTTATGTAATTTTTTGAGCCGATTAGTTGGGCCGACAAGCATGAGCTCAGTTTTATCATTGATCAAAGCAAGTGAGTTCATGACCATCCAAGTTTGGACGATGTTATAGACTCTGTTCACATTTTCACATTTCCAGAAAGCTCAAACACAAGCTGAGTTTTGTCAGCATAATTTGTATATTTTACATCTATACCATCAAGCATATCAAATAAGGGACGTACATAGATATTAAATAAGGTAGGCGAAAGGCATGCACCTTGTGGGACGCCACATGCTAGGATCTCTGGCTGTGACTGGAAGCCACCAATAGCAACCCTGGCTGATCTTGAACTGAGAAAGGATGACATCCTATCTATAGTCTGCCCGGAGCAATTCCTGAGACTGCTCAGCCTCTCCAGCAGCTTGGAATGATCTAGAAAGTCAAAAGCTGCTGAGAGGTCGGGCAGCATCTGCAGAGCAACTTTACCCCTTTCAGTGATCTCAACAAGATTCTCTCTCAAATTTAACATAGCAGTCTCCCTCACATGCATGGCACGAAACCCTGACTGGAGAACACCTAGTTAATTATGATCATCAATAACTTTCAACAAAAAGGGAACAGTAGTAATTGGGCATTAATTCCCAACCATCTGTCCAGCTGTCTTTTGCCAGGTGAGTCCGCTACCTGGTGACCCGATCCCTGGAGACCAGAACCTGTTGACTGTCCAAAATCACTAAACATAAGCATGGACTGTGAGTATAAATCCCCACCCCATAGAAACACATAGGGCCTCACTACGAGGTTGGAGGTAGCCATGGAGCTGTTAGCTCCATGGCTGCCTCCAAAACCCTTCCGACTCCGCCCTGGTGAATGGAGCAATTACCGGTCCATTCCGAGGTCAGAGGGACCGGTAATTCCCCATTCACCAGGGCCATTCCCCATTCCCATTTGAGACCCCATAGGGCTCAATGGGAATGGGGAAGGGGCAATTAACGGTACCGCAAATTGCGGTACCCTTATTAGCTCTAGAGTCCCTTTGCGGGTCCCATCCTTAACACCTGCAGAAAACAGGCGTTAAGGAAGGACCCGCAAAGGGAACTCGTAGTAGGGAGGTAAGTGATTACCGGCACCGGTGCCCTTACCGGTGCCGGTGATCCCTTACCTCCCACCTCGTAATGAGGCCCATAGCCTACCTTATCTTGACACTTTGTATTTATCCTACTATCTAAGCAGTCATATCTATACCCTGGTAACTTGATAAAAGTGTTAGAATTCTCTGTGCACCCTGTCCTTGACTTTCTAAAGTGCTAGCGCCATCTCTCTTAATTTTGTCTTGTGTAAATCCTAATCCCTTAGTCATATTTTGTGTAATCACATTAATTTCCAGTTAAGGTTGGCGCTGGGGTGAAAAGCTTGACCTTGCGAATCAACCTTGGAACTTACTGCGTTCCTCTTTAACAATATAATCTAGATAATTTAGTTTAAGTAACATTTGCCTTTCTTTCAAAACCAAAGTTTTCATTTTAACTGCTCTATTTTTCGTAAAACTAAACCCCATTCCACCCTGAAAATCTCATCCAAATCTTCAGCTACTACCATTCTTTCATTTTGATATTGTCCCTGAGATATACATCTGTCCCCCAGACCAAAAACCGCATTGCGATTTTCAGTATTTCACCCGTTTTTATAAAAAACGTTTGGGTAATTTAAAGCGGCAATCGAGAAAATTGCAACTTTCCAACGTGTCATTTGGCTGCAGCATGTTTTAAACTTTGCACTCGTTTTTGAATTGTATGCTCTTGGTGATCCAGTGCCTTGCGATTGCTAGTGTTTGTAGATTACTGCCAGTGTGAGAAATCATAGTTGCCCCACACATTTAACCAAACATTAATTATTTATTTGTCCATTTCCAAGTGTCATTTCATGCCATTGCAAAGGATTTAAACTTCGTTGTTTCTCTTATTTGGTGAGGGAATGTCAGATTTTGTCTCTTATTCCTGACTACCTGCTGCTGCTTTCTGTCCAGAATTGTATCAATTGTGGGTTGAGGCAACATTGCAGGGAGAAATCCTAACTGGGGTGCTATCTATCCTAATCCAAAAAGTGCTCCTATTCACTGGTGCTTTGTATATGTTCTAGGAGAAGGTTAATTAAGTGCATTGCTTCCATGCTCATTGTAATGATCCCCCCATTGGTGATTGCTACCCCATATTAAAATTGTGTTGATTTCCTTTGAATTTTAAAAATAAATAAAATATTGCATTTTCACCAACCGGCCTGGTTCATGGTCCATTGTGACCCGGGGTATTTGAAAAAGGGGTGTGATACGAGTTGTGTACCATTTCAAATTGAATCTACATAAAATAAAGAGGAAGGCATCTCAGTTGTGCGCTAAATACTAGGCTGAGACCAAGGTGTGTGTCGCCTGATTGAAATCCTTAACAGCCATCACCGACCGGAGCTGCAGTGCTCCCGTTGCCTAAGTACATTTGATCCAAGGACGTTCTCGCCTGCACCGTCGACCGATTTGTCCAGCCAGAGAAAGTCAAAGACGCCGACGTGCCGAGGAACATCCACCGGTGGGTTTCCCACCACCTGAAGACCACAGAGACGCCGACGACCCGACACCCTTGCTGGGCCAAAGTTCTTCATAGACACTTGCGGTCCTGAACTATCACCATGAAGTGCTACGCACACCTCTTCCTCGCAGGACGTCTACGCTCAATCATCGTCAAGCACCACTAGGAGCCAAGCTGCCGCCTCACCGTCGTGGTTGACCCTTTTTCATTGCTGGATGTTCGACGACCCGTGGCTTCTGCCTTAAAGGGAGTGCACTCAAGAAGGGCCCGTCGATTCCCCGATGAAGAACTCTTCCACACCTGGTACATTGGGGTGGTAGAACTATTTAGGAGGAAATGCGGCTCTTGTGATCAATATAGATCCTCATACAGAACTGTGCCTAGTGGTATGCACCAGTATTCTGCCAATTGTTCTAACCAACTGCTTTCCTCCTAAGTCTATTTTTTGTTACCTTTATTAATTGATTTGTGTGACATTTGACCACCGTACAGTTGATGCACTTTAATGAAATCTAATAGTAATTGTGGTACCACGTAGAACTGTGTCTATATTTGCCATTGTAGATTGACTGAGCACAAAGTGAGTTATCAGGATTGTGTATATAACCTTGAACTTTAATTATATAAAGACTGTGTTTTCCTTAATACAGTGTGTGGACATTCCTTTGTGGGTGCTTGGGGACTACACTGTACTTGAGAACCAGCCCGCATCACCTCCTGAGAAGCTAGGCCTTGATTGTTCGACCATAGCTACCTTATAGAGAATATTGGCTGGAGTCCTCTGTGCCTCTCCTCTGCCATATAGAGAGCAGGAGAGCACAGACACCCCCACAAGTCTTTACACCCGGCCACATTCCTTACAGAGTCATGCACGGTAGAAAACATACAGAATCACCATTGTGCCACTTATGAAGGGGAAGAGGACGAAATTCCTAAAGCAAGCGAGAACGCCCTGAGTAAAGGAGAGGTGTACTTCATAGATAGACCAGCGTCTATTTGTACAGAAACAGGAGAAAAACATGTGGGAGCAGCAGTAGTAAGAATGGAGGACAGGGAGTATGAGATCATAGTGCAAAAATGACTTCCAATTCATTATTCAGTGCAAGCAGCAGAACTAATAGCACTTATTGAGGCATTGCATACAGCAAAAGGGTGCACAGTGACAATTTACTCAGACTCAGGATACGTCACCACTACAGAGCAAGCTGGGTTATCCCGTTGGAGAAGGAGGGGATTCAGGAGAGCAGATGGGTCCCCGGTTCAACATGCAAAGTTGCTCAGTGAGCTAATTGCGGCTCTCGCAGATCCTTCAATGGTAGCACTGGTGAAATGCCAAGCTCACACAAATAACAGCGACAAAATATCACGCTGCTGCCAAACAAGCAGTATATTTTCAAAAGGATACACGCACAGAATGTGTGCTTACAAGTAGACCAGAAGAATCCAAGGAAAACGGGTACAATGCATTACCAATAGCACAGATAATGGAGCTCCAAAAGATAGCACCGCCCCCAGCACAGGAGTTATGGGCAAAGAGGGGATGCACTCAGTCGCCTACAGACCTCCTGTGGAGACAGGACACAACAGGGAAAGTAGCAATGCCTCTAGAATTGTTACAAATAGCATTCCAACAATTGCCTTTCCCAGCTCACACGGCGAAACAACACATTGCTGCAGATATTCAGGAAGATTGGTTTGTTCCAAATCTACAGGGACATCTTGCCAAAATGTACATTGAATGTATCACCTGTCAAACCTTTAACTCAGGAATTACCCAAAGAACATTGAGAGGAACATTGCCACGCCCCGCTTGACCTTTCCGTGAGCTGCATATTGATTATGCAGACATGGGAGGAAGGTGCAATGGGGCAAGATACCTAATACTGGTGGTCTGTCCTTTTTCACGGTGGGTGGAAGCAGGGCCCTGTGCCCAGCCAGATGTGAAATGCGCCGCAAAATTCTTGGTCAGAGAAGTATTTCTACGATGGGGAATATGTGACGTCATAAAGTCTGACAACTGCATCCAATTCGTTAATGAACTCTTCAAAGAAGTGACGTCCTTGCTTGGGATAGAACATAAAATGTGCTCGATTTACCACCAACAGGTGAATGGGGTGGTAGAAAAGAAACACAGGCTTCTTAAAAGTAAATTGTCTAAATGATGCCACAGTCTCAAGAACAATTGGGTTTACTGTTTACCCCAGGCTTTGTTTCAGCTGCGCACACAGCCCAGTAAGGACCACCACTTGTCCCCCCACTAAATAGTAACAAGAAGGAGAATGCAAACACCCTTCTCACCAGTAAGGAGAATGTCAGATGCATGCAGAACGGCAACAGTGCTAGGAGCGGAGTTTAAAGAGTAACTCGCCCAATTTACACGTGCAGTAAGGAGCATTTCAAAACAGGTGGCCCCACGATTCACTAGGGAGAATGAAATGGGCCCCTCCCAGCAAAACCTCTGATGCCAGGTGAACTAGTTTATGTCCGCAGCTTTTTGCAGACATGGAACTCACCACGGTTCCACAGTCCCTATGAAGTAGTATACTGCACGCCACAAGCAGTAGAAGTGAAGGGACTGAAATACTGGATGCATCTGACTGATGTCAGAAAAGCCCATGACAGTGTGACACCAGAAAGCACACAGGAGAATGAACAAGAAGTAGCTGTACCTTAGTGCAAATTAATTACTCTAAGCAGAACTTAGAGCAGAAAAGAAACATACTAGTACGAACAAAAGAAATAAAAACATACAGTTTTACATGATGGAGAAAAAATGTATAAATGTAAATGTATATACGAAACGCCTTAATATGAACTGTTAAATTAAAGGGTATTGACTAAGTGCAAATGTCTTATATCCAAGTGTCGTGTATCTCCATGCCTCCTCCTATCTTTTGCTTTCCTTGCATCTTTTTTTGCCCTTGCATTGTCTATTAGCCCCTTATATCGTCCTTTCTTTAGGTGCAACAATGGTTGAGCTACTACCACTCACGATATTTAGCAATCAGTTAGATAGACATAGGAATGTAATAGGTTCAACGCGCTCGTACAATTACGAGTGCGGCCTTAATTTTGTTGCCATCGTCTTTACTACTGTTCTATTGGTGCTTGGAGTTTACTGGGGAGTGCTTTTATCTGGGGAACCCATATAAAAAAGGGGGAGGGTAAAATGGATGAAAACCAATAATACATCATTCCCTCTTATTCTGCGGCGTCCCCTTTAGATGGCATACAGCATTCCAGCGAGAGTGATAGCAATGTTATATGCAACACCACAAATGCAAGTATTTGCACAAGTACGTTCATTACTCTATTATCAGATAACCTGTATATAGGATTGTGTGACCGAGAAAGGTGGTGCAAATTAAGGGTGGAAATGAGAACGCCACCCCAAGGAGCAAACGGGGGAGGAGGGACGTGCGCCCAGAAAAATACGATGCCTACCATGGGTTGGTATCTGGTATAACAGATCTAAGAAAAGGAACAGCCACTCTTATGGACTACTACTGGGTGTGTGGCAAACAGCCATATGTGCACCTCCCGCCATCATGGATAGGTTACTGTGCGCTTGTGATTCTGCACTCTGCACTGCTGGTGAATAACTGAAGAACATTTCAAAGGGGGGCCACTGCTGCCTGACGATCCACTCTCATTGCAGTAGATGCAGTCAGCAAAGCCTACAGTAGCCTTCACTGAAGAACCCCCTTTCTTCCGCATCCTGCCAGAGAAGAGCGACATGACCATCTGTTCCGTAAAAGATGCTTCAACTACATCTCCCAAGATTCCTCCGACCTCCTTGCACAGATACCGGATCAGTACAAATTATTCAACTCAGCAGAGAAGTTTTTTGCATCACTGGTTCCCAGTATTCAAACAAGAGCAAACGCCAAATGGCTCCAAATAGTTAGATGGGAGCTGATCCAATTAGCCAACGAACGACACTGAAGGTTTTAACATTATCAAGGTAGAAATCAGAGCCCTGCTTTTGATGACAATGCAAAACAGGTATGTCCTCGACCTCCTCACTGCAACGGAGGGCAGGGTTTGGCAAAATATCGGGAATGCATGTTGCACTTTCGTACCCTCTTCAGATGCTGATAACGGGACACTCTCACATGTGATCGCAGCTATGCACAAACTGGGTGTACGCATGAAGGAGGGCTGTGTACAGCCTTCAGATTGGTTCTCTATGGCTTTCGACCGGGTGCCCTCATGGCTTGCAACTGCAATGAAGCTGCTGGTTCCAATAATCGTGTTATTTTTGCTGATTTTTTGTGTGTGTCAATTAGGGCTACGATGTTGCACAGGCGCGGTCCCCCAGAGTACAAGGATGATGGTAACGGTTACCACTAATCATGAGATTAATATACAACTAAAGGTTGCGCAAGTACAAACAGGGGAGAATGATGAAACCAAATACTGTATGGTAGCATTATACAACACAGGAGTTGTAGTAGGCACTCTGTATCACACAACCATCAAACAACCCCAAGACTTGGAAAATTATAAGGAGGTGTGGGTTGATTTAGCAGTGGATGGAGGGTGTATTTATATGACCTGTAATCCTGATGAATATGCACTGCGAGGGGAAAGCCTAAGGAGTGTATATCGTGCATGGATGCCAATGAAAGGTACACTGGCATGGGATGAAGCAATAAGAAGGGAAGAGGAAGGTCGAAATTCTCGATGAGGATATTTGTTACTTTACAAGTAATGAAAGAGGGGAATGTTAGGAAGAGGTGGTTCTTCCCACCCCCCTTGACATTCCCCCATAAAATGTGGTCAACTAAAGGTGGGAGATGTCCCCCTCTGTCTGTCTGTCTGCTTGCTTGATTCAGACTTAATACTAAAATTATAAACAAAGGCAAGAGACAAAGCATTTGCACTCAGACTCCATTTTGTGCCGCCCTGAACGCCATGTTTTGGTAGGCCCAGGAATGATTTCTGAAAGGCCTGTCTCTCCCTCTCCCCGTGGCTGCACACAGCCAGCCCTGGCTCCCCCCTCCACCACCTGTCAGCTCTGCATAGATTCCGTTCTCATGGAAGTCTGGCCCTGTAATGTTGCGAATGTGTAGTACCCTTTTCAATATCCGCTGATATCATTGCCCTGTGTGTGACCGGAGCGGGCTCTGGCCTGTTTGCCCATTCGTCTCCATGAACCTGCCAATGTTCCCACTCAGCCCCACCCAGCCAGACCACAGCCTTCCTTGCCAACACCCCCATGCTTGTTGATGCCGATACACATCTGACCCCCTCAAAGTGACCAAGTCAGAACACCCACCACAGCCTTAATCCCATGCCTGCATTCTCCAACCCAGCAATAACATGTGTCTATCTAAATCACGGAACATCAGGTAGATCAATCACCCCATACTGCTGGCATTTGAGTCCGGGGGTCTATGGTGCGGTGGTTTAGATCCTTGGGTGTAAATTGTATCATACTCATATAACTGTCAGTGAACACTAAAGCACCTCTCATTCCAGTCTATTGTTTATTAGTGTGGGTTTCTTACATTCTCATCGCCTGTGATTAGAATTAGTCAGTTAGATTAACTGTGTAGTCATCTGCAAGCCTGACCTTCACCCTGCAGAGATGAGCCCAGCTGACCACGTGCACCATGAATGAAGGAAACAACGCCAAACAATTAGACCTAGACATCCCCTATGGAACTAGGTTCAATATATGTGCCCAGCCAATCCATTCTTCTGAAACGTTACACCACTCTGCAGGGGGGAGCAATTTCAGAGTGCTTTAGAAGCTGGAATCAAAGAGAATGAGAAACACTGCCCCCTACCTTAGATGTAACACACGTGCAACATCTTTCCCTGTCCACCTGTCCCTCCATATTAGTGCTTGGTGCTTCTTCCCTCATTTCTCTCCCCATCTTACTTTCTAGCCTCTCTTACAAACAAAGAAAAATGTATTGTTTTCTTAATTCATGGGTGGCAGGGCAAAATAAACATGAAATGTACAACTGTTTCAACTTTTGCTTTACACAGGGGGCATTCACTTGCGTTTACAGGCCTCCATGAGGCAGTAAATGTAGCTACCTTTAGGGAACCCAGTCTGAAGTTAATAAAAAGTGTCCAGGCATATGGTGGTGTAATCCAGTCTGTGTATTTTCTGAAGCCAAAGTCTGCCTTAAATCATATATACTCTGGCGGCGACTTTAGATTGCTACATGCTGTGACCATACGCCCTTTGTATAATTCTTCATGTATTTTTGCCTTTATACATTTGCACTTTAATTTGTTCAGCAACTGTAGTTGGGTTCATGCTTCCTGCTCATTTAGGTCTAAGATGCTTGTTTTTCTGATGTGGCCACTCCTGATTCATCAAGTGGATCACATCTGCTCTAAATGAGTCAAGTTCTGTTGTTCCCCAGAGTCGCAGCCAATATAGAATTGGATTTGTGGCAGCAATTGCATCTATTGGGCAAAGATCCAATTCAAGGTGCAACAATGCATTGGGCATCTATGAGGGGAGGCAGAGTAATCTCTTCAGAAACTTATTTTCTACTATTTTTAATGATTTTAAGTCAACAAATCCCCATAACTCTGCCCCATGAAAAGTGTGACAGCCGTGGCGTGCTTCTTGAACAGGTCCAGGGCCGGAGAAACTGCACCCCTACCATGTGTGTTAAAGAAACAGTGGGTATCCCCACTATATTTTTCCAGCGTAATAGTGGCTCTCGCGCTTTGGCTTGTCCCATTGCCACTATCACTAAACCGTATGCCCAGGTAGTCATAGTGGCTTACCTTTTCTAGTGGCTGCACCCCTGCGTCGACCCCCAGATTCATTGTTTTACCAAATCGGGGCCTGAGAACCATTGATTTTTTTCTGAGAGTTCAGGTACAATTTTAACTCATTGCATGGGACAGAGTTAGTTGTGCTACATGCATTAAAAAGCTTCCAGAGTATCGGGGCCCATATGACTGGTTCTTCCCTGTGTAAATCAATCAGTATTTTATCTGGACCTGCCGCTTTCCCAGCCTTCTGTGACTTGATGGCTACCGCTACATCCTCGATACTGAATAAGAGTTTCTTATCACCCTCTCTGGGTTCTTCCCTGTATAAATCTATCAGTATTTTATCTGGACCTGCCGCTTTCCCAGCCTTCTGTGACTTGATGGCTACCGCTATATCCTCGATACTGAATAAGAGTTTCTTATCACCCTCTCTGGGTTCTTCCCTGTATAAATCTATCAGTATTTTATTTTATCTGGACCTGCCTCTTTCCCAGCCTTCTGTGACTTGATGGCTACCGCTACATCCTCGATACTGAATAAGAGTTTCTTATAACCCTCTCTGGGTTCTTCCCTGTATAAATCTATCAGTATTTTATCTGGACCTGCCGCTTTCCCAGCCTTCTGTGACTTGATGGCTACCGCTACATCCTCGATACTGAATAAGAGTTTCTTATCACCCCCTCTGGGTTCTTCCCTGTATAAATATGTCAGTATTTTATCTGGGCCTGATGCTTTCCCAGCCTTTTGTGACTTGATGGCTACCGCTACATCCTCGATACTGGATAAGAGTTTCTTATCACCCTCTCTGGGTTCTTCCCTGTATAAATCTATCAGTATTTTATCTGGGCCTGCCGCTTTCCCAGCCTTCTGTGACTTGATGGCTACTGCTACATCCTCGATACTGAATAAGAGTTTCTTATCACCCTCTCTGGGTTCTTCCCTGTATAAATCTATCAGTATTTTATCTGGGCCTGATGCTTTCCCAGCCTTCTGTGACTTGGTGGCTACCGCTACATACTCGATACTGAATAAGAGTTTCTTACCACTCTCTCTGGGTTCTTCCATGTATAAATCTATCAGTATTTTATCTGGGCCTGATGCTTTCCCAGCCTTCTGTGGCTTGATGCCTACCGCTACTTCCTCGATACTGAATAAGAGTTTCTTATCACGCTCTCTGGGTTCTTCCCTGTATAAATCTATCAGTATTTTATCTGGACCGGCCGCTTTCCCAGCCTTCTGTGAGGTGATGGCTACCGCTACATCCTCGATACTGAATAAGAGTTTCTTATCACCCTCTCTGGGTTCTTCCCTGTATAAATCTATCAGTATTTTATCTGGACCTGCCGCTTTCCCAGCCTTCTGTTACTTGATGGCTACCGCTACATCCTCGATACTGAATAAGAGTTTCTTATCACCCTCTCTGGGTTCTTCCCTGTATAAATCTGTCAGTATTTTATCCAGACCTGCCGCTTTCCAAGCCTTCTGTGACTTGATGGCTACCGCTACATCCTCGATACTGAATAAGAGTTTCTTATCACCCTCTCTGGGTTCTTCCCTGTATAAATCTGTCAGTATTTTATCCAGACCTGCCGCTTTCCAAGCCTTCTGTGACTTGATGGCTACCGCTACATCCTCGATACTGAATAAGAGTTTCTTATCACCCTCTCTGGGTTCTTCCCTGTATAAATCTATCAGTATTTTATCTGGGCCTGATGCTTTCCCAGCCTTCTGTGACTTGGTGGCTACCGCTACATACTCGATACTGAATAAGAGTTTCTTACCACTCTCTCTGGGTTCTTCCATGTATAAATCTATCAGTATTTTATCTGGGCCTGATGCTTTCCCAGCCTTCTGTGGCTTGATGCCTACCGCTACTTCCTCGATACTGAATAAGAGTTTCTTATCACGCTCTCTGGGTTCTTCCCTGTATAAATCTATCAGTATTTTATCTGGACCGGCCGCTTTCCCAGCCTTCTGTGAGGTGATGGCTACCGCTACATCCTCGATACTGAATAAGAGTTTCTTATCACCCTCTCTGGGTTCTTCCCTGTATAAATCTATCAGTATTTTATCTGGACCTGCCGCTTTCCCAGCCTTCTGTTACTTGATGGCTACCGCTACATCCTCGATACTGAATAAGAGTTTCTTATCACCCTCTCTGGGTTCTTCCCTGTATAAATCTGTCAGTATTTTATCCAGACCTGCCGCTTTCCAAGCCTTCTGTGACTTGATGGCTACCGCTACATCCTCGATACTGAATAAGAGTTTCTTATCACCCTCTCTGGGTTCTTCCCTGTATAAATCTGTCAGTATTTTATCCAGACCTGCCGCTTTCCAAGCCTTCTGTGACTTGATGGCTACCGCTACATCCTCGATACTGAATAAGAGTTTCTTATCACCCTCTCTGGGTTCTTCCCTGTATAAATCTATCAGTATTTTATCTGGGCCTGCCGCTTTCCCAACCTTCTGTGACTTGATGGCTACCGCTACATCCTCAATACTGAATAAGAGTTTCTTATCACCCTCTCTGGGTTCTTCCCTGTATAAATCTATCAGTATTTTATCTGGGCCTGATGCTTTCCCAGCCTTCTGTGACTTGGTGGCTACCGCTACATCCTCGATACTGAATAAGAGTTCCTTATCACCCTCTCTGGGTTCTTCCCTGTATAAATCTATCAGTATTTTATCTGGGCCTGATGCTTTCCCAGCCTTCTGTGACTTGATGGCTATCGCGACATCCTCGATACTGAATAAGAGTTTCTTATCACCCTCTCTGGGTTCTTCCCTGTATAAATCTATCAGTATTTTATCTGGGCCTGATGCTTTCCCAGCCTTCTGTGACTTGATGGCTATCGCGACATCCTCGATACTGAATAAGAGTTTCTGATCACCCTCTCTGGGTTCTTCCCTGTATAAATCTATCAGTATTTTATCTGGACCTGCCGCTTTCCCAGCCTTCTGTGACTTGATGGCTACCGCTACATCCTCGATACTGAATAAGAGTTTCTTATCACCCTCTCTGGGTTCTTCCCTGTATACATCTATCAGTATTTTATCTGGACCTGCCGCTTTCCCAGCCTTCTGTGACTTGATGGCTATCGCGACATGCTCGATACTGAATAAGAGTTTCTTATCACCCTCTCTGGGTTCTTCCCTGTATAAATCTATCAGTATTTTATCTGGGCCTGTCGCTTTCCCAGCCTTCTGTGGCTTGATGGCTATCGCTACATCCTCGATTCTGAATAAGAGTTTCTTATCACCCTCTCTGTTCACTATGGTATCCCCTGCTGGTTCGACCTCCCTCTTCCTTCTCTAGAGGTTGGAGAAATGGTCCATAACATCCCTTTAACAAAGTTTTTTTCTGTCAATTTAATAGGTTTGTATAAGTGAAAATGTGTGATGGTGTTATATCACTGTATATAAGTTATTAATAATTCTGCTTTTCACATATATAAAAGAACTATAAAGCTCCATTAAGAAAAAAATATTTTGCAACACATAATTATATCTGTTTTTATCAGCAGGGCATGCTGGGGGTGACTATCACTGTTAAATTGCCCACGGCATAAGGCTTCACCTTGACCACAGCCAAACCAACCCACCACTATTATTCACTGCACCTACCCTGCATCCTAGTTCAGTGTCACTATACCATAATATTGTAATCAATGGCCAGTGGGTTACAGGTCAAAGTTTCGAATGCATAGGATCGAATGACCAAAGGGTCGAATCAAAAGGACCGAAAACCAAAGGGTCGAATTTTTGTAGTATTTTTTTTTTCTTTTTAATTTTTTTTTGGGTGGGTCACCCCCCAAGCCCCCTTTTTTGTGGTAAAACCCACTTTTTTTCCAAAACGGAAACCCCCAAAAATATATATTTAAAAAAAAAACATTCAACCCTTTTGTTTTAGGTCAAATTGAGTCGACCCTTTGGCATTCGTTCCTTTTGTATTCGGTACTTTAACTGGACACCTGGCCAGTGCTCCTGGATGTCAGAGATGGCCAGTCTCCAAATCCATAGGGCATAGGCTTCGGCCATGATGCATTCCACAATAAGCAAATCAGAGTACACATTTGTGTTTGCTGAGATCCAGGCCCTCTACCCAACTACCAAATGTATATCACTAGTTTTCCTACTTACAATATTACACTTCGGAAAAATAAAACACAAGACATATTTCCCAAAACATGCCAGCAGGTCCTTGCTAATGATCGTCGGGCAGGTTTGTTGTACTCTAGTCCACCACTTGAGGCTGTAACCGCAAGCAGAATATTTTGTCCTATTCAAACCTACCGCTTTGGTCATGCACATGCCCCAATAAGAAAATGACGGTACACATTTCTCCTTACTGACAGCCAGGCCCATTGCCCCGACACCAAGGTTATATCACTATGTTTTGTACTTACTATTTATACATTAAAAAAACAACACAGGAGGCCACCAGGGGGCGCGCATGACATGGCAGCCTGAGCGCAGTTCTCCCACTGAAGCTGAGCCATCGAAGGGGATTGAGCCCCCCCGGACCCCCCCCTCGGCGACTACAAAGTGCCGGTTCGGCTGACGGAACCCCCCGTGCCCCCTTGGCTCAAAGGAGCGGTCTTCAGTGGCAACGGAACAACGGAGAACGGACCTCGCGGAGACGATGTGAGGAGCGGGCCTGGAGGGAGGATCCCTCAGTCGCGGCCCGAGGGAAGAGGCGCTGCCCGGTGACGCGGGGGACTCCCGTTGGAGTGCCGGGCCCCCGCTGTCGGCCCATCGCCCATTCCCGCAGGGGGGAACAAGTGCGGGGCACAACGGTCCCGGAGCGGGTTGCGGGCTCTGGCCGCCCCGCCCCCATCGGAGACACGAAGGAGCACGGGATCCTCGCGCTACCCCGAGGCCCAGAGAGGTGACTTGTTGGCGGTGGGGCGGGTCGGGGATTTGCACCCCCCCACGCTTCACTTTTGCTGCAAACCCAGGGCCGCAGCAGCCCCGTGACCACGACCCCCCACCTAAAGCGGGCCCAGCAAATGCCGCGGAGAGCCCGCCCAGGGCTAAATCGTCACAGCCAGACCCAGGACGCAGCGGCCCTCGTGGGTGGAGCGCGGCCCCCCCTCTGCAGAGGGGCATCGGGGCTATCGTGGCCCGCAGCCAGGGGGAGGACAAACATCGGCGGCCGGCGGCTGGGATTCCGCGGGCTTTCACGCCATGACCCGCGTCCACGGAGCCCCCCCTCCCAAGAGGCCAAGGATCCACACCACCTCTCCAGCACAGAGGAGTCGGAGGGAGAGAAGGCCTCACTTGGCGCTCGATCCCAGTGGGTGGAGGCCCCTGTGCTAGTTCGCAGGGCGTGTGCCTGCCCACAACCACCCAGGACTCGGCTGATCAAGGAGACAGACCCGGGTGTGTGGCCCCCACCAGGACCCGGTAGGGCGTGTGCCCGCCCAGAGGCCTCTTCCCGCATATCGGGCCCGATTGGGGGGCGGCCCCACCTTTAATAAGGACCAGAGCTCACGCACCGGAGAACCATAACAACTCGACCCCGACCCCGGGTCAGCGCAGCACGACCCCAGGGGCCCACTGGGCCACGACGCACCAAGCAACTGGGGGGCAATAGACACCCTAGCCCCGAAAGGAGTCCCCACGATCACGCCCCTCAAGAGAACTGACACACACCTCCGGCGTCCTTTGCATCACCGCTCCCCCAGCCCCCCATGATCTCGCAGGCTGCCTGCAACCCAGGTGAGAGGCCCCCGTCCTCAGTTGGCGGGGCGAGTGCCCGCCTGGAGGGCTGCCCCACCCTCCCCGCAGGGGACAATCCATTGACCACAAACCACACCGGAGCGACGCACTACGGACTGGACCTGGGACGGCACAGCATTCCCCCCTAAGGCCCCCCGGCCCGCAGCGGACCCTGTGGCAGAGGATCAACGACACCCCATGAGCTGGAAGAAAGCCCTACAAACGTTTCGCTTTCAAGAAACAGAGAAAACGATCGAGGTCCCTACGGTCTCCGGAGCCATGGCCCACACGGAACCCGCAGGCCAACCCGCAATGATGATGGAAAAGGGCTTTGCCTCCATCCTTCAGGAGATCAGAGAAATGAGATCCGACATTGCCCAGAAGTTCGAGAAACTGGACCAAAGGGTAGACAAAATTGAGGATAGAGTCCTATAAATGGAAAATTATCAATCGTCATCTACATCTCAGGAAATCCAATTCGACACACGGCTGGCGGCTCTGGAGAAGAGGGATGAAGAGAGAGCCAGGATTATGGACGACTATGAAAACAGGAAAAGGCGGAACAATCTAAGGTTCTTTGGGATCCCAGAGACGGAGGGTGAGACGGAGAGAGAGCTGACTCGAGTGGTGAGAGACATCATCACCCTCTTGTTTGCTGAGGAAATGACGACGGAACTCACGTTCGACCGGGTGCACAGGGCCGGGGAATATCGGGGGGCCCCAGAACGGTCCTGGCCCGCTTCCATTATTATACTGAGAAAGCCAAAATTCAAGAGGCTGCGAGGAAGGCGGGGGCGATAACCTACAACGGCGCACAGATCGCCATTTTCCAAGACCTCTCACTTACACCCTAGCCAAACGGAGGATGTGCCGCCCTCTGACACAACAATTGAAAGAGAAGGGCGTCAGTTACAGATGGGGATATCCCTTCTCCCTGACCTTTGAATATTCAGGCCAACGCACAACGCTGGTAACGGAGGAAGACATTAAGGGCGCCATTCAAGATTATGTGGGCGAACCCGCCCCCCGGAGGGGACCAGTGGGTCCGGAGGCGCTGAGATGGGGGCACCCCCGGGCAACCCAACCCCAGAAGGAGAAAAACCGGCACGAGGATGTTCAAGACATTGAACACACCACCAACACCAATGGAGGAAGACCGGGCCGACTCAGAGGGGTGACTCCAGCGACCCCACGCAGATCATTGGGACTAGAAACCAGAAGGACTCTGGAGACGCTTGGTTTGCTGCACCCCCTCGAACTGCAAGTATAAGGGGGCATAAGGGGGATCACAACTGTGGGAATTGAGAGAAGCATCAACCAGGGCCCGGGAGAGGGACCAAATTGAGAGGTTCGGGGGAGTGACGAGAGGGGAAAGGGGGGGGCTCACGTTAGCAAGCTTTGGATCTGACGCCTGGCCAGAGGGGAACCGGCTGGTGGTCCAGCCAACAATCCAGGAATGGAAAAACTAATTGGCTGGACGCCGGGGAGAGGGGTGGGGGTTTGTTTACAAGTTGGGGGTTCTAGGGCGGGGAAAGAGTTGGGGGGATGTTGGGGAAACGTTTCAAAGAGATCCAAACAAGGAAACATGGTAAGCAGGGATGGAGCGACTATGTAACACCGGTGACCAAGGGGAAAGGCGACAGCGATTATGGCTGACGACCGACCGGCCCTGGGGGTGGGAACCCTGAATGCACGGGGCTTGAACACCCCCACGAAAAGATCCTTAATCAGCAGAGAGTTTAGGAGGGCTAAGATGGACCTTCTGTTCGTGCAGGAAACACACTGGGCGAGGGAGCCCAGGTTGTGGGGGGGCGGAATCGAGGAGACATTCTACGCTTCCCACAAAGGAAAGAAAAGAGGGGTCGCAATTCTGACCGCTAGGGGGTTGGGTTTCGTGAAAGACTCCATCCTAAGGGACCCCGAAGGCCGCTACCTCTTCGTACGTGGCTCCCTACAGGGATCGCCCATAACCTTGGCGGTAGTATACGCCCCAAATGAGGGTCAAGCTCAATTCTGGGAGGGAGTGGGGGAAAGGCTGAAAACCTTTGTCCAGGGCCCATTGGTGGTGGGAGGCAATTTCAATATGGTCCTAGACCCATCCAGAGATAGACGACGGGTGGGTGCATCAAACCCCAGACCCGCTGGGGACGTCACGTCACGCTGCTTCCAAAGGGTGAATGATGACCTGAACTTAGTGGACACGCTACCCACCCCCCGAGCAGGGACCCCCTCTTTCTCGTACTACTCCTCCACCCACAAAGCCTTCTCCAGAATAGACTATATCCTCGCGGACGAGGTACTCCGACCACACATAGTGGGTTACAGGATAGACCCTGTCCCCTGGTCGGACCACGACTTGGTTAAGGTCACCTTAGCGGGGGACTGGTGCAGAGAACGAAGGGGACGCTGGAGATGTAACAACGCTATTGTGAGAGACGAGGTCCATGCCCAGACTGTACTGGAGGCCATTACAGAATTCTTCGAGCTAAACGACAACGGGGAGGTGGGCACGCACACTCTCTGGGACGCCTTCAAGGCGACACTAAGAGGAGTGCTTATAAAAATAGGCTCCAGACAGAAGAGGGAAAGGGAGACCCAGGAGAGGAACCTGAGGGATAAAATAGCGCGCCTCCAACCCCTAGAGCGAGATCACGTGGCCACCCTGGAGGACTACAGGCTCCAATTGAAAGACCTACTCCTCCACAAAACGGAGAAGAGCCTCCAAATAGTTAAACAGAAATACTACAAGAAGGGGGACAGAGCGGATAGGATCCTGGCCTGGAAATTAAGGGAGGTCCAGAGAAGCAGGATGGTGAAGGAGGTGAGGGACAGCGGGGGAACATTAGGTTATGACACCCCCATATCAGCGAAGCCTTCCGTCAATACTATGAGACATTATATGCCTCCGAATATGACGGTGGTGATGCCCAAATCGAAGAGTTTCTCGACTCCATACAGATACCGTCTCTCTCACGGGAGCAGGCAGAGGGGCTGGAGGGTCGGGTGACCGAGGATGAGGTGGAGAAGTCGATCAGCGGGATGAAGGTGGGGACTTCCCCGGGGGAGGATGGCTTTTCGGTGTATTTCTATAAGAGATTTCGATCTACCCTGTCCCCATACCTGACGAAAGTTTTCAATTCGGTATTGGAAGGGGGCACTCTCCCCGACACCATGATGGGAGCCATTATAGTGGTCCTCCCCAAGGAAGGTAAAGACCTGAGGGAGTCTTCGTCCTACCGACCCATATCATTGCTCAACATCGATGTCAAAATCTTGGCCAAAGTGGTGGGCAGGCGGATGGAGGGGATAATGCAGAAGTTAGTCCACGGGGACCAGGTGGGCTTCATAGCAGGCAGGCAGGGATCGGATAATATTCGCAAAACGATAGACTTGGTTCATTTCGCCCAAAATTCAAACCTCGAGGCATGCATCCTGTCCCTGGACTCGGAAAAAGCCTTCGACAGAGTAGAATGGAGATACATGACCCTCCTCCTCCAACGAATGGGCTTTGGGACGCACATCCTGAGCTGGGTTGCCGCCCTCAACAGAGCCCCTACTGCGAGGGTCTGTCATGCAGAGAACCTGGTGTCTGCAGAAGCTGCTGAACCCCCGACAATCCACCCAAAATGTGGCACTCTGAGCTGACATAAATATAACTGCTCAGTTTACCTCACTTTCAGGGGAAAGGGGGAAGAGACAAAGAAACAAACACCAGGCTGGAAGCTATCAACTCGCTGGTTCTTCACCTGTAGTTAAAACACAAACATGCAATATTCCTCATTACTCATTGATTACTATACTAACCTTAAACTCTAAATCCATAATCAAAATAGTTTAAAAACCATACCTGGTTCTTCTCTACAGAATGCCCAGAGAAGTGAAAAGCAGACAAGACTTCCTTACTTGGGGACCAGAATCTTATAGAAAACTCAGCCTTCTCCTTAGGTCCATGAGTGTAAATTAACTTTGTAGTTGTAGTTTAGTCTGCTCAAATCAAGATTCTTGAACAAGGTCTTCAAGTAAGATTAATGAAGTTCTTTTTAGTTCTGGTATTGGCTTTAATGTTTTCTTTGTAGAGCGTCTTTTTCTCTAGACGAATTAAACTTGCGCTGAAATCTTCACGTGGAAAGCCAGAAACCGCGGGAAGGGAAAAAAATCACGCGCTTCTTCTCCAAATTGCAGGAAAAACGCACACGCGTAAAAAACGCTCTCGCGCTATAGTCCAAGATGCGATAAAAATTACACGCGCTATCCTCCAAGTCGCGGGAAACACGCACACGCGCTGACGCCTCAATTCGCGGGTAAACGCACTCGCGCTAATGTCCAAGACGCATAAAAATTACACGCGCTTTCCTCCAAGTCGAGGGAAACTCGCACACGCGCTAACGCCTCAATTCGCGGGTAAATCGCACTCGCGCTGATGTCCTAGACGCAATAAAAATTACACACGCTTTCCTCCTAGTCGCGGGAAACACGCACACGCGCTGACAACTCAATTCGCGGGTAAACGCACTCGCGCTAATGTCCAACTTACGAATTGATAAAGTACACGCGCAACATTCACACGCGCTTATATTATCTCGCGGAAAAAAAAAAAACCCTTGCGTAAACGAACAGTAACCACGAGTCCAAAGCACACGCTTGCGCTTCACTCTCAAACACAGAGACACACGCGCGGGTGAAAAGTAACGGACAAAAAACTCTTGCGCTAGTTTGATTTAACTTGTAGCAATAAAAACAAACGTATGCGCTTCAATCTTTTTGATACAGATTTGATTTCAGTCTCATAGATAAATATAACCTTTTTACACGTTCAACAAATCTGGAAAGTCACTTATCTTGATAAAGACTGGAAAACTTCTTTCCTCAGAAGTTTCTGACTCCTGTCCTGTGTCTCCACCAAACTCCAAACATGACTCCTGTTTCACTTTCAGATCTTCCGCTCTACCGCTAGAAACTTGTCACCCTTGACAAAGTTAAGCAGGAGCAACTTGGCACACAACCTCTCAGCTGGGCTAGGACGATGAAAGGCAGTTTAGAATGTTCATTGTCCTCCCTATAAACAATCTCCAGCCAATCAGAATTTTGACTGAGAACCTCCATCTTGGCTTGGGGCATTCTCCATAGACTGCAATGAAGGTTAAGGGCAAAATTGGCTGTATAAAAATATAACCCATAATAACTTCCTAAAACCTTTCTATACTAAATATGTGTCTCCCCTGACCCAATGTAAGTGAGTATATGATACTGTATGTAAAGAATATGTCACTCCAACCTGACAGTACCTGACAGGGTCCAGGAGAACGGAGTGCTGTCAGAATCCTTCCCTCTTACCCGAGGGACCAGACAGGGCTGCCCCCTTTCCCCCCTTCTGTATGTCCTCACGATAGAGGCTTTGGTTATAGCAGTTAGGTCCCACCCAGATATCAGGGGTATTGGAAGGGGAGAGGTGGAATTCAAGCTATCCCTGTTTGCAGACGATATCCTGGCATACCTAGTGGACCCGAGCTCTTCGATCCCTTCCCTCCTGTCCCTGGTCAGCTCTTTCGAAAAATACTGCCAAGTCAATCCTCCTTCCGATGCGCCTGGTAGACCCGGTACTAGACCCCCTGACTAGGTTTCACGGGATAGCGGTGGGCAAGAACTCTATAAAATACCTGGGGGTTCTCCTCAGTAGGGATTTAACAAAACTAGGGTCTTCCAACTACGAACCCATGCTAACTGAGATCGCCTCTGACTTAAGGAGATGGGGAAGAATGATCCTCTCATGGTATGGTCGGATGACGGCAGTCAAAATGAACATACTACTACGGCTCTTATACCTCTTTACAGCCCTCCCTACCCGGGTACCCGCTCAAACCATCATAGATTTACACAAGGGTGTCCAAGACTTCATTTAGCAGGGGAAAACCCAGCGGATTGGTAGGGCCACTCTGACGCTCCCGAGGGAGGAGGGAGGTTTTGGTCTCCCAGATTTCCAATTGTACTATCACGCAGCACAACTGAGGGTCCTCCTAGAACACATGAAGGAAGGTTTACGGACATATTGGTCATATCTGGAGGACATGGACGTCCACCCCTTAAAAGTCTGTGACCTCCTGTGGGCCCCTCGCAGGTCTATCCCAAAACAAGTATTGTCACACCCGACCCTGGGGGTTCTCTGGGACATCTGGAGGGAATGCCCCGGACGGCGCATCTATCTTCGTGGCCGTCCCCATGACCTCCCTGTGGGGGCCCCCCCCTGAAACTGGGCAGCAGGGGGTTTAGACAATCCCAGCGCTGGTCTGATGCGGGACTGGAATGGGCGGGCCAGCTGTTCAAGGAGGGAGAATTCTTGAGCTATGAGGACCTCCGGGAGGGACTGGGTGGTGGGACCCTCTCCATATTCGAATACCTCCGTCTCAAGGGCATCCTCAAGGACCCTGCATGGGGCCCAAACCTGCGGAGTCAACTAACGCCCTTCGAGAAACTCCTCGACTCAGTGACCTCCAGAAAGGGTGCGGTCTCCTGTATGTACACTGTCCTAAACACCCATGACCTCCAGGCTAGGCGAGACTTCCGGGGCTTTTGGAATGATCTGGCGGGGGAGGAGATATCAGAGGATGCCTGGGCTCGCATTTTCAGGATATCGTTTCATGGCAATCTCTTCACCTCAGATATGGAACACAACTTTTAAATCCTGCAGGGGAGGCACAGAGACCCGGCAAAACTCTCGAACATTTTCACAGGGGTATCACCTGAATGCCTGAGGGGCTGTGGCCAGATAGGGACTAGAGGTCACATGTGGTGGCTATGCCCGAAGGTGCAGACCTATTGGGAATCGGTGAGAGACTGGATAGCGGAGGTAACGGAGGACCCTCTACCCCTCAACCCGCTGACCATGCTGCTGGGCCTCCCCCCGGAGGAAGCGGAAATACACCGGTACCCAAGGATGTGGGAAACTATGTTGAGAGCAGGCAGAGTGGCCCTAGCCCAGAGGTGGAAGAGCCTGGAAACACCTTACAAAGAAGATTGGACAAAAAAACTTAAGAACATGTTCTTGATGGACAAATTGACCGCCTTGGTGGATAAAGACTCATGCTCATTCCTCGCTGAATTGTACGTGGTCCAGCAGATATGGGGATGGGATGTTCACTAGCTTTGAGATCGTGCCCCCGGATGGTCAAGTTATCGCTTGCTTCCATCATCATGTGTGACATTCTCCTCCGGAGACCTATCACGTAGTCAGTCACTCTGACTGGCTTGGGGGAAGGAGCACTCTCCAACCCCTCCTTAATCAGGGCCAATGGACCTCTGACGGGATGACCATAGAGGAGTTCGAAGGGCGAGTAACCTATAAGCAAAGAGAAGGCATGGCAGTAGAAGGTCCCACTTACGCTTAAGGGGTTCCTCTAAAGCACCTATCATGCTCTTCATGGTTCGGTTGAACCGTTCTATCAACCCATTGGTTTGTGGGTGGTAAGCTGTAGAGAACTTGTAAGTAACTCCACAGGTTTTCCACATGGCTTTCATGTAGTGGGACATAAAGTTTGACCCCCTGTCAGAGATTACTTCCTTAGGAAACCCGACCCTGGTGAAAATACCAAGGAGGGCCTTAGCCACAGCCGGAGCTGTAACAGTCCTCATAGGAATTGCCTCAGGATACCTAGTAGCATGGTCTACTACAACACGGATAAACCTGTTGCCTGAGGAGGTTGGAGGATCAAGGGGACCAACGATGTCAATCCCTACTCTCTCAAATGGGACTCCCACAACTGGGAGAGGCACTAAATGTGCCCCATTCTTGGAGCCAACCTTACCAGAGATCTGGCAGGTGCGGCAGCTCCTGCAGTGTTTTACTACTTCGGCCCCCATTTTTGGCCAATAGAAGTAGAGAGAGAGCCTTTCCTTAGTCTTCTTGAAACTCAAGTGACCAGCCAAAGGAATCTTGTGGGCTAACTGCAAGAACTGTGGTCTGTTCTCTTGGGGTACTACAAGTCGTTTGTAGTCTCCAGGTGCAGACTCGGTTGGTTCACTGTAGAAGAGGCCATCTTCCTAGTGCAACCTGTATTTCCCAGGCTCTTGCCCTTCAGCCTGAGCTTCTGCCTGGTGGTGAAGACCTTCCAGAGTTGGACATTCTCTCTGTCCCTTACTGAAGTCTGCCCTGCTGGGTCCACCTTCTGCCAGTAAAGACTGCAGCTCAGGATGGTCAACAGGATCCAGATCTCCAATGAGTTCCTGGCCTTCCATTAGCTCTTCCTCAGAGTCTAATTCTACCACACAGGGTTGTACCTCCCTCTCAGCCTCGGCTGGAGGTGGAGTTACGGGTGTAACTTTGGACAACCGCGGGGAAGTCTGTGTTGGCTGCACTGGAATGCTGGCTGCTGGTTTCGGGATAGAAGTCTTAGGTTTCCCTTTCGCTTCTGATTTCTTGGAGACAGCGGCCGACAAGTCCAGTGGAGCAGGAGTGATATCTTTCTTCATCATCTCCTGGAGAGTACTGTGCATGGTCCTCTCTCTTGCAGGTCTGGTTAGCTCCTGTAACCGTTTACTAGGAGGTCTGGGAGTATGCGATACAACTCCGAGAGGTTTCAAATCGTTACCCAACAGTACGCGTCCTGGTACCTCACTCTGTATGCTGACAGGTATCTTCACATTCATGTCGTTACACTGGATGAGAACTGGTAATTGGGGAAGCATCTGCACAGGCCCTCCAGCTAACTTGGTGAGGCGTTTGGATGCCTTAGCAACATCCTCAGCCTGAAAAAACGATTTATCCACCACAGTTATGCTGGCCCCAGTGTCCCTAATGGCAGGAGTCTCCTGACCATTCACCTGGACACTGTCCTTATAATACTCTTTAGTATTATCGGGGATAGAATTATAGACATCTAAATTCTGTTGTTCCCACAACCCCAGAGATACTAAAGAAACGCTGACTGAGACTCCAATGGGTTTGTCAGCTAGCAGTAGAAAGTTTCCACTTGCCATTTGGACTTCCTCCTCTGGAGCGAAGGCTAAGGAGACAAGCTGGACCCCTGAAGGTTTACCCTTACATCTGGGATCGCCTTTCACGTGGTCAGTCGAGCCACAAACAAAGCATTTACCGAATGCTTTCTGGAATGGTGGCTTGTTCTGACCTCCTTCCGGTTTGGCACTAGAAGACACACTATTCTGCTGTGGTTTTCCCGGTGGCTTACCCTTCTGGTTTTGTTTGGGGCCCTCTTTGGAATGTGAGTTATTAGAATTCTCTTTTGAGTCTTTTTTAGGCTGTTTTCCCTCATCCTTTTTCTGAGTTGCCCCAGAATCCTTATGAGTAGCCCTGTTGGCAACCCACAAGTCAGCAGCCTTAGCTAGCTCCCTGGAATCCAATTCCTTCGAATCAGCCAAGTGCTGTCTGAGCTCAGGAGAACAGGCATCATAAATAGACTCCAACATAAAAAGATTCCTCATACCCTCATAAGTGTTCACTTTGTAACCCTTAATCCATCCTTCTACGTTTTTCAACCCTTCACTCACCCAGGTAGCCCAAGGGGTACCATCATGCTTTTTGAGGGTTCTAAACCTCTTAAGATACTGGGAAGGGTTCTTCCCGAATCTAGCTATTAAAGCTAGTTTCACACTTTCGTAATCCGTCTTATCCGCCTCCCCCAACTCCATTACCACATCAGTCGCAACAGGAGTGAGCCTAGAGAACAACCAGGGCAGCAAAGCATTCCCTGTGATGTCCTGGAGCCCATGATTGTATTCAAACAGTTTCAACCAATCCAACACATCCAATCTCGGTCCATACATACCCACTAATTCCTTCGGCATCCGGGGTCTTTTGGGACTGGAGCTCCTAGAGGAACCAGAGGAGAGAGAAGCATTTTCCATAGACAACTTTTTCATCTCTAACTCGTGCTTAAGTTCTATTTCCCTGAGTCTTAACTCAGCTTGCTTCTGCTCAGCCTGGGCATTCATCCGTCTGAACTCGAGCTCTTGGTTTCGTTCAGATTGAGCCAAGAACCGTTTGTATTCTAGTTCGAGCTTCATTTTTTCAAGTTCAAAATAAGCAGGGTTACTTGTGGGACCTGGTATGGGCCCCGTAGGCACAGCTGGTAAGGCAGGTAGAGGAGCAGGGGAGACAATTTCGTTAGCCTCTCCGTCCTCGTCAGCCTTTTCATCGCTATCATCAGAATTACGATTCAGATCATCACCATCACTGTTACAGTCGCTGGAGAGATTGGTTCCTCTGAACCAGTACCCAGACTTTGGTTCGCCAGCAATCTCTTGTTTAGTTCTAACTTCTTGCCTCTTACAGGAAGATTCTCTTGCCTACAGAGAGCTCGCAGACTCTCAGTATTTTCACCTGACAAGGACTCTTGACTGTAAGTTTCCATCGTAGACATGTTTTTTGAAAGTTGCTTTTTGTGCAAAGTTTTGTGGTTAGTTATCCTACAGTGTTGAAAAGCACTCTAAACTGTATACTCGATACAAATCCCACCGCTGTACACCAGTGTTAGGCGGAAACCTGTGCAGTTCCCTCTGGGACCACTGCAAAAGATTTAGGACTACAGGCATTTGGCGGTGAACCCACTTGGTAGCAGTCTGTACCACACAGATTCACTTGGTAGCTGTGGCTGAGCAGTCAGACTTCCCTCAAGAAGAGTTGAGCAGTATGTGGAGTATACAAGATAGGTGAAGGTACGCATGCATATGTAACGTTGTGCTCACACTTGGAGTTTGTACTAATCACCATATGCGTTAAATGAATGTACTTTTTGCTAAAAGAAGAGGCCTTCTCTTTTATACGGCGGCGTTTAATGCCCATATATGAATAGCAATTGCAAACTAGAAAGAGACCTGCTGACCTGGCAAGAACTTGTTTTTAACAGAAGAATTGTGTTTGGTCACTGTATGTCGAAGCATGCTGAGCCTGCTGAAACGATCTGCAGAATACGGGTGGGGGAAGGAATGAGTAAGCACAGCCTCGTGCACAGAGATAAGGACACAGAGGGGCACGAGAGAGAGCGAATAACAGATAACAGGAAACCACAATAGCAGATGTTGAACTGTTGACCTTGATGCAAAGTCATGACTGGGAGGAACCGCCTTGTGGTGGACATAATCTATGTGCAGCAATGTATGACAATGTAAAACAGATGGGTATAAAAGGACCACGATGTGCAGGGGAAAGGGCGGCACTTTGACGACTTGCTTTGCGAGACGGTTGAACTTGTGGCCCATTCGCGAATGCTTGTGTGTTAATAAAGCAATGTTTACTCAACTCTTTTCTGTTTGAGTTTTATAGGGTCCCTCTTGTACTGGTTATGGTGACGGCGAGAAATCGCACCCACAATTTTGGTGTCAGAAGTGGGATGCGAAGGAGCGACAGTCCGTCACTGGGTGAGGAACGCCGCGGCGGAACCGGAGAAGGAATTGATCACGGGGCCCCAACAACTGAATCCGCACCTTTGATTGCAACCAACGCGTCATCCTTGTTTTTCCGGCTCCGTCGGCGGTGGAACAGCAGGCTGTCGCCCTTCGGGTCCGGAACACTCTGGCGGGACCCTTAAGATAAGTGGTATGGACGGATGCATGATGGAATAAGGAAATAATGATTCAGGGTTTGTGAAGAGGACGGTGGTAGGTCCGTCTATGAAGAAGTAATGTTGAAATGATGATATGATATGTTAGATACGCCAGGAGGATGTATTATTATTGTTAGCCAATAGGTGCATATTTGGGAAAGGTGAGTGTTTTAGGCAATTGCGGTATACCGCCAAGATGGGTCAAACGGCTTCCCACAAGGGAGGTATAGGCAAGAGACACTATGCCCCTCTTGAAGGAACCCCTGCATTTGATCTGTTGATTAAACATGGATTGAACTCGACATTGTTTTTAAGGGAGTGGTCTGAATATACAAAAGATTCGATTGAACATAATTGGCCAGATACCGGGTCCTTTGACATAGACCGCATATCCAAAATAGAAATAGAGTTAGTAAAAAGACGGGTTAGACCCGCACAGTTTGAGGCTATACGACTATGGAGGGTAGAAGCAATGCGCAGGCGCAATGCTCAGAATAAACAAAAAGCAAAGGAGCAGAAGAGAACGGTAAATCAAAAATTACATGATCTAGAGATAAAAGAGAAGGGTGAGAGGCTAGATCAGTTGGATAGACATATGATGATTAAGAACAGTGGGGGTATGTATCCTGCCGTGCCGGTGCCTCGATATGAAGATGTGATAGGGCTAGAAGCAGAACAAACAACGACTGAATTATTGTTTCCAGGAGCTACAGCTCCACCGGCAGACAGTGAGGGTGAAAGGGTGGAATTCCCAATGAAGTATGGAGACCCAGATAGGTTGATAGACCATAGGAGAACGACTACTGTAGAAAAGGATAGAGATGGAGACTTGCAAATCCTTATGACCGGGCTGTATGGCACACCCCTCAATGACAGCCTACGGGACCAATTGGGGCGTTTGACACCTTTGGAATTTAGGACAGTGGCCACTAAACTATATACCTTTCATGAGGGTAACTGTAAATTGAGAGGACAGAGTACTGCGGATCTGCCCTCAGCATATCAGGACGCTGTCGCGTTACTACCAGTGACTGCGTCCAGTGTTCAGTTATGGGGATGTATGTCCGACATAATAGCGGAAGTCATAAGGGGCGGTGTTGAATGGGAGAAGGAAAAGAGGGCATGGGAAAGAGAGGTGAGGGAAAGAGAGGCTAAACTCAAAGATGCAGACCAGGCGGGCCAAAACGTAGCTAATCGTATGATAGCATCCATACACTCGCAGTCCATGTCCACCCTGGTGAGTCTGATGGAGGGCCTTGGCTGGCCTATACAAGTAAACGTAATTAAATATCTTCTTATTAGGGTGGATGATATAGAAGAGGAAAAGGAGCCTAGATATGTGTCCCAGTGGAATAGGATTAGGACGGAATTGGATAAGAAACTGCTATCTAATATAAGAGTGGATGATTCAGGGGCGGAAGAATGGAGGATGGCTAAGGTGGAGAAACTATTAAAAGATTATAAAAAAATAAAAGAGAAAGCTCTTAGTCATCAATCCTCTGTTTCGCCACCAGCGCAGGCCCCTGTGAGTGAACAAACAAATACGGAAAAGTTACTATTAATGCCAATGAGAGAGTGCCAACCCACCATAGAGGCAGCCACTGGTAACATGATGCGCACCTATGTGTATGTCCCTTTATCCCGAATTGAATTAATGCATATCACCAAGTCCATCCCGGACCCCCGTATAGACCCGGCAGGATTCTACAAAGAAGTAGGAAAGTTATTCAGACCAGGGTTATTTACCGTAGAGGATGTAGATAACATATTGTTAGCCATTGTCCCAGAAGAAATATGGACCCCCTTTCGTGCCAAAGACAATGAAACAATAAAATGGAAAGATGTAATGGATGCGAGCAAAAATAGAAAACTGCATGAGGAATATCCTGAACCCCTAAGAGGGCATGGCATGGCAGTCCTGAGGGCTCTAGAAAAGGTGTTACCCCCATTTGATGTGAATGTGGAGAAACTGTCCGCTGTGATACAGGGTGCAAGTGAGGAAGTTGCACAGTACTTTCTGCATTATGAAGCAGCATTCAAAGCGCACAGTGGGCTAGAGATACGGTCTGAAACGGGCCAACGGTACTTTGCCACAAACTTTGTAGAGGGGCTCCACGGGCCAATTCAGGAGAACATTAGGAGGGCAGAAAGTACATGGATGACTAGAAACCCCCGGGATCTCCTCGAAATGGCTAGGTATTACGAAAGAGGGGAAAGAGTGAAGGGACAACAAAAGGCACGACAAGAGAAGGATTTAAAAACCAAAGTGTTGATGCAACAGTTGCATCAAGGGCCCCAAGGCAGGTATAACTACAATAATAACGGCCCGTCACAGGGCTATAGCAGAAACATGATAGGGGGCCAAGGGACAGGAAGAGGTACAGTGCAAGGAGGTGCGCTATATGGGAGGAGTGATGGGCTACCCCAAGATGTATGTGCCTTCTGCAAGAGACCCGGACACTGGAAATCCCAGTGTCCCCAGAGTGGTGGGAGAGGAAGGGGCGTATGGCCCCCTTCACAGACAACATTTGCCCCAGGAAATAGGACTGGTGGGTATGGCAACCAAGACAATAGAATGTTTAAACCCCCTCAACCCAATGCCTTTGACGGACAAGCAAGAGGGGATGTTCCCTGGCCGGCCCCGCCTCCCCCCAATCTACTGTATCAGCCACGACAAACAACACAAGTACAAGGTGTATGCCAGGGTGAAGAATGTGGAGAAGGGGTATACTATAACGATGATTTTCAGGATAACACAAGCGATATGTCCTGAGGATGCCGGAATGAGATAGCGGGAGTGGTGCAGGTTCCTATAGACCAAAGGGGGCCTTATGCCTCTGTTAGGATCGGCCCCCACCGAAACTTGAGATGTCTGGTAGACACGGGAGCTGGAAACAGTTCCGTGAATATCAGAGCCGTCCCCGCTGTCCCATTATCGGATAAAAGCAAGGTATCAGTTGGATTTGGGGGAAATCCAATAAAGACTCCTGTAAGTGAAATAGTAGAAGCGGAACTTCATGGGGTAAAATGGGAGAATGGGTGGCTGTTGACCAATCACTGCCCAGAAAACTTGTTAGGTATTGATGCATTAAAAACGCTAGGGGCCACAATATATTGCTCCCCCCAGGGAGTGAGAATGACCATAAGCAAACCTATGAGTATGATAGGAGTAATGCAAACCCTGCCCCCGGAACTCCAAGACATCCCGAATGAACTATGGGCCACTCATGGGAATGATGTAGGAGTGTTGGATGTTTCCCCAGTAGTAATCAAACTAAAGCCCGGTGCCAGGTTGCCCAGGATAAAACAATATCGCATATCACACGAGGGAGAGCAGGCACTATATCGAATAGTACAGGATATGATACGGTTAGGGGTGGTAGAGCCAACAAATGATAGCCCTTGTAACTCTTCGATCCTTCCAGTACACAAGAAAGGTGATGAAGCCATACCCTATCGTTTTATTATTGATTTGAGAGAAATAAACAAAATAGTAGAACCCAGATATCCAGTTGTCCCTAATATTTCAAGTGTACTCACTTTAATTCCCAAAACAGCGAAATGGTTTACGGTAATTGATTTGAAAAATGCCTTCTTCAGCATTCCTATTGCCGAAGAAAGCAGGTACCTGTTTAGCTTCACTCTTCGAGATAGACAGTATCGATTTACTAGAGCCCCGCAGGGATATACAGAAAGTCCCGCCATATTCAGCCAAGCACTAAAAACACAGATGGATAACCTAGCCCTACCCGCTAACACTGCTCTGATACAATATGTTGATGACTTGCTATTATGTGCAGCCACCGAAGAGGAATGCCATTATGTGACCAGATTGGTGCTAATGCACTTAGCAGAGAATAAGCACAAGGTAGCCCTAGCCAAAATGCAGTATGTAAAACAAAAGGTCCATTATTTAGGCTTTGAGCTGTCCGAAGAGGGGCGAACCCTGTCTACTGATCGCATTGCTTTGATACAGTCCATAAAAGGTCCAGACACGGCAAAGGGTCTCCGAAGGATAATTGGTGTTTTATCCTACTGTAGGCACTGGATTCCTGAATTCTCTGTATTGATCCAGCCCATGCTAAAAGCCTTAAAAGAAGTACAAGAAAACGGCCCATTAGAATGGACACCTGAGATGGAAAAAGCCCTGACAGCTATGTTCTATGCCACGCACCGGCCTTAGGCACACCTGATTATACTAAGAGATTTTGCCTTTTTGTTGATGAACAGGAAGGTTGCGCTGTGTCAGTCTTGACACAGGAACAAGGGGGTAAACAGAGACCATGTGCATATTTTTCTAGCACTCTGGACTCAGTAGCTCGAGGCCTACCCCCATGCATGAGAGCAGTAGCTGCAGCAGCGACAGCCCTAAAACAAAGTGCAGGTATCATCTTAGGGAGTGAAGTAACAGTAAAGGTTCCACATACGGTAGATGTTCTTCTGAATAGAGTGCATACACAGCATTTGACTACAGCTAGACTCACACAGTATGAGATGATCCTGTTTGCCAGTAATGTAAAAATTGAACGGTGTAACACTTTGAATCCAGCGACACTGCTTCCTTTGCCCACCTCACGTGATGACATTAGGCATGATTGTGTGATCCAAATGGAAGAACACACTAAGGGTAGAGCAGACCTGCAAGACACCCCGCTGGTTGATAATGAGGGTATATTATTCTGTGATGGTTCCTGTTTCAAACTGCCAAATGGGGAGACAACAGCAGGGTATGCAGTAACTACAGGGGAACGGTTGATTGAGAGTGGGAAAGTGTGTGAGAAATCGGCGCAGGCGGCAGAATTGATTGCGCTAACTAGAGCATTAGTGTTAAGCAGCGGCATGAAAGTGACAATTTATACTGATTCAGCCTACGCGCACGGGGTGGTCTCCAGTTTTGGTAAACTCTGGGGAGAGCGTGGCTTCTTAACCTCTCAAGGTGATACTATTAAACATGCCCGATTGATTGCTGAATTATTGCAAGCCCTTACGCTGCCCAAAATGGTGGCCGTAGTGAAGTGCTCAGCGCATAAAAAAACACTGGATTATGTCACGCAGGGAAATTCTTTGGCTGACCAGATGGCTAAACTAGCTGCCACAAGGGACACTCGGTGGGAAGCCCGACAGCTCATAGTGGGGAGGGATGTGACTATGGAAGGGACGAAGGAGCGCGTAAAGGAAATCCAAGCAGATGCAACCATCGAAGAAAGACTATCTTGGCACAAGGATGATCAATATGAGGAGACGGTAGATGGGCTATGGGCACATACCAAAACGAACACCTGGGTACTACCTGACGCATACTTACCTGTGATAGTGAGCGTGGCTCATGGTCCAACCCACGTTAACGCAAGAACTATGGAAGAAGTTTTAAGTACTGTGTGGTACAACAAAAGATTGGGAATGTATTGTCGCCAATGGGCAAAACAATGTGAAATATGTGTTTTATATAATGTGGGGAAAGGTGTACCGGCCCCGGCGGGCCACAGTAAGTTACCCACCTGCCCTTTTGAGGTGGTGTATATGGACTTTATACAGCTGGAGCCTGTAAATAAACATTCCTACTGTTTGGTGATGAAATGTGGGTTCTCAGGATGGGTGGAAGCATATCCCCTGCGGGACAATAGTGCCACCTCCACAGCACAATGCATATTGAAACACTGGGTGCCCTTGTATACGGTCCCCAGATATCTATGGTCTGACAATGGGACTCATTTTACTGGTGAAGTAGTAAGCAAAGTTTGCAAGGCCCTTGGTATTGATCTACGTTTCCATGGAGTTTTTCATCCTCAATCAGCTGGGATTATAGAGGGCACAAATAAGGTACTGAAGAACAAACTGGCAAAGGCTTGTGCTGAAACGGGACTGAAATGGCCGGATGCATTGCCTATTGCATTATTGAGTATGCGTACTATGCCTAAGCGTACACATGGTTTATCTCCTTTCGAAATTGTTATGGGGCGCCCACCAAGTATTGGGACCCCCATATCAGCTAAGAGATTGTCTGAGCAAGCATGGCCTGCATTACAACAGTACTGTATTGGGTTAACTAATAGACTGATTTCTATTAATGCACAGGTGAACGCAGTAGCTCCATCTCCTCTGATAGGAGAAGGTCACGACGTGCAGCCCGGTGACTGGGTTGTTATAAAAGCCTTCGATCGCACCAGCGGACTGCAACCGAGATGGAAGGGCCCGTTTCAGGTGCTCCTCGCGACACAAACTGCGGTAAATGTTGATGCCAAACCGCACTTGTACCACGCGAATCATATTAAGAAGACGCTGCCACTATTGATTCCTCCAGAAAAAGGAACCGACAAACCGCAGGTTGCAAGTGTACTGCCAGATGCCAGTGACAGGTGTGCCCATCGCCTCCGATCCCGTGACGTGTATGTGCCAAGCAACGTGTAAGGACACTGTTTTGAACTTTGATCATTAGGGAGATGAACATTTGGACTCTCTTGTTGGTTTTAGCAGAATTGTGCCTTACTGAAGACGACGGGCTTGTAGCCTGAAGGGCCTTCGGCGTTCCCCTCCTGGGACAGGCACTACGAGACGTGGGACAGATCGGATGAAGGTTTTCGGTGAGACCTACCACTACTAGAGTAATAAGGACACTGGTGCTTTAAATAGGGGATATTGCTATATCGCTAGGTTGCAACTGATATACGCTGTATACTGAGCCATATACTGAACTATGTCTACACCCGTGTATGCTGGTTTAGTCCCTGAACGGATAAGTGTATGCTCCTCAAACACAGAAGGTAAGAGGAAAATACCAGTTTGTACCACAAGAGGCAACATTTTGTTTTCTGTATGCACGATAGTAGTACTAATAGCATTTGCCATAATATTCTGGTATCTGGAACATCCATCTAGATATGAATTAAAGAACCTGTTGCCCGAGTCAAATGAAACAGGGAGAACAGATTGGGTCAAGAGCAGGAATCGAGATGCCTATGACCAACACGACCCGGAAGACTATGCTAAAAATGAATACGTGAAGATAATAAACACAACATATGGGGTAGTGAATAAAACTGATTGCTGGATCTGCACCCACATGCCCCGACATAGCAGTGAAGGCATCCCAGTGTACGCATCGCCAGTTACTGAGGATGCCGGGTGTACATTAATTTACATGAGAATAGTGTCAGCACAGCAATACATGATACCGAATACCGCTTGTTATGTTAGAGGAGAGAACAAAACCCTTCTAAAGGAAAAGATACGCTATAAAATCAAAACTGAGGGAATCGGGCTTGCACCTGCTATGGTACAGATAGTAAGAGAACCTCCTCCCCCTATCACCATCACACAAGAGTTTAGGCCAAAGAATATATGTTTTAAGAGGAGCGCAAGAGGTAATCAAAGAATGATCTCGGGGTGCAGTCAAATGATGAATCTAAATAACTACACGAAGGGATTGTTACAGATTGAAGGACATGCCTACGTCTGTAACAAGAGGGCTTATTTGTGGTTAGCCAAAGATTTTGTTGGGGTATGTTACATAGCCAGAATAATGCCGGCTGTGATGGTATATGCCCCGTCTACTCTGCATAAAGAAACACACAGCAGAAATAAACGAGCAGTAAACCCAAAAATTCCTACGTATCAACCTACAGGATGGGAAACGTTTATAGATCTGATGGGGGTCCTGGTTCCTCCAGCGGGCATCTTTATGAACAGTCAAGAAATCCAAAAGCTAAGCAGGGCCCTTGAGTTCGTAATCGAAGAATCTGCAGACCTAATGGAAAACATCACTTATGAAATGAAAGCAATTCGGCTAGTGGCTCTCCAAAATAGGTATGTCTTAGACATACTCACTGCAGAAAGGGGCGGAGTCTGTTTTTTGGTGGGATCCCAATGCTGTGTTTACATACCAGAAGGGAGTACATGAATCCTGGATGGAGTAAACAAACTGCATAAAGTGGCGGATAGCATCCACCAGGAGGAAGGGTCAGGAGATAGCTGGTGGATGAAGCTCCTGAAAGAAATTGGATGGCAACTTCTTACGCCTATACTGGTTCTAGCGGCAATAGTTGTAGGTATTTGTCTCTGCATCCAATGTTTCCCGGTATGTGTGTCGTGCTGTGTTTCCATGTGTTCCTCCACCGTAACATGCCTAAATGCAACAAACAAAAGCCATGTACAACAGGAATTTTTTGACATGGGAGGCCTGGAGAAGATTATGGTACATACATTATGTGATGATGTTGCTTTCCTGCCATCTGCTTATGCTAGGACTGCTTAGATTGATGCTCAAGTGTGAGCAAAGGGTGGATTGAAGGTACGCATGCATATGTAACGTTGTGCTCACACTTGGAGTTTGTACTAATCACCATATGCGTTAAATGAATGTACTTTTTGCTAAAAGAAGAGGCCTTCTCTTTTATACGGCGGCGTTTAATGCCCATATATGAATAGCAATTGGAAAGAGACCTGCTGACCTGGCAAGAACTTGTTTTTAACAGAAGAATTGTGTTTGGTCACTGTATGTCGAAGCATGCTGAGCATGCTGAAACGATCTGCAAAATATGGGTGGGGGAAGGAATGAGTAAGCACAGCCTCGTGCACAGAGATAAGGACACAGAGGGGCACGAGAGAGAGCGAATAACAGATAACAGGAAACCACAATAGCAGATGTTGAACTGTTGACCTTGATGCAAAGTCATGACTGGACATAATCTATGTGCAGCAATGTATGACAATGTAAAACAGATGGGTATAAAAGGACCACGATGTGCAGGGAAAAGGGCGGCACTTTGACGACTTGCTTTGCGAGACGGTTGAACTTGTGGCCCATTCGCAAATGCTTGTGTGTTAATAAAGCAATGTTTACTCAACTCTTTTCTGTTTGAGTTTTATAGGGTCCCTCTTGTACTGGTTATGGTGACGGCGAGAAATCGCACCCACATAGGGCAATTCTTCACAGCAAGACAAGGAAACACGCAACGAGGCTTAGTGTAAAGATATTAAGGTATTTATTTATAACAAAACATCTATGAAAAACACTACGGCACTATCACGGCAAACAAATCAAACACAATTACTCTACGGAGAAGAACATGATCAATCCCCCTAGCAATATTTCGACAAGTCTAGGTTCTACTGGTACCACTTATTTTCAGACAGAGGTGTATACCTCAACCTAGATAACACTCGAACATTAGTTAGGACGGGAGAGAAAAAGATAGGCAGGTTATGAAATCAACACAGTTCAATCCTTCGCGGATAAAATGCAAGGCAGGAAGGCAAGAATCACAATAGATCATAAAGTTCAGAGGCCAGGCCCACTTGGAGAGAGGCAAGGCGCGATGTCCCAAAAAGTCTCTAGTGGAGATGCATTCAAGTCTTTGTAGCAAATTGTTATAGGCAGATTGAACCAGTTCAGAACAATAAATGAGAAAAGCTTGGAGGCGACCCAACGGAACGGAACGGAGAGGATTAAGACACCTCACTCGAACCAATCGAAAGGGAAGCCAGGCGGACACGGTACCTTGTTGTGGAGGGCAGCTCCGGCGGGGGCAGTTGTTCCTGGTGGTGGGTGCACGTCGGGTCTTTGCCAAGAGTAGAGATGTTCTCGTCGTCGAAGAAAAGTGAAGTCCGGTGCACCACCAGGGAAGAGACCAGCCACGGAGTGCTCCGTCACAAGGCACCACCTTTTGGTCGCGGTACAGGGGTAGTGGCTATCCGGTTGCCGAGGTGCTCTGCACGGGCAATTCAACCACTGCGTCCTGAGGCGAATAAAAAGCAAAGGGGACTGGTTGTTCCCACCAGCCAGGGGAAGAGACTCTCCGGCAGGGAGATCTGCTCTGTCGTCGGGAAGTGGTGAGTCGGTTCCGCAGGGCTCCACCGGAGGTGTCGTCGTGCAGGTCGGCTCAGCGTTACTCTCGTCGGATTCTTAGGTCCTGTGGCGACTTCTGAAGATCCAGTCCCAAAAGCCCTGCTTTTATGCAGAAAACCCCCATTCATTCAGCCTAGCTGTCAATCAACACATGCTAAGTGGAGAGCGGGAAGGCTCACCACTTGGGCCAATCACTCCAGAGTGCGACCGGAGTTGGCAAGGCAACTCAGTCCAGGGTGCCTAAACCCCCTCCCACACCCCTGTGGTAACCCAGACAGAATGGCACCACTTTGGAGGGTCTCTGTACAGAGCCTGCCAAAAGTGGAACAAAGGGCTCGACCTTTGGTTTAGGAGTCACAGAGACGAACACAGACGCCATTTTAAAAACCGAGTTCTGGCAGAAAATACCATCCGATAAACTTATTTAAGAGAAGTAGATTGATGGTACGTTAGAGATTAACGAGAAAAAGTATCAATCTCCAACAATGGGACGAATCCCATAGGGTTATGTTCGGGGTCGAACATAACAAGTAGTTTCCACTGCCACCAGCCAAAACTCGACGAGGGGGGACGGGACAGTGCCCCCTCGAGTAACAGATCCAGGAGTAATCGAATTACCCCTACTAGTACGTCCACAATAAGATGGTTTGTACTAGTTCTGTTCTGTCAAAACATATGAGACCCTATGGAGTAAAAGACCCCATAGCCCATAGAACACATTGACATTCAAAGGAATTACCAACATACATGTCCAAGAGTGGGAGAAAAAGTGTCTCACTCTTGGCAGGATGGAAAAAAACAAACTCCCGAAATCCAGCAAAGCTGCCGGGGGACTCACTAGGTTAGGAAATTCAGCCTAAACAGAGAATTCTCCCTAACACGCAGCTGGCGCACAGTGTGCGCGTGCGACAGTCTGTGCCAGCCGCATGCGCCAACATCAATTTTCACGCACAACGTATTCATGGATTCCAACATCCATTACCAGCCATGGCACAGAGTGGCGCAGCGACCCTGCAGCAGTGCCAGTTACGCCCCCAACCCCTCCCCATGTACCATGCACAGCGCACAAATCCAGTACATGGCGCACAGGCCAGTGGACCAGCATAAAGCCCCCCAACCACGAAAACGCCAGTAAAACACCCTGCGCCCCCTCCAAATACATGTACACCCCTGCGCGGGGAGTTTCACACGCGATTGGGCCTGTGCTAGCGGGGCACGTGTATTACTGGGGTATGCGTGGAGTTTCACACGCGATTGGGCCTGTGCGAGTGGGGTACGTGTATTACTGGGGTTTGCGTGGAGTTTCACACGCAATTGGGCCTGTGCGAGCGGGGTACGTGTATTACTGGGGTTCGTGTGGAGTTTCACACGCGAATGGCCCTGTGCAAGCCGGGTACGTGTATTACTGGGGTTCACGTGGAGTTTTACACACGATTGGGCCTGTGCAAGCCGGGTACGTATATTACTGGGGTTCGCGTGGAGTTTCACATGCGATTGGGCCTGTGCGAGCGGGGTACGTGTATTACTGGGGTTCGCGTGGAGTTTCACACGCAATTGGCCCTGTGCGAGCGGGGTACGTGTATTACTGGGGTTCGAGTGGAGTTTCACACGCAATTGGCCCTGTGCGAGCGGGGTACGTGTATTACTGGGGTTCGCATGGAGGTTCACACGCGATTGGCCCTGTGCGAGCGGGGTACGTGTATTACTGGGGTTCAGGGGAATTTCACACGCGATTTCACTGTCAGAGCAGGGCACGTGTATCCAGTGGGGTGCACGGGGAGTCCCACACGTGAATTGGCAGTGTGGGTCCTCCCAGGTGTGCCCTCTACCCGCTCCACGGCCCCTGCAGGCAGCCCACACCACAGGGGACTACCCTGCACCCCTGGTCATGTTCCCCACGCAGCCCATCCACCATGGGCATGCCCCCCCAGCCAGCACACATGTCACCTTGCATTAGTGATCACCAACTCATGTCCCCCAGCACCCCCACCCACCCAGCAGTGAGGCTCAGGCCTTGACTCATGTCGCCCCGCACCCCCACCCACCCAGCAGTGAGGGGCACCTGCCAGCAGGCCCCGACTCATGTCCCCCCGTACCCTCACCCACCCAGCAGTGAGGGGGGGCACCAGCCAGCAGGCCCCGACTCATGTCCCCCCGCACCCCCAACCACCCAGCAGTGAGGCTCAGGCCCTGACTCATGTCCCCCAACCACAATTTCACATGCATGAACCCAATGAGCAAATACCACACATGGAATTAAAATATCAAAATGTATTATTAACAAGATCAATGCAATTATATGAAAGGCAAAAAAATCAAACAAACATGAAAAGAAATGCATGTCCAAAAATATGAAAAATGAAATGTAGACGCAATCCAAATAAATCCTGAAGGAAACTGGTCCAAAATCATTGTCCACCAAAAGAAATCCAAAGGAAACGTAAAATTCAAAATCCATTACCCCATGCTTAAATCCAAAGAAAATGAACACATAAATCCAAAGTCCAACTATGTACAATGAATTCTGAAAGGGTCCATGAGCCCAACGAAAGAAATTAAACCTATCTAAAAATCGACCTAAGAAAAGAACCATATACAAATGTGTGGGGCATAGTCCAATCACCCCAAAAGAAATGAAAACGAAAATGAAACCTAACACTAAAAACTATTTACAATGGCGGCGGGCTAGTCCGACGGCTCACTTCCCGATGGAGGTGGTCCTCTTCCATGGCCCCAAGGGTTCGCAGGGACGATGACATGCTTACCTCCAACTCCCTGCGAATTGCCTCGATGCACTCGCCCTGACCATTGTGAGCCATGCCTCTTCCACCCGCCGCCGCTCCGCACCTATGGCCTGGCCCAACCGTTGCCACACGGAAGACACTTGTAATCCTGGGTCCTCCTGCCCTCTGGCCGATGCCTGCCCCTCCAATGTCGAAGGCCCCGAGCCATCATGGCTCCCACCTTGTTGCTGTTGCTGCTGTGCCTGTGCTCTGGCTCTTGCTGCCTGCACGTCCTCCTCCGGCTGGGGTGCAGTTGTTGTGGTGGCCACCCCTGCTGGACGTCTGACTCCCGACTATGGCAGGGATGTGTCCTCCACCAGCCTGGCCGCTGGGTCAGAGGCAGCTCCACAGGGTACCCAGGTGATACATGGGTGGAAGATGGCATGGAGGACGACTGGCGCGTAGGGTGTTCAGGTGAGGAGGGGGTCAGAAAAAGGTCCAGCATATGGAGGAATCCAGCCCTGGTGACCAGTCCCAGTAGGTCAACGTGGTCAACGAGGCATTCGAGATGACGTGCAGTGTCTTCACGAAAACACTGCAGGTCACCTCGCATGCCCTGTTGACGCAACGCCATCCCACTCAGGACTGGCTCAACCCGTTCCCGGATAGCCACGTCCGCATGGGGAGGAAGGCCAGTTGTTGTAAGCGGATCCCCTCCCTGAAAACGGGTCTGGACGTAGGCATCCCTGCTGGTGCAGGATGATGCAGTCACAGGATCGGGGACAGGATTACACACAGGCACCTCCGCGGCGGCCTGTGCTCCCTCCTGTCCCGGCCCATGCACTGCGCTACTAGCACCAGTGGAATCCCCACCTCCAGACCCCGTGTGTGTCCTTTCCAGGCCTCCTCCTCCACCGAACCCACCACCAACCTGGATGACTCTGTGCCATCTTCCTCCGTCGGACTCTGTGGGGTCTCAGCTGCCCTTTCTGCTGCTGAGGTGTCCACCTCCGACCTCCGCCTCTTGGACCTTCCCTCGGCAGCTGCGGCCTGGGACGCGGCACCAGACTCCTCACTCCCCGACGAGATGACAACCTGGGAGGGGAGCCGGGCCTTGTGTCTATGGCTGGTGGTGGGATCCCTGCCGCTTTGCTCCATAGCACCCTCTCCGTCCTCTCCATCAGTTGACGCTGCAGACAGGGAGAGATAGAACACAGGCATCAGGGCACTGTACAATGGACTGATACACTCATGACAGTTGCACATGAGTGGCAGTGTCAAACCTCAGACACAGCATCACACTCCCCAACACACATGTCATTTCAACTCACACACATGAGCAATTCAACAGCAATATTGCACCAGGCAGCACCATCCATACACAAACAACAGCACCAGCAGCCGAAGGTGAGCCTGACGTCACATGAAACACGGGGAGTGCACCACACATGCACACACGCCACCAGACTTACATGCATGTGTACATCTCCAACAACTGTCGCAGTGATGAGATCGCCATCCATGTCACATCTGGCATTCAGCCTTCTACATGTCAGTGTCACATGCATCCATGTTGCATCACAGTTGCACACTTGTCAAATACACACACATGCATATGAACACAGTTCAGATACATGCAGCAGGAACCACCATCCATGTGTGACACCCCAACCATGCCAACGTACATACACAGAAATTCAAACATGTGTGCTCCCACACCTGCATTTGCCCAGCATGCTTACCAACACATACACCATCGATGTGTCTCACACCTGAGAGGACCCACATGTGGCACCCCACCCCCCTGTTCATACATATCCCTACATGGCCCTACAAAAACACATGTACAACCTGCACACTACTGGCACACCACAACACGCACAGCGCCCAATCAGCATGCATGTACACTTACCGCTCGAATCCAGACAGGTCTGCCTCTCAAGGACCTGGACGTGGAGTGCTGGGTGTATGCGCTCCAGGACCCCCATTTGTTGGTCGGACAGGTGGCCCCGGCACCCCTTGGCATCCGCTGCCTTCAAGAGGTGCCGGGCCTTGTCGAGGGTCCTGGACCTGAAGTCCTCCCAGCGCTTCCAGACATGTTTGATGTCGCGGACTGCCACCCCCTCCTCGCAGATGGCAGTCAAGATGTCCATCCAGATCCTGGTCCGTCCTTCATTGTCGGCACGCAAACTTCCGTAGAGGGCATCATACTGCCCCAGGACTTGCTCCACCAGGACACCAACTTCCCTGGCAGTGAAGCTGGTGACCCTCTGCCTCTCTGGCTGGGGGTTGCCAGTGGTGCCAGATGCTGTTGTGCCCGACATGGCAACCCCAGAGGCAGGTGTGGGTGGGCAATTGGGTCCTGGGCTGGGCTGTGGAGCGATGGTATCCCAGTCAGGAGTCTTCAGTTCCAGCAGGGTTGGTCACAGCAACTGCACCCCTGGCTGACGTGCAGACAGCAAATAGCAGGGCACGTGGGCAGAGCAGGCAGTCAGGCAGCAGCAGATGGCAGGTGGAGCGTGCTCAGGGCTCTGGGGGGCAGAAAAATGGACTTCAGGGCAGGAGCGTGGTCTTCCGTGTCTTTACACGTGGCCTGCTTGATACAGAGTGATTTGGCACGTGAAAAAACTGCACGTCAGCGTGTAATTCAAGGAAAGGCCCTTAGTGCGTAAGCGCCTCTGACGTTATGAGCGCAGGCATTTCCCTCTTGATGGGTGCATAGTGATTCAGCAAGTGAAAAAACTGCACGTCGGCGTGTGAATGTGTGTAATCTGAGGAAAGGGCCTAAACGCGTAAGTGACGTGACGCGCGCATTCGTTTCCCTCAGCGCGGGTTAAATATGAGCAGGTCCCGCCAGTTCGCTGTACGTGCCTTTCGTGGAGACCGACGTGTGTGTTGCTACTTCGTGTTGTTTCGCCACCATCACAACTTCACAGCTATCAAGGACGTATCTCTTCTTTTGGCGGGGGTATTGGCTACGCGTGTTTTTCTGCATTGCGCTAGTCAGACGGTGAGTCGCACATGCTATTTTCCCACTGTGGGTGCCCCTGTGTATCGCACCCGTTTTCGAGGTCATAGTAGCCTGCGTGTCCCACGCATACGCGTTTTTCGTGTTCCTGGGTGCCACCGCGTACTGCGGGAGGTTAATTCCACGCACGTAGGCTGCAAGGGTTGAATGCACAGTTTTACTGCAGTTTTGGGGTGCCTTAGCATTGCAGTACCCGTCACTACATCACCGGGGTCACATACAGCCTTGCAGGTGCAGGGGTGCTGTTAACATCTTGCATCCCACCCCCTTCACCCCAAATGCCCAGGACAATTGTGGTCTACACCTCCCATTGGCACTACTCCATCTGTGCCGGCACTACTCCATCTGTGCCATGGTTGGGAGGCCACCAAAGGTGAGGGGCGCCTCTGCTGGGCGTACTCCTTGTGGCAGGCATGGACAGGGACGCGGCCGGGGTGACCAGGGAGTAGGGGGACTCCAGGGTGTCCAGGGTGGCCGCAGAGGTGGAAGAGGCAGGGGTGCGCCACTTGAGCACAATGATGTGCCATGTGTTGGTGCTGTCATGCCACCACCCCCTGTGGTTCCGGGAGATGCAGCTTCTGCATCTGGCACTGGCGCCCATGTGACCCGGCAGTCAATTTCATCGACTGCCACGGGACCAAGGGGAGTGGTAGCTGCAGGTGCAGCTGTGGACACCACCACCCAGGCTCAGGGTCTGCCAGTGCAGGCTGCGTTGTCACTTGAAGAGTCACTGGAAGATTTCCAGTAGGTCAGGAGGAACACCATAGGTGCATGCAGGGCTGCCCTGACCGAGAGACATGTCCCTGGGGCAGCAATGTCATCTGCTGCCCCGAACAGCCGGGTGTTGGCAACTGCAGGGGCAGATGCAGCCAACAACACCCCGGTTGTGAGACTACCAACCAGGACAGTCGCGGTCAATGACCCTGGCACAGCGGATGTTGCTGCGCAGGGTCCATTCCAGGGCACCCAGCAGCCACTGACGCAAGTCAGCCCTTCGGTCGTCCTTCAACCTGCCACTCCCTTGGTTCAATCCAACGGTCCCACTGGCCATAGTGATCAGGGCGGCATTCGCCAGCCAAGGTCCGCGCCACTACCCAAGAGGAGGAAGGTTGCATCTGCAGCACAGGCTGGGACCCCAGACACAGCCACAGCTTCCTTCACATCAAGGAAGAAGCCTTTCTGCAGGCAGGAACTGGACTTCCTTGTGGACTACGTGCGGGCTCACAGACGTGAGATGATAGTGGGGCTGAATTGTCAGACTACGGCTGCCCATCGTAATACCCACTGGAAGCATGTTGCGGATAATGTAAGTGCATTCGGCCATGAGGTGTGCACAGCTGCCGAGTGCAAGAAGCGTTGGGATGACCTCAAACGCAGCACTAAGGCCAAGCGTGCCTCTAATTACACCATGACTCTGGTGACTGGCGGTGGGCCACGACCTGAGGAGGATGACCTCACTCCGCACGAGGCACTCGTTGCAGAGTTCATACCAGAACAAATGGTCGAAAGAGTGGGAGAGATGCAGGACTTTGATGCCCAGTCCAGTGAGTGTTGTTGCGTGTATGTGCGGCCCATGTATGGTTTGCCTGTGTGATGTGTTGTGCTTGACTGCCACTACATGCTATGTGTACATGGTTCTCATGTGCTAGTCCTGCAATGCTTCACAGATGCGTGCTTGCTGTGCAGGATGGTGTACATGTAGAGCAGAAGGGGACTGTCCTCATCACCACACTTGCACCCTACTCACATGCTAGTCACTCAGACGCCCCTCCGGTCCATGTTCCTGCTCTCTGGCCCTTCTGCATGTAGCCTGGTGTGGTTTTCCTCTCAGCACTGGGACTATGTCATTGCATGACTGACGTGCATGTGCCCTCTGCCTGCATGCGGGTACTCCACATGGGCATGCCCCCTTGCCCCTCCACCCACCTGCACCCCAATTACACCAATGCACTGTTGTTTAACTTTTTGCGCTACTGCAATGGCCTGTTCAAGCCTCCTGTGTACATGCTAACTTCCACCAGCCAACCTGCCAGTCACATGCAGTGGGGTACATCTTCTGCCCTTCATGCAGGGTGTCTCACTTGGACTGTGCAGATGGCAGATGCTCCGCAGGGACATGAGTGCTCATTCATACTCCATGTGCATTCCATGCATGCCCCTATGTGTCCTCGCCTGGATGATCATTGTAGTACGTGTCTTGTATGTGCAACATTTCATGGGATTTCTTCAGCCATCCCATGCCCACTCTGGCCCTGTCCTGCATCACACACATGTTTAGGGTGTCACAGTCTGTGTGGGGCACAGTCCTCCCCCACTTTCAGGCCCACTGACTCTGTAAAACTGGTGTAGTGGCTTTTGCACACTCGGGTGTACTACTGAGGGTTTGTCATGGGTCCTGCTTACTGTCCCATCATCATCTGCTGTGTTGTCAGTTGACTCAGATGATGCCATAGATGCCAGTCAACACTGTCTGCCAATACACAGGTGTCTGTTCAGCCTTTTGCTACCAAGCAAGGCATCCCTGATTTTTCACTGGGGGCGTGGGGCTTTGCTTGTAGCCATGCAACCCATTGCATGCACATTGCAAGTGATGCCTGAACTAGCCCTTCCACTGGCTTCAAGGTTATTGATACACATCATGAAGTACTTGTTAATGTAGATAGTGAGTAACGTACACATGTTGTGCACTGCATCAACTCGCTTCGGAGCCATGTAACACTGTTCTACATGCCTACTCACTGATACTATGTCAAATTGACCAGGCATGCATGACAGGTTATCTTTTGAGTGTGACATGTCTGCTTCATGTGTTGGCTGTCTGTGTGATGTCTATGTGTATGTGTGTCATGTGCTTCTGACATGTGTACTAATGTATTCTTTCTCTCCACTTTTCAGATGATGATGCAATGGAGCCAGAGGATGGTGTTGTCATGCCAGGCACAGGGTTGTCATCACAACCACCACCCGGCACAAGTGAGGGTCGTGGGGTGGTAGTCCGCGAAAACACACGTGTGCTTCAGACCATCTTGTCTTTGGCTGGCTATGAGTCCAGCCCAGATGACCACTCTGACAGCCATGTCGAGTTGAATGAGCATCAGGTCCAGGCGTCAGGGGTGAGTGATTCTGATATGGACACTACTCTGTCCGCGACACCTGCACTGAGGGGCCAGTCAGTGGTGGGACCTCCGCCTGTGATGGATCGGGACGCAGGGTCACCCTCCACACCAGTTGCTGATGTGCCTGGGGCATCACGGAGACGGGGGCATGTAGCCGTGCAGCCGCAGGCGGTGCCAAGCCTACGAGGACGGCCAGTGCTTGGGTCCCGCAGGTGTCAAGCCCAGCAACACGGGGGCCGCGTGCCACCGAGGTATACTGAGTGGGAGGAAGACATGACTGCCAATTCAGAACGTCAGGGGGCAGCACTTGATAACATTGCTGCGAGTATGGAACGTGTGGCCCAATCCGTGCTCCCCCCGCTAGGTAGGTGCTTCTCCAGCGGCAGGCGGCGCAGTCCAAGGCCCGCTCGCTCAGGCTGGGCATGGCAGCCTCTGACAGGGCACGCCAGGCTGAAATGTCTCTGCGTGAAGCAATTGCTGCACACACGGAGGCACACATTAAGGCCATGGAGGGTGAGTATGCGTCCCTCCGATCAACTCTGGGTGTTCTCTTGATGTCCCAGAGGGTGCAGTCAGAGGAGAGGTTTGAGCAGCTTGAGCGTACCATCTCGGCTGAGCTACATGCTTGCCGGGAGTTGCATCGGTTGTCAAGCCAGACCACGCAGGAAGAACTCTGTGCTACACGTGTTACCTTGCAAGAGGAAGCACGTGTATCAAGGGAGGTTCTGCATGCAGACATGCGTGTCATTGCTGCACAGAACCAAGCTCACCCGTCGGGCAGACTTGCGGCCGACGAGGGACAAGCTGCGCCTAGGCGTGCTCAGGCTCCTGGCCCACGTCGTCCTTTACAGGAAGAGGTAGACTCGGACGACAAATTATCTTCCACACAGGTCGTGGTGTGCAGGCGTTGAGCCCATGGAGGTTTTTTTTTTGTCTCAACATCATCGCATGTGGGTGTTGAGGTGCACCCTGTACCTCCCCCTCCTGGGTGCCTCACCCCTCCCCCCCCGGGTCGTATGTGGCCATTTTTGATTTTTCCTTTTAGGTTAGTTAGTTCATATTCACTATTTGATAGTTATTTTAATTAGGTTATGTAGGTTGTTCATAGTTAGTTTAATTAGTTAATATAGTTTAATATTGTTTGTCTATTGTGCATTCATGTGACAGGGTGGTGCTTTGTGGCTTTTGAAAGCATCCACTGTCTGTTCCAGCTGGGCCCTTCAAGCTTGTCTTGTGTATGTGTTTGCAGCTTGGGGTCCTGACTCACATAGACCACTCCTGCTTCCCTTATCCATGGGCTCGCTAGGATGGTTCGGTGTTACAAAATATTACACAAGGGCTTTGGACTTGCCTCATAACTGTGGCCTGTCTGCTGCTGTTGTACTTGTGTTAACACCCCTAGTGGGGATTGGTTGCGTTTCATCCACCCAATGTCTGTAATGAATTTGGGTGAGTATGTGATTGATTTATGCATTAATTGATGTGGATTGTGATGTATGTCATTTTCTTGCCTGTATATGTGCTTGATGCACTTCATGCTGTAGACAGTAGCCTGCACCCTTGGCCTGTCAATGATGGTGGGAGGAGTTTGGATGTAGCTCTGTAACATGGACCAGTCACAACCAGCATGAAGACACACACACAGGGAACTTTCATGTCTTATTGATTTCTCTAATGCCCTTTCTGCAGGAAGATGAGCCTCCAGACTACCTTTGCCAGCAGACACAGGGACAACAAATCCAGAGAACTGGGCACATTTGGTGGTGCAGACGTGTGGATGTGTGCGCAAGCACAGGCACAGGGCTTGTGCGAAGACGTCCAACAGAAGCAGACGTGTTTCCAGGATCTCCAGCCAAGGTGAGCAGCACAAGGGTCGATAACGCAGCCAACCTTCCACCAGGCCATTTGCACATGCATGCTAAGTGGCACCAGTGCTGGGGAGCTTTGCCAGGCATTGTTGGAGAAGCACACAGTACAGCTGGCATGCGTTGAGGGCCAAATGCCATGTGGCTTTACAAGTTGTCAGGGGCACACACAGGGGCCATCAAACATTTCCTGTAGTACCCCTGCTCCACTGAAGCATAGTTATTAGGGTAGTAGCATTTCTAGCCAGATACTGATATGACGCACAGGGACACCCAGCGAGGCACAGACTCGTGGCCAGTGCATGTCATTTGCGTGTGCTAATTGCCAGGTGCACTACCTATTGAAATATGCGGCTGACAGAACACAACTTGTACTGAAGTTGCACCTTGTTATACGTGTCTAGCAGCTCACCCAGGGACCATTGTATCATGTGTGATTATTGACTCATTGGTGCTCAATTTCCCACACGGCCACATGCACCTGCCTTACTGCATTGACAGTGTATGAACCATCGGTGGGCAAAGCCAACGTATGGGTACAAAGCAGCACACAGGGGTGTTTGTTTGTGGAGAAGTCACTTACTTTGGGGCATGGATGGGGTTGTGTGTGTGTGTTGTAATCACACATTCAGATTAGTAACTCACGCTCTCTTTGCAGCATTGAAGTGCTCCTGTTACCAGACCTGAGAGTGCGCAGGCAGGAGGCCAGCACTCACCCCAGAGATAAGTCTCTCTTTGGCTTGCATTTGACTGTTTTGGTACAATGTGCATGATGAACATGTTTTATCTAATTGAGTATGTGTTTTTGTGAATAGTTGTATTTTCCCTACTTTCCCTTGCAAATCCACATCCACTCTATTGCCCCTCTTTCCGGTTCTCCTGATTACCAATGCCTGTCCATGCTACATATCCCTGGCCCTCCTTCCCCGCCGGGGTCTCAGAGGCCTGTGTAAGTTTGACCTTGCAGGCGCACAGACCACGGAGGGGGTGTTTGGTTCGTGCAACTCCAGCGCCTGGACACCAGAGCTGTGACACTACCCATCAGTTATTGCATCATCATTGTATGTTATGTACCATAAATGGTACCCATCCTGTTGGACCATTGTGCAACTGTGCTACCTTGGTTGTTCTATCATTGTGCTTGTACATGTGCTTTGACATTTCCTGCTACTTCTAGTCATCTACTGGAAACTCTTCCTGGGTTTTTTGGTGCCTACAGGCTTTTTACCTGGTTTGGGGGTTTGGCTACTTGGAGTTCTCTGCGATTTGGTATTTTTACCAGTCAAGGTGGCCTCTGAGGGGGCTGGACCCTATTTACACGCAAGCTTGAACATGGAGAGCAAGGGGTAGGGTGATCCTGTAGCCAGGTAGACCTGCGGGAAGAAGGCTACATGCCCCAGAGACAGATGTTCTGAAGGTCAAGGTGATCTGTAAGGGAGGGCCTCTTGTTGTTGGACAGTTGGCTTGGGCTACAGTGTTTTGGGCACTCTGGCATTGTAATTGTGGGGTACTATGTACATGATGTGTTGTGCTGGTCAATGCCTGTCCCTGTGTTGTGTTTACTTTTCAGGTGTCAGGGGATTGGTGTGGTTTGACATGCTGGGGGGATCACATGGCCAATGTTCACATGTGATGTGTACAGGACCCTGGGGGTCACTTGATTTCACAGGCATATATTGAGTGCATGTGCCTAATGACACACACAGTTGCACAATGATCCACCACACGTACAACCACTCTTCCATGGCCACAGGTGCACACAGATTGCATTCTCAGGCTCGCTGTGTCCATGCAGCACATGATCTATTATCATTCGTGTATCATGTACATGTGTCATTTGGTTGTGGATGTGATTAGTCTTTTTCATGTGATGTGATGCTCAAGGTGTATCTGCAACACAATGGCTGCTCAAAGTGCTGTGTGCTGAGCAGTGTGTTGCAGGGGACACACAGAGCACATGGGTTCAGGAGTAGGGATTTTGGCTTGCCCAATGTGCATGTGAACAGGCATTCAGTGTTGTGTTCATGGTAGGACTGGTGGATAGCATTTGTGTATGGCTTGGTATGGGTGGGAGGCTGTTGGTCAGTCATTTAATCTAATTCCATGCCAGGCGTCATTGTCTCGGGACACTTTCCATTTATCACATGTCACTTCGTATCTTATTGGGCATGTGTTGGGCTTTTGCTATTGCATGCCATGTCATGGTGTGGCAGACAAGGGTGATGTGGGTTGGGAGGGTTTGGGTGACATACCAGGGATTGTCATGGCCTGTTTGGGGGAGGGGGAGTGTGATACACACCTTGCATGTGTTCCTTTTTTGGTCACACAGGAATGGTTATGTTTAAGTAGCTTGGGATGCACACATTGTAGCACTTCCGTGGCAACATTCTCAGGGTAGTAAGGTTGTGACAGTTGACTGGCTCTTTGTCATCATCGATTGTCACCTGGTATGTGCCAGGCCTGTGTGCACTCTGCAGGGGTGGGAGTTTAGGTGAAGAATGTGGCCACAAGCTGGGTCCGGGCTGCCTCGCCACGTGCCCTGTCCCCCCCCCCATGGGCAGTGCCTGTACCTGTGGTTGGGGATGTGGGGGCACCATCATGTCCACCGGTACCTCCCGCCGTGTTGCAACATTGTGCAGGACACATGCTGCCACAATGATCCTGCACACTACTGGGGGTGCATATAGTAGCTGCCCACCAGAGCGGTCAAGGGAGGGAAAGCGTGACTTGAGCACTCCGAATGCACGCTCCACTATGCCCCTGGTTGCAATATGGGCATCGTTGTATCTTACCTGAGGTGGTGTGGTGGGGTTCCAGATTGGCGTCATCATGCGGTTGCTCGGAGGGTAGGAACTGTCCCCTGCGGAGGTGATAATAGTTGTGATTATTAGGGTTTTGGTATTTGTCTGTGTGTGACATGCATGCATGTGCACAGGCATTTGTACTCACCTAGGAGCCGTGTGTCACCATGCTGCCCAGCTTCCAGGGCCCGGCTTAGGGCGGACATTCGGTATATGAAACTGTCATGGCTGGAGCCAGGGTAGTTTGCATAGACAGAGGTGATGATTCCTTTAGCATCGCATACAACCTGCATGTTGATGGAATGCCAGTGCTTGCGGTTCCAATAGATGTGCTCAGTGGCCCTAGGTGGACGTAGGGCCACATGGGTGCAATCTATGGCACCGAGCACTTTGGGGAAGTGTGCCACCCTGTAAAAGTCCCGGACCACGGCCTGCCTTTCTGCGGGTGTTCTGGGCATGTATATGTGCCTGCGGACTGAGGGGCGTGCAGTGATGATTGCCAACACCTGGTGTAGGCAGCGTGACTGCGGGGCCTGTGAGACCCCCCCCAATATGGCAGTTGTCCGCTGAAATGACCCAGTGGCCAAAAAATGCAGGACATTGAGCACCTTCTCCAAGGGGCTCAATGCTTGGGAGCACAGGGTGGGTGATGTAAGGTCATCTTTCCACTCCCTGACGAAGTCTAGGATGATATGAGGTGGAAACCTATACCTGTCATAGACGTGGTCGTTAGGCATCCCAAAAAGGCTGGTCCGTGGAAAAAAAATGCGGGCTCTGGCTATTCTCCTCCTCCTGTGGTGTCCCACGATCAGTGCTGCGACAAATGGGGCATCCATCGTAGCGGTATATACGTGTTTGTTGTTTGCACGCACATTTATGCTCTGCGCGGGGACGCTTCCGCCTGCCTTCGTGTGGCAGACGTGTTGACGCCTGTGCGCGTCTTTTGCCGTGCGCCTGTTTCCCATATTCGAATCCATGAACACGGGTTGTTCGCGTGCGTGTGGGCGTTCCATGTATTTCCTTGCAGTACTTCCCCGATTACGCCTTCTTTTTCACGCGTTGTTCCCCATTCCGCGTGTTACGCCCCGTGTCCCGTCCCCTTTTTGGTGTGTGCACGGACGTTGTACGCTTTCCCTGTGCGCGTCGTGCATGGCGTTCGAGCTGTTGCAATAATGTGAGCGCCCGTGGGCGCCACGCATGGGTTTGGCACACATCCCGAGGAAAACACGCGCAGGGACTTCCATGATTTGCACGCGTGCGCCTATTTTTTCACGCTTGCGCCTGCTTGCGCCAAGATTTTCGGCGCACGTTTGTTCCATGAATCGGCCCCAAAATCTTTTTGCAAACATTTGTACAGATTTGCAAATCGCACCAGATTATAAGCCTTTACAAAATTTGGAACACCCCCTCTAATTTTGTTTCCTCTTGGCAGCACCACACTTTCCAAAACCATTTAAAATCAGGTCAAGAATGACATTCCAAAATTTCATGCAGTTTCATTGAGTGGTGCCAAAGTTATAAGCCATCCAAAAACGGCTTTTCACCAACCATGTAATTCACAACTAAGCATAGAAGCCCCGGAACATCCAAGATGTTCACGGACATCACAGGAATGTCCTGGATCGTTAGCAGACATCGGGGAAGGAAAACACCAGTTGTTTGTTTTTTTAAGACCATATCCCATACCACCCTCATCTCCCCAGAGATTGTTTGATAAGTTTGACAAGTGCAATGTTGTGTTTTTTAATATGTTTTTACTGTGATGTTCGCAGACAAGGGCGGGCATTTCCAAAATTCTGACGCACCTCATGCTTTTCACCATTCAATCAGTGGGAGCGTTCGATGTCCGCAGACCTCACGCTGGCCCCTGTATCAATAGGAGGCCCGTTCGTGGACCGAACAGGGAAGTGAGTATGCGGACCAAACCCAGATATCACAAAAGAATGAGCCCTACTTTTTGGTCGTTTTGAAAAAAACTACAGGATGGATGTACAACAAATTTACAAAAGCACAATTTCGGGACCAAACCGCTGCTCCTGCAACCAATTTGGTGAAAAAACATTCAGCGGTTTCGGCTGTAGGTGTGAGCAAATAATTTTCCATTGTGTCTATGGGTAAAAACTCACATTTTGGGACCCCCCCTATATAGTGTGTGACTTTGTTCAAATTATATATATATATATATATATATATATATATATATATATATATATATATATATATCAGTGACCATTTATAAATTGCACACACAAAGTCTTGACTGTAAGACGACAGAATTTTGGATCTCTACATTTTGTTTGATCGAGTGGAAAGAGAAATGGGTCTCTAAGGGGCCCCTAAAATAAGTTTAAAATATTTAAAATCCATACTATTGCTCTCATCCAAACTTTCTCTTGAGGGTTGGGATTGCTTGTTATGCTTCTTTGAAAAGATTTTCCAGGGCGTGTTTTGGTTTCTAGTCCACGGATAGGGTAAGATAGGTGGGGGAGGGGGTTACTGTACAGAAAGGGAAGAGGAGACAATGAGGGCACGGGGACGTAGGCCAGGAGACAAGCCACCTCAGACACAAAGATCAGAGAGCAAAACATATCACAGAAGTTATTTACCTTTTGTAGCCTGTGATCCTGATGTTTTGCTGAACACGAGGACACAACAGTAAAGTGTTCAGGTCTGGAGAAAGCAAACATTATCTTATGATTACTTCATGTACAATAAGAATAATCTTAATTAAATACTCCATTCATTTACATGACAGAGAAAATAGAACATTGGAATGTCCAAAGAAAGAGTTGCGTTTCTCACCCCCCACCTCCTGCCCCCACTATCATAACGCCCCCTCCATTCAGAGGTCAAAGTGGGCGAGAACTAAAGGGTATGACATTCCCTTACTTTCCTGTGCAATCCTTCATCGTTCCCATACTTTATGCAACTGAGAATACTGTTCCAGGAAAGCAACTTAAAAAAAATCCTTGTGTTGTTTACTTCAACTATATACAGGGGACTCGAACCAGAGCCCAGAGGAAAGCAAACCAGTGCACCGGCGGACTGAGCTATCTAAAGGTGCTGGATTCAGGGTTATTTATTTCAATAGATTGTACCCACTCCCAGGCAGCCACAAAGCACTGCATTACAGCAATCTGCGTATGAATGGCTGCAGGCCCCGCCTTGTTTGCAGGCAACGAGAGGGGTATGTGTAGCTGGGCATGTTCTTTAAGAGGTGTGAATGGTGGGTGGTGAAAGGGAGGCTGCATCCTGAAAAGACGATGCACATCCACGAGAACAGCATTTCGGCCTGGTCCTCCAGGTGAGTGCTGCGCTTTTTCTGACCCTCCAGGGTCTTGATTGCCCATATTTGTAAAGGTGTTAGAGGCCCCCAGCCCTGGCAGCCACCTTCTCTTTCCCCAACCCTCTTTCACCTAGGCTCCCTTCCCCTCCTTCCTCCTGCCCCTCCCTCCTCCCCCTATTGGCCTGGTTGCTCCACTTAACGAACTCCCCTGGGCAGCTCCCTGCCTATGCAAAGGGCCCCAAGGCACAGGGCAGCTCCTGCAGAGGCAGTTCCTTATTGTGTCACTGGCATGGGAAGCCAGTGACCAGCCGTCAACCAGCAGCGACTAAGCAAGTTAGGAGTTGCCCAGGTTAGGAATAGAGCCTGCTATCTACCTGGACAACCCTGCCACATAGCGACTCTCAGACTTAGGTGTGTTTCTCCAGTAGTTAAAACAAAATTGTATTCTGAAAGTATTTGAAATTGCATTGTGAAACGTAGGCCTTTTCCCCCTATACAGGACTCTCAGACTTAGGTGTGTTTTATCTCCAGTATCTAAACTAAATTGTGAAAGTGGTGCCACTCTGGGGTTCTGATTTCTTAGCAAGGTATTCAACTAGCAAACTTTCTACCATAGTCGGAGCGCATGTCCTCTTGTCCAACTTTATTGTCTCTCTCTGTCTAGCCTGCCTGCGCCCCTCCCTGCGTCCTTCTGTAGTGTTCTCCCCCATTCCTCTTCTCTTTTCTCCCCACCTACTCTATGGTGCTCTCTGTCTCTCCTATCTTTTCCAACTGCTTCTGTATCGACTACCCTGCTCTCCACTCTAAATCTGGTAGGAAGAAGTTTAAAAAGGATAACCTGGTCTCCAAAGCAGGCCTACCTATCCCTGACACCTATACCAGTGCCTCCTCTAGGCAAACCCTCACCGACATCCTCTTTGTCGTTCCCTCACCAGACCTATGGACTTTACATATGGTATCTGTGCTTTTTCCTCTCTCGTCTTCTTCCATTAATGGAGGCACCCGGTGTGAGGCCCTCCTGATCTCCTCCGACTCCTCTAAGGTCATCATAAATGTTTACCTGAATGGTATTGTCTTGGTCCAAGGCCCTCAGGCTCCTCTTTGATAGACGCTTAACACGCCTCAACAACTTTCTTGTTGCTGCTGCTGTCCCCGGCTTCCTTGCCTTCCCCTGCTTGGCTACCTTGCCCTCTCCTCCTTCCTCTTTTGCCCCCCCGGGCTTCTTCTACACCTCCGCAGGGCGTACCTCTCATCTGTACCCCTCCCTGGAAGTCTTTCAAGGACCGCAACCTTATCTATATTGCCACTCTTAATTCTCGCTCAGCTGTCAAACACTCCTCTGATATATGCCGCCTCCTGGAAGAACTTGACCTCGATATCCTCGGTCTCACCGAGACATGGTTCACGGTCAGCTCTGCCACAAGCTTTGACACTCTACTCCCTGACGGCTACAAGATACTCTCTGCACCCAGGTCCAACCGTTCCGGAGGGGCTGAAGCCCTGATCTTCCCCGAGTGGATTCCTGCCTCTGTCATTCCTACATTGGCCTACTCTTCTTTCGAATGCCTCATCTGCAGGCTCTCTCTCTCTCCTAGCCATTCCCTTCCTGTGGTTACCATCTATCGGCCAACTGGTCAGATCTCCTCCTTCCTCTCTGGGTGGACGGACCTCTCCTCTTCCCTCCTGGTCTCGACCGCTCACCTCTTCCTTCTTGGAGACTTTAACATCCACCTGGATGCTTCCTGTCCTTCCTCTGGACTCTTTTGTGACCTCTGCAACTCTCTCTCTCACTCTCTATTCTCCCCTCTGGCCCGACTCACTCTGCAGGGCACACTCTGGATGTTCTGATCTCTTCAGACCTTCCCCTTTCTATACTTCCCACCACTCCTCTCTCCTGCAGTGATCACTTTCTCATTTCCTCCCAGCTCACTCTCTATACCCCTCAGGCCAAGCCACCTCCAGCACTGCCACCCACCTTCTCGGTTATCCGAACCATGATGCGTATGTCAGTTGAGGCTTTCGCCGCCACTTTCTCACTCCCCCTCCCCCTTCAGCTGACTCACACCCTGACACAGCCCTTTCCATGCTCCACTCCACTATATCTGATACTCTTGATGTTCTTGCCCCTGTCACGAGGATCCGCTTGAAGCCCAAAGCCAAGTGCAACTCTTAGTACGACTTAGACCTTGTCACCCTCAAACGCAAGTGCCAGGTGGCTGAGAGGAAATGGTGTGCTTCCCGTACATCCTCTGGCAAACTGGCCTGCCGCCTGCTCCAAAGGCAATACCCGCTCTCTATCCGCAACAAGAAGATAGCTCAAATCCAAGCCAGCGTCTCTGCGGCATCTAACAACTTGACCGAACTCTTTAGAATCTGCAGGGAGCTGGCAAATCATACTGCAGTCTCTACCTCAGCTGTCCCCACCCAGGCCCTCTGCACGGTTCTGGCTTCCCATTTCATTTATAAAACTCAGGACATCTTGCCTCTCTCTCTTCCTCTCCCCCTCCTACCTCTACTCCCTGCTCTTCCTCTAGCCTTTCTTCGGCCACCTCTCCCCCCTCCTTCTCTGCCTTTCCCCTGTTATCCCCAGACAAGGTTTCTAGACAAGTCTGGTCTACGAAAGTTTAGTCAAAACAGGTTCACCACTCTTCCTCCAAAACCATGAAGGCCTACATAGACCCCCTAACTCCTGCTCTGGCTGACTTCTGCAACCACTCCTTCGCCACTGGAGTCTTCCTTTCCCCCCTGAAGCACTCCCTTGTGCACCCTCTTCTTAAGAAACTGTCTGCCGAACCGTCGTGCCCGCCTATCGCCCAATCTCCATCACTCCTTTCGTGGGCTAACTCCTGGAAAAGCTGCCCATCTACCAGCTTAATCTTCACTCTGAATCTGTTGGCTGTCTCCATGACCATCAGTCTGACATCAAACCTGCCAGAAGCACAGAAACTGCTCTCATGAAAATCTGTGAAGACCTGCTCTCCAACCTTGATTCCAACACCCCATGTGTCCTCATCTTACTTGATCTCTCTTCTGCCTTTAACACGGTCAACCATGCCTTCCAGCTCAACTATCTCTGTGATAACCTGGGTATCACCGATCAGGCCCTGGCTTGGCTGACTTCTTTTCTCTCCGATTGACCCTCCCAGGACCAACTTGGGTCCTTCCTCTCCTCTATCTCTATCTCTACCTGTGGTGTTCCCCAGGGGTCCAACCTCTCTCCCTGGCTGTTCAACCAATACCTGCCACTGCTTAGCCACTGCATTGCCGCTCTCTGGCCCAACTTTCAGTGTTATGCAGTTGATACTCAGGTTATTTTCAGGCTCCCTTCAGCCACCTCATCTCCGACTGTCTGTCTGCTATCTAGGAGTGGTGTGCCACCAATGATCTCTGCCTTAATGCCAGTAAGACTGAGATTCTCCTCATCGGCACACCCGCTCCCTCCTTTCCTGTCTCTCTCTGGCCGGCCTCCCTTGGCTCTTTTCCTGCTCTCACCTGTGAGGCTAAAAACCTCAGGGTCATCTTCGACTCCACACTTTCCTTCTCTCCTCACATCTCTGATGCTTATAAGAAGTCACAGTACCAGCTGCACCTCCTCTGAGGTATTCTTCCTTTCCTCTCCTTCCCGCAGAAGTTCACTGTCTCCAGAGTTCTTGCTCTCTCTAGGCTGGATTACTGCAACAGCCTCTTTCTAAATCTGCCTGCTACTCTCCGCCCTCTGCAACTCATCCAGAACAGGACTGCAAGACTTGCCCTTGGCCTCAAGCCAAGGGATCGCATCTCTCCAGGACTGAAATCTTTGCATTGGCTCCCAGTGGCTGCAAGGATTAAGTTCAAAACCCTCTGCATTGTCCACAAGGCCTTCTGGGGCCTGTGGCCTCAATACCTTCAACTCTCGCTTCCGAAATATCTTCCTTCTCGTGCTCTTCGCTCATCCGTCACCAACTCCTTCAGGGTCAGTCACTTATCCAAGCAGCGACTTGGTGGTAGATCACTTTCTTCGGCTGGGGCCTCCCCCTGGAACAGCCTACCTCAAACTCGAGAATCACCTCCGGTTCTGGAAGCACCTCAAAACCTTCCTCTTAGCTTCCGCTTTCTCTCCTCCTCTCCACTGCTGAACTTCTGACTGAAACTGCACTGGTCACCTGGCAACCCTCCAATCTCGGGCCCAGTTTCCCTCTCCCGCCAGTTTCACCCTTGCACTGCCTCCCTGGCATCCCCCTCACTTGGGGACTGTTTCCCTACAGCTTCTACCAGCCCTTGACACCTGATGTGTGCAGTTACTCTTGCACTTTTTACTTATTGCTTTTATTTATTCTATTGTTTTTTACTGTCAATCCCATGTACTGCACAGCCCCCTTCCCTTCAACCCCCACCGCCGCCCCCTCCGCCCTCCCCGCACATATCATATGATGTTCTCACTGCAAAAGTGCACAATTGCCCCCTGTCACTCACCCCCAGTAAATCATGACATCATTACTGGGTCTTCACTTGGGCAGTGATTTCCATGTCAGAATTCAGCTTTTGAGATGTAAATGAGCAGGACAGGAGGGTGGGGGGGGCAAGGGACGGGGGGGGGCTGGGGGGACGGGCACCCGCCGTCCAGACCCTCACAGAGCGACTGAGATGAGAACCCCGGACAAAGCAGAAAACCCGCGCGGTGGAGCCGATAACTGCACATGCGCAGAGCAGGAACACACATCAGCAGCGCATGCGTAGAAAGGGGATACTCGATAGAGCATGCGCGCTGATGATTCACGGCCAAACCGGAGGAGGGAACCAATCCAACGCCTGGACCTTCGCAGAGTGACACGTGACTCCAGCAGCGCCTCCAAGCCGCGGAGCCGACGAACAGACATGCGCAGAGGAAACAAACAGACATGCGCAGAGCAGGTAAATAGACATGCGCAAAGCATAGAAAGGAAACGGGTAGAGCAAACAGACATGCGCAGAGCAGGTAAATAGACATGCGCAAAGCATAGAAAGGAAACGGGTAGAGCAGATAGACATGCGCAGAGCAGATAAACAGACACGCGGAGAGCAGGTAAACAGACATGCGCAGAGCAGACAGAGAGACATGCGCAGAGCAGATAAGTCGTGGCACAGAAACAGACATGCGCAGTACAGATAAACAGGAAGAGGAACGGACGCAAAGGGCATGCGCAGAGAAGACAAACAGACGAAACGGGTAGAGCAAACAGACATGCGCAGAGCAGGTAAATAGACATGCGCAAAGCATAGAAAGGAAACGGGTAGAGCAGATAGACATGCGCAGAGCAGATAAACAGACACGCGGAGAGCAGGTAAACAGACATGCGCAGAGCAGACAGAGAGAGACACGGGCAGAGCAGATAGACATGCGCAGAGCAGATAAGGTGTGGCACAGAAACAGACATGCGCAGAGCAGATAAACAGGAAGAGGAACGGACGCAAAGGGCATGCGCAGAAAGTGGGTAGGAGAGGCGCATGCCCATTGACGCACTACTACTAAATAAGACTCCGAAATCATCCGTACGGGAAAGGCAGGCATCAGAGGAGACACTAATATGATCCAAAAATGTATTATTTCTATAAACCATGATGCACAGTGCTGAGAAACCCTGATCGGAGCACGCGCATATAGGGGTTAGTGAAAGCGCATGCGCGCTGGGATCTTCACTCATGCCCTCACGGAGATCGCCGAGCTCTCCATCATGATCTAAGCCTCGGGAGAGAGCCACGGACATGCGCAGTGCTAGACTATGAGATCTGCGCATGCGCAGTAAGGAGCGGCGGGAAAGAGCATGCGCAGTGATGCCCCAGGGCAGACTCAGAAGTCACCACAGCACAATACAATATCAACACAATTATCCAAAGAGCATGTCAACATTCTGGGCAAGTGGGAGGAAGATTTCACCACAGAAAGTGCGAAAAATTAATCTTCCCATAGGTTGCAATAGAGTCTGCTGAGTCTAGCAGTTAGTGGAGTCGGAACGTGGCATACCTGCCAATATTTTATGACCAAAAAGATGTAGGATATTTCAAGTTTCAAAAATAATACTCAGCATAACAATGACATCACAGGAAATTACAAAACATACATTGTTGGCACCACTGGAGCATTCTAAAATGTACAACCCATAAACAGAACAACATGGAAAGATGCTCAAATGTTTAACATGTATATTTGTGATTGGCAAGTTAACACCAAATTCAATTTCCTAACTTCACAGAAGTTAATCACACTTAACTGGTAAGGCAACGCTTGCCACTGCTCTGTAGCAGCAGCCCGGGCAGTACATATGTATTCCTGCAGTTCAAGTTGAAGACTGAACGACATTGGAGATTGATACCCTCCTCAGTCTGATAGGCAGATGCTGTGTGTTGGTGGTACACTCTGCTAGTTGCCTTCACTGGTGGTGCACCCTAGGGTCTGTCCTGTCAGGAGTGCAGGGCAGAGTCATGTAGCTGTCAGGTCAGTGGATTGATATTAGCCCATCACTCAAATGTATCACTTACCCGCCGGCGGCACAGTCAAATGAATTGCCTTAGAGTCACATAATTTACCTCCCACAGTAAAAAGCAGTAGGATCTGTTGCCCAAAATGTAGGTGGTAGGACGGCTTAAAAAGCGGTAGTCTACTGCCTAAATCAGTAGGATTGGCAAGAATGCGCAGGTGCTGCAGTCTGTTTTCTCTGGCTGTTTGTTGGTACTGCAAGGAGGCAGTACAAAACCTCCCTTCAGACGCAGTGCGCCACAGTGTATGCAGTCTGTTTTCGCTGGATGTTTGTTGGTACTGCAAGGAGGCAGTACAAAACCTGCCTTCAGGCACGGAGCGCCGTAGAGTCTGCTGAGCCTAGCAGTTAGTGGCAGTTGGTGGCGGAAGGTGGTCCCAACTGCTCCACTGTGGGGGTTGGCATTAGTGATCACTGCGCAAAGGAAATGTCCAACCCAGATTGGACACAAGCCCAACAAGACGACGATCCAAATCCAAAGGGAAGTGTTTATCTCCCCTTACTTCTACACCCCGAATAGATGATCAAGCCATCGCCTCCATCGCACACCCGGACAGAGAGGTGTCCCCCCCCCCAAAACTCTATCTCCCCGTACAGCTCCCCGACGGCTCTAGGTGATCTTCATCATTCAGAATTAATTCCCAAGTTCCTATGAGTCCTTTGGCGCACAACCCTAAGGGGAAATAAATGGTTGAAACTCCCAAGACAATGGTCCTCATTCTACGTTTGCCGGTCCGGAATTAACGGTGCCAGTAAAATCGTACCAGCACCGTTTTCCGGACCAGCAAACTACGAGTTCTGCGGGCGGTTGGCGTTACACCCGCCAGGTCTGATCTGGCGGGCATGATGCCACCCGCCGCAGACGGACGCGGGAACACCAGCACCATTACCGCATGGTGCCGGTGTTTCCGCAGTCCCCATTCCCATGGAGTCCTATGGGACTCCATGGTAATGGCATAGCTCTCAACCATTTGTGTCGCAAAGCTGGGTGAAATCACCCGATTTTATTTTTGGTGGGTGAGACGGCCATTGGAATGAATGGGCGTGCAGGAGGCTTGGCGGGTGAGTCAGCCTTTACACGGCGGGTGACACGGGCCAAAAGCGTGTGAGTTGAGAGCTATGTAATGGAGATTTATGTTAGAGAGATTTCTCACACAAGTGCTAAATTCCCTCTACCTTAGATCCCTCCAGCTCTTTTGCTATAATTTGGGGCTTTGAACTTTTCATTTTCAGTGTGTTTTACTTTTGTGTTCTTTGGTTATGGAGTTTTAAAACATCTCCATCGGCATCATCTTTTTCTGTGTGTCACACAGCACTTTCAGTGCAGTGTCGCAGGGATGTCTTTCAGACTTCCTAAGGTTTAAATACCTTCTCTGGGACTGACAACTTTCTCCCAGAACATGTAAAGTTAAATTGACTTTACTAGTCTCTTTAAATTTACAGACCCAGCAAACACTATCTTCCTATAGAGTGCTGGAGGGGTAGCCTAGCTTCATGTAACAGTCAAATGTTACCCTTTCCTACTTTAAATGGCTGGCGGCAGTGGTTTAGATCAAACTACCATGATTTTTCCCGACCGCGGGACCACGGTAGCTAAAAATGGGGTTAGCCATGTTTTTCAATATGGCGCCCAAGACCTATCTGTAAAAACAGACTCCGGTCAGCTTTTTTCGCCATTTCTTTTAGGAAAGGTCCTTCTTGTGTTTGTCTTTACGCGCCAAACCAGGTTTGGTTCCTTTGTTTCTTGGCGTTTGGCGGGCTTCAGTGCTGAAGCCCTCCTCTGGCGCCTGAGTGTCTGGGGTGGACTGGATGTGAGGGAGGTGCCCGAAACTCACTGTGCTTAGTCTCCTAGGAGACCTGAATGCACTCTGGCGTGATTGGCCGGCTGGCTGTCCGGCAAGAACTGCCACCCTGCTGTGTGAGTGACAGCCAGGCTGGAATGACTGGTGGAAAACTGTTTAAAAGCAGGCCTCTGGGACTTGGAAAGCAGAGTCGACCACAGGAACGAAAGAACCGAAGACGACCTGAAGGAAGAGGATTGCTGCAATTCCTGGACGACCTGTGAAGCCCTGCTGCAGGTCCGAATTGCCTGAAACTCCATCGACAGAGAAGCCCTTCAAGGTTAACTTCTTCCCTTGAGGTTGGTGGGAACAACCAACTCGCAAGCCACCTGGACACCATCCCCTTCTGGTCGTATTTTCTAGAGTGCTGTTGAAAACCGGATAGCCAGAGGGAAGGAAACCAGCTCGTGGACTTTAAGGCACTCGCACCTTAAACCGACGTCTTGCTAAAGCTTTTGGCATCATCCCTGGGCAGTGCAGGAACCTCCTGACGTCCTCCTTCTTGTCCCCACGACTGAAGCTCAGGAACAGCGAGATCTGATCGAACTGCCAGGAACAACTGCCTCAGCTACAGCTCTTCTTCACTTTCAAATTACTGTGCAAACGCGGTCCGGAAATCTTTTCGCCCATTGCGAAAGTTAATGGAAACCTTCTCAACTTCGAAGGCTTGTCCTTCCCTAAACATTCGTCTAACTTTTCGCCTAGCCAAATTCTTCTAAACTCTGTGGCAAACACTTAACCGTTGACTACCAGAACTGTGCTATCCTTTACAAAGACTCTGAACCGTTGACTTTGGCCCAGGCCTATGAACTGAATTGCTGGTTGTAGTTTACTGAAACCCTTTCCCCTGCCTATGCAATTATTTGTTCTATTAATTCTTATAACCTTGTCTTTTTACTCCTTTTGAAATTATCTGAAATGCCATTTTGCTCCCACTTCAGGGGAGCTAAACTTGTTCATTTACTTATCGGTTGTCTATTTGTGGTTTATTAGTGTGTGATATTGAGCTGCTCTTGCTTGTGTAATGTTTTCAAACTGACTGTGTAAATAAATGTATATTCTTTTATCACGAAACCTTGAGTAAGTGTTTGTTTGAATCACTGTAATTATTGGTCCTTTGTGTAACTTGTTCTACTGCTCACTTTACTCTTGAGATAAGTCTGGCTGCTCAGCCATTGCTACCACTTTACTGTGTAGTGCAGGCTTGTACCAAAAGTGAAATTTTACTTACACTTTTAGGGCCTCATTACGAGTTTGGAGGCAGCCATCGTGCTTTAAGCACCATGGCTGCCTCCAAACTAGGCTCCATTACCGGGTTCCTGCAATGAGGATTTACCGGGTCATTCCGACATAGGAGGACCCAGTAATTCCTCCTTGCAGGAACCATTCCCCATTCCCATTTGAGCCCATATAGAGCTCAAATGTGAATGGGGAGGGAGGTAATAACGGGCACATAACAACTGGCACGTTATTACCTCCCTCTTCCCCTCGCGGGACCCGGAAAGGACGCCTGGTTTTACCAGGCGTCCTTACAAGGTCCTGCAAAGGGAACCTCGTAATCAGCGCTCCCGTAATGAAGGAGGCCAGTCCTGTACTGGCCCCCTTCATTACGGGAGCGCAAGGGTCGTAATGAGGCCTATAGTCTTAATTGTGTGTAGTGTTCCCAAAGGGTACTGCACATGATTCTGCCTAACACACTGGTGGCAGCGGTGGGATAAAGTATACTTGTTACATTTAGAGTGTTACTTTTACCTTTGTTCAAATAATCCTCAAAAGGCTAAACAACACTAGAAAAGCAATTGTTTTTATCATGCCCGATATGGAAAGCTACAGACAGGAGACCCTAGCCACTTTAACAGTTGATCAATTGAGGGATATGTGTAAAGCTAGAAATCTCACTGTAAAAGGCAAGAAGGTGAAATTGATAGAAAAGTTATTAGAATACCAAAGTCTGAGGAGTGGGTCTGAAACCCCCCACCCCTGCAGCAAATGTGGAAAATATTGATGAAGATGATAATAAGTCAGAGCCCAGCTCTAATGTTATGGAAGAGTTAGATGAGGCAGAAGAGTCTCAGAATGTAGACCCTGTCTTACCTCTAACTGCTCATAGGCCTTGACCTTTGACCACAGGGACCCCATCAGGTCCAACACTAGGGGCCTCATTACGAGTTTGGCGGTAGCCATGGTGCTATTAGCACCATGGCTGCCTCCAAACCGGGCTCTATTACCGGGTTCCTGCAATGGGGACTTACCAGGTCATTCCGACATAGGAGGACCCGGTAAATCCTCCTTGCAGGAACCATTCCCCATTCCCATTTGAGCCCACATAGGGCTCAATGGGAATGGGAAGGGAGGTAAAAACGGGCACATTACAAGTGTCCCGTTGTTACCTCCCTCTTACCCTCGCCGGACCCAGAAAAGACGTCTGGTTTTACCAGACGTCTGATCCGGGTGCTGCAAAGGGAAACTCGTAATAGGCGCTCCGTAATGAAGGGGGCCGGTCCCGTACCGGCCCCCTTCATTACGGGAGCGCCAGGGTCGTAATGAGGCCCTAAGTCCAGAATTAGTCTATTTAGAAAAAATGAGACTTGAGTTAGAGTTTAAAAGAATCCAAGCTCAATCTGAAAGCAAACACCAAGAACTTAAACTCAGATAAATAGAGTTGAATCATGCACTTGAAATGAAAAAAGTTGTCTCTTGAAACTGGTTCTCTCCCAGGGTCCTCTAGGTCTTCCAGTCTTAAGAGGCCTCACATGCCCAAAGATGCAGTGGGCCTCATTACGACCCTGGCGGTAAGGGGTTTACGCCAGCGTTAGCTGCGCCGACCCCTTACCGCCAATTACGAGGTCCCTTAGCGCCATGGAGGACTTAACACCTGCTTTTAGCAGGTGTTAAAATCCATGGCGCTAAGGGACCATGGAGTTAATTACGCCACCGTAATTTACGGTGGCGTAATTAACGCCTTCCCCACTCCCATTATGCCCTATGGGGCAAAAATGGGAATGGGGAAGGGTAAATGGGGATTGGGGACTTACCGCCCCACCAAGGTCGGAATGGGGCGGTAAGTCCGCCAACCACCATGGCGTAAACGTAGTTTACGCCATGGTGGTAAAGTCACGGCCCAGGCGGTAACTTACCGCCTGGGTCGTAATGAGGCCCAGTAAGTATGTATGAGGTTAAGCTTGATATTTTGGATTGACTGGCTGCTTTTGAATATAACCATGGGATTCAAGACATTAGAGGGAATTAGTTGATTCCTTGGGCCTCATTACGAGTTTGGCGGTAGCCATGGAGCTAATAGCTCCATGGCTGCTGTCAAACCGGGCTCCTTTAGCGGGTTCCCAGAATGAGGAATTACCGGCCCATTCCGAGTTCGGAGGGCCCGGTAATTCCTCCCTCTGGGAACCCGGGCCCGGACCTTGCCCATTCACATCTGAGCCCCCATAGGGCTCAATGGGAATGGGAGAGGGAGCTAACAACGGGTCGATTGCGACCGGCCCGTTGTTAGCTCCCTCTTCCCCTCGTGGGACCCGGTAACGACGCCTGGTTTGACCAGGTGTTCCTTACCGGGTCCCGCGAGGGGACCTTGTAATCCTGCGGAATGGTGTTAACGGGTCCGCACCCATTAGTGGGACCCGTTAACCCATTCCGCACAGGCCGTAATGAGACCCCTTGGCCTTTTTCTAGGCTACCCCCTGTTGCAACTGATGTGGTAATGGAGTTGGGGGATATAGACAGAAAAGAATATGAAACTGTGAAGCTAGCTTTGATAGCTAGATTTGGGAAGACCACTTCTCAGTATCTTGAGAGGTTTAGAACCCTCAAGAAGCATGATGGTACCCCTTGGGCTACCTGGGAGTGTGAATGTTTGAAAAACTTAGATGGTTGGGTTAACGGTTACAGAGTTAGTTAGCACTTACGAAGGTATGAGAAATCTGTTTATGTTGGAAACTATTTTTGATGCCTGCTCTCCTGAGCTGAGACAGCACTTGGTCATACATGCCAACTCTCCCGACATAACTGTAGCCCCAATGCATTCTTATGGGGAAATATGTGTCTCCCGATTTCCCTGTGGAAATCTCCCTCCCAGGTGCATCTGAATGTTGGCATGTATGCTTGGCTGACTCTAAGGAATTAGATCCAAAAAAATATCTAGAGCAGCTGACTCATGGGTAGCCTACATGGCCACTCATAAGGATTCTGATGCAACTCCCAAAAAGGATGGGGGGAAGCAGCACACAGGTGAGAACACAGATAAATCTAATTCTATCCAACCAAACATAACCAGGGTAAGCCACATGGGAAACCAAATAGGGCTAGTGAATCCTCTGGTGCCAAACCAGAGGGAGGTTAGCAGAAACCCCCTTTCCAGAGAGCATTTGATAAATGCTATGTCTGTGGCTCAACTGACCATGTGAACGGAGATCCCAGGTGCAATGGTAAACCTGCAGGGATAAGCACAGCCTCCTTAACCTTCTCCCCAGAGGAAGAAGTACAAATGGCTAGTGCCCACTTCCAACTATTTGCTGAAGCACCCTTGGGTCTTCAGGCCACTGTATCCTTAGAGTCTATGGTTCTGGGTAAGAAACAGAATATGGATGTGTACAACTCCATTCCAGAGAACTATAGAGGGTATTATATGGTCAGTGTTCTTGTCAATGGCCAGGATAGCCCTGCCAGGAGAGACACTGGGGCCAGCAGAACAGTAGTGGATGAAAGCTTTTTCAAGCCTGAGTTTGTTGCTAAGGCACCCAAAGGTCCCACTAAATTTTCTGGAGGCCCTGTCCAGTTGGTTCCAATTCTACCAGCTCTCATTCATTGTAATAATATGACAGTGCAGATTCCTGTCAGTGTCCAGTCTGAGGTGCCTGGGAGAGTCCTGTTGGGGAATGATTTAAAAACTCTAGGATAGTATCCAGTACCCACAGGCCTCCCAGTCAGAGGAAACAGAACCAAACCAAATTGGCTAAAGAGACAGCCTTAAGAGACCACTCTGAGCCTGTGGGAACTTCTAAAGAGAACCCCACTGCAAGCCCTGGTGTTAGTAAGTTGACGTCTAACCCAGGCAAATCTGAGGCTAGTATAGTAGGGAAATGGGAGCCCCAACCAAGCTCCATCATTGCCCATCCAATTGTAAAGTCCTTGTCCCCCCCCCTGCTTCTGAGGAAGAGGTGGATGGACAAATTGGTCCCCTCTCTAGGACTGTGAGAACTGGTAATTCTCAAAGCTGGTGGAAAACCAGGAACAATAGGTCTAAGGCTAAACACCTTTAGACTGCAGGAACCTCTACTCTACCTCTACTGAAGACTCCAAGGTAAATCCTAGTATTAGGAGGGAAACTTCTAAAATAGGTAAGGACAGATCTCAAGGCAAGTGGCAGCATGTACCATGCTTCACCACAGCCCCTCCAACCATGATACCTGAGACCCAACCTGCTCTTGTGAGAGAGGTGGAGAGGAACCCTGGAGGCCCCTCTAGATCTATGGAATTACTTTCTAATGACCCCTTGAAAAAGCCTATTGTAGGTTTAGAGGTTGTTACAACTTCTGAGGGACTGTTAACTCAGATCCCCTGTACCTTAAAGAAGAGAGATGTACCACCACAAGTTTGTAGGTCAAATAGCTTACAAATGAAAACCAAATGATAAAAAGTGTCATAGCAAGGGTTACAAAGGCTTGCTGGTGTACTCAGCAGGCCATTTAACCCACTTGCAACAGGAGATCCATCCTGGTGGGGATTAGATCCCCCTGTCCCTTAGTCTGGGGGCGGGGGCGAGTGTTAGGGAGATTTCTCACACAAGTGCTAAATTCCCTCTACCTTAGAGCCCTCCAGCTCTTTTGCTATATTTTGGGGCTTTGAACTTTTCATTTTCAGTGTGTTTTATTTTTGTATTCTTTGGTTATGGAGTTTTAAAACATCTCCATCGGCATCATCTTTTTCTGTATGTCACACAGCACCTTCAGTGCAGTGGCACAGGGATGTCTTTCAGACTTCCCAAGGTTTAAATACCTTCTCTGGGACTGACTACTGTCTCCCAGAGCCTGTAAAGTTAAATTGACTTCACTAGTTTCTTTAAATTTACAGACCCAGCACACACTATCTTCCTATAGAGCGCTGGAGGGGTTGCCTTGCTTCCCCTGAGTCAAAACACTCCTGTTACAGTCAAATGTTACCCTTTCTTACTTTAAATGGCTGGTGGCAGTGGTTTAGATCAAACTACCATGATTTTTCCTGACCGCGAACAACGGTAGCTAAAAATCAGGTCAGCCATGTTTTTCAATATGGCGCCCAAGACCTATCTTTAAAAACAGACTCTGGTCAACTTTTTTCCCCCATTTCTTTTAAGAAAGGTCCTTCTTGTGTTTGTCTCTGCACGCCAAACCAGGTTTGGTCCTTTTGTTCATTGGCCTTTGGCAGGCTTCAGTGCTGAAGCCCTCCTCTGGCGCCTGAGTGTCTGGGGTGGACAGGGTGTGAGGGAGGTGCCCGAAACTCCATGTGCTTAGTCTGCTAGGAGACTTGAATGCACTCTGGCGTGATTGGCCAGATGGCTGTCTGGCAAGGACACACCCTGCTGTGTGAGTGACAGCGAGGCTGGAATGAATGGGGGAAAACTGTTTAAAAGCAGGTCTCTGGGACTTGGAAAGCAGAGTCGACCACTGGAACGAAAGAACCGAAGATGAGCTGAATGAAGAGGACTGCTGCAACTCCTGGACGACCAGTGAAGTCCTGCTGCAGGTCCAAATTGCCTGAAACTCCATCGACACAGAAGCCCTTCAAGGTTAACTTCTTCCCTTGAGTTTGGCGGGAACAACCAACTCGCAAGCCACCTGGACACCGTCCCCATCTGGTCGAATTTTCTATAGAGTGCTGTTGAAGACTGGATAGCCAGAGGGAAGAAAACCAGCACTTGGACTTTAAGGCACTCACACCTTAAATCAACATCTTGCTAAAGCTGTTGGCCTCATCCCTGGGCAGTGCAGGAACCTCCCGACGTCCTCCTTCTTGTCCCCACGACTGAAGCTCAGGAACGGTGAGATCTGCTCGAACTGCCAGGAACAACTGCCTCAGCTACCGCTCTTCTTCACTTTCAAGGTACTGTGCAAACGCGGTCCGGAAATCATTTCGGCCATTGCTTAAATTCGCAGAAACTTTCTCAACTTCGAAGGCTTGTCCTTCCCTAAACATTCATCTAACTTTTCTCCTAGCCAAATTCTTCTAAACTCTGTGGCAAAGACTTAACCGTTGACTACCAGAACTGTGCTATCCTATACAAAGACTCTGAACCATTGACTTTGGCCCAGGCCTATGAACTGAATTGCAGGTTGTAGTTTACTGAAACCCTTTGCCCTGCCTATGCAAGTATTTGTGCAATTAATTCTTATAACCTTGTATTTCTACCCCTTTTGAAAGTATCTGAAGTGCATTTTGCTCCCACTTCAGGGGAGCTAAACTTGTTCATTTACTTATCGGTTGTGTATTTGTGGTTTATTAGTGTGTGATATAGAGGTGCGCTTGCTAGTGTAATGTTTTCAAACTGACTGTGTAAATAAATGTATATTCTTTTACCAAGAAACCTTAAGTAAGTGTTTGTTTGAATCACTGTAATTGTGGGTCCTTTGTGTAACTTGTTCTACTGCTCACTTTACTCTTGAGATAAGTCTGGCTGCTCAGCCATCGCTACCACTTTACTGTGTAGTACAGGCTTGTAACACAGGTGAAATTGTACTTACACTTGTACATTACTGGATGCACAATTACGAGGTTCCCTTTGCCGGACCCTGTAAGGACGCCTGGTAAAACCAGGCGTCCTTTCCGGCTCCCGCGAGGGGAAGAGGGAGGTAATAACGGGCCATTTGTAATGTGCCCGTTATTACCTCCCTCCCGATTCCCATTGAGCCCTATGGGGGCTCAAATGGGAATGGGGATGGGTTCCTGCATGGAGGAATTACCAGGTCCTCCTATGTCGGAATGACCCGGTAAGTCCTCATTGCAGGAACCCGGTATTGGAGCCCGGTATGGAGGCAGCCATGGCGCTAATAGCACCATAGCTACCTTCATACTCATAATGAGGCCCATAGTCTTAATTGTGTGTAGTGTTCCCAAAGGGTACTGCGCATGATTCTGCCTAACAATTTACAGAATGCCCGCTACGGAATTACCAGATCACTGTAGTTGTAATGCCCTGGAAATTCCGGCAAGTCCGGAGCCGGTAAATCTCTACGGGTCCGGCGGCAGCCTGCCTGTTTTACCAAACCCCAATGTCAAGCTCCATGTTGGCCCTAAGTTTATCGCATGACATTGCGCTCATTCAAGCCACTCTAAACAATATGTGTTCCACGTTGGAACACATCTTCTGGACAAAAGTCTGGTGTCCATAAATGCTAGAATAATATGGAACACACTTATACTCTATCGCAAAATATAGCTCTCAACCATTTCTGTTGCAAAGGCGGGTGAAATCACCCGATTTTGTTTTTGGCGGGTGAGACGCGCATTGGAATGAATGGGCGTGCAGGAGGCTTGGCGGGTGAGTCAGCCCTTTACAAGGCGGGTGACACCCGCCAAAAGCGTGTGAGTTGAGAGCTATGCGCAAAATGATCATGGAACCTATAAGCCCTCAATTTAAACTCTTACGAGATCCAAGTAGTGGCAATAGAGACATCATTCTTGCACTGTGAAAAACCCCTGGTAGATCTTAAGATTGGTAATAACATCTTGCAAACAAATCCAAATAGTGCCAAGAAAACATAATGGATGCAGGACCGGATAGGTACAGGAGATCAGAGAATTAAACACACAAAGTCATGCAACATGTTCCTAGTGAAATGAAAGCTCTAAACAAAGTTCAAAACGACTTGGAGAAGTTTCCTGATAGACACCGAAGATTGATATTCATGAAATTTCGACTCAACCAATTTAAAACCAAAAGTTCTAAGCCAGTGAGTAAGCCAGGATACAATACATCTGAGCTGCAGACTTTGTAAAAAGGAACTTGAGACATTGAAGCATTTAACATTGTTTTGCCCGGCATTAAGGTGAGAAAGAACTAAACATTTGGGACATTTTATGTTAGAAAGACCGAATCTTGATGCGGAAGAGAGGTGGCAAGCATGCTTCAATGAAATTGAATGAAAACCGACATTTGCTTTGACATTCTCCATAGAAGAATTTGTGAAAAAATGTCCGAGTCTGTGGGCCTCATTACGACCTAGGCGGTAAGTTACCGCCTGGGTCGTACCTTTACCACCATGGCGTAAACTATGTTTACGCCATGGTGGTTGGCGGACTTACCGCCCCATTCCGAGGTTGGCGGGGCGGTAAATCCCCAATCCCCATTTACCCTTCCCCATTCCCATTTTTGCCCCATAGGGCATAATGGGAGTGGGGAAGGCGTTAATTACGCCACCGTAAATTACGGTGGCGTAATTAACAACAAGGTCCCTTAGCGCCATGGATTTTAACACCTGCTAAAAGCAGGTGTTAAGTCCTCCATGGCGCTAAGGGACCTCGGAATCAGGCGGTAAGGGTCGGCGCTGTTTACGCCGCCGTAAACCCCTTACCGCCTGACTCGTAATGAGGCCCTATGTCGTCTTCTAAATCTGAAATGATGATAAAAACACTGTGCCTCATTACACAGTAGGCAGTAAGGGTTTACCGTTACCGGTATTTTACCGGTACCGGTAAACCCTTACCGCCTTACTACGAGGTCCCTTTGCGGATTGGAGAATTTAACGCCTGCTTTTGGCAGGCGTTAAAAACCAACCCGCAAAGGGACCAGGGAGCTAATTACGGTACCGCAATTTGCGGTACCGTAATTAGCGCCTTCACCATTCCCATTATGCCCTATGGGGCAAAAATGGGAATGGGGAAGGGCAATGGGGAAGGGGGAATTACCGCCCCGCCAACCTTGGAATAGGGTTGTAATTCCCCTTTCCACCAAGGCGGTGCCAGTAATTTACCGGCATGAACCATGGCGCTAATAGCACCATGGTTCACCGCCTACCGTGTAATGAGGCCCATTGTGTAGATAGATTTTAAAAATTTACACTGTGAAAAACTGCAAATTGGGAATTGTGTATTAAAACTATTTAAATTATTGTTATTTTTGAAGGTTTGTAATAAACCAAAAAAAATAAATAAAGCTAATTGGAAACTGAACAACCATTCTTCTCAAGTGGTGGAATTGTTAACAGAGCTCGCCTCTCCAATCCCCTGGGGAAACATTTCTCATTAACTTCTCCATTCCCAGCTTCACGAGGGGGTGACAATGGGGAGACGAATCTGCCAGTGCGGATGGGGCAAAAGAGGTGGAGCCACGTATTGTCAACTCCTCGCCAATGGAGTCCACTGCCATCACCACAGTTGACTTGCGCAGATCTCCCTTGCCATCTGCAATTCCATCGAACTCCACGCCTGCATTGTCTGAGCCTAGCCTCAATGAGTTGTTTTTTTCTCCAGACATTCCAGTGAGAGAGAAGCAGGGAGGGAAAGCTCGGAATTCTGAAATTCAATCCATGATCATTTCAGCACTGATTATTTCACTGTCTCCTTTCATTAAATTGTATGAATGAATTAATGAAGACTTCAAGCACCAACCCACCCTCTTAGCAATGGTTCATTCAAAACTGATATACTTAGAGGCTTTCACAACAACAATTCAAAACAGCCTCAATTATGAAGCAGAGCAATCCAATAAATGGCAAAGCAGACTCTGTGACTTGACAACAGCTGGACCTGCTGATAAAACATCAAGGATGGACGCCATCCTCAAATCCCAAAGGTGGATCAGAGTAATGACTGAAGTGGGAGACAATAGGGATACAGTATCTATTGCCAAACCTGACAAAATATCTGAAATAGGGACGTGGGAAGGAAACTAAAACCTCAACGTAAAGCCTCAGGTTCCACATCCCGAAAATAAAGCAAACCGGCTGGTGGCCGCATATCTGAATGGACATTATCAATGTAGAAGAGGCTAGCGAGGGAGGCTATCCCTCGCAGAAACCCGATGTAAGATCCCATGAGCCCCTTGTGATGCCAACCCATCGTGATCTCAACAATGCAACTTTTATACTACCATCTCAGCCATGCATGATTGCGGCACCCAATCAGGGAACCATAGAAAGAACTCAGGCTGAAGAGGGCGGACAAGGGTTTGGCAATCCCATTGTCCCAGAGCCAGTGTTTACAATTTTTGGGAAAAACCTGAAAGTTATGCGCTTGGACTCCCCGTCCAACAAAAGAAATAGAAAAATATGGTCTCAACTAAAAAACCAAAATCTAACGCTGCAAGATCTTTCAAATATAATCTAAAGATTCTCCCCCAACCTGTTAACCAGCCGCCCAATCCGGGGATCACTGGTAGTGTAAAGCCCGTGGAGCCCCCTCAAATGGTAACAAGACAATGCATCCGGCCCGGACCTTGCTCTTCAAGAGATGTTGATCCGGTTAGTCCGGATAACGAAGATAATGGATTAATATATGAGCTTGAATTCTCAGTTTATTCGATTGAATCGACCAGTGAGGCATTTGAAAGGAGCCAGGGACAGGCTAATGAACAGCAGTGGGAGGTCATCCTGGAACGGAACAGGCAGGAGCCTTTGGTACCCTTCAAACCAACGTGGAGTAAGGCTCAAAGCACTCTTAGGGAAGCGTGATTAACGTTGGCCCAAAAAAGAGTGAGGGCAGAAAAAAAATGCTTCCCCACGAACCGCCACCTCTCCAAACAGTAGCGGGCCAATCAAACGAAGATAGAAAAGAAGCCTGCTAAATAACAAAGCAGAAGCAAGTCGCAAGTACTTTCTTTCTAGAGCGTTGTTCCCAAGTAAATGACGATCCTATACTGAATAGGAGGAACGTAATGATCCTACGCCACCATATACCTGCAGTACAGGGAAAATCTTCTGATGATATCTCTGTGGTCGAGTTTGTGAAAGAAACTCGCACTGATTTAGTCCTGCTACATGTAAGATCAGAGCGGATCAAAATAACTTTGTGGGAGGCAGCCTCAGAGATCTGGTCATTGGGCTATGAGTTAACCCATGAATTAAACTGTGGGGGGTCCTGTTGCGTGCCAAGTCATAAATTCAGAGATCTTCAAAGGGAAGCCCCAAAAACAAAAGTGGAAAGCGTTAGAGGGCTTGTAGCCCAGAGACGAGCTTTTGCTAAAGGGTGTGGAGAGGAACCTAATGCAAACATTCTGACCAAGGTGGCTACTCGCCTGAAAATCACATTTTCCAGGACACCAAAAATCATCACAATTTGGACTTGCCGAGTGGTGAAGACTGGGACTGGATCCAGACAGCCCTGGCCTCTGTGAAAGAAAATTAATGCAAGGCTACAGAGATGAGGAACTCATTCCTGATTGGCTCCTGGAACACTGGGGAATTTACCCATCTGTTTAACAAAGATAATTTGACTTGGTCCTCCTTTGATATTATGGAGTCGATTCATGGAATTAATGTGTGCCGAAAATTCCCGCGCAGGGGTGCCAAAACATGCGATTCGCAGTAAAAGTGCGAAAATCGCAGTGCAACTGCGAAAATCGCAGGGAAACCAGCGCACATCGATTCATGGATGGCCGTACGCGAGAAAAATATCGGATGTGCGCTGAAAAAGTGCGCGGCACACGCCGGCGCATAGGATATCTAACGGCGTGCGCCACAGCCACAGCGAAATCGCACATAGCATGGCGCACACAACAAAAATAGGCGGAACACTCGGAATGGGGAACAACTCGTCAAAATGTGGGCATCACGGGGGAAGTACAGGAGGCAAGTGCGCGGAACGCCCACACGCTCGCCTACAACACGTATTCATGGAATCCAATAGGGCAAACCAGCGCACGGTCAAACCAGCACACGGGCCCAAACACGTCTGCCACAAGAAAGCAGGCGGTAGTGTCCCTGCCCCTGAAAAAAATGTGCGCCAAAATGTGCGCCAACAAAAAGCACCTATATACAGCTATGATGAATGTCACATACTGTGGCTCTCTAAGACAAATGACGTGCAAAGGGGTACGCGACAAACACGGACACCCGCTGTGTGAAAAATAGCGTGTGCGTGTATTCTGTGCTGCGCGGAAAGTTCCACATGCGATTGGCCTGGGTACGTGTATTCTGGGGTGCACAGAAAGTCCCACATGCGATTGGCCTGGGTACGTGTACTCTGGGGTGCGCGGAAAGTCCCACATGCGATTGGCCTGGGTACGTGTATTCTGGGGTGCGGGGGAAGTTCCACATGCAAATTGCCTGGGTCTGTTTATTCCGGGGTGCGCGGGAAGTCCCACACGCGATTGGCCTGGGTACGTGTATTCCAGGGTGCGCGGGAAGTTCCACGCGCGAATTGCCTGGGTCCGTGTATTCCGGGATGCGCGGGAAGTCCCACACGCGATTGGCCTGGGTACGTGTATTCCGGGATGCACAGGAAGTTCCACACGCGATTTCAGCAGGGTACGTGGATTCCGTGGTGCGCGTGAAGTTCCGCACGCTAATTCTTCAGGGTACGTGTATTCTGAGGTGCACGGGAAGTTCCACACGCGATTGCAGCAGGGTACGTGTATTTCGTGAATTGGCCGTGTGGGTCCTCCCAGGTGTTCCCTCTACACCCTCCACGGCCCCTGCAGGCAGCCCACACCACAGGGGACTACCCTGCACCCCTGCTCATGTCCCGCAGGCAGCCCATCCACCATGGCCATGCCCCCCAGCCAACCCACATGTCACCTTGCACTACTGATCACCAACGCATGTCATCCAGCACCCCCACCCACCAGCATCCAGGGGCACCCTCCACCAGGCCCCCACACATGTCTCCCACCACCCCCACCCCCCAGCAGTCAGGGGCACCTGCCAGCAGGCCCCCACACATGTCCCCCGCCGCCCCCACCCCCCAGCAGTCAGGGGCAGCCTCCACCAGGCACCCACTCATGTCCCCCTGCACCCCCACCCCCCAGCAGTCAGGGGCACCCTCCACCAGGCCCCCACTCTTGTCCCCCTGCACCCACAACCCAAAGCAGTGCGGGGCAGCCTCCACCAGGCCCCCACTCATGTCCCCCTGCACCCCCAGCAGTCAGGGGCACCCTCCACCAGGCCCCCACTCATGTCCCCCTGCACCTCCACCCCCCAGCAGTCAGGGGCACCCTCCACCAGGCTCCCACTCATGTCCCCCTGCACCCCCACCCCCCAGCAGCCAGGGGCACCCTCCACCAGGCCCCCACTCATGTCCCTTTGCACCCCCACCCCCAGCAGTCTGGGGCACCCTCCACCAGGCCCCCACTCATGTCCCCTGCACCCACACCCCCCAGCAGTCAGGGGCACCCTCCACCAGGCCCCCACTCATGTCCCCCTGCACCCACACCCCCAGCAGTGTGGGGCACCTGCCAGCAGGCCCCCACATATGTCCCCCTGCACCCCACCCCCCAGCAGTCAGAGGCACCCTCCACCAGGCCCCCACTCATGTCCCCCTGCACCCACACCCCCAGCAGTGTGGGGCACCTGCCAGCAGGCCCCCACATATGTCCCCCTGCACCCCCCTTCCCCAGCAGTCAGGTGCACCCTCCACCAGGCCCCCACTCATGTCCCCCTGCACCCACACCCCCCAGCAGTCAGGGGCAGCCTCCACCAGGCCCCCACTCATGTCCAACTCATGTCCCCCTGCACCCCCATCCCCCAGCAGTCAGGGGCACCCTCCAGCAGGCCCCCACTCATGTCCCCCTGCACCCCCACCCCCCAGCAGTCAGGGGCACCCTCCACCAGGCCCCCACTCATGTCCCCTTGCACCCCCACCCCCCAGCAGTCAGGGGCACCCTCCACCAGGCCCCCACTCATGTCCCCCTGCACCCCCACCCTCCAGCAGTCAGGGGCACCCTCCACCAGGCCCCCACTCTTGTCCCCCTGCACCCACAACCCAAAGCAGTGCGGGGCACCTGCCAGCAGGCCCCCACACATGTCCCCCTGCACCTCCACCCCCAGCAGTCAGGGGCAACCTCCACCAGGCCCCTATTCATGTCCAACTCATGTCCCCCTGCACCCCCACCCCCAGCAGTCAGGGGCACCCTCCAGCAGGCCCCCACTCATGTCCCCCTGCACCCCCACCCCCCAGCAGTCAGGGGCACCCTCCACCAGGCCCCCACTCATGTCCCCCTGCACCCCCACCCCCCAGCAGTCAGGGGCACCCTCCACCAGGCCCCCACTCATGTCCCCCTGCACCCCCACCCTCCAGCAGTCAGGGGCACCCTCCACCAGGCCCCCACTCATGTCCCCCTGCACCCACACCCCTCAGCAGTGCGGGGCACCTGCCAGCAGGCCCACACACATGTCCCCCTGCACCCGCACCCCCAGCAGTCAGGGGCACCCTCCAGCAGACCCCCACTCAAGTCCCCTGCACCCGCCCTCCCCAGCAGTCAGGTGCACCCTCCACCAGGCCCCCACTCATGTCCCCCTGCACCCACACCCCCCAGCAGTCAGGGGCAGCCTCCACCAGGCCCCCACTCATGTCCAACTCATGTCCCCCTGCACCCCCATCCCCCAGCAGTCAGGGGCACCTTCCAGCAGGCCCCCACTCATGTCCCGCTGCACCTCCACCCCCCAGCAGTCAGGGGCACCCTCCAGCAGGCCCCCACTCATGTCCCCCTGCACCCCCACCCCCCAGCAGTCAGGGGCACCCTCCACCAGGCCCCCACTCATGTCCCCCTGCACCCCCACCCCCCAGCAGTCAGGGGCACCCTCCACCAGGCCCCCACTCATGTCCCCCTGCACCCCCACCCTCCAGCAGTCAGGGGCACCCTCCACCAGGCCCCCACTCATGTCCCCCTGCACCCACAACCCCCAGCAGTGCGGGGCACCTGCCAGCAGGCCCACACACATGTCCCCCTGCACCTGCACCCCCAGCAGTCAGGGGCAGCTTCCACCAGGCCCCCAACCATGTCCAACTCATGTCCCCCTGCACACCCACCCCCCAGCAGCCAGGGGCACCCTCCACCAGGCCCCCACTCATGTTCCCCTGCACCCCCACCCCCCAGCAGTCAGGGGCACCCTCCACCAGGCCCCCACTCATGTCCCCCTGCACCCCACCCCCCAGCAGTCAGGGGCACCCTCCACCAGGCCCCCACTCATGTCCCCCTGCACCCCCACCCCCCAGCAGTCAGGGGCACCCTCCACCAGGCCCCCACTCATGTCCCCCTGCACCCACACCCCCAGCAGTGCGGGGCACCTGCCAGCAGGCCCCCACACATGTCCCCCTGCACCCACCCCCCAGCAGTCAGGTGCACCCTCCACCAGGCCCCCACCCCTGTCCCCCTGCACTCACACCCCCCAGCAGTGTGGGGTACCTGCCAGCAGGCCCCCACACATGTCCCCCTGCACCCCCACCCCCCAGCAGTCAGGGGCAGCCTCCACCAGGCCCCCACTCATGTCCAACTCATGTCCCCTGCACCCCCACCCCCCAGCAGCCAGGGGCACCCTCCACCAGGCCCCCACTCATGTCCCCCTGCACCCCCACCCCCCAGCAGTCAGGGCCACCCTCCACCAGGCCCCCACTCATGTCCTCCTGCACCCCCACCCCCCAGCAGTCAGGGGCACCCTCCACCAGGCCCCCACTCATGTCCCTCTGCACCCCCACCCCCCAGCAGTCAGGGGCACCCTCCACCAGGCCCCCACTCATGTCCCCCTGCACCCACAACCCCCAACAGTGCGGGGCACCTGCCAGCAGGCCCCCACACATGTCCTCCTGCACCCCCACCCCCATCAGTCAGGTGCACCCTCCACCAGGCCCCCACTCATGTCCCCCTCCACCCACACCCCCCAGCAGTGCGGGGCACCTGCCAGGAGGCCCCCACACATGTCCCCCTGCACCCCACCCCCATCAGTCAGGTGCACCCTCCACCAGGCCCCCACTCATGTCCCCCTGCACCCACACCCCCCAGCAGTGCGGGGCACCTGCCAGCAGGCCGCCACACATGTCCCCCAGCCAACACGTCATCACAATCCAGATCCCAGGCTCCTATGCCCACCCAAATCCCACCCCACGCCACCTCAGTCCACAGACCCAACCAAGCTTTACATCCATTCAAAATGGAAATACCCATTACATGATAGATAACAAATAAGCAGTATGCGCATGAGTACAAGTCCGTCAGACCTACACAATGGCAACACATGACTGTGAAAACCCACATTCTGACAGGCATGAAACCAATGAGAGAAGTCCACACATTGAAGTAAGAAACAAAAATGTATTACAGTGTAAATGAAGTGAATGAAATCTAAACAAACAATAATGGCAACAAATATCAAAATGCAGCATGTCCACAAAAATAATAAATAATGAAAATGGGGATCCAAATTAACCGCAAAGAAATTGTGTCCAAATTCACCATCCAACAAAGCAAATCCAAAGGGAAAGTAAAGTCAATATCCATTGCTCCATGGTGAAAAAAATAATAAAAGATGAAGGCCACAAATCCACTGTCAAACTATGTACAAAGAGCAAATCCAGGGTCCATGATCCCAACGATGTAAATGAAACCTACAATAAAACCTACCTAACTAATAACTATGTACAAAAAAGTGGGGCATAGTCCAAGCGCCCCAAATTAAAAAAAAGAAATAAAACCTAACACTAATTAACTATTTTTTTTTTTTTTTTATTACTTGTGTATAATCAAAGAAAGTGATTTTTACAAGGGTGCGTTCTATGAAGTGAAGACAGCTTGGAATTTATGCAGTCTGGATCCAGACGTATCGGGTGGAGAAATGATCTCAAAAGTCATCTATGGGGCAGACGTCAGTTGCTGGGGGCCCGAGGACTGAAGTTCGATGGCCAGAGAAACGTCTAGGCTGCAGCGTTGATTTTGATGAGGGCAGCTTCCAGTATTTTGGCCGTGGCGACAGCCCAGCGGGATTTTTCACCAGATATCAAACGGTACCACCATGTTTGTTCGTCGATCAGAACTGAATCGAGCCATAGGGGAGACAGAAAGGCTGTACGCACTTGAGTTAAAACAGGGCAGTTTAGGAGAAGGTGGCGGATAGTCTCGGTAGAGTCCGGAGTTTTACACAGTCTACATGTGGTGACAGCCTTCTGATCGCTAGGATTTCTCGAGTGTGGAGCAGGTTTAGGCGTGCTCTTAGAAATGTAGAACGAAGCCTTTTATCCGGAAATCTGACAGTACGCCATGGGGATTTTCAATTTATTGTAAGTTGGTGGGAGATGGTTGAGGAACTTGGTTGCGACCGCTTTGTCGATAGTGTTGATCCAGTCTTGCAATTTCAGTTTTTCACTGACTCTTTGCGGGTTCGAGATCAGGTCGTGTAGTGTGCATTGCAAGTCCTCCAGTTTGGTTTTTTGGAGGTTTGTCCATTGTTGGACAGCCTTACAGTTCGATGATTCGAGTTCCTGTCCAATGATGTTGGAGATTGGCAGGCCGTCTTTGATAAGAGTCTTCCTGAAAAGGGCAAGTGAGGACCCACTGACAGTGATAAGAGGCCCAGGTCACGTCTGATGGCTTCAATTGGAATGGCGTTGGGTAGGCCTAGAAGGGATTTCCAAATGTAGCTCTCCAGCGTCCTCCATAGTTTGGACGGAACAGTGAACATGGCATCCATGCCGTAGGTCAGGGCCGGAACCATTTTTCCTTTATAGAAATTGATGGCCGGCACTAGCGAGAATTTGCCATACTTTCTGTCAATCGCTTTAAGTTGGGAAGTTAGTTGTTTGGTTTTAGACCACAGCCGTTGTTGCATTGTAAGTTCCTGTGAGGACCCGTCGATAATCACTCCTAGATATTTGAAGTGCGGGACCACTTCGATGTTGGTTTTGCACACTGACCAAGATCGAGGATTTTTCTGGGAGCGACCCGATCTGGAAAGGATCATGATTTTCGTTTTTGTCTGATTGATCTGAAGGTTGTTGGTGCTCATGTAGACTGCCAGATTATCCAGCTGCCGCTGGAGGCCGATCGGGGTTTGGTCAAACAGAATCAAGTCGTCAGCGTAGAGAAGACGGGAGAGGATACTGTTGCCAAACTTCGGCGGGAAACTACGGACCTGGGCTTCCGAGTCTTTGTAGTCCCACAAAAAAGCCACGAAGAGCGCCGGGGCTAGAGGGCAGCCTTGTTTTACTCCTCTGTGAGCTTGAATATCTTTGGACAGAGCTCCCTGTCTGTTCAGCCGGACATTAAGTGTAGTATCGGTGTGGAGGGCTATTATCGGCAGTAGGATATCTTTCGGGCAGTTCCAATTTTCCAGCTTTCTCCACAGTCTGGACCTCTCGACTTTGTCGAAGGCCTGTGAGAGGTCGTTGAACGCCACATAGACTGTGGGGGACCCTTGTTTTATTTTGGCTTTCAAGATGGTGAGTATAAGGATGTTCAGTGCAGTGCCACCATCTTTCTTGAAGCCTAGTTGGAATGGGTCACTGCAAGGTGCCGATTTCGCCCAACGATTGAAATGGTCCAAGAGAAGAGTCGCAAAGAGTTTGCCCATGATGTCCAGTAGGGCGATTGGGCGATAGTTTTCGGGCACTTCCCTGCTGCCTTGTTTGAAGATAGGGATGATAGTTGCTTTAGACCATGATGATGGGATCTTTCTGGTGGTTCTGCAATGATCAAACAAAATGCCGATAAAGGTGGCCCATTCAGTAGGATGTTTCTTTAGGGCTATGTTCGTCAGGCCATCGGGGCCCGGGGCTCGTGAGGCTTTTAGTTTTTGAATAGCTGCACTTATGTCTGCTGGGGCTGACAAGTCGATCCAGGGGGCGACAGTGGTATCAAAGAACGTGTGTGTAGCAGAGGTCGGACTGGCGAAAAGGTCGGTGAAAAAGGTGACCCAGACTTGCTCCGGGACTGAGTTAATCATACTTGAGGTTGTAAGTCCTTGAGAGGCGTTTATCAGGGACCAGAAGTCCGCTGTTTTCTTTGTCGTTAAGACTCTCAGCATTGATTCGGCGTCGTGTTGGTATAGTGCTGCTCGGCGGGTTCTGATCCATGATTTGTAGATTTTATTTTCGTCTTTCCAGCGGTCCCATGTAGCAATGGTGTTGTCCGCCTTGGCGCGTCTTCTGAGTTGTCTCAGTGCTTTTTTTTTCAATGCTATTTGTTTGTCGTACTGGTGAATGTAGGCTTTTGGGGTCACCAAGCCCGGTGTGACATGAAACTGGTGCTTGAGAAGCATAGGCAGATAATTCGGCCTTGGTGGTGGCTCAAGAGCCAGATCTGACTCAATTTCTGAGGCGTACTGTTGAGTGATGAATCTGATGTTTGCCGATGTCAAGCGAAGGCGTGTTTGTTGAGCGTTCGTTTCGACCAGGGCAGAGTAGCGAGATGGAATGCGGCCGGTCGAGGGCCATGATACCGTTAGCATGTTGTGGTCGCTTGGTAGAGTTTTGACTACGCGGAAATCTTGGATTACTGCACACAATGCTGGGGAGGCAAAGATGTAGTCTAGAGTAGCTGAAGACCGGCCTCTCTCCCATGTCGGTAGGTGGGACTGCCCTTCCAAAATCCAGGCGGCGTTGTGCATGTTCCTGGATGTCATTAGGGTCATCCAGGCTTGACCCCTAAGCTCCGCTGCTGTAGGGACGGTGGACTTTACGGGGCTGTTTCGCGGTTGGGTACATTTCGCGTTGAGGTCCCCGCAGATAAGTAGATAAGGGGTGTTCCATTCAGTAAGAATCTCGTCGATTGCCTCAGCCATAGTTTGACAGAAGGATGGTGTCGATGACCTTTGAGGGTTCCAGTAGGTAGTAAGCAGAGCGAGCGGTAGTGCTGAGGGCTGCTTTGCATGTTGATTCGGGAATTCAGGCGCATGGTTCCATTCAATTAAGACCGCCAGCACTTCGTATGATCTTGCCGTTGTTTTGATGAGTTTTAGGTTTTGATCTGACCGAATTCCAATCAGAAGGCCTGCTGAGGGGCGGCCTAGCAGACCTTTAGTAGCTGGCGAGATCACGATGTCGTATCCGTCCAGTGACGGTTTTTCCTGGAGCAATGTTTCCTGGAGACAGAATATGTCAAATAGGCCCAGGTCAACGTGTTGTGGTCAGTTAGATGGGTGTGTCCTCTAGTGTTCCAAGAGGCCAGCGATAAGGACTTTTGATGAAATTGGGCATCGGCTTCTTTCGGTAGTTGCTATCTAAGGGGCTTTGAGGATAAGGCACCCTTTATCCATTCCCATGGGCCGGATGGGGTTGTTGAGTTTGTGCTGGCGATCGGCAGGGGTGATTTGGATTTGGGGGTGTCTATGGTTGACCGTGTCTCTTCGCGGGGAATATTCTCTCCAGCTTTGCTTTCTTTGGTCTGGACGGGATCTGTGGATTTGGGAATAGGGCAGGCGGTTCTTAGCTAGGTCTTGTCTGACATTGCTACGGTAGTGGCTTATCTGTGGTGATCGATTCAGATCTGAATGTTCACGTGGTGGGCGCAGTGGGCGGGCAGGAGAGTCTGAACGCGTTTTCGGAGACCTGGATAGAGATGTGAAGTAGGATTTCAGTTCGTTTCTTCGATCTGCATGTCGTTGAGATGGGCTGTGGTTGGTGATTTTCCCGTTATTGGGATATATTTCCCTGATGGAATTCTTGGGATCCTCAGTTGGTAGTTCAGAAAGCAACCAGCCTTGCGCTTTTAAATCTTCACCGGCTTGGCGGCATATGTCTTGTATTGCGGAGGAATAAATGTGAAGTAAGCTTTAGCCTTGTTGTCTCTGTGGTAAGGCTCAATCCACTTAAAATCTGCCGAATTTAGGTTCTTTAGAGAGGGTAGAGACGATGTTATCTTTAGCACTGTTCTTCTGTTCAAGATGACGTGTTTGTCTTTACTGGAAATTTGCTCTATTTTGAAAAGACGGGTGGAATTGTCACTCGTGTGATCGGTATGTTTTGCTGTTTGATGTCGGGTTGAGCGTGCCCCTGGCGTAGGGGATCTCGTTGATCTGGTTCTTGGTCTTGATCGTCTTTGTGCGACAGGCGCAGGGCTTGGAGGGTCTTTGTTGTGAGGGCCCAGGGAAGACTTGTGAGGGCATTGGGCCAGCGATGACTGGAGTGAAGGGTTTACTGTATACTTAAGGTTGAAGGTAGAAGGAGGTGTTGGTGGGAGGTTGCCTTTGAAGGGACCTTTCTCAGGCGCTGCTTGAGCAATGTGAGACGGCGCCGGCAGTATAAGACTTGAGTTTAGGGAATCTGCTGTTAAGACCGGGGACTTGGTCAGGTCCATCACGGAGCCCGCTCGAGTGGGACCCTGGGCTGCAGTTCCGAGAGCGGTATGATGGTTCGGCGACAGAGCTCCAGATTCAAGCTTGCGTTGGGTTGGGTGGCGAGCTGGAGCGGGTGGTTGGTCAGTCGTTGCTAGTTTTAGAACTTTCTTGCATGTGGTCGTGTTTGTATTTGACGAGGGTTGTTGCTTTGATGCGAATATTGTTGCAAATTCGTTAGGGTTTTTGAGCTGGGAAGTCTGGGTTGATTTGTGCAATAGTATGTCTGATGAAGAATAAGTCAATGGCTGTTATGTATCCTTCTAAGAAGGTAAGCTTTGACTGTATGTTTGCTAAGATGGCCGTGTTGTCCTTAGAGACGTCACTTAGCGTTTCATACAGTTTGCAGAATGGGGCCATCGCGATGGTTATGGCAGACATAATTGTGGTCAGGTCCTTTCTGTTGTTAGGGGACTCTTTGTGAGGTGGTGAGGGGAGGTCCCATCTTCTTCCAGACTTCAGTGGCGTGTCTCTTATACCTAGGGAGGCAGGGTTCGCCAAGGAGTGCCTACGCGTAGGGTTAGGGCCTCCAATGTCAAGCGAGGTGGATGGCCTTGGTGCTGCTGGTCTCGTTTGGAAGTTGGGGTCATCCCAGCATGAAGACTGGGATGTAGGGACTTGCTGGTTAGCCGCGAACAAGGCAGGAGTTAGATGGATCTTTGTCCGCGGATGGGGGGCGGTTCTCTTTGTGGCCCCGCTATAGGTTGCTGTAGGTCAAAAATGTCCGAAAAGCCCTGATGTGGCAGACGGGTGGTGTTAATCGAGTCAGCATTTGCGGAGACCACCCGCTCAGCGGCAGGTGGTAGCGGGGTCTGCGCCTGCGGATCTAAAGGCGAAGTTGAAATGTTATTTGGCGGGCGACCAGGACCCGGTTGGGGCGGGACTGGCGCGTCCGATGTGGATCCGAGGAGGGGAGTTAACTGTGGTGGAGCTTGCCCGACTGAGAGTAGTTGAGGGTCAATAGGACCCGTAGTTTTTCTGGCTTTAGACGCTGGAGGGGTCTCGTCAAAAGCTTCCAGGATTTCCGCGTCTGACAGTTCGGAATCATTGGATAATTTTCTTTTGCCTTGTGTCTTGAAAAAGTTCATCAATGCATTTGACAAGAGCGGGGTGGAGAGGGCGAATTTTGCGTAGCCCTTTTTCCTTTGGCCTTGTTGTGAAACAGCCTTTTTAGTTTGGCTGTTAGCTTTTTGAAGGCTAGCCGCTGGGTTTTGCTGTTTTTTTGTAGAGACAGCCGCTTTGGTGTTTGTGGCTACTGCAGCCATTGGCTTAAGTGTCAATTTGCCTTTGTTCCTATATGTTGGTCTTTTTTTGTTTTGATTAGTAGAAAGTTTGCAGCTGAGATTATCCAAAGCAGCAGGGGAGTTGTCGGAATCTGAGTCGCGACTCTCCTCTTGCAGGGGGTTCGTAGACGAGGGTTGGTTATGGGTATCTAAGGGCGTGACAGGACAAGCCCTTATATCCAGGATTCCAGCTGAGTCTGAGGGGGGCGTTGCGGCCTCTGCCATCCAAGGCGACGCGGGCAAGCTGGGTGTCGGACAGAGGAAGGGCTCTTCAGTGGCACTGGATGTAGTTAGGTTCTGTAAGTGAGCTGCACCGGCCGGGCCGGGTCTGCCCAGTTGGTCCTCCTGAGCCAGGTGGATCTGGGCCGTGATGGTCTGGAGGGTCGGGCTCTTCAGCCGGTTACGGTGTTGATCCAGGTCGGGTAGGTTGGTGTTCGGCTGGGTAGAGCTCAAGGCTTCTGGGGAAAGCGGGGCCGGTGGAAATCCGCCTGTTCCTGCTTGGATGCTTAACCCATCGGAGGTGGCCGCTGGCTTTAGGGTGATAGCCGGGGGCGGAGAAAGGTGCACTTCGTGCGAGGCTGCCGTCACCGGTGTGGCCACCCTCAGACCCCCTGGCAGGGGCCCTCCGGCTCCCGCACAGCATGGGTCACTCGCCGAGGCGGTAAGGGGGCGGCCATCACCGGATAGTGCTGCCGGGCCTTCTCGTTGGTCTGAGAGAGGACCCTGGCTTGAGACTGAGGAGACCTTGCGGGAGAGAGATTCGGGCTTGTTCGAGGTAAGTGGGGTCCTTTTCATATGGCTCCTTAGTAGACGTTGATCTGGGTCTTCCTCCATCTCTGTATTTTTGCAGTTCGCTTGATGCAGCGGTCAGCTAGTCACCCCGCAGCTCCCGGAGCTCCCGGAGCGGACTGGAGCAGACTGGAACTCTGCCCGGAACTCCGCGCGCGCTCCGCGCGGAAGTGGGGTTTTTATGGAGGTTGGGCTTGTTTTTTGGAAAAGTCCAAGACGAAGCAGAGGAAGCAGAGAAAGCAGCCGACACGTCCTCCCGTGAAGCGAGCTGGAGCAGACTGGAACTCTGCCCGGAACTAATTAACTATATACAAAGGCGGCGGGCTAGTCCAGCGGCTCACTCCGTGGTGTCCCGGGCCAGGGCATCATCGAACTCCTGTTCGATGTCCCGGAGGCAGTCCTGTTCCATGGCCCCGAGGGTCCGCAGGGATGCCGACATGTCCTCCTCCAACTCCCTGCGGATTGCCTCGAGGCACTCGGCCCGCCTCAGGGCCCTCCGCATGGAGTTCTCCACCCTGACCATCGTGAGCCCCGCCTCTTCCGCCCGCCGCCTCTCCGCACCTATCTGCTGGCCCAACCGCTGCCACACGGAAGACACTTCCTGTCCTGAGTCCTCCTGCCCTCCGGCCGATGCCTGCCCCTCCGATGTAGATTGCCCCGAGCCATGATGCCTCCCACGTTGACTCCGCTGCTGCCTCCCACGCAACTGCCTCTGCCAGCACGACGGCATCCAGGCTGATGGAATCCACCGACGCCGTCGTGCACGTGCCCTGCCCAATGATGCCGGCACATCCTCCATCTGCTGGGGTCCAGTTGCTGTGGTGTCCACCCATGCTGGACCTCCGACTCCCGACTGTGGCAGGGATGGGATCCCCACCAAGCTGGCTGCGTTGGTCAGGGCAGGTCCACAGGGGGCCCTGGTGGCATCTGGGCTGGAAGACGGCATGGAGAACGACTGGCGTATAGTCTCAACAGAGGAGGAGAGGGCCGCCAGATTGGCCGACACATGTAGGAAACCCCCGACCACGGCCGATCCCAACTGGGCCACGTCGGCACGGTGCTGTTCGTGATGACGTGCAAGCTCCACCCGGGAAGCATGCACGTCATCACGAATGACACCCGTGTGCAACGCGACACCAATCAGGACCTTCTCCATACGGCCACGGGCCCCCTCGTCCGCAGGTGGAGGGGAGTCAGATGACATGGACATCCCCCCTACCTGCCGACGGGCCTGGGATGGGGCATCCCTGCCGGTGCATGGTGGTGCAGTCACAGTGTCAGGGACAGTGACATGCACAGGCCCCTCCACGGCGACCTGTGCTGCCTCCTGCCCCTGCCCCTGGACAGCACCACTTGCACCAGCAGGGATGCCCCCACCAGGCCCCATGTGCGCCTCAGTAGCAGCCTCCTCCTCCTCTGTGGAAACCACCAACCTGGATGGCTCCACACCGTCTTCCGCCATTGCAAGCCCCTGTGGGGGCTCACCCACCCCTTCCGCTGCAGCCGTGGGGGCATCCCCCAGCTTTGCTCCACAGCGCCGTCTCCGCCCTCTTCTTCACTTGCCGCTGTGTAGAGGGAGACATAGAACAGAGGCATCAGGGTACTGTACAATGGTCCCCTAGACAGGAAGCAATAGCAGATGAGTGGCACTGTCAAAGAACACTTCCATCATGTCCCTCCACAACACATGGGTCAGTGCAGGCAAAACACATGCAGTAACAGGCATGGCGCATGCTATGGACATTAGCATACATGTCCAAGGGACTCTTGAAACATACAATGTTGTTATGGAACTCACATGCATCATGGGTCATGCCTATCACATGCACACACATCACTGTAGTTTCATCCATCTGGCCTTGTACACCCCAGATACAGTGGATACAAGGATAACTAGGCAGCATCTGTGAATCTGTACATTGTCACAGACATGTGTCATGCATCCATGGCATTTACAAGTCACAGACACGCAGGTCAGACACACAGACATGGATACCATACATGTACATGGCATCAGCACCCATCCCTCACCCCCACCCATGTCCAGGAACAGAGACTGGCATGCTCTCATGTGTCCAATCCGCATAGGGCTCCCCATGTTGCATTTAAACACATGCACCAACCATGTGGTTCACACATTACTGGTCTCACATGCATGACCATGATGTCCCTGCACACACACATACGTACATGGCCTATGTCACACATACAGGCAAGTATCAGACAACCAGCACACTGCAACATACCCTGTCTCACACAGCAATGCTTGCCCACTTACCGCTCAACTCCAGACGGGTCTGCCTCATAAGGATCTGGGCGTGGAGCGCTTGGTCTACACGTTCCAGGACCCTCAGCTGGATGGTACTCATGCGGCCCCAGCCTCCCTCCATGAGGCGCCGGGCCTTCAAGAGGGTCCTGGACCTCAAGTCCTCCCAGCGCTTCTTGACTTTCTGGATGTTGCGGGTTGCCACCCCCTCCGCGTTGATGGCAACCACCAAGTCGTCCCAGATCCTGTCCCGTCCTTCCTTGTTGGCGCGTGACGATCCGAAGAGGGCATCATACTGCCCCAGGACTTGCTCCACCAGGACTCCAACTTCGGTGGCAGTGAAGCTGATGCCCCTCTGCCTCTCTGGCCGGGGGTTGCCACTGGTGCCAGCTGTTGCAGTGCCCGACATGGCAACCCCGGAGGCAGGAGTGGGTGGGCAACTGGGTCCTGGGGCTGGGCTGTGGAGCGATGGTATACCAGTCGGGAGTCTTCTGTTCCAGCAAGGGTGGACACAGCAACTGGACCCCTGCAGATGGCAGATGTGCAGGCACAAAATGGCAGGGCATGGTGGCAGCAGGCAGGCAGGCAGTAGCAGATGGCTCGTGGGAGGCTGCTCGGGGCTCTGGGGGGCAGTAATTCGGCCTTCTGGGCAGGAGCATGGTCTTCCGTGTGCTTACGCGTGGCCAGCTTGATACGAAGTGAATTGGCACGTGAAAATCCTGCACGTCAATGTGAAATTTGAGGAAAGGGCCTTAGCACGTAAGCGCGTCAGCACGCATACGCGATTCCATTGGACCAAAGGCCCTCAGCGCATAAGCGCGTCCGTGACGTGACGCGCGCGGGTGTTTCCCTCATAGCACGTGATGACAGAGCACATGTGGAAACACTGCACGTCAGAGTATCATCGCGTGTAATTGGAGGAAAGTGCCGTACACGCAATTGGCCTGGGTACGTGTATTGCAGGGGTGCACGGGAATTCTCACACGCGATTTGCTTGGGTATGTGTATTACAGGGGGGCGCAGGAAGTTTTACACGCTCGCCAACAACACGTATCCATGGAATTGAACGGGGCTAAGGCATGCGCACAAAAAAAACGTGCTAATCCGGAAACAAGTACGCCAGCAGGAAGCAGGCGTACGCCGACCCGCGCAGCATAAAAGTGCGTGCAAACAACAAACAAGCTCAGACGCCAGGATGAATATACCGTTCCTAGCAGCAGTGGCTGTGGGTTACCAAAGGAGGAGGAGGAGGATAGTGAGGGCCCGAATTTTCACACCCAGAACCAGCCTTTTTGGGATGCCTGATGACCAGGTGTATGGGAGGTACAGGTTTCCACCTCACATAATACTGGACCTGGTGAGTGAGTGGGAGGATGACCTCACATCACCCACCCTGTGCTCCCAAGCACTCAGCCCCCTGGAGAAGGTCCTTAATGTATTGCACTTCTTGGCCACTGGATCATTTCAGCGGACAAGTGGGGTGATATGATATGATATGATATGATATGGTATTTGTAACGCGCCTATACACAGGTGTTTCAAGGCGCGCAGTCACGCTGCCTACACCAGGTCTTGAACATCATCACTGCACACCCATCAGTCCGCAGGCACATATACCTGCCCAGAACACCTGCAGAAAGGCAGGCTGCCGCCCTGGATTTCTACGGTGTGGCACAATTCCCCAAAGTGCTAGGTGCCATTGACTGCACCCATGTGGCACTACGTCCCCCCAGGGCATCTGAGCACATCTATAGGAACCGCAAGCACTGGCATTCCATCAACCTGCAGGTAGTATGTAATGCCAAGGGAATCATCACCTCAGTATATGCCAACTGTCCAGGGTCCACCCACGACAGCTTCATTTACTGAATGTCTACCCTAAGCCGGGACCTATAAGCTGGGCGACATGGCGATACATGGCTGCTTGGTGAGTATGAATGCCACTGCACATGCATGCATGTCAGATGCAGAGTTATGTCACTACCCCACTAATGATACCCATCACCTCCTCACCAGGGGACAGTGCCTACCCTCTGAGCACCCACATGATGATGCCACATCACGCCTCCCGAGGTAAGATACAACACAGCCCATATTGCAACCCGGGGCATAGTGGAGCGCACATTCGGAGTGCTCAAGTCACGCTTTCGCTCCCTTGACCGTTCTGGCGGGCAGCTGTTATATGCACCCCCAGTAGTGTGCAGGATCATAGTGGCAGCATGTGTCCTGCACAATGTTGCAACACGCCGGGGCCTGGCTGTGGACATGGTGGTGCCCCCACATCCCCAACCACATGCACGCCCGCTGCGCATGGGAGGGGAAAGGGCACGGGGTGAGGCAGCCCGTACGCAGCTGGTGGCTAATTACTTCACATAGAAATCACACCCCTGTGGAGTGCACACAGCCCTGGCACATACCATCTGATAAGCAATGATGACTCGACCTGACAATGATCGTGTATGAAGGGAGAATCAACTGTCAGAACCATATGAGTCTGAGATTGTTCACATGGAAGTGTTACAATGTGTGCATCCCTACCTACACAGACACCACCAATGCAGTTTCATTAAAAGACACACTTCTATGCAGCTAAAATGTATACCCACTTGTAAAATGCAACATGAGGACAGTGCCATGTCACCCAACCCCTCCCCAGCACCGCCACACGACACACCATGCCATGTCATGGTATGTGAGAGCAAACAAAGTAATCCCTACAACATGAAACAAGTGTCACAAAGTACAGTGTCCCTAAAGGTAACTGGCAACACATGAAATGCTCACAGTAATGCAGGACCAACAACACACATGAGCAGGTATTTAGCAACAAAACTAATCAGCAACTGACCCTCAAACCTACCATTAACATGACAGTACGAATGCAAAAAATTGGCAGTCTCACCACCTGAAAATGCCTGCACTTCGACCACTTCCACCTGTACAGTGTTGGCGCCACGCAAAAGTGTAGGTGCACTGCTGACAACATGGACTCCATCTCCAAAGTAGAGGGCCTTGTGAAGACATGAGCAATGAACCTGCAAATTAGGAGGAAGACATGGATGCAGAGTTACATATCAATACACCAGGCAGTGTACAATACAACAACAATATGCACTAGGAATGTATCCACAGTATTGACTACAGACTACCCACAAATGTCATGGGAGTCCAACGTCACTGTGTAAGTCAATGTCACTTGGGCACACCCTTTGCAAGCCCATGGAAACGGGAAGCAGGAGGGGTGTGTGTCTCACAAACCCAAGCATCTAACCCAAATTCAGGACAAGCCTGCATGTGCCCAGCCACAATACAGCGGATGCCCACGGGAGCCACACAAGGCAACACACTGTAAGAAAAATCAAAAATCAAAAATGAAAAATCAAAAATGAAAAATAAAAAAAGAAAAATGAAAAATGGCAATGTATGGGCCACAGGGGGTGGGGGATGCCACCCAGGAGGTCCGAGGACAGGATGCACACCAAAACCCACCTGTGTGGATTATGGGAAAAAAAAACACCTCCATGGGCTCATGGCCTTCACGGCTACCCTATTGTGAGAGAATCACTGCTGTCGCTCTCCCCAGCAGCTGCCTCAGGAGGTGGTAGCACTATGGGAGGCAGCCCACGCAAAGCCCTAGTGTGGTCCTCCATGGCAGCAAGCATGCGGGTGTGGTAGGTCTGGTTCTGGAGGATAATTGTGCGGAGGTCCCCATGCAATAACTCACAGGATGACCGGACCTCCTCACGAGTTGCCTGCATCTCAGCTGAGAGCGTACGTGTGAGACGCTCCAGCTGCTGTTCTGTCCTTGTGTTTGTTGAAGCCTCAAGCTCAACAAGAGTCATCCTGAGGTGACGGAGTTCCACCCTCAGGGCTTCCCTGTGGCCCTGGGACTCTATGGAAATGGCTTCCCGCAGAGTCACCAGTGCCGCCCGCCTGTCCCTGTCGGACGCCAACATGTCCTTCCTGTGTGACTGGCAGATGGAGTCTGTTGCCTGCTGGAGTCGCTCCATCAGCCTTTCTGGGGGGACAATGGAAGTGGCCACCCTATCCATGGCCTGAGCAATCATCTCTGATGATGCTGCCTGTTGGGTTGCCATACCGTATATGGATTGCTCCCATGCGGTATTGCCAGGTGGCGTACGGCCACCATGTCGGCACGCACCACACCTGTCTGGGGCAAGGCGAACTGCGCATTGCTGTGCCGGCACTGCCTGAGGCTGCAGGACTGCATTCCCCCTCTGATCTGCTGGCCCAGGAACAGGATCAGATGTTGCGGAGTGTGACCCTGCATCCGTAACCACCAAAGGCGGACCTGCCAACACTGATATCCCCATTGAGGGTTCTACCCCTGGTGCAGGTGGGTCGGACAGAACAGAATCCCTCCCAGGATCACTCACCTGCGATGGCACATAGGTCTCATCATCAGAATCGACACCCGAATACAGCTCGGGGGAGGTGCACCCAGAGACACCCCTTGAGAGCATGACCTGCAGCAGTTGTGGGTTCTCACCCACCACCACACCACGTCCCTCACTGGTGGTCGGTCGGCCCTGAGACCCCTCCTGGGTCTGCACCATCTCCACAACCCCAGCAGTATCAAGTGCGTCATCACCTGCAAAGACATTAAAGAAAAGAAATGGAAACAGGCATTAGCACCATGGCACAAATTAGGGCTGAGAAGCAACAGAACCAGTACTTGATTGACACATGTCCCACATGACTAAAACCCTCCCATGCATGCACCGTCACTGCGTGTGAAGGGGAGGCAGATGGCACACATTGATGACACCAAGATGGAAGATGAACACATTTGCGCATGCTGCCTAGCAGTGGCATCACACATTGGCCTGTGATTGGCAGGTTCATTGAAATAGTTCAAATGGTTAACCTGGAGCTGCCAGTCCAAAATGGTCCTATAGCACAGGGACATGTCTAAACAAATGATATCCAGGAAACAAAGTCAGTCCACTTTACCATAGCCATGTCAGACATGTGACAATAGGACTGAGAAATGCCTAGTAAAAGTGGTGAAATGCAAACAATCTGCCTGAATGAACAGAGAAAAATAAGCAACAATGTTGTGGCAAGATGACACTTCAAGGGCAACTGGCGTGGTGTTGGGCTAGATGTCTACTGTTGGCAGAAGGGATACTGCTATACCCAAATGCTGGTGCGCAGAATGTATTGGATGAAGCACATGGGTGACCCAAACCACTCAGGCAAACACACCCTCACCTGGCACCCAAACAGAAGCCCTCACACACACACCATGCACAAGGATGACACACACATGCATGTGCACTCACCGGACAATGCCTCATAATCTGGCAGTTCTCCCACACCTTGGATCTGTCCTCTGTGACGTAGGTCCCAGGAACATGCTCATGTGGAGTGAGTTCTATGTCCTCTGCTGGAGACCCACCTCCAGTCACTAGAGTAGCAGCATGACTTGAGGCCAGCTTATTCTTTGCCCTGCGCTTCAGGTCATTCCAGCGCTTGTAGCATTCAGTAGCTGTGTGCCTCACGATTCCAAGGGCACTTATGATGTCCGCGATGGTCTGCCAGTGTGCCAGACGTTGTGCAGGTGTGGTCTTGGATCCTGCAATAATCACCATTTCGCGGTCATGTGCGGACACATACTCTACAAGTGCTTTCAGTTCGGCCTCATTGAAGCTGGGCTTCCTTAACGGGCCGGACTGTGTAGCCGTGTCTGGGGCATCAGCCTCTACTGGACGAGCACTCTTCCTCTTCCGCTTGGAAGGTGGTGGGGATCCTGAGTGTCCTACGCTGCTCTGGACACTAGGGGCAGGAGCCCCGTTGGACTCTGTACTAGGAGTGTGGGATTGCACACTCAGCATGGGAGTTGGTGCAGGCATTAGCTCAAGTGTGATGGTGTCAGGGGGAATGTCAGCAGGATGGACTAGGACCAACACTGTCCTGGCTGGGTGTGTGAGAGGTGGGGTGGATGGAGCCACAGCTGCCCCTGCAGCCTCCCCACCCTGCCTTCTCGGGGCAGCAGATGACCTAGCTGCCCCTGATCCACGTGGCCTGATGACACCAACGTGCACCGGCACACGTGGCCTAGACTTGCTGACCTGGAAGTCAGCCATGGAGTCACCCTGTGCCAGGTCTGGTGCCACAGTGGGCTGGTCCAACAAGGGCTGAGCATGGATGGTGTCAGCCACGTTACCCTCAACCGGGGGGGGGAGGGCATGGGTGTCCCTGATTGGTCCTCCACACATGGGGGGGCTAGGGGCACCCTGCAAGTCACAGCCACGTCCCCTACCGGATCCACCACGGCCACCACTTGGGGCTCGGCCACATTTGCCACCCTTACGGCTTGGTCGCCTCCCAACCATGGCACTGATGTTATTGTGCGTATGGGAGTTGCTGTAAACTATTGTCCTGGGCAATTGGGGGTCAAAGGGGTTGAGTACCAGATGGTAATCGTACCCTAGAGCTCTAGCAAGGCTGTATGTCACCCCTGGGGAAAGATGACGGGTCACGCAATGCACAGGCACCCCAAAAAAGGGAAGTAAGGTGCACGCAACCCCTCCTAGACCACGTGTGTGGAAAAATAAACCTGCACTACACTGTGGCACCCAGAAACACAAGAATGAACGTATGCGTGTCACACGCAGCCTAGAATGACCTCTGAAGGGGTGCGCGACACACGGGGCAAGCACAGATGTTAAATACGTGCGCGACTCACCGTCTGCCAGGAAACAAAGCATGAAAAAGACGCGCGTGTGTGCGTTGGCAACACCCCCGCCAAAAGAAGAATTGTACGCTGTCTGAGGAGACAGGACAACAGTAGAAGGGAACGCTGTTTGAGGAAACAGGCCCAGGAAAAAGAGGAAAAGAGAAAAAGCTGTTAGAGGTAATAGGGAGTACGAACTTGAAACGCTGTGAAGTAAATCGCGTGTGAACTGACAAGAAGTACAGATTTCACCCACTTGCTCTCCACAAAAAGCACGTACAAGGAAATGGTGTTCTACACGTACCTTTTATACACACGTCACAGACGCGCATACGCGCTGGGGCCATTTCCACCAATTACACGCTTTGACACTCGGACGTGTATTTTACACGCGCCATTCTCAACGGCCATGCGCGTGACGTCATAGACGTGCCTGGGGGCCTTTGGGCCAATGAATTAACGTACGTGTGCTGACGCGCCTACGCGCTAAGGGCCTTTCCTCGAATTACATGCAGACGTGCTGGACTTTCACGTGCCAAATCACTCCGTATCAAGCTGGCCATGCGTAAGCACACGGAAGACCACGCTCCTGCCCAGAAGGCTGAATTACTGCCCCCCAGAGCCCCGAGCATGCTCCCACCTGCCATCTGCTGCTGCCTGACTGCCTGCTGCCCACGTGTCCTGCCATTTGCTGCCTGCACATCAGCCAGGGGTGCTGTTGCTGTGACCACCCCTGCTGGAACCGTAGGCTCCCGACTGGGATACCATCACTCCACAGCCCAGCCCCAGGACCCAGTTGCCCACCCACTCCTGCCTCTGGGGTTGCCATGTCGGGCACTGCAACATCTGGCACCAGTGGCAACCCCCGGCCAGAGAGGCAGAGGGGCACCAGCTTCACTGCCACCGAAGTTGGAGTCCTGGTGGAGCAAGTCCTGGGGCAGTATGATGCCCTCTTCGGAAGGTTGCGCGCCGACAAGGAAAGACGGACTCGGATCTGGACGGACATCATGACTGCCATCAAAGCGGAGGGTGTGGCAGTCCGACTATTCCATCATGTGAAGAAGCGCTGGGAGGACTTCCGGTCCAGGACCCTCAAGAAGGGGCCACTTGTCGGAAGATCAGATGAGGGTGCTGGAACGCATATCCCCAGTGCTCCACGTCCAGGTCCTTGAGAGGCAGACCCGTCTGGAGTCGAGCGGTAAGTGTACATGCATACTGATTGTAAGCTGTGCGTGTGGTGGTGTGGCAGGAGTGTGCAGGTTGCACATGTGGTTCTATGTGGCCAAGTATGGGGGGGGTACAGGGCCCTGAGGCTAACACATGCAAGGGCTCTCATGTGTGACACATGGATGGTGCTTGTTTGTGTAGGCTTGCATGGCAAAGGATGTGGAAGAATGATTGGCAGGTGTGACATGGATGCCGATCTGAACACTGCGACAGTTGGCGGAGGTGTACACATGCATGCAAGTGTGGTGGTGTGTGTGCATGTGTAGTGCACTCCCTGTGTCGCATGTGATGTCTTTGCCTGCTCATGCTGTTGTATGTGTATGGATGGTGCTGGCTGTTGCGAAATGGCTGTGGTATAGCTCATGTGTGCAAGTTGAAATGACATGTGTGTTGGGGATTGTGATGCCATGTCTGAGGTTTGCCAATGCCACTCATGTACAACTGTCATGTGTTTATGAGTCCATTATACAGTGCCCTGATGCCTGTGTTTTATTTCTCCCTGTCTGCAGCGTCAACTGATGAAGAGGGCGGAGAAGGTGCTGTGGAGCACAGCGGCAGGGGTCGCACCACCAGCCGGAGACGCAAGGCCCGGCTCCCCTCCCAGGTTGTGATCTCGTCGGGGAGTGAGGAGTCCGGTGCCGCGTCCGAGGCTGCAGCTGCCGAGGGGAGGTCCAGGAGGCGGACGTTGGAGTTGGACTCCTCGGCAGCAGAAGGGTCAGCTGGGACCCCACAGGGCCCAACGGAGGAAGATGGCATGGAGTCATCCAGGTTGGTGGGGGGTTTGGTGGAGGAGGAGGCCGTGCAAGCAACAGAGGCGGGGTCTGGAGGGGGGGATTCCACTGGTGCTAGTGGTGCAGTGCAGGACCAGGGACAGGTGGCAGCACAGGCCGCCGCGGAGGTGCCTGTGTGAAATCCTGTCCCTGCTCCTGTCACTGCATCATCTTGCACCAGCAGGGATGCTTACCTCCAGACCCGTTCTCAGGGAGGGTATTGGCTTACATCAACTGGCCTTCCTCCACCTGCAGATGTGGCTATCCTGCAACAGGTTGAGCCTGTCCAGGGTGGGGTGGCGTTGCGTCAACGGGCCATGCAAGCTGACCTGCAGTCTTTCCATGATGAGACTGCATGTCTTCTCGCATGGCTCGTTGACCGCGTTGACCCACTGGGATAGCTCACCATGGCCGGATTCCTCCGTTTCCTGGACCTTGTTCCGACCCCCTCCTCAACGGAACCCCCTATGCCCCAGTCGTCCTCCATGCCATCTTCCCACCCATGTATCACCTGGGTGCCCTATGGAGCTGCCTCTGACCGTGCGGCCAGGCTGGTGGACAACAGATCCCTGCCACAGTCGGGGGTCGGACGTCCAGCAGGGGTGGCCACATCAACAGCAGGCCCCCACTCATGTCTCCCAGCACCCCCACTCCCCAGCAGTGCAGGGCCCAGCTGGAGCAGGATGTGCAGGCACCATCGGACAGGGCACATGGACAGCAGCAGCAGCAGGAGGCTGTAGGTGGGAGCCACGATGGTTCGGGGCCTTCGACATCAGAGGGGCAGGCATCGGCCAGAGGGTAGGAGGACCCAGGACGGGAAGTGTCTTCTGTGTGGCAGCGGTTGGGCCACGCCATAGATGCGGAGCGGTAGCGGGCAGAAGAGGCACGGCTCACGATGGTCAGGGCGGAGAACTCCATGCGGAGAGCCCTGAGGCGGGCCGAGTGCCTCGAGGCAATCCGCAGGGAGTTGGAGGAGAACATGTCGTCGTCCCTGCGGATCCTCGGGGCCATGGAACAGGACCGCCTCCGGGACATTGGACAGGAGTTCGATGATGCCCTGGCCCGCAACATCCAGAAGTGAGCTGTTGGACTAGCCTGCTGCCATTGTATATAGTTAATTAGTGATAGGTTTTATTTATTTTTTTAAATTTGGGGCGCTTGAACTATGCCCCACTTTTTTGTATATAGTTATTAGTTAGGTGGGTTTTATTGTAGGTTTCATTTACATCGTTGGGATCATGGACCCTGGATTTGCTCTTTGTACATAGTTTGACAGTGGATTTGTGGCCTTCATCTTTTATTATTTTTTCACCATGGAGCAATGGATTTTCACTTTACTTTCCCTTTGGATTTGCTTTGTTGGACGGTGACTTTGGACACAATTTCATTACGGTTATTTTGGATTCCCATTTTCATTATTTATTATTTTTGTGGACATGCTGCATTTTGATTTTTGTTGCTATTATTGTTTGTTTTGATTTCATTCACTTCATTTACACTGTAATACCTTTTTGTTTATTACTTCAATGTGTGGACTTCTCTCATTGGTTTCATGCCTGTCACAATGTGGGTTTTCACAGTCATGTGTTGCCATTGTGTGGGTCTGACGGACTTGTACTCATGCGCATACTGCTTATTTGTTATCTATCATGTAATGGGTATTTCAATTTTGAATGGATGTAAAGCTTGGTTGGGTGTGTGGACTGAGGTGGCGTGGGGTGGGATTTGGGTGGGCATAGGAGCCTGGGATCTGGATTGTGATGACGTGTTGGCTGGGAGACATGTGTGGCGGCCTGCTGGCAGGTGCCCCGCACTGCTGGGGGGTGGGGGTGCTGGGAGACATGAGTGGGGGCCTGCTGGCAGGTGCCCCACAGTGCTGGGGGGTGGGGGTGCTGGGAGACATGAGTGGGGGCCTGGTGGAGGGTGCCCTGCACTGCTGGGTGGTGGGGGTGCAGGGGGACATGAGTGGGGGCCTGCTGGCAGGTGCCCCACAGTGCTGGGGGTGGGGGTGCTGGGAGACATGTGTGGGGGCCTGCTGGCAGGTGCCCCGCACTGCTGGGGAGTGGGGGTGCTGGGAGACATGAGTGGGGGCCTGCTGGCAGGTGCCCCGCAGTGCTGGGGGATGGGGGTGCAGGGGGACATGAGTGGGGGCCTGGTGGAGGGTGCCCCACAGTGCTGGGGGGTGGGGGTGCAGGGGGACATGAGTGGGGGCCTGGTGGAGGGTGCCCTGCACTGCTGGGTGGTGGGGGTGCAGGGGGACATGAGTGGGACATGAGTGGGGGCCTGCTGGCAGGTGCCCCACAGTGCTGGGGGGTGGGGGTGCTGGGAGACATGAGTGGGGGCCTGGTGGAGGGTGCACCACAGTGCTGGGGGGTGGGGGTACAGGAGGGCATGAGTGGGGGCCTGGTGGAGGGTGCACCACCGTGCTGGGGGGTGGGGGTGCAGGGGGACATGAGTGGGGGCCTGGTGGAGGGTGCCCTGCACTGCTGGGCGGTGGGGGTGCAGGGGGACATGAGTGGGACATGAGTGGAGGCCTGCTGGCAGGTGCCCCACAGTGCTGGGGGGTGGGGGTGCTGGGAGACATGAGTGGGGGCCTGGTGGAGGGTGCCCCACAATGCTGGGGGTGGGGGTGCAGGGGGACATGAGTGGGGGCCTGGTGGAGGGTGCCCTGCACTGCTGGGTGGTGGGGGTGCAGGGGACATGAGTGGGACATGAGTGGGGGCCTGCTGGCAGGTGCCGCAGTGTTGGGGGGTGGGGCTGCTGGGAGACATGAGTGGGGGCCTGGTGGAGGGTGCACCACAATGCTGGGGGGTGGGGGTGCAGAGGGACATGAGTGGGGGCCTGATGGAGGGTGCTCCACAGTGCTGGGGGGTGGGGGTGCAGGGGACATGAGTGGGGGCCTGGTGGAGGGTGCCCCACAGTGATGGGGGGTGGGGGGGCTGGGAGCCATGTGTGGGGGCCTGGTGAAGGGTGCCCCACAGTGCTGGGGGCGTGGGGGGGCTGGGAGACATGTGTGGGGGCCTGCTGGCAGGTGCCCTGCACTGCTGGGGGGTGGGGGTGCAGGGGGAAATGAGTGGGGGCCTGGTGGAGGATGCCCTGCACTGCTGGGTGTTGGGGGTGCAGGGGGACATGAGTGGGGGCCTGCTGGCAGTTGCCCCACAGTGCTGGGGGGTGGGGGTGCTGGGAGACATGAGTGGGGGCCTGGTGGAGGGTGCCCCACAGTGCTGGGGGGTGGGGGTGCAGGAGGACATGAGTGGGGGCCTGGTGGAGGGTGCCCTGCACTGCTGGGTGGTGGGGGTGCAGGGGGACATGAGTGGGACATGAGTGGGGGCCTGCTGGCAGGTGCCCCACAGTGCTGGGGGGTGGGGGTTTGTTAGGCGGTAACCTGTGCAGTTCCCTCTCGGACCACTGCAAAAGATTTAGGACTACAGGTGTTTGGCAGTAAACCCATTTGGTAGCAGTCTGTACCACACAGATTCACTTGGTAGCTGTGGCTGAGCAGTCAGACTTCTCTCAAGAAGAGTTAGGCAGTATGTGGAGTATACAACATAGGGCAATTCTACACAGTAAGACAAGCAAACACGCAACAAGGCTTCGGTGTAAAGATATAAAGGTATTTATTTATAACGACACATCTATAGAAAACACTGTGGCACTAATACCGCAAAACAACTTCAATCGCAATTACTATCAGAAAAAGATCAATCCCCCTAACAATAGTTCGACAAGTCTAGGTTCAACGGCATCACTTATTTGCAGACAGAGGTGTATGCTTTAACCTAGATGGCACTCTAGTATTCGGTAGGATGGGAGAGAAAAGGCGGGTTAAGAAATCAACTCGATACCAATACTTGTAAGAACAAAGATGCAAGGCAAGAAGACAAGAACCACTGTAGATTCCAAAGTTCAGAGGCCGGGCCCACTCGGAAAGAGGCAAGGCGATATGTCCCAAAAAGTATCTTAGTGGAAATGCGCTTCGAGTCGTGTCGCAAATTTTTATAGGCAGATTGGACCAGTTCAGAACAAAAAGTTAAAGAACGCTTGGAGGCGATCCAATGGAAAGGCGAGGATTCAGACACCTCACTCTATCCGGCAGAAAGGGAAGCCAGGCGGACACGGTACCTGGTTTGTGGAGAGACAGCTCCGGCGGGGGCAGTTGTTCCTGGTGGTGGATGCATGTCCGGTCATTGCCAAGAGAAGAGATGATCTTGTCGTCGAAGGAAAGTTGAAGATCGTTGCACCACCAGGGAAGAGACCAGCCGCGGAGTGCTCCGTCACAAGGCACCACCTTTTGGTCGCGGTACAGTGGTAGTGGCTATCCGGTTGCCGAGGTGCTCTGCACGGGCAATTCGACCACTGCATCCTGGAGCGAAGAAAAAGCAAAGGTGACTGGTTGTTCCCACCAGTCAGGGGAAGAGACTCTCCGGCAGGGAGATCTCCTCTGTCGTCGGGAAGTGGTGAGTCGGTTCAGCAGGGCTCCACCGGAGGTGTCATCGTTGAAGGTCAGCTCAGCTTTACCCTTGTTGGATTCTTAGGTCCTGTGGCGACTTCTGAAGATCCAGTCCCAAAAGCCCTGCTTTTATGCAGAAAACCCCCATTCATTCAGCCTAGCTGTCACTCAAAACACGCTAAGTGGTGAGCGGGGAGGCTCACCACTTGGGCCAATCACACCAGAGTGCGACCGGAGTTGGCAAGGCAACTCAGTCCAGGGTGCCTAAACCCCCTCCCACATCCCCTGTGGTAACCCAGACAGAATGGCACCACTTTGGAGGGTCTCTGTACAGAGGCCCGCCAAAAGTGGAACAAAGGGCTCAACCTTTGGTTTAGGAGTCACAGAGACGAACACAGACGCCATTTTAAAAAAACGAGTTATGGCAGAAAATACCATCCAATAGACTTATTTAAGATAAGTAAACCGGTGGTATGTTAGAGATTAACGGGAAAAAGGTATTAATCTCCAACAATGGGAAGAATCCCATAGGGTTATATTCAGGGTCGAATATAACAAGTAGTTTCCACTGCCACCAGCCAAAACTCGACGAGGGGGGACGGGACAGTGCCCCCTCGAATAACAGACCCAGGAGTAATCGAATTACCCCTACTAGTATGTCCACAATAGGATGGTTTGTACTAGTTCTGTTAGTAAATTTAGGTCTAGTAAAGCCAATGGTGACTTTACATGCCCGGGGAGACAGTAGTCAGTCCCCGGGTATGGAGTCTATGATGGAGGTCCGCTAGGACGCCCCAGTGTTACGGCACGTAGGGCGCGGTGTAACACACATAGAAAAACATATAAGACCCTATGGAGTAAAAGACCCCATAGCCCATAGAACACATTGACATTCAAAGGAATTACACACATTCATGTCCAAGAGTGGGAGAAAAAGAGTCTCACTCTTGGCAGGATGGAAAAAAACAAACTCCAGAAATCCAGCAAAGCTGCTGGGGGACTCACTAGGTTAGGAAATTCAGCCTAAACAGAGAATTCTCCCTAACAGGGTGCTGGGAGACATGAGTGGGCGCCTGGTGGAGGGTGCACCACAGTGCTGGGGGGTGGGGGTGCAGGGGGACATGAGTGGGGGCCTGGTGGAGGGTGGTCCACCGTGCTGGGGGGTGGGGGTGCAGGGGGACATGAGTGGGGGCCTGGTGGAGGGTGCCCCACAGTGCTGGGGGGTGGGGGTGCTGGGAGACATGAGTGGGGGTCTGGTGGAGGGTGCCCCACAGTGCTGGGTGGTGGAGGTGCTGGGAGACATGTGTGGGGGCCTGCTGGCAGGTGCCCTGCACTGCTGAGGGGTGGGGGTGCAGGGGGACATGAGTGGGGGCCTGGTGGAGGGTGCCCTGCACTGCTGGGTGGTGGGGGTGCAGGGGAACATGAGTGGGACATGAGTAGGACATGAATGGGGGCCTGCTGGCAGGTGCCCCGCAGTGCTGGGGGGTGGGGCTGCTGGGAGACATGAGTGGGGGCCTGGTAGTGGGAGCACCACAATGCTGGGGGGTGGGGGTGCAGAGGGACATGAGAGGGGGCCTGGTGGAGGGTGCTCCACAGTGCCAGGGGGTGGGGGTGCAGGGGGATATGAGTGGGGGCCTGGTGGAGGGTGCCCCACAGTGCTGGGGGGTGGGGGGGCTGGGAGACATGTGTGGGGGCCTGCTGGCAGGTTCCCTGCACTGCTGGGGGTGGGGGTGCTGGGGGACATGTGTGGGGGCCTGCTGGCAGGTGCCCTGCACTGCTGGGGGGTGGGGGTGCAGGGGGACATGAGTGGGGGCCTGGTGGAGGATGCCCTGCACTGCTGGGTGTTGGGGGTGCAGGGGGACATGAGTGGGGGCCTGCTGGCAGGTGCCCCACAGTGCTGGGGGGTGGGGGTGCTGGGAGACATGAGTGGGGGCCTGGTGGAGGGTGACCCACAGTGCTGGGGGGTGGGGGTGCAGGAGGACATGAGTGGGGGCCTGGTGGAGGGTGCCTTGCACTGCTGGGTGGTGGGGTTGCAGGGGGACATGAGTGGGACATGAGTGGGGGCCTGCTGGCAGGTGCCCCACAGTGCTGGGGGGTGGGGGTGTGTTAGGCGGAAACCTGTGCAGTTCCCTCTGGGACCACTGCAAAAGATTTAGGACTACAGGTGTTTGGCAGTAAACCCACTTGGTAGCAGTCTGTATCACACAGATTCACTTGGTAGCTGTGGCTGAGCAGTCAGACTTCTCTCAAGAAGAGTTAGGCAGTATGTGGAGTATACAACATAGGGCAATTCTACACAGTAAGACAAGCAAACACGCAACAAGGCTTCGGTGTAAAGATATAAAGGTATTTATTTATAACGACACATCTATAGAAAACACTCTGGCACTAATACGGCAAAACAACTTCAATCGCAATTACTATCAGAAAAAGATCAATCCCCCTAACAATAGTTCGACAAGTCTAGGTTCAACGGCATCACTTATTTGCAGACAGAGGTGTATGCTTTAACCTAGATGGCACTCTAGTATTCAATAGGACGGGAGAGAAAAGGCGGGTTAAGAAATCAACTCGATACCAATACTTGTAAGAACAAAGATGCAAGGCAAGAAGACAAGAACCACTGTAGATTCCAAAGTTCAGAGGCCGGGCCCACTCGGAGCGAGGCAAGGCGATATGTCCCAAAAAGTATCTTAGTGGAAATTCGCTTCGAGTCTTTGTCGCAAATTGTTATAGGCAGATTGGACCAGTTCAGAACAAAAAGTTAAAGAACGCTTGGAGGCGACCCAATGTAAAGGCGAGGATTCAGACACCTCACTCTATCCGGCAGAAAGGGAAGCCAGGCGGACACAGTACCTGGTTTGTGGAGAGACAGCTCCGGCGGGGGCAGTTGTTCCTGCTGGTGGATGCACGTCCGGTCTTTGCCAAGAGAAGATATGATCTTGTCGTCGAAGGAAAGTTGAAGATCGTTGCACCACCAGGGAAGAGACCAGCCGCGGAGTGCTCCGTCACAAGGCACCACCTTTTGGTCGCGGTACAGGGGTAGTGGCTATCCGGTTGCCGAGGTGCTCTGCACGGGCAATTCGACCACTGCATCCTGGAGCGAAGAAAAAGCAAAGGTGACTGGTTGTTCCCACCAGTCAGGGGAAGAGACTCTCCGGCAGGGAGATCTCCTCTGTCGTCGGGAAGTGGTGAGTCGGTTCAGCAGGGCTCCACCGGAGGTGTCGTCGTTGCAGGTCGGCTCAGCTTTACCCTCGTCGGATTCTTAGGTCCTGTGGCGACTTCTGAAGATCCAGTCCCAAAGGCCCTGCTTTTACGCAGAAAACCCCCATTCATTCAGCCTAGCTGTCACTCAAAACACGCTAAGTGGTGAGCGGGGAGGCTCACCACTTGGGCCAATCACACCAGAGTGCGACCGGAGTTGGCAAGGCAACTCAGTCCAGGGTGCCTAATCCCCCTCCCACACACCCTGTGGTAACCCAGAGAGAATGGCACCACTTTGGAGGGTCTATGTACAGAGGCCCGCCAAAAGTGGAACGAAGGGCTCAACCTTTGGTTTAGGAGTCACTGAGACGAACACAGACGCCAATTTAAAAAAACGAGTTCTGGCAGAAAATACCATCCGATAGACTTATTTAAGATAAGTAAACCGGTGGTATGTTAGAGATTAACGGGAAAAAGGTATTAATCTCCAACAATGGGAAGAATCCCATAGGGTTATATTTGGGGTCGAATATAACAAGTAGTTTCCACTGCCACCAGCCAAAACTCGACGAGGGGGGACGGGACAGTGCCCCCTCGAATAACAGACCCAGGAGTAATCGAATTACCCCTACTAGTATGTCCACAATAGGATGGTTTGTACTAGTTCTGTTAGTATATTTAGGTCTAGTAAAGTCAATTGTGACTTTACATGCCCGGGGAGACAGTAGTCGGTCCCCGGGTATGGAGTCTATGATGGAGGTCCGCTAGGACGCTCCAGTGTTACGGCACGTAGGGTGCGGTGTAACACACATAGAAAAACATATGAGACCCTATGGAGTAAAAGACCCCATAGCCCATAGAACACATTGACATTCAAAGGAATTACACACATTCATGTCCAAGAGTGGGAGAAAAAGAGTCTCACTCTTGGCAGGATGGAAAAACACAAACTCCAGAAATCCAGCAAAGCTGCTGGGGGACTCACTAGGTTAGGAAATTCAGCCTAAACAGAGAATTCTCCCTAACAGGGTGCTGGGAGACATGAGTGGGGGCCTGGTGGAGGGTGCACCACAGTGCTGGGGGGAGGGGGTGAAGGGGGACATGAGTGGGGGCCTGGTGGAGGGTGCTCCACCGTGCTGGGGGGTGGGGGTGCAGGGGGACATGAGTGGGCGCCTGGTGGAGGGTGCCCCACAGTGCTGGGGGGTAGGGGTGCTGGGAGACATGAGTGGGGGTCTGGTGGAGGGTGCCCCACAGTGCTGGGTGGTGGGGGTGCAGGGGGACATGAGTGGGGGCCTGCTGGCAGGTGCCCCACAGTGCTGGGGGGTGGGGGTGCTGGGAGACATGAGTGGGGGCCTGGTGGAGGGTGCCTCACAGTGCTGGGGGTGGGGGTGCAGGGGGACATGAGTGGGGGCCTTGTGGAGGGTGCTCTGCACTGCTGGCTGGTGGGGGTGCAGGGGGACATGAGTGGGACATGAATGGTGGCCTGCTGGCAGGTGCCCCACAGTTCTGGGGGGTGGGGGTGCTGGGAGACATGAGTGGGGGCCTGGTGGAGGGTGCACAACAGTGCTGGGGGGTGGGGGTGCAGGGGGACATGAGTGGGGGCCTGGTGGAGGGTGCTCCACAGTGCTGGGGGGTGGGGGTGCAGGGGTGTTAGGGAGAATTCTCTGTTTAGGCTGAATTTCCTAACCTAGTGAGTCCCCCAGCAGCTTTGCTGGATTTCTGGAGTTTGTTTTTTCCCATCCTGCCAAGAGTGAGACTCTTTTATCCCACTCTTGGACATGTATGTGTGTAATTCCTTTGAAGTGTCAATGTGTTCGATGGGCTATGGGGTCTTTTACTCCATAGGGTCTCATATGTTTTTCTATGTGTGTTACACCGCACCCTATGTGTCGTAACACGGGGGCGCCCTAGCGGGTCCCCCACCATAGACTCCATACCCGGGGACTGACTACTGTCTCCCCGGGCATGTAAAGTCACCATTGGCTTTACTAGACCTAAATTTACTAACAGAACTAGTACAAACCATCCTATTGTGGACGTACTAGTAGGGGTAATTCGATTACTCCTGGATCTGTTACTCGAGGGGGCACTGTCCCGTCCCCCCTCGTCGAGTTTTGGCTGGTGGCAGTGGAAACTACTTGTTATGTTCGATCCCGAACATAACCCTATGGGATTCGTCCCATTGTTGGAGATTGATACTTTTTCTCATTAATCTCTGACGTACCACCGATCTACTTATCTTAAATAAGTTTATCGAGTGGCATTTTCTGCCAGAACTCGGTTTTAAAATGGCGTCTGTGTTCGTCTCTGTGACTCCTAAACCAAAGGTTGAGCCCTTTGTTCCACTTTTGGCGGGCCTCTGTACAGAGTCCCTCCAAAGCGGTGCCATTCTGTCTGGGTTACCTCAGGGGTGTGGGAGGGGGTTTAGGCACCCTGGACCGAGTTGCCTTGCCAACTCAGGTCGCACTCTGGAGTGATTGGCCTAAGTGGTGAGCGTTCCCGCGCACCACTTAGCATGTGTTGATTGACAGCTAGGCTGAATGAATGGGGGTTTTCTGCATAAAAGCAGGGCTTTTGGGACTGGATCTTCAGAAGTCGCCACAGGACCTAAGAATCCAACGAGGGTAACGCTGAGCCGACCTGCACGACGACACCTCCGGTGGAGCCCTATGGAACCGACTCACCACTTCCCGACGACAGAGGAGATCTCCCTGCCGGAGAGTCTCTTCCCCTGACTGGTGGGAACAACCAGTCCCCTTTGCTTTTTATTCGCCTCAGGACGCAGTGGTCGAATTGCCCGTGCAGAGCACCTCGGCAACTGGATAGCCACTACCCTTGTACCGCGACCAAAAGGTGGTGCCTTGTGACGGAGCACTCCGCGGCTGGTCTCTACCCTGGTGGTGCACCGGACTTTACTTTCCTTCGACGACGAGATCATCTCTACTCTTGGCCAAGACCCGACGTGCATCCACCACCAGGAACAACCTCCCCCGCCGGAGCTGCCCTCCACAACAAGGTACCGTGTCCGCCTGGCTTCCCTTTCGTTCGGTTCGAGTGAGGTGTCTTAATCCTCTCCGTTCCGCTGGGTCGCCTCCAAGCTTTGCTCATTCTTTGTTCTGAACTGGTTCAATCTGCCGATAACAATTTGCTATAAAGACTTGAATGCATCTCCACTAGAGACTTTTCGGGACATTGGGCCTTGTCTCTCTCCGAGTGGGCCTGGCCTCTGAACTTTATGATCTATTGCGATTCTTGCCTTCCTGCCTTGCATTTTGTCCACGTAGGATTGAACTGTGTTGATTTCAAAACCTGCCTATCTTTTTCTCTCCCTTCCTAACTAATATTCAAGTGTCATCTAGGTTGAGGTATACACCTCTGTCTGAAAATAAGTGGTACCGGTAGAACCTAGAGTTGTCGATATTTTGCTAGGGGGATTGATCGTTTTCTACTTCGTAGAGTAATTGTGTTTGATTTGTTTGCCGTGATTTGCTTTAGTGTTTTCCATAGATGTTGTGTGATAAATAAATACCTTGATATCTTCACACTAAGCCTCGTTGCATGTTTGCTTGTCTTGCTGTGAAGAATTGCCCTATTTTGTATACTCCACATACTGCTCAACTTTTCTTGAGAGAAGTCTGACTGCTCAGCCACAGCTACCAAGTGAATCTGTGTGGTACAGACTGCTACCAAGTGGGTTCACCGCCAACGCCTGTAGTACTAAATCTTTTGCAGTGGTTCCAGAGGGAACTGCACAGGTTTCCGCCTAACACCCTGTTGCAGCCCTCTCCACTCTCCGCTCTGCTATATCTGATACTCTTCACATCCTTGCCCCTGTCATGAGAATCCGCTTGAAGCCGAAAGCCAAGTGCAACTCCTGGTACGACTCAGACCTCGTCAGCCTAAAACGTAAGTGCAGGGTTGCCGAGAGGAAATGGCGTGCTTCAAGTTCATCCTCTGACAAACTGGCCTGCCGCCTTCTGCAAAGGCAATAGCGGCTCTCCGTCCTCACCAAGAAGAGAGCTCATATCCAAGCCCGCGTCTCTGCGTCATCTAACAACTCGGCTGAACTCTTTAAAATCTGAAAGGAACTGGCCAATCCTGCCTCAGTCTGTACCTCTCCTGTCCCTTCCCAGGCCCTCTGCATGGCATTGGCCTCTCACTTCATTTCTAAACCTCAGGACATCCTGTCCTCACTCTCCTCCTCTCAGCCACCCCCCCTCCCACTATTCCCTGCTCTTCCTCTGGCCCTTCTGCTGCCACCCCATCTCCCTCCTTCTCTACCTTTCCCCTTTTCTCTCCAGACAAGGTTTCTGGACAAGTCCGATCTATGAAAGTCTCGTCGAAACAGGTTCACCCCTGTTCCTCCAAAACTATTAAGGGTCACATCAACTCCATAGCTCCTGCCCTGGCAGATTTCTGCAATCACTCCTTCGCCACTGGAGTCTTCCCTTCCCCCCTGAAGCATTCCCTTGTGCACCCTCTTCTTAAGAAACCCTCTGCCGACCCCTCCTGCCCGGCTAACTATCGCCCAATCTCCATAACTCCCTTCCTGGGCAAGCTCCTGGAGAAACTGGCCATCTCCCAGCTTAACCTCCATGCTGAATCTGTTGGTTGTCTTCATGACCATCAGTCTGGCTTCAGAGCTTCACAAACTATTCATAAATTCTTCAATCTCCTGCATCTGTGGGTTGAAATACATGTTTATGAACAAGATCATTTCTTTCTTCCCCACAATTAGTTTGATGTCAACAGCCAAGATATTAGTTGATGAATATTTTCCATTGTAATGTGTGTTAATCTTATTATTGATCAATATTGCGAGACCACCAGAGGGGCGGCCCAACCCACTAGATATCACAGAATACCCATCAGCTGACATGTGTTTAGAGAGCATCACCACGTGAGGTGAGTAATCCCCCACTAATGGGTGGAGCATCCTCAACATGTCTACAAGTTGAGGGATAGTAGGATAGGCAGCTTGCCGCTGTCACAGCTTGCTAAGGGCCATGTGCAGCCAGAGGGAAGAAACATGGCTAGAGCCCTGTGCCTGTGCTGTGGTGTAGCCTGTGGATAGGCGGCTTGCAGCTGTCATATCTAGCTAAGGGTGGTATGCAGCAAGAGGGAAGAAAAATGGATAGGGCTCTGTGCCTGTGCTGTGGTGTAGCCTGTGGATAGGCGGCTTGCAGCTGTCATATCTAGCTAAGGGTGGTATGCAGCAAGAGGGAAGAAAAATGGATAGGGCTCTGTGCCTGTGCTGTGGTGTAGCCTGTGGATAGGCGGCTTGCAGCTGTCATATCTAGCTAAGGGTGGTATGCAGCAAGAGGGAAGAAAAATGGATAGGGCTCTGTGCCTGTGCTGTGGTGTAGCCTGTGGATAGGCGGCTTGCAGCTGTCATATCTAGCTAAGGGTGGTATGCAGCAAGAGGGAAGAAAAATGGATAGGGCTCTGTGCCTGTGCTGTGGTGTAGCCTGTGGATAGGCGGCTTGCAGCTGTCATATCTAGCTAAGGGTGGTATGCAGCAAGAGGGAAGAAAAATGGATAGGGCTCTGTGCCTGTGCTGTGGTGTAGCCTGTGGATAGGCGGCTTGCAGCTGTCATATCTAGCTAAGGGTGGTATGCAGCAAGAGGGAAGAAAAATGGATAGGGCTCTGTGCCTGTGCTGTGGTGTAGCCTGTGGATAGGCGGCTTGCAGCTGTCATATCTAGCTAAGGGTGGTATGCAGCAAGAGGGAAGAAAAATGGATAGGGCCCTGTGCCTGTTCAGTGGTGTAACCTGGGGATAGGCGGCTTGCTGCTGTCACAGCTTGCTAAGGGCCATGTGCAGCCAGAGGGAAGAAACATGGCTAGAGCCCTGTGCCTGTGCTGTGGTGTAGCCTGTGGATAGGTGGCTTGCAGCTGTCATATCTAGCTAAGGGTGGTATGCAGCAAGAGGGAAGAAAAATGGATAGGGCTCTGTGCCTGTGCTGTGGTGTAGCCTGTGGATAGGCGGCTTGCAGCTGTCATATCTAGCTAAGGGTGGTATGCAGCAAGAGGGAAGAAAAATGGATAGGGCCCTGTGCCTGTTCAGTGGTGTAACCTGGGGATAGGCTGCTTGCTGCTGTCACAGCTTTGCTAAGTATGGTGTGCAGCCAGAAGGAAGAAACATGGCAAGGGCCCTGTGCCTATGCTTTAGTGTAACGCCGGGATAGGCAGCTTGCTGCTGTCACAGCCTGCTACGGGTGGTGTGCAGCCAGAGGGTAGAAACATGGATAGGGCCCTGTGCTGTTAGTGTAGCCTGTGGATAGATGGCTTGCTGCTGTCACTGATTGCTAAGGACAGTGAGAAGCCAGAGGGAAGAAACATGGCTAGGGCTCTGTGCCTGTGCTGTGGTGTAACCAGGGGATATGCGGCTTGCAGCTGCCACAGCCTGCTAAGGGTGGTGTGCAGCCAGAGGGTAGAAACATGGATAGGGCCCTGTGCTGTTAGTGTAGCCTGTGGATAGATGGCTTGCTGCTGTCACTGATTGCTAAGGACAGTGAGAAGCCAGAGGGAAGAAACAGGGCTAGGGCTCTGTGCCTGTGCTGTGGTGTAACCTGGGGATAGGTGGCTTGCAGCTGCCAGAGCTTGCTAAGGGCTGTGTGCAGCCAGAGGGAAGGAACATGGCTAGGGTCCTGTGCTTGTGCTGTGATGTAAACTGGCGATTGCCGGCTTGCAGCTGCCAGAGCTTGCTAACAGCAGTGGTGTATACTGGGGACAGGCGACATGCAGCTGTCACAGCTTGCTAAGGGAGGTGTGCAGACAAAGGGCAGAAACATGGCTAGGGCCCTGTGCTTGTGCTGTGGTGTAACCTGGGGATAGGCGGCTTGCAGCTGTCACAGCTTTGCTAAAGGCAGTGCCCAGCCAGATGGAAGAAACATGGATAGGGCCCTGTGCCTGTGTTTTGGTATAACCTAGGAATAGGCGGCTTGCAGCTGTCACAGCTTGCTAAGGGCGGTGTGCAGCCAGAGGGAAGGAACATGGCTAGGGCCCTGTGCCTGTAGGAAATCTGGGGATAGGCGGCTTGCAGCTGTCATAGCTTGCTAAAGGCAGTGCACAGCCAGATGGGAGAAACATGGATAGGGCCCTGTGCCCTTGTTTTAGTGTAACCTAGGGATAGGTGGCTTTCAGCTGTGACAGCTTGCTAAGGGCGGTGTGCATCCAGTGGGTAGGAACATGGCTAGGGCTCTGTGCCTGTGCTGTGGTGCACCCTGTGGATAGGCAGCTTGCGGCTGTCACAGCTTGCTAAGGGTGGTGTGCAGCCAGAGGGATGAAACATGGCTTGGGCCCTGTGCCTGATCTGTTTAGTAACCTGTGGATAGGTGGCTTGCAGCTGTCACAGCTTGCTAAGTGTGGTGTTCAGCCAGAGAGAAGAAACATGGCTAGGGCCCTGTGTGTCTGTGAGGTGGTGTGACCTGAGGATAGGCAGCTTGAATCTGGCACAGCTTGCTAACAGCAGTGAATAACCAGAGGCAAGAAACATGGCTAGGGCCCTGTGCCTGCACTGTGGTGAAACCTGTGGATAGGCGGCTTGCGACTGTTACAGCTTGCTAAGGGCGGTGTGCAGCCAGAGGAAAGCAATATGGCTTGGGCCCTGTGCCTGAGCTGTGGTCTAACCTGTGGATAGGCAGCTTGCAGCTGTCATAGCTTGCTAACAGCAGTGCACACCCAGAGGGAAGAAACATGGCTAGGGCCCTCTACCTTTGCTGTGGGGGGTTACATGTGGATAGGCGGCTTGCAGCTGTCAAAGCCTGCTAAGGGTGGTGTGCAGCCAGAGGGAATAAACATGGCTAGGGCCCTGTGCTTGTGCTGTGGGGGGTTACATGTGGATAGGTGGCTTGCAGCTGTCACAGCTCATTAAGGGTGGTGAGCAGCCAGTGGGAAGACACATGGCTAGGGGTCCCTGCCTGTGTGGTGGTGTAACCTGTGGATAAGTGGCTTTCAACTGTAACAGCTTGCTGAGGGAGGTGTGCAGCCAGAAGGAAGAAACATGGCTTGGGCCCTGTGCCTGTGCTGTTGTGTAACCTGGGTATGGGTTGTTTGCAGCTGTCACGCTTGCTAAGAGCGGTGGTGTATACTGGGGACAGGCGGCTTGCAGCTGTCACAGCTTGCTAAGGGCGGTGCACAGCCATAGGGAAGAAACATGGCTTGGGCCCTGTGCCTGCGCTGTGGTGTAACCTGTGGATAGGCGGCTTGCAGCTGTTACAGCTTGCTAAGGGTGGTGTGCAGCCAGAGGGAAGAAACATGGCCAGGGCCCTGTGCCTATGCTGTGGTGTAATCTGGGGATAGGCAGTTTGCAGCTGTCACAGCTTGCTAACAGCAGGGGGCAGCCAGAGGGAAGAAACATGGCTAGGGCCCTGTGCCTGCGCTGTGGTGTTACGTGTTTATAGGCGGATTGCAGTTGTCCCAGCTTTCTAGGGGCGCTGTGCAGCCAGAAGGAACAAACATGGCTAGGTCCTTGTGCCTTTGCTGTGGGGGGTAACCTGTGGATAGGCGGCTTGCAGCTGTCAAAGCTTGCTAAGGGTGATGTGCAGCCAGAGGGAAGGAACATGGTTAGGGCCCTGTGCCTGTGCTTTGGGGTAAACTATGGATAGGAAACTTGCAGCTGTTACAGCTCGCTAGAGGCGGTGTGCAGCCAGAGGGAATAAACATGGCTAGGGCCCTGTGCCTGCACTGTGGTGTAACCTGTGGATAGGTGGCTTGCAGCTGTTACAGCTCGCTAGAGGCAGTGTGCAGTAAGAGGGAAGCAACATGGTTAGGGCCCTGTGCCTGTGCTTTGGGGGTAACCTATGGATAGGCGGCTTGCAGCTGTCAAAGCTTGCTAAGGGTGGTGCGCAGCCAGAGGGAAAAAACATGGCTAGGGCCCTGTGCCTGCACTGTGGTGTAACTTGTGTATAGGTGGTTTGCAGCTGTTACAGCTTGCTGAGGGCCATGTGCAGCCAGAGGGAAGAAACATGGCTAGGGCCATGTGCCTGCACTGTGGTGTAACCTGTGGATAGGTGGCTTGCGACTGTTACAGCTCGCTAGAGGCGGTGTCTAGCCAGAGGGAAGCAACATGGTTAGGGCCCTGTGCCTGTGCTTTGGGGTAACCTATGGATAGGTGGTTTGCAGCTGTCAAAGCTTGCTAAGGGTGGTGCGCAGCCAGAGGGAAGAAACATGGCTAGGGCCCTGTGCCTGTACTGTGGTGTAACCTGTGGATAGGTGGCTTGCGGCTGTTACAGCTTGCTGAGGGCCATGTGCAGCCAGAGGGAAGAAACATGGCTTGGGCCCTGTGCCTGTGCTGTGGTGTAACCAGGGGAAAGGCGGCTTGCAGCTGTCACAGTCTGCTAAGGGTGGTGTGCAGCCAGAGGGTAGAAACATGGATAGGGCCCTGTGCTGTTAGTGTAGCCTGTGGATAGACGGCTTGCTGCTGTCACTGATTGCTAAGGACAGTGAGAAGCCAGAGGGAAGAAACATGGCTAGGGCTCTGTGCCTGTGCTATGGTGTAACCTGGGGATAGGTGGCTTGCAGCTGCCAGGGCTTGCTAAGGGCTGTGTGCAGCCAGAGGGAAGGAACATGGCTAGGGTCCTGTGCTTGTGCTGTGATGTAAACTGGCGATTGCCGGCTTGCAGCTGCCAGAGCTTGCTAACAGCAGTGGTGTATACTGGGGACAGGCGACATGCAGCTGTCACAGCTCGCTAAGGGAGGTGTGCAGACAAAAGGCAGAAACATGGCTAGGGCCCTGTGCTTGTGCTGTGGTGCAACCTGGGGATAGGCGGCTTGCAGCTATCACAGCTTTGCTAAAGGCAGTGCCCAGCCAGATGGAAGAAACATGGATAGGGCCCTGTGCCTGCGTTTTGGTATAACCTAGGAATAGGCGACTTGCAGCTGTCACAGCTTGCTAAGGGCGGTGTGCAGCCGGAGGGAAGGAACATGGCTAGCGCCCTGTGCCTGTGCACGAAACCTGGGGATAGGCGGCTTGCAGCTGTCATAGCTTGCTAAAGGCAGTGCACAGCCAGATGGGAGAAACATGGATAGGGCCCTGTGCCCTTGTTGTGGTGTAACCTAGGGATAGGTGGCTTGCAGCTGTCACAGCTTTGGTAAGGGCAGAGCACAGCCAGATGGAAGAAACATGGCTAGGGCACTGGGCCTGCATTGCGGTGTAACCTTGTGATAGGCGGCTTGCCACTGTCACAGCTTTCTACGTGCAGTGTGCAGCCAGAGGGAAGAAACATGGCAAGGGCCCTGTGCCTGAGCTGTGGTGTAACCTGGGGATAGGTGGCTTGCTGGTGACACAGCTTGCTAAGGATAGTGTGCAGCCAGAGGGAAGAAACATGGCTAGGGCCCTGTGGCTGTGCTGTGGTGTAACCTAGGGATGGGCGGCTTGCAGCTGTCACAGCTTGCTAAGGGCAGTGTGCAGCCAGAGGGAAGAAACATGGCTAGGGCACTGTGCCAGCGTTGTGGTGTAACCTGGGTATAGGTGGATTGCATCTGTCACAGCTTGCTATGGGCAGTGCACAGCCAGAGGGCAGGAACATGGCTAGGGCCCTGTGCCTGTGCTGTGGTGCAGCCTGTGGAGAGGCAGCTATCAGCTGTCACTGCTTGCTAAGTGTGGTGTGCAGCGAGAGCGAAGAAACATGGCTTGAGCACTGTGCATGTGCTGTAGTGTATCCTGTGGGTAGGCAAATTGCCGCTGTCACAGCTTGCTAAGGGCGGTGTGCAGCCAGAGGGAAGAAACATGGTGAGGGCCCTGTGCTGTGGTGCAACCTGTGGCTAGGCAGCTTGCAGCTGTGACAGCTTGCTAAGGGTGGTGTGCATCCAGTGGGTAGGAACATGGCTAGGGCCTTGTGCCTGTGGTGCAACCTGTAGATAGACGGCTTGCAGCTGTCACAGCTTGCTAAGGGGGGGTGTGCAGCCAGAGGGATGAAACATGGCTTGGGCCCTGTGCCTGCGCTGTGGTGTAACCTGTTGATAGGCGGCTTGCGGCTGTTACTGCTTGCCAAGGGAGGTGTGCAGCCAGAGAGAAGCAACATGGCTAGGGCCCTGTGCCTGATCTGTTTAGTAACCTGTGGATAGGTGGCTTGCAGCTGTCACAGCTTGCTAAGTGTGGTGTTCAGCCAGAGAGAAGAAACATGGCTAGGGCCCTGTGTGTCTGTGAAGTGGTGTAACCTGGGGATAGGCAGCTTGAATCTGGCACAGCTTGCTAACAGCAGTGCATAACCAGAGGCAAGAAACATGGCTAGGGCCCTGTGCCTGCACTGTGGTGAAACCTGTGGATAGGCGGCTTGCGGCTGTTAGAGCTTGCTAAGGGCGGTGTGCAGCCAGAGGGAATAAACATGGCTAGGGCCCTGTGCCTGTGCTGTGTTGTGATCTTTGGATAGGTGGCTTGCAGCTGTCACAGCTCATTAAGGGTGGTGAGCAGCCAGACGGAAGAAACATGGCTAGGGCTCCCTGCCTGTGCTGTGGTGTAACCTGTGGATAAGTGGCTTTCAACTGTCACAGCTTGCTGAGGGAGGTGTGCAGCCAGAGGGAAGAAACATGGCTTGGGCCCTGTGCCTGTGCTGTTGTGTAACCTGGGTATGGGTGGTTTGCAACTGTCACCGCTTGCTAAGAGCGGTGGTGTATACTGGAGACAGGCGGCTTGCAGCTGTCACTGCTTGCTAAGGGCGGTGCGCAGCCATAGGGAAGAAACATGGCTTGGGCCCTGTGCCTGCGCTGTGGTGTAACCTGTGGATAGGCAGCTTGCAGCTGTTATAGCTTGCTAAGTGTGGTGTGCAGCCAGAGGGAAGAAACATGGCCAGGGCCCTGTGCCTGCGCTGTGGTGTAACCTGTGGATAGGCGGCTTGCAGCTGTTACAGCTTGCTAAGGGTGGTGTGCAGCCAGAGGGAAGAAACATGGCCAGGGCCCTGTGCCTATGCTGTGGTGTAACCTGGGGATAGGCAGTTTGCAGCTGTCACAGCTTGCTAACAGCAGGGCGCAGCCAGAGGGAAGAAACATGGCTAGGGCCCTGTGCCTGCGCTGTGGTGTTACGTGTTTATAGGCAGATTGCAGTTGTCCGAGCTTTCTACGGGCACTGTGCAGCCAGAAGGAAGAAACATGGCTAGGGCCTTGTGCCTTTGCTGTGGGTAAACTATGGATAGGAAACTTGCAGCTGTTACAGCTCGCTAGAGGCGGTGTGCAGCCAGAGGGATGAAACATGGCTAGGGCCCTGTGCCTGCACTGTGGTGTAACCTATGGATAGGTGGCTTGTAGCTGTTACAGCTCGCTAGAGGCGGTGTGCAGCAAGAGGTAAGCAACATGGTTAGGGCCCTGTGCCTGTGCTTTGGGGTAACCTATGGATAGGCGTCTTGCAGCTGTCAAAGCTTGCTAAGGGTGGTGTGCAGCCAGAGGGAAGAAACATGGCTAGGGCCCTGTGCCTGCACTGTGGTGTAACCTGTGGATAGGTGGCTTGCGGCTGTTACAGCTTGCTGAGGGCCATGTGCAGCCAGACGGAAGAAACATGGCTAGGGCCATGTGCCTGCACTGTGGTGTAACCTGTGGATAGGTGGCTTGCGACTGTTACAGCTCGCTAGAGGCGGTGTCTAGCCAGAGGGAAGCAACATGGTTAGGGCCCTGTGCCTGTGCTTTGGGGTAACCTATGGATAGGCAGCTTGCAGCTGTCAAAGCTTGCTAAGGGTGGTGTGCAGCCAGAGGGAAGAAACATGGCTAGGGCCCTGTGCCTGCACTGTGGTGTAACCTGTGGATAGGTGGCTTGCGGCTGTTACAGCTTGCTGAGGGCCATGTGCAGCCAGTGGGAAGAAACATGGCTAGGGCCATGTGCCTGCACTGTGGTGTAACCTGTGGATAGGTGGCTTGCGGCTGTTACAGCTTGCTAAGGGCGGTGTGCAGCCAGAGGAAAGCAATATGGCTTGGGCCCTGTGCCTGAGCTGTGGTCTAACCTGTGGATAGGCAGCTTGCAGCTGTCATAGCTTGGTAACAGCAGTGCACACCCAGAGGGAAGAAACATGGCTAGGGCCCTCTACCTTTGCTGTGGGGGGTTACCTGTGGATAGGCGGCTTGCAGCTGTCAAAGCTTGCTAAGGGTGGTGTGCAGCCATAGGGAAGAATCATGGCTTCGGCCCTGTGCCTGCGCTGTGGTGTAACCTGTGGATAGGCGGCTTGCAGCTGTTATAGCTTGCTAAGGGTGGTGTGCAGCAAGAGGGAAGAAACATGGCCAGGGCCCTGTGCCTATGCTGTGGTGTAACCTGGGGATAGGCAGTTTGCAGCTGTCACAGCTTGCTAACAGCAGGGCGCAGCCAGAGGGAAGAAACATGGCTAGGGCCCTGTGCCTGCGCTGTGGTGTTATGTGTTTATAGGCGGATTGCAGTTGTCCCAGCTTTTTAGGGGCGCTGTGCAGCCAGAAGGAAGAAACATGGCTACGGCCTTGTGCCTTTGCTGTGGGGGGTAACCTGTGGATAGGCGGCTTGCAGCTGTCAAAGCTTGCTAAGGGCGGTGTGTAGCCAGAGGGATGAAACATGGCTAGGCACCTGTGCCTGTGCTGTGGTGTAATCTGGGAATAGGTGGCTTGCAGCTGTCACAGCTTGCTAAGAGCCGTGTGCAACCAGAGGGAAGAAACATGGATAGGGCCCTGTTCCTGCGCTGTGGTGTTACGTGTTTATAGGCGGAGTGTAGTTGTCACAGCTTTCTATGGGCACTGTGCAGCCAGAGGGAAGAAACATGGCTAGGTCCTTGTGCCTGTGCCTTGGGGTAACCTGTGGATAGGCAACTTGCAGCTGTTACACCTTGCTAACCGCCGTGTGCAGCCAGAGGGAAAAAACGTTGCTTGGGCCCTGCACCTGTATTGTGGTGTAACCTGTGGATAGGTGGTTTGTGGCTTTTACAGCTTGCTAAGGGCCGTGTGCAGCCAGAGGGAAGAAACATGACTAGGGCCTGTGCCTGTGCTGTGGTATAACCTTTGTCTAGGCGGCTTGCTGCTGTCACAGCTTGCTAAGGGTGGTATGCAGCAAGAGGGAAGAAACATGGCTAGGGTCCTGTGCTTGTGCTGTGGTGTAACCTAGGGATAGTCAACTTGCATTTGTCACAGCTTGTGAAGGACAGTGTACAGCTAAAGGGAAGAAACATGGCTAGTGTCCTGTGACTGTGCTGTGGTGTAACCTGTGGCGAACCGGCTTTCAATTGTCACAGCTTGCTAAGGGTGATGTGCAGCCAGAGGGATTAAACATGGCTAGGAGCCTGTGCTGTGGTGTAATCTGGGAATAGGTGCCTTGCAGCTGTCACAGCTTGCTAAGGGCCGTGTGCTACCAGAGGGAAGAAACATGGCTAGGGCCCTGTGCCTGAGCTATGGTGTAAAGTGAGGATATGCGGCTTGCAGCTGTCACAGCTTGCTAAGGGGAGTGTGCAGCCAGAGGGAAGAAACATGGCTAGGGCACTGTGCCAGCGTTGTGGTGTAACCTGGGTATAGGTGGATTGCATCTGTCACAGCTTGCTATGGGCAGTGCACAGCCAGAGGGCAGGAACATGGCTAGGGCCCTGTGCCTGTGCTGTGGTGCAGCCTGTGGAGAGGCAGCTATCAGCTGTCACTGCTTGCTAAGTGTGGTGTGCAGCGAGAGCGAAGAAACATGGCTAGGGCACTGTGCATGTTCTGTGGTGTAACCTGTGGATCTGCAGCTTACCACTGTCACAACTTGCTAACAGCAGTGCACAGCCAGGGGGAAGAAACATGGCTAGGCCCTGTCCCTGCGCTGTGTTGTAACCTGTGGATTGGCAGCTTGCCACTGTCACAGATTGCTAACATTGGTTTGCAGCCATTGGGAAAAAAAATGGCTAGGTCCCTGTGCCTGCGCTGTGTTGTAACCTGTGGATAGGCGCTTGCAGCTGTCACAGTTTGCTAACAGCAGTGCGCAGCCAAAGGGAAGAAACATGGCTAGGGCCCTGTCCCTGTGCTGTGTTGTAACCTATGGATGGGCGGCTTGCGGCTGTTACAGCTCACTAGAGGCGGTGTGCAGCCAGAGGGAAGCAACATGCTAAGGCCCTGCGCCTGAGCTGTGGTCTAACTGTGGATAGGTGGCTTGCAGTTGTCACAGCTTGCTAACAGCAGGGCGCAGCCAGAGGGAAGAAACATGGCAAGGCCCTGTGCCTTTGCTGTGGGGGGTAACCCGTGGATAGGCGGCTTGCAGCTGTCAAAGCTTCCTAAGGATGGTGTGCAGCCAGAAGGAAGAAACATGGCTAGGGCCCTGTGCCTGCACTGCTAAGGGTGGTGTATAGCCAGAAGGAAGAAACATGGCAAGGGCCCTGTGCCTGAGTTGTGGTCTAACCTGTGGATAGGCTGCTTGCAGCTATCACAGCCTGCTAAGGGCAGTATGCAGCCCTAAGGAAGAAACATGGCGAGGGCCCTGTACCTGAGCTGTGGTGTAACCTGTGGATAGGTGGCTTGCAGCTGTCAGAGGTTGCTAAGGGCCGTGTGCAGCCAGAGGGAAGAAACATGGCTAGTGCCTTGTGCCTGTGCTGTGGTGTAACCGTATGATGCATGGCTTGCAGCTGACAATGGTTGCTAAGGGTGGTATGCAGCCAGAAGGAAGAAATATGCCTAGGGCCCTGTGTCTGTGCTGTGGTGTCACCTGTGGATAGGTGGCTTGCAGCTGCCACAGCTTGCTAAGGGCAGTGTGCAGCCTGAGGAAAGGAACATGGCTACGGTCCTGCGCCTGTGCTGTAGTATAACCTGTGGATAGGCGGCTTGCAGCTGTCATAGCTCACTAAGGTTGGTGTGCAGCCAGAGGGAAGAAACATGGCTAGGGCCCTGTGCTGTGGTTTAACCCTATGATGGGTGGCTTGCAGCTGTCACAGATATAAGTGCATTCAGAGAAGGATCAGGAGAGTGAAAGTCAGGGGAAGTGCTGCTTAAGATGGATACTGAAGGTATAAGACGTATAAGGGTCGGGAAAGAAAGGTGTCCGGGAAAGTAAGGTGTCCGGGTGGATGGATTATTTTGGGAGATGAAAATATGGTGTTGGGAGAGGATGTGGAGGAAGTGGGTGCTGGTACGTTCATGGAGGATCGGAGTGAAGAAGAAGGGAGGGGTTAAGAGGTGGCTGCAAATACCCGCCAGGTAAGAGGTCAATGGGCAGCGGGCAGGTTGAGGAACAGGGCCGGTCGGATGGCGTTAGTAAAGAGAAGAGTGGTGAAGAAGCATGTGGGAAGTAGAGCAAAGAGGCAGATGCCCCTCATACATGTGCCCTCGCCCCAAATTGACCTCCCACAGCTCACAGCAGGGGTGAGCAAGTAGATACATGAATACAAAAAATATGTCAGGGGGCAGGGGTGCCCCTGGCAATAGGAGATCCTAAGAGTCTATTTGTTGCCGTAATTGGGGATCAGGCAGGGGAGGTGTGGGTTAAAGCCGGATACCCGGGAGTAACCCTGTGGATGAACCACATGATGGAGCATCATTTAATGGAGTTAGGGTAATGGTATGAGACGCACTAGGGAGGGCCTTCCTGGACACTCCCGATTTGCAGCTAGATTTATTCTTAAGATGCAAGAGAAATGAAGAGCAGAGATGGGAGGGCCGTGGGATCAATCAATACCATTATTTTATTTTATTGTAAAGAGAGGATTACAGAAGGAAGTGCAGAATGCGCTGGATATGATTGTGGGTATTGAGGCGAATGGATGGGTGGAAACACAGAGTATAATAGTGCATCACTGTAAAAGGATTAAGGAGCAGGAGAAGGAAACAGTGCAATGGTGTCTGAGGGACGAAGCAAAATTGGTGGAGAAATAATTAGCAAAGGTGGCAGTTCAGGTGCCTGTGCCGACACCAGTACAGGTGGAAGGAACAGAGAGTAACCAGCAAGTGATGAGTGCCACTATTGCGGCACTCTGGGCAGAAGGAGGACAAGGACAGTGGGGCGCAGGGCAACAGTTCCCCGGCCCACAGTGGCAGCAAGGAGGGCCCCAGCAAGAAAGAGGGGGATTTCGAGGAGCAAGAGGAGGAGGGTTTGGACCCAGGGGAGGTCGGTTCAGACAGTCTCAATGTTGGAATTGTTTAAGGTGGGGGCATTTCAAAAGGGAGTGCAGGAGCAGGTCTGCAGTCGGGTATAATTATGGGCCACAACAACAGGGTCAAGGGCCGAAGGATTAGGGTACCAGTAACAGGGTCAAGGGTACAAGAACCAGGTGAACCCACAGGGACAATACCAAAATTATAATCAACAGGCCCAAGCGCTGGACACACAAGCACAGCACCCATCACAGCAACAGCAGGACAGTGTTGCCCCGTTAATTCGGATGACAGCTGGGACTGCCGCTCCCTTTGGGGAGCAGCAGTAGTAGGAGCTAGGCCCTTCTCGTTCCCTAGAACAAACACGTATCCCGATTAGGACAGCCCACAGAGAGCACACGCATGTCCGGTCTTGTCGGCAACTATCCACCCTGAAGAGGAACCATTGGTGGGGGCAGAGATAGGAAATAAGCAGTTCACATTCATGGTGGACTCTGGTGCAACTAAATCATGTATCATGGATGGAAGCTTTCGACTATAAGGGACATATCTTGGTGCGCAGGGATTCTATGGGTGATTTCAAAGGATCCATACACTAAGGAGTTGGGTGTAAAGATGGGAGGGAACGGAATACTGGCACCCTTAGTATATTCAGTGAGTTCCCCTGTCAATTTACTGGGTAGGGACCTGCTCAGTAAGTTGAACATGACTATATTCTTTACAGATCATGGAGTAGTCTGTTCCACAACTGTGATGTGAGCTGTTATGGCGATGTTAATAATACACACAATGACAAGGGAGGTGGTAGTCTGCAGGATTCCCGTAGACCCGGACATGTGTATCTATAATATTACAGTGCGTGTGAAGGCGGTGCCTCAGATTGCCAAGCAGTGCTGGAGAGTGCCGACTGATTTTAATTCATTGCCCAGCTGTGTCGCCCAAGGCGGTGTCAGGAACGATATTGTCGCTGGACCTGCAGGAGTTGTATGTTTCACACAGAAGGACGGTCCTATTAGGAATGGATAAGGATGGGTGTGAGTGGCACACTGTGCTCTGTGTAGACCCAATATTTCAGCTAGAGGAGACGACGGATGACGAACTGTTTGAGAATAACGACTAAGAGGGGGAAATAATACTGGAGATGTGCGTCCCGAGTGACATAATGATGCAGTACCGAAGAGCGCAGCGCCCCCCTGATGGCGGCATTAACTCCATCCCCATTTTTCGATGAAGAGTTACAGCACGTGCCCTCGCAGTTGTGGACTACAAATTCACATGATGTAGGGTTAAGGAAAGAAGTAACGCCTGTGCGTATAACCCTGAAGCCAGGTGCAGTGCTGCCCAAGGTGAGACAATATCCACTATCAAGGGAGGTGGAGGAGGGCATTAGAAAAACAATACAGGCGCTACTGGACCAGGGGATTACTGTGCCATCTACGTCCCCATGCAATACGGTAATATATCTGGTTAAAAAATCAATGGGGGGGGGCAATTGGAGAATGATCCAGGACTTGTGCCCTGCCCCCTAAATGATGTGGTACAGAAAGAATTTCCAGTCATCCCGAATCCTACAACAATTTTATACAGCATCCCCAAAGAAGCCATATTCTTCTCGATTCCAGTCCATCCGGAAGTCGAGGTACCTCACACCCTTTCAACATGGCCAGATGAGGTTCAAACAAATTAGATTACCGACATTTTGAATTTTGCTAGATATTCTTGGTAATACATTGCAGCGCGACGCATGGAAGTGAGACCTCTTTTGAATCTGACGGGCGTCATGTTTTTAGAAATGCATGGGTTTACCTGTGCTCCATTGGGGCTGCAACATGACAGGCCCAAATCTGTGGGTTGTCCAGAAGGCCAAATCCACTTTTTCCCAGGGCTTTCGGTATAACAATGGTTTAGCCTTCATCCTTTGCGCCCGGGTCAGTGCACCCACACTCAATATATTTTTTATCGGGACACCTGTGGGAACTTAGGAAGTTAGGACATGTGTTGTTGCACACGTGTTTCAGTTGCTTCCTGGTCGCAAATGTCTCACAAATTTGCTTGTTTCCCATAACTTTTTTTTATTTTTTATTTTATTTGTGTTTAATCAAAAATTTGATTTTTACAAAAAGACAAGTAGAAAAATAGAGTCTTGGAGATCCAGCAGAGAAAAAGAAAGGCAGTCAAAGTCAAGAAGACAGCCAGATTCAAGAGTCAGATAGCTTCCTTGATTGTGCTATCTATGCCTTTTGATGTTCTGGACTTAGATGCAAAGATGTGTTGAAGGATTTTGACTAGCGCCATTTGCCAAGAAGCTCCGTCTCCTCCCATCATCCTAAACCACCACTGTTCTTCTTCCGTCCATTGAGGATCGATGTGGAACGATTTTAAATAAGCAGATTTTACAGTGCAAGTTCCTGGACAAGAAAGGAGCATGTGGCGAATTGTCTCTTTTTCTTTTTCTTTTTTGCAGAACCGGCAATCGCTGGTTGAGGAAAGACCTCATATTGTCAGAATTTCATTTGTTTCCAATAAATTCAGTCTGGCCCTTAGAAGATAGTTGTGTGCCGGTCTGCTCTGAATTTTTGCTATGTAACCTTGCAGTTCATTGAGTTTTCTTGTGCTTGGGGGAAGGTGTGTCGTAAGTTTATTTGTTGCAGCTGTGTCTACAGTCATACACTCGTCCAAAGTTTTAAGTTTCTTTATTACTCTGACTAGGTTGGCAATCAAGTCGTCTCCGTTGCATACGACGGAATTCAGTAAGAATTTTTTGTCATTCCTCCAAGATGTTAACATTTTGCAGTTTTCCTCCTGCATTTCGCTTCCTATCAGAGTATAGATTGATTGTCTGGGTTGAAGCAAGCATTTCCTGTAGAGCAGTCGAGAATTACAGTTGATGGTTCCTAATAGGGAGAGGAGGCTTAACTGTCGTTGTATCGATGACAACGGTGTAGACGTGGGGAGAGACAGAACGGTCCTCCAAAAGTATGCTTCCAACCTCGGCCAGATTTTATTTGGTATTGATGGCATCGCCTCGGCTCCATATGTGATAGTTGGTATGGCTTTCATTTTATAAAAGTTAATTGCCGGAATGGTGGAAAATCGGCCAAACTTTAAGTCAATCGCTTTGCATTGGGTAGCCAATTTCTTTATTTTTCCTTGTAAAACCTCTTGCATCGTGCTTTCTTGTTTGGAGCTGTCGAGGTTTACACCGAGATATTTGAACTCTTTTACTTTGTCTATCTCACTCTCTTAAAGGTACCACCAAAGGTTTTCTGTTTTCTTAGGTGCCTTCTCGAGTATGATTACTTTGTTTTTTCTTTATTCATTTCAAGGTTGTTTTCTGTAATGTAGTGAAATAGACCGTTGAGTTGCCTCTGGGGTCCTATAGGCGTCTGGTCAAAAAGAATAAGATCACCCGCATACAGGAGTGGGCTGATTTTTGTAGTGGCCAATTTTGGTGGAAACAATCTGATGGAGTCTTCCGTTTGTATATATTCACCCATGTAGGTTAGGAAAAGGGCTGGAGCCAAGGGGCATCCTTGTGTAACCCCTCTTGGGGCGGAAACTTCAGCAGAAAGGACCCCCTGCTGAGTTAAATTCACTCTAAGAGTCATAACATTGTGTAAAGCCTTTATAGGGAGAAGTATCTCTTTCGGACAGTTCCACTCTGCCAATTCCGACGAGAGGCTGGTTCAATAGATCAGGTGGAACGCTTGTCTTAAGTCAATGAAAGCCACAAATAGTTTCTGGCCTCCCCCCAGTACCTTGCTTTTCAGGATACTTATTGTTAAAACCTTTGCTGTTTTGCCTGTGTTTTTTTTAATCCTGACTGGAAGATGTCATTGCAGGGCGCACTTGTTGCCCATGACTGAAATTTTTTCAATAATAAGGCTCCAAAAACTTTCCCAATGCAATCCAGGAGCGATATATGGCGATAATTTGATGGATCGCTATTATTGCCCTTCTTGTAAATTGGCACGATTGTTGCCGAAGTCCAATATGGTGGTATTGATTTTTGCTTGGCACATCTAGTGAAGACTTTACTTAGGATGATTGCCCATTCGTTTGGATGATTTTTAAGGTCCAAGTTGGTAATGCCATCAGGCCCAGCCGATCTGGAATATTTTAGTTTTTTTATTTGGTCTGAGATCTTTTCATGATCGTTAAGTATTACCCATGCAGAAGTATCACACTCCAAAGTTGGTTCTGTGCATTGGTGAGGTGATTTGAAGAGCGACTTGAAGTGATTAGTCCATACAGGTACGCCAATACTATTGAAGATCAAATTTTTACTCATAGGAGTTGTAGATCTTCGAAGCGACCAGAATTCTCTAGCGTTTCTGCCGCAGATTGCTTTCGGAATTTTTTCCAAATCTCTCGGCAATGGTTTTGCACCCAGTTATGGTATATTTTTGTGGCTACCATTGTTATTACTGTGGCCTGTTCAGGTTCTAGGTTTTTTGCGTGCCTCTTGGTTTTGCGTAGTTCTCGTCTTTTAGCTACTAGCAGGGTGTCGTATGAGTGGAGGTTATATGCACTGGGTTTCAATTTCTTTTGAGCCCTGTGCAGTATAAGATAGAAGTAAAGGGATGTAGTCTAGTTTGCCTTTGCGATCTGGGCTTCCAAAGTTGGTATATCTCCTGGTCAGCTCTTTGATTGAGTCCGAGGTGAGTTTAAGACAATTTCCTTGGTTGTTTGGTTCTATCCGGATATTCGAAGTTGGAGTTTTGTTGACGCTATTCATCCAGGACATTGCTAGCAGATTGTGGTCGCTGGCCGTCATGCCACAGACCTCGAAGGACATGGTCATTTGCAGGAAAGGTCGAGAGACATAAATGTAATCTATGGTGGCCTTCATTTCAGCCTGCTTCCATGTTGGTAGGCGGTTTTTGTTTTCAAACACAGAGAAAAGGTTGACCAGGTTTCTCAATGTCATTAGCTTGGACCATAAGTGGCCTCTGTAGGGGGTCCCTGTTAATTTGTTTATTGACTCCTTTATGGTGTTTACCGTTTGGCAGGATGCACTCAGGTCGCCACAGATTAGAAAAAAGATACCTGAGGTATTGTCTGGATCTCATTGATCTCCTTCTCGATCATGTCGAGGAAGACCACTGCGTCTACAGCTGCTGGGTTTCAGTAGGTGTTTACAATTGCAATTGGTGTGTGAGAGGTTGGGTTTGTTGCCGCCGCTGCTGTTTGGGACCAGTTTATCAATACTATCAAGGATGACAAATTTGACTGAAGAATTTCTTTTATCAAAAGGCCTTGCCCGTTGAGGCAGGCTGTGAGCAGGCCTGACGAGTGGCGGCCTAATGGGCCTTTTCTTGCTGGAGCTACAGCGAGGTCATACCCGTCCAAAATTGGCTTTTCTATAAGCCAGGTTTCTTGGAGGCAAATAATATCAAAGGAGCCAAGGTTTGCGTCTCCCAAGGCTGTTAAGTGGTGATGCCCTCTTGTGTTCCAAGAACATAGTTTTAAGTCATTGAGGGGTGTGTGGGCTGACGAGTCGTCTCTTTTATCGCCTGTCAGACAGGCGGATTGCTATTTCTTGCGATGTAATATCAATGCCTTCGGCAGCCAGGACCATATGCCTTGCTGAGTTTTTCCTTTGTCCTTGGTGTTTCAGGGTCCTTTCCTGTCCCGATTCTTTGTGTAAAGGATCTTTTCATTTCTGAAATTCAGTCAGACCCTTGCCGGCTGGAATAGCTTAGGTTTTTCCTATCCTCAGGTTTGGGAGGGTGAAACTGATTTACACTGCACCCTCGACGGTCTGGGCGAGGTGTGTGGTGAGCATCGGTTTTCATTGGGGACACTGAGTTAATTTTAAGGTCCTTTCTCTCCTTCGTTCAAACTTTTTCTTGGATACTCTTAGGAGGGTCTTCTTCCTCCTTATATTTTTGCTTCCTTGAGTTGGTGGGAAGGGTATTTTAAGATGTTAGTCTATTTTGTATGCTTTGGGCTCTTGACAATCGGGCTACCTGTTTTCTGGGTGTCGGTTCCATAAGTGCGTAGCCCAGCTTTAGAAGCTCATGAGACTCCTGTCTTATTAAAGTTTTCACCCTTGTTGAGGGAATATGTAGGTAGGCTTTGGCTGTGTGGTGTCTGTTGCTTGAGTCCAAAATCTTTATTTCGTCTGATTTAATCTGCCGAAGAGTTGGAATAAGGTAGAACAGAGCTAAGACTGCTCTCCTATTTAGAATAATTTCATTATGAATTTCAGGGATCTGCTCCAATTTTAGTGCCCATGTTGTTTTCTCTGGCCTTACTAGGGGCTTGTGGTAGGCATCAGTTCTGGACCTATAGTGGAAAGTTTGGGATTTTGTTTTGTGTGGAGAGTTTTGTCTTTCGTCAGCTCTCAGAGGTTTTCTTGTTTTGGGAGGTTCCACTCCTTGACGTTTCCTATCCTTCAAACCATGATCAGAACTCTTTTGTGGCTGTGGTGTCATGTGTGGTCTGGCGACTTGTCTTTTCTGGATGGCTGAGAGACTTGTTTGACTGGAGTTCGATCTTTTAACCTCCAGTTACTGGCCTGCAAGAGTTTTTTACGATGGTCCTCCAATGTGAGAAAGGAAGGAACAGGGTCCTCTTTATCTTCAGGGCCCAAGCTTGAAACAGGTGCCTCGGGGCACGTGGTCATGTTGTGCTCTTCTGTTTCCTCCTGTTCCTGACCAGTAGCAGGTAAGACAGAAGCATTTTCAAGATGTTGGCTTATATTCATTAGATGGTCAATTGCAAAAAATACCTCTGTCATTTTAGGTGATTCAGGCACAGGTTTATGCTTGTCACTTTTGCCAGGGTGGCTTTTTGAGCACCTTTTTCAATTGCTTTCGATTTAAAGTGCACTATGTGGTTTCCAATGTGTTTACTCGGTTTGACGGGCGCCGGGAACTCAAGGTCCTTGTCTCTTTCCGTGAGGCACTTCCAGTCTTATGTAGGGTGTCAGGGTTTTCGTCCTGACTGACTTTTGTTGTTGCAAAAATCGAGTAAGCCCGCTCCTGGCCACTTGTCCTGGAGGATTTGGAGGCCCCTTTTTGGTGCTGGTCATCGACAATGAGGATTAGATCACATGTATCGGCCCGTCGATCTTCTTTAGGCTTTCTGAGATGTGACAGATGTTGCGGTAGTTTTAAAAATTTCTGAGGCGATGTTTGAGATGATGGGAACAATCGCCGAAGGTACTGGATCATCTTTTAGGGGAGGCGAGTGTCCAGACAGATGGCTCAAATTTATGTTGGCAGTCTTCAATCGTTCTTCTAGCGCGGTGATGTAACCCTCCAGGTAAATTAGTTTTGTATGCATCATAGCCTGGATGGTTGTATGGTCCTTTAAAGTCTCATTTATTGACTCGTACAACTAGGTGAAAGGTGCCAGGGCGATGGTGACTGCCGACATAATTGGTAGAATGTCCATTTTTTTAAGGTGTTTCTTTTGGCTTTAGAGAAGGTCGAGTCTGATTTCTAGAAGGTCAAGTAAGATGTTGAACGTCCCGAGTTGGCTCATTACGGACAGACACTCCATGGTAGGTGTCCAGTGAACTTTGACGGTCGTTGTCCAGACTGAGTTTCGATTTTGTTTTGCTCGGAGCTCTCCAACCTGTTGTTTTTTCTCGGGGTGGCCAATGGCTGTTGTCCCTGATGGGAGTGTCAGAACAACCTGGAGATGGCGAGAGTTGGGTCTTGTTTTGATCATCTCAGTTTTTCTCCAAAACTCGTTTCGAACTGAGGCTCCGGTGTACACGTTCTCAGTGTAGGGAGTTGAGTTGGTAAAACCAACTTCTCCCTGCATCGTTGATGGAGCTGTAGTGATGGTCTCAGAGGCACTGGTACCTCCCGTAGGACTGCTGTTGACTCAGCAATTTTGATGGGGAGGCAAGTGGGGGCACTATGTCCCGGAAACTCTCACAGGTTAGTAGGAGGGGTTCAAAAGGTCCCTCCTCTCCCACAATTTCCATGGCCTGCAACGTCGCCCCTCGCTGGGTGCTAGGGGTGAGATGGTTATAGGTAGTTTCTCAGAAGTGGGATCCATCCTTCTGTGCTTATGTAGTGGCTGGCAAACCTTCACCAGTTCCAGGGTTTCTGCATCTGAGAGGTCCTCTCTACTTCCTGTAGACTGGTGAGTGTAAGAATTAAAGAAGTCTGTCACTAGGCTCAGTGCTGATGGTTTGCCTGAGTCAGACTTCAAGGTTCTTTTGCTGGAACTCTGCCGCCCATTTTTGGGTGGTACGTGTTTTTGTGTAACACCCAGTCGCTGTCTACTAGTTTTACTTTGGACTTTTGCTTTTAATTGTCGCTTCCTCCCCTGAACAGGGGAGTCCATCTGATTTCTTTTTTCGCTTTTTGTTTTGGGAATTTGTATTAGTACCTCCTTCTCCTGGGCCAGTTTTTTGTAGATTTAAGGCTGCTTGGTGCAAAGGAGTTTTTTAAGTACACCCATCCCTGGTGAGATCTAATCTTAGATGGACTAAAAGGAGGGAACCCTTATTTGTTTACTCAGCGTGAACCATCACGTTTACCTTGAATGAGTTTCGAGGGTTGCTGAAGTTTTGGTCCTCACAACTAGCCTCTGCTGGGTTAGGCGGGCTCTGTTTGTTTCTTGAAGTGACGTTGAGATAACATTCCGCAGGCCAGCAGATAATTCATTGAGTTAATTCTCTGTGCCAGATCCAAAGACTGCACAGACTGGGGCACAGTCACAGCACCCCTCGATTCAGCAGCGATTTTGTTGGATAACTCCTGCTCCCGGCCTGTGTCTGGCGCGGCACTGCTGGGGGATTTAACTGAATCCAGACGTTCCTCGTCAATGGGGCGCACCTCGCAGGCAACGTCTGCCTCCAGGCTCCTCCCCCCCTGCTCTGGCCATTTGGCCCCCCTTCGGAGATGTCCGGCGGGCGGGCTGGAGGGGAAGGAACCATGGGGCCGACGGGGGCCACAGCCACCACGAGTCGCCTGAGTTTTCCACTCTCCAGGGGAAAGTCGGCTGTGGCTCATGTCTTTACTGGAGCAGCCGTCCCATGGTCCTCGGCGGCGGTTTCCAAGGTAAGAGAAGCAGCTTGTGTGGATTCTTCTGCCGCCGCCGACAAAGTTGGTGTTTCTTTCCTCGTGGTTCTTAGAGCCTGGCGCCCTCCGTGTTTTGGCCATAGAGCTGGTCGGTCCAGGGTCGGGTGAGAATCAGCAGATAGTGATCTGGTGAATTGAACAAGAGCACGCGCTACGAAGCAGGCGTCCCTCCTCCTCCTGGCCAGACCGCAAGGAGGCAGTTTCAGCAGCCGTGGCAGCCATGCCAAGACTGCAGGACTGCCACTTGCCGCCACTCCACGTCTGCTCCGCGGACAAATATAGACTTTATGGAGGCAGAAAGGCACACCTCCTTCCAGGAACAGTGGTAGACAGGGAAAGCAGACCAAAGGTCTGTGAAGAATTGGGAGCTGAAGGACTGCCACTCCGCGTCCCCTCCACGAACAAATACAGTCTTTATGGAGGCAGAAAGACACACCTCCTCCCAGGAACAGCGGTAGACAGGGAAAGCAGACCAAAGGTCTGTGAAGAATAGGGAGCTGCAGGACTGCCACTCGCCACCACTCTGCCCTTCATCCTTTGCGCCTGGGTTAATGCACCCACACATGATACATTTTTAACATTTTTTATCAGGACACCTGGTCGCAAATGTCTCAAAATTGTGCTTTTTTGCCCTACATTTTGAACTTTGCAAGGCATTCTATGTAATAAATTGTAGTGCGACACACACAACTGAGTCCTCTTTGGATTCCCACGGGTATCTTCTTTTCAGAAATGCATGGGTTTCCCTGTTTTCCTTGGTGGCTCCAATACCCCAGGCTCAAATCTGTGGGTTATCCAGAAGGCCAAAAACGCCATAAATATCATCTCCCAAGGGTGTTCCATGTACCCCTGGTGTAGCCTTTTCTCTTGGCTCCCAGGTGCCTCGGGGCACCCACACATGTGAGGTATTGTTTTCATTGGGACACCTGTAAGAACGAGGGAAGGTAGGACATGTGTCCCCAGGTGCCTCAGTGCACCCACACATGTGAGGTATTGTTTTCATTGGGACACCTGTAAGAACGAGGGAAGGTAGGACATGTGTTGTTGGGGGCGTGTTTCAGTTGCTTCCTGGTCGAAAAGTTCTCAAAATTGTGCTTTTTCCCCTACATTTTGGAATTTGCTGGGAATTCTGGGTAATACATTGTAGAGTGACATATGCAAGTGAGACCTCTTTGGATTACCACAGGTGTCTTCTTTTCAGAACTGCATTGGGTAACATGTTTTTCTTGGTGGCTGCAACACATCAGGACCAGATGTGTGGGTTGTCCAGAAGGTGAAATGCAGTCTTCCCCAGGGTGTACCAGTGAGTTAGCCTTTCCCCTTTGTGCCCATGTCGCATGCGTGGGATACCGTTTTCATTGGTACACCTGTGGGAACATGGGAAGGTAGGATATGTGTAGTTATAAGCATGTTTCGGTGGATTGCTGGTCGCAAATATCTCGAAACAGCTTTTTTCACTACATTTCGTACTTTGCAAGGCATTGTGGGTAAAACACTGTAGCGTGACACATGAAAGTAGGACCTCTTCTGATTCCCACGGGTATCTTCTTCCCAGGAATGCATGTGTTTCCCTTTTTTCCTTGGTGGCTGAGACATGCCAGGCCCAAATCTGTAGGGTTGCCCAGAAGGCAAAATCCAGTCTGGTTTGTTGGTCGTAAAAAGGTCTCAAATTATGTTTTTTTCAGTACATTTTGTACTTTGCAAGGCATCCTGGGTAACAGATTGTAGCGCAACACATGCAAGTGAGACCTAATTGGATTTCCACAGTTGTCTTAATTTCAGAAATGCATGAGTTTCCCTGTTTCCTTTGGTGGCTGCAAAACCCCAGGCCCAAATTTGTGGGTTGACCAAAAGGCCAAACTCACGCTACATATCGTTTCTCAAGGACGATCAGTGTCCCAGTGATTTAGCATGTTCCCTTTGCGCCCAGATCAATGCATCCACACATGTGAGATACTGTTTTCATTGGGACACTCTAGGAATGTGGGAAGGTGGGACATGTGATCTTGCATGCGTGTTTCTGTTGTTTACTTGTCGCAAATGTCTCAAAATTGTGATATTTGTAAATGTGGGCAAAGTGGCAGGCTGAATCCCAGGTGCTATGGTGCTCAAACTGTGAGGCTAGAATCGATTTGCTCATACTGGCGGCCATCATCAAGACCAACATTTCAAAGACCATTGAGAGACATGATTCATGATGGCTGCCAGTTTAAGCAAATACAGAATATGTCATGATGCCTGCCCCCGGAAGAGCAAACCAGGCCCAGCAGCCCCGGAAGCAGGCATCATGCCACTTGGAGCATGTCCAAAAGCCCCAGTTAGGGGCTGTTTGGGTACAGTCCTGGCGCCTATGGCGCCAGGCTCATAAAGATAAAGTCAGTCCTGGCGCCATGGGCGCCAGGCTCATTATTGATAACTTACCTGAAGCAGACCATGCTGCATACTCACCTGAGGCAGACCATGCTGCATGAAGACTCAAGCCAAATGAGGTTTAGGAGGGACTATTTTTCTGAAGGGACTATTTTGTTACTTGGGTGGGGCTGTGGAAGAATACTTACCTGGATCTTCTTCCAAGGCTATTTAAACCACGCCCAGACAGCCACACGTGCTTCGCGTTATTCTGCTTGCTGCAGCGTAATGCTCACTGTGTTTTCAGCAGCTCCAGTCTTCAGCCTCGCCCGCTTCAGTCCTGGGACTCCTGAAACAAGAAGAAAAGAAGGATAAAGGTTTAGAACAGGAGTTTTAACTTTAATCCTTACCTGAATCCTGATCCATTTCGCCACGGTATTGAAAGACAGAAGTCTTTGAAGCATCGCTTCACATTCCTACGGCGCCGCGCTGAACTCACCTGCTTGGTGGTTCTTCAGCATTCCATCACGCTCTCTCCATCTCGCGGCCGCCCTCCGACTCCTAAGGAGACAAAGACAGCAAGGTGAGCGAGGGGACTCCCCAAGGCCATACAAGCTACCCCCAAGGACTTACCTGATTACCACGGGGGGTACTCACCTAATTTCGGGTCGGCGCAGTCAACTCTGCTTCATCGCCGTACCCCGGCCCCTAAGGGGAAAAACACAATAGACTTACCTGAATCTTACCGAGTGCCATTTGGAAATCTTCGAGTGGATTAATCGGCAACCTGCAAGGAATCGGACAGAGTGAAGAGCAGACATTTGAACTCTTATGAACAATTGGACTTTAGAGTCAATACTGGAACTCACCAATTCCTCTACGCCAGTGAAGTAACTGGTCATCGACGCGCCCCTGCGGTCGACGCAGGATGGAGAGCTCATCCTTCCAAACCATCAGGTGAGACTAAGGAGGGAACATCAAGAGAGATCAGTGGGAAGACAATGGGAGTGGGGAAGGTGGGTTGACACTCAATTCCACGGGTGGTTAATTCCTCTTCTCCTTTGCAGAAGAATATTGCGAGCCGGAAAACTAGGCAGAGCGGGCCAGTCCAGTCAGTCATCTCGGCGCTACACGTCATGCTGGTGGAAATAACAGCGGCCCAGTTCCGGTCGATCCCCCCTTGGGAACCAGGTGGGCGTAACAGAATAATACTGGTGTGGCGCGGTGATCGGTCCAGCCAGGGTAATGGAGCAGTAGGGGCAGTAATGTCTGAGGTGGGAAGGGAAGCAATATGGATGCCAGTGGATGATTGGCAGTGCTGGCATATCAATCCTAACTACAGGGCCTGTCTGCAAACATTAATGTGATTTATGAAGGCCAGAGATAATGGACATATCCATGGCCTTTTATAAGTAAGGCACAAGATTAGACATGGATCACCTAAAAGTTGTGCTCTCCATGGCGTTGTACAGGCATGACCGGCCAGAGTAGTTTTAATAATGCAGTACTACCATCAATCACCAAGCATGCATCTGTGCATCCTGTGCATCGCTGCCTCCTTGGGTCCATCAATCACCACGCATGCATCTGTGCAGCCTGTGCATTGCTGCCTCCTCGGGTCCATCAATCACCACGCATGCATCTGTGCAGCCTGTGCATCGCTGCCTCCTCGGGTCCATGAATCAGCACGGCTGCATCTGTGCAGCCTGTGCATCGCTGCCTCCTCGGGTCCATCAATCACCACGCATGCATCTGTGCAGCCTGTGCATCGCTGCCTCCTTGCGTCCATTGCCCCGATTGGGTGCGGTCTTCACTTCACCCCCTGTCTTCGGCTGCATCTCTTTTTGGAGTGGCGCACTGGCTTTAGTTAGGTGACAGCTAAGCCCAGCAGCCAGGTCAGGGCGTGGGAGAGGAGAAAATTAAGATCTCTACACATCACGTGAGCAAGACGGTGGCAGCCAAATACCAGAAACATCCATACTGGGGACCCGATCCATGGAAATGTGTGCAGAAATCCTGCAAGGGCCACGCGCCGAGAAGGACACTGCACCAGCCTGCATGCAGAAGTAAAATGGGATTTACAGTGCAAAGTAAATGTAATCGCAAATAGTGGCCGGAATGCTTCCGAAACGCCTGCAAGCAAAGCAAAAATAGCCAGAACAGCCACCTTCGTGCCTTCCCCGGCTGCAAATACATGCACCCTTTAAACAGTGCGTGGAGTCGCACGCAAGCAGGCCTGCAGCTCAGAGACGCAGCATGGGGTACCCCGTTATTGTATCCAGCAACCAGACACCACGTATTAAAAAAATTGTACCTATGTAATTACTCGGGACATCTGCACACGAACCCCCGTAAACCGGTTCTGCAACCCACTGAACTGCATACGCACACTCCTAAGTTAGATTGGAACCCCGGTTTTGTACATGAATTCCCATATCAGACATGCAACCCGACCTCTGCGCTGTGATTCCTACGTGCAGGTGTACGTAGGTCTGCCATTGGGTGGTGGAAAGTGTGAAGGCCTTGCATGCCCATTTCCCAGCCGATAGGTTGCACAATCAAATCTATCAATACGTCTGGTGCAGTGCAATTGTGGACCTGCAATGGGTTGTATGCAGGCCGTCCCTTAGAACGTACATTTTTTAGCAAGTTCTTCCCCATTTTTGGTGTTCTGCCCCCTTCCCAGCCCCCTGTGTAAGTCACGCCCATGCTCTGTGTGGAGCCTGCGCGAACTCCACGCAAGTCCAGGAAATGTACCGTGCATTTCATTCCATTAATCCACAAACACAGATTTGCGTGCAGTTTGGAGCGCAAGTACCCTATTTTCCACGCAAATAATTCCATGAATCAGGGCCTCAGGGTGTAACTTTGGCTTTGAGTAAGGATTCAAGTAAGTATTCGGCCAAAAAGCTAAATACCTGGTTTTTCGGTAAATTTCAGCCGAATGCTTACTCAAAGCCAGAGTTCAGTACTAACATTAACAAACTTTATTTCAACAAGTCCACATTCATAATTATAAAAGACGTATAACATATAACAAAAATTTTGTGTATGAAAGAATTTTTGTTTTTATACATATATTGGTTGTGAAAAAAGGGTAAACTTTGAAATGACAGTGAACAGATATTTATTGCATAGACTGCGTTATTGCCTCTGTATACAATGTCTTGCCGGCCTGGGCTTATGTGTCCCAAGGCTTAATGAGCTTCATGTAGAACCCAATATAATGGAATATCTTCAAAGCCTGCTTAGTGTTACAAGTTCTAGGGGGATTGATGTTCCATCAGCTTCATAGAGCAGCCTAACAGGTTTTGTTCCTTATCAGGCCGTGATATGATATATGGCATTTATAACGCGGCTGTACACATGTGTTTCTAGAAGCGAAGTGGTGGAACTTTCTCAAAGGCAGGCGAGTAGTAAGTGGCCAAATAGCTAAAAACAAAACATGAACAAGTATCGGAAACATATGGAAAATGAATGTCTCCTGATTTATTCTTTTGTACTAAACAAGTAGGAAAGACTCAACGAGCCCTACCTGGAATCCTGCGTAGTGACCCTCACTGGGCACAAGGAACTAATCCTTTATTTTTATGAGTTCAAAAAGAGGACTTCCCCCTTCAAAAAGGGCATATAGATAATATACTACTTCTGTGTGAGTGGTCAATGCATAAATACACATTCTTATCATATAGATGGCTGTACTGACCTTTGCAGGTATTCTAGTCAGGTGTATGATATGGCTAGAAAAAGGCCACCAGAACATGAGGCATTCTCATGATTTCAATTGTGTTTCAAGACGATGCGTCCACATCTTTTACCGCTATGAGAGACAGTATCAATGTGCAGGAGATTGAATCAAAACTTTACACCTGGTGCGCAAAATTTCAGGAGCAACTTACCTCCCTACTGAATAGCAAGTGAAATGCAGGTAGCCTGTAAGTGGTAACTTACCACAACCTTTCAATAGCTTCTAATGGATGGCGGGATGCAGGATTGTGTGCGTCTGACGTATACGTTGCAATGCACCATTCTCTGAGTGTCCAGATCCCACCACTCCAGCCCCCACCGCTCCAGCTCCCACCACTCCAGCCCCCACCACTCCAGCTCCCACCACTCCAGCTCCCACCACTCCAGCCCCCACCACTTCAGCTCCCACCACTCCAGCCCCCACCACTGAAGCCCCCACCACTCCAGCTCCCACCACTCCAGCCCTCACCACTCCAGCTCCCACCACTCTAGCCCCCACCACTCCAGCTCCCACCACTCCAGCTCCCACCACTCCAGCCCCCACCACTCAAGCTCGGACCATTCCAGCCCCCACCACTCCAGCCCCCACCACTCCAGCTCCCACCACTCCAGCCCTCACCACTCCAGCTCCCAACACTCTAGCCCCCACCACTCCAGCTCCCACCACTCCAGCTCCCACCACTCCAGCCCCCACCACTCCAGCTCCCACCACTCCAGCCCCCACCACTCCAGCCCCCACCACTCCAGCTCCCACCAATCCAGCCCCCACCACTCCAGCTCCCACCACTCCAGCTCACACCACTCCAGCTCCCACCACTCCAGCTCCCACCACTCCAGCTCCCACCACTCCAGCCCCCCACCACTCCAGCTCCAACCACTCCAGCCCCCACCACTCCAGCCCCCACCACTCCAGCTCCTACCACTCCAGCCCCCACCACTCCAGCCACCACCACTCAAGCTCCCACCACTCCAGCCCCCACCACTCCAGCTCCCACCACTCCAGCCCCCACCACTCCAGCTCCCACCACTCCAGCTCCCACCACTCCAGCCCTCACCACTCCAGCTCCCACCACTCTAGCCCCCACCACTCCAGCTCCCACCACTCCAGCTCCCACCACTCCAGCCCCCACCACTCCAGCTCCCACCACTCCAGCTCCCACCACTCCAGCCCCCACCACTCTAGCTCCCACCACTCCAGCCCCCACCACTCCAGCTCCCACCACTCCAGCTCCCACCACTCCAGCTCCAACCACTCCAGCTCCAACTACTCCAGCTCCCACCACTCCAGCTCCCACCACTCCAGCTCCCACCACTCCAGCCCCCACCACTCCAGCTCCCACCACTCCAGCTCCCACCACTCCAGCTCCAACCACTCCAGCTCCAACTGCTCCAGCTCCCACCACTCCAGCTCCCACCACTCCAGCTCCCACCACTCCAGCTCCTACCACTCCAGCTCCCACCAACACCTTGGAGGCACGCCTGTCGAGGGTGGAGGCACGACAGGAGGCAATGCTGGATCTCATGCGGCAGTATATTGCCGATGGGGAGGACACTGCAGGGACCACAACTGCCATTGCAGGGACCACAGCGGCCATCGCAGCGAACACAGCTGCCGTGAATGCGTCGGCTCTGCTCATGAGGGACTGCCTGGGGGCAGTAACCCAAGTCCTAACTTCCATCCAGCTCCATATGCAGCGGCCACGCCTTGGAGCAGGTGTGGAACCTGCCTCGGACACATCCACTGCTACAACACCTGCATCCTCAGTCCCCACAAGCCCTGTGTGGATGACCCGGAGGAGTTCACAGCACTCGGAGATGCCACCCCCGGACAACAAAAAGGCCAGGAAGTAGAGTGCCCTGACAATGGGAGTGGGACACATGGTTGTGGGTGAAGGGAACAATTTCTTGGAGTACATTTGGGGTTTGTGGGGTGGGTTAGAGAGTTCACTGGGGGTTTTGGGGGCTTGTAGGGTTGGTTAGGGAGTTCACTGGGGGCATAGCTCTCAACTCATATGCATTTGGCGGGTGTCACCCGCCGTGTAAAGGGCTGACTCACCCGCCAAACCTCCTCCACGCCCATTCATTCCAATGGGCATCTCACCCGCCAAAAACAAAATCGGGTGATTTCACCCGCCTTTGCGACACAAATTGTTGAGAGCTATGCTGGGGGTTTTGGGGGCTTGTAGGGTGGGTTAGGGAGTTCACTGGGGGGTTTTGGGGCTTGTAGGGTTGGCGGGGGTGTGTGCACATTTTTGCCTGTTTGAAAAAATACACCCGTTGTGTGCCAAAAACTTCAATGGCTAGACATTGTTCATTTTGTGTATATCCTTTTAATGTGTGATGGTGTTCAGTGGCCAACTCCCAACAATCCAAGTTTGCATGTCCACATGGAGCCAGTATGTCCCTGACATAGTCCCTGTGGTTCAGAAGTATTCGTGAATTAGTGCTTGGTGTACTGCATGGCCATCCCGTGCATCACGTGCTGGCAGGGTGGCTACTTCACCTCCGTCTCCACCCTCATCATCCTCACCCGGTGCATGCATGTCAATGTCAGGTGGCAGTGGTACATTTCTCCGGACGCACATGTTGTGCAGCATGACACAGGCCATGTTGATCTTTGCCACCTTCTCAGGCCTATATAGGAGTGCCCCACCAGACCTGCTTAGGCAGCGGAACCGCGCCTTCAACAGGTCAAAGGTCTGCTCAATCACGACACGGGTACGGGTGTGCACACGATTGTACTCCTCTTCATGGCTGTTCTGCGGGTTCCGCACAGGAGTAAGTAGCCATGGCCTCAAGGGATATCCTCCATCACCTGCAAGCAAATACAAATAGGTTTGTGTCACTCTGAGCTGCCACCTTCAGGAAGCACAGTCATGGCGGGAGCTATTTGGTGTGGACATGCACATGTCCCTGTACGTTAGCAAAGTTGTCACCTAGATGCATTCTATACTGTTATGAGGTGTGGTAGTCTGGATGGTGTTCAATAGATGATACAGGGTGTAATCATGCATGCTGAGGCGGATGTACTGTGGTAGTACAACAATGTTTAGCCTCCCATTCAAGCAGTTGGTTCTATGCATGGTCACACTAGCCACATTGGCACAGTTGCCATCCTGTAAAGTCGTGCATTGCTTGCCATCACCATGGTGGCCTGGTTGTGCCTCTTACTTGTTGTCATCGATATGCATGATTTGTGATATTTGTGCCAGTGATGTGTCATGTTCCGTTTGGGGGGTTCAGGTCTGGAGTATTTAGCTCTGCATGCATTCTCCAATCACTAACAATTGCCACCCAGGTGGAGTATGCATCCCCCCCTTTCCCACCCAGGTGGAGTATGCAACCCACCCCTTTTCCCCCCAGGTGCAGTATGCATCCCTACACATCAGTACCCCAAAGCACTGCCCTGAGCCAGTGGTGCAACTCACCAAGCAGCCAGGCACGTGGTCCAGCATGTAGCTCCATGTAACTGGGTAGCTTGGAGTTGCGCAGTACCATGGCATCATGTGTTGATCCAGGAAATCGGGTGCAGCAATGTGTGATGATCTTGCTGGAGTCTCATACCATTTGCACATTGATGGAGTGGTATTGCTTGTGATTGCGGTACACCGCCTCTATGGCATGGGGGACTACCAATTCGACATGGGTGCAGTCCAGGGCACCAACAAAATTGGGCATGCCTGCCAGTGCATGGAAGCCTACTTTGGTGTTGGCTATCTCCTGGGCAGTCCGTGGTAGGGATATGTGGGTGCTTGCGTGCTTCAGGAGGGCATCCAGCACTTGGTTTAACATGCGTGAAAATAGTGGTTGTGAAATGCCATGCAGCTGGCCCACTGTGTGTTGCTAGGTGCCTGTGGCCAGGAAGTGGAGCACAGACACCACCTTTAGTAGCGGGGGGATGGCAGTGCGCATTTCTATGAGGCTGCCAATGTCGTTGTGTATCATGTCCACTATGGTGGTGATGGTGTCCCGGTCCAACTGGTACAGGGTGTGAATCTGCTCAGGGGTTAGGTTGAATGGGCTGGGTCTGGTGCAGGGATTGGTGGCTGCCTACGAGGCACTGCTGGCTGCGCTGGTGGTATTTGCTGAGCCTGTCTCACTCTCCTTCTCCTCCTGCATCTCCTCTGTGCTGCCTGTTGTTGCTGCTGTAGTTGTAGTTGTTGTTGTTGTAGTTGTAGCAGTATTGGCATGTCCTCCAGCCCCATGATTGTAACAGCTAGTGGTAGCATTTTGGTGTTGGAAGGGGTGTGGTGTGTGGGTGTGCTCATTTTATACTGGCCCAGCCTCCATTGATTTCACCTGTGGGGATTGTGTGCACCTGTGGCAGTTGGCTTGTTTCCAGATTGCTGTTTGCTGGTGATCCGCAATGCCTGTATGGCTGGCATCGTGCAGAACGTGATTACTGGCTTCGCGATGCCGGTATTTGCACGTCCGCATGGGTTGGGATTTCCTCCTATTACCGGCATGCCGGTATTTGCTCCCCGAAGGGGCGTGTTTACGTGCCCATGCCGTTATTAGAGGCACCGTTCTTTAGGGTGCCGCTAATAGCGGGTTGCCGGGTCATAATACACTGGAGCGGTAAGCAATGTCAGTAATCCTTTACCAGCATCGTTTTTCGCTTACCGGCAACCTCGTAATGAGGCCCCAACTGTCTAAAGCAACCCTATTTCGTGATTGAAGGAGCAAAGTATGTTAACAGGTGGCAGGAAATGACCCTCACTTGCTGAGCCGAAGGACTCCTGGGGTTTCAAGATAAAACTGTGGCTCACGTGGAACCATCGTGCGCACACAAATGGACAGAGCACGTCACAAAACTATCATGGATTGCAGCAATGGAGAAGCCAGTAAAAGTGCACCAAGCAAATAACTATGAGTTGTGCTTTTTCAGCAAAGGAACTGTCTTTGTCAGCTCAAATGAACAATGCAACAGAACAGTGTTGATTCCATTGGTCGAAGTGGACGAAAAGAAGCAGTGGAACAATGCCCCGCTCCTCACAAACCCCATCCCTGCGTCCCCACCCACACAGAATCCAAACCCCGTAACAAACACACCTGCTGTTTATGGGAATGTGCAGTGCACTGCACTGAAGTGCAAGCTGCAACTTCTTCCTACACTTCTATTTTAAAATGAAACCATCCCAGAACGGTTTCTTTTTAAAATAAAAGTATAGGAACAGTGAAACTTAAAATAAAAAGTATGGGAGCACTGCTCCCGCCCACTTCGAACTCTGGTTGATTCCAGATCTAAAGAGGGGCACATCAGCACTTATGGACTACTATTGGGTGTGTGGCCAATAAGCGTTCTTGCACCTACCACCATCTTGGAGGGGCTATTGTGCACTGGCCACGCTACACTCAGCCCTATTAGTAGTCCCAGAAGAACACCTGAAAGGGGTGCCACTGCCCGACAAAGCACAAACAGTGCCCCCTACGATCGCAGAACAAAAAACAGCTGAAGAGAAAAAAGAGAAAATCAAACTATCTATCCAAAGACTCATCGGAATTGCTTGAAGAAATAACTGAGGAACACAAGCTCTTCACCACAGCAGACCACAGCAGAGAATATTTTTGCATCCTTATTGCTACCCGGTGTACACGCGCAAGCTAATACCAAATGGCCCCAAATTGTGCGCTGGGAACTGGTCCAGTTGGCTAACGATACCGAGCAGGGGTTCAATGTCATAATGGTCCAGCTGCGCGCCCTAAGGCTGATGACGATGCAGAACCGGTACATTCTGGATATGCTGACGGCGATGGAAGGTTGTGTGTGCAAAAAGATAGGGCATTCATCTAGCACATTCCTACCTTCCAAAGATGCTGAAAATGACCAGACTTCATCGCTGCAGTGCATGACCTAGGGGCTAAAATGAAAAACAATGCTGGCGTTTAAGATGAGGACTGGTGCACAATGACTTTCAGTTGGGCTCCATCATGGCTGGGAGAACTGGTGAAGAAGCTGGTACCTGCCATCTTTCTCATCTTGGTCATGTTCTGCACGTGCCAGTTAGGTCTCTGGTGTTGTGCCAAGCAGTGCCCAATAGCGCAATGATGATGGTTTCTATTGGTGGTCCAAAAGTACCTCATAGCACAAGGGAGATAGAAGTCCAAACTGACCATCCCATTCCCCAAGTGGTCACTATCCCGTTCGGAGATGAAGTTGACCGTCTATACCAAACAACAATTGTCCCTTCTGCAGACTTCACAAATTATAAGGAAATATGGGTAGATTCAACAGGGGACGGGGGCTGCATTTATATGACATGTACTCCTGAAACGTATGCGTGAGCAGGAGAAAGCTCACAACATGGATGCCAATAAAGGGAACACCTCCATTTGAAGCTGTTTTAAGAAGGGAAAAAGAGTGCATATATGGGGAAGAATTGGTTACTGTAGAAGTAACGAAAGGGGGGAATGTTGGGATGGAAATTAGTCTGTCCCACCCCACTGGGCACTTTAGAGTGTGGCAAATCCCATAGGTAGCCATGCGATATACCATGGGGGAGAAGGCTGTGCTAAGACACCCAGCACGCACATAATATTGGCTAAATAACAGATCCATAATCGTAGGGTGTATATATACTGAGATGCCATTTTGTAGACATGGAAGACACAGGCAGACCTACATGGCTGCGCGGTAAAATCTAGGCCTAGAAAAGAGACGTGAGCAGACTCGAACACGGAGGGAAGAAAAGTTGCGCTGCTAAATACCCACAGAAATCTCCCATTGTTTTTTAAACTGTTGCAATTACATGTAATCCCTGAGAAAGGATGCCCCATGCAAGCCCACGAATACACCTCCAGGCTCCTCAAAGCATGTTCATCGTAGCTAGGCCAACTGCAGGCCCCCTAACCTCCACCAACAATTCAAGATTGGTGGCACCTATCACAGACCCAGCTCTCAAACCCAACATTCCACGATAGTGAGTGACCCCAGCCCACCAGCGATAAAACCAATGATCACAAAAGATCTGAACATGCATGACCATTTTGTCATGATCTCTGCTTCCAAAAGGTCAGGGTTTTCCCAACTCCCTTGGAAGCAGATCCATAACCCAGGTTCCGAGTGCCAACCAGTCCCAATTGGGACCTTTTGGACCCAGTCCTGGCGCCAGTGGAACCAGGCTCATAAATATGCCCAGTCCCAGCGCTGGAAGCGCCGGGCTCATAATGCTTGGGTGGACTTACCTGCAGCAGACCATGCTGCTTACTTGCCTGCCAGTTGAGCCTCTGATCCTCTTCTGTTTGGAACTACTTTTCCTGTTGGGTGGGGCAGGAGCCACTCCCTAGATTCAGAACACTGGAACTCTTCTGGAAAGCAGGAACTCTTTTCTTACCTAGGCGTGGCTGTGGAAGGAGACACCTAAGCACTACAGGAGGCTATTTAAACCACACCCGATGGATGAATCTTGCTTTGCGTTATTCTGCATCCTCTGCAGCAGAACGCTCATCGTGTCTTCTGCATCTGATCCTGGGCCTAAGGAAAAAGGCTTACCATCCTGAATCCAGTCTTCAGCAACACCTATAAAGACAAGAAAGAACAGGTTAGCATTACGGTCTTCAGTGACAGCTCTTCACTTACCTGGTCCATCGGCTGTCACCAACGCCTCACGCTCCATTCCGGCATCTGAAAGACAAAGGCTTACCTACGCTTCGTGCGCTCCGGAGGTCTTCACACTGCATTCCGGCATCTGAAAGACAAAAGCTTACCAACTCTTCGCACACTCCGGAGGCCTTCGGCGCTGCATCCCGCATCTGAAAGACAAAACAAGGTGCGTTTAAAGACATTGGGGAACTTTAATACTCACGTGCCATTACTCCTTTCCACATCTAACCCAGTGGGTATTCCGGCACCCTGCAGCCGCTCCGAACTTGTACCTGCAAAATAAAAAGACAGTTAGAGCGCATCGTGAAGCAGGCAACAAGCGCTTACTTACGTGCTTCCAGGCGCTTCTATTCATCACACGGGCTCCATCTTCAACTCACTTCAGCCCGTCATCCGCCATCGCCGGAACCCTGCAAAACAAGAAACATCATTACTAAAGACTTTAAAGACATTAGAATTACTCGAAACTTACCGTTCGTGCAGTAAACGACGGACAGCAGTCCTCTGAAGTCAAGAGGCCTGCTCCCCTTATCCAGTGAAGAAACTGGTTACAGCACCCTGCCCCGAGGCAGATGGAGAGCACGGCGTTCACTTACCTAAGGTGAGAGCGTTAACCTTTGGGGTTCTACAGGAGAAGAGAAAGGGAAGAAGAGAGAGACATTCAATAACCCAGTTCCTTAATCCCATATTTTCTATCTGCAGACATCTTACCCTTCGAGTCAGACATACAGTGCACAGAGGTCCAGCCCAAAGAGCCAGCCGTGTGTTACACATCACCTTTGAAGATACGGTATACGCCCAGTCAAGACCGGCGCCTCTACGGGAATCAGGTGAGCGTTACAGAACGCAAAGCCTACCACAAAACTCCCGTCCAGGCGCTATGGAAACCTCGGATACCGACCAGCTAGCCCAGTTACTTGGGGAACTAAGGGCAGAAGTGCATGCAGCCCGTCAGGAAACGAACGCTCTAAGAAGGGAACTGATTATTTCCAAGGAGCGAACAGATGATCTCGCTAGACAATTGCTACAGTCACAAGCCGGACAGACCCCGTTACCCGCATCTGGGGGAAATCTTCCTTCTACATCCTCTATGAATCCAGTGCAGATCAACCTACCTGGGAATGTACCTCTGGCTCCGCCTGAACGATTTTCTGGTGACCCAAAGAGGTTTGCAGTATTTATCAATCAGTGCCGGTTGCATTTCTTATGCCGGCCAGCAGCCTTTCCAACTGATCAAGCTAAAGTAGCTTTCGTGCTTTCGTACCTTAGTGGCAATGCGGCAGACTGGTCGATCCCTCTAGTAAATCAAGATGATCCGGTCCTCCATGATTTTCAAGCTTTTCAGCTCAGTATGGAAAAACTGTTCGCAAGACATTCACAGGGGCAGGCCTTGGACAATGAGCTTCTTTCGTTGCAACAAGGTAATCAAGACCTTTTGGCTTATATTGCGTCTTTCAACAGACTGATAGTGGAAACTCAATGGCCTGAGGACAAAAGGATTACGTTGTTTTATAGAGGTCTACGTGGAGAGCTCAAAGATGTGTTAGCCCAAGTAGTGAATCCCCCACAGGATTGTTCGGACTATATAGACTTAGTCGTTCAAATAGATCACAGACTGCAGAACAGGAAGGCCGATCGTTCCAAGTTTGATGCTCGAGTATTTTCCAAACCGCCAACTCCTTCCAAAGGAGTAGACTCCGGGGAACCCATGCAAATAGGAGGTCTGAAATGTCCTCTAACACAAAAGGAGCGGGAAAGGAGAAAACAGTTGCAATTATGCCTCTACTGCGGAAACTCAGGGCACTTTCTTCGAGACTGTCCGGTGAAACCTGCCAAGAAGGCAGTAGGAGCTGCAGTTACCAAAGTTACAAACTCTGAGCAGGGAAACGACCTCGCCCGACAAGAATAGAGGTCCTCTTGCCGAGCGTGAAAACCAGTTCCGTGACCTCGCATTTCGTGATACCTATGGTCCTCATTAGCCCTGATAATCCGGATCCATTACATGCAATTGAAGCTTACGTCGACAGCGGTGCCATCGGCAATTATGTGGATCAGGAAATGGTTTTGAGGATGAATCTAACTCTTTGTCCCAAGGCTGTAAAGGACGTCATTACTACCGTGGATGGTACGGAGATAGCCTCCGGGCCAGTAACGCATACCACTCAAGAGGTGACGCTAGTAAGTCAAGATGGACATCATGAGAAGATCGTGTTCGATGTGATCAAGGCCCCTCAGTTTCAGATTATTCTAGGAATACCTTGGTTAGAGAAACACAATCCTCTGATCGATTGGCGAGCAAGAACGGTCCAGTTTCCAGAATGTGTCTCTACTTGTCACCCTCCACCTGGTGTTGCACTGGCAGCAATTTCTTCAGAGACTCCCCAGTTACCTCCCGAATACCTAGAATACCAAGATGTTTTCCGGAAGGATCAGGCTAACTCTCTACCTCCTCATAAGTCTTATGACTGCCAGATAAACCTGATACCTGGATCTACTCCTCCTTGTAGTAGAATTTATGCCCTCACCGAGCCTGCGAACCTTCACCTTCGACATACCTGGATCAATACCTGGCAAATGGGTTTATTCTTCCTTCTAAGTCCCCTGCTTCTTCAGCTTTGTTCTTCGTTCCAAAAAAGGAAGGAGACCTTAGAACTTGTATAGATTATCGCTCCCTGAACCAGATCACCGTTAAGAATAGATATCCGTTACCTTTGATCCCTGAACTCCTGGACCAAGTCAGAAAAGCATGCATATATACAAAGCTGGATCTTAGAGGAGCTTACCACTTGGTACGAGTAAAAGAGGGCGATGAATGGAAGACGGCCTTCCGCACCAAGTATGGGCTATTTGAATATCAGGTCATGCCCTTCGGACTTTGCAATGCCCCGGCCGCCTTTCAATATTTTATGAACGATGTCCTCAGAGAGCTCATAGATGTGTGTGTTGTTGTTTACATTGACGACATCCTCGTTTATTCTTCATCGGAATCTGAACATCGGAAACACGTGAAAATGGTCCTCGAAAGATTGCGTCAACACAAACTTTTCGCTAAGTTGGAAAAATGTGTTTTCAACGTGACTGAAGTTGAATTCTTGGGATTCATATTATCACCTGGCGGAGTGCGTATGGATTCAAAGAAGGTCGATGCAGTTCTCAAATGGCCATCACCATCCTCCGTAAAGGTGTGCAAAGCATGTTAGGCTTCGCTAACTTTTACCGCAGGTTTATCCCCGAATTCTCTCGAATAGTCCAGCCCATCACTGCCTTGTTAAAGAAAAACAAACGTTTTGAATGGTCTACCGAGGCGGAACAAGCTTTCCAGGATTTGAAGACTAAATTTATCTCTGCACCAATCTTAAAACACCCTCGCCCCGAACTCCCCTACATCGTGGAAACTGATGCTTCAAGCCTTGCCATGGGGGCAGTTCTATCACAAAAGGACCCGGTAACCAATCAGTTGCATCCCGTGGCATTTTGGTCCCGCAAATTCTCGCCTCCTGAAATCAATTACACGATTACTGACAAGGAACTTCTGGCTATCAAGTCTGCCTTTAAGGCTTGGCGGCATTATCTGCTGGGGGCCCGACATACTGTTACTGTGATTACGGATCACCGAAACCTGCAATATTTGAAAACCGCAATCCTCTAGACAACTCCGTTGGGCATTATTCTTTGCCGAGTTTGACTTCATAATTACCTATCGACCTGGTACAAAGAACGGTAAAGCTGATGCCCTTTCTCGGATGGGAGTGGAAGAACACTTGATCAACCCTAAACCTGTACCAATCATTCCCGAACAAAGAATTCTGGGTGTAATCGCCACAGAATCCATAGAGGAAGTTAAGGATAAAGCCAGGCAACTTGTAACTCCAGCAGACATACAGAATTGGCATCTGCAGGGAAAGGACTTTGCAGTAAAGGACAACTTATTGTATTTCCAAGAACGATTATGCCTACCCAGCACAGATTTACAGGAAAAAGTAATCTCTTGTTATCACGATTCTTTAATGGAAGGACATCCGGGATGGCCAAGACCTCAGAAAAAATCAAGCGCTACTTCTGGTGGCCGTCTTGGAAAAAAGATATCAGAGACTTTATAATGTCCTGTGGAGTATGCGCCCAAAACAAGAGTCAAAAGGAAAGACCAGCAGGCCTCTTACGCCCTATTGACATCCCACCTCGCCCTTGGCATACGCTTTCTATGGACTTCATCACCGATCTACCTCCATGCTCCGGATACAATACGATTCTAGTAATCGTGGACTTATTCTCCAAGATGGCGCATTTCATTCCGCTCAAAGGCTTGCCAACAGCAGGAACTCTGGCCCGAGAATTTCTCGAAAACATCGTCCGACAGCACGGTTTTCCTTCGGTTCTAATTTCGGATCGAGGTAGTCAATTTATTTCTCATTTTTGGCGAAGTTGCTGTCGGTCGGCTCAAATTGATGTGAGACTATCGACCAGTCACCACCCTCAGACCGACGGACAAACCGAGAGGACCAATCAAACTCTGGAACAGTATTTACGCTGCATGCTGCAACAAACTGAAAAAACTTGGAAAGACATCCTTTGGATAGCCGAATATGCCTACAATAACTCTGTCCATTCGGGAACTGGGAAAACCCCGTTTTTTCTTTTGTACGGCAGTCACCCTCGAACCTCGGAGTTGGATCCCCTCCAAGATCTTGAAACACCAGCAGTAGACTGCCTGCATTCTACAATCACCCAAGCCTTTAAGGAAGCTGTTTCTCACCTTCAAAGGGCTAAAGAACAATACAAGAAAGGAGCAGATCAACATCGGAAGGAAGCCCCTAAATATCAAGTAGGGGATCAAGTCTGGTTATCCACCAAATATCTACCTCTAAAAGGGCCACGCACATTCAACCCAAGATACCTTGGTCCCTATTCCATCACTACCATAGTAAACCCAGTAGCGGTCAAGTTGGACTTGCCCCTTTACATGAAGATACATCCGGTCTTCCACGTCTCTCTATTAAAACCCGTGCAACCTCAAACCCGACTAACTAAATCTCCAAAACCTATCCTAGTTGATGGAGAACTCGAGTTTGAAGTCAAAAGCATTCTGGACTCCAAGATCTCCAAATCTAAACTATTTTACCTAATTGACTGGAAAGGCTACGGCCCCCAAGAGAGATCCTGGGAACCTGCTGAATATGTCCACGCTCCTCGCCTAATCAAAAGATTTCACCGAACATTTCCTGACAAGCCAAAACCCCCGGAGAAGCCTGGTTTGGGAGGGGCCTTGAGGGGGGGCACTGTCATGATCTCTGCTTCCAAAAGGTCAGGGTTTTCCCAACTCCCTTGGAAGCAGATCCATAACCCAGGTTCCGAGTGCCAACCAGTCCCAATTGGGACCTTTTGGACCCAGTCCTGGCGCCAGTGGCACCAGGCTCATAAATATGCCCAGTCCCAGCGCTGGAAGCGCCGGGCTCATAATGCTTGGGTGGACTTACCTGCAGCAGACCATGCTGCTTACTTGCCTGCCAGTTGAGCCTCTGATCCTCTTCTGTTTGGAACTACTTTTCCTGTTGGGTGGGGCAGGAGCCACTCCCTAGATTCAGAACACTGAAACTCTTCTGGAAAGCAGGAACTCTTTTCTTACCTAGGCGTGGCTGTGGGAGGAGACACCTAAGCACTACAGGAGGCTATTTAAACCACACCCGATGGATGAATCTTGCTTTGCGTTATTCTGCATCCTCTGCAGCAGAACGCTCATCGTGTCTTCTGCATCTGATCCTGGGCCTAAGGAAAAAGGCTTACCATCCTGAATCCAGTCTTCAGCAACACCTATAAAGACAAGAAAGAACAGGTTAGCATTACGGTCTTCAGTGACAGCTCTTCACTTACCTGGTCCATCGGCTGTCACCAACGCCTCACGCTCCATTCCGGCATCTGAAAGACAAAGGCTTACCTACTCTTCGTGCGCTCCGGAGGTATTCACACTGCATTCCGGCATCTGAAAGACAAAAGCTTACCAACTCTTCGCACGCTCCGGAGGCCTTCGGCGCTGCATCCCGCATCTGAAAGACAAAACAAGGTGCGTTTAAAGACATTGGGGAACTTTAATACTCACGTGCCATTACTCCTTTCCACATCTAACCCAGTGGGTATTCCGGCACCCTGCAGCCGCTCCGAACTTGTACCTGCAAAATAAAAAGACAGTTAGAGCGCATCGTGAAGCAGGCAACAAGCGCTTACTTACGTGCTTCCAGGCGCTTCTATTCATCACACGGGCTCCATCTTCAACTCACTTCAGCCCGTCATCCGCCATCGCCGGAACCCTGCAAAACAAGAAACATCATTACTAAAGACTTTAAAGACATTAGAATTACTCGAAACTTACCGTTCGTGCAGTAAACGACGGACAGCAGTCCTCTGAAGTCAAGAGGCCTGCTCCCCTTATCTAGTGAAGAAACTGGTTACAGCACCCTGCCCCGAGGCAGATGGAGAGCACGGCGTTCACTTACCTAAGGTGAGAGCGTTAACCTTTGGGGTTCTACAGGAGAAGAGAAAGGGAAGAAGAGAGAGACATTCAATAACCCAGTTCCTTAATCCCATATTTTCTATCTGCAGACATCTTACCCTTCGAGTCAGACATACAGTGCACAGAGGTCCAGCCCAAAGAGCCAGCCGTGTGTTACACATCACCTTTGAAGATACGGTATACGCCCAGTAAAGACCGGCGCCTCTACGGGAATCAGGTGAGCGTTACAGAACGCAAAGCCTACCACAAAACTCCCGTCCAGGCGCTATGGAAACCTCGGATACCGACCAGCTAGCCCAGTTACTTGGGGAACTAAGGGCAGAAGTGCATGCAGCCCGTCAGGAAACGAACGCTCTAAGAAGGGAACTGATTATTTCCAAGGAGCGAACAGATGATCTCGCTAGACAATTGCTACAGTCACAAGCCGGACAGACCCCGTTACCCGCATCTGGGGGAAATCTTCCTTTTACATCCTCTATGAATCCAGTGCAGATCAACCTACCTGGGAATGTACCTCTGGCTCCGCCTGAACGATTTTCTGGTGACCCAAAGAGGTTTGCAGTATTTATCAATCAGTGCCGGTTGCATTTCTTATGCCGGCCAGCAGCCTTTCCAACTGATCAAGCTAAAGTAGCTTTAGTGCTTTCGTACCTTAGTGGCAATGCGGCAGACTGGTCGATCCCTCTAGTAAATCAAGATGATCCGGTCCTCCATGATTTTCAAGCTTTTCAGCTCAGTATGGAAAAACTGTTCGCAAGACATTCACAGGGGCAGGCCTTGGACAATGAGCTTCTTTCGTTGCAACAAGGTAATCAAGACCTTTTGGCTTATATTGCGTCTTTCAACAGACTGATAGTGGAAACTCAATGGCCTGAGGACAAAAGGATTACGCTGTTTTATAGAGGTCTACGTGGAGAGCTCAAAGATGTGTTAGCCCAAGTAGTGAATCCCCCACAAGATTGTTCGGACTATATAGACTTAGTCGTTCAAATAGATCACAGACTGCAGAACAGGAAGGCCGATCGTTCCAAGTTTGATGCTCGAGTATTTTCCAAACCGCCAACTCCTTCCAAAGGAGTAGACTCCGGGGAACCCATGCAAATAGGGGGTCTGAAAGGTCCTCTAACACAAAAGGAGCGGGAAAGGAGAAAACAGTTGCAATTATGCCTCTATTGCGGAAACTCAGGGCACTTTCTTCGAGACTGTCCGGTGAAACCTGCCAAGAAGGCAGTAGGAGCTGCAGTTACCAAAGTTACAAACTCTGAGCAGGGAAACGACCTCGCCCGACAAGAATAGAGGTCCTCTTGCCGAGCGTGAAAACCAGTTCCGTGACCTCGCATTTCGTGATACCTATGGTCCTCATTAGCCCTGATAATCCGGATCGATTACATGCAATTGAAGCTTACGTCGACAGCGGTGCCATCGGCAATTATGTGGATCATGAAATGGTTTTGAGGATGAATCTAACTCTTTGTCCCAAGGCTGTAAAGGACGTCATTACTACCGTGGATGGTACGGAGATAGCCTCCGGGCCGGTAACGCATACCACTCAAGAGGTGACGCTAGTAAGTCAAGATGGACATCATGAGAAGATCGTGTTCGATGTGATCAAGGCCCCTCAGTTTCAGATTATTCTAGGAATACCTTGGTTAGAGAAACACAATCCTCTGATCGATTGGCGAGCAAGAACGGTCCAGTTTCCAGAATGTGTCTCTACTTGTCACCCTCCACCTGGTGTTGCACTGGCAGCAATTTCTTCAGAGACTCCCCAGTTACCTCCCGAATACCTAGAATACCAAGATGTTTTCCGGAAGGATCAGGCTAACTCTCTACCTCCTCATAGGTCTTATGACTGCCAGATAAACCTGATACCTGTATCTACTCCTCCTTGTAGTAGAATTTATGCCCTCACCGAGCCTGCAAACCTTCACCTTCGACAATACCTGGATCAATACCTGGCAAATGGGTTTATTCGTCCTTCCAAGTCCCCTGCTTCTTCAGCTTTGTTCTTCGTTCCAAAAAAGGAAGGAGACCTTAGAACTTGTATAGATTATCGCTCCCTGAACCAGATCACCGTTAAGAATAGATATCCGTTACCTTTGATCCCTGAACTCCTGGACCAAGTCAGAAAAGCATGCATATATACAAAGCTGGATCTTAGAGGAGCTTACCACTTGGTACGAGTAAAAGAGGGCGATGAATGGAAGACGGCCTTCCGCACCAAGTATGGGCTATTTGAATATCAGGTCATGCCCTTCGGACTTTGCAATGCCCCGGCCGCCTTTCAATATTTTATGAACGATGTCCTCAGAGAGCTCATAGATGTGTGTGTTGTTGTTTACATTGACGACATCCTCGTTTATTCTTCATCGGAATCTGAACATCGGAAACACGTGAAAATGGTCCTCGAAAGATTGCGTCAACACAAACTTTTCGCTAAGTTGGAAAAATGTGTTTTCAACGTGACTGAAGTTGAATTCTTGGGATTCATATTATCACCTGGCGGAGTGCGTATGGATTCAAAGAAGGTCGATGCAGTTCCCAAATGGCCATCACCATCCTCCGTAAAAGGTGTGCAAAGCATGTTAGGCTTCGCTAACTTTTACCGCAGGTTTATCCCCGAATTCTCTCGAATAGTCCAGCCCATCACTGCCTTGTTAAAGAAAAACAAACGTTTTGAATGGTCTACCGAGGCGGAACAAGCTTTCCAGGATTTGAAGACTAAATTTATCTCTGCACCAATCTTAAAACACCCTCGCCCCGAACTCCCCTACATCGTGGAAACTGATGCTTCAAGCCTTGCCATGGGGGCAGTTCTATCACAAAAGGACCCGGTAACCAATCAGTTGCATCCCGTGGCATTTTGGTCCCGCAAATTCTCGCCTCCTGAAATCAATTACACGATTACTGACAAGGAACTTCTGGCTATCAAGTCTGCCTTTAAGGCTTGGCGGCATTATCTGCTGGGGGCCCGACACACTGTTACTGTGATTACGGATCACCGAAACCTGCAATATTTGAAAACCGCAATCCTCTAGACAACTCCGTTGGGCATTATTCTTTGCCGAGTTTGACTTCATAATTACCTATCGACCTGGTACAAAGAACGGTAAAGCTGATGCCCTTTCTCGGATGGGAGTGGAAGAACACTTGATCAACCCTAAACCTGTACCAATCATTCCCGAACAAAGAATTCTGGGTGTAATCGCCACAGAATCCATAGAGGAAGTTAAGGATAAAGCCAGGCAACTTGTAACTCCAGCAGACATACAGAATTGGCATCTGCAGGGAAAGGACTTTGCAGTAAAGGACAACTTATTGTATTTCCAAGAACGATTATACCTACCCAGCACAGATTTACAGGAAAAAGTAATCTCTTGTTATCACGATTCTTTAATGGAAGGACATCCCGGTATGGCCAAGACCTCAGAAAAGATCAAGCGCTACTTCTGGTGGCCGTCATGGAAAAAAGATATCAGAGACTTTATAATGTCCTGTGGAGTATGCGCCCAAAACAAGAGTCAAAAGGAAAGACCTGCAGGCCTCTTACGCCCTATTGACATCCCACCTCGCCCTTGGCATACGCTTTCTATGGACTTCATCACCGATCTACCTCCATGCTCCGGATACAATACGATTCTAGTAATCGTGGACTTATTCTCCAAGATGGCGCATTTCATTCCGCTCAAAGGCTTGCCAACAGCAGCAACTCTGGCCCGAGAATTTCTCGAAAACATCGTCCGACTGCACGGTTTTCCTTCGGTTCTAATTTCGGATCGAGGTAGTCAATTTATTTCTCATTTTTGGCGAAGTTGCTGTCAGTCGGCTCAAATTGATGTGAGACTATCGACCAGTCACCACCCTCAGACCGACGGACAAACCGAGAGGACCAATCAAACTCTGGAACAGTATTTACGCTGCATGCTGCAACAAACTGAAAAAACTTGGAAAGACATCCTTTGGATAGCCGAATATGCCTACAATAACTCTGTCCATTCGGGAACTGGGAAAACCCCGTTTTTTCTTTTTTACGGCAGTCACCCTCGAACCTCAGAATTGGATCCCCTCCAAGATCTTGAAACACCAGCAGTAGACCACCTGCATTCTACAATCACCCAAGCCTTTAAGGAAGCTGTTTCTCACCTTCAAAGGGCTAAAGAACAATACAAGAAAGGAGCAGATCAACATCGGAAGGAAGCCCCCCAATATCAAGTAGGAGGTCAAGTTTGGTTATCCACCAAATATCTACCTCTAAAAGGACCACGCACATTCAACCCAAGATACCTTGGTCCCTATTCCATCACTGCCATAGTAAACCCAGTAGCGGTCAAGTTGGACTTGCCCCCTCACATGAAGATACATCCGGTCTTCCACGTCTCTCTATTAAAACCCGTGCAACCTCAAACCCGAGTAACCAAATCTCCAAAACCCATCCTAGTTGATGGAGAACTCGAGTTTGAAGTCAAGAGCATCCTGGATTCCAAGATCTCCAAATCTAAACTATTTTACCTAATTGACTGGAAAGGCTATGGTCCCCAAGAAAGATCCTGGAAACCTGCAGAATATGTCCACGCTCCTCGTCTAATCAAAAGATTTCATCAAACATTTCCTGACAAGCCAAAACCCCCGGAGAAGCCTGGTTTGGGAGGGGCCTTGGGGGGGGGGTACTGTCATGATCTCTGCTTCCAAAAGGTCAGGGTTTTCCCAACTCCCTTGGAAGCAGATCCATAACCCAGGTTCCGAGTGCCAACCAGTCCCAATTGGGACCTTTTGGACCCAGTCCTGGCGCCAGTGGCACCAGGCTCATAAATATGCCCAGTCCCAGCGCTGGAAGCGCCGGGCTCATAATGCTTGGGTGGACTTACCTGCAGCAGACCATGCTGCTTACTTGCCTGCCAGTTGAGCCTCTGATCCTCTTCTGTTTGGAACCACTTTTCCTGTTGGGTGGGGCAGGAGCCACTCCCTAGATTCAGAACACTGGAACTCTTCTGGAAAGCAGGAACTCTTTTCTTACCTAGGCGTGGCTGTGGAAGGAGACACCTAAGCACTACAGGAGGCTATTTAAACCACACCCGATGGATGAATCTTGCTTTGCGTTATTCTGCATCCTCTGCAGCAGAACGCTCATCGTGTCTTCTGCATCTGATCCTGGGCCTAAGGAAAAAGGCTTACCATCCTGAATCCAGTCTTCAGCAACACCTATAAAGACAAGAAAGAACAGGTTAGCATTACGGTCTTCAGTGACAGCTCTTCACTTACGTGGTCCATCGTCTGTCACCAACGCCTCGCGCTGCATTCCGGCATCTGAAAGACAAAGGCTTACCCACTCTTCGTGCGCTCCGGAGGTCTTCACACTGCATTCCGGCATCTGAAAGACAAAAGCTTACCAACTCTTCGCACGCTCCGGAGGCCTTCGGCGCTGCATCCCGCATCTGAAAGACAAAACAAGGTGCGTTTAAAGACATTGGGGAACTTTAATACTCACGTGCCATTACTCCTTTCCACATCTAACCCAGTGGGTATTCCGGCACCCTGCAGCCGCTCCGAACTTGTACCTGCAAAATAAAAAGACAGTTAGAGCGCATCGTGAAGCAGGCAACAAGCGCTTACTTACGTGCTTCCAGGCGCTTCTATTCATCACACGGGCTCCATCTTCAACTCACTTCAGCCCGTCATCCGCCATCGCCGGAACCCTGCAAAACAAGAAACATCATTACTAAAGACTTTAAAGACATTAGAATTACTCGAAACTTACCGTTCGTGCAGTAAACGACGGACAGCAGTCCTCTGAAGTCAAGAGGCCTGCTCCCCTTATCCAGTGAAGAAACTGGTTACAGCACCCTGCCCCGAGGCAGATGGAGAGCACGGCGTTCACTTATCTAAGGTGAGAGCGTTAACCTTTGGGGTTCTACAGGAGAAGAGAAAGGGAAGAAGAGAGAGACATTCAATAACCCAGTTCCTTAATCCCATATTTTCTATCTGCAGACATCTTACCCTTCGAGTCAGACATACAGTGCACAGAGGTCCAGCCCAAAGAGCCAGCCGTGTGTTACACATCACCTTTGAAGATACGGTATACGCCCAGTCAAGACCGGCGCCTCTACGGGAATCAGGTGAGCGTTACACATTTCATGTCTTCCCGTAAATACACCATTTGTAGTACCAGGTACAGGGAGGGATAAATTATAGATCAAAACGAGGGTGGAAGCCTTGGGTGCGATATAGTCAGAGCACAGAATGTGTGGGTCAGCATGATCGTGTTTCTCCCCTCACCCTGGTGCGAGTCCCCGAGACTCCCAGGTGCATGCCATAATGATTCAGTAGTAGCATTAGCTTACAATAGTAGCCTTGGAACAGCAAGAGCAAGAGCAAGAGCCTGACCTTCAGTCCCTGGAGAGATGAGCCCAGCTGGCCCACACGGGAAAAGACAGACAGCAGAGACTGGAACCAATCATATCCTGGCATCCCTTATGGAGCAGAACCATGTATATGGTCTCACCATCAGCTGTGTGGGTTTAGACCATATTTAATGATGTCATTAGTGACACAATGGACTTTTACAATGTACTGCTCATGAAAATTCAGGCAGAAGAACTCGAGCAGCCTCTGCTGACACCCTTATCTTTTGAACAATTAAACCTTGTTATCCTTGCAAGCAATCTCTTGCCCTGGTTTACCTAAAGTGTTGTATTTGTTCTGGTGTGAGCATAAAGGGACTTGCCTTCACTCTCCTTGGAGCTGTGCCTGGCTTCAAAGAGCAGACAGGAATTCTGCAAATATGGCTCCTGTAAAACCACTCGATAATATGTGTTTTTCGGGACTGGTCGCTGTAGGTAGGCGCGGCCCCTCCAGGGTCCATCGAGGGCACAAGGGATGCTGGGATAACGTTGGGGTCACCATTGAAGGCACTGCCCTAAATGCTCAAACCAGACAAAATACAACCCACTAGGAAAAAAAAAGCCCAATATGCTCTTGCAAGTGAAACAAGTATTTATTTCTACAAAAATAGGGGCTTCAGCAAAGAACTCTGCTGCCACGGAACGTTCTGCCGAAATATATATAAGCAGAATCTTATAAGGAGACACAGCGTCATAGATGACATCATCACATACAGTACAAACCTGAGTGGCTGCTTGGTGCGACCCTATACATGGTTGGTATGCTCCATGGGGATGCCAGGTCATTGGTCCCAGCCCAGTCTATCTATCTTCTATCACGTTGGTTCTGCTGGGCACATCGTCTCCAGGGTACCAAGGCCACAGAATCAATTAGCTACTTTAGTGAAAAATGATACTCTATCATTATACAGTGTACCTGGCAGGCTCGATGACTGGCATAGGGGGAGTCTCAAGGTTAAACCGACCCACACATACTTCACTCACTCCTGATCGTGTCATTTGCACCCCAGGCTTCCACCCTTGCTTTTGAACTATGATGTACTTCACTCTACAAACCATGTCGTTATAAAATAATGGTGGGATGAGCATACTCTCAGATCTTTATGGTCGGTGGTCTGCGATCAACTAGTATCTTGGAATTCCGGGGTCTCTGGACTAGAGCAGTTGTAGGGACTATAACTGATAGTTATCTGGGTGGGGGTTGGAGACCTGCTTCAGCCTGTTTGTGATGGCATGTACACCAGGGCACCCAGTTCTGCCTCATGGCCTTGCAGGTCACATTCTTTTTAAAACAAACAGATTGGCAACAATCTTAAAACAAAGACGGGTGTCTGTGGAAGCTGGTGGTGTGGGCCTCTCTCATCAGCGCTTGGGCCTATCCAGATTTCCCCTTCAAGCTTGCAGCCTGCGTCTAACTGACTAAATACTGCATGGCTGTGCAGGCCCTGTGCTTTAACTATGGCTCACAAATGTTATTTGCTTGTATGCATGCACTATGTCTAAATGTCTACATTGCATACAATATTATGATCGTGTGGGGATTTTTAGAACACCCCTTTCCCCCCTCGTCTATTACAGTTCTTTCAATGGGGCTCGCCTAACCTTAAAGCATCTAGGGGGTGGGATTGGCTTGCTCCCTTCCCAACAGTGTTCACATATTTTGATGTGAATACAATGTGGATAGGGTGCGCTTGTGATGTGATTGTGATGAAGGTGTGGTTTTGGAGTAAGTGTAATATGGATTTGATGTGATTCTGATGTGGTTGTTATATTGATGTGGACATGTGCAGACTTGAACTACGCTGGTGTAGGAAGGAAAGAACAAAAAGACAGACCTTCTCTGTCTATTCCCACAAACAGAAATGCCGAGTGACTAGATAGAACGAAGAGGGGAACCCGGGGAAGACTTCTTGACGAAACACCATAGTCTGGGAACCAACCCAATGCTGAAGAAGTTAGCAGGGAAGGAGGCAACTGGAAACAAGTGATTTGACTGTGAAAGTGAGTTACGGGAGCACGAGAAACCCGGAATATGAACATTGGCAAGGGCCAGAGTGTTGTCAAGTATAAGGAATCACAAGGGTCTGGAGAGCCCTATAAGAGATACTGTGGAAGTGGTTACTAGAAGAGAATCTGGAGGATTCATCTTATTACAGGAGTAACCACAAGAAAAGCATACAGAAAGTAAGAAAAAGGATAGAAGAAGGATTCCTTCATATAAATATGTTTACCACAAATTACAGAATCTCATGAGGAGTGTGCAAGGAAGATTAAGAAACCTTCTTTATTGACTTTCAAAAACCCTTTTTTCTTTGGAGCTTAGCATATTACCCTGAGAAGAATCCCAGTGACTTCAACCAAGTGCAGCCTTAGCCAGAAGCAGAGTGTCCTGGCATTTAGGTTATTTTTGGATAGTGGTTGGGACAGATAGATTACTCCTTCTGCTTTGCCACATATGGCCGTTGATAAATTAGCAAGAATAATTGATTTGTTTATCGGTTTAGGTTGAAGTGGCAGAGTGATAATTTGTGTTCTTACCCAAAGCTGATCCATATGAACAACGGAAATTACTCTTCGTCTTTTTCCTTCTTCATTAATGCGTAGTAGCTTGAAGATGGTTGGGACGGCTGTGTGTGCTACCACCTTCTAGTGATGAGGATCATGGCAGTTCCCCATTCTATTAGCAGGTCTTGTCTGTCTGTGTTGTGCTCGGTCAGAGTATGTTTGGTTACGGGCAGTGCATCCTATTCTCAGCTGGAGAGCTTCTCTGATCTGGCTGATTGTTCTGAATTTGTCTTTTTGTGAGCATGAGTTGTGACCCTTGTATTCAGGTTCCTGACTGGTCTTGGGGCTGAGTGTGTGGAGTCACTTTTCTATGTTGTGCTGTTTTCCCAGCTGAACTGTTTCAGCAGGTTGAGTTTTGGATGTTGACGTTCCTCATGGTTATTTGCAGATAAAAGCTGTGTTCATTTTGGGATGAAAGATGTGGCCACCCGTGGTAGTTTAAATTCTATTTTGTAATGGGCTTCTGTTGTTGTGAGGACTTTGGTCCATTTCAGCACAGATATGCTGGCATTGCAGATAATTGCTTGTGTTTTCCAGTTGTGGGCCAGTGTGAGGACAAGATAGAGACGGGCTGCTCTTAGGTAAAGCTGCATATACACTCATGCTTCATTTTGGAAGCTTTTCTTGCTGCACAAAGTTTCCCAGGTCACATACCACCCGCGAGTGTGGCATCCTATGAAGGAATGGGAACGGGATGCGGGAGGAAGAGGATGTGAAATAACCTCATGTACTCACCATTGTACCAAAACAATTTCCCAAGTCATCAGGAACAAATAGTCTTCTAAAATGCTGATGCTCTTAAAGTAATCAGCAAGTCATCCTAAAATCATCAGGAACAAAGAGGTTTCTACACAAACTCTTCTTCAAACTTCCTGCTGACCCTCTTGCATCTTCCGTCATCCATGACTGCCTCTCTGCATCGAATCCTGGTGCATTTCCAATGATCTCTGACTCAAATCCAGCAAAACAGAGATGTCAGGAACCAAGATTGGAAGCATTGGTATCGATGGCGGTTCAGACGGTGAACGGTTTAGTCCTCATCCAACATGGCGCCCAACAGGACAATGGAGCCTATATATATCCGGCTCCGCCCACTTTTCGGCGCGTTGTATCTGTTATTTCACGCTCTCATCGCTCCCACCTCGGATTATTGCCTTCCTGTGTATTTCTCCTACTCCTCTTAACTCCCTGGTTCCCTCTCTTTACTCCTATTGCCTTACCTTCCCTTTATCCCGTGTTTGCTACGGTCTGCTCTGCACTCACCTTTTTCCGCGGTTACTACAGCTGCGGTACCCTTCCGCTTCTCTATTTCCTCCTTACCTTAAACTTCACCCTCGCTCTCCGGCCACGAAGATGCTCGCGCACTGTGTTCCGCGTCCGGAGGCAGGAGTTTTCTTACGTGACTTGCTGTTCCTTCAGCCCTTCTGACTGGTTGTTTCTTCCGCTCTCACGGAAGCGCTGTGCCGGTTGTGGTACCGGTCGCCTCCGAGATTCCTAGAGCCTTTATCCCTTTCCTACCTTTACGTCCCCTTCGGCGTATACCTGCCGGCGAAGGGTTCCCTTCATCTCGCCGGATTCAGGGGTTAGTACTATTCCAGACTACGCCTTCTCTCGGCAGTCCTTCTCTTTCCTTCTCTTTCATTCTCTTTTCTTCTCTTTTCTTCTACTCACAGTATCCCGTTACTTTTCTATACCTTCCCTCCGTGTCCTGGTTCCCGGCCTCTTGAGTTCCTGCCATCTCACACGTTGACTACTTCATCAACTCTGACATCATTGAAACATACCATCTAAAGAACCCATCTAGGGACTAGGGTTTTTTCCGCCTTTGGGCTTTTTCCCTAGAACTGAGGCTGGCCCCCTGGGGTTCCCCGGTGATAGGTTCACTCTTCTGTCAAGGTGGCCTCCGGAGGGGCCAGACCTTATCTTCACGAAAAGAAGACCAGAAAACCGAAAGTCAGGGTTCCAAGGACTGTAAAGAAGCAAGGCAAAGTTGATACTGAAACTAGTGTACGTGCCTCGGAGGAGACAGGTGAGGAGAAGGGGGAGGTGGACTCGGAACTGGACAAGAGATCCTTCCTATTGGGACCCCTACACCCTACTTCTTCCCTTCACCCTGTCCTTCTTTCATGGGCTCTCCCCTGCTCCCTCTTCTGAAGCCAGAAACCTCAGAGTCATCTTCAACTCATCACTCTCCTTCCTCCGACACACTCAGGACATTGCCAAGAAGTCCCACTTTCAGCTCTTCCTTCTCAAAGGAATTCTCCCTTTTCTCACCTTCCCCCAGAGGCTCACTGTTACACAGGCTCTGGTTCTCTCTAGGCTTGACTATTGCAATAGCCTCCTTCTGAATCTACATTCATCCTCTCTGCGACCCATCCAGCTAATCCAGAATAGGGCAGCAAGACTTATCCTTGCCCTCAAGCCCAGGTACCGCATCTCTCCTGCCCTACAAAGTCTTTACTGGCTCCCGGTTGCTGAACGGATTAAATTCAAATCCCTCTGCATCATCCACAAGGCTGCCTGGGGCCGGGGGCCACACTATCTGCAACTCTTAATTACTAAATATTCCCGCTCTAGACCTCTGTGCTTCTCTGGCACCAACTCCTTGTGTGTAAAGCGGTTCGCTAAGCAGGTTGTTGGTCGAGCGCTTTCCTCAGTTGGCTTCCTTCTTTGGTACAGCCTCCCCCTTCCTCTTTGTCCTGAGCAGGACCTTCTTAAATTCCAGAAGAGCCTCAAGACCTTACTTTTTACCTCTTCCTTCCCACCCTCTCTCCACTGCTAATCGCACAGTAGCTTGATTGGTGTGCAGGGCCCTTATGCATCCTCAGGGCCCAGACCTCCCACACTGTATCATCCCAGCTGCTGTCTATCCTCAGCACTTGCCTCTGCTCACCCTCCACCCTTGGAGGCTTGAACTTACCTACATGGCACTGCACCTGCTGCTCACCCTTGAGTACCCCAGCACCTATCCCATTCACCCTCCCTTCTGCACTTGCACATTCTGAACCCTCACAAGGCATAGTTGGTTTGTCTTCACCTCCCCATTTTTTGTTATAATTATCATTTTTATGTAATACTTGGAAGAGACACTCTGCCGAGATGGTGGTGCTTTTCACCTATATTACAGCCCTGTCTTCTACTTCCATTTAGCGCGAGAGGCAGGAATTTGGAATTGCTGCTGTCATCCTTCTGTTTAATAACGTGGGCAGGATTACCCCCCAAACCCTCCCCACTCCCCTGGAAGGCATCTTGATCATCTGCCTCATTTTATTGGTCTAAACCATCACAAATAAATTGGGCCAAAAATGTATTATTACCTTTATTGTGGCTTGTTTTTATTATCCCTGGCCCACGCTCCAATCTCAATCCGCCAGGGAAAAATAAGCTGAACGCCCTTTCAAAACAAGGCCGAAACAAGCTGATTCCCCTCCAAATGAGTACTAAAAACAGTGTGGATAGGTCTCCAAAGTAAGAAACCTAGCACAATAGCAGCAACATACATAAACAGAACACAGCCATATGTAAGAATAAAATGCATTTATTAAAAATGTATTTTATTTGTCTGACAATTTGTATTTTCATTTCTTGAATGTGTGTCACTTATAAAAGCACATCATTGGCTTTTGGTCCTTCACTTGTGGTCCTTCGCCCAGCTGCCGCAGCTGATACTGTTGCGTGATTGGCCATTGATTTGCTGAAATGTCCAATCCGAACGCCGGCAGGTGGACTCCGGCCCCCCTCGCCAAGGCCCACCTTTTAAGGCGCCTGCTTGTTCACTGTTTCCCCACTTCTTCCCCATCCTGCTTCTGATCTGGACCTCCTTCTATTCCCTGGGGACCTGCTATCCAATCTGTCGATACATGACGACTGCTTACTTCTCATCGACCCCGGTTGGCTCCACTAGAATTACTCGAAACTTACCGTTCGTGCAGTAATGCCGGAGATGATATTGGGCCTCATTATGAGTTTGGTGGTAGCCGCGCCTGTTTTTCCGGCATGGCTACCGCCAAACTCGCATCTGACACCGGAATCCGCGAATGGGCAATTACCGGTCCATCACGAGTTTGACAGACCGGTAATTGCCCATTTGCGGGTGCCGGTAATGCCGCGCTCCCCATCCCCATTCTGCCGCATAGGGCAGAATGGGAATGGGGAGCATGGATGCATCGGCACTGTTAATAACGGTGCCGGTGCACCCGCAAATTTTGCTCGCAGATGCCGCACAGCCTGCCACGTCAGACCTGGCAGGCTGTCAGGCACCCGCCAGCAAAACTCGTAGTTTGGCGGTACGGTGACAACGGTGCCGTACCGGCACCGTTGTCACCGTACCGCCAAACTTTCAATGACCCCATTGTGCTTAATAGCACCACGTGCAATGCTCCACGACTGTCAGCATTTTACAATCTGTATGGTGAGAGCGTGCAACGGCTATCACCTGTTTTGCTGCCTGATGTTACCACTTCCAAGATGGGGGCACGCAGAAATGCTTCCTTTGTGCCCCCCTACCACAGCTGATGCTGTTGCGTGATTGGCCATTGATATGCTGAAATGGCCAATCCAAACACCGACAGGTGGACGCTGGCCCCCCTCCCCAAGGCCCACCTTCTAAGGCCCCTGTTTGTTCCCTTGTCATTGCCTGAGCGTGCCATGCCCCCTTAACTCCTGTGTCTGGCACTGTTGGACTTCTTCCCCCCTTGCCACTATATGCTCTATGGTCCTCTTCCCCCCTTGCTGCCTTGCTGCTTGACCTCTTTGAGCACTTTGAATGATCTCTCGCCTGCGGCAGGCCTCACCCATCAGCACTGAGCCTGCTGCTCCTACCTTCGAAGACTGCCTAAATTACGGACATTAAACTATTGAGGTAACACCAATGCTGAGATTCGTTATGTTTCATGGACCTCTGTATTGAGGTTTTCTCTCTATCCCGGCATCACCATCCATCTGTATATATGCTCCTGGTCATGATTTGTTCTCACTTGCCCTACCTCTTCACACCATACTCATCCTCTTTGCCTTTTCCTACCCGTCTTTCTTTCTCTCCTTTTCTCTTCCCCGCCACTGTTGTCCTATATGCTGTTCTGCTGACACTCGCTCCCCCTGTTGTATGCATGTATTGTCTGTCTATTTGTATCCTTTTTCTGTTGTCCCCTCCTCTCTCCTCTTCCCCCTCACCATATTATATACTATGCACTTACTCTATCAGACATGTCACCTGACCCAGTATGATAGCAGCTTGTTTTGTTTCCCCTCCTTCACTGTTGTTTCCCCCCTCCCCCCTTCCAACACTACCAGAAATGTCATCAGGCCTAGTAGGGTAGCGCCTGTCTGTCCTCATCTCCTTCTCCCCCTCCCTCCCCTCCTCATCATTGTCAAAGCTCTTCCACTATCTGAAGTGTCGCCAGGCATAGCGTGATAGTTAATTTCACATTTTGAATGTATCAAGGACTAGTAAGAATGTCACTGTTTGTTCCCCTGTTCCCTCCCTTACCTTGAAGCACTTTGAAACACATTGGGCCTCATTACAACAAGTGCGGAATGGGTTTAACTGGCGCCGGTAATGGTGCCGGCGCTGTTAAACCCATTCCCACTATTACGAGGTCCCCTCGCGGGACCCGCTCTGGACGTCTGGTTTATCCAGGCGTCCATAGCGGGTCCCGCGAGGGGACCAGGTAGATAACAACGGGCCCGTTCGTAATGGGCATGTTGTTAGCTCCCTCCCCATGGGAATGGGGAAGGACCGGGCCCGGGTTCCCTGAAGGAGGAAATACCAGGCCCTCCATACTCGGAATGGCCCGGTATTTCCCCATTCAGGGAACACGGACCCGGACACGATTTTGGAGGCAGCCATGCCCTTAATAAGGGCATGGCTACCTCCAAAGTCGTAATGAGGCCCATTGTGTATAGCCGCTATACAAATAAACTATCAATATCAATAACTGGTCCTTGATTAGACTCTATGCTCTGGCGGTGGTCAGGGGAGCCCCCAGCAACTGCCCCATGTTGCTAGCCAGCAGTCTTTTAAAATGGAAATATATTCCTTTCTATTTTACTTTCATTCTGGGGCTTTAAATGTGTGCTTTTCAGCGCTTGTCTTACAAGCTGCATTTGCTGGAGCCCTTCTGTCCGCCACTTCCCTCAGGGTTTACAGAAGTGTTCTTATTACCTTGTTGCCCTTTGACATAGGTTTCTCTACATTAGCCACTTGTTAACAAAGAAGAATGTGCAGCTTTTCAGTGGGAATTTAGTGTTTCAGCTCCCTCTGTCTGGCCATCTCATGAAAAGCTACAGCTATTAACCCATGGCTATATTTCTTTCTCTCCATTATAATGTATCCACCACACAGGTGCCTGAGACTGTTTTCCACTATAAGCAAGGGGTCCCCCAACCATCACGTTAAAATAGGCCCCCATACCTCTTCAGCAAGGCCTGATGATAAGTGTTATCATGTGTCTAGACTGCCCTGCATTGTGCATCCAGTTTGGACATGTTGTCTCACTGTGACATGGCATTTTTTACTGTAAAGCCCCCACCTAGGGCTCCTGCCTAACCCCCCTTCTCGGGCCAGTGCCTGCCTCAAACAGGGGCCGGCCATGAGCCCCACCAGGTGCTCGCCCACTCCTTCAATTTAAAAGAAAAAAAAAGACGCTTGCGTCTGCCTGTATTCCGGCCGCCTGACTACCAGCATCATGAGGGACTAGTGAAGAGGCGATATAGCGCAGAGTCACAGCACTGGGAAACAATTGAGACACAACATTAGATAAAGAGACCCTTCATGCTTCGTGCTGAAAAATGCCTAGTCAGCATTCTTCCAAATGATGAAGTGAATAGCCTTTGCTGTTAGGCATTTGTAGAGAAAGGTCGGTCTTTGATCTGCTCCAGTTCTCAATATTCTAAAATGTATTTGCTGCCTTGCTTCAGCTGCCCTACAAATTGATGCTTTGCACGTGTGCTTAGCAAGCCTATATAGGCAAGATATTTTTACAAGTTAAGCCCACGCAGTGATGCAATACCATTGAGATGACCAGGCTTCAGCACCCAGCACCAATCGCGCAAAATTGTGGGCTATGTTGATTCGACCTGGCTGACCTAAACAGCCATTGCCAGACAGAACAGGACACAGATGTTAAACGAGACCTGGGATTTACTCTTAACAAAGGCCCTGAAATTACTAATGTAAAGCATTTCATTGTTAGCATAATTTTTTAGGCAACTGAAATAGTGATGTTTTCTTTGTTTGTTTATTTTATTTATATAGCGCGCCTGACCCAGGGGTATCTGGGCACTAAGGTGAAGATGATGGTTACAGGAGACATTATATATATACATATTACAGATTGTAGTTACAAGTAAAATACAATTTACAGATAAAGTTTACAGATACATGTTGCAAATGTATAGATATAAAAGGGAAGACTATACAAAGCTGGGATACAAGAACAGGGGGAGAGAGCTGTACATAAGTATGAAGGAGGGTAACAGGGGCATTAGTTGTGAGATAGGTGTAGTTACTTTTTATTCAGTAACCCTGTGATGACATGGCTTCTGAGTTTTTTGAAGGTAGGGCTGTTTTTAATATCCTGTGGAAGTGTATTCCATAGATGGGCGGCTAGAACCGGGAAACTAGTTCCGCCAGCTCTTTTTAGGTTGTACCTGGGCAGGAGGTGTTAGTGGATCTTGTGAATCTGGCAGATCGTTTCAAAGTGAATTTGTCCATTAGATAAGGAGGGGCTTTGTGGTTCAGAGCTTTGTAGGTGAGGCAGATGGTTTTTAGGTCAATATTTTCTTGTATGGAGAGCCCTTTGCAAAGCTTTCTGGTAGGCAAAATGTGCTCTCTTCTCTGTATGTTTAAGGCGGCTCTGAGCGCATTATTTTGCATAACCTGTAGTTTGTGAATTATGGATTCATCAGCTCCTAGGTAAAGGCCATTGAATTAGTCCAATTTGGACTGAATAAGTGCTCGGGCCAGTATGAGGCAGCTATTGAAGACAGTAGAGGTTTACAAGCCCTGATCAGCTTGCCAGTGTAGGCGGTGGCTGAGGCAGTCATATTGATCTGTTTGGTTAGGTTAGTATTGGCATCAAAATAGACATGTGCGTTTCGTACTTGTAAGCCAGTGGAGGGATTGCAAGGGTAGAGAGGAGACAAGAGACCACTCATTCTCACAGCAGTCCTTAAGTGGGTGCTTTCAGACTTAAAGAATAGATTTAAGTGCTTGTAACATTGAAGCTCCATAAGAATAGTCTCATTAAAATGCATAAAGAAGTTAGATGCATCCCACACAATAAGTATGCCCCTCACCAACCGTCTTGTGAAGTTAGTGCCTCTCCTAACATTTGAAGGGTTACCATCCCACCCCATTGAAATGTAGGTTTTGTTGCACCCCTGAGCCCACACCACAATAATGTGTGTTCAACTTTCAGGACACAGCTTGGAACACTTAGCCCTTCATGTTTTTTTAGTTTTTTTATTTTATTGTTTGGCTGAATAAATCAACCTTTTCAATTTGCAGACAAATCTTACAGTATTATTCTTTCTTACAAATCAATCATGCATAATGTTTCATACATTAAATAAAAATGAAAAGAAGAAAAAAAAGAAAAAAGAAAGTCTAATATATTAAAAATAAATAGCAGTTCATAAAATCAATTGTTGAAAATTTCATCAATAATTACAATCTTATAAAATGCATGTTTTCTAAGTATAAAAGGAAGAATTTTTAAAAGTTATGAATTTCTATACAGTACATTCAGGATGATTTTGTTATTCAAATCTGTAACTCATGTAATGCTAAAAGCAACAAAAATATGAGTTACTGTGAAGCCGATACAATTAATAGAGTAGTTTGTAGACACTATACACTCCTTGTGGTTTTATCAAAGTTTATTAAGTTCTCATCTTAATTGGAGCCTTTCATTGTCCGTATCCAAATGCCTTACAGTTAATTGAGCTTGGATTAAAATAATCATGTATAGGGATTATTTTATCCAACATTTGTGAATCCCATTTAATTGGCATTATGTTACAATACATTGGGCCTCATTACGAGTTTGGAGGCACCCATGGTGCTATTAGCTTTTCCAAATTAAGTAAAGCTCCCGTACTCAAGTGTACACTCTTTCCCCATGGTCTGTTTACTTTTTCTTCTGCCAGTTCCCCGCGGCAATGGAGTGAGCTATTTGAAGCCGTTTCTCTATCCACGGGCACATCCAAAACAGACGGCATTCCCTGTCGCAAGCCTGCAGCACTTTCAGCAGGTAGGTTAAGTTCACTGAGGGCTACGGCTAAATTAACAACTGATCCCTGACTTTACACGCAGGGCACGCTTGTATACTTAAACAATGAATACTATTTTTGGTCTATTTTATTAGATGACACTGAAGCTCATTAGAGTTTCAAAGGCACTTCAGAGGGACTTTATAAAATGGCACCACCGCACTCGTATGTCTGACACTGGAGCAATACCTTCGGTAGGTAACAGCGCCCTACTTGAGTTGCTATTTTTTGCACCTGTTCAATACCATTTTGGTATATCTTTTCTTTCTATTTGTATTTCACAAATAACCTAGAGTACTTTGCTCTTCTATGCATGCCGCTTACACTGGTTCTTTCTCGAGACCTCTTAATCTAATGAACGCAGTGTTTTTCTTTTTGGTAACTGGTCTGGTGATGCCGTTTCAGGAGCTGCGAATGCCCGGTTATGCATGTCAAAATGCCAACTACCCCTTTTTTTGATACCTCTCATACTTATATTTGTTTGTACATTAATGTAGACACAACCCATTTATTAACTTTGTTTGCTTGTTCTCTAGGGGCTGAACAAACGATTTACCTGACGAAGGTGGTATACTTTTTCTATTTCACCTCCGAAACGCCAGTTTTGCCACTGTCCATGCACGGGGGTTTGGATCACACCCGTGACAAGTGAACGTGGCTCATCACGCTTTTTACCACTCACACCAGCGGATGGCGTAGTACTGTGTATCAGCCTCATTCTTCTTGTGCATTAGCCTTGTTCTTATTAACTCTGAGATAAGCATTTGTGTAGCATCAAACTACAAAACAGTGCCTTGACTGACTATCCGGTATTATAGAGTGATGAAATCAGCACTAATTAAGTCAGGGACAGATAGCTTTTACGGCACAGCCAAGACTTGAAGCCCTACTGACAAATTTAGTCTGTGGACTACAACTAGAACTACGAACAGATGTGTGAACTTGAGCTACATTGGTTGAATTCAGTTCATTTCTCTAATTACATTTCTTTACTCTGCTAAGAATTGTTTGATGTTTTTCTGTAACACATCAGCTCCAGACAATCTTCTGTTTTGTATATTTGTCATATTTGTTATATTAGTTTCAACTAAACATATTTCTCTGTTTTATATATCTGTCATCTCTCCTTGGATGTTATCATTTTTTGTGGATCATTGGTGTAATAAAACATAGGTTTGAATGTGTTCTAGATTTGTTTATGTTGTCGCACTTGTGCCAATAAGCACATACTGCACTACTATAGTATGACAGGTATCATATCTTTATTAAATCATGTGATTTACTCACTACAGCAACCATTCTAGTAAATGCTGGCAGTTTACAAATTATTTGTTTAACTTTGCTTACACGGTATACTTCTTTGTCCGTTCTGAGTTGCTACCGACACCCCCACCTCGTCTCCTAACTGCTCTGTAACAGCCGCAACCTTCACTAGTTTCGTCTGCACCAGCTTCGCTTCTTCAGCTAATCTCTGAATTGTTTCCTTTTTCCTCTCTTTGAGCCTCCTGCAGTGCTGTACTATAATGCTCTGAATCACAGGCCAACCTTTGGCTTCTATCCCAGCTATTCTGTCAAGGGCCTTTTGTACTTCCTTTGGGAGGCCTTGTTTAATGATGAAATAAAATAGGGCGGTAGACTGGTTCCATGCGGTGCCCATCTTGTGTCGCCCCCTGGGGTGATGGGCAGTAGTTATACCCCATCCCTTGTCTGCTCCTGTATTCGCTTGAGAAATTCCCCCACTTCCCACACTTCCAGCATTGTGATGGCCCCATTCCTCCCCCTCTGGGCCCCATTCCTCCAAAACCACCTCTCCTTGCTCCTCAGAACCCACCTCTATCTCGCTGCTGTCCACCTTGTTGCCACTGTGGGCCAGGGTACTGTGGACCCCCGCCCCACTGTCCTTGCCCACCTTCTGACCAAACTGCAGCTGATCTAGCGTTTGCAAAATCTTGGGCGTTTCTTGCCATCTCTGTATGCACTGGAGTGGACACTGGCGCCTCCACAGCAATTTAGGCACTTTTATTTTGTACTAGTTTTGCTTTGTCTGCTTTGCACCTCTGAGCCGTTTCCTTGTCATGCTCTTTTATCCTCTTATAATGGTGCACTATTATGCTCTGTTTTTCAGCCCACCCCTCCAGCTCGATGCCCATGATTTTGTCTGTTTTTTGCACCTCTTTTGGCAGGCCTTTTAAAAAAATTAAGTAGAAAAAGGGTATTGACAGGTCCAATGAGTCACCTATTCCCGCTCTCCACATCTCCTGAACTTTAAGAGTAAACTGAGAGGGGTCTTCGTCATCAACCATGGTACATTGCATTATTGATTGTAGATCAGGTTTGTCAGGGAACGATCACCACAATGCATTCCATATTTGTGCCTGGATCTCGTTGAATGATGCTCATTATGTGCATCGTTCCCCAGAGTCACTCCCGGGTATCCTGCTTTTAACCACACATTCACAGCATGGTCTCCAATAGTCGCTACCAGTAAGCTTTTCATGTCGTCAACTGCCAGGGGCCCCCCAGCTGTCGGATGTTTGAATGCAAAAATCCACTTACCAGCGACCGCCGTGAGGGGTTGGAGCGTCTTTATAAAATGATGTGTATCCATCCGCGCCCATGGCACATACTGCGGCCTATCCTGCTCCTTGTATTTTAGGGGCACCTGCATCTGTCCCTTACCCCTGCCAATCCTTTTTCTCCTTTTTTCTTTGCTACTACTGCTAGACCCTGTAGACCATTCGCATATGGAAACAAGGCACAATCACCATACACTATTGATACAACAGACACAAGGTTCGATTTCCAAGTACTAGGGTTTATTGCAAAGCAAATATATATTCTCAGTCGGCCGACTGGGTCTAACGTCTCGCAACGTGTGTCACCCAGACCTCGTGAGACGCAAGAGAGCGCACATTCTACAACAGTATCATGTATATGAACTTGCAATCATACAATCTTTTGTGACACATCAAAACCGCCCATAATGGACCTTCTCGAGCAAGGGTTCGGTAATTGACAATTATGACAAATATGACACATTATGACATGTTTCTTACTCAATCTATATTACTCGTTTTAGCAACAGTTGCAATTTGCAGCTTGCAGACATAGTTCTTTGTTATGAAGAACATAAGGCACTTGTTCGGCAAGGATACTGTGTTTGTGGGAAAGACACATTCCAAAGCGTGTTATCTACTGGTTTCTATTCGTGAACTAGGGGTCAGTCTGCTCTAAGAAGAGCCCCGAAGGAGGGCCGCTAGAAAAGTATAATTCATGTTTAATGGCCTGTTTCTTCAGTTTCAGCGAGACCAGCCGGCACCTGGGCCACTGATCAAATACCTCTCTGCTCGCCTTCAAGGACTTGTGAGGGAGGAAAACAATGTATTTCTGTACTGTTTGGCATTTCTGTCTGGGCCGATCTCTCAACATGTAGACTGTGGCCTCGCTCCGTGCATGAGCTTTCGGAAAAAATACATTTTGCAGAGCGTTTAACAGAAGGGAAGAGAAAGCAAATGGTGGATGTTACACAAAATGGACGCCCTATGGTAATGCTGACAATTCTCTGTTGGCGATGTAGGGCATATGATGCGATTGGTTTTAGGCCAACATAATATACCTTCTATACTTGGTTAGGGTCGTTTCTAGACTTAACGTTACCGGTAACAGAATACCGGTAACGTTAAATCCCCAGGCGGATTACGACCCGGCTCACCGCTATTAGCGGCACCGCTAAGTACGGTGCCACTAATAGCGGGCAGGCCGCGTGCACGCAATCCTCCATCCCGTAAATTACGCCATGCCGCTATTAGCACAGCATCACAAGGCTAGTGGACATGCCAATAGGGGCATGGTAAAGCCCCCCATTCCCCTTACCGCCATGGTGCTAATACCGGCATCGCGAACCACACGTTAAGAGAACTGAGCAGTGTTCCCACCTGCCACAGGTAGACACAATCAGCACAGGTGGAGGCAATGGAGACTGTGGCAGCTCAAAAGGAGCACACCACACCCCTTCCCACACCCCTTCCCACACCAAGATGGTTCCAATACTAGCAGCATTACATGGGCTGGAGGACATGATTGCAGCGCAGCTGCAACAACAGGCAGCACAAAGGAGATGCAGGAGGAGGAGGAGAAGGGCAAGACATGCACAGCAAGCACCACCACGGCACCTAATCATACCACAGAGGCACCCACCAATCCCCAGGATCAGAGCCAGTCCATTTAACCTAACCCCTGGACCGGGATACCATCACCAGCATCGTGGACATGATACACAAGGACATTGTGAGCCTCATAGACATCAGAACTGCCATCCCCCCGCTACTGAAGGTGGTGAGTGTGCTCCACTTCCTGGCCACAGGCACCTACCAGCATACAGTGGGCCAGATGCATGGCATCTCACAACCAGTATTCTCCCGCACACTGAACCAGGTACTCGATGCCCTCCTGAAGCATGCACCTGAACACATATCCATGCCACGGACTGCCCAGGAGATTGCAAACACCAAAGTTGGCTTCTATTCACTGGCAGGCATCCCAAGTTGAATCGGGGCCATCAACTGTACACATGTGGAATTGGTGGTCCCACATCACAATGAAGTAGTCTACCGAAACAGGAAGCAATTCCACTCCATCAATGTCCAAATGGTATGTGACGTCAACAAGATAATCACACATTGCTGTGCCCGATTTCCCGGATCAACCCATGATTCCATGGTCCTGCAGAAATCAACTATCCCACGCTACATGGAGCGACAAGCCGGACAACGTTCGTGGCTACTCGGTGAGTAGCATGGCAAGCACATGGCAGTGTGATTGGGGGGGAGAGATACATACTCCAACTGGGTGTGATTGGGGGGGGGAGAGATACATACTCCAACTGGGTGTGATTGAGGGGGGAGAGATACATACTCCAACGGGGTGTGATTGGGGGGGAGGGATACATACTCCAACTGGGTGTGATTGGGGGGGGGGGATACATACTCCAACTGGGTGTGATTGGGGGGGAGATACATACTCCAACTGGGTGTGATTGGGGGGAGAGAGAGATACATACTCCAACTGGGTGTGATTGGGGGAGGAGAGATACATACTCCAACTGATTTGGTGTGATTTGGGGGGGGGGGGAGAGATACATACTCCAAGTGGGTATGATTGGGGGGGGAGATACATACTCCAACTGGGTGTGATTGGGGGGGGGGATACATACTCCAACTGGGTGTGGCTTGTCGTCTGTCGGCAAAATGCACATACAGATGTACACCAATGTCCATCTGGGAAGGCCGCAACATACTTGAGATGAAACGACATGCAAGTATAAGCTACACAACACAGATGACATTCCAGGTCTAGTAACATTAAACATCCATCCACATACACATTGCACAACATTCCACGCCACAAAATACAAAAATTTCAAACATGCCATCAAGATAGTCATCCTGAATTAGGTGGGCCGTGCTAGGCATGCGCAGTAGAACCACCACTGTATCCCATACATTGAGTTGTGCTTAATGAGGAGCATGCGCAGTGTGAGGGGTGTGCGGTGCTAGGCATGCGCAGTAGAAACACCTTCGTATCCCATCCATTGAGGTGGGCTTAATGAGGAGCATGCCCAGTGTGAGGGGTATGCGGTGCTAGGCATGCGCAGTAGAAACACCTTCGTATCCCATCCATTGAGGTGTGCTTAATGAGGAGCATGCGCAGTGTGAGGGGTGTGCGGTGCTAGGCATGCGCAGTAGAACCACCACTGTATCCCATCCATTGAGGTGTGCTTAATGAGGAGCATGCCCAGTGTGAGGGGTATGCGGTGCTAGGCATGCGCAGTAGAAACACCTTCGTATCCCATCCATTGAGGTGTGCTTAATGAGGAGCATGCGCAGTGTGAGGGGTGTGCGGTGTTAGGCATGCGCAGTAGAAACACCTTCGTATCCCTTCCTTTGAGGTGTGCTTAATGAGGAGCAGGCGCAGTGTGAGGGGTATGCAGTGCTAGGCATGCGCGGTAGAAACACCTTCGTATCCCATCCATTGAGGTGTGCTTAATGAGGATCATCCGCAGTGTGAGGTGCTAGGCATGCGCAGTAGAAACACCTTCATATCCCCTCCATTGAGTGTGCTTAATGAGGAGCAGGCGCAGTGTGAGGGGTGTCCGGTGCTAAGCATGCGCAGTAGAGCCACCACCGTATCCCATCCATTGAGGTGTGCTTAATGAGGAGCATGCACAGTGTGAGGGGTGTGCGGTGCTAGGCATGCGCAGTAGAACCACCACTGTATCCCATCCATTGAGGTGTGCTTAATGAGGAGCATGCGCAGTGTGAGGGGTGTGCGGTGCTAGGCATGCGCAGTAGAACCACCACTGTATCCCATCCATTGAGGTGTGCTTAATGTGGAGCATGCTCAGTGTGAGGGGTGTGAGTTGCTAGGCATGCCAGTAGAAACACCTTCGTATCCCATCCATTGAGGTGTGCTTAATGAGGAGCATGCGCAGTGTGAGGGGTATGAGGTGCTAGGCATGCGCAGTAGAAACACCTTCGTATCCCATCCATTGAGGTATGCTTAATGAGGAGCATGCGCAGTGTGAGGGGTGCGCGGTGCTAGGCATGCGCAGTAGAAACAACTTCGTATCGCATCCATTGAGGTGTGCTTAATGAGGAGCATGCGCAGTGTGAGGGGTATGAGGTGCTAGGCATGCGCAGTAGAAACACCTTCGTATCCCATCCATTGAGGTGTGCTTAATGAGGAGCATGCGCAGTGTGAGGAGTGCGCGGTGCTAGGCATGCGCAGTAGAAACACCTTCGTATCGCATCCATTGAGGTGTGCTTAATGAGGAGCATGCGCAGTGTGAGGGGTATAAGGTGCTAGGCATGCGCAGTAGAAACACCTTCGTATCCCATCCATTGAGGTGTGCTTAATGAGGAGCATGCGCAGTGTGAGGGGTGTGAAGTGCTAGGCATGCGCAGTAGAAACACCTTCGTATCCCATCCATTGAGGTGTGCTTAATGAGGAGCATGCAAAGTGTGAGGGGTGTGCGGTGCTAGGCATGCGCAGTAGAAACACCTTCATATTCAATCCATTGAGGTGTGCTTAATGAGGAGCATGCGCAGTGTGACGGGTATGAGGTGCTAGGCATGCCTGTAGAAACACCATCGTATCCCATCCATTGAGGTGTGCTTAATGAGGAGCATGCCAGTGTGAGGGGTATGAGGTGCTAGGCATGCCTGTAGAACCACCACCGTATCCCTTCCATTGAAGTGCGCGTAATGCAGAGCATGCGCATTGTGAAGTCAAGGGATACCGGGCATGCGCAGTGTGAAGTCATTGGATACTGGGCATGCGCAGTGTGAAGTCATTGGATACTGGGCATGCGCAGTGTGAAGTCATTGGATACTGGGCATGCGCAGCGTGGACTGGTGAAATACTGGGTATGCGCAGTGGAGAGACACGTCCTGATCTTTTGAGGCGTCCGCCTGTTGGCTATCGAGTTCGTGCTCCAAAGAGAGCATGCGGAGCATGCGCAGAGTCAGGCTGTTGCTGGACATGCACAATACGGTTATGTGGTAATACGCATGTGCAATGCGGGCTTCTCATTCTGAACACATGCAGTCCAGGTCTGCGGTACTGGGCATGCGTAGTAAATTCGGTGCTACTGGGCATGCAAACTCTAATAATGTGCACTGGACATGCGCATTATAGTTATGTGGTACTGGGCATGCGCAGTGGAGAGACATTGCTAACCTCGTACCTCATCAAACTTTGTCTGCAGAGTCGCTTTTAGTCCCAGGATGTAACGCTCACCTGATTCCCGCAGAGGCGCCGGTCTTGGCTGGGCGAATACCGTATCTTCAAAGGTGATGTGTAACACACGGTTGGCTCTTTGGGCTGGACCTCTGTACACTGTATGTCTGACTCGAAGAGTAAGATGTCTGCAGATAGAAAATATGGGATTAATGAACTGGGTTATTGGGTGTCTCTCTTCTTCCCTTTCTCTTCTCCTGTAGTACCCCAAAGGTTAACGCTCTCACCTTAGGTAAGTGAACGCCGAGCTCTCCATCTGCCTCGGGGCAGGGTGCCGTAACCAGTTTCCTCACTGGATAAGGGTGCAGGCCTCTTGACCTCAGAGGACTGCTATCCGTCATTTACTGCACAAACGGTAAGTTCTGGTTACTTCAAATGTCTTTAAAAGTCTTTTGTAATGATGTCCCTTGTTTTGCAGGATTCCGGCGATGGCGGATGACGGGCTGAAGTGAGTTGAGGATGGAACCCGTGTGAGGAAAAGAAGCGCCTGGAAGCACGCAAGTAAGCGCTTGTTGCCTGCTTCACGATGTGCACTAACTGTCCTTTTATCTTGCAGGTACAAGTTCGGAGCTACTGAAGGGTGCCGGAATACCCACTGGATTCGGCGTGGGAAGGAGTAATGGCACGTGAGTAATGAAGTTACCCAATGTCTTAAAACGCACCTTCTTTTGTCTTTCAGATGCGGGATGCAGCGCCGAAGGCCTCCGGAGCGTGCGAAGAATTGGTAAGCTTTTGTCTTTCAGATGCCGGAATGCAGTGCGAGGACCTCCGGAGCATGCGAAGAGTAGGTAAGCCTTTATCTTCCAGATGCCGGAATGCAGCGCGAGGCGTTGGTGACAGCCGATGGACCAGGTAAGAGATGCGCTGTCACAGAAGACCGTAATGCTAACCTGTTCTTTCTTGTCTTTATAGATGTTGCAGAAGACTGGATTCTGAATGGTAAGCCTTTTTTCCTTAGGCCCAGGATCAGATGCAGAAGACACGATGAGCGTTCTGCTGCAGAGGATGCAGAATAACGCAAAGCAAGATTCATCCATCGGGTGTGGTTTAAATAGCCTCCTGTAGTGCTTAGGTGTCTCCTTCCACAGCCTCGCCCTAGTAAGAAAAGAGTTCCTGCTTTCCAGAAGAGTTCCAGTGTTCTGAACCTAGGGAGTGGCTCCTGCCCCACCCAACAGGAAAAGTAGTCCCAAACAGAAGAGGATCAGGGGCTCAACTGGCAGGTAAGTAAGCAGCATGGTCTGCTGCAGGTAAGTCCACCCAAGCATTATGAGCCCGGCGCTTCCAGCGCTGGGACTGTGCATATTTATGAGCCTGGTGCCACTGGTGCCAGGACAGGGTCCAAAAGGTCCCAATTGGGACTGGCTGGCACTCGGAACCTGGGTTATGGGTCTGCTTCCAAGAGAGTTGGGTAAGTCCTGACCTTTTGGAAGCAGGGATCATGACAGCACCCCCCCTCAAGGCCCCTCCCAAACCGGGCTTCTCCGGGGGTTTGGGCTTGTCAGGAAATGTTTGATGAAATCTTTTGATTAGACGAGGAGCGTGGACATATTCTGCAGGTTCCCAGGATCTTTCTTGGGGACCATAGCCTTTCCAGTCAATTAGGTAAAATAGTTTAGATTTGGAGATCTTGGAATCCAGGATGCTCTTGACTTCAAACTCAAGTTCTCCATCAACTAGGATGGGTTTTGGAGATTTGGTTAGTCGGGTTTGAGGTTGCACGGGTTTTAATAGAGAGACGTGGAAGACCGGATGTATCTTCATGTGAGGGGGCAAGTCCAACTTGACCGCTACTGGGTTTACTATGGTAGTGATGGAATAGGGACCAAGGTATCTTGGGTTGAATGTGTGTGGTCCTTTTAGAGGTAGATATTTGGTGGATAACCAAACTTGACCTCCTACTTGATATTGGGGGGCTTCCTTCCGATGTTGATCTGCTCCTTTCTTGTATTGTTCTTTAGCCCTTTGAAGGTGAGAAACGGCTTCCTTAAAGGCTTGGGTGATTGTAGAATGCAGGTGGTCTACTGCTGGTGTTCCAAGATCTTGGAGTGGATCCAATTCTGAGGTTCGAGGGTGACTGCCGTATAAAAGAAAAAACGGGGTCTTCCCAGTTCCCGAGTGGACAGAGTTATTGTAGGCATATTCGGCTATCCAAAGGATATCTTTCCAAGTTTGTTGCAGCATGCAGCGTAAATACTGCTCCAGAGTTTGATTGGTCCTCTCGGTTTGTCCGTCGGTTTGAGGGTGGTGACTGGTCGAAAGTCTCACATCAATTTGAGCCGACCGACAGCAACTTCGCCAAAAATGAGAAATAAATTGACTACCTCGATCCGAAATTAGAACTGAAGGAAAACCATGCAGCCGGACGATGTTTTCGAGAAATTCTCGGGCCAGAGTTGTTGCTGTTGGTAAGCCTTTGAGTGGAATGAAATGTGCCATCTTGGAGAATAGGTCCACGACTACTAGGATCGTGTTGTATCCGGAGCATGGAGGTAGATCGGTGATGAAGTCCATAGAAAGCGTATGCCAAGGGCGAGGTGGGATGTCAATAGGGCGTAAGAGACCGGCTGGTTTTTCCTTTTGACTCTTGTTTTGGGCGCATACTCCACAGGACATTATAAAGTCTCTGATATCTCTTTTCCAAGACGGCCACCAGAAGTAGCGCTTGATCTTTTCTGAAGTTTTGGCCATACCGGGATGTCCTTCCATTAAGGAATCATGATAACAAGAGATTACCTTTTTCTGTAAATCTGTGCTGGGCAGGTATAATCGTTCTTGGAAATACAATAAGTTGTCCTTCACTACAAAGTCCTTTCCCTGCAGATGCCAAATCTGTGTGTCAGTTGGAGTTACAAGTTGCCTGGCTTTATCTTTAACTTCCTCTATGGATTGTGTGGCGATTACACCCAGAATTCTTTGTTCGGGAATGATAGGTACAGGTTTAGGGTTGATCAAGTGTTCTTCCACTCCCATCCGAGATAGGGCATCAGCTTTACCGTTTTTTGTACCAGGCCGATAGGTAATTATGAAGTCAAACTCGGCAAAGAATAGTGCCCAACGGAGTTGTCTAGAGGATTGGGCTTTTGCGGTTTTCAAATATTGCAGGTTTCGGTGATCTGTAATCACAGTAACAGTGTGTCGAGCCCCCAGAAGATAATGCCGCCAAGCCTTAAAGGCGGACTTGATAGCCAGAAGTTCCTTATCAGTAATGGTGTAATTGATTTCAGGAGGCGAGAATTTGCGGGACCAAAATGCCACGGGATGCAACTGGTTGGTTACTGGGTCCTTTTGTGATAGAACTGCCCCCATGGCAAGGCTCGAAGCATCAGTTTCCACGATGTAGGGGAGTTCTGGGCGAGGATGTTTTAAAATTGGTGCAGAGATAAATTTTGACTTCAAATTCTGGAAAGCTTGTTCCGCCTCGGTAGACCATTCAAAACGTTTGTTTTTCTTTAACAAGGCGGTGATGGGCTGGACTATTCGAGAGAATTCAGGGATAAACCTGCGGTAAAAGTTAGCGAAGCCTAACATGCTTTGAACACCTTTTACGGAGGATGGCGATGGCCATTTGAGAATTGCATCGACCTTCTTTGAATCCATTCGCACTCCGCTAGGTGATAATATGAATCCCAAGAATTCAACTTCAGTCACGTTGAAAACACATTTTTCCAACTTAGCGAAAAGTTTGTGTTGACGCAATCTCTCGAGGACCATTTTCACGTGTTTCCGATGTTCAGATTCCGATGAAGAATAAACGAGGATGTCATCAATGTAAACAACAACACACACATTTATGAGCTCTCTGAGGACATCGTTCATAAAATATTGAAAGGCGGCCGGGGCATTACAAAGTCCGAAGGGCATGACCTGATATTCAAATAGCCCATACTTGGTGCGGAAGGCTGTCTTCCATTCATCGCTTTCTTTTACTCGTACCAAGTGGTAGGCTCCTCTAAGATCCAGCTTTGTATATATGCATGCTTTTCTGACTTGGTCCAGGAGTTCAGGGATCAAAGGTAACGGATATCTATTCTTAACGGTGATCTGGTTCAGGGCACGATAATCTATACAAGTTCTAAGGTCCCCTTCTTTTTTTGGAACGAAGAACAAAGCTGAGGAAGCAGGGGACTTGGAAGGACGAATAAACCCATTCGCTAGGTATTGATCCAGGTATTGTCGGAGGTGCAGATTCTCAGGCTCGGTGAGGGCATAAATTCTACTACAAGGAGGAGTAGATCCAGGTATCAGGTCTATCTGGCAGTCATAAGACCTATGAGGAGGTAGAGAGTTAGCCTGATCTTTCCGGACAACATCTTGGAATTCTTGATATTCGGGAGGTAACTGGTGAGTTTCCGAAGAAATTGCTGCCAGTGCAACACCAGGTTGAGGGTGACAAGTAGAGACACATTCTGGAAACTGAACCGTTCTTGCTCGCCAATCGATCTGAGGATTGTGCTTCTCTAACCAAGGTATTCCTAGAATAATCTGGAACTGAGGAGCCTTGATCACATCGAACACGATCTTCTCATGGTGTCCATCTTGACTTACTAGCGTCACTTCTTGGGTGGTATGCGTTACTGGTCCGGAGGCTATCTCCGTACCATCCACCGTAGTAATGACGTCCTTTACAGCCTTTGGACAAAGAGTCAGATTCATCCTCAAAACCATTTCATGATCCACATAATTGCCGATGGCACCGCTGTCGACGTAAGCTTCAATCGCATGTAATCGATCCGGATGATCAGGGCTAATGAGGACCATAGGTATCACGAAATGCGAGGTCACGGAACTGGTTTTAACGCTCGGCAAGAGGACCTCTATTCTTGTCGGGCGAGGTCGTTTCCCTGCTCAGAGTTTGTGACCTTGGTAACTGCAGCTCCTACTACCTTCTTGGCTGGTTTCACCGGACAGTCTCGCAGAAAGTGCCCCGAGTTTCCGCAATAGAGGCATAATTGCAGCTGTTTTCTCCTTTCCCGATCTTTTTGTGTTAGTGGTCCTTTCAGGCCCCCTATTTGCATGGGTTCCCCGGAGTCTACCCCTTTGGAAGGAGTTGGTGGTTTGGAAAATACCCGAGCATCAAACTTGGAACGATCGGCCTTCCTGTTCTGCAGTCTGTGATCAATTTGAACAACTAAGTCTATATAGTCCGAACAGTCTTGCGGGGGATTCACTACTTGGGCTAACACATCTTTGAGCTCTCCACGTAGACCTCTATAAAACAGCGTAATCCTTTTGTCCTCAGGCCATTGAGTTTCCACTATCAGTCTGTTGAAAGACGCAATATAAGCCAAAAGGTCTTGATTACCCTGTCGCAACGAAAGAAGCTCATTGTCCAAGGCCTGCCCCTGTGAATGTCTTGCGAACAGTTTTTCCATACTGAGCTGAAAAGCTTGAAAATCATGGAGAACCGGATCATCTTGATTAACTAGAGGGATCGACCAGTCTGCCGCATTGCCACTAAGGTACGAAAGCACGAAAGCTACTTTAGCTTGATCAGTTGGAAAGGCTGCTGGCCGGCATAAGAAATGCAACCGGCACTGATTAATAAATACTGCAAACCTCTTTGGGTCACCAGAAAATCGTTCGGGCGGAGCCAGAGGTACATTCCCAGGTAGGTTGATCTGCACTGGATTCATAGAGGATGTTGAAGGAAGATTTGCCCCTGATGCGGGTAACGGGGTCTGTCCGGCTTGTGACTGTAGCAATTGTCTAGCGAGATCGTCTGTTCGCTCCTTGGAAATAATCAGTTCCCTTCTTAGAGCGTTCGTTTCCTGACGGGCTGCATGCACTTCTGCTCTTAGTTCCCCAAGTAACTGGGCTAGCTGGTCGGTATCTGAGGTTTCCATAGCGCCTGGGCGGGGGTTTTGCGGTAGGCTTTGCGTTCTGTAACGCTCACCTGATTCCCGCAGAGGCGCCGGTCTTGGCTGGGCGAATACCGTATCTTCAAAGGTGATGTGTAACACACGGTTGGCTCTTTGGGCTGGACCTCTGTACACTGTATGTCTGACTCGAAGAGTAAGATGTCTGCAGATAGAAAATATGGGATTAATGAACTGGGTTATTGGGTGTCTCTCTCTCTTCTTCCCTTTCTCTTCTCCTGTAGTACCCCAAAGGTTAACGCTCTCACCTTAGGTAAGTGAACGCCGAGCTCTCCATCTGCCTCGGGGCAGGGTGCCGTAACCAGTTTCCTCACTGGATAAGGGTGCAGGCCTCTTGACCTCAGAGGACTGCTATCCGTCGTTTACTGCACGAACGGTAAGTTCTGGGTACTTCAAATGTCTTTAAAAGTCTTTTGTAATGTTGTCCCTTGTTTTGCAGGATTCCGGCGATGGCGGATGACGGGCTGAAGTGAGTTGAGGATGGAACCCGTGTGAGGAAAAGAAACGCCTGGAAGCACGTAAGTAAGCGCTTGTTGCCTGCTTCACGATGTGCACTAACTGTCCTTTTATCTTGCAGGTACAAGTTCGGAGCTACTGAAGGGTGCCGGAATACCCACTGGATTCGGCGTGGGAAGGAGTAATGGCACGTGAGTAATGAAGTTACCCAATGTCTTAAAACGCACCTTCTTTTGTATTTCAGATGCGGGATGCAGCGCCGAAGGCCTCCGGAGCGTGCGAAGAGTTGGTAAGCTTTTGTCTTTCAGATGCCGGAATGCAGTGCGAGGACCTCCGGAGCATGCGAAGAGTAGGTAAGCCTTTATCTTCCAGATGCCGGAATGCAGCGCGAGGCGTTGGTGACAGCCGATGGACCAGGTAAGAGATGGGCTGTCACGGAAGACCGTAGTGCTAACCTGTTCTTTCTTGTCTTTATAGATGTTGCAGAAGACTGGATTCTGAATGGTAAGCCTTTTTTCCTTAGGCCCAGGATCAGATGCAGAAGACACGATGAGCGTTCTGCTGCAGAGGATGCAGAATAACGCAAAGCAAGATTCATCCATCGGGTGTGGTTTAAATAGCCTCCTGTAGTGCTTAGGTGTCTCCTTCCACAGCCTCGCCCTAGTAAGAAAAGAGTTCCTGCTTTCCAGAAGAGTTCCAGTGTTCTGAACCTAGGGAGTGGCTCCTGCCCCACCCAACAGGAAAAGTAGTCCCAAACAGAAGAGGATCAGGGGCTCAACTGGCAGGTAAGTAAGCAGCATGGTCTGCTGCAGGTAAGTCCACCCAAGCATTATGAGCCCGGCGCTTCCAGCGCTGGGACTGTGCATATTTATGAGCCTGGTGCCACTGGCGCCAGGACAGGGTCCAAAAGGTCCCAATTGGGACTGGCTGGCACTCGGAACCTGGGTTATGGGTCTGCTTCCAAGAGAGTTGGGTAAGTCCTGACCTTTTGGAAGCAGGGATCATGACAGCACCCCCCCAAACCGGGCTTCTCCGGGGGTTTGGGCTTGTCAGGAAATGTTTGATGAAATCTTTTGATTAGACGAGGAGCGTGGACATATTCTGCAGGTTCCCAGGATCTTTCTTGGGGACCGTAGCCTTTCCAGTCAATTAGGTAAAATAGTTTAGATTTGGAGATCTTGGAATCCAGGATGCTCTTGACTTCAAACTCGAGTTCTCCATCAACTAGGATGGGTTTTGGAGATTTGGTTAGTCGGGTTTGAGGTTGCACGGGTTTTAATAGAGAGACGTGGAAGACCGGATGTATCTTCATGTGAGGGGGCAAGTCCAACTTGACCGCTACTGGGTTTACTATGGTAGTGATGGAATAGGGACCAAGGTATCTTGGGTTGAATGTGCGTGGTCCTTTTAGAGGTAGATATTTGGTGGATAACCAAACTTGATCTCCTACTTGATATTGGGGGGCTTCCTTCCGATGTTGATCTGCTCCTTTCTTGTATTGTTCTTTAGCCCTTTGAAGGTGAGAAACGGCTTCCTTAAAGGCTTGGGTGATTGTAGAATGCAGGTGGTCTACTGCTGGTGTTCCAAGATCTTGGAGTGGATCCAATTCTGAGGTTCGAGGGTGACTGCCGTATAAAAGAAAAAACGGGGTCTTCCCAGTTCCCGAGTGGACAGAGTTATTGTAGGCATATTCGGCTATCCAAAGGATATCTTTCCAAGTTTTTTCAGTTTGTTGCAGCATGCAGCGTAAATACTGCTCCAGAGTTTGATTGGTCCTCTCGGTTTGTCCGTCGGTTTGAGGGTGGTGACTGGTCGAAAGTCTCACATCAATTTGAGCCGACCGACAGCAACTTCGCCAAAAATGAGAAATAAATTGACTACCTCGATCCGAAATTAGAACTGAAGGAAAACCATGCAGCCGGACGATGTTTTCGAGAAATTCTCGGGCCAGAGTTGTTGCTGTTGGTAAGCCTTTGAGTGGAATGAAATGTGCCATCTTGGAGAATAGGTCCACGACTACTAGGATCGTGTTGTATCCGGAGCATGGAGGTAGATCGGTGATGAAGTCCATAGAAAGCGTATGCCAAGGGCGAGGTGGGATGTCAATAGGGCGTAAGAGACCGGCTGGTTTTTCCTTTTGACTCTTGTTTTGGGCGCATACTCCACAGGACATTATAAAGTCTCTGATATCTCTTTTCCAAGACGGCCACCAGAAGTAGCGCTTGATCTTTTCTGAAGTTTTGGCCATACCGGGATGTCCTTCCATTAAGGAATCATGATAACAAGAGATTACCTTTTTCTGTAAATCTGTGCTGGGCAGGTATAATCGTTCTTGGAAATACAATAAGTTGTCCTTCACTACAAAGTCCTTTCCCTGCAGATGCCAATTCTGTATGTCAGTTGGAGTTACAAGTTGCCTGGCTTTATCTTTAACTTCCTCTATGGATTGTGTGGCGATTACACCCAGAATTCTTTGTTCGGGAATGATAGGTACAGGTTTAGGGTTGATCAAGTGTTCTTCCACTCCCATCCGAGATAGGGCATCAGCTTTACCGTTTTTTGTACCAGGCCGATAGGTAATTATGAAGTCAAACTCGGCAAAGAATAGTGCCCAACGGAGTTGTCTAGAGGATTGGGCTTTTGCGGTTTTCAAATATTGCAGGTTTCGGTGATCTGTAATCACAGTAACAGTGTGTCGAGCCCCCAGAAGATAATGCCGCCAAGCCTTAAAGGCGGACTTGATAGCCAGAAGTTCCTTATCAGTAATGGTGTAATTGATTTCAGGAGGCGAGAATTTGCGGGACCAAAATGCCACGGGATGCAACTGGTTGGTTACTGGGTCCTTTTGTGATAGAACTGCCCCCATGGCAAGGCTCGAAGCATCAGTTTCCACGATGTAGGGGAGTTCTGGGCGAGGATGTTTTAAAATTGGTGCAGAGATAAATTTTGACTTCAAATTCTGGAAAGCTTGTGCCGCCTCGGTAGACCATTCAAAACGTTTGTTTTTCTTTAACAAGGCGGTGATGGGCTGGACTATTCGAGAGAATTCAGGGATAAACCTGCGGTAAAAGTTAGCGAAGCCTAACATGCTTTGAACACCTTTTACGGAGGATGGCGATGGCCATTTGAGAATTGCATCGACCTTCTTTGAATCCATTCGCACTCCGCTAGGTGATAATATGAATCCCAAGAATTCAACTTCAGTCACGTTGAAAACACATTTTTCCAACTTAGCGAAAAGTTTGTGTTGACGCAATCTCTCGAGGACCATTTTCACGTGTTTCCGATGTTCAGATTCCGATGAAGAATAAACGAGGATGTCATCAATGTAAACAACAACACACACATCTATGAGCTCTCTGAGGACATCGTTCATAAAATATTGAAAGGCGGCCGGGGCATTACAAAGTCCGAAGGGCATGACCTGATATTCAAATAGCCCATACTTGGTGCGGAAGGCCGTCTTCCATTCATCGCCTTCTTTTACTCGTACCAAGTGGTAGGCTCCTCTAAGATCCAGCTTTGTATATATGCATGCTTTTCTGACTTGGTCCAGGAGTTCAGGGATCAAAGGTAACGGATATCTATTCTTAACGGTGATCTGGTTCAGGGCGCGATAATCTATACAAGTTCTAAGGTCCCCTTCTTTTTTGGAACGAAGAACAAAGCTGAGGAAGCAGGGGACTTGGAAGGACGAATAAACCCATTCGCTAGGTATTGATCCAGGTATTGTCGGAGGTGCAGATTCTCAGGCTCGGTGAGGGCATAAATTCTACTACAAGGAGGAGTAGATCCAGGTATCAGGTCTATCTGGCAGTCATAAGACCTATGAGGAGGTAGAGAGTTAGCCTGATCTTTCCGGAAAACATCTTGGAATTCTTGGTATTCGGGAGGTAACTGGGGAGTTTCCGAAGAAATTGCTGCCAGTGCAACACCAGGTTGAGGGTGACAAGTAGAGACACATTCTGGAAACTGAACCGTTCTTGCTCGCCAATCGATCTGAGGATTGTGCTTCTCTAACCAAGGTATTCCTAGAATAATCTGGAACTGAGGAGCCTTGATCACATCGAACACGATCTTCTCATGGTGTCCATCTTGACTTACTAGCGTCACTTCTTGGGTGGTATGCGTTACTGGTCCGGAGGCTATCTCCGTACCATCCACCGTAGTAATGACTTCCTTTACAGCCTTTGGACAAAGAGTCAGATTCATCCTCAAAACCATTTCATGATCCACATAATTGCCGATGGCACCGCTGTCGACGTAAGCTTCAATCGCATGTAATCGATCCGGATGATCAGGGCTAATGAGGACCATAGGTATCACGAAATGCGAGGTCACGGAACTGGTTTTAACGCTCGGCAAGAGGACCTCTATTCTTGTCGGGCGAGGTCGTTTCCCTGCTCAGAGTTTGTGACCTTGGTAACTGCAGCTCCTACTACCTTCTTGGCTGGTTTCACCGGACAGTCTCGCAGAAAGTGCCCCGAGTTTCCGCAATAGAGGCATAATTGCAGCTGTTTTCTCCTTTCCCGCTCTTTTTGTGTTAGTGGTCCTTTCAGGCCCCCTATTTGCATGGGTTTCCCGGAGTCTACCCCTTTGGAAGGAGTTGGTGGTTTGGAAAATACCCGAGCATCAAACTTGGAACGATCGGCCTTCCTGTTCTGCAGTCTGTGATCAATTTGAACAACTAAGTCTATATAGTCCGAACAGTCTTGCGGGGGATTCACTACTTGGGCTAACACATCTTTGAGCTCTCCACGTAGACCTCTATAAAACAGCGTAATCCTTTTGTCCTCAGGCCATTGAGTTTCCACTATCAGTCTGTTGAAAGACGCAATATAAGCCAAAAGGTCTTGATTACCCTGTTGCAACGAAAGAAGCTCATTGTCCAAGGCCTGCCCCTGTGAATGTCTTGCGAACAGTTTTTCCATACTGAGCTGAAAAGCTTGAAAATCATGGAGAACCGGATCATCTTGATTAACTAGAGGGATCGACCAGTCTGCCGCATTGCCACTAAGGTACGAAAGCACGAAAGCTACTTTAGCTTGATCAGTTGGAAAGGCTGCTGGCCGGCATAAGAAATGCAACCGGCACTGATTAATAAATACTGCAAACCTCTTTGGGTCACCAGAAAATCGTTCGGGCGGAGCCAGAGGTACATTCCCAGGTAGGTTGATCTGCACTGGATTCATAGAGGATGTTGAAGGAAGATTTGCCCCTGATGCGGGTTACGGGGTCTGTCCGGCTTGTGACTGTAGCAATTGTCTAGCGAGATCGTCTGTTCGCTCCTTGGAAATAATCAGTTCCCTTCTTAGAGCGTTCGTTTCCTGACGGGCTGCATGCACTTCTGCTCTTAGTTCCCCAAGTAACTGGGCTAGCTGGTCGGTATCTGAGGTTTCCATAGCGCCTGGGCGGGGGTTTTGCGGTAGGCTTTGCGTTCTGTAACGCTCACCTGATTCCCGCAGAGGCGCCGGTCTTGGCTGGGCGAATACCGTATCTTCAAAGGTGATGTGTAACACACGGTTGGCTCTTTGGGCTGGACCTCTGTACACTGTATGTCTGACTCGAAGAGTAAGATGTCTGCAGATAGAAAATATGGGATTAATGAACTGGGTTATTGGGTGTCTCTCTCTCTTCTTCCCTTTCTCTTCTCCTGTAGTACCCCAAAGGTTAACGCTCTCACCTTAGGTAAGTGAACGCCGAGCTCTCCATCTGCCTCGGGGCAGGGTGCCGTAACCAGTTTCCTCACTGGATAAGGGTGCAGGCCTCTTGACCTCAGAGGACTGCTATCCGTCGTTTACTGCACGAACGGTAAGTTCTGGGTACTTCAAATGTCTTTAAAAGTCTTTTGTAATGTTGTCCCTTGTTTTGCAGGATTCCGGCGATGGCGGATGACGGGCTGAAGTGAGTTGAGGATGGAACCCGTGTGAGGAAAAGAAGCGCCTGGAAGCACGTAAGTAAGCGCTTGTTGCCTGCTTCACGATGTGCACTAACTGTCCTTTTATCTTGCAGGTACAAGTTCGGAGCTACTGAAGGGTGCCGGAATACCCACTGGATTCAGCGTGGGAAGGAGTAATGGCACGTGAGTAATGAAGTTACCCAATGTCTTAAAACGCACCTTCTTTTGTCTTTCAGATGCGGGATGCAGCGCCGAAGGCCTCCGGAGCGTGCGAAGAGTTGGTAAGCTTTTGTCTTTCAGATGCCGGAATGCAGTGCGAGGACCTCCGGAGCATGCGAAGAGTAGGTAAGCCTTTATCTTCCAGATGCCGGAATGCAGCGCGAGGCGTTGGTGACAGCCGATGGACCAGGTAAGAGATGCGCTGTCACAGAAGACCGTAGTGCTAACCTGTTCTTTCTTGTCTTTATAGATGTTGCAGAAGACTGGATTCTGAATGGTAAGCCTTTTTTCCTTAGGCCCAGGATCAGATGCAGAAGACACGATGAGCGTTCTGCTGCAGAGGATGCAGAATAACGCAAAGCAAGATTCATCCATCGGGTGTGGTATAAATAGCCTCCTGTAGTGCTTAGGTGTCTCCTTCCACAGCCTCGCCCTAGTAAGAAAAGAGTTCCTGCTTTCCAGAAGAGTTCCAGTGTTCTGAACCTAGGGAGTGGCTCCTGCCCCACCCAACAGGAAAAGTAGTCCCAAACAGAAGAGGATCAGGGGCTCAACTGGCAGGTAAGTAAGCAGCATGATCTGCTGCAGGTACGTCCACCCAAGCATTATGAGCCCGGCGCTTCCAGCGCTGGGACTGTGCATATTTATGAGCCTGGTGCCACTGGCGCCAGGACAGGGTCCAAAAGGTCCCAATTGGGACTGGCTGGCACTCGGAACCTGGGTTATGGGTCTGCTTCCAAGAGAGTTGGGTAAGTCCTGACCTTTTGGAAGCAGGGATCATGACACAGGATTAAGTTTCACATGGGCAGGGAACTAGACGCTGCCGTGTGAGAGAGGGCGCTGCAGGCCACATTCTCAGGGGAGAGAGTGGGCGGATCTCCAGTCCGTCTGGGAGCGCGGGAGGCGAGGAGGGAGCCCTTCCTGGAAGAAGGGTGAGGTGCATGTTTGCCAAAGCAGCGTGCTTTGTTGCTAGAGGGGCTGCTCTGTTGCTAGAGGGGCTGCTTTGTTGCTAGAGGGGCGGCTCTGTTGCTAGAGGGGCGGCTCTGTAGCTAGAGGGGCTGCTTTGTTGCTAGAGGGGCGGCTCTGTTACTAGAGGGGCTGCTTTGATGCTAGAGGGGCGGCTCTGTTGCTAGAGGGGCGGCTCTGTTGCTAGAGGGGCGGCTCTGTTGCTAGAGTGGCGGTTCTGTTGCTAGAGGGGCTGCTTTGTTGCTAGAGGGGCGGCTTTGTTAATAGAGGGGCAGCTTTGTTGCCCGAGGGGCGGCTTTGTTGCACGAGGGACGGCCTTGTTGCTAGAGGGGCAGCCTTGTTGCTAGAGGGGCTGCTTTGTTGCTATAGGTGCGGCTTTGTTGCCCGAGGGGCGGCTTTGTTGCCCGAGGGGCTGCTTTGTTGCTAGAGGGGCTGCGTGTGCTCGGTGTTGGGGAGGGTGAGAGTGAAATGATAGTTGGTGGTTGGTACGTGCGTGGTGCGTGTCCCTGCCCGCCGTTATCGGTGGGCAGGGGAATACTCTGGAGACAGCGGCTGCGGGCGGTGGTGTGGGGGTGCAAGATGGCGTACGGCCTGTGCCTGGGACGGGTGATAAATTGGGGGGTAAGGGGACCGATGGGTCTGCAGGGGTTGGTGGTGGTGCATCTGACAAGGGGTCCATTAGGAATTCAGGGTGGAAAGGTGGGAAGAAGAATGGCAATAGTGATGGTGGGAAAGGGAAGTTGGGTACAGGTGGTGGTCACCAGTCTCTGGCGGAGGGTTTGGCAGGAGTTGGTCTTGATGTTGGGAGGAGGAAGTTGGGGTCTCTTGGGGATGACAGTGGGGCATTACTTCGTAGTAGATCCCCTGTGGATCGGAGGGTCGAGTGCAGTGGGGGTTCTGGTGGTGGACAGCAGTATGTGAATAGGAGTGGGTCTGCGGTTGAATCCACGGAGGCAGAGTCATGATGGCAGGTGGTCATAAAGTCGGCGAAGCCCGAACAAGATCTTAGTGGTGTTAGCCCTTTTGTGGTATCTGAGTGGGTCCGGAAAGGAATTGGTGCTGTGCAGTCTGTTCAGGTAATTAGTGGGGGGCGTTTGTTGGTTAAGGGTGTGGGTGAGGTGACTAGGAACAAGGCTTTGGATTTGGGATGTCTTGGGAGATATCCTGTTACTGTGTCAGAACAGGGCGGTGCGGTATGTAAGGGAGTGATTTATGGAGTACCTCTTTGTGTGCATGATAGGGATATGGTGAATTCCTTGCAGGAGGTGTGGAGGTTGGGGAGGAAAGATCCTGATGGCGGTGTAATTTCTACAACTGTGGCTTTTCGGTTTAGGGGGAGTGAGGTGCCGGAGCATGTGTATTTGAGGTTTCAGTGTTTTCGGGTGAAGCCATATGTCCCAGCCCCCTTTAGGTGTTATAAGTGTCAGAAGTATGGTCACGTAGCACGGTCTTGTAGAAGGGAGAGGAGGTGTGGGAAGTCTGGTGGGCCCCATGATATTAAGGAGCGTGTGATGGATTGTACACCGAAGTGTTGCAATTGTGGTAGGGATCATGTTGCTTCTTTTACGGGGTGTGCTGCACAGGTGGAGGCCTGTAAGGTTGTGAGCACTAAGGTGAGTCAAAATATCAGTTATGCAGCAGCAGTTCAGAAGGTAGGGGAGGAGCAGATGGTCATGGTGGGTAGTCCTGCTGCAGTGGTGAAGCAGGTGGAGGTAGGGGAGGCTCAGCCTTTGGGGGTTGAGGGAGTGATTGGAGGGGGTGTTAATATCAGAATGGCGGATTTGTTGTGTTTTATTATCGCAACTATTAACATGATAGCTGGCTGTCAGTCGAAATTGGACAGGTTACAGGCGGTGGTGAAGGCAGCAAAGATGTATTTAAGGATTTGAAATCTCACAGATAAGGATGTACATAAGATGATGAGTGGTGGTGATGTCCCGCGTGAGGGTTCAGGGGTCTGAGGTTGTGGCAATGGAATGCGAGGAGTTTGTTGGTGAATGGGCAGGAGTTGAAGAAGGAGTTGGTGAAAGTGGGTGATGTTGACGTCGTATGTGTTCAGGAGACATGGTTAAGAGAGGGTATTAATTTTCGTTTTCCGGGATATGTGTTGTTTAGGAAAAATAGAGAGGCGGGTCGTGGGGGAGGGGTATGCATTTTGGTGAAGACTGGTATTCAATGTTCTGTCCTTGAGTTTGGAGGGGAGTTGGAATTGATTGGAGTGAGGTTATTTACGGGTTCTGATGTGTTGGTGATTTTGAATTTCTACAATCTGTGTAGACCTCTTGACGTGGGGGCTTTGCAGCAGGCCTTGGGCCAGCGTGACAAATATATTCTTTGTGGGGATTTTAACTGTCACAATACGTTGTGGAATAGTGCTGTGACAGATGTTAATGGGGCTAATTTGGAGGTGCTGGCTGATGAGTGCGGACTTGTTTTATTGAACTCGTCGGGGCATACTAGGATGGATGTTCATACCGGCATGGGATCTTGTTTGGATTTGACATGGGTATCAGCATCTATGGTTTCTAAGTGTGTTTGGAAACTGAGGACGATGGGGAGTGATCACGGGTCTATATCCGTAGATGTAGGTGGCAGGGTGGTGACGTCGGCAAGTCCTGCCCCAAGGGGGTGTAACTTCTGTAATTTGGTTGGGCGATGTTTGGAGAGGGGTGTAGCAGGTTGATGGGTATGATGGGTTTGGGTGATGCTCAGGGGGTGGGGGTGCCACCCACTGGATGCAATGAATTTGGCTCTGCAAGATATCTTTCGGAGTGTTGTGGCAGAATTGGCCCCGGCTCGAGGTAAGATCTTCCAGAAACCTGAGGTCCCGTGGTGGTCGTCAGAATGTACAGTGGTAGTTCAGGATAGGAAAAGGAAGCAGAGGAAGGCCATGCATACTAAAGCAGTGGCAGACATTGTCGCATATAAAAAGGCTATGGCACTGGTGAAGAGGGTGATTCGATGTAATAAGCGGATGTATTGGAGAAATGTTTGTAGTACGCTCTCTAGTGATACGTGTTTATCAAAGGTGTGGGAAAGGTTTCGGCGTATGTCCGGGCAGGCGAGAGGCGGCAATCGGATTTCAGTGATTACAGATGCGGGGTGTGACATGGTGGATGATGGTGGTAAAGCAGAGGCATTGGGAAAGTATTTTGCGGTGTGCACAGCACGGAAAATTATTCCCTGGTGTCCAGACGGAAAATGGCAGAGTTCATGGCTGTTAATCAAGGTGCGCTGAATGTTGTAGACAAATGGACATCCAGTATGGATATGTCCTTCACTTTGAGTGAGTTGCGGGCTGTGCTAAGGGGCTGATGGGATTCAAGTCCGGGGGAGGATGGAGGACGGTATATTTATTTGCAGCATTTGCTGGATGTTTGCTTGCTGGAGGTGTTGCGGCTGTTTAATGTTGTGTGGGATCACGGTACATTGCCTAATGGGTGGAAGAGGGCTGTCATCCTTCCGATTCTGAAATTGGGGAAGCCAGCTGGTTTGTGCGGGTCCTATCGATCCATTGCTCTGACATCCGTGTTGTGCAAGGTGACGGAAAAAATGGTGTGTGGCCGTCTGGAGCACTTTCTGGAGTCGGAGCAGCGACTGAGTGTGTATCAGCATGGGTTTCGTAAATCTAGATCTGTGATGGATGTGGTTGTGGGATTGGCAACAGATGTGGAGGAGGCATTGTCCTGTCGGGAAATGGTGGGGGCAATCTTTGTTGATATGGAGAAGGCGTATGATATGGTGTGGGGGGACGGGTTGCTATTTGTGTTGCGAAAGAAAGGTGTTGAAGGGAAGATGTTTTCCTGGATTCAGGATTTTCTGATGAATAGTGCATTTTGGGGACGCCTTGTCCCGAGAGTTTTTGATGGAAAATGGGACGCCTCAGGGTAGTGTTATCAGCTGTGGATGGCCTTATAGAGAGAGTTCGGGAGTGTGGTTGTCGGGTGGGATTCTATGCAGATGATGGAGTGATTTGGGTTTGGGGTAAGGTGAGAGGAGTGATTCAAGGAAGGTTGGAGGAGGCTTCGGAGGTAATGGAAAGGTGGTGTCAGGATTGGGGATTTAAGGTGTGCTCCTCTAAAATGGTGTGTAGGTTGTTCGAGTGACGAAATATCGGTATCTTGGTGTGCTCTTGGATCAGCCTCTGTCATGGAAGTTGCAAGTGGAAAAGACTGTGGCCAAGTGTAAACAGCGTCTTAATTTGTTGAAGGCGGTGTCAGTTCAGGAGTGGGGTGGAGGGCAGAGGAGTATGAGGATGTTGTATATGGGGTTGGTCAGGAGTGTGCTGGAGTTCGGAGTTCAGCTGCAGTGCAGTTATAGCAGGACTCAGCTTAATGTGTTGGATGGTGTCCAGGCAAGAGCAATGAGAATTGTGACTGGGACTGTTCGGTCATCCCCCACAGAGGCTGTGCAAGTGTTGTCAGGGATGTTGCCAATGGATTTGAGAAGGGAGGAGCTGAGTGCTAGGTATTGGCTGCGTTGTAAGTCCCTCCGTGTGTGGCATCCTGTGAAGAAGTGTCTGGAGGTTAATTGGATGCATGCTTATAAGAGTGCGAGTTGGGAGAGGAAAAGGGGGGCTTTTGGATTCCATGTGGACAGGCTGGTGAAACGATTGGGGGTGGATGGGTTTTGTATGGTGGAAGATGTGGATAGGGTTGTAGGATCGATTTGGACGCAGCATGATCCAATTGTTTGTTTGGATCTGGCCAAGGTGGTGACCAAGAAGGGTGGTGATAGAGGGGTGATTAAGAGATTTGCGGTGCAGTATGTGGAGGGTAAAGTTGGCGCTCAAGTATATACGAATGGTTCCAGGGATTCGGAGAGGAACAGGGTTGGTATGGCTTGCAATTTTCAGGCGGATGAGGAGTTTTGGGTGGCTAGGTTGTCGGATGATGTATCCATCTCCACGGCTGAATTAATGGCTATTAATATGGCGGTGCTTCAGATTATAGGGAAACAGCTGGCTGTGGTGGTGGTGTTTGTGGATTCGATGAGTGCGTTGTTGGCTATCAAGGAGGGGAATTCTGATAGGAGAGATAAAGTAGTGCTCATTAGACAGCGATTAGAAGAGTGTGTTGCAGGGGGAACCGTGGTGGAGTTGGCTTGGGTTCCCAGTCATTGTGGGGTCTTGGGTAATGAGTTGGTGGATTGGGCTGCGTATGGGGCGACGTTGCGGGGGAGGTGGATGTGAAAGTTCCATTGAGTGTGGCTGAGATACAGGGGATGGTGCGTGGACAAATTAAGGATATGTGGCAGGATCAATGGGATATGAGTTCAAAGGGACGGCAGTTGTGTGCAGGGAAGTGCGGGTTTGGGCGTTTGAGGGGGGGTAGAGTTGACACGAAGAGAGGTAACTATTTTGAATCGCCTTAGGATGGGTCATGCAGGGTTGGCGTAATGGAAGTGTTTGATGGGTAGAGTTACATCCATGGCATGTGAGGTTTGCGGGTGCCCAGAGACCGTGCCTCAGCTGGAGAAGGTGCAGGAAGTGCTCTTCACACCCCTCCTCTCCCCTGGCCCTCCTCCAGTGCCCTAAAATACCTGCCTCAGCCCGAGAAGCTGCAGGATGTGCTCTTTACACCCCTCCTCTCCCCTGGGCCTCCTCCAGTGCCCTAAAATACCTGCCTCAGCTGGAGAAGGTGCAGGAAGTGCTCTTCACACCCCTCCTCTCCCCTGGCCCTCCTCCAGTGCCCTAACATACCCGCCTCAGCCCGAGAAGGTCGAGGAAGTGCTCTTTACACCCGTCCTCTGCCCTGGCCCTCCTCCAGTGCCCTAACATACCTGCCTCAGCCCGAGAAGGTGGAGGATGTGCTCTTTACACCCCTCCTCTCCCCTGGCCCTCCTCCAATGCCCTAAAATACCTGCCTCAGCCCAAAAAGGTGCAGGAAGTGCTCTTTACCTCCCTCCCCCCCCCTCCTCCGATGCCCTAAAATACCCGCCTCAGCCCAAGAAGATGAAGGATGTGCTCTTTACACCCCTCCTCTCCCCTGGCCCTCCTCCAGTGCCCTAACATACCTGCCTCAGCCCGAGAAGGTGCAGGATGTGCTCTTTACACCCCTCCTCTCCCCTGGCCCTCCTCCAGTGCCCTAACATACCTGCCTCAGCCTGAGAAGGTACAGGAAGTGCTCTTTACACCCCCTCCCTCTCCAATGCCCTAAAATACCATTGCATTTCCGATTGGCATTGGTGGTGGCGGCCTGGGGATGAGGAGGCGGCACACATACAGTATTTGGAGCAGCATGGCATTTCTGATTGGCATTGGGGGAGGTGGCCTGGGCATGAGGTGGCTGCACACATACAGTATTTGGAACAGCATGGCATTTCTGATTGGCATTGGGGGAGGTGGCCTGGGCATGATGAGGCGGCACACAGACAGTATTTGGAGCAGCATTGCATTTCTGATTGGCATTGGTTGAGGTGGGCTGGGCATGAGGAGGCGGCACACATACAGAACTTGGAACAGCATTGCATTTCTGATTGGCATTGGTGGAGGTGGGCTGGGTATGAGGTGGCTGCACGCATACAGTATTTGGAACAGCACTGTATTTCTGATTGGCATTGGGGGAGGTAGGCTGGGCATGAGGAGGTGGCACACATAAATTATTTGGAGCAGCATTGCATTTCTGATTGGCATTGGTGGAGGTGGGCTGGGCATGAGGAGGCGGCACACATACAGAACTTGGAACAGCATGGCATTTCTGATTGGCATTGGTGGAGGTGGGCTGGGCATGAGGAGGCAGCACACATACAGAACTTGGAACAGCATTGCATTTCTGATTGGCATTGGGGGAGGTGGGCTGGGCATGAGGAGGCGGCACGCATACAGTATTTGGAACAGCATGGCATTTCTGATTGGCATTGGTTGAGGTGGGCTGGGCATGAGGAGGCGGCACGCATACAGTATTTGGAACAGCATTGCATTACTGATTGGCATTGGTGGAGGTGGGCTGGGCATGAGGAGGTGGCACGCATACAGTATTTGGAACAGCATTGCATTACTGATTGGCATTGGTGGAGGTGGGCTGGGCACGAGGAGGCGTCATGCATGCAGAACTGCAAACAGCATTGCATTTCTGATTGGCATTGGTGGAGGTGGGCCGGGCAAGAGGAGGTGGCACACATACAGTTTTTGGAACAGCATTGCATTTCTGATTGGCATTGGTGGAGGTGGGCTGGGCATGAGGAGGCGGCACGCATACAGTATTTGGAACAGCATGGCATTTCTGATTGGCATTGGTGGAGGTGGGCTGGGCATGAGGAGGCGGCACGCATACAGTATTTGGAGCAGCATTGCATTTCTGATTGGCATTGGGGGAGGTGGGCTGGGCATGAGGAGGCGGCACGCATACAGTATTTGGAACAGCATTGCATTTCTGATTGGCATTGGGGGAGGTGGGCTGGGCACGAGGAGGCGGCACGCATACAGTATTTGGAACAGCATTGCATTTCTGATTGGCATTGGGGGAGGTGGGCTGGGCATGAGGAGGCGGCACGCATACAGTATTTGGAACAGCATTGTATTTCTGATTGGCACTAGTGGAGGTGGGCTGGGCATGAGGAGGCAGCATGCATACAGTATTTGGAACAGCATGGCATTTCTGATTGGCATTGGTGGAGGTGGGCTGGGCATGAGGGGGCGGCACGCATACAGTATTTTGAACAACATTGCATTTCTGATTGGCATTGTGGAGGTGGGCTGGGCATGAGGAGGTGTCACACATACAGTATTTGGAGCAGCATGGCATTTCTGATTGGCATTGGGGGAGGTGGGCTGGGCATTAGGTGGCTGCACACATACAGTATTTGGAACAGCATGGCATTACTGATTGGCATTGGTGGAGGTGGGCTGGGCACAAGGAGGCAGCACACCTACAGTATCTGGAACAGAATTGCATTTCTGATTGGCATTGGTGGAGGTGGGCTGGGCATGAGGAGGCGGCACGCATACAGTATTTTGAACAACATTGCATTTCTGATTGGCATTGTGGAGGTGGGCTGGGCATGAGGAGGTGTCACACATACAGTATTTGGAGCAGCATGGCATTTCTGATTGGCATTGGGGGAGGTGGGCTGGGCATTAGGTGGCTGCACACATACAGTATTTGGAACAGCATGGCATTACTGATTGGCATTGGTGGAGGTGGGCTGGGCACAAGGAGGCAGCACACCTACAGTATCTGGAACAGAATTGCATTTCTGATTGGCATTGGTGGAGGTGGGCTGGGCATGAGGAGGTGGCACACATACAGAACTTGAAACAGCACTGCATTTCTGATTGGTATTGGTGGAGGTGGGCTGGGCATGCAATGCCTTATGAGTCTGGGAGGCGATTTCTAGTTGTATTTTGTTGTGGGTGGATAGCCATTTGTGGTGACGTCTGATGGCAGAGATATGCACTCTTTTGTTGATGCCTAGAGCGGCTCTAATGGTGTAATTTTGTAGTATTTGGAGTTTTTGGATAATAGTTTTGTTAGCACTGCTGTAGAGGGTGTTGCAATAGTCTAGTCTTGATAGAATTAATGCTCTGGCCAGTATAAGGCAGTTGTCATTAGAGAGGGAAGGTCTACCTGCTCTGATCAGCTTACACGTGTAAGCTGTAGTGGACGCCAGGGAGTTTAGTTGCTTGATAAAGGACATCGTTGCATCAATGTGGAAACCCAAAGTTTTTACCTCTTTAGAGACAATGGTATTATTACCGTCGATGATGAAGGAGGCATAATCGTGCCCTAGTTTGGAGATGTGGGAGGGAGAGCCGAGGATTATCAACTCTGTCTTGTCATCATTCAGGCATAGGCCGTGTGTGGCCATCCATGCCTGAATGATGAAATACATTCTATTCACCAAGGCCAGGTCCCTGCCATGATCCCCAGAAAGAGGGAGGAGAATCTGAGTGTCATCTGCATAGTTAGTATAGGTGACACCCAGAAGGTCCAGATCATCGAACAGTGGCTTGGTAAATATATTATAGATAGTCGGGGACACGCAAGAGCCCTGAGGGAACCCACACATAATAGGGGTAGGATCAGCAGCTGCAGAGGGTGAGAATACTCTACTAGTTCTATCACTCAAGAATGATTCTATACACTTAACAGCGCCTGTGGAGAAGTGGGCTGCTGTAACTAGATGCCTGCAGAGGACCCTGTGGTCGACCAGGTCGAATGCAGCTGAAAGATCAAGTAGCAGCAATAATGCTGTTTTCCCTTGATCTCTCAGCTCATCGATCTGAGTTTTCAAGTCGATCAGTGCGGTCTCTGTCCCATGCAGTGCTCGGAAGCCCGACTGTCAGACTCCAAGAAGTTGATGTTTTTCAAGGTGTTTCTGGATTTGTAGATAAGCAATTTTATCTAAGATCTTGAGTAAAAATGGTACCGTTGTGATGGGGCGGTAATTGGTGGCGATGAGTGGGTCTAATGTTTGCTTCTTCAGAAGCGGGAGCACCCAAGATTGTTTGAGATTATCTGGGACAGTGCCGGAGGCGAAGGAAGCATTGATCAATTTGGAGATGTGCACTGGGCAGATGTCTCCTTTGCAGTTAGATGGTTTGAGAGAGAGGATGTTTTTTTTCCACTTCCAGGATTGTGGTTTTGGTGAAACTGAATGTGGTGTTTGGGTCAGAGATATTTACATTTGGAGGGGAGTGGTGGTTGTCGGGTTGAGATAAGTTCAGAGAATCTTTCTTGTTTTTTATTTTAGTTTGGAGAGTGTTGATTTTATTAGTTAGTGCTTGTTGTATTTCTGAGCACCAGTTCTTGTCTTTGATGCAAATATCGGGAGGAGAGATAGGGGACTCTAGTTCTTTGAGGATTGTAAATAATTCTTTCATACTAGAGTTAGAGTTCGCTATTTGTTCATTGTAAGAGTTTCTTTTAGCCTGGCATATTTCTCTTTTATAGAGTGATGCAGTGGTCGCTAGCTTCTTTTTGTTCTCGTGGGAGGGGCAGGCACGCCAGTCAGTTTCACATTTTCTCTTTAAGAGTCTCATGTCCTTTAACTGTGGGGTGAACCATTTGTTAAGATGTAATTTAGCTTTACTGGCTCTCAGTTTGAGGGTGGCAACTTTGTCCAAGGTAGAGAGCATAATATTATTATATTCTAGTACCAAGGTACTTGGGTCAAGGTTGTCTGGCAGGGAATTTAGGGTGGGCAGAATATTGGGGATCACACTGTCCACCGTTATATTCTTTTTTAATCTGGTCAGACAAGGTGGGGCTACTTGGGGTGCTATAAGTTTCTGTCTGGTGGTGGAGAGTGTCAAGGACACAAGGAAATGGAGAAATAGAGGTGATGGTGGCAGTACAATTGTGGTCGGCCACTCAGTCCAAGGTTCTACCCTTAATATGGGTGGGAGCGTTCACCTTTTGAGTTAGTCCTAGTGCATTAAGGGAATTAGCTATTTGCACAGCCTGTTTAATCCGAAGGATCATTCAGGCCTAGGTTGAAATCACCAAGCACCAATACTTGCGAGGTGTGTGGGTTGGCCTGACAGCGCTAGCCAAATCAACCCCATTAGCACACGCCAGGAGGCCTGGCCTCTACTAATACCACTGGGTAGCGCAGACAGCCCTTGCCAAATCAACCCTTTTAGCACACCCCAGAGAGGCCTGGTCACTACTAATGTCAGTGGGGTCGACAGACAGAGCTTGCCAAATCAACGCTATTATTAGCACACGCATGAGGGGCCTGGCCTCTACTAATACCACTGGGTTGAGCAGTGTTAGGTAGAATTCTCTCTTTAGGCTGAATTTCCTAACCTAGTGAGTCCCCCAGCAGCTTTGCTGGATTTTTGGGGTTTATTTTTTTTTCTCCTGCCAAGAGTGAGACTCTTTTATCCTCATTCTTGTGCATGATTTGAGGGTCTTTCTTTGACTCTAGATGTGTTTAATGGGCTATGGGGTCTTTTACTCCATAGGGCTTCATGTGCTTTTGTGATGTGTGTTACACAGCACTCTCAGTGCAGTAACACAGGGGTGTCATAGTGACCCCCCAATATAGACTCCATACCCTGGGACTGACTACTGTCTCCCAGGGCACGTAAAGTCACCATTGACTTTACTAGTCTCAAATTCTGAACATGAACCAGTACAAACCATCATATTGTGGATGTACTGGCCAGGGCAATTCGATTGCCCCGGGGTCTGTTAGTCGAGGGGGCACGTCTCAGTCCCCCCTGATCGAGTTTTGGCTGGTGGCAGTGGATACTACTTTTTATGTTCGACCGCGAATATATCTCTATGGGATTTCCCATTGTTCGAGGCTACCTACTTTAATTATTTAATTCCTATAGCCTCGAACATACCGCCGGTTTATTTATTTAATATTAATTCTCTGGTTGTTATTTTTTGCCAGAACTCGGTTCTAAAATGGCGTTTGTGTTCGCTTCTGTGACTCCAACCCAAGTTGAGCCCTTTGTTCCACTTTTTGGCAGGCTTCTCCACAGAAGCCTCCAAAAGTGGTGCCACTCTGTCTGGGTACCACAGGGGGTGTGGGAGGGGGTTTAGGCACCCTGGACTGAGTTACCTTGGTAACTCAAGTCACACTCTTTTGTGATTGGCCCAAGTGGCATGTTTGAGTGACAGCTAGGCTGAGTGAATGGGGATTTTCTGCATAAAAGCAGGGCTTTGGGGACTGGAACTTTAGAAGTCGCCACAGGACCTAAGAATCTGACGAGGGAGAAGCTGAGCCGACCTGCTACGACGACACCACCGGTGGAGCCCTGCTGGACCGTCTCACCACTTTTCCCAACGACAGAGGAGATCTCCAGCCCGGAGAGTCTTCTTCCTTCGACTGGTGGGGATAACCAGTCTGCTTCCTTTTTCACTTCCTGGAGCATCTCGTGGCCGCCTTGCCTGTGCCAAGCACCCCGGCAACCGGGATACCACGTTTTACCACTACCGTGAATCAAAGGGTAGTACCTTTGCCCGGAAAACTCAGAGGCTGGTTTCTTCCCTGGCAGTGCAACGACCTTCATCTCTCCTCCACGTCGAGATCTTCTCTTCCTCTGGACGACGCCGCGACTTGCACCCACTGCCAGGAACAACTGCCCCCTGCTGGAGGATCCTTTCCACATAAGGTACCGTGTTCCGCCTGGCTTCCCTTGCAACCGACTGTACGGGGTAGATTTAGCCCCCGGCTTTTGAACCTGGGTTAGCCTGGGACACCCTGGCTAAACTTTTCTGAGCCTAACTAAAACCTTTCTGCACTCCCTGCAAGACTTTTTAAGCCTGTTGTCATTGTGTGATCTTGGGTGCATTTGTGAGTGAGTGGGCCCGGCCTATGGACTTGGCTCACAAGTAACTTTTGACTTTCCTGCCTTGCTTGAGAGTTCCTAAAGATTAGTGTGGTGTATTTTCCTACATTCTGCCTTTTTCCCTCCCTTTTTCATTAACTTATTGGAGTGCCATCTATAGTTAAGCGCTCACCTCTGTCTGGAAAAAAGTGGCGTTAACTAAGACTTGTCTGATAAGGAATAAGGGATGTATATATAATAATAGTAACTGTGTTGAGGGTGATTTACAATAATAGTGCTGGAGTGTTTCAATCAGTGTGTTTTTAAATAAATAATTATATACATTGATACCAAAGCTCTGGTCAGTGTTTGCTTGTGCTATTGTATCTGAGTGCCTATTGTGTATACTTTGCATACTGCCTAACTCTTCTTGAGGGAAGTCTGACTGCTCAGCCACAGCTACCAAGTAAATCTGTGTGGTACAGACTGCTACCAAGTGGGTTTACTGCCAAACACCTGTAGTCTTAAATCTTTTCCAGTGGTCCCAGAGGGAGCTGCACAGGTTTCTGCCTAACAAGCAGACAGCCCTTGCCAAATCAACTCTATTAGCACAAGCCAGAGGAACGTGGTCTCTACTAAATCCAATGGGTACACACACAGCCCTTGCCAAATCAACCCTTTTAGCACACGCCAGAGGGGCCTGGTCTCTACTAATGCCAGTAGGTTGCACAGACAGCCCTTGCCAAATAAACCCTATTAGCACACGCCAGAGGGGCCTGGTTTCTACTAATGCCAGTAGGTTGCACAGACAGCCCTTGCCAAATCAACCCTATTAGCACCCGCCAGAGGGGCCTGCTCTCCAATAATACTAGTGGGTGTGCAGACAACCCTTGCCAAATCAACGCTATTAGCACCCACCAGAGGGGCCTGGGCTCTACTAATGCCAGTGGGTGCACAGACAGCCCTTGCCAAATCAACGATATTAGCACCCGCCAGAGGGGCCTGGTCTCTACTAATGCCAATGGGTACGAAGACAGCCCTTGCAAAATCAATGCTATTAGCACCTGCCAGGGGGGCATGGTCTCTACTAATGCCAATGGGTACGGAGACAGCCCTTGCCAAATCAATGCTATTGGCAGACGTCAGAGAGGCCTGGTCTCTACTAATGCCAGTGGGTTGAGCTTAAAGCCCTTGCCAAATCAACCCTATTAGCACAAGCCAGAGAACCTGGTCTCTACTAATGCCAATGGTTACGCACACAGCCCTTGCCAAATCAACCCTATAAGCATATGCCAGGAGGCCTGGTCTCAAATAATACTAGTCGGTGTGCAGACAACCCTTACCAAATCAACGCTATTAGCACACGGCAGAGGGGCCTGGTTTCTACTAATGCCAGTAGGTTGCACAGACAGCCCTTGCCAAATCAACGATATTAGCACCTGCCAGAGGGGCCTGGTCTCTACTAATGCCACTGGGTACGAAGACAGCCCCTACCAAATCAATGCTATTAGCACATGCCAGAGGGGCCTGGCCTCTACTAATACCACTGGGTTGCGCAGACAGCCCTTGCCAAATCAACCCTATTAGCACGCGCCAGAGGGGCCTGGTCTCTACTAATGCCAGTGGGTGCGAAGACAGCCCTTGCCAAATCCACGCTAATAGCACACGCCAGAGGGGCCTGGTCTCTACTAATGCCAGTGGGTGCGAAGACAGCCCTTGCCAAATAAACCCTATTTGCACACGCCAGAGGGGTCTGATCTCTACTAATTCTAGTGGATGGCGCAAACAGCCCTTGCCAAATAAACCCTATTAGCACATGCCAGAGGGGCCTGGTCTCTACTAATGCCAGTGGATGGCGCAAACAGACCTTGCCAAATAAACCCTATTAGCACACGCCAGAGGGGCCTGATCTCTACTAATGCCAATAGATTGAGACGGCAGCCCTTGCCAAATAAACCCTATCAGCACACGCCGTGGGGCCTGGTCTCTACTAATACCACTGGGTACGAAGACAGCCCCTACCAAATCAATGCTATTAGCACATGCCAGAGGGGCCTGGCCTCTACTAATACCACTGGGTACGAAGACAGCCCCTACGAAATCAATGCTATTAGCACATGCCAGAGGGGCCTGGCCTCTACTAATACCACTGGGTTGCGCAGACAGCCCTTGCCAAATCAACCCTATTAGCACACGCCAGAGGGGCCTGGTCTCTACTGATGCCAGTGGGTGCGAAGACAGCCCTTGCCAAATCCACGCTAATAGCACAGGCCAGAGGGGCCTGGTCTCTACTAATGCCAGTGGGTGCGAAGACAGCCCTTGCCTAATCCACGCTAATAGCACAGGCCAGAGGGGCCTGGTCTCTACTAATACCAGTGGGTTGGGCAGTCAGCCCTTGCCAAATCAACGCTATTAGCACATTCCAGAAGGGCCTGGTCTCTACTAATGCCAGTGGGCTGTACAGACATTCAAGCTGCAGGAAGAAGGGAAAAAGAAACGTTATGATCTCACACAGTGCATTTATGTAATTGGACTTTTAGGGCAGATGGTATTAATAGTTCTATGTACAAGGTACTAATAAATTAACCACAGCCACAGGTATCGCCAGGCACACCGCAGTACATCAACTCCAAGGTGTGCAGCGACTCCCTCATTTGCATCGTTCCACAGTTCAGGGAGAAAGCACAAGAGTCCTGGAAGCCACAAGTAACTCAATGTCACCAGTGAGAAACCTGAGGGTGTTCTCACAAGAAGACCTTGAGATTCCCTTATTCAGTTGGCCAGGGAAGGGCTATCACTCTCAGATCCTAACTCTGGGGGCGGATGAGCGAGGGAGGATCACCTGGGTAGGGGAGCCTGGGGGAATACCCCAGGTGAGGCGCGGTATTATACTGTGGAAGAAGGAGAGGAGGACAAGGTCCCTGAGGTCTTTTCAGGTTGTTCTACATCTCCCCCCCTTTCCACCCAAAGGGTCTCCCATACCTATATCCAACAACCCTTCCCCATCTGATACATCTCCCAGAAGTCCAAGCTCTACCTGAACACTCACGGTCATTGCTCTCCACATCTCCCTGGTTATTATTTCCCGAACTCCCAGTCTGCCACGACAGAACACTACCATTCTCGCCCTTTTCAACTCAGACCCACAAAGCCTCCCGAAACGGGAGTTACAAGACCAGGAAGTAAAGCTGACGTGTGGAGTAGCAGATGTCAACGGTGCACTGTCCTAGAGGAGCGCGACAGAGCACCCAGGACGCTCAACCTCGGACTCCAGGGCCCAACAGGAGCCAAGACTGCCACAAGGACAGCCTTCAACAACTGAACCAGGACCCCAATGAGGGCTCACAGAAATTCACACATGCCTTGAGAAAGACCCCCAGGGTCGAAACACGTGTCGGCTGACCGAATTGGTACATCAAGTCCTAATAGTGTTTCTTAAACACTTACAATTGTATTAAAAAAACACCCAAGAAAACCACCAAATAAAAAACGAATTGCTTCGTACCTACCAGAGTGTTGGAACTAATCATTGCAGCAAATCCAAGCAAGATATCCAGGAGTAAAAATTCTTTACCTACCTACCAAACTGGGGTCCAGGCTAAACCCCAAAACCACTCCTGTGATCTTGCGATACTCCCAAACCTTAAATCAAATGGAGCTTAGCACAGGCAGGTTCCACTCCTAGAGCCTAACTTCACCCTAGTTGCATGGAAAGCTTGCACAAACTGAGTGACCCTGTACTAGTTGCCTGGAAAGCTTGCACAAACTGAGTGACCCTGTACTAGTTGCCTGGAAAGCTTGCACAAACTGAGTGACCCCTGTACTAGTTGCATGGAAAGCTTGCACAAACTGAGTGACCCCTGTACTAGTTGCATGGAAAGCTTGCACAAACTGAGTGACCCTGTACTAGTTGCCTGGAAAGCTTGCACAAACTGAGTGACCCTGTACTAGTTGCCTGGAAAGCTTGCACAAACTGAGTGACCCTGTACTAGTTGCATGGAAAGCTTGCACAAACTGAGTGACCCCTGTACTAGTTGCCTGGAAAGCTTGCACAAACTGAGCATTCCCCATGCTTATTGCATACTGAGGCCTCGCTATCTACTGCAGGGCTCTCTTGAGACCTGGTGGTGTCCCCTCCACACCGACCCGTGTGTTGTAGGACTCCTGAGGGTTCAGGTATAAGGTGCGTGTGCTGTCAACTCGTCTAATTATGGTATCAGGGTATGGGATGCATCTTCTGAGGTAGGTACACAATCATAGAGAGCAGGAAGGCAGGAAGGCGTTCCCTCAATACCAGTCTGTAAGGCAAGACCTAAGGGAATGAGACCCACCGCAGTACCCATGCCCATTCCCATCCTGACACCTACAATACATGTCCTTACAGCTTGGTCCACCACCTCGTCTATATCCCCCGTACTACAGATCCCCCACCCATTACCCGCCATTAACTCTCATCGTGGCACCCATGGGGAGAGGATGACGGAGGTACCAAAGGTGCATTATGTGCAAGGGGGTGAGGTCTGCATAAGTTATTCCATTGCTTACTTTTACTTTGCCAGACATGGTCCAATGACTGTAATGAGAGTAAGGCTTTCCCGGGAAGCTGTCGGAAGGGGAGGCACGTGTATTTTATCTTGTGCCGTGCCCCATTTAGTTTATCCGCCATCATACATACATTGTTCAAATATAATGCCCTTTGTAGCTTATTGTGAACTACAATTAAGACACGGTCTCATTTTATAAAATAATTATGCAAGTAAATATGTATTTACAATACTAATAGTTATTTAATTGCAGTTAACACACATGACTTGTGACACGTGTGGTGAGAGGACACAGGACACACAAGCGACACACCTATCTGGATCTGTTTCATAGATATCTTGCCACCGTTTCAGCTTCACCGTCAGGCTGGACTTAATATCCCTTCAAGTGCCCGTGAAGCTTTAACATCACCTGCTTTGTCATAATTCACTTGTTGAGTAGCTTTCACTTGTCAAACCAACATAAGCTTCCACATATACTTTCCTGTTGGGAAGCTCAATTACTACTATATTTCTTTTGCACAATCCTTCCTAAGCTTCCCAGTAGACTCCCCTGCTAGGAAGACTATTCTCGGCTTCAGGTTCCCAGTGCACTCCCCTGCTAGGAAGCCTATTCTCAGGTTCAGTTTCCCAGTACACTCCCCTGCTAGGAAGCCTATTCTCAGGTTCCGCTTCCCAGTGCACTCCCCTGCTAGGAAGCTTATTCTCCGTTTCAGCTTCCCAGTGCACTCCTCTGCTAGGAAGCGTATTCTCTGCTTCAGCTTCCCAGTGCACTCCCCTGCTAGGAAGCCTATTCTCGGCTTCAGGTTCCCAGACCATTTCTCTGCTAGGAAGCCTATTCTCAGCTTCAGGTTCCCAGTAGACTCCCCTGCTAGGAAGTCTATTCTCGGCTTCAGGTTCCCAGTACACTCCCTTGCTAGGAAGCCTTTTCTCGGCGTCAGGTTCCCAGTCACTCCCCTGCTAGGAAGCCTATTCTCGGCTTCAGGTTCCCAGTGCACTCCTCTGCGTGTAAGCCTATTCTCGGCTTCAGGTTCCCAGTGCACTCTCCTTCTAGGAAGCCTATTCTCGGCTTCAGGTTCCCAGAACACTCATCTGCTAGGAGCCTATTCTCTGCTTCAGGTTCCCAGTGCACTCCCCTGCTGGGAAGCCTATTCTCGGCTTCAGGTTCCCAGTGCACTCCCCTGCTAGGAAGCCTATTCTCTGTTTCAGTTTCCCAGTGCACTCCCCTGCTAAGAAGCATATTCTCGGATTCAGGTTCCCAGTAAACTCCCATGATAGGAAGCCTATTCTCTGCTTCAGGTTCCCAGTGCACTCCCCTGCTAGGAAGCCTATTCTCGGCTACAGGTTCTGAGTGCACTCCTTTGCTAGGAAGCCTATTCTCGGCTTCAGGTTCCCAGTACACTCCTCTGCTAGGAAGCCTATTCTCCGTTTCAGCTTCCCAGTACACTCCTCTGCTAGGAAGCCTATTCTCAGGCCCAGTGCACTCCCCTGCTAGGAAGCCTATTCTCGGCTTCAGCTTCCCAGTGCACTCCCCTGCTTGGAAGCCTATTCTCGGCTTCAGCTTCCCAGTACACTCCCCTGCTAGGAAGCCTATTCTCAGCGTCAGGTTCCCAGTGCACTCCTCTGCTAGGAAGCCTATTCTCGGCTCCAGGTTCCCAGAGCACTCCTCTGCTAGGAAGCCTATGCTCGGCTTCAGGTTCCCAGTGCACTCCCAGTGCACAAAATACCTGCCTCAGCCAGAGAACGTGCAGGAAGTGCTCTTTACACCCCTCCTCCCCCCCTCCTCCAATGCCCTAAAATACCTGCCTCAGCCCGAGAACGTGCAGGAAGTGCTCTTTACACCCCTCCTCTCTCCTGGCCCTCCTCCAATGCCCTAAAATACCTGCCTCAGCCCGAGAAGGTGCAGGAAGTGCTCTTTACACCCCTCCTCTTCCCTGGCCCTCCTCCAGTGCCCTAAAATACCATCCTCAGCCCGAGAAGGTGCAGGAAGTGCTCCTTACACCCCTCATCTCCCCTGGCCCTCCTCCAATGCCCTTAAATACCAGCCACAGCTCGAGAAGGTGCATGAGGTGCTCTTTACACCCCCCTACATACAGTATTTGGAGCAGCATTGCATTTCTGATTGGCATTGGTGGAGGTGGGCTGGGCGCGAAGAGGCGGCACACAGACAGTATTTGGAACAGCATTGCATTTCTGATTGGCATTGTGGAGGTCGGCTGGGCATGAGGAGGCGGCACACATACAGTATTTGGAACAGCATGGCATTTCTGATTGGCTTTGGTGGAGGTGGGCTGGGCATGAGGAGGCGGCACGCATACAGTATTTGGAACAGCATGGCATTTCTGATTGGCATTGGTGGAGGTGGGCTGGGCATGAGGAGGCGGCACGCATACAGTATTTGGAACAGCATGGCATTTCTGATTGGCATTGGTGGAGGTGGGCTGGGCATGAGGAGGCGGCACGCATACAGTATTTGGAACAGCATGGCATTTCTGATTGGCATTGGTGGAGGTGGGCTGGGCATGAGGAGGTGGGACACATACAGTATTTGGAACAGCATTGCATTTCTGATTGGCATTGGTGGAGGTGGGCTGGGCATGAGGAGGCGGCACACATACAATATTTGGAACAGCATTGCCTTTCCGATTGGCGTTGGGGGAGGTGGCCTGGGCATGAGGAGGCGGGACACATACATTATTTGGAACAGCATTGCATTTCCGATTGGCATTGGTGGAGGTGGGCTGGGCATGAGGAGGCGGCACGCATACAGTAATTGGAACAGCATGGCATTTCTGATTGGCATTGGTGGAGGTGGGCTGGGCATGAGGAGGCGGCACGCATACAGTATTTGGAACTGCATGGCATTTCTGATTGGCATTGGTGGAGGTGGGCTGGGCATGAGGAGGCGGGACACATACAGTATTTGGAACAGCATTGCATTTCTGATTGGCATTGGTGGAGGTGGGCTGGGCATGAGGAGGTGGCACACATACAGTATTTGGAAAAGCATTGCATTTCTGATTGGCATTGGTGGAGATGGGCTGGGCATGAGGAGGCGGCACGCATACAGTATTTGGAACAGCATTGCATTTGTGATTGGCATTGGTGGAGGTGAGCTGGGCATGAGGAGGCGGCACGCATACAGTATTTGGAACAGCATGGCATTTCTGATTGGCATTGGTGGAGGTGGGCTGGGCATGAGGAGGCGGCACGCATACAGTATTTGGAACAGCATGGCATTTCTGATTGGCATTGTTGGAGGTGGGCTGGGCATGAGGAGGCGGGACACATACAGTATTTGGAACAGCATGGCATTTCTGATTGGCATTGGTGGAGGTGGGCTGGGCATGAGGAGGCGGGACGCATACAGTATTTGGAACAGCATGGCATTTCTGACTGGCATTGGTGGAGGTGGGCTGGGCATGAGGAGGCGGCACGCATACAGTATTTGGAACAGCATGGCATTTCTGATTGGCATTTGTCGAGGTGGCCTGGGCATGATGAGGCGGCACGCATACAGTATTTGGAACAGCACTGCATTTCTGATTGGCATTTGTCGAGGTGGCCTGGGCACGATGAGGCGGCACGCATACAGTATTTGGAGCAGCATTGCATTTCTGATTGGCATTGGTGGAGGTGGGCTGGGCACGAGGAGGCGGCACGCATACAGTATTTGGAACAGCATGGCATTTCTGATTGGCATTGGTGGAGGTGGGCTGGGCATGAGGAGGTGGCACGCATACAGTATTTGGAACAGCATGGCATTTCTGATTGGCATTATTGAAGGTGGGCTGGGCATGAGGAGGCGGGACACATACAGTATTTGGAACAGCATGGCATTTCTGATTGGCATTGGTGGAGGTGGGCTGGGCATGAGGAGGCGGGACACATACAGTATTTGGAACAGCATGGCATTTCTGATTGGCATTGGTGGAGGTGGGCTGGGCATGAGGAGGCGGGACACATACAGTATTTTGAACAGCATGGCATTTCTGATTGGCATTGGTGGAGGTGGGCTGGGCATGAGGAGGCGGGACGCATACAGTATTTGGAACAGCATGGCATTTCTGACTGGCATTGGTGGAGGTGGGCTGGGCATGAGGAGGTGGCACGCATACAGTATTTGGAACAGCATGGCATTTCTGATTGGCATTGGTGGAGGTGGGCTGGGCATGAGGAGGCGGCACGCATACAGTATTTGGAACAGCATGGCATTTCTGATTGGCATTGGTGGAGGTGGGCTGGGCATGAGGAGGCGGCACGCATACAGTATTTGGAACAGCATGGCATTTCTGATTGGCATTGGTGGAGGTGGGCTGGGCATGAGGACATTTCACTCTGAAGAGAAAGAACCTAAAATTCAGTCACCACATTAGTTTGTGCCCTTACATACAGTCCACATACCTTCCTGATTAAAAAAACTGTTAAGAAATATTGGTCTGTGACATATCTTCTGCTACCGGAAGAACCACTACCAATTTTTGCCATGAAAAGGCAAAAAAACCTGAAGGATCAACTGGTCCATGCCTCTGCCCAAATAAAATCCTCCAGATCTACAACAACTAGCTGGGACCTGCGGCCCCTTACAGGCCACTTTCCTTGTGGGTTCTGTTCAGTCTGCAAATTTGCACTCAAAACCAACGTTTTTTCATTTAATGGCAAAACCTGGGACTTATGTCACCACTCGAATTGCAAAACAGCTTGGGCAGTGTACTGCATTGAGTGTTCCTGCAGGCTTAAATATATTGGCAAAACCACACGCCCTGTGCATACTCACATCACGCATCACGGAACATCGTTCCGCATTAGATGCAAAGCCATTAATTCACCTCTGGTGAGCCATTTTATGGAGTATGGTCATTCCACAGAAGACCTACGTTGTTGGGTCATTGACGTTGTCAAGAACGCTGCTAATCCACACCAAGCATTGGCCAATAAGGAAGCACACTGGATTTTTCTTCTTGACACCATTGATCATGGTTTAAACAAAGCATTTTCTGTCTGGTAGGGCTTACTTTTAATGTTATTTTTTACAACTTTTTTCCATTTGGGCTCATAGACCTGCTATCTAGTACCTACCTTCCATATTAAATGTTTTTGGATCTTAGATTACGACACTTTCTTATTGATTTAGTGTCCTTTGTCCCTTTTCTTTATCTCTTTCTTTTTTAATTTTTTGAGAGATTTCTGTCTCCCTCTTATAGGTTAGGGCATTGTCGCCTTTTCTAGGCAATATGCCTCACTGCAGTATTTTACTGCACCCTAGTGTTTCAATGTTCATGGATTCAGTGCCCTCTTTTTGAAAATAACATTCTTTTCCGTGCATCCCCAAAACTACATTACCTCCACGTCCACTCTTCCTCGTCCCAGTACTTACTTCATGAGGCACCTGCCTCCGACACAGGACCTTCTTCTATTTCTTTAAATCTCTATAACTCCTCCCCCACATCCATGTCACTCAGTTTAATTTTTCCTGCCTCCGGCAGGTTGGACTTTTTCTTCCCGGTGCGGGGCACCAGGGAGCACCGATTGCTGGCCCCCTGAGGGGGGCTGTGTGGCAGGGCCCTCGGCTCCCTCAGGTGCGGCGCTGCTCCTGGGCCCCCTGCGGGGCTTGGGGTCACAGTTGAGCTGGATTGCCTCGCTCGGTTCTTTGCTGGGCTCCGGACCGCAGCGTGAGCATTGTGTCCCGGGTCCTGCACGGCCCCGGGAAGGTAAGGAGAGGGGAGGACTGGGCTTGATGTTTTTCCCCTCTCCTCCTGTTTTGGCCGTCTTGATTCGACTTGGCAGTATGGGCTAGCCTTCCCTTTTGTTGTGAGGCCTCTCTGCTTCTTGTCGTGGGGTGACAGTGGCAGAGAGTCTTTGGGAGTGCGGGGGCTCTGTTTTGTCGCAGGCATGTCACATACCACCTGCTCCTCAGACACACGGCCCAGGATGCACCGGATGTTAGCTGCATTATCTGGGGGAAGGTAAGGAGAGGGGAGGACTGTGCTTGATATTTTTCCCCTCTCCTGCTGGTATGGCCATCTTGACTCCTTCAACATGCCGTTTTCCTCGTGCCTTGTGTGCACATCTTTATTGGAAATGATGGCAAGCACTTGGCAGTATGGGCTAAGCCTTCCCTTTTGTTGTGAGGCCTCTCTGCTTCTTGTCGTGGGGTGACTATGACAGAGTATTTGAAAGTGCGGGGGCTCTGTTCTGTCGCAAGCATGTCTCATACCACCCCCTCCTCAGAGACACACGGCCCAGGATGCACCGGATGTTAGCTGCATTATCTGGGGGAAGGTAAGGAGAGGGGAGGACTGTGCTTGATGTTTTCCCCTCTCTTGCTGGTATGGCCATCTTGACTCCTTCGAAAGGCCGTTACCTCGTGCTCTGTGTACACATCTTTATTGGAAATGATGGCAAGCACTTGGCAGTATGGGCTAGCCTTCCCTTTTTGTTGTGAGGCCTCTCTGCTTCTTGTCGTGGGGTGTCTGTGACAGAGTATTTGAAAGTGTGGGGGCTCTGTACTGTCACAGGCATGTCACATACCACCCGCTCCTCAGACACACACAGCCCAGGATGCACCGGATGTTGGCTGCATTCCTTGCGTGCTGCCTGTGAATACGGCGCAGATTTGGACACGTCTGCAAGCAGCCGGAAGGGTACCGGCCTGGCATAGTCTACACTTCGGGTTCGAGTATCAGCGGTGCTGACTCGGTCCTTCAACCTTCCTAGACCGACGCATTGGAACGATCTAGAGCATGGGGCTACCAGCTACTGGATACAGGGCTCAAGCCACCTCTCAGTCATGTGGCGTGTTAGTGGTGTGTTTGGGTCTGTGCTAGCTATGGACGCAGACTCCTTGTCCTGTCCTCTTCCTCTAAACTGCGCGAGGGAAAGTCGAAGGAGTTGATTTGCTTTTCCCTTGTCCGGCATGGGATTATGGAAAATGCATCATGGAAGTAACGGCCATGCAGGGGGTTCCCAGTGTCTCTTCTTTTAGGGCCTAGGTCCTCCGGTGCCGACGTGTTGCTTTCACGCCTCCTCTCAGACTTGTGGGAAGTGATAGGGCACATGGTGGCACATGTCTGTGCTTAGAGGGGTTCTCAGAGCCCCTGGTGCCGGTGGAGGGGGATGTCACTTCAGTGGGTTTTCCAGTATAGGCATACCTCAGGTAGGGGGTTGCCTTTGATGTCGGCTATCCGGGATGGATTGCTTTGCCCCGCTTTGTGACAGTACTCTGCCCTTTTGACGCCAGCCTGGTGGCTCCTCTGTCAGCTGAGGGGGCCATAGTCTGCTGGACTTCTGGGCTGTCCAGTATCTTCCTTTTGATAGGTCAGATCTTTTTGTGGGCTGACAAGCATGCTGTTATATTGTGGCGCAGGCCTGTTTCAACGTCCTGTGATTTCCCTCTGGTGCAAGTGCAGTGACTGGCGGTTTTCCCTGGCTCCTCGTCTCTATCTTCTCGGAGGTGTATGGGACCGGTGGGGTTCGGCTTCCTGGGTAATGGGCTCCTTCTGGAGGGGGTATCAGTTGCAGTTCCTGTCTCCTCCTGTCCAGGTTTGCATGGTTAGGACTTTGGTACCCAGCTCACGGTCCAAGTAGTTGGCCATGGGATCCGTTCTCTCCGAACGGTTGTTGTGGGTTACCGTCTTGCCCGTTCCTCTCCCTGTTCGGGGTCAAGTTTTCTACTTGCGGGTGTTCCTGGTCCCTATGCCTTCTAGGATGTGTCACCTGCTTATGGGTCTCAAGACCCTGCACTGCTTGTCCGGACGTCTGGGGAGAGCGTACTCTGGATGTTGTGCAGGGGGAGCGCTTGCTGGCTGTTCTGGGCTGGGTTCTCAGAAGGCAGTATGTCTCGGCTCGCCTGTTGCTGAAGTTACGGGGCACGTGGCGTCTTACATGTTTTCCAGTTCCTTGAGCCCGTCTTCGGTTACGTCTCCTGGTGTCTTATACTCTCTCCCAATGGCTCCCGACATCTCAGCTTTCGTAGTTTTGTTTTCAGTGTCCCCAGCGCTGCGATTGTCCCTGCTATGGTGGCGGGGGGTTTCAGGTCTACAGGCTGAGGTGTGCATGGTCCTTCCTCCTGTGGCCTCTCCTACTACCAACACCAGCAGAAAGGGTCTACATTGGGGGTCCTCCCAGCTCAAGGGTTGTGAGATCTGGGGAGAGCCGGCGATCATCCAATTGGCAGGAGTTGTGCCATTGTCCAAGCTCTGGTGTACTTCGAGGAGTTGCTGGACGGTCGGCGGTTTTTGGTCCGATCGGACAATACGACGGCCTTGGCATATGTCAACTGCAAAAGGGGTTCCGGCCACTCCTTGAATGCTCTGGAAGCGCTGATAGGCACCTGGGAGGACTGTCATCTGGTGTCTCTGGTGGCCTCACGTATCAGAAGGGTGGACAATGTTCAAGCGGATCTTCTCAGACGCCGGTTTTCACTCCTCTGCGGAACTGGTCCTGTTGGCCCAGGTCTTTGCGGTGACCTGTGTCAGATAAGGGGCCCTGGTTCTAGACCTGTTTGCATCCCCGGCCTCAGCAGAAGTTCCCCTCTTCTGCTCTAGGTTTCAGGCTGAGGGGATTGGGGGATGGACGCCCTCTCTGTACAGTGGCCTTGGGGTTTTCCTTTATGCCTTTCCGCCTATTCCCCTTCTGCCCCGGGTGGTTTGGCGCATCAGAGTGTCCAGGGTGACTGTGTTGTTGTTAGCTCCGTTCTGGTCCCGCCGGAGTTTGCTCCCCTCTCTGTTGGAGCTTCGGTCCTAGGAATCTTGGCTGGTTCCGAGGTGGCCGTGTCCCCTTCAAGGGGATCTGCGGTTGGAATTCCACCAGATGCAATGGGCGGTGTGGCTATTGCTTAGTCTAGGTTGATATCTCAGGGGTTCTCAGATCCTGTAGTTGGGTCCAAATGGATGCTCTTAGACCCTCCACTCTGAAGGTGTTAGGCAGACACTGGGGCCATTTCCGAGACTGGTATGGGCGGTCTGGGATCCCTCCCCTGCGTTCTGGCCTCTGCTATCCTTCAGTTCCTCCAGGAGGGGTTTTGACAGGGGCCTGGCAGTTTTTCCAGGCTTCGCTCTTAGTAGGCCTCCATGAAATTACTTTTGGGGGACTCTGACGGTCACTTGGATGGGGAGGTGTTGGTGGGGAAATTGATCCAGGGTTTTTCTTCTTCCCGTCCTTGTGCTGATAAAGGGCTTTCCTCTTGGGATCTCCCTCTTGTATTACGGTTCCTTCACGGGCCTCCTTTTGAGCCCTTTTCCGAGATTGATATCAAACATCTTACACTGAAATCTGCTTTTCTTATTGCCCTCACTTCTGCCCGTAGGCTTGGGGAGATTGGGGCTCTCTTATGTCACGCTCCTTTCCTGAGGGTGCTGCCAGACTCGGTGGTGCCGGGGTGTGGTCCGATGTTTCTCCCTTCAGTTGTCTCTCGGTTTTCACACCTCTCAGAGTCTGGTTCTCCCTGACTTCTTTCATGATCCAAGAATGCCTGAGGAGGTGGCTCGGCTTAACATTGATGTTCAACGGGACGCGTTGGAGTATTTGGCTTGGTTTGCTTTTTCCACCAATCTGATAGTCTTCTGATTGCTTGTGGTCCGGCTGGGGCTAGGCATAACGCATCTGTGGTTTCCATTTTCCGGTGGTTCCGGGTTGTGATCTCTAGGGCCTATGTGGCTTCTGACCTGCCTGTGCCTACGCACAATCGGGGGCGGTCTGCCAGGGGTTTGGCGGCTTCCTGGGCCGATGCAAGGAGGGTTTTTCTCTGCAAGAGATTTGTATGGCTGCCGCCTTGGCTGGTCTGGGCATTTTCATCAACCGCTATGGGTTGAGTTTCTCCCACTCGGGGGTTGGTTCCTTCGTGGTTGGAGTTTTGTCTGTGGGGATGTGATTTAAGAGTTATTGTGGGTGTGATTTGCTGCAATGTTTTTGGTTCTGTGTCTCATTGGGACCTTTTCCCCGTTGCTGCTTTGGTATACCTCATGAAGTAAGTACTGGGACGAGGAAGAGTGGACGTGGAGGTAATGCTCTGATTACTTACCGGTAATCTTCATTACTCCTAGTCCTACTCTTCCTCGTCACAGTACTGACGACCCTCCTCACCCTCCCTCCGGGGAAGGTCCCATGCTCCGGCTTGGTAATATGAAACTGAGTGACATGGATGTGGGGGAGGAGTTATAGAGATTTAAAGAAATAGAAGAAGGTCCTGTGTCGGAGGCAGGTGCCTCATGAAGTAAGTACTTACTTCATTAGCCTATTCATAGTCCTCTTTTGCTCTCCATGTCCTGATTCACTTACTCACCCTGAGCCACGCCCCCTTCGGTATCGAGAGAGAGAGAGAGGATCTCAGCAAAATGGCCATGGCCCAGCATCCTTTTCTCAGTACACTGCACTCAAGCTTTCCTTTGCTTAGTTCCTGTTCCAGCATCTTTTCTGTGCACCATAGAGTGTGTCAGCTGACCACAACCAGCCATGACCGGCTGACATGGTGGCCATTTCTCAGTCTTCAGTGACCGCGCTTCAGCACCCTCTGTCAAGCCTGGCTGTTGGCCAGTGTAGCACTTCTTTATTGATTTCAGTGCCAAAGCATGATGTGGGAATGGTCAGTGGGCCATACATTTCCTGATTTCTTTGTTAATCCTTTTCATGGGATTGTGGATCAGTTAACGCTAACCATTTAACTAAGTGTCTTCTGTACAATTCAGTAGTATTCCAGGATTTTGTAAAAAAAAAATTTGTAAAGTGAAAGTATGCCTATTTGCTTTTCACATATGCTATTTCAAAAAAAAGAATATGTATGTGTCATTGTGGAACACTAATTGTGTTTCCTTTTCCTTCAAACAGGGCAATTAAAGTAAGAAGCATGAACAACAGTGACATGTTTTGAAAAGGTTCTGTTAAAAAAAAGAAAGTTTTCACTAAGGAGAGGCTAACAAAAGGCACCTTGCAAAGGCCTGCACATGCCAAAACATGCAATACAAATGGCCAGCTATGACAAGTATACCAGGACATAGAGCCATCTAACGGTAGACCACTGAATCCATACTGGAGAGAGGAGAGAATGTGAATGAACAGACAAGAGGGAAATGGCACCCACATTGAAGTAGAGTCCTCGTACCTTCATGCATTGGGACTTGTAGACCCTCTTTACACATTGTCGAAGGCGAGACACTGGTGTGCCACATTCAGTGTGAAAAAGGGGCTCACCACCAACGTTGGACTTGATGCTTCAAAATCAATAACGCACCTGCTGTGGGGCTAGTCAGTAGTTGCTGATGATTCTGTAACATCTGGCCGCATTTAAAGCCCAAAAACCACAAGTCTAGAAACCATGCTCTGGACATAGAAATTTTACAAGCACAAAGCCTTTGTCTATTTTCGGACTTGCCAGCTCTGGCTGAGGATTGCGGATCATGCTCGACACTCGTGTGGAGAAATGCACCTGACCTGGTGAGACCAACAGCGAGATTCAGAACACTATAAAATATACAGAATTTCAATTTAAAAATAACATCCTAACAATGGAGGTACCTTCTGATTTATTGGAATGTGAAGCTACTTTCAAGGAAACAGGTCCTCTATGGAAACATAAGACATTTCACTCTGAAGAGAAACAACATAAGCGTTCTGAATGTGCCAATTCTTTTAAAGAAACAAGTGATCTATTTTTTCAGGAGAAGAATCACACTGGGGGGAAACCATATGCATGTTCTGAATGTGGTAAGGCTTTTAAGCAAAACTGTCATCTATTGATACATCAGAGACGTCACACCGGGATGAAACCATATGCATGTTCTGAGTGTGATAAGGCTTTCACTGCAAAGACTGAACAAGTGAGACATCAGAGACGTCACACCGGGGTGAAACCATATGCATGTTCTGAATGTGATAAGGCTTTTACTGCAAAGACTGAACTAGTGAGACATCAGAGGAGACACACTGGGGTGAAGCCATATGCATGTTCTGAGTGTGATAAGGCTTTTACTGCAAAGACTGAACTAGTGAGACATCAGAGGAGACACACTAGGGAGAAACCATATGCATGTTCTGAATGTGATAAGGCTTTCACTGCAAAGGGTTCTCTATTGATACATCAGAGACGTCACACCGGGGTGAAACTATATGCATGTTCTGAATGTGATAAGGCTTTTAAGCAAAACGGTCATCTATTGATACATCAGAGAAGTCACACTGGGGTGAAGCCATATGCATGTTCTGAGTGTGATAAGGCTTTCAAGCAAAAGGGTAAACTAGTGAGACATCAGATAAGTCATACTGGGGGGAAACCATATGCATGTTCTGAATGTGATAAGGCTTTCACTGCAAAGAGTAACCTAGTGATACGTCAAAGAGGTCACACTGGTGAGAAACCATATGCCTGTTCTGAATGTGATGAGGCTTTCAAGCGAAAGGGTGATCTAGAGAGACATCAGAGAAATCACACTGAGGTAAAACCATACCCGTGTTCTTAGTGTGATGGAGCCGTCAACCCCTTACCACCGCATAACAAGGTCCTTTAGTGAGTCCCGCTAAGGGCGCCTGGTTTTACCTTAGTGGGACCCGCTAAAGGACCAGCATGCTAACAACAAGCCCGTTGTTAGCATGGTCCCCATTCCCATTGAGCCCTATGGGGGCTCGAATGGGAATGGGTTCTCTGAATGGGGAAATACCAGGTCCTCCAAGGTTGGAATGGCCCGTTATTACCCCATTCAGGGAACCCAGACCCGGTATGTGGTATGGGGGTAGCCATGGCGCTAATAGCACCATGGCTACCTCCAACCTCGTAATGACCCCCAATGAGTCTTTCCTATTTGTTTAGTACAAAATTTTAAATCAGGACACAGTCATTTTCCATAAGTTTCAGATACTTGTTTATGTTTTGTTTGTAGCTATTTGGCCACTTACTACTCGCCGGCCTTTGAGAAAGCTCCACTACTTCGCGCCTAGAAACACGTATGTACAGGCGTGATACAAATTCCATATATCATATCACAGCCTGATAAGCAACTAAACATGTTAGGCTGCTCTATGAAGCTGCTGGAAGATCAATCCCCTTAGAACGTGTAACACAAAGCGGGCTTTGAAGATGTTCCATTATATTGGGTTCTACATGGCTACCTCCAAACTCGTAATGAGGCCCGGCCTCCAAACTCGGGTCCGGGTCCCAGACGTCCAGAGCGGGTCCCGCAAGGGGACCTCGTAATAGGGAGGTATGGGGTTAACGGCTCTGGCGCCTTTACCGGCGCCGTTAACCCCTTACCGCCCACCTCGTAATGGGGCCCATAGACTTCTTCATTATAGGGTACCAAGTGATGCAGAACAACAATATTTTGGGTTCATTTTTACTTTCTTTTTATGTAATCATTAATGTGTGATATGCGATCAATATGTCTTTAGGTTTTGTTTTTAATGTTTGCACTCATTTCAAAATTTACCGTTTTTCACAACCAATATATGTATAAAAACAAACATTTTTTTCCATGCACAAACTGTTGTCTTATGCCGTACACTATGAGGAATATATTTTATAATTATGAAGGTTGCTTATTTGCAATAAAGTTTGTTAAAATACAGCATAAAAGCCTTTGTGCTATGTATGACATGGCGATAGGTGTATGTTAATGTGTACTTAGCATGTGATATAGTTGCTGTAGACATACTTCACGTTAAGGATGCAAACCACGCGGTTTGTGTGTGCCCCTGAACAGCGCGTGCGTAGCTGTGCATAGGTGGAGGCCATCTTTTCACTTCCTGCACGCGAAATGGCATTAATGCACGTACTTCTGCATCCCATCTTTGACACAACAGCGCCTGTTCCATTCAGAGCCTCATTGTATGGATTGAAATGGCCATCAAAGATGCTCTCTTTCAGCCAATGTTCCCTCAGCTGACTCCTTGAGCCAGTGCTAGGCTGGGCACAGAGGAAGTACCGTTGAGCCAGTGCTAGGCTGGGCCCAAAGGAAGTACCGTTGAGCCAGTGCTAGGCTGGGCCCAGAGGAAGTACTGTTGAGCCAGTGCTAGACTGGGCACAGAGGAAGTACCGTTTAGCCAGTGCTGGGCTGGGCACAGAGGAAGTACCGTTGAGCCAGTGCTAGGCTGGGCCCAAAGGAAGTACCGTTGAGCCAGTGCTAGCTGGGCCCAGAGGAAGTACTGTTGAGCCAGTGCTAGGCTGGGCACAGAGGAAGTACTGTTGAGCCAGTGCTAGGCTGGGCCCACAGGAAGTTCTGTTAAGCCAGTGCTGGGCTGGGCCCAGAGGAAGTACCGTTGAGCCAGTGCTGGGCTGGGCACAGAGGAAGTACCGTTGAGCCAGTGCTAGGCTGGGCCCAAAGGAAGTACCGTTGAGCCAGTGCTAGGCTGAGCCCAGAGGAAGTACTGTTGAGCCAGTGCTAGGCTGGGCACAGAGGAAGTACCGTTGAGCCAGTGCTAGGCTGGGCACAGAGGAAGTACCGTTGAGCCAGTGCTAGGCTGGGCCTAGAGCAAGTACCGTTGAGCCAGTGCTAGGCTGGGCCTAGAGGAAGTACCGTTGAGCCAGTGCTAGGCTGGGCACAGAGGAAGTACTGTTGAGCCAGTGCTAGGCAGGGCCCAGAGGAAGTACTGTTGAGCCAGTGCTAGGCTCGGCCCAGAGGAAGTACTGTTCCTCTTAGGTATTGGTATTCTAATGGGTACTGCACAGAGTTCTCGCTCTGCTCTCTGCTGGTTCAACTGTTCAGTATACGTCACATACTTTGGTACAAAGTCAGTAGATACTGGGGTACTTGGCTCCTCCTCTACACTCCCCCTTCTGGGCGATTCATCGACCACTCTCACACCATCCTTTATCTCCAGACATCCTGATTTGAAGCAATGCTTCTTAAGGATGCATATCTTTAGGACTACCTTTAGGCATCCGGCTGATTTCACATGCTCATCTTTATTCCATGTCATGAGCATGCATTGTCCACTTGGACTGCAATAGATACATTTTCCCACATACTTCCTTTGGTCCTTTGGATACAGGAACTTTGTTCCCTCAGGTGCATGGATGCTGGCCTTCACAAAGTCCCTGATTTCTTCATCAGTCAGATCTTTGGGCTTCAATCATTATCTCCATCCCTATGGCTTTCTTTGCTGTCTTCTTGCATTGTGAGATTATTATCTTGATCGCACAAAATCCAAGCAATATCATTACTATTAAGGCTCCAAGGAACTTGAATATGTCTGCCATCCATTGTGGAACCCAAGAAAATAGTGATCCAAACCAGCTGTCATCAGCAATGTCTTCAGCCTCGTCTATCATCTGGCCACAGAGCTTCGTCAGCATGTCTATGGCTTCAGTCAAGGTTCCATTCTCTTCATCATGAGATGAACGAGCAACATGATTCTCCGATTTTTGCACAGACACCTCCATCCATAGCTGTAATCTAGGACATATCTGCTCTGGAGCGTCATTAGTCTTATATCTCTCAGTTCTTCTCTAATAGCATTGAATCCCTTTATGGTTGTATTGATTGTCTGCAGCAATTCCCATCTGGTTATCTGCAACCATTAAGTATTTGCTCCAACCTGTACTGCTGGTAAAAAGATCAACGAGAATACTGAAGAAGTTTGACTAAACAGTCTGTGTTCATATGGAATGGCTTCAAATGCTTCTATTGATTTTGCAGAAAAAGTAATTCTCCCTTTTCTTCCTTTTCACAAACTCCAAAGATCTCCTCTTTCTCAGGTGATCATCTGCCTTTGGGAAATTGTGAAAATTTAAATCACTTTTTGGAATCACCAATGCTGGAACATGAACATTCACCAGTGTGCATATTCCTCCCCAATCTTTAGGTAGTCTTATATATGCTTTGGATCCGCAAGCCCAATAGTGGTCCATGATCACTGCTGTTCCATGTACCGTTCCTGGCACATCAAAGATTCGGCCACCATTCTGGTTCTCTCCCATTTTTCTTGTGCCATTATTCCTGAAGCATAATTTAGAGCTCTCCGGTGAAATTATCTGCAACCAACGTGAGTGCCTATCTTTGGTAGAGCTCAGGAGACAGGACTATTGCCAGCTTGAGGGTGAATCTCCTGGGAAACACAGAATCTATTAGGAAGGTGGGCTCTTGTACACTGAGCCCACAGAGTCCTCTGAAGGAGACCATAGGTGGCTGGTGGATCCCCTTCAGGTGAGACCCTTCCTCCTAAAACTGGCGCATGACGTCCCCATTGTAGGTCATCTTGGCATCAGGAAGACCTAAGAGAGGTTATCCATGTGTTAGTTTAGTTTATTATTTATATTGCGCACCTAACCCTGTGGTAACTGGGCGATGAGAACTTGTGAATGAGTTACAGACATGCATAGGATTACATCAGGCACACATGGTAGCCGACCAGGGGTTACAGGTAAATCGATTTGCAAATAAATACAGATACGAGCATAAAGACGTTGCCAGTGGTTACAGTTAGACAAGGCCAGCTTCTCCAGCAGTTTCCCCAATAAGGGGGTGATGGAAATAGGGCGGTAGTTTTGGCTAGCGGGTAGGGTCTGCTGAAGGTTTTTTCAGGAGGTTGCGCACAAGGGAGTCCTTGAGGGAGGTGGGGGACGATCCAGTGGCGAATTAATGATTACAGAAATCAGCGACTGCAGGTGCAAGTGAGTCAATGTTGTCCTTGATGTGTCTGGAGGAGCAAGGGGAAACCTGTTTAGAAGAGACCTTCATGGAGCGGACAACTCTGGTAACTTTTTCAGGTGTGACAGGAGGGAGGAAGGGGGGGGTGACGAGGCAAGGGGGAGTGGGAAGGGTTAGGAGGGGGTTGGGAGGGTGAGTAGCAAGGGTGTTCAGGATTTCTGTGTTTTTGTGGAGAAGTGAGAGGCCAGGGCATTGCAGAGAGCCTGTGAAGGGGAGGAAGAGACTGCAGAAGGGGTGGCTAGTTACCTGCAGATCTTGAAATGTTTGGCTGTGTTGGCTGTGTTGTTGGATGCACTGGAAATCCATGCCTGTATGTGGGCTCTTTTCAAGGCACTGATGGAGAGTCTGTATTGCCTTTGGAGCAGGTGGCAGGCCAGTTTGTCAGAGGATGCACCAGAAGTTCAGAGTAATACCAGGTGTTACGCTTAGAAGCAGGTTTCAGGAAGATTCTCATGACTGGGGCAAGAATGCCAAGAGTATTGGTAATGGAAAAATGGAGGTTGCTGAGAGCCGAGGCAGTGGTAGAGTCTGAGGTAGGGGAGTGAGGTGGAAAGAAGGTGGAGGTGAAGGCAGAAGCTGACACATGTTTCATTGGGCGGATGTTAGCATATGAAGTTGACAGGGCGTTTGGGACAGTGCGGTCAGAGGGCCAAAGGGACCCAAATGGGAGGAGAGGAGAGAATGGTGTGACAAAGAGAGAGGGGTGACAAGTGGGGAGTAGAGTGAGACGTCAGAGTGAATGAGGGCATCAAGAGTGTGTCCAGCCGATATAGAGGAGCAGAGGTCAATGAAAGGAGTAGATGCTGTGAAAGGGGAGTCCAACTGGATGAACATGGTGGTAGTACCAATAGGCCAGTAATGGTGACAATGGTCAAGGTGGAAAAGGACGAGATGACCAATTTGCACACCAGACTCTCAAAGGAAGAGTAGAGCTGGGTGGGATAAGATGGTGGAAGGAACCCACTCGGGGAAGATGAAGGCAACCCCACCACCATCAAGGTGAGGTTAAGGCTTGGAAATGATTGTGTAGCCATCAGGGAGGAGGGAGTCAAAAGCAGTGACTGGGCTGGCATAGGACCAAGTTTCGGTAAGAGCTAGAATGTCGAGGTAAATGTCTTCAAGGAGGAGGCAGATGTCAGCAGAGTGTTTGTTGGCTGAGCGGGCGTTAAGAGTTGCCAGGTGAAGGAGGTCTTTGTCTTTGAAAGTTTTCTGAGGGGGGGGGGTACAAGGGCTTGGAAGAGACTGGTAGGAAGGGGAGGGGTGGAGAGAGTAGTGGGAGGAGAGGCAGGAGAAGCAGGAGAAGGTAGGAAGTTAGTGAGAGACAGCAGGATCCGTCAGAGGAGGAGGTTGGGTTGAGGACCCTGAACCAAGATAGTGCCTGTGTGGTAGACATTCACGAAGCAACGTGAAGATGAGAAGCCGGCCAAGAGAGTTCCGACTTGGAACCACTGTTAATGGGAGAGGATGAGGAAGTAGTGAGAGTAGAGCTGAGATGAAGGGTCCATAGGTCTGGAGAGGGGACAGAGAAGAGCATATCAGTGAAAATCTCTCTAGTAGAAGCACTGACATATGTGTCTCCGGTGGGAAGCCCAGGGTTTGCACTCACGATGTCTAATTTGTGCTTTTTTCTTCCTGACATCAAGAGGGGGGATAGGTGATAGTGTAGCAGTTGGAGAAGATGGGTGAGATGGTGAGAGCCAACAGGGCGAAAGAGGATAGTAGAGGAATGAGGAAGAGTGGCTGCACTGCACAGTTCTAGCTAAACTTACCAGGTGGCCGAGAAGACACAAAAGGTCGAAAATGCAATTCAAAAGGAAAGCTACTTTTCAAAAGTAGGCTTTAAATGCAAGCAAAAATGGTGCACAGATGAAAGTGCACAGCTAAATTCGATTTTCAAATGCAAATGCAGTGAGAGAAGTGATAGTAGTAGGTGTGGGAAGGGAGGCAGGAAGGCAGAGAACAAAGGCTAATGCTATGGTATGTGTATCTTCCATGCTGCAGCCATATCCTCTACTGATGCAATGAGTTGGTTGGAAAGTTGGAGGATACACCTCCAGCTATGAGCTGGGGGTAAATCTGCCTACTTTCTGCCCAATTTCGGTGAAATTACCGCAGTAATTCTGCCTAAAAAACCTATATAGTGCTAAAGACTAAAAATAAAAATCGGGACTTACACCGCCACTTGTAATGCAGCGGTAATACCGCTGGACCAAGTGGCGGTAACAGTAATTATATTCAGTGGTATCTCAGGTTTACCACAGAGATACCACCAATCTCCAGCATGTTTGGTTCTTAAATAAAGGCATTGAGTGCTCAAATTCATGCATCCCATCTTCATTTGACAACGTGTGGCCTCAGAGCCGGCTGTCTTGACCAGTGTCTTGGAACCCGAGTTCATAGTTTCATAGACACTTCCAGACAGTGAAAGCTCTGTGCGCATGTACCTGGACCAGGGGAGCGAAGCAGCACCATTCAGACTGAGAGCCTGATATTTCACTAAGTGGGGATTGGTCCAACTCCGTACCCAGTACAGCAAGGGTTTCATACCAGTATATCAGCAATCAGAGAAAGTTTACGCTCCCAAAAGCTTGTCCCTAAAAACCACCGATTTAGTTGTATCAGTGTTAAGCACACAGCACTATTCCTTGCACTTACAATACATAATGGCTAGATTGTGTTCAAGGCCCATGGGGGTTATAAATAGAATGACTGCATCATCCGCACAGAACAATGCGGGAATCCTGTCAGTTCCTAATTTGGGCGGATCAAGACAAGAATCCAGGAGCTCCTTAATTATCTTGTTAATATATAGACAGAAGAGAAGGGGGTCCATGCAACCCTGTTTCCCCCTCTCCTTCACCTCCTCTGCCTCTACTGGTTTGGTTAATTCCCCACACAGGTCCCATCTAAGTGAGGCCTTGTTGTCAGTATAAATAGATTTAATGTTAAGGAGTAGCGTTCTCCGGAATACCCTTCTTTTTAAGCACCTCACATGAGAGGCTTCGTGGCTTTGTTCGAAGGTCGACAAAAATTGCATAGTCCTGAGAGAAGTGCCCTTGGCTAAAATCAGGCCCTGGTCCACTGTACTTAAACCGTGCTGGAAACCAGCCTGTAGGTGATTGATGGTTAGCCCTCGTTTCTAGACGGCCAAGTAACACTTTAGCATATACTTTACCAGCAGTATCCAGCCATGGTATGGGTCTATAATTCCCCGGGAGGCTCTTGTCACCCTTCTTCTAAATGGGCAACATGTCCCCCTCACACCAGGAGTACGGAACCTTTCCAATAGTGGCAAAGAACGGGCCCAGATAGACTTCTCATCTTTGTAGAGGTCAAAGGAGATTTTGTCTGGGCCTGGTGCCTTCCCAGCACCCAGACCCTACATAGCTTCCTCCACCTCATTTACCGTTATTGCAACACAATTGTCCCTTATAAATGGGTTGCTACAACTGGAACATACCTCCCTGGTGCCCTCCTGAAATAGTGGTGCTGGGTATCCAGAGATATTTGGCAATTCACAGTGTCGGGTGCATTCAAGTCCTTCCCCGCTACCAGCATCAGAAGCTGATAAGAACGTCTGCTGTACAGGCGAACGATACATCATCCCATGTGTTATTGTCCTTAGTGATAGTGTCTTTATACACTGACAAAAGAGTCCTTCGATGCCACTTATCAATTAAGGGACACCTCCGCAACCCCCGACTCCCGTTACTGCCACCAAGGAGAGCGGGGGACACCTCTGCAACCCCCGACTTCCGTTACTGCCACCAACGAGAGCGGGGGACACCTCCGCAACCCCCGACTCCCGTTACTGCCACCAAGGAGTGCAGGGGACACCTCTGCAACCCCCGACTCCCGTTACTGCCACCAAGGAGAGCGGGGGACACCTCCGCAACCCCCGACTCCCGTTACTGCCACCAAGGAGAGCGGGGGACACCTCCGCAACCCCCGACTCCCGTTACTGCCACCAAGGAGAGCAGGGGACACCTCTGCAATCCCCGACTCCCGTTACTGCCACCAAGGAGAGCGGGGGACACCTCCGCAACCCCCGACTCCCGTTACTGCCACCAAGGAGAGCGGGGGACACCTCTGCAATCCCCGACTCCCATTACTGCCACCAAGGAGAGCGGGGGACACCTCTGCAACCCCCGACTCCCGTTACTGCCACCAAGGAGAGCGGGGGACACCTCTGCAACCCCCGACTCCCGTTACTGTCACCAAGGAGCGGGGGACACCCCTGAAACCCCCACTCTGCATGGGCGCAGTAATGGGTGTCGTGATTTTTGAAATGCGCAAAGGGGCAGTTATCGTACTGGGCAACATTATAGAGTTGCAGTAATGGTAAGATTCCCAATTGGATAATTATCACTTTCACTGCTGGGTGGCAAGGTCCTAAATTCCAGTGATAATAGATTTTGGACCAATTGGGGACTTATTAACTCCGGTCTAATGTAATGTGCTCCGTTGAAGGGCCAGAAGGAATCGGGCTACAGGATACCAAAAGCCTCCCGGATCACTGATTTGCAGTCTCATGCAGTGAATCCAGTGGATGCATTTGTTTATAGGTCCCTGGGAGGTTTCAGACCAACCTTCAGTTAACTTGGGGACCTGTCAAGCAGCTGGCTCCCATGCCACCGTCACTCAGTCCTCATCCAAGTGCCCGTGGCTGGGGCACCAGGTGGAGATGGCATTATTATAATCCTTCCCCACTAGGCAGACTAAGCTTGGGGTATGTGCCCGGGCATGGAATGGTGCTTCTCAGTAGTGTGTATGTACAAAGGATTTATCTCCATCAACTTGGGAGGGTTATAAACAGAGGCAATGGCGGAATTGGCATGTTGTGTAAATGTAGTCCCCTGCAGTCCTAATGGAACTAATGGAACTGGCCCAGTAGTTAATATAGGCTTCTGCAGGACCTATTCTGCTAGTAGACTAGCGGTAGAGTGTGTGCGCACACTACCTCCTTACGAAGGTCAGCATATTTCTCTTTTAAAAGAGATAGCGCCTCCATCAGAGTCTGCATTTGTATTTTAAAGCATTACCTTGGTTTTGGAGCTCTGTCACCCGACTAACACGGTCACTCTCTGCCTGCACTTTACTTCTCAGTGTATTAGGGCAGGATATCGGCCTGGTATTACTGTTCAGGGCGAATGCATTTTGATTGGACAGTGTTGATTCCATGGGTATGGGGGGTGTCAGGAAGATTAGGGACCTTCTCAGATACTGCCTTTTCTATGGTGGTACCCTCAGGAATAGTCTCTAGGTTGGCAACCCTATGAGCTGAAACATTATACGCTACAGGAGCTGCCAGATCACTGGGGTCTTCCACTACATTCCCTGCAGCACCATGACTTTTTCCAGTACCAACTGCGGCACACAGCAGACAGGCGCTGCAGCCTCTGTGGACCACGAGGCTTCGACCATCCTCCCAGCAGAAACAGACACCAAAGTAAGCCCAAAAGGGTTTTTTTCATATTATTTTTTCAACCTCTGTTTATTTGGTTTTCGAGTAAACAAACAGTAAACAATGAAATTAAAGAGTAAAAACATCTTACAAAATACAGAATAACCAAATACAGAATAAAGAATAACATTTCCCCTTGTGTGTCCAGGTCGGCGGTTTGGATCTGCGTGAAAGGCAGTGACCCACATCGGCGCCCCAGCCGGGGGATAGTTGCCTCTTTCCTAGGTTAGAGAGTTCGTATATGGAGCTCAAATGTACCTCTCCCTCCCCCCTAGGTGCCCCCCACTGTGGCCCGTTCTTATTCCGTTTCTGTCCTTCCCTTCTCTGATTGTGCAATCTCTGGCATTGTATTGCACTTACCCCTCCCCGCCCGGGGCTCCCCCGGCATTCCTCCCTCACTGGGGGTGGGGGGGTGCCACCTTGTCTGATTTGGAGAGGTAGGCGGTTTCCTATGCTTGGGCCAGGATCCGGGGGTCAAATAAATATCTCCAGGATCTCTTCAAAGCGGTGGCCTCTGGCGAGGTTAGCCCGTGTCTGTCTCTTGTAAGCTGCACATTCTAGATGACACATGTTGGCGAGTGATTGTGACCATTCGGCACCCGACGGCAGTTGGGTTGCTTTCCAGTGTATGATCAAATGTTTCGTCGCTGCGAACATGATGAGGGAGATTAGCTTGTTCGCCAATGAGTGTTGGTGCCAGTCGGTGCCATCGTCACCCAGCACCATCGCCAGTGGGGAAAAGTGGACGTCTGTTCCTTCTATGGTTTTGAGCGTCTGGTATACCAGTTGCCAGTATGCGGTTATCTTGGGGCAAGTCCATAGAATGTGGCCCATTGTCCTTGTGCCCTTGCAGCCCCTCCAGCACTGATTGGTAGAACGGATTCCCATTTTGTGCATCTTGCCGGGAGTAGAATATATGCGTTGCAAAATTTTAAATTGGATTTCTCTGTTCCTGAGATTGAGGGAGACCTTAGGTATCGCTGCAAAGATTCTCTGAATGTCGGGTGAGTTCCCCGGTGTCTAAGTCCTCCGTCCAGGCTGCTGCTAGACCGTTCAATCTGTGTAGGGTGTTAGGGACGGCCATCTGGTAGAAGGCACAAATGCATGGGAATGCCTCGGAGTTGCGATCCATTGCTTTTTCACATGGCAGGAGGGTTTGGAGTCTGGATTCTCGAGTGGTATGCTGGAGTACCGCCTTCTGAATAGAGTGATAGAGTAGCCAGTCGCCCGGCCCCAGGCCCATTTTTGTCCAGACCTGCGGGAATCTCGCCGGTACTCCTTCCTTTAGGATGTCCAGTAGGCGAACATTGGCCCATGTGTCTGTTTGTCGGTGGTGTAGAGGTTGTGCCAACGCCCAGGTTAGGATCGACCTGATACTGGCCCAGGCTGGAGGCTATTTTACCTGTGCCGCTCTGAGCCTATGCCATTGTTGTACGGTCGGTCTCAGTATGGGGTGTGTCTTGATGTGGGTCGGGAGCTTGTGCAGTGGGGTCGCCAGGATTTCAATGGGGGCGTAGTGGGGCCATGATGGAGGTCTCCATGGTGTGCCAGCTGGTGCCTTCGCGCTGATTGAGCCATCGTTTCACCCACACTAGCTGAGCCACTTGGCAGTATGCCCTGAGAGAAGGGACCGCCATTACCCCTGAGGGTTTGTGCGCTTGTAAGATTGTGAGTCGGAGCCGGGCTTTCTTACCCCTCCAGATAAACTTGCTAATGTTTTTTTTTGGTTTATTTAAGCATATGTGTTGCCGGTGCGATAGGTATCATTGTTGCAATATATATAACTTTGGGGAAAGAGTTCATTTTAAGGGCGTTTATCCTTCCTGTTTGCCAGTGTTAGGGTATCCCATCGCTCGAGGTCCTTTCGAATGTTGTCTAAAGTCTGGGGGTAATGGAGATCTCTAAGTTACGTTATTGAGGCGCTTATTCGTATCCCCAGGAATTTCAGGGAATGTGGCTGGAGTGTGAATGGCGCCACACCTTCGGTCCCATGCGATGTCGCTTCGGAGGGGCATAACTTCCGTTTTGTTCCAGTTCACTTTATACCCCACCAGCGGGCCAATCTCCTGTAGCAGGGACCGGACGTGAGGTAGTGCCTCCGGACAGTTGCTGATATAGAGTAGGAGGTCATCCACGTATATCGAGACTTTGTGCTCTTCTGGGCCTTGATAAATACCTGCCCATGCCAGATCCGTGCGCATTTTTATGGCCATCGGTTCGATAGACAGTGCATATAAGAGCGGTGATAGTGGGCAGCCTTGGGGCATACCCGATTGTAGTGTGAATTCTTAAGACGCCACTCCATTTGTGAACACTGATGCTGTGGGTTCGGTGTAGAGGAGTTTGATCAGTTGAATCAGTCTGGGAGGAAAGCCGTCTTTGTGGAGGGCTCTGAACATGAATCCCCATTGCATCATGTCGAATGCTTTCTCGGCATCTACCGCTATTATGGCGTTGTGTGGGTCTCTATTTCCTGCGATTATATGGAGAAATCTGCGGATGTTGTCTCCGGAGTGCCGTCCTTTGATGAAGCCAGTTTGGTCTTTGTGAACCAGCAGTGTTATGAGATTCTCTATCCTTTGGGCCACGCACTTTGCAAGAATGTTGGCACCCGCATTTATTAGCGAGATTGGTCTGTAAGACCCGCATAGTTCTGGGTCTTTCCCTTTTTTGTGGCACACAATTATGTTAGCACCTACATAGATTTGGGCAGGCGTTTGTGGGTGACTGCTTCCTCAAAGATCTCGGCCAGGTTTGGAGCGATTTAATCTGTTAGGAGTTTGTAGAGGTTAATCGGGATGCCGTCTGGACCCGAAACCTTGCTCCCATTTAGAGATTGTATGGCTCGGGAGATTTCCTCGGGTGAGATTGGTGCATTTAGAGTGGTTGCTTGGTCTACCGTGATACAGGGTGTTAGGGAGAATTCTCAAAATGTGCTAATTTCTCTTAGCTTTTGAGACCCCCAGCAACTTTGCTGTATTTATAGGATTGGATTTTTTTACCTGGGAATAGTGTGAGCCTTTTTTCCAACTCTTCCATGCATTTTGATGTGTGTTTTACTTTTGTGTTCTTTGGTTATGGAGTTTTAAAACAACTCCAGTGGCGTCATCTTTTTATATGTGTCACACAGCACCTTCAGTGCAGGGCACAGGGATGTCTTTCAGATTTCCCAAGGTTTAAATACCTTCTCTGGGACTGACTACTGTCTCCCAGAGCATGAAAAGAAAATTAGCTTTACTAGTCTCTTTAAATTTACTGACCCAGCACACAGTATCTTCCTATAGAGTGCTGGATGGGTTGCTTAGCTTCCCCTGAGTCAAAACACTCATGTAACAGTAAAATGTTACCTTTTCCTATTTTATGGCTGGTGGCAGTGGTTTAGATCAACTACCGTGATTTTTCCCGACGCTAACAACGGTAGCTAAAAATCGGGTCAGCCATGTTTTTCAATATGGCCCCCCAGACATGTCTGTAAAAACAGACTCTGGTCATCTTTTTATGCCATTTCTTTCAGGAAAAGTCTTTCTTGTGTCTGTCTCTGCGCGCCAAACCAGGTTTGGTCCCTTTGTTTGTTGGCCTTTGGCGGGCTTCAGTGCTGAAGCCCTCCTCTGGCGCTTGAGTGTTTGGGGTGGACAGGATGTGAGGGAGGTTCCCGAAACTCCCTGTGCTTAGTCTCCTAGGAGACCTGAATGCACTCTGGCGTGATTGGGCGGCTGGCTGTCCGGCTGTCATAAATCAACCACGTATCTTATCACTGACTGGTAAAGGATACAGTTATAAACATAAAGGATACAAGTGGTAGTGTTCTTCTGGATCCTTGAGGAGAGAAACAGCTTGAAGGTAGTGAAATCAAAAATAGACCTTCCAAATGATGCCACTCTATGACTGAGCTAAGCAGTCAGAGGGAGGAATCACTGGAAAGGGTGTGGGAAAACAATGGGGAGTCAGCCTAGAATAAAATAAGGTGTCATGAATATGCGCCCCAACATTAATTCTCACAAATAGTTCACCAAATAGGACAACACTAACCTGTGGACGTTGATAACTGGAGAGGATCCGACAAAAGTTCTATGAAGCAATTCAAAATAGAACCAACGAAAAAGGAGGGAAGGTCCCGAACGGCACGAGGGTCAAGCTAGATACCGGGTTGGTGCACCACAGGGTAGCGCCCAAAGTACTGTGCACAATAACCTTCTTAACTAACAGTTTGTAGTGAGTACTTCCTTGCCCGCGGAGATAGTGCGCAGCAGAATGATTCCAAGAGCCGCACACTCATTCACTAAATGCAGCAGGAAAAGTTAGTAATCCGCCTGTTGTTTCATCACAGGCGGCAGGACTCATTCAGAGCGCAGTACATTTGACTTTCAGGAGCCGCATACAAGGTCCCTGAATGTGGTAACAGAAGTATAGGAATCCTCCTGTTAAGTATTCACAGGTGGTAGGTATCATGCATGAAAGCCGTGCGTTAGACCTCTAAAACACGGCTGTAAGAGTTCAAGGAAACCGTGTGTGGAATGTTACACGCGGCAAGGAGAGCAGCACGTTAATCTCCTTAATGCGGCTACAAGAGTTCAATGACACCACGTGTGGATTGTTTAAACGCGGCAAGGAGAGCCGCATGTTTGTCTTCTTTAACGCGGCTGCACTGTTCAATGAAACCGTGTGTGGACTCTTACACATGGCAAGGCAGCCGCTTCACATACGCAGCAACCAGCACGGAGGAGATGTAATGAGTGCTGGTAGTCCCGGAAGGTGGCAGGAATTCAAAATGCTGAATAGAGTTCCAATGACGCAGATTCAAGCTTCAGCTACAAGACTCCATGGCCCTCATTACGACCCTGGCGGAGTGGGTCTACGCCAGCGGTATTCGCGGCGGACCCGTCCGCCCTACTACGAGTTCCCGTAGCGCCATGGCGCCGTTTTCCGCCTGGTTTTACCAGGCGGAGAAATCCATGGCGCTACGGGACCTTGTTGTTAATTACGCCACCGTATTTTACGGTGGCGTAATTAACGCCTTCCCCACTGCCATTATACCCTATGGGGCAAAAATGGGAATGGGGAAGGGCAAAATGGGGATTGGGGATTTACCGCCCCGCCAAGGTCGGCATGGGGCGGTAAATCCGCCAACCCCCATGGCGGTATCGGCAGCTTTCCGCCGTGCTCCATGGTGCATATTGCACCACGAACTCCGCCAGGGTCGTAATGAGGGCCCATGTGTTTCAATCAGAAGCAGTGAGCGGCTTCCAAACGCTGCTAATAAACATAAAGTAGAAATCACGTGACCGTCTCTAATCACGTGATACTAACGACGTGTATAATGTAAACGCCATTTTCCAGGCAATGTATCAAACAGCCTACATCTAGAATAGGAAGGCTTTGAGGTTCTATAGGCATAACAGGACCTGTGAGGATAGGGTGCTACAGGTCCAGATGAATTCTGACTGCCATGCATGACAGTGCCACCCCCCAAAGGGGCAGCCACTCCCCTTTTAGAGTGGAATTTACGTAACAAAGCAGGTGCATGAATATTGGAGAGTGGTACCCAGGATCTATCCTCGGGACCATATCCCTTCCAGTCCACCAGATAAAACGGTTGACCAGAACGAAGTCGCATATCCAGAATTTCTTGTACTTCATATTCATCTGATACCTTTACTGAAACTGCTACACGACGTATAGGCAATCTAGTGGTATCAGAGCATGGTTTGATGAGGGACACACAAAAGACGGGATGCACCCGCCATCACTGTGGTAATGACAAACTAACAACGGCCGGATTGATCACTTGGAGTATCTCATATGGACCGATATACCTAGGAAACATCTTCTTCTTGCAGGGTATTCGCAAGTTCTTAGTAGATAACCATACCTTCATCCCTGGTTGATAAACAGGTGCGGGCACTTTGTGAGCATCAGCATAAGTCTTATTTTGTTTTTTGGCCTGCTCCAATTGCTGTTTTATTTTAGATTGCAAATTTATGAGATCTCTGACATTACTAGCTGCTGCTGGTGTATCCATAGAAAGACTGGAATCCAAAGGAATAGTCCTGGGATGTTGCCCATACGAAAGGTGAAGTACCTATGGCAGTATGGTAGGAATTATTGTATGCGAATTCTGCGGCTGATAGAACCGTTATCCAGTCTGATTGAAACTGGAGACACAAACACAGCAGGTATTGTTCCATGGTACTGTTGACCCTCTCTGTCTGTCCATCCGTTGATGATGATACGCGCTGGACATCTGGTCATCTTTGAGCAAAGCAGAGCTCAGTGCTCTCCAAAAGCATGAAGCAAACTGTGAGCCCCTGTCGGTGATTATTACAGAAGTCAAACCAAAAAACCGAAACACATTCCGAATGAATAAATCAGCCAATACAGGAGCTGTTGGTAAACCAGTACATGGGACAAAGAGAGTAAGTTTAGTAAAATAGTCCACCACAATCCATATGGTATTTTAACCATTATTCCGTGGCAATTCCACCACGAAATCCATTGATATCATATATGATATGATATGGCATTTATAACGCGCCTATACACAAGTGTTTCAAGGCACGACGAGGCAAGGGAGGGGAACAACAGTGGAAGACAGACAACGATCCTACTAGGCCAGATGTCATTCAGATTGCACAAGTGCGAGTGTAGGGAGAAAGGGAAGAGTGCAAGGGGAAGGGAGAGGGGAAAGTGCAGTGCAGTACATGGGAAAGAATAATAAATACGATAAATAAAACAGCCTGATGGTGGCAAGTGCAAGGTAAGAGCAGACATAAGTGCTGGTAAGGGGACTGAAGGGATTTCAGAACCAGTCGCCAAGTGCAGGGGGTTGCCAGGGAGGCAGGGCAGGTGAGCAAAAGGTGGCACCTGGCCCTAAGATCAGAAAGGGTGGCCAGGTAACCGGTGCAGAATTGGCAGGGAATTTCAGCAGGGGAGAGAAGCAGAGAAAGCAGAAGCAAAGAGGAAGGTTTTGAGGTGTTTCCGGAACTAGAGCACAGTTCAATGAAACCGCGTGTGGAATCTTACATGCGGTTAGGCAGCCGATTCACATACGCAGCAACCAGCACGGAGGAGATGTAATGAGTGCTGGTAGTCCCGGAAGGAGGCAGGAATTCAAAATACTGAATAGAGTTGTGAAGACGCAGATTCATGCTTCAGTTACAACACTCCATGTGTTTCAATCGGTTTATAGTGAGTATTTCGAATGACATTTCTTCTAATGCAAATGTCGAAAACATTACGTCTAAAAAAAATGCGAATGGTCCGTTTTTTTAACACTTTTTTTTACTTACAAACCCCCCCAAAAAATGTATTAAATAAAAAAAATAATACATTCTAAAAAAATAATTTGGCTAAATGTTTGACATATTTGCATTTCGAAAAAATGCATTCGATATACTGACTGGATACCGTTTCAATCAGAAGCAGCGAGCGGCTTCCAAATGCTGCTAATAAACGTAAAGTAGAAATCACGTGACAGTCTCTAATCACGTGACACTAACGACATGTGTAATGTAAACACTGTTTTCCGGGCAATGGGGGTCATTCCGAGTATGGCGGTAAGGGTTAACGGTCACCGGTAACGAGACCGGTGCCGTATAACCCTTACCGCCCTATTCCGAGTTCCCTTTGCAGGTTGGTACAGCAGGCGTTAAAAAACGAACCCGCAAAGTGACTTTGAAGGTAATTACGGTACCGTAAGTTACGGTACCGTAATTACCTCCTTCCCCATTCCCATTGAGCCCTATGGGGGCAAAAATGGGAATGGGGAAGGGCCCTGGTGAATAGGGAATTACCGGTCCCTCCAACCTTGGAATGGACCGGAAATTACTCCATTCACCAGGCCGGATTTGGGACGAGTTGGGAGGCAACCATGGAGCTAATAGCTCCATGGTTACCTCCAAAATCGAAATGAGGGCCAATGTATCAAACCGCCTCCATCTAGAATAGAAAGGCTTTGAGGTTCTATAGGCATAACAGGACCTGTGAGGATAGGGTGCTACAGGTCCAGATGTATTCTGACTGCCATGCATGACACCGGCAAGGACAACCACCCTGCTGTATGAGTGACAGCCAGGCTGGAATGAAAGGGGGAAAACTGTTTAAAAGCAGGTCTCTGGGACTTGGAAAGTAGAGTCGACCACTGGAACGAAAGAACCGAAGACGAGCTGAAGGAAGAGGACTGCTGCAACTCCTGGACGACCGGTGAAGCCCTGCTGCAGGTCCGAATTGCCTGAAACTCCAATCGACAGAGAAGCCCTTCAAGGTTAACTTCTTCCCTTGAGTTTGGTGGGAACAACCAACTCGCAAGCCACCTGAACACCGTCCCCATCTGCTCGAACTTTCATCAGAGTGCTGTTGAAAACCAGATAGCCAGAGGGAAGGAAACCAGCTTGTGGACTTTAAGGCACTCACACCTTAAACCAGCGTCTTGCTACAGCTTTTGGCCTCATCCCTGGGCAGTGCAGGAACCTCCCGATGTCCTCCTTCTTGTCCCCACGACTGAAGCTCAGGAACAGCGAGATCTGCTCGAACTGCCAGGAACAACTGCCTCAGCTACAGCTCTTCTTCACTAGAAAAGGTACTGTACAAACACGGTCCGGAACTATTTTCGGCCATCGAGAAAGTGCCTGAAACTTTCCTCAACTTCGAAGGCTTGTCCTTCCCTAAACATTCGTCAAACATTTTGCCTAGCCAAATTCTTCTAAACTCTGTGGCAAAGACTTAACCGCTATCTACCAGAACTGTGCTATCCTATACAAGGACTCTGAACCATTGACTTTGGCCCAGGCCTATGAGAAGAATTGCTGGTTGTATTTACCTGAAACTCTTTGCCCTGCCTGTGAAAGTATTTGGGCTGTCTATTCTTATAACCTTGTCTGTTTACCCCTTTAATAAGTATCTGAAATGCCATTTTGCTCCCACTTCACAGGAGCTAAAACGTGTTCATTTACTTACCGGTTGTATTTTTGTGGTTTATTAGTGTGTGATATTGAGCTGCTTATGCTAGTGTAATGTTTTCGAACTGACTGAGTAAATAAATGTATATTCTCTTACCAAGAAACCTTGAGTAAGTGTTTACTTGAATCACTGTATTGGTTGGTCCTTTGTGTAACTTGTTCTACTGCTCACTTTAAACTCTTGAGATAAGTCTGGCTGCCCAGCCATCGCTACCACTTTACTGTGTAGTACAGGCTTGTAGCAAAGGTGAAATTCTGCTTGCACTTGTAGTCTTAATTGCATGTAGTGTTCCCAAAGGGTACTGCAGGTGATTCTGCCTAACACATGGCAGTGGCACCGATTCCAGAAACGCCACAACCTGGTGAGGTGTGCATACGGTAGTGTCAGTGTACAGCTTGCGGTAGAATTTGGTGAACCTGGCGTTAATACGGTCATCCGCTTCTATCCGTGTGTTGGTGTTGTCCCTGATGGCTGTGATTATTTGGGTGGCTTGGCGCTGGTTGAGGGCTAGTCCCATTCTCCGTAGGGGTTTGTCGGCCTGTAGGTAATAGTTTTGTGCCCAGCTAGTGTATGCTTTCTTTGCTCTGTCTATAGTGACTTGCTTCATCTCGCTCCTGATCTTCGCTATTAGGGGTCGAAGTAGTGGGTTGTGTGTCGATTTGTGTCTTCCTTCCAGCGTCTTAAATTCTCTCAGCAGAGAAATCTCCCTTCCCCCCATCCCTTTTTCTTGTGGGCTCACCGTGAGATGCATTGCCCCCTGATGAATGACTTCAAGGTGTCCCAGCATCTATATGGGGTGAATTATGGGGTTATGCTGTCTGTCCAGAAGTTGCCTGTGTCTTCCGTCAGGCGTCCCACTATGTCAGAGTATTGTAGTATTGAGGTTGAGCCGCCAGGAAGGGGGGTTTGCGGGGCGTTTCTGGAAGTCTGAGGCGGAGCATGATCGGGGCATGATCCGAGTGGGTGGTCGGTTGAACTTCACAGCTTGTGACCATGTGGGTGGTGTTGGCGGGCAGCAGCCAATAGTCTAGGTGGGAGTAGCTGTCGTGGTGGTGGGAGTAGGGGGTGAATTTGTGTCCATCCGGGTGGGTGTGCCTCCAAACATCCACCAGGTGAAGATCGGCCATTAGTGAGCTTAGGGCCAGCCTCTTCTTCACGTTGGTCTTTCTCAATATTTCTGGCCCCTGCAGTCTCTGTCCGGGTCTAGTGTCAGGTTGAAGTCCCCCCCTATGATCGTGAGGTTACTGCAAACGTATTGATGAAGAAAGCTGGGGTGTCTGTGGTGGGGGCGTATAGGTTTAAGATTTAAGAGTGTGATTGGGTGTTTGTAGAGTAGGCCTTGGACAAGAACGTAGCGGCCAGCTTTATCGCAAGATGTATGTTGGATCTGTAGCGAAACCCGTTAATGGATCAGGATTGATACCCCACATTTCCAGTGGTGTGGTGAGTGCGCAGCCGCCCCCACCCAACCCCTTGCTAGTTTCTCTGCTTCGAGCCCATTAAGATTCGTTTCTTGGAGGAATGTTCCGCTCTCTGTCCTGCTTGGTAGTTGAAGGGGTATCGTGGGATCAGGCTAATTAATGATTGGACCCTGGGGTCTGTACCGTGGCACTTCATGTGGTGTTGGTGCGGTTTCTGTGGTCTGGATACCGACCTTTCAGTCCCCTGCCCGCCCTCTGCAAACGGCCGCTAGACGCTTGCCGGTTTGTGTGGGGATGTATGGCACATGGCCGTTTGGCTACCTCCGGTTCTGCTGGGTTGAATTCCGTTGTCACTATGTTGTAAACGCCACGCCGACTCTGGGTCTGTGAACGAGTGCCATTGCCTTTCAAGTTCTGTGCACCATGTGGCAGGGAATCTTAGATAGTGCCTGTGGTCTGTAGCTTGGAGTGCTGCAAAAATGGGGTTAAAGGTCCTTCTCCATCTTGATACCTCGATTGAGTAGTCATTGAAAATCTTGATGTCGGATTTGTGCTTGCGTATTGGGGGTGCTGTTTTATAGGCCTTCAGTAGGAGGACTTTATGTTGGAAGTTCAGAAGTCTCATGGTGATGACTTGAGGGCGCTTGTTAGGTGCTGGTTTTGGGATCGGCACTCGATGGACTCTTTCGATGGTGAGATCCTTGGCGTTGGTGATGTGGAGATCGTTTTGCAGGAGGTCATATATGTAGCCTTCCAAGTCCGTGCCTTTGGCGTTTTCTAGAATTCCGACCGCCCTTATGTTGTTCCTGCGGGAGCGATTTTCTGGATCCTCCAATTTCTCCCGCAGCCGTTGTACTTCTCTAATGACCCCGTCAAGATCGGTTTCCACTGTGGTTTGGTTATCTTCCAGCGCAATTATGCGATGTTCATTGTCAGTGGTTCTTTCTGCCTGGGTGGCAAGCTAGTTTTGCACGTCCTGGAGGTCTTATTTGATCTCTTGTACCAATCAGTTTGTTTCTTGGGCCCTTTGGCCGATCAGTTTCATTTCGGCCAGAATGGCCTGTAGCTGTGCCTGCACTTCTGTGTCGGTTTTGTTGCGTGTGGAGCACCTTGGGAGGCAGTCAGTTTTGTCTTTGTCTGTACGATCCTTCACCACTATGGTGTGCGCTGGCTGTTGAATGCCCTTCTGCGCCTTTCTTACCGGGGCAGCCAGTTAATGGGGGGTGATCTTGTAGGTGCCCCCAGGGGAGCGGGATGTTGTTCATGCACGCCTAGGTTTGGGTGATTTCTGCGGGGGGGGTCCTGGCGAGTCCTTGATCTGTCACTCAGTGTGTCCTTCTTGGCCTTCCGTTTGCCCTTGGGTTTCCACCACCAGGTGCGTCGTGGTCGCTGCTGGTCAATCTTTTTGTGGGAGGTGCCCTTCTGCTCCTCCAGGGTAGTCTGTATGTTGGTTGCGCTGGGCTGACGGGTGTCGCCACGCCGGGTCTGTGCAGTCCCTATCCGGTTCTTGCCCTGAGCAGTTGCAGGTGTTTTGTCCCCTAGTGATGTGCCTCTTGCAGGATGGTGGGGCCGATGGGGGTTGCTCTCCGGGTGCTCTTAGGACCGGGTCCTTTTGCGGTGTAATCAATTGTTGTGGTGGGGATGGGGGTCATGTTGCTGCAATTAATCCTTTGTAGTTGCCCCTGTCCGGTGGCTGTGGTGGGTGCTGGGGGGGGGGGGGATGTTGTGGGTCGTGGCGTCCCCGGGGTGCGTGGCCGCTCATTTAGGCCTGGCACATTCTTTATTGGATGTAGGGGCTGCAACTCCCCAGGGCTGGCAGTAGGCACGGTGTGTCTTGGGTCTGGTCTACAGTAGACCTCCTCTCTTGTGGGCCGTGAGCGCTTAAGGTTGACCCCTTTGGTGAGGCACGGCGACTTATGTGTCGTGCTGTTGCTCCTCCAGGCTCTAGGTATGGGTTCTGGGTGTAAGCGGGCGCTATGTATCCCTCCACTGCAGGGGCCTCGGGGCCCGTGACTAGGTGTGAGTGGGGACGCGGGCTGCAGCAGGGAGTTCAGCTGCCCCCCCGCTACAGTCGCGCAATGCACTTCTTTCTGTCCCCCGGTAGCGGCCCCACGGCGCCGGCTGGGAGGTGCCTCCTAGGCTTGTCCTCCGGTGCCAGATCTGGAGCTGGGGTGCGATTCTCATGCGCGGCACCGCCGGGCCGCAATCCATTGGTGGGCGGCCTGCTGTGTTGTCCTCCCTCGTTGCTGGTGCTGCCCTGGCGTCCCGGAGCTGGATAAGGGTCCTCCGAGCCGGTAGTGTGGGCGGCGCCGCAGTTGAGACCAGTGTCTCTCAGTTTCTCGGCGGCGGGACGACCGCAGTCCCACTCTCTGGCACCCTGGTTGTGCTGTTCGTGCCCTTTTCACAGTGGGCCAGTACCTGGGGTGTAGTTGTCTGGCGTTCAGTGATCTATTTCTCCGTCCCTGTTTCTCTGATCGGCCTCAAACTTTCTGCGCTTGCAGTCGAGTGGTTGATTGTGGTATTCCCTTCTTTACGACACTGACATGTGCAATTTTAGAGGCAGAGAGCCGTGCATTGGTCTCCGCCCGTGGGAGCTCTCTCAGGCAGCTGCCATCTTGTCCGGGCTCTCTAGCGCACCCCCCCCCCCCAGCCTCAAAAGGGCCTTTTGAATGATATTCTACACTACGGGGCAACATCAAAGAATTTCTTCAGATTTACTCTGCATTGCGCGTGGCCACCAGATACAATGACCTGACTTTACTAGGCCTAGTAAGTTCAGCCTTGCCCCCCTTTGTAACCCCTCCCTAATCTGGTTCGCCTGTTACACTTCATGCACTTGTAGGTGAAATGCCATCAGGCCTAGTACGCTATTTACTTTTTGTTAGATTATTCAGAAACTTCAAGGCCTAAGAATGACTACTGTTTTTCCCTTGCTCCCTTCCCTCCTTGAAGTGCTTTGAACCACTTCACTTGTGTGTAAGCGATGTATAAATAAACAATTACAATTTACCTGCTCTGTGTGCTACATCTATACTACAGCCCCTACACCAGTCTTGTACCTGCTCTTATTAGACTGGGTCCGGTGTGTATGCTGTGGTCGATGTACCTGTTCTGTGTTCTATATCCATGTAGGATAGGAGGGGGTGGGGGGGGGTTCAGGGGACTCGCAGGGAGATGGTTCTGATTTGATGTTATCAAGTAACAAGCTATGGGTTGTGAGAGAAGTGCAGGGGTGGGGGGATAGGAACAAAGATCATTGGGGTCAGCATATCAAGCTATGGGTTGTGATGGGAGAAAGGGGCGAGGAGCACAGATCCATGTGGCCAGCATATCTAGCTACGGGTGGTTATGGGTAAGGGGGGGGGGCAGAGATTCTTGAGGTCAACATATCAAGGTACAGTTAGTGATGAGAAAGGGCGAAGGGGAACAGAGATTCTTGGGGCCAGCAGATCAAGCAATGGCATGTCACAGGGGCGGCGGAGGGATACGTAGATTCTAGGCTCTCTACCTTTCTTTTGATTGGGTGGATAGAAATGTGCCTGCAGGGCTACTTTTGATTCCTAATCCACCCACAGGGCATGATGGTTGGGTGGGGAGGTTAAGGGGGTGGTGAGGTGTGGTTACTGTACAGAAAGGGGAGAGGAGATGGGGGGGGGCGGGCGCACGAGTACGCAGGCCAGGAGACAGGCCACACAGCCACAAAGCACACCCTGTGCAGAGGCACACACACCTCACAGCAGGTACTTACCCTGGAGGCTGGGGGGCATACACACCTCACAGCAGGTACTTACCCTGGAGGCTGGGGGGCATACACACCTCACAGCAGGTACTTACCCTGGAGGCTGGGGGGCATACACACCTCACAGCAGGTACTTACCCTGGAGGCTGGGGGGCATATACACCTCACAGCAGGTACTTACCCTGGAGGCTGGGGGGCATACGCACCTCACAGCAGGTACTTACCCTGGAGGCTGGGGGGCATACACACCTCACAGCAGGTACTTATCCTGGAGGCTGGTGGGGAGGGCAGACACACCTCACAGCAAGTACTTACCCTGGAGGCTGGGGAGGGCGGGGGGGGGTGGGGCGGGCAGACACACCTCACAGCAGGTACTTACCCTGGAGGCTGGGGGGCATACACACCTCACAGCAGGTACTTACCCTGGAGGCTGGGGGGCATACACACCTCACAGCAGGTACTTACCCTGGAGGCTGGGGGGCATACACACCTCACAGCAGGTACTTACCCTGGAGGCTGGGGGGCATACGCACCTCACAGCAGGTACTTACCCTGGAGGCTGGGGGGCATACGCACCTCACAGCAGGTACTTACCCTGGAGGCTGGGGGGCATACACACCTCACAGCAGGTACTTATCCTGGAGGCTGGTGGGGAGGGCAGACACACCTCACAGCAAGTACTTACCCTGGAGGCTGGGGAGGGCGGGGGGGGTGGGGCGGGCAGACACACCTCACAGCAGGTACTTACCCTGGAGGCTGGGGGGCATACACACCTCACAGCAGGTACTTATCCTGGAGGCTGGTGGGGAGGGCAGACACACCTCACAGCAGGTACTTACCCTGGAGGCTGGGGGGCAGACACACCTCACAGCAGGTACTTACCCTGGAGGCTGGGGGGCAGACACACCTCACAGCAGGTACTTATCCTGGAGGCTGGTGGGGAGTGCAGACACACCTCACAGCAAGTACTTACCCTGGAGGCTGGGAGGGGCGGTGGGGGGGGCCGGTCAGACACACCTCACAGCAGGTACTTACCCTGGAGGCTGGGGGGCATACACACCTCACAGCAGGTACTTATCCTGGAGGCTGGTGGGGAGGGCAGACACACCTCACAGCAAGTACTTACCCTGGAGGCTGGGGGGGTGGGGGGGTGGGGCGGGCAGACACACCTCACAGCAGGTACTTACCCTGGAGGCTGGGGGGCATACACACCTCACAGCAGGTACTTATCCTGGAGGCTGGTGGGGAGGGCAGACACACCTCACAGCAAGTACTTACCCTGGAGGCTGGGGGGGGGCGGGGCGGGCAGACACACCTCACAGCAGGTACTTACCCTGGAGGCTGGGGGGCATACACACCTCACAGCAGGTACTTACCCTGGAGGCTGGGGGGCATACACACCTCACAGCAGGTACTTACCCTGGAGGCTGGGGGGCATACACACCTCACAGCAGGTACTTACCCTGGAGGCTGGGGGGCATACACACCTCACAGCAGGTACTTACCCTGGAGGCTGGGGGGCATACACACCTCACAACAAGTACTTATCCTGGAGGCTGGGGGGCATACACACCTCACAGCAGGTACTTACCCTGGAGGCTGGGGGGCATACACACCTCACAGCAGGTACTTACCCTGGAGGCTGGGGGGCATACACACCTCACAGCAGGTACTTACCCTGGAGGCTGGTGGGGAGGGCAGACACACCTCACAGCAGGTACTTATCCTGGAGGCTGGTGGGGAGGGCAGACACACCTCACAGCAGGTACTTACCCTGGAGGCTGGGGGGCAGACACACCTCACAGCAGGTACTTACCCTGGAGGCTGGGGGGCATACACACCTCACAGCAGGTACTTATCCTGGAGGCTGGTGGGGAGTGCAGACACACCTCACAGCAGGTACTTACCCTGGAGGCTGGGGGGCATACACACCTCACAGCAGGTACTTATCCTGGAGGCTGGGGGGCATACACACCTCACAGCAGGTACTTATCCTGGAGGCTGGTGGGGAGGGCAGACACACCTCACAGCAAGTACTTACCCTGGAGGCTGGGGGGCATACACACCTCACAGCAGGTACTTATCCTGGAGGCTGGTGGGGAGTGCAGACACACCTCACAGCAAGTACTTACCATGGAGGCTGGGGGGGGGGGTGGGGCGGGCAGACACACCTCACAGCAGGTACTTACCCTGGAGGCTGGGGGGCATACACACCTCACAGCAGGTACTTACCCTGGAGGCTGGTGGGGAGGGCAGACACACCTCACAGCAAGTACTTACCCTGGAGGCTGGGGGGGGGGGGGTGGGGCGGGCAGACACACCTCACAGCAGGTACTTACCCTGGAGGCTGGGGGGCATACACACCTCACAGCAGGTACTTATCCTGGAGGCTGGTGGGGAGGGCAGACACACCTCACAGCAAGTACTTACCCTGGAGGCTGGGGGGCATACACACCTCACAGCAGGTACTTACCCTGGAGGCTGGGGATGGCGCCTCTGATCCTGATTTTCTGATGATCACGAGGACACGCCAATAAAGTATCCGGGTCTGGAGAAAGCAAAGGTTATCATGTGATTAATTAATGCAAAATAAGAAGGTTCTAAATTAAACACTCCAAGCACTGACATGATATCCAGAGGAAATATATGCTGGCAATGTGCATTGAAAGACCCCCCCCCCCATCACATGATGCATAGGGGAAAGGCCTGGCACTCCCTCCCCCATCACATGATACACAAGGGAAAGGCCTGGCACCCCCTCCCCATCACATGATGCACAGGGGAATGGCCTGGCACCCCCTCACATGATGCACAGGGGAAAGGCTTGGCACCCCCCCCCAATCACATGATGCAACGGGGAAAGGCCTGGCACCCCCTCCCCCTCACATGATGCACAGGGGAATGGCCTGGCACCCCCCCCCATCACATGATGCACAGGGGAAAGGCCTGGCACCCCCTCCCCATCACATGATGCACAGGGGAATGGCCTGGCACCCCCTCACATGATGCACAGGGGAAAGGCTTGGCACCCCCCCCCAATCACATGATGCACAGGGGAAAGGCCCCCCATCTCTTGATGCACAGGGGAAAGCCCCCCCAATCACATGCACAGGGGAAAGGCCTCCTCATCACATGATGCACTGGGGAAAGGCCCCGCCCCCCATCACATGATGCACAGGGGAAAGTCCTGGCACCCCCCTTCCCCCATCACATGATGCACAGGGGAAAGGCCTGGCACCCCCTCCCCCCATCACGATGCACAGGGGAAAGCCCCCCCCCATCACATGCACAGGGGAAAGCCCCCCCCCCATCACATGATGCACAGGGGAAAGGCCTGACACCCCCTCCCCCCATCACATGATGCACAGGGGAAAGGCCTGGCACCCCCCCTCCCCATCACATGATGCACAGGGGAAAGGCCTGACACCCCCCTCCCTCCATCACGATGCACAGGGGAAAGGTCCCCCATCACATGCACAGGGGAAAGCCCCCCCCCCAATCACATGATGCACAGGGGAAAGGCCTGACACCCCCTCCCCCCATCAAATGATGCACAGGGGAAAGGCCTGACACCCCCCTCCCCCCATCACATGATGCACAGGGGAAAGGCCTGACACCCCCCTCCCTCCATCACGATGCACAGGGGAAAGGTCCCCCATCACATGCACAGGGGAAAGCCCCCCCCCCCCCCCCCCCAATCACATGATGCACAGGGGGGTTCTGCGGAGACCTGGCCACCATACACAAGCCGGCTGAGGACGGAGGGGTGGACAGGCATGCGCAATGTGAAATAGGATCTTCTGAGCATGCGCAGAAGGGGGGTTCCGCATGTAACTGGCCATCATCCACCATAGACAAGGAGAAGGATGAACAGACATGCGCAGTGCTACAGACGGCTCAACTGAGCATGCGCAGAAGGGGGGTTCTGCGGAGACCTGGCCATCATCCACCATAGACAAGGAGACGGGTGAACAGACATGCGCAGTGCGAACAGACGGCTCAACTGAGCATGCGCAGAAGGGGGGTTCTGCGGAGACCTGGCCATCATCCACCATAGACAAGGAGACGGGTGAACAGACATGCGCAGTGTGAACAGACGGGTCAACTGAGCATGCGCAGAAGGCGGGTTCCGCATGTAACTGGCCATCATCCACCATAGACAAGGAGACGGGTGAACAGACATGCGCAGTGCGTGCGATCGCTCATGCGAGCATGCGCATAAGGGACATACGGGAAATACCCACTGATGCTCTGTTTACAAGAGAAGAGACACGAATACAATAGCTCATAATTATCATTGTAATTGTGTTCATTCGAGTAAAGGTTCCTATATGGATTTTGAGGTTTTAGATTGTGACAAATACTAGATATTGCACCACTTTGACAGATTGAATCATTTCCCCTTTATTCGTTTGGACTATTAGGTGTCGCTTGTGACACCTATGAGCCCAAACTATTGTATTCCAGCCCAGATTTTAAGTGCACATAGGGTCCGGTCTCACTGAATGGGGACTTACCGGGTCATTCCAACCTTGGAGGACCCGGTAAGTCCCCATTCAGTAAACCATTCCCATTTGACCCCTGGGGAAGGCGCTAAAAATGGGCCCGTTATTTGCTCCAAGGTCCCTTAACAGGTCCCGCTAAGAACGGCTGGTCAGACCAGCCATCCCTGCTGGGACCCGCTAAGGGACCTCAGAATAGGGCGGTAAGGGTTTACCGGCACCAGCATCCTTAACGGTGCCGGTAAACCCTTACCGCCCAACACGGAATGACCCCCATAGTATATTAGGTGTGTTTGGCTATGAGCCCACCCATTCCCTCCCCACGGCAAAGATAATCCCTATGGCCAATCCCACCCATTCCTGCCTTTTCCAGCTCAAAACTCCACATGGGAACCCTTTGAGCTCTGACCTCGCTTCAATCAAGCCTTTTGATTTGTTGATAGTTGTTCATGCAGCGTGCAGACGTAAGGCGCAGGCTGATGAACTTGTTTCTTTATTCGTCACCGCCCCATGCAAGATGGTCATGTAGCCACCATGTTATGGGACTTGCCTAATTAAGCAGCCGCCTCAGTGCTCTGTTTCGCCGGTCTCATGTTCATATCCAGGCTTTGTTGCAGGCAGCACTGAAAAAACAAGCGCTTAACAGGCATTTAATGGGTAAATCAGCGAGTGGTGTAACTGCAAGGTTTAGCACGATGCATGCCCTCTCGCTTTTTCGTCTCGTTTGGTGCCATGAAGCGAGGTTGGTGCGTTAATAAGCACTAGTTTGAAACAGTCCTTGTCCCTGAATCATGGAAAACAGGGATGCGTGCCATTCCGCCAGCAAATCCAGGCGAATCCCTGTTTCACATGTACATAATTCCATGATTCAGGGCCCTTGTATTGCTTCCCGCACCCGTCTCCACGGAACACGGCATCTTCTGCATTCCACCCCACACATATACAATACCTGACTAAAGGCAGGTGCACTCTGATATGGTGCATGCACACAGCAAGGTTAATCAGTTGACCTCATTTCCTATTAATTGCCATCCAACCTCACTGCCCCCGCCCCATCCTTGCCACTAGTGCACACCATCTCCGCCTGACCTACGTAGTTCTCCCATAGTGCTTTGAAGCAGCTTCAGGGAACTACAATATTTGGTTTCATCCAGGCAGTGTCACTTTTTTTAGAGGAAACTTGAAGCCATCCTATTTAGACCAGACACATCAAATCTATTCTGTCCTTCCCACATCAGCTCAAAGGGAATTTCAAAAGGACTTGTTGAAAGCCAAAATACCTAGATATGAAGTGATGTGCACACTAGGGGTTAGGCCCCAATATTGCATCCAACCCTGATTGCCGTTATGATATAGTATTTGTAACGCGCCTTTACACAAGTGTTTCAAGGCGCGACGAGGCAGGGAGGGGGAACAAAGGGAAGACAAACAAACGATCCTACTAGGCCTGGCGTCATTCAGATCACGCAAGTGCATGGGTAGAGGGGAAGGGAAAAGTGCAAGGGGAAAGGGAAGAGGGGAAAGTGCAGTACAGGGGTAGTAGAATAACAAGATAAATAAGGGCCAGCTGGTGGCAAGTGCAAGGTAAGTGCAGACAGGTGCTGGGAAGGGGGGCTGTAGGGATACAGAGACAGTCCCGCAGTGCAGGGGTTGTCAGGGAGGCAGTGCAAGGGGAGAGTGGCAGGGCCAGGGACCGAGAACGGTGAGTGTGGCCCAGTTGCAGATTCAGTCCAATTTCAGTCAGGAATTAAGCAGGGGAGAGGGGGAGAGAAAGCAGAAGCAAAGAGAAAGGTTTTGAGGTGCTTCCGGAACCGGAGATGGTTCTCCTCAAGTTTCAGGGAGGCAGGAAGGCTGTTCCAGAGGGAGGCCCCTGCCGCGGAGAGAGATCTACCCCCAACTCGTTGCTTGGAGAAGCGGCTGACCCTGAGGGAGTTGGAGGCGAATGAGCGAAGAGCTCGAGAAGGAAGATATCTAGGAAGAGAGAGTTGAAGGTATTTTGGCCCCAGGCCCCAGAAGGCCTTGTGTACAATGCAGAGGGTTTTGAACTTAATCCTCACAGCCACTGGGAGCCAGTGTAGAGATTTCAGTCCTGGAGAGATACGGTCACTGGGCTTGAGGCCAAGGACAAGTCTCGCAGTCCTGTTCTGGATGAGTTGCAGAGGGCGGAGAGTAGAGGCAGGAAGATTTAGATAAAGGCTGTTACAGTAGTCCAGCTTAGAGAGAACCAGGGCTCTGGAGACAGTGAGCTTCTGGGGGAAGGAGAGGAAAGGAAGAATACCTCTGAGGAGGTGCAGCTGGTAGTGTGACTTCTTAGAGACGTCAGAAATGTGAGGAGAGAAGGAGAGTGTGGAGTTGAAGATGACCCTGAGGTTTTTTGCCTTGCAGGTAGGAGCAGGAAGAGGGCCAAGAGTGGCCGGCCAGAGAGCTGCAGGGACGGAGGGAGTGGGTGTGCCGATGAGTAGAATCTCAGTCTTGCTGGCATGAAGGCAGAGGTCATTGGCGGCACACAATTCCTGGATAGCAGACAGTCAGAGATGAGGGAAGGAGAGGAGGAGGCTGAGGGTAGCCTGAAAATGAGCTGGTTATCATCCGCATAGCACTGAAAGTTGGGGCAGAGAGCGGCGATGCGGTGGGCAAGGAGTGCCAGATACTGGTTGAACAGCCAGGGAGAGAGGTTAGATCCCTGGTGGACACCACAGGTGGAGAAAAAGATGTCAGAGACGAAGGACCCCAGTTGGACCTGGGAGGGTTGATTGGAGAGGAAAGAGGTCAGCCACGCCAGGGCCTGACCAGTGTAACCCAGGTTATCACAGAGACGGTTGAGCAGGATGGCATGGTTGACAGTATCAAAGGCAGAAGAGAGATCGAGCAAAATGAGAACACACAGAGTGTTGGAGTCAAGGTTGGAGAGCAAGTCTTCACGGATGTTCAGGAGAGCAGTTTCGTGCTTCTGGCAGCTCTGAAGCCAGACTGATGGTCATGAAGACTACCAACAGATTCAGCATGGAGATTAAGCTGGGAGATGGCCAGTTTCTCCAGGAGCTTGCCCAGGAAGGGAGTGATGGAGATTGGGTGATAGTTAGCCGGGCAGGAGGGGTCAGAAGAGGGTTTCTTAAGAAGAGGGTGCACAAGGGAGTGCTTAAGGGGGGAGGGGAAGACTCCAGAGGCGAAGGAGTGATTGCAGAAGTCGGCCAGGGCAGGAGCCAGGGAGTCGATGCGGTCCTTGATAGTTTTGGAGGAACAGGGGTGAACCTGTTTTGACAAGACTTTCATAGATCGGACTTGTCTGGAAACCTCGTCAGCAGAAAAAAGGGGAAAGGCAGAGAAGGAGGGAGGAGTGGCTGCAGAAGGGCCAGAGGAAGAACAGGGAATAGAGGGAGGGAGGTGATAGGAGGAGAGAGAGGACAGGATGTCCTGAGTTTTTTAAATGAAGTGAGAGGCCAGTGCCGTGCAGAGGGCCTGGGAGGGGACAGGCGAGGTAGAGACTGCAGCAGGGTTGGCCAGTTCCTTGCAGATTTTAAAGAGTTCAGCTGAATTGTTAGATGCCGCAGAGATGCGGGCTTGGGTAAGGGCTCTCTTCTTGGTGAGAACGGAGGGCCGGTATTGCCTATGGAGCAGGCGGTAGGCCAGTTTGTCAGAGGATGAACATGAAGCACACCATTTCCTCTCAGCCACCCTGCACTTGCGTTTTAGGGTGACAAGATCCGAGCCATACCAGGAGTTACATTTGGCTTTGGGCTTCAGGCGGATTCTCATGACAGGGGCAAGGATATCAAGAGTATCAGATATAGCAGAGTGGAGAGTGGAGAGGGCAGTGTCAGGGTGGGAGTCAGCCAAAGGGGGGGGGGGGTGAGAAGGTAGCGGCGAAAGTCTCAACTGACACACGCTTCATAGGTCGGATGACCGAGAAGGAGGGTGGCAGTGATGAAGGTGGCTTTGCGTGAGGGGTAGGGAAGGTGAGGTGGGAGGTGAGGAGAAAGTGATCACTCCAGGAGAGAGGAGTGGAGAGAGGGACAGAGAGGGGAAGGTCTGAATAGATCAGAACATCGCGAGTGTGCCCTGCAGAATGAGTCGGGCCAGAGGGGTGAATGGTGAGTGAGAGAGAGTCGCAGAGGTCACGAAAGAGTTCAGAGGGGGGACAGGAGGCATCCAGGTGGATGTTGAAGTCTCCAAGAAGGAGTAGTTGAGTGGTTGAGGCCAGGAGTGAGAAGGAATGAATAAGAGTGGAGTCTATAGGACAGGACAGGGATGCAGCAAAACATAAATAAGAGTGGGATCTATAGGACAGGACAGGAATGTAGCCAAGCATGAAGAAGAGTGGGGTATATAGGACAGGACAGGGATGTAAGCAAGCATGAATAAGAGTCAGGTCTATAGGACGGCTCATGGATGTAGCAAAGCATGAAGAAGAGTGTGGTCTATAGGACGGCTCAGGGACGTAGCAAAGCATGAATAAGAGTGGGGTCTATAGGACGGCTCAGGGACGTAGCAAAGCATGAAGAAGAGTGTGGTCTATGGGACAGAACAGGGACGGTATTCGTTGATCCTAGTGATTCACTTTTTTAAAGCCAAAGTAACTCCGAGCATGACATATGGGACGGACGCAATGCCTCTGCTACCAGCAACTCTCTGGTTAAAAATTGAGAGCTATTTTTGGAGAAAAGTTCTAGGTCTGTCTCAAGCGACGTCCATGACTCTGATCAGAAGAGAAACATGCCTACCATTGTTGGCAGCAACGGCCACAAGAAATGCATTGATGCTTTATAGGAAAGTTACAGAACCTAGACCGAAGATTCTGAATATCATCAATACAGAAATTGAAAGCGGTAAAAACAACTTAATGGGGGTCATTACGACCCAGGCGCTAATTGCGCCAACTTTACCACCATAGTGTAAACTACGTTTACACCATGGTGGATGGCGGATTAACTGCCCCATTCCAAGGTGAGTGGGGCGGTAAATCCCCATTTCCCATTTTCCCTTCCCCATTCCCATTTTTGCCCCATAGGACATAATGGGAGTGGGGAAGGCGCTAATTACGCCACCGTAAATTACGGTGGCGTAATTAGCATCATGGCAGGTTAGCGCCATGGATTTTAACGGCTGCTAAGAGCAGCCGTTAAAATCAGAATAGGCGTTAAGGGTTAACGACGGCGTTAACCCTTAACGCCTGGGTCGTAATGAGGCCCAATGACTAAATAGGCTTCAACTAACGAAAAAACTTTGGCCGAATTGGATATCAATGCATCAGAGCTTTCAGCTAACCCCACCAAAGTCATTAAGCGACTAATAGAGACAGATTGGATTACAACCCTTACTTTGGCCAATAAGTATAAAATAACAAAGGACATCTCAACAATGCCAATGAAAGTAAACACAGTGTGAGGTTATCTGAAAAAATTCCCAGACAAAACCTTGGCCAGATTATTTCTGAGATTCAGATTGAACCAGATTAAGACCAACAAAGTAAAGGCTGCAAGGAAGCAATCATCTTCTAACAAATGTCAATACTGCAAGGACAACGAGAAGATGGAAACAGTCGACATTTGTTACTGTCCTGTCCAGGAACTCAACTTGTTAGAACACGGAACCTGACTAAAATACTAGCAAGTCGGGAAACGTTCGATGAAGAAACTTGGTGGAATGCTCCGGCAAGCGGGCAAAATTGCGCTGCACCTTCGCCGGCAAAGATAAACAGCATTTCCATACTCACTGGCACGCTGTGCATTCCGGCTTCTTCACGCTGCATCTTCACCTGCAAAGATAAACAGCACTATCATACTTACTATCATACAAGCTGGGCGACGGGGTAGCTTTATTCTTTAGAGCTCTAGACATAGAGCAGTGCAAGGAACATTTGGAGTGACAGAATCTAGGAGCAACGTCATTTGGACTTTCCTCCTTTCTTCCTGCCGGATTACATGGAATTCTTTTGTAAAAATTGTAATACAATTAACACAAAAAGAAAAAAACAAAAAAGAAAAAAAAATACTGTTTAAAATAGAGTTGCTCTCTATACCTGAGTACACCACACATTCCCTGTCACTAATGATCCACTAGGAGCAACATGCCTTCTACACAGTGTCCTTAGAGAGCCAGTCTGTTATTAAAGGGACTCTAGTGCCTTCTACACAGTGTCCTTATGGAGACACTCTATATTAAAGGTACTCTGGTGCCTTCTATGCAGTGTCCTTAGAGAGTCACAGGCCGATTCATGGAATAATTAGCGCGGCACAAGTGGCCAAAAACGTGCGAATCGCAGTGCAAGTGCGAAAATCGCAGTGCAAGTGCGAAAAGCAGCGCACATCGATTCATGGAAGGCCGTGCGCGAGAAAACCATCGGATGTGCGATAAAAAAGTGCGCGGCGCACGTTGGCACACAGGCCATCTAACGGCGTGCGCCAGGTTACAGCGAAAATCGCACAGGCCACAGCGAAAATCGCACATAGCGCGGCGCACGCAACAAAAGTAGGCGGAACACGGGGCGTAACACTCGGAATGGGGAACAACTTGCCAAAATGTGGGCGTCACGGGGGAAGCACAGGGTACAAGTGCGCGGAACGCCCACACGCTCGCCTACAACACGTATTCATGGAATAGAATAGGGCAAAAAAGCGCACGCTCAAACCAGCGCACAGGCACAAACACGACCGCCACAAGAAAGCAGGCGGTAGCGTCTCTGCGCCTGTAAGAAATGTGCGCCAAAAGGTGCGCCAACAAATAGCACCTATATACAGCCATGATGAATGCCCAATACTGTGGCCCTCCAGGACAAATGACGTGCAAAGGGGTACCCACAAACACAGACACCCGCTGACAGAAAAAAAACGTGTGCGTGTATACCGGGGTGCGCGGGAAGTCTCACACGCGAATTGGCCGGGTACGTGTATTACAGGGGTGCGCGGAAAGTACCACACGCGATTTGTCAGGGTATGTGGATTTCAGGGGTGCGCGGGAAGTTCCACACGCGATTTGGCCGGGTACGTGGATTTCAGGGGTGCGCGGGAAGTTCCACACGCGATTAGGCAGGGTACGTGGATTGCAGGGGTGCGCGGGAAGTTCCACACGCGATTTGGCCGGGTACGTGGATTTCAGGGGTGCGCGGGAAGTACCACACGCGATTTGTCAGGGTACGTGGATTTCAGGGGTGCGCGGGAAGTTCCACACGCGATTTGGCCGGGTACGTGGATTTCAGGGGTGCGCGGGAAGTTCCACACGCGATTAGTCAGGGTACGTGGATTGCAGGGGTGCGCGGGAAGTTCCACACGCGATTTGGCCGGGTACGTGGATTTCAGGGGTGCGCGGGAAGTTCCACACGCGATTAGTCAGGGTACGTGGATTGCAGGGGTGCGCGGGAAGTTCCACACGCGATTTGGCCGGGTACGTGGATTGCAGGGGTGCGCGGGAAGTTCCACACGCGATTAGTCAGGGTACGTGGATTGCAGGGGTGCGCGGGAAGTTCCACACGCGATTTGGCCGGGTACGTGGATTGCAGGGGTGCGCGGTAAGTTCCACACGCGATTAGTCAGGGTACGTGGATTTCAGGGGTGCGCGGGAAGTTCCACACGCGATTTGGCTGGGCACGTGTATGACAGGGGTACGCGGCAAAATCTACACGCGATTTGGCTGTGTGCTCCCAGGTATTACCTGTACACCCTCCACGGCCCCTGCAGGCAGCACACACCACAGGGGACTACCCTGCACACCTGCTCATGTCACCCACCACCCCCACCCCCCAGCCACCAGGGACACCCTCCACCAGGCCCCCACCCATGTCTCCCACCACCCCCACCCCCCAGCAGTGCAGGGGCAGCCTCCACCAGGCCCCCACCCATGTCTCCCACCACCCCCACCCCCCAGCAGTGCAGGGGCAGCCTCCACCAGGCCCCCACCCATGTCTCCCACCACCCCCACCCCCCAGCACTGTGGGGCACCTGCCAGCAGGCCCCCACCCATGTCCAACCCATGTCTCCCACCACCCCCACCCCCCAGCAGTGCAGGGGCACCCTCCACCAGGCCCCCACCCATGTCTCCCACCACCCCCACCCCCCAGCACTGTGGGGCACCTGCCAGCAGGCCCCCACCCATGTCCAACCCATGTCTCCCGCCACCCCCACCCCCCAGCAGTGCAGGGGCACCCTCCACCAGGCCCCCACCCATGTCTCCCACCACCCCCACCCCCCAGCCACCAGGGGCACCCTCCACCAGGCCCCCACCCATGTCTCCCACCACCCCCACCCCCCAGCACTGTGGGGCACCTGCCAGCAGGCCCCCACCCATGTCTCCCACCACCCCCACCCCCCAGCAGTGCAGGGGCACCCTCCACCAGACCCCCACCCATGTCTCCCACCACCCCCACCCCCCAGCACTGTGGGGCACCTGCCAGCAGGCCCCCACCCATGTCTCCCACCACCCCCACCCCCCAGCAGTGCAGGGGCACCCTCCACCAGGCCCCCACCCATGTCTCCCACCACCCCCACCCCCCAGCAGTGCAGGGGCAGCCTCCACCAGGCCCCCACCCATGTCTCCCACCACCCCCACCCCCCAGCACTGTGGGGCACCTGCCAGCAGGCCCCCACCCATGTCCAACCCATGTCTCCCACCACCCCCACCCCCCAGCAGTGCAGGGGCACCCTCCACCAGGCCCCCACCCATGTATCCCACCACCCCCACCCCCCAGCCACCAGGGGCACCCTCCACCAGGCCCCCACCCATGTCTCCCACCACCCCCACCCCCCAGCAGTGCAGGGGCACCCTCCACCAGGCCCCCACCCATGTCTCCCACCACCCCCACCCCCCAGCAGTGTAGGGGCAACCTCCACCAGGCCCCCACCCATGTCTACCACCACCCCCACCCCCCAGGGGCACCCTCCACCAGGCCCCCACCCATGTCTCCCACCACCCCCACCCCCCAGCAGTGCAGGGGCACCCTCCACCAGGCCCCCACCCATGTCTCCCACCACCCCCACCCCCCAGCAGTGCAGGGGCACCCTCCACCAGGCCCCCACCCATGTCTCCCACCACCCCCACCCCCCAGCCACCAGGGGCACCCTCCACCAGGCCCCCACCCATGTCTCCCACCACCCCCACCCCCCAGCACTGTGGGGCACCTGCCAGCAGGCCCCCACCCATGTCCAACCCATGTCTCCCACCACCCCCACCCCCCAGCACTGTGGGGCACCTGCCAGCAGGCCCCCACCCATGTCTCCCACCACCCCCACCCCCCAGCAGTGCAGGGGCACCCTCCACCAGGCCCCCACCCATGTCTCCCACCACCCCCACCCCCCAGCAGTGCAGGGGCAGCCTCCACCAGGCCCCCACCCATGTCTCCCACCACCCCCACCCCCCAGCACTGTGGGGCACCTGCCAGCAGGCCCCCACCCATGTCCAACCCATGTCTCCCACCACCCCCACCCCCCAGCAGTGCAGGGGCACCCTCCACCAGGCCCCCACCCATGTCTCCCACCACCCCCACCCCCCAGCCACCAGGGGCACCCTCCACCAGGCCCCCACCCATGTCTCCCACCACCCCCACCCCCCAGCCACCAGGGGCACCCTCCACCAGGCCCCCACCCATGTCTCCCACCACCCCCACCCCCCAGCAGTGCAGGGGCACCCTCCACCAGGCCCCCACCCATGTCTCCCACCACCCCCACCCCCCAGCAGTGTAGGGGCACCCTCCACCAGGCCCCCACCCATGTCTACCACCACCCCCACCCCCCAGCCACCAGGGGCACCCTCCACCAGGCCCCCACCCATGTCTCCCACCACCCCCACCCCCCAGCAGTGCAGGGGCACCCTCCACCAGGCCCCCACCCATGTCTCCCACCACCCCCACCCCCCAGCAGTGCAGGGGCACCCTCCACCAGGCCCCCACCCATGTCTCCCACCACCCCCACCCCCCAGCCACCAGGGGCACCCTCCACCAGGCCCCCACCCATGTCTCCCACCACCCCCACCCCCCAGCACTGTGGGGCACCTGCCAGCAGGCCCCCACCCATGTCCAACCCATGTCTCCCACCACCCCCACCCCCCAGCAGTGCAGCGGCACCCTCCACCAGGCCCCCACACATGTCCCCCTGCCCCCAGGTCCTGACGATACTCAATCATGGCAGTAATGGGCAGCATACCCAGCACAAACACCCAGCCAAGGATTGCATCCACCCACATAGTAAATGCAATCACATGATACAACCCCAATGGCAAGTATGTAAATGAACACATGTCCGTCACACACACATACACAATGGGTGCAAGTGAATGTCAAAACCCATATCATGGCATGAATGAAACCAATGAGAAAATACCACAAGTGAAAGTAAAAAAAAAATGTATTAAAGATGAAAAATAAGTAAACAAATCAAACATACAACAATGGGGATAACAAAATAAATGGTCCATGTCCGAGAACAAATGTAAAAATCAAAAAAACAAAGGAATCCAAAAATAAATGTTGTCCAAAGCAATATCATGTGGAAGGAAAATAATGAAAAACCATTGCCTCATGGTGAACACAAATATTAATCAAAAAAATCTTTCTTCAAAAAGCCAACTATATACAAGAATGTTCCAGGGTCCATGAGCCCAACACCATAAATGAAACCTACTACTACCTAATGAAAAAAATATATACAGAAAAGTGGCCATTGTCCGAGCGGTCCAAAAAAATCTCAATAAATAAAGGAAACCTAACAATAACTAACTAAAGAACTATATACAATGGCAGCGGGCAAGTCCTGCGGCTCACTCTGTGATGTTGCTGGCCAGGGCATCATCGAACTCCATGTCGATGTCCTGGAGGCGGGACTCTGTCCTGGCCCCGAGGTCTCGCAGGGATAACCCCATGTTCAGCTCAAACTCCCTGCGAGCTTCCTCGAGGCACTCAGCCCGCCTCAACGCCCGACGCATGGAGAACTCCGCCCTGACCATGGTGAGCCGCTCCTCTTCCGCCCGCTGCCGCTCCGCACCTATCCGCTGGACCAACTGCTCCCACACGGAAGACACTACCATCCCAGGGTTGCCCTGCCCTCCGGCCGATGCCTGCCCCTCTGATCTTGATGGCCCCGAGCCATGATGCCTCCCACGTCGAGCCCGCTGCTGCCTCCAACGCCACTGCCTCTGCCAGCACGACGGCATCCAGGCTGATGGAAACCACTGACGCCGTCGTGCACGTGCCCTGCCCGATGATGCTGACACATCTTCCATCTGCTGGGGTCCAGTTGCTGTGTTGTCCACCCCTGCTGGACCTCCGACTCCCGACTGTGGCAGGGATGGGATCCCCACCGAGCTGGCTGCATTGGTCAGGGCAGGTCCACAGGGGGCCCTGGTGGCATCTGGGCCGGAAGACGGCAAGGAGAACGACTGGTGTATAGCCTGCACAGAGGAGGAGAGGGCCGCCAGATTGGCCAACACATGCAGGAAACCCCCGAACATGGCCGATCCCAATTGGGCCACGTCGGCACGGTGCACTTCGTGATGACGTGCGTGCTCCTCCCGGGAAGCACGCACGGCATCACGAATCACAGCCGTGCGCATCGCGACCCCAATCAGGACCTTCTCCACACGGCCAGGGGTCCCCTCATCCGCAGGTGGAGGGGAGTCAGGTGACATGGACATCCCCTCTACCTGCGGACGGGCCTGGGACGGGGCATCCCTGCTGGTGCATGGTGGTGCACTCACAGGGTCAGGGACAGCGACATGCACAGGCCCCTCCACGGTGACCTGTGCTGCCTCCTGCCCCTGGCCCTGGACTGCACCACTTGCACCAGCAGGGATGCCCCCACCAGGCCCCATGTGTGCCCCAGTGGCGGCCTCCTCCTCTGTGCAAACCACCAACCTGGATGGCTCCTCACCGTCTCCCACCGTAGCAGGCCCCTGTGGGGGCTCACCCACCCCTTCCGCTGCAGCCGTGGGGGCATCCTCGCCGCCTTGCTCCACAGCGCTGTCTCCGCCCTCTTCTTCACTAGCCGCTGCGTAGAGGGAGACAAAGAACACAAGCATCAGGGTACTGTACATTGGTCCCCTAGACAGGAAGCAATAGCAGATGAGCACCACTGTCAAAGTACACTTCCATCATGTCCCTCCACAACACATGGGTCAGTCCAGGCAAAACACACACAGTAACAAGCATGGTGCATGCCATGGACATTTCCATGCATGTCCAATGGACTCTTGAAACATACAATGATATGTAACTCACATGCATCATGGGTCATGCCTATCACATGCACACACTTCACCTCAGTCACATCCATCTGGCCCCATACACCCCAAACACAGCGGATACAAGGGTGATTTGGCTGCTTCACTGAATCTGTGCATTGTCACACACATGTGTCATGCATCCATGGCATGCACAAGTCACAGACACGCAGGTCAGGCACACAGACATTGATACCATATATGTACCTGGCATCAGCACCCATCCCTCACCCCCACCCATGTCCAGGTACAGAGACTGGCATGCTCTCATGTTTAAAATCTGCATAGGGCTCCCCATGTGGCATTTAAACACATGCAACAACCATGTGGTTCACACATCACTGGTCGCACATGCATTACCATGATGTCCCTGCACACATACATGCATACATGGCCTATGGCACACATACAGGCAAGTATCATAGAACCAGCACACCGCAACATGCCCTGTCTCACACAGTAATGCTTGGACACTTACCGCTCAACTCCAGACGGGTCTCCCTCTCAAGGATCTGGGCGTGGAGCGCTGGGCGTACGCGTTCCAGGACCCTCATCTGGATGGAACTCATGCGGCCCCGGCCCCCCTCCACGAGGCGCCGGGCCTTCACAAGGGTCCTGGACCTCAAGTCCTCCCAGCGCTTCTTGATCTTCTGGACGTTGCGGGTTGCCACCCCCTCCGCGTTGATGGCAACCACACAGTCGGCCCAGATCCTCTCCCGTCCTTCCTTGCTGGCGCGGGACGATCCAAAGAGGGCATCATACTGCCCCAGGACATGCTCCACCAGGACACCAACTTCGGTGGCAGTGAAGCTGGTGCCCCTCTGCCCCTCTGGCCTGGGGTTGCCACTGGTGCCAGATGTGGAAGTGCCCGACATGGCAACCCCAGAGGCAGGTGTGGGTGGGCAACTGGGTCCTGGGGCTGGGCTGTGGAGCGATGTAATCCCAGTCGGGAGTCTTCAGTTCCAGCAGGGGTGGACACAGCAACTGGACCCCTGCAGATGGCTGATGTGCAGGCACCAAATGGCAGGGCACGGTGGCAGCAGGCAGGCAGGCAGCAGCAGATGGCACGTGGGAGGCTGCTCGGGGCACTGGGGGGCAGTAACTCGGCCTTCTGGGCAGGAGCGTGGTCTTCCGTGTGTTTTCACGTGGCCAGCTTGATACGGAGTGATTTGGCACGTGAAAATCCTGCACGTCAGCGTGAAATTCGAGGAAAGGCCCTTAGTGCGTAAGCGCGTCAGCACGCATACGCGATTCTATTGGACCAGAGTCCCTCAGCGCGTCTGTGACGTGACCCGCACGGGTGTTCCCCACTCAGCACGTGATGACGGAGCACACGTGGAAATACTGCACGTCAGAGTGTCATCGCGTGTAATTGGACAAAAGTGCGCGTACACGCGATTGGCCTATGTACGTGTATTTCAGGGGTGCGCGGGCACTTACACACGCAAGTACGTCAGCACACCTGTATCCCGTGGTGCGTGGGAATTTCCACACGCTATTGGACTGGGAACTGGATTCCAGGGGTGCGCGGGTCACACGCTCGCCTACAACACGCGCAAAGCATAAATTTGCGCACTTTAACAATAACAAGCTCAGACGCCAGGATGAACATACCGTTCCTAGCAGCAGTGGCCGTGGCCTACCAAAGGAGGAGGAGGAGGATAGTCAGGGCCAGAATATTCACACCCAGAACCAGCCTTTTCGGGATGCCTGATGACCAGGTGTATGGGAGGTACAGGTTTCCACCACACATAATACTGGACCTGGTGAGTGAGTGGGAGGATGACCTCACATCACCCACCCTGTGCTCCCAAGCACTCAGCCCCCTGGAGAAGGTCCTCAATGTACTGCACTTCTTAGCCACTGGATCATTTCAGCGGACAAGTGCCATAGTGGGTGGGGTGTCACAGGCCACCCAGTCACGCTGCCTACACCAGGTCTTGAACATCCTCACTGCACGCTCATCAGTCCGCAGGCACATATACCTGCCCAGAACACCTGCAGAAAGGCATGCTGCCGCCCTGGATTTTTACGGTGTGGCACGATTCCCCAAAGTGCTAGGTGCCATCGACTGCACCCATGTGGCTCTACGTCCCCCCAGGGCATCTGAGCACATCTATAGGAACCGCAAGCACTGGCATTCCATCAACGTGCAGGTAGTATGTAATGCCAAGGGAATCATCACCTCAGTATATGCCAACTATCCCGGGTCCACCCACGACAGCTTCATTTACCGAATGTCCACCCTAAGCCGGGACCTAGAAGCTGGGCGGCATGGCGATACATGGCTGCTTGGTGAGTATGTATGCCACTGCACATGCATGCATGTTGGATACTGAGCAAGGTCACAACCCCACCAATGATACCAATCACCACCTCCACAGGGGACAGTGCCTACCCTCTCAGCCCCCACATGATGACGCCAATTCGGAACCCCACCACGCCACCCGAGGTAAGATATAACACAGCCCACATTACGACCCGGGGCATAGTGGAGCGCACATTCGGAGTGCTAAAGTCACGCTTTCGCTCCCTTGACCGTTCTGGCGGGCAGCTGTTATACGCTCCCCCAGTAGTGTGCAGGATCATAGTGGCAGCATGTGTCCTGCACAACGTTGCAACACGCCGGGGCCTGGCCGTGGACATGGTGGTGGCCCCACATCCCCAACCACATGCACAGCCGCTGCGCATGGGAGGGGAAAGGGCACGGGAGGAGGCAGCCCGTACACAGCTAGTGGCTAATTACTTCACATAGTAATCACACCCCTGTGGAGTGCACACTGGCCTGGCACATTCCATCTGACAATCAATGATGACTCAACCTGACACTGATCCTTAATGTCTGGAGAATCAACCGTGAAAAGCATATCAGCCTGAGATTGTTCACCTGGAAGTGTTACAATGTGTGCATCCCTACCCACACATACACCACCAATGCAGTTTTGTGAAGAAACACATTCAAGCAGCTAAAATGAATACCCACTTGCTAAATGCAACAAGAGGACAGTGCCATGTCACCCAACCCATCCCCAGCACCGCCACACAACACACCGTGCCATGTCATGCTATGTGCAGGTAAACAAAGTAATCCCCACAACATGACAAGTGTCACGATGTACAGTGTCCCCAATTGAAACTTGCTACACCTGAAATGCTCACTGTAATGCAGGACCAACAACAAACTTGAGCAGGTACTACCATTAACATGACTTCACTAATGTAATAAATCAGTAGTCTCACCACCTGGAAATGCCTGCACTCCCACCACTTCCAACTGTACAGTGTTGGCGCCATGTTGGCGCCATGTAGAGTTGTAGGTGCACTGCTGCCAACAAGGACCCCATCTCCAGACCTTGTGTAGACATGAGGAAGGGACCTGCAAATTGGGAGGCAGACACAGATGATGAGTTACACATCAATGCAACATGCAGTGTACAACACAACAGCAATATGCACTAGGAATGTATACACAGTATTGACTAGACTACCCACACATGTAGTGGGAGTCCAATGTCACCATGTACATCAATGGGCCTCATTACGACCCTGGCGGAAAGGGGTTTACGCCAGCGTTAACTGCGCCGACCCCTTCCGCCTTACTACGAGGTCCCTTAGCGCCATGGTGATTTTAACGCCTGCTTTTTGCAGGCGTTAAAATCCATGGCGCTAAGGGACCATGGAGTTAATTACGCCACCGTAATTTACGGTGGCGTAATTAACGCCTTCCCCACTCCCATTATGCCCTATGGGGCAAGAATGGGAATGGGGAAGGGTAAAATGGGGATTGGGGACTTACCGCCCCGCCAAGGTCGGAATGGGGCGGTAAGTCCGCCAACCACCATGGCGGAGTTGGCAGTTTAGCGCCATGGACCATGGTGCTTATAGCGCCATGGTCCTCCGCCATGGTCGTAATGAGGCCCAATGTCACTTGGGCACACACTTTGCAAGCCCATGGAAACGGGAAGCAGGAGGGGTGTGTGTGACTCAAACCCAGGCATCTGAACCAAATACATGACAAGCCTGCATGTGCCCAGCCACAATGCAGCGTATGCCCACAGGAACCACGGAAGCCAACAAATTGTCCCAAAAAAATTGGGAAAAAAATAAAAATAAAAAAATAAATAAAAAAAAAATAAAAAATGGCCATTGATGGGCCCGGGGGGGTTGGGGAGGCCACCCAGGAGGTCCGAGGACAGGGTGCACACCAAAACCCACCTGTGGGGATCCTGGGAAAAAAAAACACCTCCATGGGCTCATGGCCCACACGGCTACCCTATTGTGGGAGTATCACTGCTGTCGCTATTATCACCCTGTGCAGCTGCATCCGGAGGTGGTTGCACTATGGGAGGCAGCCCACGCAAGGCCCTACTCTGTTCCTCCATGGCTGCAAGCATGCGGGTGTGGTAGGTCTCGTTCTGGAGGATGAGTGTGCGGAGGTCCCCATGCAACAACTCACGGGATGCCCAGACCTCCGCCCTCGTTGCCTGCATCTCAGCTGAGAGCGTACGGGTGAGACGCTCCAGCTGCTGTTCTGTCCTTTGGTGTGTCGAAGCCTCAAGCTCAACAAGAGTCGTCCTGAGGTGATGGAGCTCCTGCCTCAGGGCTTCCCTGTGGCCCTGGGACTCTATGGAGATGGCCTCCTGCAGAGTCGCCAGTGCCGCCCGCCTGTCCCTGTTGGACGCCAACATGTCCTCCCTGTGTGACTGGCAGATGGAGTCGGTTGCCTGCTCTAGTCGCTCCATCAGCCTTTCAGGGGGGACAATGGAAGTAGCTACCCTATCCATGGCCTGAGCCATCATCTCGGATGATGCTGCCTGTTGGGTAGCCATACCGTAAATGGATTGCTCCCATGCGGTATTGCCAGGTGGCGTACGGCCACCACGTCGGCGGGCACCACACCTGTCTGGGGCAAGGCGGACTGCGCCTTGCTGTGCCGGCACTGCCTGAGGCTGCAGGACTGCATTCCCCCTCTGATCTGCTGGCCCAGGAACAGGATCAGATGTCGCGGAGTGTGACCCTGCATCCGTAACCACCAAAGGCGTAGCTGCCAACACTGACATCCCCATTGAGGGTACTGACCCTGGTGCAGGTGGGTGGGACAGAACAGAATCCCTCCCTGGAACACTCACCTGCGACGGCACGTAGGTCTCATTATCCGAATCAACAGCTGAGTACAGCTCGGGGGAGGTGCAGCCAGAGACACCCCTTAAGAGCACGACCTGCAGCACTTGTGGGTTCTCACCCACCAGCACACCACGTCCCTCACTGGTGGTTGGTCGGCCCTCGGACCCTTCCTGGCTCTGCACCATCTCCACAACCCCAGCAGTATCAGGTGCGTCTTCCCCTGCAAAGACATAATAACAAAGAAATGGAAACAGGCATTAGCACCATGGCACACAATGAGGGCTGAGAAGCAAGAGAACCAGTACTTGATTGACACATGTCTCACATGACTAAGACCCTCCCATGCATGCACCCTCACTGCGTATGAAGGGCAGGCAAATGGCACACACTGATGACACAAAGATGGAAGATGAACACATTTTCTGCATGCTGCCTGGCAGTGGCATCACACATTGGCCTGTGATTGCCAGGTGACACACACATGCCATCACACAGATGGCATGTACCATTGCTATTGAGGCAAGATGGAGAGGAGGGCAGCACTTATTCATTCAGTCCAGTTCCCGCATGTAATAGCTTTTCTAATTCAAACAGGTCTGATTTTTCACCTGGAGCTGCCAGTCCTAAATGGTCCAATTGCACAGGGACATGTGTGAACATATGATATCCAGGTAACAAAGTCACTCCACTTTACCATAGCCATGCCAGACATGTGACTAGAGGACTGAGAAATGCCTAGTATAAGTGGTGGAATGCAAACAATCTGTCTGAATGAACAGAGAAAAATAAGCAACAATGTTGTGGCAAGGTGACACTTCAAGGGCAACTGGCGTGCTGTTGGGCTAGATGTCTACTGTTGGCAGAAGGGATACTGCAATGGCCAAATGCAGCTGCGCAGGATGTATTGCATGAAGCACATGGCTGACCCATACGACTCAGGCGCACACTCTCTCACCTGGCACACAAACAGAAGCCCTCACACACACACCATGCACATGGATGACACACACATGCATGTGCACTCACCGGACAATGCCTCGTAATCAGGCAGATCTCCCACGCCTTGGATCTGTTCCTCCGTGACGTAGGTCCCAGCGACTGACTCATGTGGAGTGAGTTCCATGTCTACTACTGGAGACCCACCTCCAGTCACTAGAGTTGCGGCATGACTTGAGGCCAGCTTCTTCTTTGCCCTGCGCTTTAGGTCATTCCAGCGCTTATAGCAATCATTGGCTGTGCGCCTCACGATTCCAAGGGCACTTAAGATGTCCGCAACGGTCTGCCAGTGTGCCTGGCGTTGTGCAGGTGTGGTCTTGGATCCTGCAACAATGACCATCTCGTTATCATGTCCGGACACATACTCGACAAGTGCATTCAGTTCGTCATCCGTGAAGCTGGGCTTCCTCGACGGGCCGGACTGTGTAGCCGTGTCTGGGGCATCAGCCTGTGCCGGACGAGCACTCTGCCTCTTCCGCTTGGAAGGTGGTGGTGATCCTGAGTGTCCTGCGCCGCTCTGGACACTAGGGGCAGGAGCCCTGGTGGGCTCTGTATCAGGTGTGTGGGATTGCACACTCAGCATGGGAGTTGGTGCAGGCATTGGCTCAAGTGTAATGGTGTCAGGGGGAATGTCAGCAGGATGGACTAGGACCGACACTGTCCTGGCTGGGTGTGTGAGAGCTGGGGTGGATGGAGCCGCAGCTGCCCCTGCAGCCTCTCCGCCCTGCCTACTTGGGGCAGCAGATGACCTTGCTGCCCCAGATCCACGTGGCATGATGGCATCAACGTGCACCAGCGCACGTGTCGTAGCCCTGCTGACCTGGAAGTCAGCCATGGAGTCAGCCAGGTCTGGTGCCACAATGGGCTGGTCCAACAAGGGCTGAGCATGGATAGTGTCAGCCACATCAGCCTCAACGGGAGGGGGGGAGGGGGGGGGGATTATGGGTGCCCTTGACTGGTCCTCCACACATGGGGGGACAGGCTCACCCTGCAAGTTACGACCACGTCCCCTACCGGATCCACCACGGCCACCACTTGTGGCTCTTCCACCTTTGCCACCCTTACGGAATCCTCGCCTCCCAGCCATGGCACTGATATTAATGTGCGTATGGGAGTGGCTGTAGACTATTGTCCTGGGCAATTGGGGGTCAAAGGGGTTGGGTACCAGATGGTAATTGTACCCTAGTGCTCTAGCAAGGCTGAATGTAACCCCTGGGGAAAGATGACGGGTCACGCAACGCACAGGAGGCCCAAAAAAGGGAGATGACGTGCACGCAACCCCTCCTAGACCACGTGTGCAGAAAGAAAAACCTGCACTACGCTGTGGCACCCAGTAACACAAGAATGAACGTATGCGTGTCACACGCAGCCTAGAATGACCTCTGAAGGGGTAGGCTACACACGGGGCAAGCACAGATGTTAGATACGTGCGTCACTCACCGTCTGCCAGGTAAAAGAGCGTGAAAAATGAGCGCGTTTGGTTGGCAACACCCCCGCCAAAAGAAGATATGTACGCTGTCTGAGGAGACAGGACAACAGTAGAAGGGAACACTGTTTGAGGGAACAGGCCCAGGTAAACCAGTACAAGAGAAAAAAGAGAAAAAGCTGTCAGAGGTAACAGGGAGTACGAACTTGAAACGCCGTGAAGTAAATCGCGTGTGAAACGACAAGAAGTACAGAATTCACCCACTCGCTCTCCACGAAAAGCACGTACAAGGAAATGGTGTTCTACACGTACCTTATATGCAGGCCCACACGTACAGCGTCACTTACGCGGCGTGTACGTGCTAGGCCCATTCCCACCAATTACACGCTTTGTCACTTCTGCGTGTAGGTCCATTTTCACCAATTACACGCTTTGTCACTTCTGCGTGTAGGTCCATTTTCACCAATTACACGCTTTGACACTTCTGCGTGTAGGTCCATTTTCACCAATTACACGCTTTGACACTTCTGCGTGTAGGTCCATTTTCACCAATTACACGCTTTGTAACTTCTGCGTGTAGGGCTATTTCCACCAATAACACGCTTTGACACTCGGACGTGTCACGCAACATTTTCCTACGCGTGCACGTGACTTCATAGACGCGCATACGCTGGTGACGCGTTTACGCGCTAAGGGCCTTTCATCGATTTACACGCAGACGTGTTGGATTTTCACGTGCAAAATCACTCCGTATCAAGCTGTCCACGCGTTCACACACGAAAGACCACGCTCCTGCCCAGGAGGCCAAATTACTGCCCCCCAGAGCCCTGAGCACGCTCCCACCTGCCATCTGCTGCTGCCTGACTGCCTGCTGCCCACGTGCCCTGCCATTTGCTGCCTGCACATCAGCCAGGGGTGCTGTTGCTGTGACCACCCCTGCTGGAACCAAAGGCTCCCGACTGCTTTTCCGTCGCCCCACAGCCCAGCCCCAGGACCCAGTTGCCCACCCACTCCTGCCTCTGGGGTTGCCATGTCGGGCACTACAACATCTGGCACCAGTGGCAACCCCCGGCCAAGGAGGCAGAGGGGCACCAGCTTCAGTGCCAGGGAAGTTGGTGTCCTGGTGGAGCATGTCCTGGGGCAGTATGATGCCCTCTTCGGAAGGTTGCGCGCCGACAAGGAAGGACGGACTCGGATCTGGATGGACATCGTGACTGCCATCAACGCGGAGGAGGTGGCAGTCCGCGACTACGAACGTGTCAGGAAGCGCTGGGAGGACTTCAGGTCCAGGACCCTCAACAAGGCCCGGCGCCTCATGATGGCAGCAGATGCTAAGGGGCGGGCGGGGCCACTTGTCGGAAGATCAGATGAGTGTCCTGGAACGCATATCCCCAGCGCTCCACATCCAGGTCCTGGAGAAGCAGACCCGTCTGGAGTCGAGCGGTAAGTGTACATGCATACTGATTGTAAGCTGTGCGTGTGGTGGTGTGCCAGGAGTGTGCAGGTTGAACATGTATTTTTATGTGGCCAAGTAGGGGGGGTGTACAGGGCTGTGAGGGTGACACATGCGAGGGGTCTCATGTGTGACACATGGATGGTGCTTGTGTGTGTGGGCTTGCATGGCACAGGATGTGGAGGAATGATTGTCAGGTGTGACATGGATGTCGATCGAGACACTGCGACAGTTGGCGGAGGTGTACACATGCATGCAGGTTTGGTGTTGTGTGTGCATGTGTAGTGTACTCCCTATGTTGCATGTGATCTGTGGATGACCTTTGGCTGCCCATGCTGTTGTATGTGAATGGATGGTGCTGGCTGTTGCATTATGGCTGTGGTATGGCTCATGTGTACAAGTTGAAATGACATGTGTGTTGGGGATTGTGATGCCATGTGTGAGGTTTACCAATGCCACTCATGTATAACTGTCATATGTGTATGAGTCCATTTTACAGTGCCCTGATGCCTGTGTTTTCTTTCTCCCTGTCTGCAGCGTCAACTGATGAAGAGGGCGGAGAAGGTGCTGTGGAGCACAGCGGCAGGGGTCGCACCACCAGCCGGAGACGCAAGGCCCGGATCCCCTCCCAAGTTGTGATCTCGTCGGGGAGTGAGGAGTCTGGTGCCGCGTCCCAGGCCGCAGCTGGCGAGGGGAGGTCCAAGAGGCGGAGGTCGGAGTTGGACTCCTCGGCAGCAGAAGGGGCAGCTGGGACCCCACAGGGCCCAACGGGGGAAGATGGCACGGAGTCATCCAGGTTGGTGGGGTGTTTGGTGGAGGGTGCCCCTGCACTGCTGGGGGGTGGGGGTGGTGGGAGACATGGGTGGGGGCCTGGTGGAGGGTGCCCCTGGTGGCTGGGGGGTGGGGGTGGTGGGAGACATGGGTGGGGGCCTGGTGGAGGCTGCCCCTGCACTGCTGGGGGGTGGGGGTGGTGGGAGACATGGGTTGGACATGGGTGGGGGCCTGCTGGCAGGTGCCCCACAGCGCTGGGGGGTGGGGGTGGTAGGAGACATGGGTGGGGGCCTGGTGGTGGGTGCCCCTGGTGGCTGGGGGGTGGGGGTGCTGGGAGACATGGGTGGGGGCCTGGTGGAGGGTGCCCCTGGTGGCTGGGGGGTGGGGGTGGTGGGAGACATGGGTGTGGGCCTGGTGGAGGCTGCCCCTGCACTGCTGGGGGGTGGGGATGCAGGGGGACATGAGTTGGGCATGAGTGGGGGCCTGGTGGAGGGTGCCCCTGGTGGCTGGGGGGTGGTGGCGGTGGGAGACATGGGTGGGGGCCTGGTGGAGGCTGCCCCTGCACTGCTGGGGGGTGGGGGTGGTGGGAGACATGGGTTGGACATGGGTGGGGGCCTGCTGGCAGGTGCCCCACAGTGCTGGGGGGTGGGGGTGGTGGGAGACATGGGTGGGGGCCTGGTGGAGGCTGCCCCTGCACTGCTGGGGGGTGGGGGTGGTGGGAGACATGGGTGTGGGCCTGGTGGAGGGTGCCCCTGGTGGCTGGGGGGTGGGAGACATGGGTTGGACATGGGTGGGGGCCTGCTGGCAGGTGCCCCACAGCGCTGGGGGGTGGGGGTGGTGGGAGACATGGGTGGGGGCCTGGTGGAGGCTGCCCCTGCACTGCTGGGGGGTGGGGGGGTGGGAGACATGGGTGGGGGCCTGGTGGAGGGTGCCCCTGGTGGCTGGGGGGTGGGGGTGGTGGGAGACATGGGTGGGGGCCTGGTGGAGGCTGCCCCTGCACTGCTGGGGGGTGGGGGTGGTGGGAGACATGGGTTGGACATGGGTGGGGGCCTGCTGGCAGGTGCCCCACAGTGCTGGGGTTGGGGGTGGTGGGAGACATGGGTGTGGGCCTGGTGGAGGGTGCCCCTGGTGGCTGGGGGGTGGGGGTGGTGGGAGACATGGGTTGGACATGGGTGGGGGCCTGCTGGCAGGTGCCCCACAGCGCTGGGGGGTGGGGGTGGTGGGAGACATGGGTGGGGGCCTGGTGGAGGCTGCCCCTGCACTGCTGGGGGGTGGGGGGGTGGGAGACATGGGTGGGGGCCTGGTGGAGGGTGCCCCTGGTGGCTGGGGGGTGGGGGTGGTGGGAGACATGGGTGGGGGCCTGGTGGAGGGTGCCCCTGCACTGCTGGGGGGTGGGGGGTGGGAGACATGGGTGGGGGCCTGGTGGAGGGTGCCCCTGGTGGCTGGGGGTGGTGGGAGACATGGGTGGGGGCCTGGTGGAGGGTGCCCCTGCACTGCTGGGGGGTGGGGGGGTGGGAGACATGGGTGGGGGCCTGGTGGAGGGTGCCCCTGGTGGCTGGGGGGTGGGGGTGGTGGGAGACATGGGTGGGGGCCTGGTGGAGGCTGCCCCTGCACTGCTGGGGGGTGGGGGTGGTGGGAGACATGGGTGGGGGCCTGGTGGAGGGTGCCCCTGGTGGCTGGGGGGTGGGGGTGGTGGGAGACATGGGTGGGGGCCTGGTGGAGGGTGCCCCTGGTGGCTGGGGGGTGGGGGTGGTGGGAGACATGGGTGGGGGCCTGGTGGAGGGTGCCCCTGCACTGCTGGGGGGTGGGGGGGGTGGGAGACATGGGTGGGGGCCTGGTGGAGGGTGCCCCTGGTGGCTGGGGGGTGGGGGTGGTGGGAGACATGGGTGGGGGCCTGGTGGAGGGTGCCCCTGCACTGCTGGGGGGTGGGGGGTGGGAGACATGGGTGGGGGCCTGGTGGAGGGTGCCCCTGGTGGCTGGGGGGTGGGGGTGGTGGGAGACATGGGTGGGGGCCTGGTGGAGGCTGCCCCTGCACTGCTGGGGGGTGGGGGTGGTGGGAGACATGGGTGGGGGCCTGGTGGAGGGTGCCCCTGCACTGCTGGGGGGTGGGGGGGTAGGAGACATGGGTGGGGGCCTGGTGGAGGGTGCCCCTGGTGGCTGGGGGGTGGGGGTGGTGGGAGACATGGGTGGGGGCCTGGTGGAGGCTGCCCCTGCACTGCTGGGGGGTGGGGGGGGTGGGAGACATGGGTGGGGGCCTGGTGGAGGGTGCCCCTGGTGGCTGGGGGGTGGGAGACATGGGTGGGGGCCTGTGGAGGCTGCCCCTGCACTGCTGGGGGGGTGGGGGGGGTGGGAGACATGGGTGGGGGCCTGGTGGAGGGTGCCCCTGCACTGCTGGGGGGTGGGGGGGTGGGAGACATGGGTGGGGGCCTGGTGGAGGCTGCCCCTGCACTGCTGGGGGGTGGGGGTGCAGGGGGACATGAGTTGGGCATGAGTGGGGGCCTGGTGGAGGGTGCCCCTGGTGGCTGGGGGGTGGGGGTGGTGGGAGACATGGGTGGGGGCCTGGTGGAGGCTGCCCCTGCACTGCTGGGGGGTGGGGGTGGTGGGAGACATGGGTTGGACATGGGTGGGGGCCTGCTGGCAGGTGCCCCACAGTGCTGGGGGGTGGGGGTGGTGGGAGACATGGGTGGGGGCCTGGTGGAGGCTGCCCCTGCACTGCTGGGGGGTGGGGGTGGTGGGAGACATGGGTGTGGGCCTGGTGGAGGGTGCCCCTGGTGGCTGGGGGGTGGGGGTGGTGGGAGACATGGGTTGGACATGGGTGGGGGCCTGCTGGCAGGTGCCCCACAGCGCTGGGGGGTGGGGGTGGTGGGAGACATGGGTGGGGGCCTGGTGGAGGCTGCCCCTGCACTGCTGGGGGGTGGGGGGGTGGGAGACATGGGTTGGACATGGGTGGGGGCCTGCTGGCAGGTGCCCCACAGTGCTGGGGGGTGGGGGTGGTGGGAGACATGGGTGGGGGCCTGGTGGAGGGTGCCCCTGGTGGCTGGGGGGTGGGGGTGGTGGGAGACATGGGTGGGGGCCTGGTGGAGGGTGCCCCTGGTGGCTGGGGGGTGGGGGTGGTGGGAGACATGGGTGGGGGCCTGGTGGAGGCTGCCCCTGGTGGCTGGGGGGTGGGGGTGGTGGGAGACATGGGTGGGGGCCTGGTGGAGGGTGCCCCTGCTGGCTGGGGGGTGGGGGTGGTGGGAGACATGGGTGGGGGCCTGGTGGAGGGTGCCCCTGCACTGCTGGGGGGTGGGGGGGTGGGAGACATGGGTGGGGGCCTGGTGGAGGGTGCCCCTGGTGGCTGGGGGGTGGGGGTGGTGGGAGACATGGGTGGGGGCCTGGTGGAGGCTGCCCCTGCACTGCTGGGGGGTGGGGGTGGTGGGAGACATGGGTGGGGGCCTGGTGGAGGGTGCCCCTGCACTGCTGGGGGGTGGGGGGGGGTGGGAGACATGGGTGGGGGCCTAGTGGAGGGTGCCCCTGGTGGCTGGGGGGTGGGGGTGGTGGGAGACATGGGTGGGGGCCTGGTGGAGGCTGCCCCTGCACTGCTGGGGGGTGGGGGTGGTGGGAGACATGAGTTGGGCATGAGTGGGGGCCTGGTGGAGGGTGCCCCTGGTGGCTGGGGGGTGGGGGTGGTGGGAGACATGGGTGGGGGCCTGGTGGAGGCTGCCCCTGCACTGCTGGGGGGTGGGGGTGGTGGGAGACATGGGTGGGGGCCTGGTGGAGGGTGCCCCTGCACTGCTGGGGGGTGGGGGGGTGGGAGACATGGGTGGGGGCCTGCTGGCAGGTGCCCCACAGCGCTGGGGGGTGGGGGTGGTAGGAGACATGGGTGGGGGCCTGGTGGAGGGTGCCCCTGGTGGCTGGGGGGTGGTGGGAGACATGGGTGGGGGCCTGGTGGAGGCTGCCCCTGGTGGCTGGGGGGTGGGGGTGGTGGGAGACATGGGTGGGGGCCTGGTGGAGGCTGCCCCTGCACTGCTGGGGGTGGGGGGGGGTGGGAGACATGGGTGGGGGCCTGGTGGAGGGTGCCCCTGGTGGCTGGGGGGTGGGGGTGGTGGGAGACATGGGTGGGGGCCTGGTGGAGGGTGCCCCTGCACTGCTGGGGGGTGGGGGGGTGGGAGACATGGGTGTGGGCCTGGTGGAGGGTGCCCCTGGTGGCTGGGGGGTGGGGGTGGTGGGAGACATGGGTGGGGGCCTGGTGGAGGGTGCCCCTGCACTGCTGGGGGGTGGGGGTGGGAGACATGGGTGGGGGCCTGGTGGAGGGTGCCCCTGGTGGCTGGGGGGTGGTGGGAGACATGGGTGGGGGCCTGGTGGAGGCTGCCCCTGCACTGCTGGGGGGTGGGGGTGGTGGGAGACATGGGTGGGGGCCTGGTGGAGGGTGCCCCTGGTGGCTGGGGGGTGGGGGTGGTGGGAGACATGGGTGGGGGCCTGGTGGAGGGTGCCCCTTGTGGCTAGGGGGTGGGGGTGGTGGGAGAAATGGGTGGGGGCCTGGTGGAGGGTGCCCCTGCACTGCTGGGGGGTGGGGGGGGTGGGAGACATGGGTGGGGGCCTGGTGGAGGGTGCCCCTGGTGGCTGGGGGGTGGTGGGAGACATGGGTGGGGGCCTGGTGGAGGGTGCCCCTGCACTGCTGGGGGGTGGGGGGTGGGAGACATGGGTGGGGGCCTGGTGGAGGGTGCCCCTGGTGGCTGGGGGGTGGGGGTGGTGGGAGACATGGGTGGGGGCCTGGTGGAGGCTGCCCCTGCACTGCTGGGGGGTGGGGGTGGTGGGAGACATGGGTGGGGGCCTGGTGGAGGGTGCCCCTGCACTGCTGGGGGGTGGGGGGGTGGGAGACATGGGTGGGGGCCTGGGGAGGGTGCCCCTGGTGGCTGGGGGGTGGGGGTGGTGGGAGACATGGGTGGGGGCCTGGTGGAGGCTGCCCCTGCACTGCTGGGGGGTGGGGGGGTGGGAGACATGGGTGGGGGCCTGGTGGAGGGTGCCCCTGGTGGCTGGGGGGTGGGAGACATGGGTGGGGGCCTGGTGGAGGCTGCCCCTGCACTGCTGGGGGGTGGGGGGGTGGGAGACATGGGTGGGGGCCTGGTGGAGGGTGCCCCTGCACTGCTGGGGGGTGGAGGGGGTGGGAGACATGGGTGGGGGCCTGGTGGAGGCTGCCCCTGCACTGCTGGGGGGTGGGGGTGCAGGGGGACATGAGTTGGGCATGAGTGGGGGCCTGGTGGAGGGTGCCCCTGGTGGCTGGGGGGTGGGGGTGGTGGGAGACATGGGTGGGGGCCTGGTGGAGGCTGCCCCTGCACTGCTGGGTGGTGGGGGTGGTGGGAGACATGGGTTGGACATGGGTGGGGGCCTGCTGGCAGGTGCCCCACAGTGCTGGGGGGTGGGGGTGGTGGGAGACATGGGTGGGGGCCTGGTGGAGGCTGCCCCTGCACTGCTGGGGGGTGGGGGGGTGGGAGACATGGGTTCGACATGGGTGGGGGCCTGCTGGCAGGTGCCCCACAGTGCTGGGGGGTGGGGGTGGTGGGAGACATGGGTGGGGGCCTGGTGGAGGGTGCCCCTGGTGGCTGGGGGGTGGGGGTGGTGGGAGACATGGGTGGGGGCCTGGTGGAGGGTGCCCCTGGTGGCTGGGGGGTGGTGGGAGACATGGGTGGGGGCCTGGTGGAGGCTGCCCCTGGTGGCTGGGGGGTGGGGGTGGTGGGAGACATGGGTGGGGGCCTGGTGGAGGGTGCCCCTGGTGGCTGGGGGGTGGGGGTGGTGGGAGACATGGGTGGGGGCCTGGTGGAGGGTGCCCCTGCACTGCTGGGGGGTGGGGGGGTGGGAGACATGGGTGGGGGCCTGGTGGAGGGTGCCCCTGGTGGCTGGGGGGTGGGGGTGGTGGGAGACATGGGTGGGGGCCTGGTGGAGGCTGCCCCTGCACTGCTGGGGGGTGGGGGTGGTGGGAGACATGGGTGGGGGCCTGGTGGAGGGTGCCCCTGCACTGCTGGGGGGTGGGGGGGTGGGAGACATGGGTGGGGGCCTGGTGGAGGGTGCCCCTGGTGGCTGGGGGGTGGGGGTGGTGGGAGACATGGGTGGGGGCCTGGTGGAGGCTGCCCCTGCACTGCTGTGGGGTGGGGGTGGTGGGAGACATGAGTTGGGCATGAGTGGGGGCCTGGCGGAGGGTGCCCCTGGTGGCTGGGGGGTGGGGGTGGTGGGAGACATGGGTGGGGGCCTGGTGGAGGCTGCCCCTGCACTGCTGGGGGGTGGGGGTGGTGGGAGACATGGGTGGGGGCCTGGTGGAGGGTGCCCCTGCACTGCTGGGGGGTGGGGGGGGTGGGAGACATGGGTGGGGGCCTGCTGGCAGGTGCCCCACAGCGCTGGGGGGTGGGGGTGGTAGGAGACATGGGTGGGGGCCTGGTGGAGGGTGCCCCTGGTGGCTGGGGGGTGGTGGGAGACATGGGTGGGGGCCTGGTGGAGGCTGCCCCTGGTGGCTGGGGGGTGGGGGTGGTGGGAGACATGGGTGGGGGCCTGGTGGAGGCTGCCCCTGCACTGCTGGGGGGTGGGGGTGCAGGGGGACATGAGCTGGGCATGAGTGGGGGCCTGGTGGAGGGTGCCCCTGGTGGCTGGGGGGTGGGGGTGGTGGGCGACATGGGTGGGGGCCTGGTGGAGGGTGCCCCTGCACTGCTGGTGGGTGGGGGTGGTGGGAGACATGAGTTGGGCATGAGTGGGGGCCTGGTGGAGGGTGCCCCTGGTGGCTGGGGGGTGGGGGTGGTGGGAGACATGGGTGGGGGCCTGGTGGAGGGTGCCCCTGGTGGCTGGGGGGTGGGGGTGGTGGGAGACATGGGTGGGGGCCTGGTGGAGGCTGCCCCTGGTGGCTGGGGGGTGGGAGACATGGGTGGGGGCCTGGTGGAGGCTGCCCCTGCACTGCTGGGGGGTGGGGGTGCAGGGGGACATGAGTTGGGCATGAGTGGGGGCCTGGTGGAGGGTGCCCCTGGTGGCTGGGGGGTGGGGGTGGTGGGAGACATGGGTGGGGGCCTGGTGGAGGCTGCCCCTGCACTGCTGGGGGGTGGGGGTGGTGGGAGACATGGGTGGGGGCCTGGTGGAGGCTGCCCCTGGTGGCTGGGGGGTGGGGGTGCAGGGGGACATGAGCAGGTGTGCAGGGTAGTCCCGTTTTGTGGGCTGCCTGCAGGGGCCGTGGAGGGTGTACAGGGAACACCTGTGAGGACCCACCCAGCCTAATCGCGTGTGATAATTCCCACGCACTCCTGTAATACACGTACCCAGCAAAATGGCGTGTGATAATTCCCACGCACCCCTGTAATTCACGTACCCTGCCAAATCGCGTGTGATAATTCCCGCGTACCCCTGTAATACACGTGCCCTGGCTAATCGCATGTAAGACTTCACGCGTACCCCTGTAATACACGTACCCTGGCCAATCGCGTGTTGAACTTCCCGCATACCCCTGTAATACACATGCCCTGGCTAATCGCATGTAAGACTTCACGCGTACCCCTGTAATACACGTTCCCTGGACAATCGCGTGTTGAACTTCCCGCGTACCCCTGTAATACACGTACCCTGGCTAATCGCGTGTAAAACTTCCCGCGTACTCCTGATATGAAGGTTGCCCGCTTTGCGTTCCTTGTTTGGCAGCCCTGTAAACTGGTCCAGGGTTAGCGCAGCCCTTTGCGATGATTTAGCGATTTTGATGGCTTTTCCTTGCGCGAGGGCGTTCTTGGGGGCGTTACTGGCGCTGCTGCAGGCTCGCTGCGATACTCTGCGCCACGGCTGGTTTGGGAGCATGAAATCCATGAATACGCTGTGCGCGGAAATCGGTTTTAGCGCACGTGCCCGGCGCACACAATCGCACGCGGACACTCTGCGCCAGCCGCTTGCGACACTTTTCTGCGAAATTCTATGAATTACCCTGTCAGTCTGTTATTAAAGGGACTCTAGTGCCTTCTACACAGTGTCCTTATGGAGACACTCTATATTAAAGGTATTCTGGTGCCTTCTATGCAGTGTCCTTAGAGAGCCAGTCTGTTAAGTACTCTGGTGCCTTCTACATAGTGTCCTTAGAGAGCCAGTCTGTTATTAAAGGTAGTCTGGTGCCTTCTACACAGTGTCTTTAGAGAGCCAGTCTGTTAGTAAAGTTACTCTGGTGCCTTCTACGCAGTGTCCTTAGAGATCCAGTCTGTTATTAAAGGTACTCCGATACTTTTCCTGGAGTGAGTCATTGCCTTTATGGATAAGTGGGCGCAGACCTGGAGATGGCAAATGTTACCTCCAACTTAATTTCTTCTACTTATAAAGCCTCATCAAAGTGCAAAAGTAATTTGAAACAGGACACAGTGCAATGTATTTATCTATTTATTTGTTGGGCACCGGAAACCTGCAGGTATCAGGGCGCAATGACAAACACAAGACAACAAAACAGGACACAACATGAGCTATTAGTTTTGTTTAGATAGGGATTGAAGTTCAAGAAATAGAAATCTGATCAAAAACCAATTTTTCCCAAAGCATCAGATCTAAAGTCAGAGATGAGAAATATGCCCCCTTGCTCTAAAATCTTATTCTTTCCAGAAGATTTACAAGGGAGGGAGCATGGGTTTAGTATTCAATGGGCCTTACTGTACAGCACAATTTTGCTCAGAAGTGGTTCAATCATACGGGTTGACAAAATGTTACAAAAATAAAATGAAACATGTATTCCTGGCAATCTAGGCATGTGACTTCCTGTCCCAAAAGTGCATCTTCCTGGTCCATCCCACCAGCTCCACCTCCAGCATAGTGGCACCTTTCTCTCTCGCTCTCATATATGGCCATCTATGGGATATGCACAGTACCACATTATTTCAGACTATCAGATGCACTCTCCTACGATTGCTTCTCTGATTCAAGGCATTTCAGCCTCTGATGGGCTGTCTTAGAAGGTGCACCTTTAACATGCAACATTCAAGGCCTTGCTATGGAGATCGTAGCAGGTGCATCTCTGACGTGAGGCATTGCAGCCTCTGGTGTGCTGTCTTAGAAGGTGCACCTTTAACATGCGACATTCAAGGCCTTGCTATGGAGATCGTAGCAGGTGCATTTCTGACAGGAGGCACTGTCAATCCAGAAAACCTAGACAGCCCTGGGTCAAAGGGAATACATGATAATTAGTTGGCCGAGGACCAACCGCCTCATAGAAAGGTATAAAAATATTTGCTCATTGTCTGATCACAAGTCATTACCCAATTATTAGCTCAACTAGAGTATGACCATTCTAATATAACCAGAATTGCCATATTTGATTTCTCTGTGTTCTCTCTATCCCTCTCTCTCTAACGTTGCTACCTTGCCTCATGTAAAACTGCTTCGCTGAAGAAATAAATGTGCTTCAATGAGCAATGCTAAGAAACATGGTGAAATGCTACATGAAGGAACCAGACAGGAATGCCCCGATTCCCTCCTTCCCCCATATATCCTTGAAGACAGGGTGCTCGGCATCTAATCAGTGTGTGAATGCCAGCGAGTCTCCTAAAAGAGTAAGCAGTGCATAAAGCGAGCATTTAAAGAAGTTGAATTATGTTATTCTTCACGGCCCCCCTTCCTAAACCCAGTAAACCCAGTCAGGCCCCGGAGAGCGGGATGACCTCCAAAGCGAGAATCGAGACTAAGCCTGGTATGTGCCAGTCTCCTACGCACAGCTTGCAAGAAACACTGTGTTCCCGCAAACAAAGAACGATGTCTGTATAATTAGAGATTGCAACCTGTTATTAAGTATGGTGGTCGATAGTGTCATATTTGTCGTGATGGTCAATCACCGTCACTAATTCAAAGGGAAATGAATTGGGGGCGGCATCACATGTGTCATATTGTGCCATTACTGATTGTAAGGTGCCATTTGGGTATAAATGTAATTGACGTACGATTCTTTTGTGCTTGCGTCCCCTGAGGTCTGCTTAGACACACGTCGTGGGGTGTGAGACCACTTGGCCAATTGGGACTATTTGTATTTTGCAATAAACCCTATATTATGGGAAAGAACCTCGAGTCTGGCATATCTATTCGTGTGTGGTGACTTTGCCTTGTTTCCACATTCGAGGGTCCCTCAGGGGCCCCTTCAAGATGGCACCCGAATAGGGACCCTCCCCCACTTGTTCCATCGTGTACGTTGCAATATATGAAAGGCGAAAAGAACGGCGAGGACGGGAGCGATCGAGCCGGGATCAAGAGGTGTACGGGGCGCCCTGTGTAAGAGATGAGAGACTCCTTCGCAGATCTGCACACCGCTGATCCCTGATTGACATCCCTGGCCAGCGAACAAGAGGAGCGAAGGTCCCGAAACGTGGCAGAAGCCGAGATACGCAGACACAACGTCATTGGTTGTGTCAGTAGATGGACGAATTGTGTCTTGGAGAAGACAAATTGATTGATCAGGTGAGTCGTGCCCCGACTTATAAGTGATCCTGATATTGGTTGAGAGTTCATTTTGCAAAATCAAACACCCAGGGTAAGTTTGATTAGCCAAGGGGAAGGTTAAAACATGCCTGGGGTATTGTCCACCTTAGCGAGGCTTTTCCGCTGCGGTGAACAATCTTTGAAAACTGGCCAGGAAGCACCCCCGGGAGGAACGCTGGCATATGAGATGTATGTGAAATATGGTATGGGAGCGATAATGTTATGTGAGACTTGGCATAAGCAAACCAGAAAGCAGATAGACCTTCAGTGGCCGAGCCATGGAAGTTTTGAGATGACACGTATAGATAACCTGGAAAAGGTGTTGATAAGTAAGAAAGCACGCCCTGGGGTATTAGACATCCTGAGGGACTGGAGGAGGGAGGCAATGCTCAGATATAGGAATAGTTAAAAACATGCACTTAGGCATAAGTCGAGTTGTAGGGTTTCTCGCCAGTATGTATCCTCCGATGGCGTATCAGAGCTGAGAGGTCACTGAACCTTTTCTTGCACTCTGTGCACTTGTAGGGCTTCTCCCCAGTATAGGTCCTTTGATGGTTTATCAGAGTTGAGGAATCACTGAAGCTTTTCTTGCATTCTGTGCACTTGAAGGGCTTCCCACCAGTATGGATCCTCTGATGGCTTCTAAGAATTGAGGAACGACTGAAGCTTTCCTTGCACTCTTTGCACTTGTAGGGATTATCCCCAGCATGGATCCTCTGATGCTTGTGCAGATGTGGGATGTGTGTGAAATATTTCTTACACTCTGTACACTTGTAGGGTTTCTCGGCCATGTGAGAATAATTCATTAATATTTTATTACAAGCTTAATACCAGAGACCAGTCTCAAAGTGCAGGCCCAGGATTCAAACCTGTGTTGCTCAGCGTTTCCCTGCTTCCAAGACATACATGTTGCTCATGAGCTATCCTCTTATGTGCTTGATTGGACTGGACAAATGAGTGAAGAACAGCCTATAAACTCTACAAGAAAATTCTTTACACTAGGTATGGATCCTTATAGATGTGCCAGGCATTGGGCTCTCCCACAGGGATGGCACTTTCATTAAAGGTTCTGTGGAATGCTTAGGTTTATGTTCATTGAATTTATATAGCGCTTTAAGCCAAAGCGTTGGCACTGCCCATCTTTTGTATCGCGCCTCCTATTCCTCGGCATATCTCATCATCTCATGTTCATTTCCAGACCCTCTGATTCGGTGATGGCTCTACTTTCTGTTGAAAGACACAAAGGGTTCAGATATTATTTCATGTCAAAGCACACTCAGAAGGAAGCGCACAGATTTGTTACCAGTAAGTGTCACTTCTCCTAATCCTACTCTTCCACATCACAGGACTTAACATATAAGGTGACCATCGTCCCCTAGGAGTCAATTCTCCCAAAAACATTTTTTTCATTGTTTTCCCCTGCCCAGTCACCCGGAATGTAAGTCTAACTCCCACGAAAGACACTGTAAGAAAGCAAGGACAATCATTTCTTGGGGGTAGGAGAGGTGGGAGGCATGGTATCACAAGTATTGACACTGACACAATGGATATAATTTGGAAAACCGTTATTGAAAATTTTGGGGTTGGAGAAACTCCTATATAACGTTAAGGGTCCCCAGTAGGTTTGTTTAAGAGCACAATGGCGTGCATTCAAATTTTTGTTTTTTACACAATACATTTTTTCAAACATACCAGCATAATTGGCAATAGGAAAACACAATCACCATTTAATTGTGATTCAAATCGTTTTATATTTAGGTGTAGAGTGATGGAACATTTATTCCCATCCTCTTATTTTTTCATTCTTCGAAGTAATTTCGCCCAAATGTACTTTCTCTTTTCAGTGCAAAACATTAACAAAGTATTTGGCCCTCATTCCGAGGTTGGTGCTAGTCATGGCGCTATTAGCGCCATGACTAGCACCAATACTGGTACCGTGTCCGCCCTCGTTCAATGGAGACTTACCGGTCTAGTCTGACCTTTGCGGGACCGGTAAGTCCCCATTGCAAAAGCCATTCCCCATTCCCATTTCAGCCCCCATAGGGCTCAATGGGAAGGCGCTAATAACAGTACCGCAAATTGCGGTACCGTTATTAGCTCCGAAGTCCCTTTGCGGGTCCCGTCCATAAGGCCTGGTAAAACCAGGCGTTAAGGATGGGGCCGCATAGGGACCTCGGAATATGGCGCAAAGGGATTACCGGCACCAGTGTCATTACCGGTGTCCGGTATCTCTCTGTGCCCAGGTCGTAATGACCCCCTATGTCATTTAACCTTTCATGTTTCTGTACAGGTTCATATATTCCAAAATGTCATATCTGGTGACGTACATTAATTTCTCAATGTTCCTTAAATCCATTGCGCTCCGAAAACAAACCTACTGGGACACCTTAACGTTATATAGTATTCTGACACCAGATACTAGTATTGGGGGTTTCCCCTCTAATTAAACTTGGAGAAATTCCTATTCTGCCTTAGAACTAAGATGGCAGTAGTCTCGACCATCAAATGATAAACAAAACAGTCCTAGTGGAGTCTGTCAAATCAAAATGGCCTACACTAAAAAAAACAAATGTCTGTCCTATCTCTTGTACAAAAAGTCTAAAAAGGAGAAAATGTATGCAAAAGGAAAGAGTGTTCAAATGATAATGTGGCTGAACCAGCTCTCCTCCCCACGTAAGGCCTCGCGAGGTAAGGCGATCCTTGTAGGCAGGATGACACACTCTGGCTTAGCTTCCAAAACAGTACACAGTTAAAAAACGTGGAACGAGGCCCGCCTGGCCTTGCACATTTAAAGTTCCTTTCTCTGACTTTTAAAATAATGTTTCATCCAAAACGTTCACAAAGGGCCCCCTCTGCTGAGCTGAGACCTTTCACCACACAGTTTTCGTAGGTCCCCCTCTGCCAGGCTCAGACCTCTCACGATACAGTTCACACAAAGTTGCAAGGGGGGCTCCCTTCCCCAAGCTTAATACATTTCGAGTCTTCCTCAATCAGGCTCGGACCATTTTCAGATGTCAAAGTCTATCGAATGTTTGTGGCTTTCTTTAGAGACAACAGCAGGATCACTTCGACTCAACATTCACTATTCTTTCACTCTTGCAGTTTGTTTTCCCTTTAGCTTCAAGCAATGCATATGGATTTTCAAATGGGCTACTTCCTTTCAACGGACCACTCCGTTACTTAGTATCACTGATCTTTCAGCTGTATTTCGCTTTAAAGTTACTTCACAGGTCTGCCTTTCTTCACGTCTCATCCACACGCGTGCAGCCTTCACGTGTGATATGTTGCTACTTCATTCACTTCATCACACACCGGTTTCTCAGGTCGCTTGCCAACTCATCAGCTGTGTGTGCTTCTTTCTTGTTTTGCATTTTCCAAGTTGCGAGTCAAGGTTAGTACCACAGGCTTGGACTCGCCTCCCCAACTATGCCCTTCACCCAGGAGGGTCGCTGGCGTCCTTGAAACACAATGCAATCTTAACTTGTGGGATCTGGCCTTCTCCATGTGTCTTTTGCGGCCTGTCGGTGGCAATGAGCTCCAGTAAGGAAGCCTTGGGGTTTTTCAGCCCATTGCTCCTGTCTCTGTTGCTCTGCTCCAGCAGGTGTGCCTTTGTCCCTGAAGTTCTGCTTGTTCTCGTGTTCCACCTTGCACAGACTAGGTCTTTAGGCGTTTCCTTTTATTTGTGCGAGGAGAGCTAATTGGTATCAGGTGCATGCACTTAGGTTACAGTGCCTGAATTTGCCTTACCGGATTAAAGGGACATGCCCAGTACGATGCAAGAGAGTTAGTCTGGTTACTCTCAGTGACCCTCTTCCTTGGCCTAGTGTTTGAGGAAAAAAGAGGGGGTTAGGACTTCAGAAAATCCCCCAGAAAATAGGATGGGGTAGATAAAAAAAAGGGGGGGGGGAATACTGCATCTGACCCCCACTCCCTGAAGATCCCTCACCCAGGTGATCCTCCAGCACTGGTCCACCCCAAGGAACTGGATCCAAAAGCGATGCCCGTGTCCTGGCCACCTGGTTGCCAAATTCCAGAGGACTAGCTGGTGAGATAATATTTGGTTTCTCACAATGCTTTGAAGAGGAAGATTAGATCTGGGAGTAGTGAAAAATATGTTAATCTGGCCATTAACACCACAACCATCATCTTCATTCCTGTTCTTGACAATGAAGTGTACCCCTGTGTCATACCCGACTCACCATGTCCCCGTTGTCCCCACTGCCCCTGCTGTCCCGCCATAGAATTAGTAATTACTGCCCATTCCAAACAAACCTTCGCCATATTTGTTCTGAATAAGCTTGGCCTCTGCCTTTTGTGCCTGTTCTATACCCTCCATTTCCTTTTACAAAATTGCACAATATGTGGTTGAATTTCCGAGCAACTCTTGGCCTCTATCCCTACTACTTTATCTAGATTGTGCTGGACTTCCTTGGGGAGTCCCTTCTTTTAGCGTGTGGTAAAAAATTCACTTCATTCTTGTCCCATTCTTCTGCCTTCTCTTCCTTTCACATTTCCTGAATTAACTGGATGTGTGCAGCAGGTTCAGAATCTAATTTAATTGTTTTTGTTCAAATATAATTTATATCCAGCGTATCGGGATACATATATATGCAGGGCACCCCATACTTGTGCCCAGTAATTATTAAAAGCTGTTCCATCATGGGTATTTGTATCCAATTTAACACCTGAATACCCCGCACAAAGCCCTGAGACATCAAGACGCTAGTTGCAATGGATATGGTGTTACAGGATGCAATAGGTAGGCTACAGGTACGTTACATTCGCAGCACAAGGCTGCACAGGTCATAATGGGTAGGTAGCAGGTTACAATAGCAGCTTGCGGCCGAGAAGTCACGATCAGTGGGTTGCAGGTAAATTGCAGAAGCAGCATGGGCAGCTTAAGTCATAGGATCAAAGTTGACAAATCGATGAGACGAACAAACACCCTCCTGCCAGGGATGCATGGATGCACAGTTGGGATCACGTGACACCTCCAGCAGGCATAGGGAGTAATGAGAGGTATCAGGTGCTCTCGTCGTTAAGGAGCGATATAATAGGAGTTCACATTCAGGCAGGTCAAGAAAGCAGTGATTGCTAGGAGAGCCACCCCCAGTATGACTGGGGGTTACAACAACTGTGCGGGTAAATGCACCAAGGTTTGGAGTATAAAGCTTTTTTTTTCTTGTAGCTGCATTGTGGCGGCTCGGAAAGTTTGTGGATAGCAGTGCTAGGCTCGGCAGGGACAGAGGGGGAGCTGTGAAATATAGATTGTTCTCCGGGTGGGTGGGGACGAGCATAAATAGAGAGCTTTTACAATTAGCGGTGGTGCCACGAAAAAAAGGTTAGCCGGGTTGCAACCAAAACAGAGATGGCCAGGCTTATCTTGCGAGTATATAGAAGCTTTGTCTATGTCTCGAGCAGGGGATCCGGCTTGCCCGGCGGAGACTGGCAGAGATTGGGACTTGCAGCCTCTAGCACAGGTCGGCTCCGCCTGTCGGCAGAATGCTGGCTTCTTAGGTGTAGGGATGATTGCCCAATCACATTGTCAGATGGAGGAAGCAAGTGCAGGGCCATCTATTATGCTTAAAGACCCCCTGGACACTAAGCTTTTACAGATCTTTATTCAGTTCTTAAGTCCAGCCGCCACAAGCCTTTCTGATCACCCCCAACAGTCCACACTACAAGACTAAACATTCTCCCTGGAACCGACGCGGTGCATGAGCCCAGTTCTATCATGGAACACAACCTTGCAAGCTAGATACATAACTATAGACACCTACATAGGCATTCGGACATGAAGTGCGTTTACCTTCATAACACCATCAAAGATAGTGAAGCTACTGATATAGAGAAACATGAATTTATGTCACTTGCTGGTATTAGAAATGTGGGGGTATTTCAAAGAGTAAGTTAAGCTGGTGAGTATTAAAGTCAGTGTAAGCTGTACGCCCTGTCCTCCTTTCTTCAGACTCCTGTGTTATCTGTACTCTCTGCAGAGAGATGGGAGCATTTTTTGCAAACCAAAATAAGTGACTAGAGCCAGGTAAGTAGGAGTGGCTTGACCCGTGCAAGGCCCAGAACCAACGTCCTCATGCACTCACTGTATTTCATGACTCGAGAACTTCTCTCTGCTGGAACTGACCAGTAAATTCTTGCGAAGTTGGGATTCAACCACAAGTAATGTGATCAAATATCTTTTGAGGTGCTCTCCGGACCATTTAGTTTCTTCATTTTCCACAGCATTAGCGGGGACCCTGGCATCACTGCTTGGCTGCGCCATTTATTTCACCTACACACGCACCTTGTAATGCTTGTTTTGCAAGAACCTTTTAGTAGTTCTACATTCTGAGATCCCCTTTTGGGTGTTTATGTCATGCAAAAGCCCAAGGTACAGGTGGCTTTATTCAGACATTGTCTGAAAGTCTGGACCTTGGAAATCTTGCACAAACTGAGTGACCCCTGTGCTAGTTGCCTGGAAAGCTTGCACAAACTGAGCATCCCCTGTGCTTATTGCATACCGAGGCCTGGCTATCTACTGCAGGGCTCTCTCGAGACCCGGTGGTTTCCCCCTCCACACCTATCCTTGTGTTGTAGGACTCCTGAGGGTACAGGTATAAGGTGTGTGCGCTGTCAACTCGTCTAATTATGGTATCAGGGCATGGGATGCATCTTCTGAGGTAGGTACACAATCATAGAGAGCAGGAAGGGATTCCCTCAATACCAGTCTGTAAGGCAAGACCTAAGGGAATGAGACCAACCGCAGTACCCATGCCCATACCCATCCTGACACCTACAACACATGTCCTTACAGCTTGGTCCACCACCTCGTCTATATCCCCCGTACTACAGATCCCCCACCCATTACCCGCCATTAACTCTCATCGTGGCACCCATGGGGAGAGTAGGACGGAGGTACCAAAGGTGTATTATGTGCAAAGGGGTGAGGTCTGCATAAGTTATTCCACTGCTTACTTTTACTTTGCCAGACATGGTCCAATCACTGTAATGAGAGTAAGGCTTTCCCGGGAAGCTGTCGGAAGGGGAGGCACGTGTATTTTATCTTGTGCCGTGCCCCATTTAGTTTATCCGCCATCATACATACATTGTTCAAATATAATGCCCTTTGTAGCTTATTGTGAACTACAATTAAGACACGGTCTCATTTTATAAAATAATTATGCAAGTAAATATGTATTTACAATACTAATATTGTTATTTAATTGCAGTTAACACACATGACTTGTGCCACGTATGTGGGTAGAGGACACAGGACACAAGCAGCACACCTATCTGGATCGGTTTCATAGATATCTTGCCACAGTTTCAGCTTCACCGTCAGGCTGGACTTAATATCCCTTCAAGTGCCGTGAAGCTTTATCATCACCTGCTCTGTCATCATTGACTTGTTGAGTAGCTTTCACTTGTCAAACCAACATAAGCTTCCACATATACTTTCCTGTTAGGAAGCGCAATTACTACTATATGTCTTTTGCACAATCCTTCCTAAGATTCCCAGTGCACTCCCCTGATAGGAAGACTATTCTCGGCTTCAGCTTCCCAGTACCCTCCTCTGCTAGGAGGCCTATTCTGGGTGTCAGCTTCCCAGTACACTCCTCTGCTAGGAAGCCTATTCTCAGCTTCAGGTTCCTAGTGCACTCCCCTGCTAGGAAGCTTATTCTCCGTTTCAGCTTCCCAGTACACTCCCCTGCTAGGAAGCTTATTCTCCGTTTTAGCTTCCCAGTACACTCCCCTGCTAGGAAGCTTATTCTCAGTTTCAGCTTCCCAGTACACTCCCCTGCTAGGAAGCTTATTCTCAGTTTCAGCTTCCCAGTACACTCTTCTGCTAGGAAGCTTATTCTCAGTTTCAGCTTCCCAGTACACTCCCCTGCTAGGAAGCTTATTCTCCGTTTTAGCTTCCCAGTACACTCTTCTGCTAGGAAGCTTATTCTCAGTTTCAGCTTCCCAGTACACTCCCCTGCTAGGAAGCTTATTCTCCGTTTCAGCTTCCCAGTACACTCCCCTGCTAGGAAGCTTATTCTCAGTTTCAGCTTCCCAGTACACTCCCCTGCTCACTCCCCTGCTCGAAGCTTTTTTTCGGTTTCCGGTTTCTTCCAACACACCTGGCCCCCTTTTCCTAGGTTTATTTTGCATATATGCTTTGTTATATGTCTCTTGCACAATTATTCTTGGCTCTTGGCAATGCTTGCTTATTTTACTTTTGGCAAGGTTTGCTTTCACGGCTTCTCATTATATTCATTACTTCTCACGTTAGCTTCCTCATATTCAATTCAGGTATTCAAAACAATAATGTCTTTTGCACTAAGTCGCCATCCACTGTGCTCAGGGCCCCTTTTTCACCCAGGCTGACTCACCGGTCTTTGCACGGTCTTCTTTCCACTTTCTGGGGCTTTCCAGAGTATCGTCTCTGCTCACGGTCAGCTCACGCTGGTTCCATCTGGTGCATGGCATCTTCCACTGCTTCCCTGCTTACGATGGAGCTCCGGTAAACTGCAGTCAGTGGTTCTGCACCTGTGAGCGTTCGGGAGCCTCTCCAACGCACCCGGCACCTTTGCTCCGTGCCACACTGCTTCCTCAGCTCTGCCTCAGACTGCCAACGAGCCCATCTCGCTCGCTTCACTGGATCACGCTCTGTGTACCTCCAAGCATCTCGGGAAGGTGCCTTCTTGCCACCACGACTTTTGCCCTGGAACTGTCCTTGGCACTCTTCTCTGGGCTTCTCCCAGTGTCTCCGCCGCTGCTTAGCTGAGCCATTTTTAAAGTTCCTGGCTCAAGGATAATGAGTCCAACAACTAGACCACTCATGTTTCTTCTTCCAGTCCATCTTCTGTGTTCATGGTGCCCTCCTTGTCTGAGTACCTAGGTGGTGTTCATGTGTACAGGAATCGACAAAGGGAGGTTGTAGGAGTCTGGTTTGTTTCTTCTTCGTCCCAGTGCTTGCCGGATGTTCACTGGGAGAGGATTCATGGAAAAGATAGGGAAGGGACTGGGAATAACCTACAAGGCTGGGGGACATTGGGTTAATTAGAGGAGGGAAATAGGGGATACCATGTCGCACCCAAGGGTGACTTATCCCCACTCCCAATGTTTACTCCACCCAGGTGATCCACCCTCGCATATCCACCCCCAGGGTCAGGATCCGAAAGCAACAGCCGTTCCCTGGCACCCTGGGAGGAGGATATATTGGGGAAAGAAGTGAGGACGCCCTCAGATTCCTCACACATATCACTACTGTTTTGTAATTTTCTTAACAGATACTGTTAGATTGTGAATATGCTAAGGCAGTTGTCACGCAACTGGAATAACGTGATGATATTGGTATCCCATATCAACAACTGGAAGGTAATCGGGCTCCCATTTCACCCATTTATTTCAGGGAACACACATCAATGATCTAACCATTAGGTGACCTCTACATTGTTGGTTTAGCCACCAAATAAACATTGCAATTGCCCTTAGGGACTAACAGCTAACAGTAGGCTTTGAGTTAGGTTCTCTTTTACATGTTACCCTTTCTCTTGATTTCTAGTGTGAACACGAGTGGCTTTGTTTCCTTTAACTTAAGACGTCGTCCATTTGGACGTTTCGATCGTTACAGCTACGAAATCCAGGTGAATGACAACTCCTGAACACAGGAGGATATACCCCTTACATATGCCATCATATATTGAGAATCATTTATTGAATTCTGTTTTTGATTTATAGATTTGAATTGAAGATTCTGGAACTATGATGTACAAATGTTGGTCCTGACGAAGGGCATTCACCCGAAACGCATAGAGCTCTGAACTAATTATTGGATGAAATAATAATATGTTGTTTCTGTTTGGATTAAAAATGCTTATGCATTGTACACCTTTGGCAGTGGAAACAATGGCTGACATATGTGTATTGACACTATTGTTAAAATGTGACTGTTATCAGTTTAAATGGTGTGCAGGGGGCGTAAGGGTCCTTAAGTTTAGGAGTCTTTATTTCTTTGATTTATGTATTAGGCAGCCTAATGTCTGGGCTGCTATATCCCCCACCCACAGCACTACGAATCTATATAACAATAAATACTGGTTTAACATCTTCTACACAATCTCAACACAAGTGTGCACTACTAGAGAACCCAATACGCATGTGCCCCTTGTGTGCGGGCACAGTAACCTCTCTTCGGGTCGATTGGCCATGATTCACTCAGAAAGGAAGTATATTTCCTAACATCGACCTATACCTTCCCATGAGGGAGAATGATCGAGATTGTTGCATACTCCTACCTTGCCATGAGAAAGAGCGCTAAAGATCGTGGCCAAGCGTACCTTCCAATAAGGATCACTAGAGATCAACGCCTTCCAATATATTATACCCTATCCTTACCTCTCTTTCTATCCGCTTCCTCTAACTCCCCCCTGCTTGCCTGTTGTATCTCGCCCCCCTGTTTGCTTGATGTCTGCTTATTTGTATCCCTCGTCTTGCTATCCCCGCCTCCCTCCTTTCCCCCTCCCTTCACTGTATCCTAAGCACTTACTCTATCTGAAATAGTATCTTGTTTTGTCTCCTCCCCCCTCTCTTACTTATTTTTCCTCCTTTTCCCCCTCCCCCCTCCAGCACTATCTGAAATGTCAGGCCTAGTACGATAATTGCTTGTTTTGTTCTTCTCCTTCTCCCTGCCCCTCCCCCCCCACCTCTTGTTAAATTCCGGCACTACCTCAATCATCGTCAGGCCTCGTAAGGTAGCCGCTTGTCTGTCTCATTCTCCTTCCCACCCCCCCCATCCCCTCCTTATCAATGTCCTAAGCTCTTGCACTATCAGAAATGTCGCTGGGCCGAGTATGATAGCTAATTTGCACATTCTTAATGTATCAAGGACCTATAAGAATGTCACTGTGTTCTGCCTTGTTCCTCCCTGCCTTGAAGCGCTTTGAAACACATTGTGTATAGGCGCTATATAAATAAACAATCAACCCATACCTTCCCACGAGATGGAGTGCTAGAGATCATGGCCTACCTGTACCGTCCCACGAGACAGGGTGCTAGAGATCATGGCCTACCCCTACCGTCCCACGAGACAGGGTGCTAGAGATCGTGGCCTACCTGTACCTTCCCACGACATGGGGTGCTAGAAATGGTGGCCTACCTGTACCTTCTGATGAGAATGGGTGCTAGAGATCATAGCCTACCCGTACCTTCCCATGAGAAGGGGCGCTAGAGATTGTGGCCTTCCTGTACCTTTCCATGAGAAGGGGTGCTAGAGATCGTGGCCTACCCGTACCTTCCCACAAGATGGGGTGCTAGAGATTATGGCCAGCCCGTACCTTCCCATGAGAAGGGGCGCTAGAGATCATGGCCTACCCGTACCGTCCCACGAGACAGGGTGCTAGAGATCGCGGCCTACCTGTACCTTCCCACAAGACAGGCTGCTAGAGATAGTGTCCTACCTGTACCTTCCCACGACATGGGGTGCTAGAGATCGTGGCCTACCCATACCTTCCCATGAGAAGAGGCGCTAGAGATTGTGACCCACCCGTACCTTCCCATGGGTATATAGTAATAGCATCGAATGTCTTACCATCGAATGCCTTACCAAAAAAAAAACATCCAATGCATTTTTTTTTGTTCTTATTCTTTCTTAATGGGCGGGCCCCAACCCCCCTCTTTTGTAACCTTTAAAAACCCAATACAATTAAAATAAAACACTTTACCCACTGCTTTGGAAATCCCCCGTGGGCCACAAGCTTTGGAAAAGCTGCAAACGTACATGTGTTTCTTTGCTTTGCTACTTTTCTTCCACCTCACACGTGTATCACATTGGACCCTTACACAGCTCTTCATCTGACAGTGCTCTCTCACTGTGTCATGATGTACATGCGCGTTAGGCACTGTTCTTTCTTTGTTTATTCTGGTTTCATTTCAGGGTCTTACCTTCTAATCTGGAGAATGGCTTTTAATGTAAACTTATTTATTTTGCTTCATTGTGATGTTGTGGCAGCACTTGTGGTCAAATAAGCTTGAGTTGTGTGCATTTTCCCACCCAAGACCAAGTAGAAGAGAACACATCACACCCGCCCTTGGAAGACGACACTGGCCACCAGTAGAGAAGCCCTCATGGAAGACCTTGCCAACCTCCACCTCACATGGACCAAACATGCGGCTCTCTGCTGGAAGCACTCAACGCCACCATCTTTGCCTCATCGCCCGGGTCACACCTATGAAACAACGCACCAGCAAACCGAAACCGTTAGCACCCTGGCACATGCAAGAACTTCCACCTTACATGGACCGAAAAAACCCAACCAAACTGTGACTCTCTACTGGAAGCACTCAATGCCACCCTCTCAGCCTCCTACGACTGACATGTGCCTCTCAAACAACCCAGCAGCAACACCTGCAGCACCGGGAGGGCAGGAGCCCACCCCGCACCACCAGCAAAACAACCATTCCACCTTTGCTATCAACACACGAAGCGACGAAAAAGACTGCACTGCGCCATGCACGTATGCACCATATGTAGCCCACCCCACCAGCAAGAAGGCCTGTTCACAAGGAAGTTGAAGAGCGAGTACAGCCTCACGGCAAGAAACCAGCTGATCGCTGTGTTTCCCCATGAGGAGCGCTGCCTAAAATGGCCGCCATCGAAATTTGTTTATAGGTTGCCAAGCAACCGTTCTTCGCCTGCTCCACCGTGCTCAGATTGGCCCAGTGAGTCCACATAATCCGGCCAGCCTCACCGAAAGGCGAAGCTGGCCCTCCCACTCCAAGGCCCTCCTTTTTAAGGCCCAAGGCCTGTCTGTGCCCGTCTAGGCCAGTCAGGCAGTGGACCGTGGCCCCTCCACAACTATAAGTACCTACTCCTTCATACCACCCCTCCTGCTTGTGCCGGCCAAGCCATCGCCACATAAGGCTCCCGACCGTACCTCTGCAAACTTCTGACTTGATGTGAGATCGCAACTTGCCCCCTATGCGACCACACCTCTTTCTCCATGTTGCCATAATGACTTTGTTCCACGAGTTTGCCCGCAGGATCTCGAGCACCTTTGCAAGACGGGACCTTGCTTCATAACACTCAATATCAAGCCCCTTGCGCCCTGTATCTGCATGGCCACTATATTGCTGTCTTAGCTAGTACAGACCACTGATCTGTGCACTGGTGTCCTGTCAATTGGTCGACTGCAATTTGGTCGACTGCAATTTGGTCGACACCATTTGGTCGAATGCCAAATGGTCGAATTTTTTTTTTTTTATTTATATATTTTTTTTGTGGGTTTTCGTGTGGGGAAAGAAAAAAAAAAGAAAAAAAGGGGGTTGGGGGGGACCCCCCCAAAAAAAACCAAAAAAGGGGTAAAAAAAAAAAAAAAAAAATTCGACCATTTGGCATTCGACCAAATGGTGTCGACCAATTGTCCTGTCGACCAAATGTTTTCGACCAATTGACTGGTAACCCTGTGCACTCAATCTTGCTCCACCATCTTGATGCCCATAGATCGTTGCTTTTTGCTCACGCCAGTTCGTTTATTTGAGCATTACAGCGTGATAGTTATACTTAAGGAATGGTTCGGTAAAAATTGTTCATTGTCCCTACGGGTCGGCCATGTTATTTTTTTATTTATTTGTTTTGGTAGCAAAAATTTATTTACACCTTTACAAATAATACATATCACATAAAATTCGTATAAAATCATAAAAACTTGGTCGAAGTTAGTCGATACAATACCTGAACAACTAAAACATGATAAGACACTTAAACATATTTCCAATACATCATCAAAAATCGCAAATGGAAACCTACGACATCAGATAACATACCTAACATAACATGACATAATATGGCATTGCAGCCCTCCACCAACTTAAATACTCCCACAAGACACAGACAATTGGCTAGTGCGATCAATCATAAGGAAGACAAAATCTCAGAAACCCAAAATTACCCACTCCAAAAGGTCCTATTGAGTGACAACAGCTGCTCCTGAATTATTGCAACAAGTCTGACAGTTGCTAAGATGATGGAATTTGAGTTTCCCTGCATACATCTAAGCCATACTAGGTGACATTCAAACAAGGAATAGGAGGTAAAGTAGGCGTCTAGGCAACATTGCCTATGCTTAAAAAAGAAATTACAGTACATGAAGAGATGTTCCAAAGTTTCGGTCTCAGATGTACTTAGGCAAAATCTGCATCCCTCCCATTTTGGCAAATCCCTATAACAGTCCCAATTCCTAATACGGGCACCCGTCTGGATAAGGTCCAAGCGGAAGCGCATATAAGACCTTCTTGCTGCCTTGTCTGGGAAACATAAGATGTATGGCAGCCGAGGTGTAACTGCATGCCTGAAAGTGGCATAGATGGCAAAGGAAGAGTAACCTCCAGTCTGATCGGAGTTATGAGCCCAGGAATTTTTGAAGAAGCGCCTTTTAACTTTAGCAGGGGTATTAATCAAATCCTCCTGCGTCATATTCAATGATAATTAAGATCGCATGTGTCATATCTTTCACTTCAGAGATTGAAATTGGACACTTTCCAGCAAGCATTTCCTGGAAGTCCTCATAGAGTGAGTTTGGAGGTGGAGAAACCATTTTGGAGAATGCAGTTACAATTCGCCAGAGATATTTATCCGCTAGTGGGTATAAACCCAATTCGTGTATAATGATAGCGTTGGGTAGATATCCAGGAAGCCCCAGAGTTTTCTTCCAAAGTTTACCTTGTAGGAGATTTAAGAGGGGCCCCAAATTCAGAAGGCACATATCAACTGCATACAGGAGGATCGGCTCTATTTTCATGGTATAGTATTGTATAAGGGGCAGCAGGGAATAACGACAATATTTGATGAAAATGATTCTCATTTGGGCCAGTAGTGGGTTAAACTTCGCGTTCAACACTGAGCGCCACTTGCTGATAGACGTCCCATCCGATAGGTGATAGCCCAAATACGTAATCTCTTCTTTTCTCAAAATGGGCTGGGTATTTATTGTAAAATTAAATCTGGGGAGCTTTTTCTTGGAGGTGAAGACCAATATGTGTGATTTGGCTGAGTTAATGGTCATATTATTCAGCGTACAATATTCACAAAAAAGGTTTAATTTATTTTGGAGTCCAAAAGGCACTCTATCGAATATTATGACGTCATCAGCAAATGCTAGCCAGTGAAGCCGCATGGAACCCAATATTGCCGGAAAAGAATTTGAGCCCTGCCAGATCTTGTCAATATCGGCGAGGTAAAGGTTGAATAGGACCGCAGCCAGATTGCAGCCCTGTTTGACACCTATGAACGTGGGTATATTGTCAGTTAATAGCCCTTCAGCGTTGATGCGGACCCGGTAAGATGTACTTTGGTGTAATGCCGCAATTAGAGCTACCAGAGGAGATGGTATACCATAAGCCAGCATCTTCTGCCAAAGCCGAATGCGAAGTACATTGTCAAATGCAGCTGAAAGATCCAATGCTGCCATATATATGGTGCCATTTGCCTTGGAATGTGCATTCCGAAGGAGATGGGCTAAAATTGAGGCATTTAGTTGTGTGCCCATTGCTCTCCGAAATCCGACCTGGGCTTTTGAAAGAATTTTTAAGTCATGTATGTGAACTTCCAATTCTGACAGGATCAATCGTGCAAAGATTTTCCCAGCTGTGTCTATAAGGGCGATAGGCCTAAAGTTTAAAGGATTGCTTAGGGCACCCTTTTTGTCTATCGGAATAATTATGGCCGTCAGCCATGATTTCGGAATACTACCAGTTTTGTAGATCAGCTGATAGCGAGGAAGGAGGACCTGGCCCAGAAATAAGGATCGTCTTTTAGGACGCAAGGGGGCAATCCATCCGGACCGGCTGCTTTTGAAAACTTCAATTGGGAGATTGCCCATATAATATCTTTTATATCCCAAGGACAAACCCGCGGAAAGGACAACTGCATATTACTACTTTCTATTTTAGCGTGCATAGCTGGCAGAGCATATTTTTGGGAAAAAAACTTCTCCCATTCCGGTCCCGAGATGGTCGCCACAGAGCGGATATCCGCCTTACCAGACGGATTTCTTAAATGGCCCATAACTCTCGCGTTTTTTTTTTACAGAGCAGGCCAATCATACGTTGATTGGCGAGGGTATAAGCAGCCTGGCGAAGAGACTTTATTTGCTGCTTAAAGCGCGTAGTGATGTAGTTTTTTTCATGATGATAGATAAGATGATAGATAAGAGGGCTGAGTGACTTTTTTCTTAGGTTGGCCAGTTCGTGATTTTTTTGCTTTTTTAAGGTTGCAGTCTGATTCAAGTTTAGATGGGCATCCGAAGGGATACCCTTACACGAGGCGTCCTTCACTAAGGATAAGAGGTGTGTGTGAATCATATTGATATTTATTTCGTTGATTTTTTCCATATTTCCCAGCGATAGGGAGTCATCATGACCTAGTATGAGATCCCTATTCACCAGGAACACCAGTTTCCTACACACGGATGGATTCCAATTGACAGAGATGGTATTTCTGTCACAAACCGCCAAACAGGCAGGAGCTGAAAGCATATAGGCATCACACCCCATGTGGAGTAGCGAGCACAGCATGTTGTGGTCGCTCAGCCCCAAATCTAAAATTGAGACTGGTTCAAGTAAACCAGAACACACTTTGGATGCAAGTAAATAATCGATGAGGGATGAGGCATTGCCCCGAGACCATGAGGTATGTAGAGAGTGAGGCGCCAATTGAATTGGATAAATGCCCCATGTTTCAAAGAAACTTATCAATTGTTGCCCTCTATGATAGGCTTGTTGTGCATAAAAAGAGGAAGAAGTAGAAGAGCATAGGATATTAGAAAACTGGAGATATGAATTTAGGTCACCTCCGATCACAATTTCATGATTGGGGCACGAGACAGAAGCATGGCCCAAAATCCGGTCCAGATCCTCCAAAAGAAGAGTAAGAGAAACTGACTTAGGATTCCAATACAGCGACATTAGAAGCAAAGGCGAGACCTTAGAGTGTTCAAACGACAGCTCCACTAAGATGCATGATACCGAGGTATCCACTATAGATGCCACTACTTTTAGACCATTTTTAATAAGAACAGCAATACCCCCAGAAGGTCGGCCTGCAAGTATGCGGCTTGCTGGAACAGAAAAGCTGGAGTAACCATCGAGAGTAATCTCAGTTAGGGCCATCGTTTCCTGGAGAAATAAGATGTCTGGTTTCTTATCGGGGACAACCCGCTTATGCCATCCTACCAGGTTGCCTAGGCCACAACAATTCCAAGACGAAGTAGTCAAACTGGCCAATTATGAGCCCGGAGTGGGCCCTTTGATGGCTACAGCTGTTTTTATCAGGGGTTCCAGCCAAGCTAGACCACTCAGTGCTTGGGTTAGCGATGCCAGTTGGAGTGATAGTTGGTTGACCTGGGAGTCGGACGAATCTATGCCTGGACCCACTGAACATACTGGCAAAGTGGGAGGAACCCAGTCAAGAAAAGCCCATGCACTATCCATATCCGGAAATAGGCATGGTGTGAGACCAATAGAGTAAAAGTCCTCAGCAAACTCCAATAGCATTTTGGTTATAATCTGCGATTGGACTCTGCAGAGGGCTCTATGGTTATTGTGAGTTGCCAGTTTGACCCAGTCGAGGTCCTTAGATGAAAGATTCCTAAGAGCTGGAATCTGGAAAAACGAGTTCATCAAGAATGACCTGTTTATACGAACTGGGCCATTTATCTCCGGATTACTAGTCCAACCAAGGATTAGTTTCATGTCCTTTGGTGTATGCGTGAAGGACAAGGCGTCAGGAATGGGTTTTCCAACGAATGTTTGCGGGGAGTGCACAACCTCCACACTAGGAGGCCGTACCGGAGACGCCAGAATCACGGGTGCTTCTGGTCGGAGAGCAGGACAAGCCCGAACTTCAACTACCACAACGGGAGGTGCCGAAAGAATAGCAGCTACTACTGGACCAGCAGAAGACCCTTCCAACTGTAAGGGGGCACTGCTAGGGCTCACAACAGGTGTCACTGTTGCGTCAACTGGAATCGTAGTGCTCGCCTTTCTTGGTTGGATGTTGGGAAAGAAGGAATGAAGCTGAGATTGCAGCTTGACCGTGGGAATCCCTTGAGGGCCACGAGTGGCAATCTGAATGTTGCCACTTTTCAAAGCTGCAATCTGGAGGTGTTTCCTGCTTTCCTCATCAAGGTCGCATAAAACCAAACCAAGGTCATCATGGCTAATCCCAATACCCGAATTTGCTTTAGATTCAAGGGGCAACTGGGCACAAACGGGAGTTGGTGTTTTAAAGATAACTTTCTTCTGGCTAGCCTTGGTATGGTTTAACCGTTTTTGAGCTCTTAGGAAGGCCTTCCTTGCCTTACGAGAGACAAAATGTCTTCCTTCGTGCACAACAGGTCCTTCCTCCAAGTCCGGGAATAAAACCGCCACCGTCGATGGAGGACTAGACGGGGCCTCAATAATGTCAGTCAAGGGAGAGGGGCTGTCCGGAGGAGCACCAATTCTTTGAATAACTTCGGGTCCCTCTCTTGGGGGATCTGTGGGATCCAAGTGATGCTGAGTTACGGCCAGCTTATATAAAAGCTGCTCTACCTGTAATAGACGTTCGTGCTGGAGTTTAAGAACCTCCACCAAGTCTATGGCCTCCGAGTTTGCATGCTCCAACATGACCGACTTATCCCCTTTCACAACCTGGGAGTAAGATCTCTGCGGAGAAACTATAGGACAAAAACCAGGTTCAGTTTGGGAGCCTTGAGTGCAAGTCAAAATAGTAGTGGAGGGCTGGATTGATCTAGATGGAACATTCACCAGCATTTTTTCAAATTGGGCCAGATAAAAGGATCTGGAGTGTTCTTCAGCTAAGATAAAACCTTCCAGTCTGGCCATCTTGTCTTTCATAAGAGATAATGAAGACTGCATCTCCCTTATGGAACAATGTGTAAGCTCGTGCCCCTTATCCAGCAAGTTGAGAATACGTGAAATTACGGGAAAGTTGAAAGGTTCGTTGAGCTGAGTGTGTAAGCAAAAGTCCTCGGGGGTAGAAGCCGATTTCACCTCTCCCTTTAGGGCTGCAAGGTCTGCCTCTTCGTTCACCAAAGAAAAAGGGTCCACACCTCCTGGAAGAAAGGACCCTGATGGCAAACCTTCACCAGCCTGAATATTGTCGTAGGGAGAGGCGGCTCCCCCTTCCAAACCCCTATTATGGGTAGCCAACGGGGCAGTCCCGTGGCCGCCAGATTTTTTGGTGTTGGTTTCTGAGGGGAGGTGAAAGTGAACTTGTTCACGAAAGGGAAAAGCAGACGACGCTGGAGATGAGGGGCCCAAAGAGAGCCGCACTCTTCTACTTAATTCGCTGACAATGGTAGGTGCCAAAATAGAAGTGTCAGAGATGCAAGGAAGGCCTCGAAGGCCTTGCATAGGAGAACAATCTAATTCATGACCATGACTAAGCACGTCACCCACATCCCCGACGTACTCATTGGCTTCTTGGACTGAAAAGGTTGACACTGCCAAAGATGGCGCGGGCCATGTAAAGATAAAGGGATGACCAGTGGTGGTACAACCGTTATGACAGTCTCAATACACCCCTCTTGGCCCAGCCCAACCACCCTCTCTTCTAGTGAACTAGGCATAGATAATAAAGGGTCTTTTGCTGCCGGAGACTGAGGGAGGAGAGAGATTAGGGTGTTAGTAACTAACTCTTGAGCGGGTTCCTGCAGAGAGGAGCCAGTTTTACAGCCACTTCTTAAAGTCGGGCTCATACTCGACAGCTGTACACACCCCAAAGCCAAACAGTAAACCCACCCATCTTTATCCAAGGACAAATGCAATACCAGACAACAAGGGGCCAGGTAATACAATAACACAAACCCACGCTTTAAGTGCAATAATCTGAAAATACCCTCCCTGATTTCACTAAAAGGTAGAGATTTACCAAGGGGTATACATAAAGTCTGATCACATAAAAGGAACGTATTAAATTGATGCCAGAGAAAGTACACATATACCTAACCTTAGACGCAATGAAATATGCGCCCCACTCAAGGAAACTCCCAAGCACCTGACCCCCCGATTCACAGGCCGGTGGGCCGCAGACTCCCAGTACAGGGACTAACAACGGTATATCGGATGGATTGCACCTAGACTGTAATAATGGGAATACCTAGGCACTCGCCGCTCTAGAAAACTAGATTGCATATACAGATAATACCAACGCTACAAGGTTCTAGGAAGGGCAATTGGAAGCCTAACAGCCGCCTCCGCGCTCCACGCAAACCACGAACAGCCAACAGTACTTAGATGGTACTTGGCAGGTGCGCGGCGCGGGTGCGCGAGGAGGCTGGATTATAAAGAGGCTTCCTGGGCGTCACACGGCACAAGTGGGTGGGGCCTCCTCTGGAAGGGGAACCTAGGGGGGGAGGAACACACAAAGAAGAAAGTTAACCACCAGAGCAGTTGAGACAATAGGGCAACAAAGAAATGTGACGAAGAGAGTTCCCTTCCCTGGGAACAAATCAAGTGGAGAGAGCAAGTCAAGTGGGCGAGAGCAAGTCAAGTAATAAAGAACAGTCACCTCCTTTCCTCGTACGAGGGCCAGGCAAACTGTGTGTCACACAGTAAGACGTCCTCCTGGCTTTCAAGGAGTCCAAGCCGTACACACGGTAACAGGAGAAAAAAGCACGGTACAGCGCAGGGCAAAGGCAGCGCTGAAGAGATAATCCAAGAGACAGGGCAGTCCAATCCACAGCCAACAGTACTTAGATGGTACTTGGCAGGTGCGCCATGTGTCGGCCATTTGTTTTTAAGCCTAAGTCGCTCGATTTTAGAAAAATTTCCCATGGACCTTACCCGAGTTTTCGTCCATTAAACGCATCAGGGAGCTGCCATTTTGTGATAATCCTATCACTTGCGCCATCGCCCTGGCTGACCTGCTTTTGCGGCACTAAATCATATCCCCCGCCCCTGAGCCGGTCATCAGCAGACGCGTACTGCCCATTTCCCAACGCCAAAGCACGTCTCGTGTCAACATTCGCGGCGCTTCAGCTAATGATGTGTTGCCATGGAAATGGCAGGATGCCTCTTTCCTCAATAAGTATAAACAGACCGTTTCACAACACACAGCGGCAGATTTCCGATTCCATTCCTCTCTCTGTGTTACTTTGAGTATTCTGTGACTCGTTTCTGTACTCTGGTCCGCTACCTTCGCCGCTTGTAGCCCGTGTGAACAGATACCAGTACCACCGCTATAAATTATTTTAGTTTGTTTAACACACTATAGCTACAATAATGCCCTACATGTACGAGCCCGAGTATACCGAGGAGGAACTACTGGAAAGTGAAACACGTGAAAACGATGGGGCTTCGGATGGCAGTTGAGAGGACGATTCAACAGCTGAAGAGCCTGGACCTAGTCGCATGGACGGTGTTTCCACCTGGTGCACATGCAATCGGTGCGAGCTAATGCCAACCGAGGATTAGAACTGCTGCTGCTGTGAAACCTCGGGATGCGTGGTGTACATTTCGGAAGGCGAGCCACGGCCGCAATGCATCACCGAGCTGCCAGACTTCAGGGCAGCCTGCCTCACACGGTCCGTGTTGAGGATAATGATGGTGCTTATGCACTAACTTCGCGCAATTGTTCGTCCTCGTATTCCGAGTAACGAGTAAATATACTCTGCTTGTCATGCCACTCCTATTTCATGGTCTTCTACTATATCCAAAATTACATATACATATCATTGTAACGCATGAAAGTCATTCAATAGTGTGCAGTGTCTAGATAGCATTTGTCCGAGCAGAATGCCATTAGTTACAAGAATTGTCATTGACAACAAACGTTTATTAAACTTATCTTGGTCATTTAACAACAGTTTGTTTCATTCCTTTTCACAGGTGGTACAGGCTGGTGGCCTATCGTTCCTTTACATGGTGGCTTCACGGGAGGCTTGGACACCGCGTTCGAAGAGTAATACCCGCCTGTGCCATTCGTGCCATAAGAAAAACTTTCCCAAGTGACAGCGGTCAGTACAGGGGATTTTCCCTCGTGTCAAAGGTTTCCCCCCGGCTCACCTGAGTTCTCTTCTTGTGGCGTTCCACGGAGGACGATCAGGACTTGTATAAGTGCGCGTGAGTCGAGTCTGACTCCAGCGCGAGCGTTCAAAGTTCCAGGAAGTCACGTGTTCCAGGACGTCCAGGAAGAGGATCGAAGAAAGGTAAGAGATTCTGGAAACAGGGGAAAAGGGAAGAAATAATAAGGGAGTTGGCCAGGAACTTGGAAGGGTAACGCCGAGCAGCACACACACACGTCGAGACACTACCTAGAGATAGCGTTGAGACGCACGGGGGCGTGGCCCATTTATAGAACGTGCCGTGTCCGACGTACAAGCTAGTACGGAACACAGCACTGGGCACGGCCATGTTGGAAGTATCAAGGAGCACACTCTCCGTCTGGACCAGGACCAGGAAGACCGGAAGGGGCTATGTCCATGGTTCATGACACCTCGCTGTGCTGCAACCTGACCTGTACAATGTGTAAAGTCTTGTATTTTTGTGTCATCAAAATAAGATACAAAATAAAACACCACATATATTTTAACAATGGTTGTTTCGATTTTTTAAATGAATCAAGTGTATCTTCATTCAAGGATGGACGTCAGACATCTGTGCTCCGAATGGGTGAAGGTCAGGTCGCTGTGAAGCAGGGTGGTCACTATCTATCTTAGCTAACATAAAATATTCTCAATAATGCATGCACTAAATAACACTTGTTCAAAATCTTTCAGTCGGTTATGTCTCTATAAAAGTCACACATATATCTATACTATCAATTAACATTGGATTATACAGGCCTTAGGTTAAGGGTCTTGACCACTTTAATACACTGGTTGAAGTGTGGGTCTGTGCTCACAAGAATCTCTGTCATGTGGCATTTGTTATTGATAGGCAACGATATACTGCAGTAGGGGTCTAATGTTAATTGGGGATTTGCTAGGTGGGCATCAAGTCGTAGTCAGTGGTCATGCACATGAAGAGAATACCTTGCAGGGACACAGGGTCACAATGACAGTAAGTTTCCACTGGCGAGGGTGCGTGGGCAAGGACACGTTAATGGAGATGAACGAGCTATGTGCTTAGTTTAGGCTGGTTCACATGCAGGACAGTGATCTCAGAGGAAGAGTGATGTGTTACATTTATTAGCTGTTGCAAATACCTTCGGCGTTTTCCAGTCAGAGTGGGAACGAGGGTGGGGGCCATGTGCTCTGCGCGCTGTACTATCGCAGTGAGGCCTGGTCACCAAGATGGAGTCGAAAGGGGGTACAAAAACGGATGCCCCGTGTCCTGCTCAGTGGTCCCATCTACACGATCGTCAACCAAAGTTATCACATAAGGGCTAAGGGCAAGGGGCGAACGCACTACTGGAGGCACTTGGTCCACGTTTCTACTGAGAAGTAAAGCATGAGAGGGGCCTGATGGCCCCTCGCTCCCACACACTTATCTGCACGCCCACCGGCCCATCCACCCCCCCCCCCGCCCATCAAAGGTGTTTCGCGGAAGTGGATGTGCGCTGGCATGGGTGGCTGTCTGGGGCGCAAACGGCCAAGGTGCCAAACAGCATGTACACTTCAAAAGGTATCCCACGCCAAAGGCGCAATCGCTCACATGGCCTCCTCAGACCCCGTGTCTACAGGCAGGCCTCCCCTGAGGCAGGCCGCCCCCCTGCAATCCACATAAGTGTGTCTCCATTCAGCAGTCTTCCTGTGCCTTATCTGCACGGCCACCGGCCCATCAACCTGCCCCCCCTATCAAAGGCAGTTCGCACCCGTGGATGAGCGCTGGCATGCGGGGCTGTCTGGGGCGCAAATGGCCAAGGTGCCAAACAGCATGTACACTTCAAAAGGTATCCCACGCCAAAGGGGCAATCGCTCACATGGCCTCCTCAGACCCCCGTGTCTCCAGGCAGGCCTCCCCTGAGGCAGGCCGTCCCCCTGCAATCCACATAATACCACGAAATACACACGTCATTCATTCACAAACACACCCCTGTTTCTAATACTTTATAAACCACTTGATATGTCTCACGAGAACAGCTTTGCAAGTCAACTCCTGAACGTTCTACCTGAGAAGCACTGAGATCTACCTGAGAAGCACTGAGATCTATACTAATCTGCTCATCGTCGTGCCATCTGTGACCGCTTCGAGCAAACTCGTCAGTGTGCAACTTGTGGCCATCTACCTGTTCTCCTGCTTCATACTGCTCGGCCTGCTGACTCCAACTGTTTGTTGGTCAAGGTAAGGCCATGTATCCTAGTCATATTTCGGTCATTTTTAAATGTCTATCTATTTGCAATTAGAGTACCCAATAGTGCTATGTCCATTTGGCTCATTGCTATTGACTTGAGTTCAATTGTTATGCTATCAATAGATCTATTTATTTTCATCTGTGTCAATTGTCATCGAATTGCATCCTTCTGGGGTCCAGTCTATAATGTAAGCATGTTCCCTTCTCGTGTAAGACAGAACATCCAAGGGACGAGTCACATGTTCAGAGTTTAGTCACAGTATTTTACACATTTCTGCAACCTATGCAAATACTAAGCCGCACATGATGAACTGGTATAGTTCCGGCGAGTAAAACAAACTTTGCATTGAACATTGTATGGGTCGTTTACTTTTGTATCACATTTTTATTCATCTAGATTGTTTAATAATGTTGAGATTTACTTTTCAGAATTTTCAACAATGCCTGCCTGTTCGATTAGCGGTTGCCCTTCGAAGACCCATGCTAAATCTGAAGGCACTACAATGCATGTATTCCCGAAAACTGTTGATCGAATAAGAGAATGGGTCAGACATTGTGGATATCCACTGGATGAGCTTGAAAGTAGAGTCCAAGAAGTATCACAGGACAAGAGGGGTGATCGATTCCGCATCTGCAGCTGGCACTTTTCCTCGAACAAGTACGCCACATCTTGGGTAACAAAGAAGAATAAACGGCGAACGACATGAAAATTGCTTGCAAACGCTATTCCCACTCTATTCGTCCACATTCCGCCACTGGTGAGTCAAGTGTCCGGATTTAGCTTTAGGCCGTGTGGTAGTGTGTAGGTAGCCGAATGGATTAATTGATATTTTAGGTGTTGTTTCCAATTTGTAATACTTTCGACATTGATATGAGTGTGTAGCTTTTTGAATAATGACATTTATCAATATATTATTTTTAGATTTTATAACCCACAAACAGAAATCTATATATGGGCACAGGGAACTGTGCTATATTGCGCATTTTCAATAGCATTACTCAAGTATTCTGTCTCCTTACATGGCAATTTTAAATATTGGCATTTCATTATCAAACAATAATTTACCTTTACAACTGCTTGACTATCCCTTGAATCTGAAGCAAGTACATTCTACATCCGTCACGTGCTCGCAGTTATCAACCACTTCTAGCGCATATCGGGTAATCTTACTTGGCTATTCCGCTACAGACTTGTTTTATGCATGTCAAGTAGTAGTTTTTATGTATCGTGTGATTATTTTACCAATTTTTTGGTTAGTGCTTCCCAACTGATATACACCTTAGTTGTCGTCCCCTGGTGTTTGTTTTCAGTTATAATTAGAGTTATCCATACTAATGCAAGTACTGTCTTTCAGGGAGATGCTGAAGCGTCCACCACATTGACAACATCCATAGATGTTCTTCAGCAGCAGGAGGTATGGATACTGACAGCTCCATCGACCGTGATCATCAGGACGGGAACACTTGTCGTTTGTTCTACACCATGTTTCATTCGTGGTTAGCCATTGATATGCACCTGTGCGGTCGACGCCAAGTGTGTGTTCTGTTTTCAATATTGTAATCCTCACTAATGCAAGTACTATGTTTCAGGCAGTTGATGGAGCGTCAACCCCTGCACTTGATGCAGAGCCTGACATTCAAGTAATTCCAGGGGAAGTGGAAGCGGGACCTTGCGTATACGAATCGGCTCAACAGCTTTCGGAAGTGCGCACTACATTTACAACATCCCTAGATGTTCTTCAGCAGCACGAGGTATAGATACTGACAGCTTCATCGAGCGTGTTCATATAACGTGATTCTATTTGCTATACTTTCTTCCCTATTAACGCAAGTGCTGTGTTTCAGGGAGACGATGGAGCTTCCACTACAATCACAACATCCCATTTAGATGATGCAGATGTAAAAAAAAAATCGGACAAATAAGTCAATTAAATCTGATCATATTTAAATAATCCTTGATTCTTTTAGACAAAGCATAATTTGTGGTAATCTCTTTAGATGTACCTGTGCCGTCGACCGCAAGTGTGTGTATGTTTACAATATTGAAAACCATACTAACGCAAGTACTGTGTTTCAGGGAGTTGCTGATGCATCCTCTTCAATACAATCATTCGTGGCAGTCCATGCGGAGCCAGAGGTATGGATACTGACAGCTCCATCGAACTAGGTCATCAGAGCTTGAATACTTTTCGTTTGATTGTTCCACGCAATGTTTAAATCGTGTTTGGCTATTGAGATGTACCTGTGTGTTCGTCCTCACGTGTGTTTTATGCTAACAATATTTTGATACGTAGTAATGAAAGTACTAGGTTTCAGGGAATCGATGGAGCCTCGTTCTGTGCTGTCTATGCGGATTCAGAAAATATAGTCGTTGCAGCGCAACAGGAAGGGAAGAGATGCGGAAACAAATCGGAGCTACAGCAAGCAGATGTTGAAGGTCGAGTCAAAAAAGTTGCAAAGAAAAGAAACAAAAATAAGGTTAGTTACAAACAGTTCATAACTTTAGAAATTTTTTTTGTGCTGGCGACTATTTTATATTTTTTTCCAGTCAATTGTACTATACTTTATCTTGTGTTTAAACTGAACATCCCTTTTCTAAACTATCCTCTAGTTATCCGTGGGTGTCCGAACTATACATACACAGACAGTGAAGCAAATGAGAGATGTTGCTTGCCAGACCATTTACACTATGGAGGAAGTAGTAATTCAGACGTGGCGTGTTGAGACTCGGGATGCTCATGTCCAATGGCCAGAACATGAAATAAATTTGTCTGGAGAATCCAGCAAAGTTGTATTGGACCATTGCTACAGTGCGACCGCACCACCACAACAACATGATACTGGATGTATTGAAGATAGCTCTGAAGTAGTCGCAGATCAATTCACACAATCTACACCCGCCAAAAAATTGCCACCAAAAAAGCTGTCGACATTGTTGTGTTCTCCCATCAATGTTGAAGTAGCAGATGTTGAAATGACAGAGAATGAACCAGCAGCAGCATTCACCGACGCATCAGAACTAGACATCAGCAATATTTCTTTCAAATGTGGGTGTAGCCCTTTTTATCTCGAAGCTTATTAATGCCTCGTTTAAAACCAACACAGTTCCAAATTACCTTAAAGAATCCTGGGTTCTCCCCCTACTAAAAAAACAAACTCTGTACCCTTCTATCCCGACTACCTATAGACCCATCACCACAGTCCCCTTCCTAATACAAATAATTGAAAGAGTAGCCTACCTTCAAATTCAGGATTACCTCGAAGTCAACCAACTACTAGGAACACGCCAATCTGGTTTCTGCCCCCTACACGGCACAGAAACAGCCCTAAAAGATCTCAAGACCCAAATTGACGAGTTGAAGGACAACGGGAAGACAGCTATGCTGCTCCTCCTTGACCTATCTGCAGCCTTCAATCTGGTGGATCATGCAGTCTTATGCAATCACCTCTGGTCGGCTGCCCATTTCTCAAGTGATGCCATAAGCCCAGGGCATCAAGTTTTCTCCCCCTCAGCCTCCGCTGACCCCATACTAACGTCATGCGGTGTACCACAGGGATCCTGTGTCTCACCTACCATGTATAACATCTTTACTAAGCCCCTATTCGACAAGTTGGACAGACTGGGCGTCATCTACACTATCTATGCAGATAACACTCAGATACTTATTCCCCTTTCGGGCAAATTTCTCGAGGACACGGCTTTAGTAAACAGGATATACCTCCTCATCCAGGCATGGATGGCATCCCGTGGCCTCTGCCTGAATGACGACAAAACCGAGATACTGATCCTACGCTCAGACGAATCTAAAAAGAAAAACTCAGCCCTAGTTATGCCTCTTTCAATATTGACTGCAACTCCAAGGTAATGTCAGTAGTAAAAACATTAGGCTTCTACCTTGACTCCACATTAACCTTGAAGAAACAAGTCAACTCACTAGCATCTTCAACTGCCTACACATGCAAGCTTATTCGGGCAAGTAGACCTTTCCTTTCCGAAGCCAGCTGTGTCACCCTGGCCAATGCACTTATAATGTCCAAACTGGACTATTGCAACACTTTGTACTCAGGCGCCAACAAATACATCACTGATAAAATCTAAAGGTTGCAAAATAATGCCCTAAGAGCAGCCCTAAATATCCCCAATAGAGAGCACATTACCAAATTCAGAAGAGATGTCCATTGGTTAAACATAAAGAATAGGATCATTCTCAAAACAGCCTCACTTACATCCAAGTGTCTGAACAACATAGCACCACCTTATCTCTCAGAGACAATAAACAGGAGAACCTGCGCTCGACCACTGAGATCGACCAATGCTCACCTCTTAGAAATTTCAAGATTTAAACGAACCACAGCTGGTGGCTCCAGCTTCCCTGTCAAAGCAGCCTTAGCATGGAATGCACTGCCTCTGCACATCAGAATTGAACAATCGTACACCAAATTCAGATGTAACATGCTGAACTGGTTACACACAAATGGTCGCTAATACGCAGTACGGTACCTCACACTTGCCACCCTATAGTTGCTACACGGCCAACTGGCCGCCAGTGCGCCAGCCCTGACTGTCTACCACACTGACTAACCTGTTACCTCCTATACGATTTGACTGTTTTATGTAAGATGCAACCGCTTGCACCACGCCATCACTAACTTGCTAGTGGTTGCAAATTAAACCTTTGTATACCTGTACTGCTTTTTTGCGCCCAGCTAACCCATGGATTGGCGTGCATCACCAAATAAATAAACAAAAATAAACAAACAAATCGTCAGCACCCTGGCACACGCAAGAACACAACCTCAGCAAATGAGTCATCGGGAAACAAGAGAAACCTGCCACCGCTCCAGGGCCATATCCAGCCTGGCGCTCCTCAGCAACACACCGACAACTAATAAACACAACCAAGGCCTCCTACTATCAGAATACCATAGCAGAAGCCAACAACAAAAGCAAAGCCCTCATCAAAGCGGTCAAGCACTGCATCAACCCGCTACCCGACTCTGCCATACCACACTCCATCAAAAAAATCTACTGCCATCAACACCTTCTCCATCAACAAAATCAGGAAGATTCGCCAGCACATAGACACCAGCGCTGCATCCACAGACTCACCTCACGTCTCTCCTCGTGTAATCTCCACACCCTGGACAACATTAATGGCAATCTCCATAGAGTACCTGGTAGAAACTCTGGCTGCCCTCAAAGCCACATCATATAGAGACATCTTCCCAGAATCCATCCTCAATACACTCCCTGCAGAAGCTCTCCTTCCCTACCTGGAGATCATCAACAGCTCCCTAACTCAAGGCACCTTCCCATCGACCGTAAAAACAGAACAAATCCTCCCTCTAGTAAAGAAACCCACTCTGCATCCAGACAACCTACGTAACTTTTGCCCCATCACCCATCTTCACTTCCTAGGAGTAAATAAAGACTAGAGGGGCGTATCTGTACTTGTGCCCTCTATATGGTTGGGACAGTGCACCCCAGCCAAGATGCTCTATTGGGGTAGCTTGGACGAGCAACCAAGGATTAAGCTCTCAGGAGGTGATGCCGACTGGGTCTTAAGTACAGTGTTTCCCCAATCCACCTCAAAGGAATGTCCACACACTGTTAGGTGATAACACAGCGTATTTATCCAAAATAAGGTTCAGTAAAATATATACATATAAATAATAACACTTTGTACTCGGGCAGTTCTATTCAAACGAGGCAGAGCCAGGCTCAGTCAACGAATCACACAGAAGGCCGTTCATGCAGGCAGGCAATCAACCAATCAGGCTCACAGGCATTCTGCCATTCACTCCACCCAGACAACCAGAACACAGAATGTGGATTGAGGTTAGCACTCAGCCTTTCAGAGCACTACACTGCATTCATTCTATTTTCAGGCGGGGCTATCTCAGGCATTGTGTCACACACACAGAAACCAGACACCCACAACACAGAATGTGAGTCGAGTCCTAACTCCATTCACACAGGTTCCACCCAGAGGGAGTACCCACAACACACAGTCCCTGGGAAGGCTCCAGTCAGCCTGACAGGAGGCAGCTCCAGAGCCATATATGGTTCTTCCACCCAACAGCCATTCAGAAGAAAGGGAACAGAGACGGGGCTTCCCAGGACATTGGGAAAACATGGTGTGAAGGCAAAAGAAACCGTGAGGCCACAGTGGCCATCTTGCCTTTGTCCAGGAATCCACCAATTCCTATGGGAGGGGCTGTGTATCCCAAAATGGAGGACACTCAGAGTGACTGCCAAGTAATCATGTAGCTGCCACCAGCCCACACCCTGCTCTATGGGCAACACACAGGTGCCCAAAGCACACATAAGTGGTGCAAGAGTGTACCTCCACCCATGGGTGCCCTAAGGGAAGCCCATGGGTTTGTTTACCAAAAGGAAACATAAAGAGTTGCACTGCCAGAAGTCGAGGCTGGACCACAGAGGCAGAAAACACCCAGAAATTACACACACAGAAGTGGTAGGACTAGGAGGCCCTGTCCCTCCATAAGACATTGCCAGTATCACATTAGGTAAAATCATCGAGAAAGCAAATCATTTATGAGGCAGTCGCTCTCAAGTCACCCAGCTACCTTGTGGAGAAACTCAGCATCTCCAGAGGACAACACACCTTCAGAAGCCCGGACACGTGCAAACTTCAAATTTACCGCTTCAAAAAGGAAAGAACCAGAAAACAAGCCTTCCGTGCCTAAGCCCCAAGGCTATGGAACCTCCTCCCCGCCAGCATCAATTAGCATCCACGCTCCTACAATTCAGAAGAGAACTCAGGACCCACCTCTTCAAGGAGTCTCTCGTCCTCAACACCTAGGCCATCACGCTTCCCCCCATGCCTCCTGACTTGGTAGATGCTGTCCACTCCTCTCTTCCCCGCCAACATGTACAGCTGTACCCCTCCTCTGTGTCCTCCTGTATCCTACCCCTGCTGTATATCTGTTCTGATGCTACCTCTGTAAAGAGCTCTGTTGCTTCTTGAAGCCAGGTCCTCGCTCAATACATGCCATAATAATAATATTATTATTATTATTATTATTAATAATAATAATAATAATAATAACCCCCCTCTGCTGACTTCCTGGCTGTAACCGGAACTGCACTGGCTACCTGGACACACTCTGATCCCGGGCCCAGGTTCTTCCCCCGCCAGCGTCACACACCCGCACTGCCCACCTGGCAACCCCCGCACTTGGGGACTGTTCTATATCCCTACAGTCCCCCTACCAGTCCTTGACAGCTGACGTATGCACTTACCCATGCACTTGCCACATGCTGGCCATTTATTTACTTATTGCTATCATCTTTCCCTTGTACAGCACTGTCCCTGCCCCATCCCACGCAATGACACCTGGCCTAGGAGGATCGTTATCCATCCTCCCTTTGTTCCACTCCCTTGCCTCGTCGCGCCTTGAAACACTTGTGTATAGTCGCGTTATAAATATCATATCATACCCTCACAAGTGGAATGCTTAACCCATACAATGGCTGCTGCTACAAACCATAAACCGGAAATAAAGAAACAATAACTTAACTACAAATAACCAGACATCACCCAATACCCACTAACCATCTCTTATCTCCCACAACACATGGCCAGAAGCTAAGGAACCAACCCACCACTGCCTATTAGGCCCCAAGCATTCAGGCTTTCTGAGCTCTCCTAGTACCGAATCTACATTATTAGATCTCAAGGAATGGATGAAGGCAAAGCTTCCTTATCGATGCTCCTGGACCTAACAGCTGCGTTCCATTTGGCTGATCTTTCCATTCTAGCCAGCAGACTATGTGAGAGGGCCTTCTTCTCTAGGGAAGCGCTAGTTGGGTACTCTCCTTCCTATCAGACCAGACAGCTAAGGGATTCCACAAGGAGACCATGTCAGAGGGCTATGCTCTGGATTGTGGAGTGCCACTGGGCTCTTGTTTGTCACTCATTATCTTTAACATATTCATGCTTCCTCTGTTTGATCAACTGGTTATGGAAGGCACTGGTTACGTCAAAGATGCGGACGACACTCAGTGTCGTTTCACACTTACCGGGAATTACATTAAAGACACTGAGGTCATCAACGCCACTTGCAACAGAATCCCTCTTTGGAGGTTGCACAAAGGCCTTGCTTAGAATAATTCCAAAACGTTGCCAGCAGCCGAACGATGAGGACGTGAGCTTTACTGCTCCCGTGCCACCGGCCTCATCCTGTACTAATCCTGCCTTGAAATGCGTCTGTGAGAAGCTCCAAAATATCTCACCGGCGCGTGAAATCCTGTTGCACTGAATCGCTCTGAAACGGTGCAAGATCGGAGTCCCAGGCGTGTGAAAGGCACAGAACCCAAACGCACGCTGCTGCTAAAATGGGCGCCGTGTGTGTAAGATAGTCGGAAGGCGCGACAGAAGGAAGCGAGTCCCAGAAGTAGAAGCAAACATCAAATGCAGCGGCTGAGGGTTAAAGTGAGGAGGCGGCTTCGCGCCAATCAACTGTTCCTTGTGGCGGAGCTGTGCGGCAACCGAGGGCGAGCTCCGCCTGCTCCCCTCCGTGTGTGCCGACCCTGCTGACAGGCGCTGAGGGGGCGCTCCCACCTTGAAGGAGATACCGAGTGTGCGAGCCTGGTGCGGAGTCGGTTCGCGGCGGCTGGGGAGGCCGTCTTGGGGCTGAGAGAGAGCCAGCTTCTCCCACCGGACATATCCCTTTGCAAGTGAGAGAGGGAGAAAGAGCCTCAGCGGCATCTGCGGTTTTGCGCACTGGGAACCATCAAACAAGGAAGACCTACAGCGAGACAGCAGGCGCTCCGCATCGCGTAGAGCATCTGCATTGTATCCCCCCCAATGGGGACAGCTGCTCCAGCGACCCTACTCCGAGGCATGAAATACGGCGGTCAGGAGGTGGGGTTGGTGGGATATGAAGAGCTGACGCTAAGAGAGCGAGGCGCCGCCTGCACCTCCTCCCCTACTGTTGATAGATCTTCAACTAGAGCCGGGGAGTTCATCGGTGCTCGCCAGTGACTGGGGAAAGATAGTGCTCCGCTATCCACGTGCCCAAATTAAAGTGCTGCAACACCAAAGGCAAGCAGCCCACTGGCGTCAACAGGGGGTAAACCAAAAGGCCCTACAACGCCGCTACCGGACACATAAGCCGCGCAAAAGGGCAGCACTTGCTATCACAAACAATGACTTCAAATTAACTAATACAGCCCACAGTTTCCCACAAAGCAACAACAGAGACTCTCCTCTCCCTCGGAGAGAAGCACCCATCGGAGCATAACGTATGATAGAGGCGATCCGGCTGGATCCTCCCCACTAAATCCTGTCTGCTCGAATAGCCAATCAACTCATGGAACCGGCGGCACGGGAGGGAATCGCAGGGTCCCCGTGCACAACATACGGCGACCGCCGAAAACCATAACACACACTAGTGCCCACCTGTGCCGGACCATTACTCAGAGTGAGCGTCACAGTCAATGGCTGTCCAACTATGGGACACTAAGGGAACGATGCACGCAAAGCTGGCATAGATACAAGAGTCTACCGCTCACACCACGCCAAGCATCAGTGCAGCCATCACCAGTATCCCAGCAACAGCGACTCATCCTATCTGCCAGCACTTTCCTCTCCAGGGTTGGGCACCAGCTTCCAGCGCCGCCAACCCTCATAAGCAAAATGGGAAAAGATAAGCCCAGGAAAACGTCTACACAAAGTAGAATTGAACAATATGCATCCACACCGGTGTCTCGCTCACCAGAGCGGCTGCCATCGGCTGAACTAGACCGTACGGAAAAAAATATCTCCCTCAGAGACATAATGAGCGCCATTGCCAGCTCCAGGACCTCAATGGAGAAAAAGATGGACAGTATTGGCGCGGACGTGTCCCTATTACGACATGATCTGCAAAAGCTGACCTCCCGCACGGGAGAAGCGGAGACACGGATCTCGGAAACTGAAGATGGCTTACGAGGAGTAAATCGGCAAGTATCGAGCATGTTGGCACGCATTAAAATCCTGGAAGCAAGAGCAGATGACAGCGAAGGCAGATCCAGACGTAACAATATCCGCATAATCAGCCTTCCTGAAAAAGCAGAGGGGGATTGCATGGAACTGTTTCTCGAAGAATGGCTGGCAAACACCTATGACGTGGGGTCCTTCTCCAGGTTCTTCTCTATTGAGCGGGCCTACCGTATTCCAACCGGCAAGGTCACACCAGGAGCTCCACCACGCACAGTCATAGCCAGATTCCTGAACTACAAGGACAGGGACACTGTACTCCAATTGGCGAGATGGAAAGGGTCAGTCACACTTAATGGATCAAGGATCGCCTTCTTCCCCGACTTTACCAGGGAGGTACAGAAAGCACGCCAATCATTTGAGCCGCTCAAGAAATGTCTGCAATCAATGGGAGTCAAATATGGACTAATCTTCCCCGCCCAGCTCAAGATATTTCACAAAGGCACAACTGTGCACTTCACTGACCCTAAGGAAGCGTGGAGTTGGGCTGAGAGACACAGAGGGGGATTGGAGTGCGGAGGGGAGAAGAAGAAGGGAACGTAACAGTCCACGCCCAGAGCGGCCGCTGGAACAGGAACCGCAGCAGCACCCACAACTAGAAAACCCACAGCAGGGAGATGTATAAACTAAGGGCAACTTTGCACAAAATGTTAGAGCCACCAGCAAGTGAAATGCAACAGAGCCCTCGCTCCCTAAAGCAAGCTAACCACAGAGCACATCTAGGCCGGTGGACAACCACACACCCGCCCCCCGAACCAAGACTTAATCGTCAGCACCACACAGCGGTGCTGTAAAGTTTAACTGTTCACGAGTTCATGTTGGGTCGACAGATGCTTCAGTTGGGGGTGGAGTATAGGGAGGGGGGAGTTGGAGACAACGTTTGTTTACAATGTTTAGCATACAAAGGTATTAAGAGCACAATGAGCATGGACTATGCTGTAATCCCGCTGCAAATGTATCCTAGGAAGCACACCCGTGAGTCTACACTCTACACACCCGATGGCACCTGAGGCGGCACCAACCACGAGGCGCCTAACGCTCATGACGTGGAATGTCAATGGGCTAGGATCCAGTATCAAAAGGAGGCTGGTACTACAGCACCTAAACCGACACTCCCCAGACATAGCTCTCCTGACCGAAACCCATCTGGCCGGAACCTCATGCAAGTTCTTCCAAAGGTCCAATTACCGCACGGCAGTGCATGCGGGTTTCTCCATGGGAGCGAGAGGGATGCTGATACTGATTCATAAAAGGCTCCCTATAGAAATCACGCACATCACACAAGATAAAGGTGGCCGCTTTGGAATCAAATCCTGGCGATCATGGCAATATACTCCCCCCCCGCCCCCGCATCCCTACTCAGTGCTCTCTTAGCAGATATTACCCCGATCCTGGCAGAAAATGCTGCAGGCACGTGGGTGATGGGAGGAGACGTCAACAAAGTCATGGACAATGTCTCAGACCGCTCACACTTGAGAGCCAGGAATCCTGCTGCCACCACCAAATTGGCAGCCTTCGTGTCCGCACTGGGGCTACGAGATGCATGGCGAGACATACACAAGGATGTGCGGGAATATTCCTTCCACTCTGGTGTGCACGCCTCTATGTCCAGAATAGACTTTCTTCCTGCCAAATCAGAATGTGCACAAAGTATGCTGCGCATCCTTCCTCCCACGGGGTATCTCGGATCACTCCCCGTTAATACTTGCATTAGAAACAGAGAGGCCGTGTCCCCCACCTACATGGAGACTGAACTCCTATTACCTGGGATTCCCAGAGCTACAGGAGAAGATGGGAACAGCCACCTCCAACTACTTCGAGCTAAATTCAGACTCGGTCAATGACCCCATCATACTGTGGGAGGCCTACAAGTCAGTCCTGAGAGTCGCAATCATCTCGTGGATGTCAGCAAAGAAAAAGGCACAATGTGAACTGATCAAAACAGCCGAAAAAGAAGTTGTGAGCAAGGAAGCAGAGCACATTGCCAATGATACCCCTGAGACGAACCAAGCCCTAACGCTGGCGCATAAGAAACTGCACAATCTATCGCTGGACTGCGCCAGAAAAGTACATCATGCCATGAAGGCTCGCCTTTATGAAACGGGAGAAAAAACGGGGAAAATGCTTGCATGGCTGGAGAGACGTGAAGAAGGGCAACAGAAGGTGAAGTGTATTAAGACAGCACACGCAGAACTAGTTTCCACTGATGCGGAGATTGCAGAACGATTTGCGGACTTCTACGAAGATCTCTACAAGCCCCAACCTCCACACCAGACTGCGCCATGCTCGACAGCACTGATCTCCCAACACTCACCACGGAACAGGTCACTATGTTAGATGGGAAAATAACAGTGGATGAAGTATCTGCGGCCATCTCCCAACTTCAAACAGGCAAGACTCCAGGACCCAAGGGGTTCCCAATTGACATCTGGAAAAAGCTGTACCACCTAGACATATCCACCCAGCTTCTCAACATGTGCGAACACTCCCTAACAAAGGGTAGGCTCCCACCAGACCTCCGTAAGGCCACCATAATAGTGATCCCCAAAGAAGGCAAACCCCCTGATAAGTGCAGTTCATATAGGCCCATATCCCTAATCAATAGCGAAGCCAAAATTCTTGCTAAACTACTAGCTAATAGACTCCAAATGGTCATTACAACACTGGTACATCCGGACCAATGCGGCTTCATGCCCCAAAGGTCAACGAGAATGAATATTCGCAGGCTCCATCTGGCACTAGAGCGCACACCTGTACTACAACAATCATAAGCGTTACTGGCCATAGATTTTGAGAAAGCTTTTGATTCAGTTTACTGGGAGGCTCTATGGACAATCATGAGGAAGATGCAATTTGGTGATGCCTTTATAAAATGGGTCCAGCTCCTCTATAACAGCCCACTGGCAGAGGTAAAGGTGAACGGTTGGCCTTCGCGAAAATTCCAACTGGGAAAGGGTACCAGGCAAGGCTGCCCACTTTCGGCTATGCTGTTTGCATTAATAATAGAACCGCTAGCAGTCATACTGCGGGGCTCAACCACGTGGAGTGGTTTCTGGTGGAACTCAGACTGGGAGGACAGGGTATCTTTCTACGCCGATGACCTCCTAGTGTACCTGGGAGATCCGGCGGTCTCCTGCCCTATAGTAACTCAAATACTGATAGACTATGGAGTCTTTAGCGGACTAAGGGTGAACTGGTTGAAATCCGTGCTCTTCCCAGTGAAATGGGTAGACTGTATTCCGCCACTAGTCTCCCCATATCGTATAGAATCCACACAGTTTTGATACCTCGGCATCCTAATTGAGATTAAACTAGACAACTATGTAACCTAAAACCTACATCTGCTGATCAAAAGATACGCGCAAGATGTAACACACTGGGCGTCTCTACCGCTGACACTGCTAGGCAGAGCAGCACTCTTCAAGATGCTGGCCCTGCCCCGATTCCTCTACATCCTCCAGAACGCCCCTCTCAGTATTCCCTCTGCAGAGTTCCGTATAATAGATAGATCAACACGTAAGCTCCTGTGGGGAGGGAAACATCTGAGGATTGCGCTTAAAACCCTCCAACGTTCAGTCTGGGAGGGGGGAATAGGGCTCCCGAACATTCAGGTCTACTATTGGACGACCCAAATGGCGACGATAAACGACATTCTGCATGGGAACCCGAAACTTCCCCACATACAGGCTGAAATTGCTGCCCGACATGATATGACCCCGATTGAAAGTCTATACAACAGAGTGAACCGTCACCCCGGGGGCACGATCACAACACATACAGCCCAAATATGGAGAGATGCTCATAAGCACATATTTTGGGACAACACACTCAGCCCAGTCCAGCCCATCTGGCACAACGCCCATCTTGAGGGTCTCGGCAATCTCCCCAAATGGCCAACTTGGGCGGCAGCGGGTATTCATACCATCCAGCAAATATATGCAAACAACCAAATAACCCTGTTTCCTGAGATCTCGACTACATACAGTCTTCCTGCCACTGAAAGTTTCCACTATAATCCACTACATCATGCACTCACGGAACAGAGAGCCCTCCTGCTGGAAATGCCAGAGTGCACGCCCATAGAAAGGAACATAGTCATTGACAGAGTGAAAGGCAAGATCACATCCACCATGTATAACGCTATCTCCTCGTTTGCCACAAAAGAACTGTCAAGCCTGAAATTGAAATGGGAAGGGGATGTGGGCCCGATCCTACCCAAAGATTGGATTGAGACCCTGATGTATCCCAGAGATACGGCAATCTCGGCGAGAATCAGACTTATTCAGCTGAAAATACTTCACAGAATATACTATCCCCGAGTGGCACTATATAAATGGGGCAAAACATCTGACGCAAAATGCTTACATTGCAAGCGAGAGGAGGGGACATTCTATCACATCCTATGGCAGTGCACACGAGTACAACTTCTGGCGAAGATGTTGCGACAGACTCTCCAGAGTCTTAGGCCGCCCAATCCCAACTGACCCCAAACTCCTTCTCCTGGGTATTGTTGTGGAACAGGACCTATCGCGCTGTTACTATCAACGTCCATAGGAATCGCTAAAAGAAACATTGCGCAGCTATGGGGCTCAGAAATCACTCCACAATATGATCAATGGATAGCGGACATATTTATGTATTTATATGTATATAGCACGCAAGCAGCCCAAGGGCATTGAGGCGCTGTTTACGTACAAGAGCTTAGTTACAGGGGCACAGGAATAGTAACATTCGATAGCACATTCTGAATACTATAAGGCATAAAAATGATATTAAGACTGGTACAATTGGTCATAACATTCCTGCATATGCATTGGGTCAGATGAGAGGTATTCAAACGGGTGCGACGCAATTATCCTAATGGAACGTCGTGTTTACCAAGCAAGAGGTTGCCTGGGCAAAGCAGATAAAATCTGGGGGAAGTGGGAGCTAACGTTGTGAAACGCATACGAATTGAACTAATACAGCCCGATGAACAGCACTATCGCCGCCCCATGATGTAACGACTATGACAATACCCCTCATCACCTGAAAGACTCAAATGAGAAAGTGTCAGCTGATATTTGATATATTTCATGTTTCCTGTATTTCTATCCTCACTTGTGTTTCTACATTGGTGCATATATATACAGTAATACCTCATACAGCTCTACCACACGTATGCAAAGTTATATGTTTGTGAGTTCAATGTCATTGTATTGTAAAATGAAAATCCAATAAAATAGGTTATAAAAAAAAGAATAATTCCAAAACACAGCTTATAATCCTAGGCACTCCGTCTAAACTGCGTCAGTTAGACCAATCTTATTCATCCATCCAAATCGTATATATTGTCTGCTGCCCACTCTCAAGAAACTGAAGACTTTGGGAGTCACCATCAATCAGGAACTCTCATCGAGGTCTCACATTAGCTGTCTAGTGTCTAACTCCTCATATTACGTCAAGCTCCTGGCTCAACTCGGACCACATCGCAAAGTGTCCAGCTGTGCCACCCTGGCCAGAGCTGTCATAGGTAGTCGCCTGGACTACTGTGCAAGCATTCTACTGCGTGTGGGTAAGGGGGAAATCAACCACTTACAAGTTGTTCAGGACAACGCAGTTAGGGTAGTAACAGGCGTGCGCAAAACTGACCATGTGTTGTTGGCAAGGAGATCGCTACACTGCCTTCCTATAGCTAAGAGGGTTGTGTTTCGTACCCTGTGCATTGCGCTCTCCTATCTCTATGGAAAAGGGCCGCCCTATCTGACAGCACAACACAGATGCAGCCTTAGGTCTAATAACAGCAGTCTCCTGCAACTGCCGAAGGCAGAACTGTCACTTGTAGAAAGAGGATGCTTCCCATTCTCGACCCTAAGTCTGTGCAATACCCTGCCACCTGACTTGAGGCCTACGTCTGTGGAATACTCTGCCACCCGACTCGACCCTGCGTCCGTGGAATACCCTGCCGGCTAACTTGAGGCCTACGTCTGTGGAATACCCTGCCACCTGACTTGAGGCCGTGTCCTAGTCTAGCTAGTTTAAAACGCAATCTGAAAACCGCACTTTCTGAATAAATCTCAATCACTAGCGTGTTCTACCTTCATGGACGTTATATGTTCCTCGTTGTCTGTTTAGTCTCAGCGCTCTCATGCCTCAGGGCTCCTGTTCAGCACTTTAATATATAAATTAAATAAATAAAAAATAAATTCCAAAATACACTTTCTATCCAGGCTACAAACACAATAACCTCTGACAATGACCCATGCACAGGACACCGCCCTTATGGACACAACAAGCCCAGCGCACAAAACATACCCAGAAAGCTCACACGCACAGACACCAGTTGCTCCTGGTTCTACACTCAGCAACAGATGCGCAGAGCATCCATCCTAGCCCTCCCTAATCTCGCCAATAACCAACCCGTCCCACTTTAGCTCACAGAGACAAGAGAGCGCCTGGAGACCATGACAAAGGCACCACAGCAGCCTTAGCGTGAAGGTGTGTACACACACATACACACATGCACAAGAGCCTGGTCTTCACACAAAGCAGGCTGAGTGGGGGCTGCCCTGCACACATCAGGAGTGAAGATGCGCCTTGACCCCCAACATTCCCACCGTGATGGCGATTCTGCACAGAGAGAGCAGCACACACAGTGCCAGTGAGAGTGGCCCTTCAGACCCACAGCTGGAGGGGCCCTGCACACTCACACCAGCGTCAGAATAAAAGGAGCGCCTTGATGCACAGCACACAGTCACTCTCTGGGGGGGGGGGCACTTTTGCATGTAAATGCAGTGAATGTATAAAGATATCCCAACTACTTGTCCTACGACTTCAACGACCCTTCAGATAAAAATGCCACTATCATTGCGAACTCCCTTGCTAACCTGGGTATAATGCAAAAAACTATAGAACCTACTCATATCAAAGGGAGAATCCTTGATTGGCTAGCAGAATACAACTGCACCGCCAACATCAAAGCCATCATCCCCCAACCATGGACTGATCATTTCTTCCTGTCATTTGAATTATCTACCTCCAGACCACCTCCTCCAGTATCGATCATGGCCCCGCCCTGTCCAACAAGAAATAAAAAGAGCATCACCATAGACAAAGTAATCCCGGCCATTCTACCCATCCTTAATGGGTTAGAGGATCATTTAGACCCAGAAACATTAGTCAAGGAATATAATAAAATTATGCTAACTACCATTGACAATATCGCACCTATGAAACTTAGACAAAGTAAACCTAAATCGCACTTAAACAAATGGTTCACTCCTGAACTAAAGGACTTGCGACTACTCAAGAGGAGTTGCGAAACAGCATGGAGGCTTACCCCTTCAGAAGATCACAAAAAGAAACTAACAGAAATCTCCTCCCACTATGAAAAAGAAATCTATCTGGCCAAACAAAACTCATTCAACACGCGCATCGCCAATGCCAATTCAAGCATGAGAGAACTGTTCACCATCCTCAAGGAACTAGAGTCACCCATCCCCATTCCAGAAATATGCTCTAAAGATAAAACTTGGTGCTCCGATATCTAGCAAGCCTTATCAAATAAAATCTCCTTACTCCAAAGAAAAATAGCAAATAAGAAAGCCTCCCTTACACAGCCACCTAAGACCAATAACCCAATTATAGACCCTGCCCTAAAGGTACAGGACCCAGCAACACGATTTACGTTTTCTAAAACTTCCACCCTTGAGGTGGTGGAAAAAGTCATCCTCTCTCTAAAGCCTTCAAACTGTCAGGCAACACCTGCCCTGCCCAGCTCATAAAAGATGCTGCTAGGGATCTATCTCCATTTATTGCTAAACTTGTCAATTCCTCATTCACGTCTGGCACAGTGCCCACCAATCTAAGACAATCCTGGGTATTACCACTGCTTAAAAAGCAAACGCTAGACCCTCTTATACCCACGAACTACCGTCCCATCACGACAGTCCCCTTTCTGCTTAAAATTCTGGATAAGATTGCCTATAATCAAATTCAAAGTTTCCTGGAACAACACAAACTCCTAAGAGAGCGCCAATCAGGATTCCGCCCTCAACACGGTACAGAGACGGCCCTCATTGACCTGAAGGCACAAATAGACGAACTAAGAGATAAAGGAAAAATGGCCCTCCTCTTACTGCTGGACCTCTCGGCAGCATTTGACTTCGTGGACCATGGGGTACTTTGCAGTCATTTAGACTCTGCTGCACATTTCTCCAGTGAGGCTATAACCTGGATCAAATCCTTTCTTAGCGACAGGACTATGAGGGTATTCTCCCCTTCGGCAGCGGCCAACCCAATCCCCATCCTGTGCGGAGTTCCTCAGGGATCGTGTGTCTCCCCAACTCTGTACAACATATTCACTAAGCCCCTTTTCGATGATCTGGACCTTCTCGGCATCACCTACACTAACTAGGCAGATGATACCCAGATTCTCCTCCCACTTTCCGGGGATTATGGTAAGGATTTGGCCATGGTGAACAGCGTGTACACCATCGTCCAGGCATGGATGGCAAACCACGGTCTATGCCTGAACGATGATAAAACAGAGCTTATCATCCTGGGGACGCACCCCAACCTTAAAAAACTTAGCCAGGACTACACTTCACTTGAAATTGATGGGAATATCATCAGGGTGTCTAAAGATGTGAAGACACTTGGATTATATCTGGATGCCACTCTGTCTATCGACAAACAGGCGAAGTCCCTGGCATCTGCTACCGCTTACACCTGTAAGCTTATCAGAGCTGGCAAGCATTTTCTATCTGACAACAACTGCCTCATCTTAGCGAGAGCACAAATCCTCTCGAGGCTCGACTATTGTAATGCCCTCTACATTGGAGCAAATAAATCCATCACCCACTGCATTCAAATTCTACAAAACAACGCCCTGCGAGCGGCCCTCGGTATCTCTAAAAGATCACACATTTCAAAGATCAGACGCCAAAACAACTGGCTGTCTACCCAAAGCAAAATCCACCTTAAAGTAGCGTCATTGGTTCACAAAGCCCTAAACAATGCCGCACCGAGCTATCTGACCAATAAATTTGCAAAAAGAAACCATATGCGCCCAGCTAGAACCGCTAATGCCAATAGCCTCATCATTCCAAGATTTAGGCTAACTAAGGTGGGGGGTAGCAGCTGCCAGGTTCAAGCGGCCCAACTATGGAACTCACTGCCTAACCCTCTACGTGAGGGACAGCCCTTTCTGAAATTCCGAACCAACTACATCAACCTGCGGAAGTCTACCAATGATTAGCCCATTGGTGCACACATATCCCCAGACCACCCAGTACTTACATATCTTGAGCCTGCTCCTTCTGACCCTTGACCTCTTCACTCTGCCCTCCTGGTGGAGGAGATCATGTCCATCAGGCACCTGTACATTTCACTGCCCCTACTATAGATACTACTTGTGATATCTGTTTAGGGCTCCTGCATTTTGTATGTAACCTAAGCTTGGCATCTTCTTGACTGTTGCGCCCGGTTACCCTCGGGTCTGCCGCGCATTACAAGTGAATAAAACAAACAAACAGGGTCTGTGCAGACAAGAAACCCCCAAATAGTTCACAAACTCGGAGAGGGAATGAGACCGAACCTCCAATCCCCCACATCCGGCCAGAGAGAGAAGGAAAACCCGGCCTGGATCACGGACACCGGAGCTCGCACTGCCACATGCCATGTAAATATAATTATCAGCCAGAAGAGAGGGTCGCCCCCTCCCCTCCGCAGCCTCTAATGCCGACAGCCTCCTTCGCGGGAGCCTCTACATTCATGACTGTTATGAGGCATTAATGAGTAATAATGACCGGAGCGAGTGTGCGGCGCACCTGGGCAGTGCAGACTCCACATCATGGATTGTGTGGCTCTGGGAGTCTGGCAGGAGGGGGGGCGGGGGTGTTATCCAAGGGGATACAAAATAGTCCGTAACACTGGCACGCTGCACACAGTGGGGGGGCTTTATATTGCTCAGGAGCTCCTCCTCGGTAGCCCCCCCCCCATGCTCTCGCGCCTTTCCATGCAGTAGGGGTTGGAACCGAATATGGCATGTGTCATATGCCAGTGACACGTGCCACTGCATGTCACCACTACAAGTGACACGTGCCACTAGCAGGTGTCACATGCCATGACCCAAAAAAAGGTTTCACGTGTCACGGTAAATCTGTCTCTTCGTTTTTCAAATTATAATCCTCCTTTTTTAAAAATAAAAATACGAAACGCAAATTTTATTCCCTTTTAAAAAAAATAATATTATAAGGCTCTAAGAAATATTCAAACTCATGACCTCCTATTTAGTGCACAGCTCCATTAACCACTGCACCATTATGTCTCACGATATTGAAAGTTCAAATTCTACCTCTAATGTGAAGTCTTACATGGTTCAAAGCTGCTCATTTTCATATTTTAAGTTACATCTTAAAACAAACTGCATGTACAATTCTGAAAGTTTGTAGGATAGAAACAATTTACTGAAAGTTTTTGCATCTTGTGCTTTTCTTGCATAATACTAAATGTAAAAAACAGTTCAATCCAAAACCTGTTACTGTGTAATGCTTTAAATGTCAATCATGTATTGTGTACATGTTTTCCAAAACAGTATGCTCGCAATATTAAAGTGTGTGTGTTTGTACATTAATTCATGCGTTTCACACTTGACTGTACAAACTGTGATAGATACAGTACAACCATATCCTACTGATAATATGTATAACTTATATATCAGAGTATATACACGATCATGAAAACATAATTTACAAATGTTGCTAAATCTTCAGATTTAGGGCCCAATTCATAGAATCCAGCGCAGAAGCAGCACAAGCGCTGCACGCCGAGAAGGAGCATGTGCCATGCGTGCACCAGCTGTGGCACAAACCAGCATTTGCACGGCACGCGTATTCATGGATTTTCTGAGGCATCAGTAACCGTGGCGCAATGAACATCAAGTAGCGCCAGCAACGCCCCAACACATCCCCATGCGTAGGGAAAAGACAGTGAAATGCCCAATACGGCGCAACGCCCCGCACCATCCGTGACCCAGCACACATCCCCCCATTGTAATTGCATGAAAAATCAGAGCGTAACCCGCTTGCACCAGCCAAATCGCGTGAAAAGGCCCATGCGTACCCCGTCCGCACCCCAGAAAAATCGCGTACCCCGCTCGCACCAGCCAAATCGTGTGGGAAGGCCCGCACGTACCCCATCCACACCCCAGCAAAATCATGTACCCCACTCGCTAAATCACGTGGGAAGGCCCGCGTGTACCCTGTCTGCGCCCCAGCGAAATTGCGTACCCCGCTCGCACCTGCCAAATCACGTGGAAAGGCCTGCGTGTACCCTGTGATACATGCACAACTCCCCTGGAAGCAGACGCCTCCTCACGGGACAGCCAGACCCCAGCAGTGGACCATACCCCGCAGGCAGCCCATACCACATGGCCCCCCATCACCCGTGACCACACCCCGCAGGCAGCCTACACCAAATGGGATCTCCACCATCACCCGTGAACATACCCTGCAGGCAGCCCACACCACATGGCCAACCCATCACCTGTGACCACACCCTGCAGGCAGCCCACACCACATGGAACCCCCACCATCACCCACAACCATACCCCGCAGGCAGCCCACACCACATGGGACCCCCACCATCACCTGAGAACATACACCGCAGGCAGCCCACACCACATGGGCTCCCCCATCACCACACCCTGCAGACAGCCCACACCACATGGGACCCCCACCATCACCCATGACCATACCCCGCAGGCAGTCCACACTACATGGGACCCACACCATCACTAGTGAACATACCCCGCAGGCAGCCCACACCACACAGGCACCCCTTCACCTGTGACCATACCCTGCAGGCAGGCCGCGCCTCATGCCCCCACCTGTGATGCCAACCTGCAGGCAGGCCCCGCCTCATGTCCCCACCAGTGACGGCAACCGACAGGCAGGCCCCGCCACATGTCCCCACCAGTGACAGCAACCTGCAGGCAGGCCCCGCCTCATGTCCCCACCCCCCACCAGTGATGGCAACCTGCAGGCAGGCCCCGCCTCATGTCCCCAACCCCCACCAGTGACGGCAACCTGCAGGCAGGCCCTGCCACATGTCCCCGCCCCCCACCCCAAAACACATTGGACCAACATACATACAACCTCGCAGCACATGCAAACTAAAATGCCACCACACGCTGCATCCCCCTGGTGCACCTCAACACCCATACATTAGTCAAAGTCCCTATGTTATGTGAATCTTAACATCACACATGCATGCATGTGCACACACATGAACAACATTGGTGAACAGCAGGGACACGCAAATGCGTCAAGGAGGAGTGAAACATGCACTAAACCATTGAGACCAGATACCACTTCGATTTCAATGTCAAAAAATTATATTAAAAAACATGTATCTAAGTCACCCACAGTAAAAACAACAAATTAAACATGCATGAACCAAATGAAAAATCAAAATAAAGTGAAAACCAAAATCAATGTGATGTAAAAAATGAAAGAGTCAAAAATGTGGTCCTTGTCCATTAATGTATGTGCAAATGAAATCACATATCATGTGAAAACCATTCCAAATTAAAATCCAAATATTTACAAAGATCCAGGGTCCATGGTCCCAAAACATGTAGAAAAATCCTAAGAATACAATACAAAAATAACTATATACAAGATGCAGAGCAAAGTCCAGGAACTCCAAATAAAAAGAAAAAAACAAATGAAACCTACTCCCAAAGAACTATATACAAAGGCAGCGGGCTAGTCCATCTCCTCACCATGCTCTCGCATAGTCTCCACCAGGGCGTCATCGAACACTGCGTCCACTTCCAGTAGGCGGGCCTCGGCTTCGCCCTCGAGGGATTGCAGGGACTCCTTCATGCTCCTCTCAAACTCCCTGCGAGTCTCCTCGAGGACCTCCACCCGCCTCTCTGCCCGACGCAGTGAATTCTCCGCCCTGGCCATGGTGAGTTGCTTCTCCTGTGCCCGCTGCCGCTCTTACCCGTTTCGGCAGTCCAAACGCTCCAACACGGAAGACATCCTTGTCGTAAGGTCCACGTTTGTCTCCTGCCCGATGGCCGATACCTGCCCCTCTGATGATGAACGCCCCGAGTCCTGTTGCCTCCTTTCCTGAGACTGCTGCTGCCAAAATGCCTGGTGCCTGCGCCACAAGGACAGCCTCCGGGATGATGATACAACCCGGGGCTGTCATGCACGTGCCCTCCTTCTTGGTGCCTGCACTTCCTCCTTTGCCATAGCTCCTGTAGCTGCATTGACAACCTCTGCTGATCCTCCTTCGACTCCCGACTGTGGCAGGGATGTGATCTCCACCAGACTGGCCGCCGGGGTGGGGACAGGTACATAGGGGGCCCTGGTGGTATCTGGGCCGGAAGACGGCAGGGAGGAGGACTGGCGCACAGAGGAGGAAAAGGAAGAGGGGTTTGCAGCAGTGGCCAGCACATGTACCAGATTTGTGACCAGGAACTGAGCTAGCCAGTTAATGAGGCGATAGACCTCATCGTGATGATGTGCAACCCCCCGATTGGAAGCCTGCACATCATCACAAATGGTGCCTGTACGCCTCGCAATACCGGCTAGCAACGGCTAGCAACGGTTCCACCCTGTAACAAATTGATTCATCCACAGGTAGTGGAGGATCTGTTTGCGTGGATACATTCGCCACCTGCGGAGGGGTCCGGCCTGAGGCATGCCCGCAGGTGCATACTGGGGCAGTCGCAGTTCCAGGGACAAGATCAGTCACATGCCCCTACACGGTGACCTGCACTGCCTCCGGCCCCTGATCCTGGACTGCACCACTCACACCTACCTCATCACCCCTGCTGGGCCCCATGTGCTGGGCTGATATGGCCTCCTCCTCCTCCTCCACCACCACCAACCTGGATGACTCCCCACTGTCTTCTGCATAGGATTGCCCCTGTGTGGGTTCATCTGTCCCTCCCACTGCTGAGGTGCACACGACCAACTTCACCCTCTTGGGCCTCCCCTCAGCAGCTGAGGCCATTGTCATGGACGCGGCACCAGTCTCCTCGCTCCCGGAATTTGACGGTACCTGGGAGGAGGACTGGGCCCTGCGTCTGTGCCTGGTGGAGGCATCTCTGCTGCGGTGCTCCACAGCGCCTTCTCCGCCCTCTTCTTCCATCGTCACTGTGGATAGGGAAACATAGAACACAAACATCAGGCTACTGAACATATGTGTGTATGTGTGTTTGTCACAATGCAAATGTACATCAGTGGTACTGTCAAAGGTCACAACCATCATAACCCTCCACTACACACAGGGAAGTGCCATTCAGACACATTCACAAACATTTCTATCATTCACAACAGACATTCACATCCATGGACAAGGCACTGACACAAGATCATAATTCTGTATTCAGCTCACACACATCATGGGACATACACATCTCATTCACACACATCACCTGACAGTCATGAGGCAGGCCAGGGAGCTATCACGTCACAGTGCACTCAAGGGAAAATTGGCAGCGTGAGGCAATCACAAATCAAGAACTCAAGTAACATACGTGCGGAGTGTTGGGCAGTTACACACCCACTACTCAGACACACGCACATGTACACCATGCATGTCCATGATGATGACATAAGCACCTATGCGTCACACCTCTCACATGCCCCAGACCAGACACAGGTATGCAAACATGTGCGCATCGTTACATGCCGGTGCGCAACACAGACACCAGTGATGTGGGACACGCTTGAATGGACTCTCATGCAGCACTGTCGGGAACATGCACACAGACATCTGTACAGGAGGCATGCCAGACATAAGGCCAAGGTGCACACTCCAGCCACATGTCAACATGCACATGCTCAATGGTGGACAAGAACACATGAACCATTCGACTCCAGAAGGAGCACCAACTCCAAGACCTGGGGGTACAGCACTGGGTAGGCCCCAGGACCCACATCTCGTCGGTGGTCAACCGGCCCCGGCACCTCACTCGATCATCACCAGCCTTAATGAGGCACCGGGCCTTGTTGTGGGTCCTGGACTTGAAGTCTTCCCAGCACTTGTGGACATGATGGTAGTGGCGGGGTGCCAGCCCCTCTACATTGATGGCACCCACTATGTCCCCCTAGATCTTCTTCCGTCCTTCATTGCCAACTTGTGATGGGCCGTGGAAGAGGGCATCATGATGCCCCAGGACTTGCTCTACCAGGATGCCAACTTCCCTGGGTGAGAAGCTGACAGCCCTCTGGCTCTCTGCCAGGGGGTTGCCACTTGCCTCAGATGGTGTGGTGTCAGACAAGGCAGCCCCTGAGGCAGGTGTGGGTGGGCAAGGTGGTCCTGGGGCTGGGCTGTTTTTGCGATGGAATGGCAGTCAGGAGTCTTCAGGATCAGCAGAGGTGGTCACAATGACACGATCACTGGCAATGGCTGATGAGCAGGCACCAAAATGCAGGGCATGTGGGCAGCAGGCACACAGAGTGGGCTGGCATCAGCAGATGTCTCGTAGGAGGCAGCTTGGGCAGTTGGAGGCAGGTAAATGGCCTTGTAGGCAGGAGCGTGGGTTTTCCATATTCTTTTGCGTGGCCAGCCGGACACAGAGTGACTCCGCACATGCGTAAACAGCACGTTAGTGTGTAATCAGAGGAAAGGCCCTAAGCGCGTAAGTTACGTGACATGCGCTGGACGTTGAGCGTTGTCATTCAGTATCGGGTTAAAGGTCTGGGTAGGACATCAGCGCACTGTATATGCTTTTCGTGGGGCGGATGCGTAAACTTCATATTTTTGTGGGTTCACACGCAAATAGTTCACTACTGTGGCAGTGCATACTTCTTGTTTTGGCGCAGGAGTTGCCTACGCACAGACACACGTGTGATTTTTTTCATTCTACGAGACAGACAGTGAGTCGTGCACACATTTTTCCCACTGTGGTTGTCCCTGTGGGACGCGTACACCATTTTCGAGGTCATAGTAGCCTATGTGTTCCTCGCGTACACATTTTTTGTGTTGCTGGGTGACACAGTGTACTGCAGGCTGTTTTTTACTCAAGGTGGGCTACCGAGGGGTCACGTACACGTTGATTTTTGTTTTTCGGGTGCCTGAGCATTGCGCAACCTGTTATTTTTTCACCAGGGGTCCCATAGAGCTTTTCTGGAGCACAGTGGTACGTTTTCCATCACGTACCCTGGCCCCTCACTCCAATTTCCCAGGACATTTGTTGGCTGCACCTCCCATTGCGCTAGTCCATCAGTGCCATGACTGGGAGGGCAACAAGTGGGAAGGGAGGCAAAGGTGGGCGACTTGCCAGAGGTGGCCAAGGTGGGCGACGTGGCCAGGGTGGCCAAGCTGGCCAAGGTGGGCGACGTGGCCAGGGTGGCCAAGGTGGCCAAGGTGGTCCACGTGGGCAAGGTGTGCAGGACCATGCAGGGAGAACTATGCCCCACACCCAACCGGGCCAGGGAGATGCAGCAGCTGCTGACATACCCAGCACCCGTGGTCCTGGACAAGCAGTGCCATCTGCTGTCCAGAGTGTGGAAGCTGCAGGGGCAGCTGCTGCTATCACTACCCAGGCTCAGGGTCAGCCAGCCCGGACGGTAGTGGTCCCGGCACAGGGACAGGGTGACTCAATGGCCGATTTCCATGTCCCGAAGGCCAAGACACGTGCGGTGCAAGTTCCAGGCACTGGCACCCGGGGATCTGGAGCAGCGGTGTCATCTGCTGTTCACACCGGCAAGGGTCTTGAAGCTGCAAGGGCAGCTGTAGCAACCGGCACCCTGTCTCAGGGTCACCCAGCCAGGATTGGTCCTGGCCCAGTGTGACTCAGGGGCCAAGTCCCTTGTCACTAAGGCCAAGCACGTGTGGCGTGAGTCCTGGCAACAGCACCCAGCTACTGATACCTGCAAGCTGACCTTCTGTAGTTACATTGGTAGCTGATTCCATAGGCCAGTCCACCTGTACTCCAGCCCCTACTGACCAGAGCAGTACATGCCACTCAGGGTCTGCACCACCTCACAAGAAGCAGAAGCATGCTCCAGCAGTACAGGCTAAGACCCCAGACACGGCACAGGAGTCCCACACATCGAGAATGAGGAGTTTCTGTGATGAGGAACTGAAGATACTCGTGGACTACATGTTGGAACATGGCTGTGACATGCTGGTGCAGGCAGGGAGTACACATACACTTGCTCAGCGTATGACCCCCCTGGCAGTGCCTCGCTGACCGTATTAGCGTCTTGGGCTATGAGAGGCACACAGCTGGTGATGTTGTGAAGCGCTGGAATGACTTCCAACACCGAGCAAAAGACAAGCTGTCTTCAAAGTTTGCCTCTACATGGTGACTGACAGTGGGTCACCACCAGAGGACGATGAACTCACTGGACATGAGGAGATCACTAGTGATTTCATTGCAGTGGAGCAGATCCAAGGCGTGGGAGACCTGCCAATGTATGAGGGAATGTCCGGTGAGTGGTGATGCGTGTGTGTACAGGCCATGTGTATGTTGCTTGGGTGATGTGTTATGATTGTCTGCCAGTTCAGGCTACATTGTAATGACTGCCATGTGTGACCCGTGTGATGTTGGACTGATACGTGCTTGTTATCATGCAGACTGCATACAAACCATATGCTGCACACAGAGGCAATCCTCATCACCACACCTGCTCCCTCCTTCCATGACACTCTCTGTCCAGCCTCTCTTGGCCCTATTCTTGCTCCAACCTGTGGTCTCGGATAGCCTGTGATGATCTTCCACTCAACAGTCGCCTTCTATCATCACATGACTGACGTCTCTGTGAGGTCACCCTGCAAGTTGCTCATCCTCACAGGCATTCTTCCTTTCCTCTCCATCCCCCAGCAGCTCGCTGTCTCCAGAGGAATGGTAATTCCTATGATGGACTACTGCAACAGGCTTTACCAGGATTTCTATGATTCTACACTCTTCCCTCTGCAACTCTGGCAGTCCTGGACTGTGTGAAAAGTCCTTTAGGCTTGGTGCAAGGTATCTCCCTAGGACTGTGATGATGGCACAGGCTCACAGTGGCTATGACTGTTCATTCCTGAACCCTGTGCATTCTTAGCAAGTCCCTATGGGTTCTGGGCCAGCAATTCCTTCAACTCCACCTCCAGTATTTACTTCCTTCTCATGGTCTTTGATCATCCCTTTCTTACTCCCTCAGGGTCAGTTGCTCCGCATGGAAATTAGTTTGTGGTTCACATCTGTGTTGAGCTGGGGCCTCCCTCTGGTACAGCCTCCCTGCCTCTATGTAACTGGAGGTGTAGCTTCTCCGGGTCTGCAGGCACTTCTGATGCTTCCTCATGTGTTGTGCTGTCTGTCCTCCTCTCCCCTGTTGTAGTCCCAGGTGACTGAGAGAATGCACTTGCCACCTGCCCACACTGTCTGCTACGACACGGTACTCTGAGCAACCATTTTAACCCATGCACTGCCTCCCAGCCACCCCCGCCCTTGGGGGTGGGGTTTACTGTATCCCTACAACCCACTACCAACACTTTACACATGATGACGGCACTTACCCTTACACTGCCATCAGGCCACGACATTGCATTACTGGATCTGTGCTTTTATTCATAGTTGTTTTTATTCATACCCATTTACTGCACTGCACCCACACACTTCTAAACCCTGTTGCCCCCTTCAATATGCCTATTCACTTGCGTGAAGTCAATGTGACCTAGCATTATTGAATCCGTATGCCTGCCCTCACTGTATTACAACACCCTAGCGCTGTTGCACCCTGTGACACATGTGTGTTTTCTAATAGTGAATTCCATGAAATGTCATCTGACATGCATTGTACATGGCTCATGGTCAGGAGTATTCAACTTCCATCTGAGGCAAGTTGACAATTCTGGCATGGCTATACTATGTGCCATCTATGTATTGGCATCAGTCATGTTTGTGGAAGGACAGGCAGCTACTGAGACTCTTTTCATGGGTCAGATGACCTTGTAGACGGGAGGCAGTGCCGGGCTTACCTATGCAACGGGAGAAGAGAGCTTCAAGTGAGAAGAGAGGAGAAAATGATCAGTCCAGGAGAGAGAAATAGTGAGAGGGATAGATATCGGAATGTCAGTTGAGAAGAGAGCATCCAAGGTGTGGCCAGCGCTGTGCGTTGGGCCAGACGGTAAGATGGAAAGAAAGGGAGAGTCCCAAAGGTTGCATAAAGGTCTTAAGGAATCAGGTGAGTCGAGATGGATGTTGGGATCACCCAGTAAGAGGAGATGAGAAGAGGAGGAAAGGAGAGAGGAGGCCAGGTCAGCCCATTACGAAAGGAAGAGGGAGGGCTGACCAGGTGGCTGATAGAAGGTGGACAGCAGCAGTGAAGAGCTTGGAGTGAGGGACAGCCTGCAGATCAGGCACTCAAAGGATGAGTAGGCCTGAGTGGGAATGACAGACACAGGGATACACTCAGGGAAGATCAATGCTACTCCCCCACCTGGTCTGTTTGGTCTAGGAAGAGAGAGTATTGTGTAGCCTTCTGGGAGAAGTGTGTCAAAGCTTGTGACAGAGCAATCCTTGAACCAGGTTTCAGTGATGGCAAGAACATCACAATCCAGGAGTTCAAGGAGGTTGCAGATGTCAGAGGAGTGTTTGACAGCTGAGCGAGTGCTTACCATGGCAATGTGGAGCAGCTTGCAATCAGTGAAAGACTTATGGGGGGAGCAGGGGACAGTGGGCCCTCCTAAGTAACGATAGTACCTGAGGGACACAGGTAGAAGGGGGCAGAGGAGCCAAGGCCGGTAAGGGAGACGGGACCATAATGGGTGAGGAGGGAGCCGGTGCGGGAGGCACCACAGGGGGCACCACAGGGGGCAAGGGAGCCCCAGATACAGTGTTAGTGGGTGACTGGTTCACCCAAGAGGAGAAGGCAGATGGGATTGTCAATGTGTGGGGTGGTGGCAAGAAAGCCATGGCGAGGGTAGAATGGTGGTTAGGAGGTGGCAAGGGAGCCAAGGTGGGCACAGCTGGCATGGGAGCCAGGGCAGCTAAAGGAGCTGGTGCAAAAGGTGGAGGGAGGTTGATAAGGTGGGGGAGGAGCCTATGAAAGAGTAGAAGATTGGTTTGAGGACCCTGGACCATGATGGTACCATTGCAGTAGACATGATGATGTCCCTGGAGGTGGAGAGGGCAAGAATGACCTTGCAGCGGGTGCCACCATTGATGGGCAAAGAAGAGAAAGGAGAGAGAAGAGCAATCATATGGAGAGTCCATAGGACGGGTGAGGGAACGACAGAGTATGTCTGTGAGAGTCTCTCTGGCAGAGGAAATGACATAGGTGCCTGTAATTGGAAGGCCTGGGTTAGAGCTCAGTATGTCTTTCTTGAGGTTCTTCCTGACAGACTTAGTAAGGGGTGAAGGATAAGAGATAGAGAAGCAGTTTGAGAAGATAGGAGAGATAGATAGCGCCGTAGCAAACTGCAGAGAGTGAGGTACACTTAACCAGGCTGAGGCCACAGAGGCCCAGCGAGAGCAGAAGGTAGAGGGGGGGGAGGCAGGGAACAAGACTGGGAGAAAAACAATGGGAGCTGGGGGAGGTAATATGCACAGAAAAACAGTGAACACGCAGAGGAAGGGGACGTAGTGGGTGTATGGCTGAGGGGAATAACAGCACAGAGGGACAATGGGACTGAGGAAGGGTGAGGGAACCGGTAGCAGACTAGACAGAGTACAGAGGGGTGGATTTGTTAACACATTCTCATGAAAAGCAGGTTATGCACACAGCTAAAAACAAATGTAAACAGGAGATGGGCACACACCTGAAAACGAATTGAAAAAGCAGCAGGACAATCAAAGTGATAAATATTTTAGAGGAGTCATCGATCTGACCATGCTAACCAGAGCTTTTGCCTCAACTTCCACTGCCTCCGATGTCGACGCCCGAAGACCTGGATAACCCAGCAGGTAGTCCATGGGGTTGCCAGCCACTGCATCGAAATGGACAGTTACCATGTAATCTGACAGTTGCAATCAAGTGCTCTAATGGGAGTGGTGTGCGAAGAAATGACCCTTGGAAAATTGGCAGTAGGGGTTTTGGGTCCATCACGATCATGTTAGGATGATGAAAAATGTAAAGGTGGACATGACGACACCACAACAGACCAAGGAACACCTCACACTCTATTTGTGAATGTCGCATTTTTGTTCGTATCAATGCTTTGGGAGCCCCCACTCTCTGCACCCCCTATTCCAGGGTAAAGGGCCTTCCTTCTTTCCTTATGTAGCTCTTGAAATGCCTGGCCTGTTTAATATACCAGGGGACCCCAGGCTCCATCTAGCCCATGTGTCTCTGGAAATATTGTTTTTAACTAAACCCTGTCATGCTTTTCTTCTATTCTTTGTCCCACTGCTGAGATCCCACACAGTAACATGTAAAATGTGACTTGGAAGCAATGGGCCTCACAAAATGAACAACTTATCAAAATGCAACACATCACACACATCTATGACCTACAGAAGGACAAACATATGATACATAGATTTTAAGAGAAAGCTATATTTCACATGGGCCTGCAGTATAAGAATATTGTTACTCTCTTGCCAACATGGACTAGGGGAAAAGCCATATAATTGCTGCCATTTCTTCCATAAAGCTGTGGCCCTGAGGGCAGTTGTCTATTTCATGCATGCCTTTGAAGGACAATAGAGGTCGTGCAGAGTGTGAGACATATGAGCCACAGCGACATTCAGAGGGACCAGTCTGTTGGGAAGTGTCTGGATTTTCCTCAGGCTGAGGCTTAAGGAAAGTAGACATTAAGGTGAAGTAGTCCCTCCATGAAGCCTATCTCTTGACATTGACCGGGGCCCGCAGCACCGACCTGGTAGTGATGAACTTGCACATGAAATCAATAAGCGAATTGCAAGGTCCTCTCCTTTACTTATGTAACATTAAAAAACGAAAGTACTGGCTTAGAAACCCTAAACTGTGCTTCATATGAGACTGCAGGATGTGGTTTCTAATCATATTTAGAAGCAAAGCAAGAATATGTCCTGTCAGACACTACAGTCATGTTTGTGTGCCAGAATATGCATGTCAGACCATCACATGGGCTGTGTAGCCTCTCGCACACCACCTGTGCTGAATTTACACACATGATCATCTTATCTATACCATTTATCCCTCTTTATCCAAAGTTGCCACTGAGATCAGCTGGAAATTCAGCAGTCGAGGTGTACAGGACACAGCTTAGCCCCAGTCAGACTAGCATGTGCTGTTGAGTGCTGTGTTCAGCAGTGTGTTACTTACTTCAACCCAGTGTTGCCACAAACAAAGGGACTGTCTGAGGCACAGCTGAAGATCTTTGCAGATGTAGAAAGAAAATCCTGCTCAAATACGAGAGTGCAGGTGTCCGCCTCCTTTTGCTAGAGACTCCCACGATTTTAGGGACACTTGGCAGCTCTGTTGACAGGCACCGCAAAGTACAAGCTAAGTACTGTTGGCTGTTCGTGACACTATCCCGGACTAACGTTTCTGATTGCCTACGCATTTCAGATGTATTGAATCCGGATCGGCACTCGTGGCGTGCTGTTTATTTCAGCCCTGGAGGACATCTTTGCTGGAGACACTCCATTCAGGAAGTAGGAGGTGACTTTTGTACTTGCACGTAGGGCTCATAGTGGAGTCCATTGAAAACTGTGTGGCCGCATTGCCATTTATATTAGGAGCCCATTTGAAAAATGTGTGCCCGCAATCATATCCATACTTGGAGCCCATTGAAATCTGTATAGCCTTAGGATGGGTTAAAACTGAGAATTAATTTTCTTATTTTTTTGAAGTCATATATCTAAAACCCTTATTTATTTATTTATTTATTTATTTATTTATTTCCTAGGGTGTGTGTTTGGGAGGTTGGCCCCGCCCTTGGTTTTGTGCAACGATCCGCCTCCTCCAATAAATACCGGCACCTTGGCGCACCCGCGCCGCGCACCACAAAGTACAAGCTAAGTACTGTTGGCTGTTTGCAGTTCTCGGTGCGAGGTGCCTATCCCCAAGCCTATGTGATTATTGATTTGGGATCTCTGTAATAGATTGGAACGCTCCGAGCAAGTTCCGTCAGGCCCATCGTTCCCTCTTTGCCTCGGAGCAGAGTGGAGCGGAGAGGTGGGAGAGGTGTATTTCGTCCATCCTTTAATTTTTCTTGACTTGCGCGGGTGAGGGTGCATGTGGTTTCATGGTCATGTCTTTGACGGCAGGCATGCCAAAGGGCATATGTCCGCTTAGCGCACCGTGTGTGGCGAGTCAGACGAGTAATAATGTCATAAACTGTCATTTAAGTAATACATCCACGCCAAAGGTTTTGCAAAAGGCAAATAAGGTGAAAACCGTCTTAAGTCATGGGACGGATATTAGAAAATTCTGCAAAGATCCATTACCGCCAAGGATCCAACCGCCCTTGGCCGGGGGGGGGCGGGTGTAGGTACTCAGCCAATTACTATTAATGACTCCAATGTAAATGTGATTGATGCCTTGTCTAGGAGAAATGGTAATCATGGTAAACCACAACAGCAGGAAACAAATGTAAGTAAAAAAAACATCACATTGGGCACAGTCCCGAGGACCATAATGGCAAATCTGAATATTTCAATAACGGACACTAGTTTGCTGAATTCGGTGCAATGTACAGCCGTTGATAATGCCTCTAAAGTGGTAGTGGATGGTGGTGAAAAAGATGATGCCATAATTGATTAGAACTTGCTTAATTCTGGGTTTTCTGCACAATTGCTCACAGATAATTTATCGAAAACACCTGATATGTTTTCTACTATTGGTTCTGGTTATTCGAGTGTAAATGTGTCATATTGTGCTCCAACTCCGAGGAAATGTGTTACTCCATATGTGTGTGTAGATGAGGAGGCACCAAGCTGTGGGGAGGTAGGGCAGGAACCAACAGTACCCAATGATGTGGAACCATTGCAGAAAATAGAAATAGGCAACCAGGTCCCAAATAGTGTTGTACTCATGGAAATTGTGCTAAAAGCTACTCAATTTTCATTGGCTGTGCTGTTTAAATTATATGATACCTTGGCTGAACAGGTCCGTAAGCAAGCCCTTCAAATTGAGCATTTGCTTTTATGGCAAAAGAAAGCTATGCACAAATTGAAATTGAAAAGTGATAATCCAAGTATAACGCGCCCTGATCTAACTACATGTTCAATAGCAGGGAACATGGGTGTTGGGGCGGGGTACAAACTTATCCCACAAATGGATTGTATTATAGGTGAGGTGTTGGAATGTAATGTGCCTGACAAAATAGCTACGCAGGAGGGTAAGTGTACAGAGAATGAAGTTGTAGGGAGGCGATTCGCTAGTGACACTGTGATGAAGGAAGACAAAGTTGCCTATACAGTCTTCACCAAACAGGCAAAAAGTGGTACAAAGCAGAGTAACCATATGAGTAAAAAGCTACCAAAGAATAAACCAATGCCAGCAAATAAGAAGGGGGCTAAAATACGAACATTTATCAAAAAGTTAAGCATTCCAACTAACAATACAATCACAACTGCTCAAGCTATTGCAAAAAAATATCACATGCGTACTTACTCAAAGGTTGATCGAACGGGAAGTGGTTAATTGCAACCAGTACTAGCACATGCCCCCCTTGATGCTCTGGTTGATGAGGTAACAGATCAGAATCTCCGGACTGGGTCCAAGAGGGATAAAGCTCCAGTTGAGAAATCCTCTAATTCTGGGGAAGTGAGAACCACTGTGCCGGGCCTCAATATAAGAGATTTCCATCGCCAGGAGATAGGAAAGGCGGTAGATGCCTACATGAGTAGCAATTTGGTGGTTAACATGGTTAAGCCGGAGCCTATGCCCTCATGTAAAAAGATTAAAAGTGTTAGTTTTAAAGAACAAAGGGTGGAAACAAATTTTGTCCCACCCATAAACATACCTACAACAATAGAGTTAAATAATTCGCCTTTGGGACTGGGAGAGAACCATATGGTAAATCCAGAAATCTGCCAAAAGGCCAAAGAGTACATAAGTCCTGTAATACCTCAGAATTCCTTGATCTCACAGGTTACACCAGAATTTTTAAACATTATACAAAATGCTTTGAGTACCGGTGGCAGACAAAGAAGTTCCATGCCCTCAATGGCAGCGTTTACAAAAGTTGGGTCGGCGACTAAACCCGCAACCATTAAGAGAAAATCGCTGGCAAATTATTCATTGATGCTGTCTTGTAACGCCTCTCCGGCAGTGCAATATGAACTAAATAGAAGAGCTATTTTAGCCATATTCTCGGATATACCAAGTCTTGAGGACATTTGTTCCACAGACTTGGAGCTGAGGAATTCCTGGACAAAGGGAATCGCCAATGTGTAAGAATATGGATGAATTCGAGGTTGGTGCAAAATACAATCTGGCTTGCTAAAACTGATTTGACATTGTTGGGATTTACAGTATTCACTGAAACAACTGCAAATGTCGAAATCAAAAATGAGGTACTGCTGAATTACAATCTCAATGGTTCTAACCTTGCCTCACGGAAAAGAAATACTAAACAGGGTGAAGTGTGTAATTGTAATTGTAATCAAAGAAAAGATCGAGCCTAACTAGTACGATCAGCCGCAAATAAAAATCTGGCATTAATTAGTTGGAATACAAGGGGCTTTGTCCATCTGTTAAATAATGACAACAATGATCTAGTGCAATTCGGCATAATTATGTTACAGGAAACATGGCCAATGTCGGTACCTGTGTGGGATGGCTTTGATCTTTTTTTAAATCCTGCATCACAGGCTTTGCACGGAAGACCGACGTCTGGCCTACTCATAGCCATTAAATCTAAAGGGAGGATCTGCGCGTAGGCATGGGAAACGCCGAATGAATTTCTCCAACTGGTTAAAGTAAAAGTCAACAATGAATCGTATGGCCTGATAAATGTCTACTGGAATCCAGTGGGAATATCGGACGGGTCCTTTATCAAATCATTTGGAGACCTATGTAGTCTTATTGCAATGGACTCATCAATTTCACGAATTATAATTGCTGGAGATTTTAATTTGGATTGCACCAATGACCAGCCCTTAAAATATAATCCAAGACTGAATAAATGGGCTGAATTGTCTCATCAAATAATTTGATACTGTTGAATGGTGCTTTTCCTTCCGATATACCCCCTCATCCAACTTGGCATCGTGGTGGTAGTGTTTCCATAATTGACTTTATTTATGTGAATATGAATATGTTTGAGGGGATCAATAAGTTTTGCATTGTGGAAAATACACAGAGTGATCACAACCAACTTGTGATGCAATGGACAGTCAGTGGCGAACCAACGACCGGACAAAAAAAATCTAATGAGAGTAAATCTTGTTGTAAATAATAATGGTAATAGGCTATGATGGTCGGAAAGATCGTTAAAATGGCTCAAAGATCAACTTGAAAGTCAAATGTGTACAGGAGGGAATAATTTGCAGTCGTGTTATGCTGACATGTTACAATACCTTCAAGCCGACGGAAGAGGCAAAGGAGGGTGTAGGGATCACCTAGATCGTCCCCAGATACATGTGTATGATGCTGCCACCAGAGCAAGGAAGGCTGAGTATCGGCGTCAAATAAGGGCAGTTAATTGTTTGACCTTGAAGGAAAGAGGACTTGCGTTGACCCATATTAAAACAACATATACAAATTGGCTCAGAGCTACTAGAGGACTTAGACTGCAGCAGGATGGTGAAAATATGCTGGCGAAAATACAGTCGAAAAACCTAGCACAAATCTGGGCCTTATTGAGTAAGTCAACGCATTACTCACAAAACATCATGCAAGCAAATAATGTTACCGAGCAGGTGTGGTGTGCCCATATATTGGAGTATTATGCAGCCCCTTCCAACTCGATAATGTCTATTCCGCAGGATCTGGGTCCTTTTTTGCAAAAGTATGATCTGGAAGATATTAAATTCGTCATAAATAAAATCAGTAACTCAGGTGCCTGTGGACCTGATGGGTTATCAAATAGGACCTTCAAAAAGCATCCTGAGCTATGGGCCAGGATACTCTTTGAAATATTCAAGTTAATCAATATGAATCAATCCTTGCCTGCCTCCTGGACGCATACTTTGTTGGTCCCTATATATAAAAAAGGTGACCGCTCGAGCCCGTCAAGTTATAGACCCATTGCGTTACTTGATGCGCCTGGCAAGATTTTTACTAGATTGGTGTTGAGAGACTTCAGAGAATGGACATTGAAGAATGAGCTACATGACCCCTTTCAAACGGGCTTTGTAGCTGGGTCGGGTACAATCCCAAATCTTATGGCACTAAATATGCTAAAAAATAAATATGCTAAAAAGAACCAAGTGCTGTATATAGCGTACATAGACTTTCAATCTGCTTTTGATTCGATTGATAGGAACATCTTGTATCAAAAACTAGTACAACACAATTCCCCTCAGTCTTTACGGTTGCTGATTATGCGCTTTCACAATAACACCACAGTACAAGTAAGATTAACCTTGGATGGAAAACTGTCTGACAAATTGAAAACATTCCGAGGGGTAAAACAAGGTTGTATATTGGCCTCATCAGTCTTTAACTTTTTCTTGTTAGAATTAGGCACGGAGATAAGATCTCTGAAATGTGACCAACCAAAATTAGGGACAGAAAAAATCTCGCCCGTATTGTATGCGGATGATCTTATTCTCTTATCCCAAACTCCAGCAGGGTTACAGCGGTTGCTTGATAAGTTGAATGACTTTGTGATGAAAAACAATCTAATCATTAATTTACCTAAAACACAGATTATGGTTTGTCGTCCACATCCTAAGACTAAAGTCAAAAATTGCAAGTGGCAGCTACAAAACAGAAGTCTTTCTAAGGTAGAGCAGTATCGATACTTGGGTCTAATTTTTGCAGTCCCAGTGTCAAATAAAATTAATGAACTTGAGAGATATAATAAACTTCAGACGCTAATGCAACAAGCGAAAATGTTAAAAGGGAAATTTGGGAAATTTACTATAAGTCATATAATGACTTTTTACCAACAAAAGATAATCCCTACGTTATATGGAACTGAGTGTCTAATTGTGGCAAGCATAAGCTGGCAAAAATGTGAATCCCGGTTTTGGAAAGAGCTACTGATGTTACCAAAATCCGTCCCGCTGCCATTGATTAGGCATGAATTGGGCTTATTATCCCTCGAAGTACAAGTGAAGTGGAAAATGGCTGCCACACTGAGAAAAAGCATTTTAGGTCTAAAAACCTCGAATCTTTTGGGAATTATGGCAAAACATCTGCTTGCTCGTGATCAGGTTTTTACCAAAGAATGGTGTGAATATGTATTGCACGCGTTGGCTGATGCATCAATAACATTGGATTCATTGCTTGAGAATCCTGATCGAGCAAAAGCCAAAATATATCAAAATGATTGGATTGTAAATCGGAATTTATGTTTTCGATATATTGACTTTAAGTCCAATCCATTTGTACATAAGCATTTTCGAAGTATGGCAGACTATCTCTCCAAATTCCCTAACCCTCAAATGCGTAACCTATACCAAAGGTTCACGCTGAATCTGTGGCCAAAACGTGAAATCCTGGTGAGAAGAAGGATGATTTCCAGAGATTTGGAATATTGTCGCTTCTGTAGTAACAAATTCAGCAAGGAAAATTTAGAACATGTTTTAACTAAGTGCCCTAACCTAGAGCTGAGGAGTAGACACTTAGTAAATAATTTGTAAGTTCATGTAGTAACATGGAACCAGAGGCAGTGTGGCACCTTTTATTTAATAATGGAAAGCTAACGGTTCGTATTGCAATCATTCATTTTTTATTGACCATTTTTCCGGATATAATATCATTTTGATTGATCCTTGATTTTAGAATGGGGATTGCTTTGTGCTGTTGAAATTTTATTTGGTGTTTTCCTTGCATGAAGTATGAATTATGACTTATACTTGTATGAATTATGAATAGTATGAATTATGTTTTGAATAGTATGAATTTTGACTTGTATGATGTCATAAATGTGTATAGTAATGAAATTACGATGATGTAAAAATTTGAAAGGATGATTTTATTATCCAATACAAATAAAAAATAAAAATATAATAATGTAGGGGGCACTCCATGACACGATATGGAATACATTGCCAGAAAAAAAGGGACTAGCCCGAAATGCTGTCTGATGGTAAACTCCATTGAGGCAGTTGGTACTGTGGTAGAGTCCAGATTGTCAATACTTTCTTTCAGGAAAGTCATGATTCTATTAAAGACACAGAGGCTCGTATTATGCATACTCTTCTTTATTAAAACTCAAGCAGCAATCTTAAAAAGAAAAAAAACATTAAACAAAAATCAAAGAAAAACACATTTTATGTGTCAATGTAGTCTTTGCAGTTTGAAACTCTATTGCCCTCAGACATGACACTTGTCCTAGTCCATGAATCACAGAGTTATGGTCCTATCACCTCACAATTCCTCATGCCCAATTCCTCTTTCTTTCACTGTCTCGCTGTAGCTTCCTAATGAATGACTCCATCTCGAACAGGGTATAGCGAAGAACAAAACCTGTAATGAACCGCCTCCAACTCCAGCAGGGATCCGCCGTGTGTTGTCTGCCTGTTTAGTGTCCGCACCTGCTGTCAGGTTCCCTTGGAGGTTCAGCAGATTCCTTCTTAGATAAGTGACTGTAAAATTACTGACAAATGCAACTTGTTATGACATATGATTGATGGGAAATTGATCAGTTAGTTAAAATAACTTTTAAACAGAAGAGGTGATTGAGCAAACATAAGACTGTCAAGCAAAGTTTAGTCTTTAATGGAAAGTCAATACTGTGATGTTTCAAAGGGTCGTTCATTTTCTACAGGGACAGAGACAGTGCCCCAGCTTTGAGTCTGTGATAAACCGCAGGAACTCCATTCTCTGCTGTGGCCTGGTCTCGGATTTCTCCCAATTGATGAGAAACCCCAGTTTCTCTAGGAGACTCGTCATTGGGACCATTTGCTCTGGTAGCCGCATAGGATCCTGCGCCATGAGACAAATATCCTCGATGTATAAAATCAGTCTGACTCCTGAGTAGCTTTGTGAAGCACCAATGTGCTTAAGTTAGTCCGAAAAGGGAGACACATAAACTCTCACCTTTGCCATCACCAGAGGAATTCTAAAAATTGCTGGTGCATCTCAGGAATGGGTACTGCTAGATAGACATCCCTCAAATCTATGCAGGTTAGCCAGTGCCCTTTCTGCAAAATGTCCCTGAAGAGATGGATTTCCTCTATCTTGCAGTGTCGGTACACGAGAAAGGCGTTAAATTGTGTGAGATTATCACCGGCCTGACCTTTTGCTTCTGTTTCACCAGTAAGACATTGCTTAGGAAGCGTTGCGCCACCGGCTCCGCTGGCCTTATCGCCATTTTCTTTAGAAACTCACCTACTTCCTTGTCCATGAGGCTTTGTTCCTCCTCTGTGTTTAGGGAGAATTCTCAAAATGTGCTAATTTCCCTTACCTTTTGAGACCCCCAGCAACTTTGCTGGATTTCTAGGATTTGATTTTTCTACCTGGGAAGAGTGTGAGCCTTTTTTTCCCACTCTTCCATGTATTTTGATGTGTGTTTTACTTTTGTGTTCTTTGGTTATGGTGTTTTAAAACAACTCCATAGGCATCATCTTTTTCTTTGTGTCACACAACCCCTTCAGTGTAGTGGCAAAGGGGTGTATTTCAGACTCCCCAAGGTTTAAACACTTTCTCTGGGACTGACTATTGTCTCCAGAGCATGTAAAGTTAAATTGACTTTACTAGTCTCTTTATATTTACTGATCCAGCACACACTATCTTCCTATAGAGTACTGGAGGGGTTGCCTAGCATCCCCTGAGTCAAAACACTCATGTAACAGTGAAATGTTACCCTTTCCTACCATGGCTGGTGGCAGTGGTTTAGATCAAACTACCATGATTTTACCAGACCGCGAACAATGGTAGCAAAAAATCGGGTCAGTCATGTTTTTCAAGATGGCGCCCAAGAAGTATCTGTAAAAACAGACTCCGGTCGACTTTTTTTGTCGTTTCTTTTAGGAAAGGTCCTTCTTGTGTTTAACCAGGTTTGGTCCCTTTGTTCATTGTCCTTTGGCGGGTTTCAGTGCTGAAGCCCTCCTCTTGCGCCTCAGTGTCTGGGGTGGACAGGATGTGAGGGAGGTGCCCGAAACTCCGTGTGCTTAGTCTCCTAGGAGACCTGAATGCACTCTGGCGTGATTGGCTGGCTGGCTGTCTGGCAACGACAGCCACCCTGTTGTGTGAGTGACAGCCAGGCTGGAATGAATGGGGGAAAACTGTTTAAAAGCAGGTCTCTGGGACTTGGAAAGCAGAGTCGACCACTGGAACGAAAGAACCGAAGACGAGCTGAAGGAAGAGAACTGCTGCAACTCCTGGACGACCGGTGAAGCCCTGCTGCAGGTCCGAATTGCCCGAAACTCCATTGACAGAGAAGCCCTTCAAGGTTAACTTCTTCACTCGAATTTGGTGGAACCAACCAACTCACAAGCCGCCTGGAAACCGTCCCCTCCTGGTCGAATTTTCTACAGAGTGCTGTGGAAAACCGGATAGCCAGTGGGAAGGATACCAGTTTGTGTTCTTTAAGGCACTCATACCTTAAACCGACGTTTAGCCAAGCTAGTGGCCTCGTCTCTGGGCAGTGCAGGAACCTCCCGACGTCCTCCTTCTTGTCCCCACGACTGAAGCACGGGAACAGCGAGGTCTGCTCGAACTGCCAGGAACAACTGCCTCAGCTACAGCTCTTCTTCACTTTAAAGGTACTGTGCAAACCCGGTCCGGAAATCTTTTCGACCACAGAGAAAGTTTGTGAAACTTTCCCCTCTTTGAAGGCTGGTCCTTCCCTAAAAATGTGTCTAACTTTTCACCTGGCCGAATTCTTCTAAAAACCGTGGCAAAGACTTAACTGTTATCCACCAGAACTGTGCTATCCTATACAAAGACTCTGAACCATTGACTTTGACCCAGGCCTATCGAATTTAATTGCTGGTTGTAGTTAACTGAAACCCTTTGCCCTACCTATGAATGTATTTGGGCTGTATTTCTTATAACCTTGTCTTTTTACCCCTTTTTAAAGTAACTGAAGTGCCATTTTGCTCCCACTTCAGGGGAGCTGAACTTGTTCAGTAACTTATTGGTTGTGTATTGTGGTGTATTAGTGTATGATATTAAGCTGCTTTTGCTAGTGTAATGTTTTCTAATTGACTGTGTAAATAAATGTGTATTCTTTTACCAAGAAACCCTGAGTTGAACCACTGTATTTGTTGGTCCCTTTGTGTAACTTGTTCTACTGCTCACTTCAACTCTTGAGATAAGTCTGGCTGCTCAGCCAATGCTACCACATAACTGTGTAGTACAGGCTTGTACCAAAGGTGAAATGGTACTGACACTTGTAGTCTTAATTGCATGTAGTGTTCCCAAAGGGTACTGCATGTGATTCTGCCTAACACTCTGAAATTGCGAAAGGGTGCTGCAGTTTAGTTTGTGCTCTTTAAAAATTACAGACAACACCCCTGCACAGTCTCTGCGACCCAAGAGTCCACGGTAAGCTCCTCCCAAGCGCTTAGGTGCATCGCTAGCCTACCAACTATCGCGGGAATTGCGCCTTGAAACACTTGTGTATAGGCGCGTCACAAATGCCATATCATATCATATCATTGCTTGCTGCTGTGCTGTGTGCATACGACTGTACTCTCACATGCTGCTGCAGTGCCAACCCCGACCCCTGCCTCTTCCACGGGAGGGGAAGGAAGGATTCAGCCTTCTGTCTTCCTGTTGTCACTAATTGTTTCCTCTATAGGGCCTCTGGCCTCCTCAGTGGCTAGCGGAGACGCCTCTGCTTCTGCCGTCCTGGCAGATACACAGGGCACAAACACTCTTTTTTAACAATGTCTGACCTTTGTCCAGAGCAGCAAAGGTGTTAACAAATCTGGCCATGTCTTTGACAAATGCTTCTCTAAACAAAAGCCCTTTAGCTGCTGCAGTGGCCTCAGAGGATGCCAACTCCCTGAGTTTCAGGTCGATCTTTACTACAATCGATCGTCTGCACTCCGCTGCTATTGTACAGTTGGTATTACTTATTAAACAAACTGCTCTTTGTGCCCAATTAGCCAGAATATGCACATCCATAGGCAGGGCCTCTTTGGTCTCTCTTCCACCATTTTAATGATCTTGGCCAATGGACCTATGGAATCGGGGAGTGTGTCCTGGCATGCTATCCATGAGCGGTCAATGCCCTTTTCAGGTCCTTGGTGTGCTTCACCATGAATGAGTCCACCTCCAGAGTGTCCGCTACTTTATCCGGCAGAGAAGGTCTGGAATATTGTGCCTTCAATTAGCCTCTCACCTCCTTATTTAAAGGCGTGCGCAGTCACTTGCTCAAGTACCCATTGGCCTTAACTGAGAGCTTCCCTTCCGAGGATCTCGGGTGGAGTAGCAGGTCTGGATGAAAGGGGTCGACCAGGGAACTATCTCTGCATTTGTAAACGCTCTTATTGTGCCTTTTGCACGGTTCTCCTTCCTGAGGAGTGGCCAAGCTCACAGAAAGGTGAGAACTCTCAGTGCTGCTGGAATCCCATTCAGTGCCCTCTTGGTCTTCCTGTGGGCTAAGGGGTATGTCACCTTGTCCCTTCCATCACGCCTTTCCCTTAGCATGCCTCTCTTTTGTGTGTCCTTTGCGTGATTCGGACAGTGGTTCGCCACTGGCCTTATGTTCCTCCTGCCATTGTCTCTTGCAGGCTTTGGGCCTCACAGCTGTCGGCCCTTGCGAGAAGGCAACCCAGCCCAGGAGACAGTCCAGCTTATGGGATAGCGGCCCTATGCCTGCCCATGCTGCTTTGTCCATCAGCTGTCCCAGAGAGGGGTCCTGCAGAATGTTTGAAGGCCCTTCTCTGCTTTACTCGCTGTCAGAGGATTCTACCTATACCCAGGCCATATTGTGTAATGCACAGGAGACAGACAGCTGGCAGCCGCAAGGTGACGTACAGGCTTTTTATTATTAAATTTAATTTATAACATCTCTCAATGGTCTTGAGACTATTTCTTCACTTGTTTAATGTCTTTGAAGTCATTTAAACAGTACAGTTTGCATCAGCTAGTCCAGAGATTGATGACATGCTGTGGCATGCTGGAGTTCCAAGTGGCTGAAAGTTATGAAATATAACACAAGAGGCTAAGAGGTAAGATGCCTGAAGTAATTTTGAAGCAATGAAAAAACTGATTTGAAGCAGATATAAAGAAATATTTAGGTGGCATGCCACTTTAAAATTAACACTGAAAAGGAACTTTCAGGCCCTGGTGTTTAAATAGGTCATAAGAACTAGCACCAGAAATTTCCCATCTAAAGCATTTGTGCAATGGTAGAGCTTCAGACTACAGTGCACGAGGTAGAAAGCTCTAGGATGCTGTCAAAGTTCATTTTTTTTTTTAATTTCATTTGTAACATCTCCCAATGATTGTGAGGCTTTTTACTCACTTGTTTAATGTCTTAAAAGTCATTTAAACAGTCAATTTGACATCAGCTAGTCCCGAGAGGGGTGACATGCTGTGGCATGCTGGAGTTCCAAGTGCTTCCAAACATTCAATTGCTGAAAGGTATGAAACATAAGACAAGAGACTAAGAGGTGAGATGCCTGAAGTAATTTTGAAGCAATGAAAACACTGATTTGAAGGAGATAAAAGACATATCTAGGTGGCATGCCACGTTAGAATTGACACTAAAAAGGGACTGTGGGACCTTGCTGTTTGAATAGGTCATAAGAACTAGCACCAGAAATTTCCAATAGAAAGTGTTGGTGCAACTGTAGAACTGTAGAACTGCAGACTACAGTGCATGAAGTTGAAAGTTCTCTAGGCAGCTGTCAGAATCCACATTTTTTTTAATTATTTGATTTATTAACATCGTAAAAGGATTGTGAGGCTTTTAACTCACTTGTTTAATTTCTTAAAAGTCATTTAAACAGCAAATTTGACATCAGCTAGTACCGAGATTGGTGACATGCTGTGTTATGATAAGTACTTAAACTATGCATTTGCTGAAAGTGTTTCAATATAAAACAATCCCACAATGATTGAGAGGGTATTTTTCACTTGTACAATATGTTTGAACTCCTTAAAACTGCACATTTTCCATCAGCCAGTCCAGAGATTGGTGGCATGCTGTGGCACGCTGTGGCATGTGCCACATGTCACATTCGGCTCCTACCCCTTCTCTTTCCATGAGCCCGCAGAACACACACACATGTAGAATCTGTAAGACGGCGCGGGCCCCCACTATAACACAGGGGGGCAATAAATAATCTCACCTGTCCTGGCCCCAGCACTGCTCGCCATGGGGTCCCCGTTTTACAGTCACGGATGAATAGGGGGGACAGGACGACTGCCAGAGCAGGAACGAAAACCAGGCCTGGATTCCACCCCCAGCCACACACTGCATGGTGTGGAGGGTGGGCTGCATTCAATCGCGGGAGCGTCAACAGCTGCTGCACATGGACCCCCGCAGCTGCCTGCACTGCCCAGGGAAGCTGTACACTCGCTCCGGTCATTAATGACTCGTTAATGCCTCATAACCCGGATGGGATTTAACTCCCCCTGCAGGGGTTCCCGCGAAGGAGGCTGTCGGCATTAGAGGCTGGGGCGCAGAGGGGGCGACCCTCTTCTCGCTGATAATGATATTTATGGCATGTGGCAGTGCGAGCCCCGATGGCCGTGATCCAGGCCGGGTTTTCCTTCTCTCTCTGGCCGGATGTGGGGGATGGGAGGTTCGGTCTCATTCCCTCTCCGAGTTTGTGAACTATTTGGGGGTTCCCTGTCTGCACAGACCCTGCTCTGCCGGACCCCACGGTGAGACCCCACGGGTTATCTTTATACATCCACTGCAGTTACATGTAGAAGTGCCCCAGAGAGAGAATGTGTGCTGGTGTGCTTCAAGGCGCTCCTTTAATTCGCAGGATGGTGTGGATGTGAAGGGCCACTCCAGCAGTGGGTCCGAAGGGCCCCTCCAGCTGTGGGTCCGAAGGGCCCCTCCAGCTGTGGATCTGAAGGGCCCCTCCAGCTGTGGGTCCGAAGGGCCACTCTGCAGGGCCACTCCAGCTGTGGGTGTGAAGGGCCCCTCCAGCTGTGGGTCCGAAGGGCCACTCTGCAGGGCCACTCCAGCTGTGGGTGTGAAGGGACACCTTCACACTCGCACTGTGTGTGCTGCTCTCTCTGCAGAAAGACCGTCACGGTGGCACTGCTGGGGGTCAAGGCACCACTTCTTTCCTGGTGTGTGCAGGGAAGCCCCCACTCAGCCTGCTTTGCTGTGAAGACCAGGCTCTTGTGCATGTGTGCGTGTGTGTGTGTGTATGTGCACACCTTCACGCTGAGGCTGCTGTGGTGCCATGTTCATGGTCTCCAGGCGCTTTCATGGCTCTGTGAGGTAAAGTGGGATGTGTGGGTTATTGAGAGCAGAGAGGGCTAGGATGGATGCTGTGCACATCTGTTGCTGAGTGTAGCACCAGGAGCAACTGGTGTCTGTGCGTGTGAGGTTTCTGGGTGTGTTCTGTGCACTGGTCTTGTTTTGTCAGTAAGGGCAGTGTCCAGTGCTTAGGTTATTGTCGGAGGTTATTGGGTTTGTAGCTTGGCTAGAGAGCGATGTGCTGTGTGTGTGTGTTTTGGTGCTTGGATGGTGTCCAGTGCCTGGGTTGTTGTCGGAGGTTATTGGGTTTGTAGCCTGGCTAGAGAGTGATGTGCTGTGTGTGTGTGTTTTGGTGCTTGGATGGTGTCCAGTGCTTGGGTTATTGTCGGAGGTTATTGGGTTTGTAGCTCAGCTACACAGTGATGTGTGTTTTGTGCTTGGGTGCTGTCCAGTGCTTGGGTTATTGTCCGAGGTAATTGGGTTTGTAGCTCAGCTACAGAGTGATGTGTGTTTTGTGCTTGGGTGCTGTCCAGTGCTTGGGTTATTGTCGGAGGTTATTGGGTTTGTAGCTCAGCTACAGAGTGATGTGTGTTTTGTGCTTGGGTGCTGTCCAGTGCTTGGGTTGTTGTCCGAGGTTATTGGGTTTGTAGCTTGGCTAGAGAGTGATGTGCGGTGTGTGTGTTTTGGTGCTTGGACGGTGTCCAGTGCTTGGGTTATTGTCAGAGGTTATTGGGTTTGTAGCTCGGTTAGAGAGCGATGTGCGGATTGTGTATGTTGATGGGAAGTGTGGGTTGTGTGGGAGAGAGAAGAGATGATAGTGGGTATTGGGTGATTTCTGGTTATTTGTAGTGATGTTATTGTTTTTCATTTTGTCTCCAGTGTATGGTTGGTAGCAGCAGTAATTGTGTGGGTTGGGCATTCATGCCATTCGTGACTGTGGTTGTTGTAAAGTTGGTCTATACCGATCTTGGTGAGGTGAAAAGCCAGGTTTGTCAATAGTTTTCTGAAAGTTCGGTGGACTCCCGTCGTTCTTACTTCCGAGATAGAGTTCCATATTTTGGATATAAGATGGGAGACAGAGGTTCCTCAGAATTTCCTTTTCTCGTAGTCTCTTGTTTATATTTGGGTGTTAGTGGTTCCTGGGATCAAACCTCGTAATCCAACTCCTGCAGAAAAGGATCCAGAATCGGAGATCTGGCAGTGGGCCGAATCGGACCACTCCTTAGGCAAGACATATACAGTTGAGCTTTCTGCCTCTTCACCATTCAGATGTACACTCTGCATGCAGGCGGCCATGAGCCCCAGAGCTCAAAGTAGTTACCCAACCCTGGGAGGACAAGCATTAAAATAAAGGTACGCTCAAGGACCCTCTGAAGAGGCCATAATCTCCAGAGCTCGGTGCAGCTACCCTAACATGGGAGGATAACCACTGAAATTAAGGGACACTCAAGAACCCTCCCAGTAGGACATTAGCCTCAGAGCTCGGTGTAGCTCCCCTACCCTGGGAGGACAAACACTGAAATTAAGGGACGTTCAAGAACCCTCTCGGGAGGCCCTGAGCCCCAGAGCTCGGTTCAGCTACCTTACCGTGGTCTCCATGCCCACTTTTCGGTCCAACTCCACTCTAGTCGTGTATGTGGTCCTGCAGCTCTCTTCTGTCTCCATTCCTGTTGAATTCCTTGGATAAAACCTTAGCAAACTGTAATAATGGTACATCTGTACACTGTTGTAGCTTATTGACATAGGCTTTATTGTCAGTTACATTAAGCTGTCATATAATGCAACCACTGGGTCCCATCACCCAGGCTTAACTGACATCAGGTAGAACACTCACACAGCATTCACACATCAACATTCCAACATGACATCACAGGGTCTCTCATTCACAAGCAAGCACTTCACAACACACCTCCGTCCTTTCACACACTTCACAACACACCTCCTTCCTTTCACGCACTTCACAACACACCTCCTTCCTTTCACGCACTTCACCACACATCTCCTTCCTTTCCAATGACGCACAACCACACAACATTCACCAACAAGCACTTCACAACACACCTCCTTCCTTTCACACACTTCACAACACACCTCCTTCCTTTCACACACTTCACAACACATCCCCGTCCTTTTACAACCACCACACGTCTGTATTTTTTAGAGCGATGCAACTCTAAAACAAAACTTCAAGGACGCTATCCCTAAACCGGCGGAAAATGCTATCCCTACTACTGGACAGAATCCCCTTTCCAACTTCAAACTTCTAAACCGGGACGCTATCCCTATCCTTATGCACAGGGACGCTATCCCCATCCTTATGCTCAGGGACGCTATCCCCATCCTTATGCTCAGGGACGCTATCCCCATCCTTATGCTCAGGGACGCTATCCCCATCCTTATGCTCAGGGACGCTATCCCTATCCTTACGCTCAGGGACGCTATCCCTATCCTTACGCTCAGGGACGCTATCCCTATCCTTACGCTCAGGGACGCTATCCCTACTCCACACGGGACGCTATCCCTACTTCACACGGGACGCTATCCCTATCCTTATGCTCAGGGACGCTATCCCTACTCCACACGGGACGCTATCCCTACTTCACACGGGACGCTATCCCTATCCTTATGCTCAGGGATGCTATCCCTACTTCACACAGGACACTATCCATACTCTTATGGGATGCTATCCCTACTCCACACGGGACGCTATCCCTACTTCACACGGGACGCTATCCCTACTTCACACGGGACGCTATCCCTACTTCACACGGGACATCCTTATACTTCACTTCTATCTTGACCACAGACACTCCCAACTCAGACGAGGCGCTACCTTCCTCAATATGTAACAATGGCGACTCACTTCACCAAATGAACATTTAGCATTTCAGTATCTTATTATGCAAAGATGCTTGCTAAATGTTGTATTCCTAAGAGTCCATGCCGCCTTCTCGCGGCCTACTTCCTTTGTACGCACGTCTTCTATAAGTCCACGTTGCACTAGGCAACCTAACCCAGAAATTCCTCAAGCTGTTAACACTAGCTCAATCACTCACTCTAAAGTGCTCCCACTGCTTACTCATACAGCCCTACTCGCTCTCTCATACACTATCAGCTTATCAAATGAATCTCCGTGTCTATAACCGACCATCTTTACCTGAAGTTGCTCAAAACCTTAGACTGTGCTATTCACCCCCGTAATGGCTTTCCAACACTCATTCCTGTCGTGCATGACACTCGCACCCATTTCATATACTTCCCATAAACAGCGTGACATTAAAAGGATACATGTTAATGTGTTTTCCCTTTACTCCAACACGTCCGACATTATCATTCTGCTCATGGACAGTAATGATTCTTCTATTCAAAAGATATGCCCTTCTGCGCCTTCCTGGGCACATACAATGCCCTCCTGTGCTGAGCCGACTTCACTTCCCAATGAGCACTTCACTTCAATGACTCGGCTGCTTTACCACTTTACTTCAATGACTCGGCTGCTTTACCACTTCACTTCAATGACTCGGCTGCTTTACCACTTCACTTCAATGACTCGGCAGCTTTACCACTTCGCTTCAATGACTCAGCTGCTTTACCACTTCACTTCAATGACTCAGCTGCTTTACCACTTCACTTCAATGACTCAGCTGCTTTACCACTTCACTTCAATGACTCGGCTGCTTTACCACTTCACTTCAATGACTCGGCTGCTTTACCACTTTGCTTCAATGACTCGGCTGCTTTACCACTTCACTTCAATGACTCGTCAGCTTTACCACTTCGCTTCAATGACTCAGCTGCTTTACCACTTCACTTCAATGACTCAGCTGCTTTACCACTTCACTTCAATGACTCAGCTGCTTTACCACTTCACTTCAATGACTCGGCTGCTTTACCACTTCACTTCAATGACTCGGCTGCTTTACCACTTTGCTTCAATGACTCGGCTGCTTTACCACTTCGCTTCAATGACTCGGCTGCTTTACCACTTTGCTTCGAATTGTTTATGCACTACAAGATGATCCTGCTGTTAAGGCTGCGGTGTCCGATGTATACGTATCTAAACTCAAATCTTCAGGGCTTTCTCTTCCTCCCGGACGATTCTGCTTGCTTCCGACGTTGCGCGACTTATCTGCGCGTCCTTTCCTCAATTCTCACGGTGATCTTCAACGTTCACCATACTGCGGAGCACAGCTCTGCTCAGCCATATTCTGAGCGCCACGGTCACTCACTCTGGTCTTCACAATGGCGCTCGACCAATCGCCATCACCAGCAGTACTATGTGTGACGTCACCAGTCACTGCGTGGCCTCAGAGCAGGACGGATCTCCAGCTCCCAACCGTCACACTGCTGCTTTACCGTTTGCCACATCTACCTTACATAACGGTACCTTCTACTTCAAGTTCCAACGTTAAAACTTTGATAACGCAACGCACGGCAGCTTATTTCTCCTTTATGGGCACTCTGGTTTTCTACTCCTGCGACCCTCACATTTCCTTTTTTTCTGTCCCCACACCCTGTGATGGGTGATGCTGTTTTAATCAAACTTTTAGCTTTGGGGAACGTGCTTTACTCTAGAGGCTAATGCCCATGGCGTCCATGCTGGGGGTTTCTTTACTTCAGTTCCCCTTGCTCTTTGTTTCTGCCACCAAACTACTGCTTCTTGGGCCTTTTCTTCACTTCTCCTGGCCCTTTGCACCACCAACTTATCCTTTTGGGGCCTACTTCAGTCCTGGGGTTTCTGTTTCTTTTAGCCTCATAACCCCCTGGACACTTCACTGCGCTGCCCCTTCTTCTTTCCTTGTGCCCTGGTCCTGCGGTGGGACCTTCTTCAGACCTTCTTCACTTCTCAAACGCCGTGCGCTCTGCACACCTGGGTGATGGGACTTACTTCCTTGATGTCTGGGGGGGCAGTGGTTCCTTCCTTTCTTCTGTTGCTCCCCCCACAGCAACCTTCTTCTCCAGCTCGCATGGGTTCTTGGTAATCCTCGTTGCCAGTGTAATAATAGTACATCTGTACACTCTTGTAGCTTATTGAAATAGGCTTTATTGTCAGTTAAATTAAGCTGTCATATAAGGCAACGACTGGGTCCCATCACCCAGGCTTAACTGACCTCAGGTAGAACACTCATACAGCATTTACACATCAACATTCCACATGACATCACAGGGTCTCTCATTCACAGGCAAGCACTTCACCACACATCTCCTTCCTTTCCAATGACGCACAACCACACAACATTCACCAACAAGCACTTCACAACACACCTCCTTCCTTTTACACACCAAACCAACAAGCACATCACAACACAAACACAAATGCCATTTCCACCAAGATGCAAAAGACAAAGAAATATACTTACAAATGTCATCACTCTCGACTCCACCCTCTCAAAAGCTGTCTCTCCGCCCTCACTACCTGCATAGCCACCAAATTCCTCAATCTCAAACCTTCTAAATATAAACACCTCCTCATCTGCCACTCCAGACACAAACCTGAACTCGCACCCTCGATCAAAGAATTTGCAACAGACAGCACACACACATCCCTCTCCACACCTGTCAAGTCCCTGGGCTGCTTTTCCATCGAGCACACACTACTTAGCTGCAACCACCAAAACATGCAATCTACACCTGCCACAAAAGAACAGACTTGTAGTGTGGCGGTAATGAGGCCCATGATCTGTGCAGGACTGCAGGAGTACACAGGGATTGAGCTGAGCCTGTGAAGCCCCAGAGTAGAGCCGTGCAGAGAGCTGAAGTCATGCAGGGACTGTCCGTGAAATGGACAGACTGCGGAAAGCCTGCTGCAGCACCCAGAAGTAAAGCAGAGATGCCGAAGGAAATCAGGGAGTTGGCCTGAAATAAAAAGTAACCCTGCGGCGCTCTGACAACATTGTGCAGTAGCAGATACAATTAAACACTGAACAAGTAAAGATGCCACTTGGGCGCAACTTTCCATATATGAGATGTCAACTTGTATCAATTTGTAACCCACATTGCCAACAGCACAGAGACTATAACAAAGAGATAAAAGGTCAACAAGGGCACAATTCTCCTTTACTGAGAAACCAGTTTGGAGAAATCTGTAACCCCTATTGCCACTAGCTAACCAACTGTAGTGGTAGGAGTTGTTCTTCCTGCCCGGAGAGTAAAACAGGAAAGGGATCATTTGTAGTTAGTCCAGGCAGGCGAGTAGACCAGGAAAGAAACATTTGGTTTGAAGAAATGTGGTTGTGGTAAAAAGGTATTGTTGAAAGACATTGGCCACTATTTCATTTTGACAAACTTTTGCCTCACCAAGGGTAGTTGCTTTGCTATCCTGACAATGTTATTCCATTGAAAGAATATTTGTGATATGCTAATATTTGCTTTTCATCCTGAGAAAGACATTGTGTGGAGGAAAACAAGTGTTTGGTGAACAGACATTTACATTACCAAGTGGAAGGATGCCATGAATGGAAAAGACATTTTGTGTTATGTTGAACAGAACTGTGTTGAATCTGAACTTTTCCAAAGGTATTCCTGAATTGGTCCAGAGGTCTGGAGTCCAACCCTGGTCACAAGGAGTACATTCTAATAGTTAAGCATTGTTTTGTTGCACTGAAGACAGCCTAATATTACTTGTGCACTTTTGTTGAATATAGTGATGTGAGGGTCAGAGACGTTTTGGACATTGTGTTTCAGTTTTAGTTTGCGAGGTAGGGACATTCTCGTTAGGATAGGGAAAGATAGGCTTTTATAACACCCTTGTACTTAAATAAATGGCAAACATTGAGAAAACTATACCTTTGTGTCCGTCTCACATTTCTGACCTCTCACAAGTGCAAGAATTGGTTTTCTCCAAGCTGGCCTATGGCAATGTTCTCTTCACTGGACTCCCCAACAACATCCTTGCCTCCCTGCAAGCCATACCAAAGGTAGAAGCCAGACTCATCCTCCACATACTGAAATATTCACACATAACCCCAGCTCTCGCATAGCCACACTGACTCCCCAGCAGCATCCCTGCACCCCTGCAAGCCATACCAAAGGCAGCAGCCAGACTCATCCTCCACCTACTGAAATATTCACACATCACCCCAACTCTCACACAGCCACACTGACTCCCCAGCAGCATCCCTGCACCCCTGCAAGCCATACCAAAGGCAGCAGCCAGACTCATCCTCCACCTACTGAAATATTCACACATCACCCCAGCTCTCACACAGCCACACTGACTTCGCATACACCGAAGAATTGCCTTCAAAGGAATCTTCATAATTTCAAAGCCATCCACCACAAAACTCCATCTTACCCACACAAACACCAGACAAGCAAGTCAGCATCTTATATGCATTCCACTCTAAAAACTAACATGCACACACAAACACACTTACTCAGTGGGCACCCGGAGCATAGAACGCCCTACCTCTTCACATCCACAATGCACGCTCCATCACCACTTTCAGAAAGAGCCTCAAAACATACCTGTTCCCCCACACATAACCCGGCCATTCTACCTCCACTGCTACTACTTCTCTATCCTCCTCTTCCTATCGTATCCTGAAAACAGTTTGTAACTGCTGCTTTATCTGACACATTTTCAAACTTTGAACCCTGTAATGCTCTCCAAGCCCCTCTGGTTAGGGCCAGCCCGGAACAAAAGTTCTAATAAATGTACATGAATAAAATGTACTATTAATCACTACTATTGCTTGCATAATAACCACTGTTTCATATAACCAATTGCCCAAAATGACTAAACCATGAGCAACTAATTCCCCAAAACATACTTAATATAGCGCTGCCTGGGCCACTGTTGACAACATGGGTGACATTCTATGGGCTGAATGTATTGTGAGGAACTCATGGTGGCAACAGTGAAGACAGACACAAGTGATCACAGTTCAAGGGTGTTTATTAAACTGTATATGCGGGTTGGAAAAACGCCTAATCTAAACCTAAATCTAAGATGAGAGCAAGCTACGACCATAAACTAATAATAAGGCTGCCATAGTCCTATTGTGTCAAATAAAAGGGCCTATACTAAGAAAAACCTATTGCCAGACCTTACAACAAAATACAAAAGGGTGTGGGATAAGATTCACAGGAAAGAAAGAAGTGTTCACAAATGATGAGTCAGGATGGGTCTCCCTTCCCAACGGTTTGAGCACAGGACAAGGCGGGACTCCGGAGCAGAGCACACGCTTGAGCTTTCCCAGCATGAGACAACAGTTCAGCTCTCGGGTATCAGGACCTCCAGTGGTTTAAGTCTCTGTTCTAGAAAAAGTGTCTGGCCTCCGAGGACCTTATGTATTCTAAAATAATAAACAAAAGTTCCTTTCTGCTTGAACGTTGGGTGATTCCTTTCACCCCTCGATCCTCATCTTCCGGGCTCAGTTCCACAAAAGTTGCTAGGAATATCGGGACCTTTTGGTGATTACGTTTCTTGCTTCTGTGTGCCTGATATGCTCAAAATTATAAACAAAAGTTCTCTGATTATTCTTGGGTGGTGATTCTTCACCCCTGGGTCCCCCTCTTCCGAGCTTAGACCCCTCTCGAATATGAGCCTCCCTCTGTCAGGTTCACTCCAGCTTGCATTCAAAAGATTCCTACATTGCATTCACATGTCGGTGGGGTGCTGGATGTTCACCCCTGGATCCCCCTATTCTGGGCTCAGACCCTTCTTGAATGTTTGTCTCCCTCCGTCGGGTTCACTACGGCTTTTGTCAAATCAATTTCCCTTGTGGCATTCACAAATCTTAATGTCTTTTTAAACAGTTCACTGTGGACATCCCTCTGTTGGGTTCACTTGTCAACACACTGTTCTTTGGGACTTCAATCTTCGTCGCGTTCCATCAGCATCTGTCATGATGCCCACTCCCGGGGAGCCGGTTCAAGCCCTGCGTCCCCGAAAGCGGACATCCAGTCCCCAAGGAAAGACCCAGCAACCCCATATAGGGGCCCTTTGGACAGTGTCCTGGCGCCTATGGCGCCAGGCTCATAAAAGACATCAGTCCTGGCGCCATAGGTGCCAGGCTCATTATGGGAGTGCTTGGGTGCACTAACCTGATGCAGACCATGCTGCAGGATCCCGGCCTCCTTGAGGCCTGAAAGGAACTACTTTACCTGTGGGACTAATTTACCATCCGGGCGTGGTCGGGGAAGGATACATACCTGATTGGAGGAAGCATACATACCTGGAACTTCTTCCAAGGCTATTTAAACCCCACCCGAACAACCACACGTGCTTCGCGTTGTTCTGCATCTAGCAGCTGGACGCTCACCATGTCTGCTCCTGCATCCTGACTTCTGCCACGCCTGCCAGCATCCTGGATCACCTGCAAAGGAAGAGAAGAAGAGAACAGAAGAAGGGAAAGTCCTTACCTGCTAAATCCGCATCCCGGAGACATCTCGCCGACAATCCTGAAAAAGAAGACTTTTATTTAAAAGCTCATCGCGTCGATCGCTGCAGCGCCGCATTCCACTCACCTTTACAGGGCGCCTCCATGTTCAGCAGCGATCATCCGGATTCGCAGTCACGCCCCAGCGCCTAGGGAGAAAAAAGACAACAACAAAAGGTGAGAGAGAGAAGGGAATAAGGAAAGCTAAATCTCCATGTTAAGACTTACCTGTTGATTCATTCCCTCTTCATTTCGGGTCCGCGCCGCATCCTGGCATTTCCGGACCCGGGACCCTAAGGGGAAAAAAAGACATCAGCCTTAATGAGCGAATGAAAAGACATTACCAAAAAACGCTCATTAAAGACTTACCTGATTTCTACAAGGATTTCACCTCTCATCTCGGTTCGGTGCCTGTTCCCCGGCATTCCGTACCCCGGCCCCTATGGGGAAAAAGACACTAGCATTAGTACATTAATGCATGGACACAAGGGGAACCTCTTATCAAAAAACTTACCTGAAAGCCAAGCAAGTTTGGTTCTCACCAATCTGAAAATCCAGTGAAGTAACTGGATACCAATGCGCCCCTGCACCAGAAGCAGGATGGAGAGCTCGTCCTTCCAGACCCTAAGAAGGATACTTCTGCGAGCCAGACAAGCCAGATTTTGGGGGCCCGGTCCAGTCCGTCTTCCGAACCCTGCGCATCACCTTAGGAGAGGTCACAGCAGCGCGAACCAGGCCAGCGCCTCCCTGGGAGTCAGGTGAGCGTTACAGCATCCCTCCGTCGGGTTCACTTTTGCCAAATGTTATCAATCACACAGTACTTTCTCTTGTACTCACTATGCAGGATTCATCTCCTTTAGTTGTCCCATTATGGGTAGGTCAAAGACGTTCAACTGTACAGGGGGTTTTGCTAGATCCCTGTATGACTACTTTGACCTTTTCCTTGCGGCTCTCCTCGGGCCTTCTGGTATCAGTAGTTCCATTCAACGCGGGATCAACCAGAGTCTCTCGAGTGAGCACCCACGTGGTGCCGGACCCCGCTGCAGCTGTTTTCCCTTAACAGTTTACAGTTCTTTGAACTTTCCTCAATGTGTTCACACAGTTCAGTTTCTTATTGGTGCTCCCCTCGACTCATTGGCTGTGATGAACGGCTTTGCTTTCCTCATATCTGGAGTCAAGGATGGTACCACGGTAGCAGGCATCTTTCTCTGTCCTGCTTATCAGCGTAGGCATGCTCTGTGCACAGTTGACATCTGCTGCAACACACGCTGGCTATTGTTTGCAGTGTTATGTTTCCTTCTACAGAGTCTTCGCGGGTCTTGATCAGAAAGAGCAAGGTCGCTTCTCTCCTTGTCGGCCCTTTGGTTCTCGCCGCCTTTCTTCTCCTCTTGAACTGCCGGGCTAGGATAGCTCTCTCGTTGTGCGGTCTGCATTGCTCATATTGTGCTCTCGTGCTCCACCTTTTATCACTGTGGGGAATGGAAAGCACCATCAGGTGTGTGTGATTCTGGTCAATTTTCTGACTTTGTCTGACCCTGGGGTTGGGACATGTCAGGTAAACTGCTTTATTGTTAATCCGTTGCTTTTTGTGTCGTGAGAAGGGGGTGGTAGAGTTCCCAAGTATCCTACAGGTTTGGAAGATGAAAAGGTGTTATATGGAATTCTAACCTTTGTACTCGGGGAGGTGGGGGAGTTGGTTAACTCAGAAGGGTGAGATTGGTAGGGTTTGGGAAACAAACGGGAGTGACAGGGATTTTCAATGAACAGAAGGATTATGGGAACGGTAGTGTTTTGTCAATGCCAATTGAGAGGTCAGAAAATAATGACCAGAAGGACGTGCAAAAGACTGACTGGGAGTATTCGGGTAAGGCACTTGAATATAGCGATTCTGGGAGAGAGAGTTTCTGGGCGTAACAGGGTTTGGGATCCTAGGGAATTTGTTATATACGGAGGGGAGTTGGATCTGGGCAAGAAAGATTCGATGGGAAGAAGGGAGGCCGATGTTGTGCAATCTACAAAGGTTGTAGGGACCTCGTCCTCCTCTCCTTCTACTCCGGTGTAATAACGCGTATCACCTGGGGTATTCCCCCGAGCATAACCATGGGTTCCTCTACCCAGGTGATCCTAGTTCGTCTACCAATAGGGTTGGGATCTGAGAGGGCCAGTTCTTCCCTGGACACCTGAAAAAGGGATTTCCGAGGTCTATGAATCGAGGTAATCGGTCCCTTCTCCCCAGTGGGGATCCCGCCACTTGTGAGGATAGGGAGATGAGCCCTCACCGCAACACTGCCCTAGGTATCGAGGCAAGTGGGACCTCACCAGGTTAGACTACCCCTTTCAGGTGAAGGGCTCTCGTTTCCGTGAGGAGCTCCCTGATGTCCTCCACATGATGGCATATGTGGGACGATCTAATGGACAAAATAGTTACAAGTTCCAAGACTGGTATGAAGAGAAAATGAACTTCTGTCTTTACCAGAAAGAAAGAGAAGCTCTCTTTAAAATAAAATCTCCAATTAAATGCAATTAGTACGATGAAGAGAGAAGACATTCCAAAAGAAGAGGAGAGAGAGCAAGAGACGGAGGCGGGGCTGATGCAGACAGGTGAGGCCCCCTATGAGTAGCGCACCTGAAGGAGGCGGGGCTGACGCAGACAGGTGAGGCCCCCTATGAGTAGCATACCTGAAGGAGGCGGGGCTGATGCAGACAGGTGAGGCCCCCTATGAGTAGCGCACCTGAAGGAGGCGGGGCTGACGCAGACAGGTGAGGCCCCCTGTGAGTAGCGCACCTGAAGGAGGCGGGGCTGACGCAGACAGGTGAGGCCCCCTGTGAGTAGCGCACCTGAAGGAAGCGGGGCTGACGCAGACAGGTGAGGCCCCCTATGAATAGCGCACCTGAAGGAGGCGGGGCTGATGCAGACAGGTGAGGCCCCCTGTGAGTAGCGCACCTGAAGGAGGCGGGGCTGACGCAGACAGGTGAGGCCCCCTATGAGTAGCGCACCTGAAGGAGGCGGGGCTGACGCAGACAGGTGAGGCCCCCTATGAGTAGCGCACCTGAAGGAGGCGGGGCTGATGCAGACAGGTGAGGCCCCCTATGAGTAGCGCACCTGAAGGAGGCGGGGCTGACGCAGACAGGTGAGGCCCCCTATGAGTAGCGCACCTGAAGGAGGCGGGGCTGACGCAGACAGGTGAGGCCCCCTATGAGTAGCGCACCTGAAGGAGGCGGGGCTGACGCAGACAGGTGAGGCCCCCTGTGAGTAGCGCACCTGAAGGAGGCGGGGCTGACGCAGACAGGTGAGGCCCCCTATGAGTAGCGCACCTGAAGGAGGCGGGGCTGACGCAGACAGGTGAGGCCCCCTGTGAGTAGCGCACCTGAAGGAGGCGGGGCTGACGCAGACAGGTGAGGCCCCCTATGAGTAGCGCACCTGAAGGAGGCGGGGCTGACGCAGACAGGTGAGGCCCCCTGTGAGTAGCGCACCTGAAGGAGGCGGGGCTGACGCAGACAGGTGAGGCCCCCTGTGAGTAGCGCACCTGAAGGAGGCGGGGCTGACGCAGACAGGTGAGGCCCCCTGTGAGTAGCGCACCTGAAGGAGGCGGGGCTGACGCAGACAGGTGAGGCCCCCTATGAGTAGCGCACCTGAAGGAGGCGGGGCTGACGCAGACAGGTGAGGCCCCCTATGAGTAGCGCACCTGAAGGAGGCGGGGCTGACGCAGACAACGGAGCCCGCGAAGTTCAGAGCTGCTTTGAGCAGTAGAAGAATACCCTGGAAAATCTGGCATGTACTAGAAGCCAGAAGCAGAGATGCCTGGAGCGGAAGGCTCGTGGTGACGTGATCATGAAGTAACTGTGGTGGACAGGCTGCCTGTTCAACGACACCGACATAACCACATGCAGGAGGCAACTAACGGTCAGGTTACCCATAGCAGTATCGAGAAGCCGAGAAGGAGAGGGAAAACGAACTGAGAAGCAAACAGAAGGAAGGAGAAGGTCCCAAGTATCTGCCGGCACCAGAGGTGTTCACCTGCAATACTGAAGGTAACGGGAATAACAGGAAGTGTGGTGTTAGTTCCCAGTATACCCTAGTGAGTGAGACGACGGACACAGAGGTGGCATTTTTGCCTATGAACGTTTATTGAAATGAAACAGCCAAAGCATATCTTTAACTACTTCTGAGGGGGAAGCCCTATCTAAAGAAAAGATATCTAGGTGCCCGTCGTCAGGATAAATGTCCAACACCAAATAACCGCCCTGTGTCCAAAATTCCTCACTACTCTAGCCCTACCACTAAAACACAACCAACTAAAGTGAACCAGGAGAATGACACCCGCTCCTGGGATATTTGCATGGAACTCCTTTTATGAGTTCTTGCAACTGTTTCTGAGCCCTCCTCCAATTACTTTGATGTCAATTTTAGAGTCACATGGACAACTGTGATGGCTTCCCTAGTCTTCCACAGTTCTGTCACACTTCTCTGGGTCAATCCTGCTTTTCTGGCTATCACTCAGATGAGAGAGATCAGTCCCAAGGCTCTCTGCAATGTTCTTACTCTGTTTCCTTTTACTATTGCTTTGTCTGCAACCACTGTGATGAGGGAGATTACTCTCAACACACTCTTTATTGTAAGTACTGTGACGTGGGAGATTACTCCAGATGCACTAAGTACTCTGACAAGGAAGATTACTCCAGATGCACTCTTTATTGTAAGTACTGTGATGTGGGAGATTACTCCTGATGCACTCTTTATATTAAGTGCTGTGACGTGGGAGATTACTCCTGATGCACGTGGGAGATTACTCCTGATGCACTCTTTATTGTAAGTACTGTGACGTGGAAGATTACTCTTGATGCACTCTTCCTTGCAAATACTGTGATGATGGAGGTTACTCCAGATGCACTCTTTATTGTAAGTACTGTGACGTGGGAGATTACTCCAGATGCACTCTTTATATTAAGTGCTGTGACGTGGGAGATTACTCCTGATGCACGTGGGAGATTACTCCTGATGCACTCTTTATTGTAAGTACTGTGACGTGGAAGATTACTCTTGATGCACTCTTCCTTGCAAATACTGTGATGATGGAGGTTACTCCAGATGCACTCTTTATTGTAAGTACTGTGACGTGGGAGATTACTCCAGATGCACTCTTTATTGTAAGTACTGTGATGTGGGAGATTACTCCTGATGCACTCTTTATATTAAGTACTGTGACGTCGGAGATGACTCCCGATGCACTCTTCCTTGCAAATACTGTGACGAGGGAGGTTACTCCAGATGCACTCTTTATTGTAAGTACTGTGACAAGAGAGATTACTCCAGATGCACTCTTTATTGTAAGTACTGTGACGTGGCAGATTACTCCTGATGCACTCTTTCTTGCAATCACTGTGACACTGTGACATCGCGCACACACAGGCTAAACCTATATCCAATTCCAAACATAAGAATACTCCAGACCACACACTACATCAACTTCCACATCCCCCCACCACAGACTGCTTGTATGAATCGCGCACCACAGATTTCCTGTATCAGTTGCTCACCTACCAATCCCAAACCACTAAAAGGTGCCCTTCTCAATGTTAGATCTTTAGGCGCGCACGCCGCAGATATCCTTAACACGACTTAGATTTTATCGCCATAAATGAAACCTGGCTCCATGCAGCCTCAGGCCCAGTGCTCTCCCCAGCCGTACCCACAGAATACTCGATACTCAGATCAGATCGACAAGAAACTACTGGTGGTGGAGTCGCCATCATTTTCAAAGCAACTCTTAAATTCAGAGAATGCAAAACAGAAATATTACCAGGCTATGAACTTCTATCCCTCAACTTACCACAGACACCAAAACTACTATCAACTTCCTAATAGCTGATAGAACACGTAGTTCCATTAACAATCCAGACATTGGGGGGTCCTTCTGAGTTGGGCGGTAAGGGATACCGGGTACCGTTAAGGAGACCAGTGCGGTAATCCCTTACCACCCAATTCCGAGGTCCCTTAGCGGGAACCGTAAAGGACGCGTGGTCTGACCACACATCCTTTACGGGTCCCGCTAAGGGACCAGGGTGCTAATAACTGGCCTGCTATTTGTGGGCCCGTTATTAGCACTTTCCCCATTCCCATTGAGCCCTATGGGGGCTCAAAAGGGAATGGGGAATGGTTGGTTGAATGGGGACTTACCGGGTCCTCCAGGCTCGGAATGACCCAGTAAGTCCCCATTCAACCAGACCGGACCCGGTATGGGAGGCAGCCATGGTGCTAAAAGCACCATGGCTACCGCCCAACTCAGAATGACCCCCGTTGACTTACCACTACTTATCACCCCACTTATCAAACCCAACACTAAATTCATCCTCATAGGAGATATTAATCTGGGATACGATGACCATTGCGACCACAGAGCTACAGCATTCCATAACGCCTTTCTAGAAATGCAATTGAAACAAATTGTAAATGCTCCAACCCACAGAAAAGGACGTACCCTCGATTGGATCCTAACACTCAATACCACAACCCTCCTAGAAGACATTTTAGAGCTGCCCTGGATGGACCACTCCCTTATCAGATTTGACATCATCATAACAAGAGACACTACCACCACCATTCCCACCATGATGATAAATTCCGGTAAACTCACCCCAGAGAACCTATCTCCGCTTCTTAATAGATTATTAACTACTCAACCAGCCCCCCTGCACAACCCAGATGAGATCTCGTCACACTACCACACCTGTCTCAAGCTAGCTATCGACGAAATAGCACCACTTAGACCCAAATGACCCAAACATAAGCCTAGTAATTCTTGGTTCAACGATGACCTCATTGAATTAAGAAGGGAAAATAGAGCGCTAGAACACCTATTTAGAAAAAAAAACATGCAATGAAATTAAAAAAGAATTACAACTAATCTCCAAATCTTATAAGGCTGAAGTATATTCACAGAAAGCGAACTCCCTCAACGTGCGTATTGTTAATGCCTCTTCGAATAACATGGAACTATTCGCCATCATCAAGGAGTTAGAAACAACTTTCCATCCTCCGAGTACAGTGGTAGTAAATAAAGCATGGTGCTCCACCATCCAAGATGCACTAGCTGCAAAAATGAACACGCTGCAAAACAAAATAGAATCACAAAGAAAAATACTAGGTACCTCCTCTAAGACAACTCCATTAGCAGCCACTATCCCCACTAACAATATACCCGAATTCCATTTTGCTGCAGTAACCACAGAACAAGTATCTAAAATGATAGCAGCACTCAAACCTTCAAATTGCAAAGGAGATAGTTTCCCTGCCAAAATAGTCAAAGACTGTGCACCTACTCCTAGTTCCCATCATAACCAATTTTGTTAATGCATCGTTCAAAGCAAATTCCATCCCTCCCAACATCAAAGAAGTGTGGGTCACCCCTCTACTTAAAAAGCCCACTCTAGACCCCACCATACCCACCAACTATAGACCCATCACCACAGTCCCGTTCCTCCTCAAAATCATAGACAAAATTGCATATACTCAAGTCCAACCCATCTCGAAATTACCATTTACTAGGAGAGAGGCAATCCGAGACAATCAGGCTTTCGCCCGGGTCACAGCACCGAAACAGCACTGCTGGATCTAAAAAATCAAATGTATGCGGTTAGGGATTCAGGAAAACTCTGTATATTACTACTGCTGGACCTGTCAGCGGCATTTGATTTAGTAGATCACAGCAAATTGTGCCACACTCTAGCAGACAACTTCCATTTCTCCAAGGAAGCACCCACATGGATCAAATCATTCCTCTCAGAACGCACTCCAGAGTAGCCATAAGTGACATAGCAGCTGATCCCATTACAGTGCCGCTAGGAGTCCCCCAAGGATCTTGTCTTTCACCAATACTTTATAACGCGTGTTAGGCAGAATTATATGCAGTACCCTTTGGGAACACCACACACAATTAAGTGACAGTACAAATTCACCTTTGGTACAAGCCTGTACTACACAGTAAAAGTGGTAGCGATGGCTGAGCAGCCAGACTTATCTCAAGAGCAAGTGAGCAGTATCAATAGTTACACAAAGGACAGCAATTATTATGATTCAAACAAACACTGACTCAAGGTTTCTGAGTAAAAGAATATACATCTATTTACACATCAGTTGTATAACATTTCACTAAAGTAAAGCAGTTCAAAAATCACACTCTTAATACACCACACCACTCCCAATAGTTTCCAGACACGTTAAGCTCACAAAATGAAGTGTGAGCAAAATTGCACTCTAGTAGTCAGACAGAATTTGTGCAGCACCAACAGGTAAGTAAGTAGGGCAATCTAGAAAGAGGAACTACAGTGATGGAATCAAAACAAATAGGATTAGGGCCAAAGTCAATAGGACAAAAGTCTTTTGCTCAAGATCACACAGTCAGGGTAGTTCGCGGTTAAGTTTTTGCCAAGAGTTCCAGACGAAGTTGGTCAGCAGAAAAGTTAGTTTAAAGAGTAGAGAAGGACAAGCCCTCGGATTGGTGAAAGGTTTCACGAACCTTCACCGCGGCTGGACGAAACGAACAACCGGATTTGCACAGTACCTTTTAAATGGAGAAGAAGCTGTAGCTGAGGCGGACGTTCCTGGCAGTTCCTGCATGCTCACAGTTTCTGAAGCGACTGTCGGACTGACATGAAGTAGGAAGACTGGAGGGTCACTGCCCAGGGAAGAAACCAGCAGCAGAGCAAAGCAACAAATAAAAGGTGCACTCCTTAAAACCCAAGCAGGGTCCGACCTTCCTTGCTATACGGCCCACTGTAGCTCTGTACAGCGAATTCGACCAGAGGAGTGAGTCCTGGCTTGTAGTTTTGGCTAACTGGTTGGTCCCACCAGCTCAGGGGAAGAAGATTCCGGGAGGATCTTCTCTGTCGTTGGAGTTTGAGGATTCGGACCTGCAGCAGGGCTTCATCAGGTGGTTCAGTCGTGGCAGGGGTCCTCTTCCGTCAGCTCCTCGTCGGTCCTTTCGTTCCAGTGGCGACTCTGCCTTTCCAGACCCAGAGACCTTGTTTTTATGCTGTTTTCCCCCATTCACACAGCCTTGCTGTCAATCACACAGCAGGGTGGCTGCCCTGGCCGGACAGTCACCTAGCCAATCAAACAGGAGTGCAACTTGGGTTACCAAGGGAACCCATTGCAGGGGTCCTAAAACCCCTCCCTTACATCCTGCCTACCCAGACTTTCAGGTGCCTAAGGAGGGCTTCTGTGTAGAAGCCCACGAAGGGACGTTGAACAAAGGAACCAAACCTGGTTTGGCGTGCACAGAAAAGCACGAGAAAGACATTTTCAAAAAGAAATGGCGACTAAACCCAGCCGGAACCGTATAAAAACGTATATGGTCTAGCGGGTATAAAGGTTGCACGTGGCAGGCCTCTGGGTGGCAGCTGTGAGCAAAACATTCTGCTTTTCTGTTTGTATGGCTTTACTCTCAACCAGTGGCAATCTTGCATCAAGGCCCCAGGAAGCCACTGTGCTCTAGCACCGTGAAGCATCTCTTGTGCTAGATGGAATTACCAATAAAGATCTCAGACCAAATACCCGGACAAACTCCAAGAATATGGCAAAGTACTACTTTATTATTAACATAGAATAAAGTATGACAATCTGACGAACAACAGGCTGAAGTCCACACACTTGCAACCAAAACTGATCACACAAAGGTCTTATATGCGTCATTTATGACATCGCCCTACGTGGCCAACCATAAAACCTATTGAAGGGAGGGATTGGTTAAGGGAACATAACTACCTATTGTATACATAAGTGTTAATGACACCATTGGCTGCCCTTATCCGTTAGGCACGCCTCGAGCCACCTCTAAATACAGATAATACTGATTATAGTGGAACCATGGCAACGGGTTGGCCTATGCAACACTGTAATGCATGTTGCTTCATAGACCCTGTGGTTGGTTGGCATGCTGTCCCAACCTTGGACCTTCGGCTCGTTAGCAGCACGTGAGCCAAATGGACCCCCAGGTGCTTAGAGTAATGTCAGACTAATCCCCACTTTTCCCAATTAATCCATCGTCTCTCACAGGTCCAGCCCTAAACCAAGAATTCTTGTTTTTAGTTGACCTTGCAGCCCGTTTTCTGTTCCAGGACATTTAAGGGAGTGTAAGCTGTAGGAAAGGCATGGTATCACAAGTATGACACTGACACAATAGGCCTCATTCCAAGGTTGGAGGTAGCCATGGTGCTATTAGCACCATGGCTACCCCCTTACCGCATACCGGGTCCAGGTTCCCTGAATGGGGAATTACCGGGCTATTCCAACCTTGGAGGGCCCAGTAATTCCTCATTCAAGGAACCCAGACCCGGTACTTCTCCATTCCCATTTGAGCCCCCATAGGGCTCAATGGGAATGGGGACCATGCTAATAAAGTGCCCGTTATTAACGGGCCCGTTATTAGCATGCAGGTCCTTTAGCGGCTCCGACTAAGGGCGCCTGGAAAAACCAGCCGCCCTTAGCGGGACCCGCTAAAGGACCTCGTAATGCGGCGGTAAGGGGTGAACGGCACCGGTACCATTACCGGCGCCTTTAACCCCTTACCGCCAACCTCGGAATGAGGCCCAATGTTTACAATTTGTAAAACCATTATTGAAAATGTTGAAGTTGTAGGAACTCCTATTTTGCCCCTTAAATAAGATGGGAGTAGTCTCGACCATCAAACGATAAACAAAACAGTCCTAGTGGATGGAGTCTGTCAAATCAAAATGGCCTATGCAAACAAAACCTAATGCCTGCCCTATCTCTTGTACAAAAAGTGTAAAAAGTAGAAATGTATGCCAAGGAAAAATCAGTGTTCAAAAGAATAAAGGTAGTTGAACCAGCTCTCCTCCTCACGTTAAACCTCACGGAGTAAGGCTGTCCTTGTATGCAGGATGACACACGCGGGCTCAGTTTCTATCACTAAGCAGTTTTAAACCATGGATTGAGGTCCACCTGGCTTTCCACATTAAAGTCTCTTTCATTACTTTCAAAATTGTATCCCAATGTAAAGTTTAGCAAGGTCCCCCTCTGCCTGGCTCAGACCTTACAGCGCACAGTTCACGTAGGCCCCCCTCTGTCGGGCTCATACCGCTCATGTCACAGTTCAACACAAACTTGCAGGGCTCCTTTCCCCAAGCTTATTATACTTTGGGTCTCCCTCTGTTGGGCTCAGACACCTTTTCGGATGTCGAAGACTTTCGATTGTGCGTGGTTCTTTTTACAGACCACCGCTGAACCACTTCGACTCAAAGTTCACATTAACTCTCGCTTAATTCACTTTTTAGCTTCAAACAATGTACCTTTTACAGAGACTTTCGAATGGGCTACTTTCTTTCACCGAACCACTCCGTTACTTAGTATCGCTGATCTTACATCTGCCTTTTACTTCAATGTTCATTCACAGGTCTGCCTTTCCTCGGGTCTCATCCACACGTGTGCAGACTTCTCTGGTGATATAATGTTGACATTTAATCCGCTTTAACACACACCTGTCTCTCGTTGCTTGCCAACTCACCGGATGTGTGCGCTTCTTTCTTGTTTTGCTATTTCCAATTCACGAGTCAAGGTTAGTACCACAGACCTTGCCTCGCCTCCCCAACTCTGCCATTCACCCAGGAGGGTCGCTGGAATCCTTGAAACACAAAACAATCTTCACTCGTGGGATCTGGCCTTCAACATGTCTCTTTCACAGCCTGTTGGAAGCAACAACCTCCAGTAGAAAACCCTTGGGGTTTTTGGCTTGCTGCTCTTGTCCCTTGGTCCATTGCTCTGCTCCAGTAGGTGTGCCTTCGCCCCAAAAGCTCTGCTCGTACTCGTATTCTGCCTTGCTCAGAGTGTGTCTTTATTTGTTGCCTTTTATTTGTGTGAGGAGAGCTTACTGGTATCGTGTTTATGCACTTACTATAAAGTGCCTGACTTTGTCTGACCCGATTAACGGGACATGTTCAGTACGATGTTAGAGAGTTGGTCTGGTTATTATCAGTGACTCTCTTCCAGTGTTTGTGTAAAAAGGGGAGTAAGGGAGTTGGGAAATCCTACAAAATAGGATGAGGTAGATGAACAGAAAAGGGGGGGATTCCATGTCTCACCATTGGCTGTCTCACCCCCACTCCCCGAAGACCCCTCACCCAGGTGATCCTCCCTCACTGGTCCACACCTAGGGTCTCGATCCAAAGGCGATGGCCGTGCCCTGGCTACCTGCCAGAGAGATCCCTGGGGACCAGCTGTTAAGGCACCCTCTAGTTTCTCACATACCCCTTCCCTGTACGATGTAGCTGCATATGTTTCACAGGGATACCGGGATAGGAAATCGACGTTCCCCTGTTCTTTAGTTTTCTTTGTTCCACAGTCAAACAGTAGGGTTGCAGGTCTAAGAACCATCGCATGACTCGGGGGTTAGAGTCCTTCCGTTGACTTTTCCATACTAAAGGTGAGTGGTCGGTGACAAGTGTTAACTTTCTCCCTAGAAGGTAGTATCTTAAATGGACAATTGCCCATTTGATGGCAATGACCTCCAATTCCAACACAGAGTAGTTCTTCTCGCATGGGAAGTGTTTACGACTAGTGAATAGAATGGGGTGTTCTAATCCATCGTACATCTGTGAGAGAGCCATCAGTTTGCAACACAAATTCTTTCGAAAAGTCTTCTACTTTTAGGATGGGGTTCCGACACAAGGGGCCTAATTACAAGTATGATGGTAAGGCAACAATGGCGCTGGTATCGCTACCGGCACCGTTGTTACCATACCACCATACTACGAGTTCTTCTCTAAGGTGCCCTTGCAGCCACCGGGTCTGACCTGGTGGCCATACCGGCACTCACAAGCAGAACTTAATGGTAATACTGGTTCCGTTATTAACGGTACCAGTGCTACCACCCTACCCATTCCCATTGAGCCCTATGGGGCAGAATGGGGATGGGGAGTCCCTTATTACCGGCACCCGCGAATGGGCAGTTACCGGGTCCGGCAAACTTGGCATGACCTGGTAATTGCCATTTGCGGGTGCCGGAAAAAATTTGATACCGCCAGCTGCCGTGCCTGTACTACAGGCACGGCTACCGCCAGCCTCGTAATGAGGCCCAAGTTTTTTTAAGGTTGGTGTAACGTGCATCAACCTCATCAGTCAAATTAATCTTCTGGGGTTCAGCATTCCTTCATTTCTCTGTTAGTCTGGCTGTTCTATCTGAAAAATGTGGGATAAACATTTTGATAATAACCAATCAATCCTAGGAATGCCCTGAGATCTCCCTTGGTTTTGGGTGTGGGGGCATCTAGGACGGCTTTCACTTTTACTTGTTGGGGCTGGACACTGCCATTCCCTACAAAGAAGCCTAGGTATTTCACGGCCGATTGAGCCAGCTTACATTTGGATGGATTAGCAGTTAAGCCGGCCTCTCTGAGGGTTCTCATAATAATAGAAAGATGGAAAAGATGGTCTTCCTAAGTTTCACTATAAATGACTGGTGTCAATATAGGCCCCACAGAAATCAGAGTAGGGCTGTAATATCCTGCCCCTAAGTCATTGGAAAGTGGTTGGGGCCCCATGCAGGCCAAAAGGGAGGACTTTGAACTGGAATAATCCCAGGGGGGGTCGAGAAAGCTGTCTTTTCCATTTCCCATGGTGATCCCTTTCTCTACAGCAGCAGTGGTTTCTCTTTCTCCCGATGCTCGACAGTTTTTTTCAAAGCGTTGCTGGCATTCTGTTTCTACTCACAATCGTAGTTCCTTGATTTCAAGGGATTGCCCTAATGTCCCCCACTGACAGTTTCTCATGCATTTAAGTCGGAGGTGGACACTCTTGCACCCTATAAGCGCTGTCTTGTGAAGTCTCATTGCTCTGAGCCGTGGTATACAGCGAAGCTTAACATTTTTAAATTGCACCGCAGACAGGTGGAAAGAAAATGCAGAATGGCTTATCTTCCCTCTGACAGAGCTCTTTATGGTCCTGCCACTGTAAAATACCATAAAGCTATTTGACAGCCAAATAAGCCTTTTTTAGTACTAAGATTGAACAGTTAAATGAAGTGAGCTGGAAGTGAAGGTGGCTGTTGGGCTGGAGACTCTACTCTGTTCTCTACTTACTGGTGCTGTTACAAGCTGTAAGGAGGAGAGGAAGTGTGGACTGAACCCGTGAGACGAAACACCTGGGGGACTTTTGTTTTCGTGTTTGGACTTCATTACCCAAAGTAAATACTCTAGATACGGGGAGCTTCTTTGCCATATTCCATCGGGAGAGTGTGGGTTGGGCTCTGTTTTCAGTGGGTTGGGCTTCAGTGTCCAGCTAGAGGAAGGACTGTAAAAGCACGTTCCTAATAAGGGCTTTGTTTCTCTTGTTGCTATAGATTCTGTGCACGCCTTGACCACGTCCCCCAGGCTCCCAGACTCCTGCCTTTCACTACTTAGGCTGTGGTTCTCACACATGGCGCGCGCGCATGAAGTGAGCTGGAAGTGAAGGTGGCTGTTGGGCTGTTAGGCTGAGAGGGTGAGTGAGTATTGGGGGAAGAAAGCGTGTTGTCTCTATAGTCTCAATATTGTGAGCATAGCGCCACTGCTGGGAAAGATTGGCAGTACTTATTTTTGAGCATTTGTATGGTAGTTTACATATTCGCTGAATTTGTCACCTTGAAACGGCTGTAACTATTGGGAGAACCTTTTTTCCGTTTTCCTTGTGACTTGTGCACTGTTCCATACACTACTGAGGTCTGACTCGCTCTCCCCACGGACTGTTGTGTTCCTCCCGGTCCTGGGGGGGATTTGGTCTGTAGACCGGTGGGTAAAAGCTCAGGGGGACTTGGTGATCATTTGGGGTGTACAAACCAAGGTCCAACACACATTTCTGGTAAAATGGCAACAGTGCTAAGGGATGGTAGAATCTGCAAATCCACATCCACTACCGTAACGCGCTCAGGTGAAGCGCTGAGTGACGCTGTACAGGACCCCATTCACAATAACTTAGATGCCCCAGGTAGTGTGAAAGGGGACGGGGCAGCCTCGGGCTCGAGAGGGGTGCAGAAAATAAAGAAGGTAGACATTATTCAGGAGTTAGAGTTATCGCATTTGTTTGTTTGTTTGTTTGTTTATTTTATTTGTATAGTGCTCCAAAGCCAGAGGTAGAAGGGCGCTTAAGAAGACGGTTTCATAAATGTGAAGTATCTTTGTGTTACATACTTAATACATACATACTTATGTTACATACATATATTTTATAAGGAATACAATTTACAGTCATATGTTTAAACAATATATAGTTGGCGATATACAATTTCAATATACAGTCATTTACAATACATGCAGCAGTTTACCGAGCAGGGATGTGAGGTCAGGAGTCAGTGGTGCTATTCTTTGTTCAGGAGCCAGCTGATAACCTGCTTCCTAAAGATCTGGAACGACTCGATAGTTTTGATGTTGAGCGGTAGGTTGTTCCAGAGTTGGGAGGCGAGTACTGTGAAGCTGGTCCCTCCAGCTCTTTTTAAGTGGGATCTGTGCACTGTCAAGCATAGACTGTTGGAGGATCTGGTTGCAGGTTTCATGGTGAATTTATTAGCTAGATATGGTGGTGCTAGGTGATTAAGGGACTTATACGTGAGACAGATGGTTTTCAAGTCAATGTTCTGGTGTATGGAGAGCCATTTGCAGGATTTCCTAACAGTGGAGATATGCTCTCGCCTGGGAATGTTGAGGGCTGCGCGCAGAGCGTTATTTTGTAGTACTTGGAGTTTGTTAATTATGGATTGGTTAGCACCTAGGTACAGGCTGTTGCAGTAGTCCAGCTTGGATTGCATGAGGGCTCTGGCGAGAGTGAGACAGCTGTTGGGTGATAAGAAAGGTCTGCTGGCCCTGATAAGCTTGCCGGTCTAGGCTGAGGCAATCATATTGGTTTGTTTGGAGAGGTTAGTGTTGGCATCCAGGTAGAAGCAGAGGGTTTTCACACTTTTGGCAATAGGGATGGTGTGACCATCGATCGTGATGTTATTGTAACTGGGACTAAATTTAGTTAGGTTGCTGGGGGAGCCGACGATGAGGACCTCAGTCTTCTCATCATTCAGGCAGAGGCCATCCATGCCTAAGCTGAAAACGCATGCGGCGGTGCTGCGTGCGAGCACATCTGAATTTAGATGTACTTTGAACACATTTTGGTGGAGGTCATGTAACAGGCACGGTATTGAGAGCCTGCTTACCAAATATATTGAGGAGAGGGGCTCTTCTCTCCTGGGCTCAACACTGCTCCTGCAGTGCTCAGATGGAGCTCCAGCTCCTCCGTGGGTAGGTGATCAATGGGACATATGTACTCGCAGATTCATGCAAAGAGGAATGGTCATGATTCAGGCGATGAGGATGTCTCTCTAATCCCTGCTGGCCTCCTTTGAATCCCAAGCACTACCACAGACCAGCTCTTTGAGCATATGTGACATAAACCCAACATAAAGTTTGATAATCACCATGCACACCTATTTTGAGTGTATATAGTAATGATTCAAAGTAATTAAGTCAGGAATAGTATGTTATTTGAGGTGCAGGGGAGAAGTGCTCAGCCTTGATATCTAAGCTGGAATACATACATGGAACAATAGTTTCCTATTTAAGGAAACCCACGTCCCCTGCACACTATCAACAAAAGGCTAAAAGCCTGTATAAAAGTTTTAATGGGCACAGTAAGTAACCTAGTAGTTTTCACAGTTTTTAAATACATTTCATTGCTTTGTTTAGCTCACAAAGCTATTCTTAAATCACCCAATTATTTCTTGACAACTTTTCTGTTTATCCAACAAACAGTAGTTTATTCATTTTATAACAACAAATCATAAAACACAATATAATGTGGCCCAACACGTTTCGAGTATCAATTTTCACTCTTCATCAGGGGCAATGTGTTCTGAATTCTTATCATTAAATACAATTTCTGTAGAAAAAAGTAATAAATTAAATTAATTATCTAATGATATGTATTCATGTTTATACTTTTGAAACACAACAAGGTACTTCATTAGTTAGATAGTTAGATATGTACCCAACATGTCAGTGAAGATGCAAACGACATAAACCTAGATGTCTCTATGATTTCGCAGGCAGTTAAAATGGAGTTGGGCAAGCAAACCAGACCCTCACTGGGTCCCTCTACTCCTGTGAATGCTGCGCGAAACGGCATTGATAATGTACACCTCTTCAATACCATCCCGCGAATAGGGACCTTTTCACCCCACATAGTCTTTGCTGCAAATGCTAAATGTCCTCTTCCTCCTGCCACACTCTGTACCCAGTTCCAAACGGCATTACTATGGGATGGGACAAGTGAGCCAGGATCACCGGAAGGGTCAGTGATGTCTGATAAACAGGCTGATGTAGCACTCCCATTGCCTGTTACTCAAGCTCCTACTCCATTGGTTTCACTGACTAGCTCTCCTATTCTGGAAAATAATGAATATTTTGAGGAATCACTACCAGTATATTAAATCTCCTGGACAAGGCGCATGAACTCACCCACTGGGAAGTGAGAGAGCTTAAATGAATCTCATTGGAAACAATCTAAACTTAATAGAGTGGAAGGCTTCCTGATGGGCACGTCCTACGGATATGGCACACTGGAGACCGGGTCCTCTTCTACCCGAAACAAGACATCAAACCCTGAAGGCTCCCAAACCCCTGAGGGAGTCTGTGGGGGGTCCTAGATTAGGGGGGCCATTCCCAAACCAAACTAAACCAAACAAGGCTGACCTGACAGCCGGGAATAGCGCTTTAAGGGCCGAAGGAGAGCGGGAAAAAAATTCTTAAAGCCATTGAAGAGCTATCCTTGAAAATTACTAGTCTGGAACAGGGACTCACAAACCTGGTATCGAAGACACCTTCTATTTCATTTTTGGGGGAGTCTGTGCAGGTTCCAGATAAGGAAAACTCACGCCAGATATGAATTCCCGGATAGCCCTTCTGCCCTCACTGACATCATAGAAAATACCTCTCGTGCAAAGGGACCGGTAATAAGTAGCCAAATACCGGAAGATGTCCAAAGCACGGATTTTGAAGGATATTCATTATCCAGGCGTCAAAATCGTTTGGCTTTGAAAGCAAAACATAGGTTGCTAAACAAAAGCCTGAAGTCTAATAAGGCTCAAATAAAAATAAAAGAGGAAGTCAATGTCTTGACAAATGAAGTTGCTCTCTTAGACTTGATCCAACTGAATGAAGAAAGCCGTTTGGCTGTGCAGCTTCATAATACCAATGCTGGTATCATATCATCTGGTGCATCTTTGGCAAACCCAAAATTAAAAAAATCTAAAAAAAACAAAAAATGCAATAAACAACTGGGAGGCCATACTGGATTGTCTGATACCGATGCGGGAGTAGAGAATGAGAAACCTCCTTTACCCCTAAATATTGAAGGGGGGGACTCCAAGGAAGTGAAGCAATCACAACTGTCTAACTTCTATAGGGTAGTAGAGAAATGGACATCCAGACAGATTGGGCCGCAGGAAACCCCGCAGCAAATGGCTGATGCCCCTATGACATCAGCAGAGTCAAACAAATTAGGCTTCTCTTCCAACCAAGGTCTGGAAACCAGGCCTGCTCCTTCCTGTGGAATTAAACCATTCAGTCCCCCCTTGTAATGACGCAAAACTCAGGTGAATACTGGGGCTTTAAGTAACATGGCTGCCTATGTTCATGCTTCGGTGCTGTCCACAAATCCTGGAATGCATATAATTGGGGAGGGGGATGTGGACCAAAATAAACAGGACCTGCCAAAGGTCATTAAAAAAACTATAATGGAACTACTTCCGGATCTATCTTGGCTTAAACAATCAATCCACTCTGCTAATTCCCATGAAATCAACGTAGCTCCTCCACAGGATCCAGGGGAGTGTCCCCAAAAAACGACAGGTCCGTGTAACAGGAGCCAAATATACCAGGTACAGGCTGGGCTGCTGGGTCCGGGTCCAAATGTGAAAAGGAGCAGGAGATGAGTACAGCACCGTCCGCTAATTCCCGAATCATTGCCCAGGTAAAGGAGGGACTGGCAGAGGGTCCAGGAGGCACATGTGCCCACCATGCCAGCTCATATTAAGGACAGCGACCTACAGAATGTAAAGTGGCGGAAAATAGCCTTCCCCGATTATCCCAGAATTTTATTGTACAATCTTTGTGACATTGGAGGTCCTCCGTCCCTACATAGATCACGGGCCCTGTCGCTGTTTAATGAGGTCCCAAGATTGAGGTTGATATCCTCTGCAGATATTTGGCTGGTGGACTTCGTCCACCCAACAAGATTTGAGCATGTGCAAATTGTTCCCAACTCTCAGAAGATTTTTGATCTAATACTGCAAGAGAGAAAGCAATTTAACAGAACGGGGTACGATATACTTATCTTCAACAATGGGTGGGACCAAGGGAGGGACTTGAGCGCCCAGCAAAATAGACCTCAACCCATGATGCAGGATGTGCAGGAATGTAAAGATGAGAAAGTTTCAACTCAGGGGGAGGATTGGAGATGGCTTGCGTTATCCCTGAGGGAGTCCATCTCCCAAATTAAAACCATGAATCAGAAACTTTAGTCGCCCTAAAGCATTTCAACATTGGCGTCTCTTATCCTGGAATTCCAGGGGGCATTCCAACTTTCTGGTTTCTAAAGCATTGTGTACCAAATTTAAAACTTTTCACCTAATTTGCATTCAAGAATCATGGATGACTTCCCCACTTCAACTAGATGGGTTTGAATGTATACACCAACTTGCCAGATCAGGACTCCGTGGCTGGCCAGCCGGGGGCCTTTTAACTGCAGTTAAAGTAGCAATTGGCACGAGAGTTCTGGATTAAAGGGAAATATTGTGTGGGTTAGTAGCGGTAGTCTTGGAACGATCAAATGGTCACCACTCAATCCCTTTATTGGAGCTCATTATATACTGGAATCCTCATGCATTATTGGGCAATGTAATAGTGTCATTGAATACCTGCTTCTCGACCATGTTGCTTAAATACAGAGGACTAAATATCATTGTAGCGGGGGATCTTAATTCCGAAATCAAATATGGTCTAGGCCTGAACAAAAAGATGGGTTCTTCTTCTACTCGATCTATGGGGAACTCCGGGATGATTGAAGGGGCGCCCTTTGCTGCTACCCGTAAAATTACTCATGGGCAGATTTGGCATACGTTATTCGAATCATGGGGTCTTACTCACATGAACGTATGCCTTGAATTCTCTGTAGAAGAGTTCACATGGTCGAATGGGCTTTATAAATCCACCATTGATCATATATTTACGTTAAATAGCCTATCGGATGCGTGTGTAAAATTTTCAGTGATCGACTCTGAAATGAGTGACCACAGGTTCTTAGAGGCTACATTAACATGGAATTTTAGCACAATAAACCAAGGGAAATAAACAGCTTTAACAGTCTCATGTGGAGGTAACCATATACAATGGCATGATGGGAATATAAGCAAATTGAATGCTGTATTTGGTCATGAATACCAGTGTACCTCGTGGCCTATTAGATCGCTTCTATTTTCTGTGCCTTTTTTTCCAGAATATGTAAGTTGTCTGATTGATAGCTCTGTGAAATGCCTGAATAACACGGTCCCTAGACACTCACGCACGCATGTATATGATCCAATGGTGAGATCTAAAAAAAAAAACTCGAATCGCAGCATCTGTGCGATTTTAAGCTCCAACTTAGATCAGAACATAAAACTGAAGCAAATTAGATCAATCAAACAATAAAAAAGGGCTAATAAATCATAAGATGCCAATGCTAGTAAAAGGCAGCATCTCCATGCTAAGAGCTTTAAGAGAAGTCTCAGGCCACCAGTTCTGGTCATTAATAAACTCGATGGAGAATCCACAGGTGGCGCTGCAATCAGTGTGTGTCCAGGAGGACGCCTGGGCAAAGTATTCCTCTTCTTTCTGTGCAGGGAAATTTGCATTGTCAAAACCAACGGCTGAAATTAAAAATGGTCCTTGGGAATGTAATCTTACTATCCCCTCTATTGAAAAACAGATTAGAGCATCTAATCCCTCTAGGGCGGCTGGCCGAAATGGACTCACAAACATTACGCTTAAGAGAAATTCCTATTTGCTGATATTTTAATGACACGTACCATCCCGTCTTTATGGAATGTCTCATACATCATCCCAGTATATAAAAAAGGGGATAGAAGGTGTCTGGGCAATTACCGCCCTATCTTAATTATGGACGTGGACTCTAAAATCTTTGCGGGCCTAGTATTGAGGTGCATAGTGGAATGGACTGAGGCAAATCACATCTTGTCGGACCGACAGTTCGGTTTTCGAAAGGGCATAGGCACAGAAATAGGAGGCCTGCTCTTTACTCTACTGCTCGAAAAGGCATGCAGGAAATCTGCGAGTCCTATCTATCTGGCCTCTATTGACCTTTCCCTTGCTTTCGACAAGGTGGATAGGGTTAGACTATGGACTAAGATTGCCTTGATGGGAATGCCCTGCAGTCTTTTGACTATTCTCATACATTTGCATGAGGAATCATCCATTCAGATTCGGATTAACAGAGCCGGCGCGCTATCTAGGCAGATTCAAACCTGAAATGGTTTGAAACAAAGGGTGTCTATTTGCACCCACACTCTTCAACCTATTTATCTCTGCTGTGGCCGGGCCACTGGTAGAAGCCTCTTTGATTTCACTGAATATAGAGGGGATACAAATTTGTTGGAGTGCCTTTGCTGACAACCTTCTACTCATTGATTGTACCCCCATCGGTCTTCAGCGGAAACTGGTAGCCCTATCGACCTATGTCTGGGCAAATGGTCTTGTCATTAATGAAAAGAAATCAGTAGTAATTTGCATAACAAATAGGAAAAAAAATATCCTCCTTTAAATGGAATATAAATACCTGTCTTCTAACCAAAGCAAGATCTTTATGCTATTTGGGCTTCCCAGTCTTTAGTAGATCTAAAATCTTTATGTATTGGAATTTCTATTTGGATAAAGCGGGAAAACTGATCTCTCAGATGAAAAAAGGTGCCAAATACTGTAAATACTCGATTATTCCACTAATTGGGTTCTATAACTCCAAAGTTGTGCGGAAACTTATTTACAGTTTTGAAATTCTTCCCTTCGCTACACGACTGGTTGACAAGTTGGAATCGAAAATTTGGCGAACAATCATTTACTATATCCCAAAGGGAGTTCCTATGAGTGCCATATGTTTCAAGCTGGGTCTCTTATCTCTGGAGTGCATAGTATGTTGGAGAATACTGCCTCTCTATCGAAACCTCTTAATGACACGAGAAAACATTTTCTACGCCCTATTGGGAAATAGACTAAGAAAGGGCATCACTGTATCTAAATGGCTATTGACTTTGCAGATCGACTGTATGAAATCTCTGGACATTATATACAAGAGTTTCTTGTGTAAGACCAATAATCTGGAGACGGTGAAATCCCGTCTCCACTGTATGGATTGGATGAGATCAATGGAGATGGTTCGTCTAGGATATTTTGTCACCTTGTTCATGATGGAAAGAAAATGGGAACCCCTGAGTCATATCTCAATAAATTTCCAGACCCAGTTAGAAGGGTCTCATATTTGAGATTTCGGTTCAATGCTCTACTTACAGGCGAAATTCTTTAAATTTGCTCAGGAGCGACACTAAATATTCCATGTCGTTTTTGCCATTGTAGCAAATCTACTGAATCATTAAAACATCTATTGTTGGAATGTCCTGTGCTTATACCACAACGTTTATCAGCTTTTGGCAGATTTGTCCATGACCCTTCCAGGGTGAACACGGAGGACTTATGGTGGAATATGTTACATGGGAAACTGATTGCATTAAAATTGGCCGTAGTTAAATTTCTATCTGAAGTGTGGGGGTTCTTAGAACCCTGTAATTAATGTAGCCGAAGATCATGGGTAGGCTATGTGTTGAACTTGTTGGGAAAAAGGGCAATCATTCGATAATTGTTGAAACCCCAAGTTTATCCATGATGAAGCAGTTCTGTTTGGGATTGTTGAATCTTCTGTTTTATTTCTTCTTATGTTTTAATCCTAAAACAATGTGTTTTAAACAATGATTGTGAGACATGTTTTATCTGCATTTTTATCATTCATTAGTTCTATTCGGTTTTCTTTTTTTATTTTAACACTTTTTGAAAAGGTTTCTTATATGTAAAACAAATACAAATTAAAAAAAAAATTAACCAGCCAAAAGCCTTATTTGCGGCCGTTCAATCTTTAACTGTGCAAGTCAAAGATAGTCAAAGATAACTTCCATTCGTAAGGACATTGACCTTACTTGCCCTCAGGTGGTGCAGTTGGGCCCATACCTGGCTTACCCAACGCTCTGGACATAGCGGTTGGTCCCTGGTCCTCCTTTCCATTTTTTTCTGACAAGGAGGTTTTGGAGGCTATAGAAAGTCTAAAGTCCGCATCGGCCAGCGACCCTATCCCGCTTTCTATATCGAAAACTATTTCTGATGTCATTGTTCCGTGGCTCCCTAGAGCTGTAATTGACTCTTTTTCTGGCAGGGATGATCCATGACAACCTTAAGCACACTCTTGTAATTCCGTTGCTGAAGAAGCCTGGCCTGGACCCATTAGTTCTGTCCAATTTTCGTCTGATTTCTCTGCTTCCTTTCCTAATGAAAATGCTTGAGTCCTTTGGTCTCCCCACTCCTTAGTGCCTTTTTGGAATCATCGCGCTTCTTTGATCCTTGTCAATCAGGTTTTCAACCCAGTCGAGGCACTGAATCAGTGCTGCTATCAGTTGTGGATGATCTAATGCGTTTGGTAGACCAGGGCGGGGAGGGGGCCTTGATTTTGTTGGGTCTGTCGGCTGCGATGGACACCGTTGACCACCCTACCCTGGTCACCCGTCTCTCGTCTGCCGGCCTTTCTGTTCAAATTCTGACCTGGTTCTCCTCCTTTTTGGCAGGGCGCTCTGGATCTGTTTCTCTACCTCCTTTTCACCCCCCTTCTGTCCCACTGGTGTGTGGAGTCCTTCAGGGCTCTTCGCTGTCCCCTACTCTGTTTAACATGTATATTCAACCTCTTCTCGCCATTATTCACGCTTTTGGCTTTTTGTGCTACTCCTATGCCAGCGATATGCAAATTATTGTGCCTCTTGACTTGACTCAACCTGAGACGGTGGGTCGTCTGAGGAATTTCTTAAAGGCAGTTGGCTATAGGATGGCTTTGAACTGGCTCAAATTGAACGGTGAGAAATCCGAGGTGTTAGTGGTTGGCACAGCTACCCCCTCCTTGTTTTGGACCCCTGAGTTCTGGCCCGTCAGCCTTGGTCCTTTTCCTTCTCCCGTTTCATCAGTGAAGGACCTAGGTGTAAAGCTTTCGGCCTCATTATCCATGGCTGAACAGGTCCTATTCCTGTCAGAAGGCACACTTTAAATTACGGACACTACAGAAAGTGCTTCCTTGCATTCCATCTAAATTCCATGCTCCAGTGATATCATCTTTGGTAATTAGTAACATCGATTACTGTAATGCCTTGTATCTAGCCCTTCCGCAACACCTGCTCCATCGCCTACAGCTGCTGCAGAATATGGCAGCTAGAGCAGTACTCCACCCCACTTTGGGCACCCACATGATTCCTCTTTTGCGCCAGCTTCACTGGCTTCCAGTCGAACAGCGTATTTGTTTAAGTCACTGGGCCTCATTACGAGTTTGGCAGTAGCCGTGCCTTTAATACAGGCACGGCTGCCACAAAACTTGTGAAAATACTGGCACTGGCAATGGGGAATTACTGGGGTATGACGACCCCAGCGGACCCGGTAATTCCCCATTGCCGAGTGCCGGTAAGTATTACTCCCCATTCTCATTGAGCCCCATAGGGCTCAATGGGAATGGGGAGGTTGGATGCACCGGCACCATTCTTGAACCATCCGATGAGCTCCATACAGTGTCTCCCACCAAGCCTCTTTATCGGTACCCAATACCGTATTCAGCTTTGCATACAGTAGAATGGTTCTTTCCGTTCTTAGATTAGGGCAAAACAAAATCACGTGTTGCAAGGATTCAGCCTCAATGCCACAAAACCGGCAGACGTCCTCCTTTGCCCAACCTTATCTGTATAAGATGACTTTAGTTGTAGCACATTCAGGCGGTATCTCAGGAGCCAGTCTCTGAATCTTTGGCTCAGGGATTTTCTTAGATAATCTCGAGATATATTCAGAAGGCCGGTAAGATTTTTAAGTAATGGGCCTCATTACAAGTTTGGAGGTAGCATGCCTGTAATACAGGCAGGCTACCTCCAAACTTACGAAAAAACGTACAGAAAAATCTGGCACCCGCGAATGGGCAATTACCGGGTCAAACCGAGTTCGGTGGACCCGGTAATTGCCCATTCGCGGGTGCCGGTAATAAGGGACTCCCCAGCCCCATTCGGCCCTCATAACGGTGCCGGTGCATCCATGAGTTGTGCTCGTGGGTCCCGCACTGCCGGCCAGGTCCGGCCGGCGCCGTTGTTACTGTACCGCCATACTTATAATGGGGCCCAATATGTGCATTCCGGCGGCCGATCTTTTAGCCTCTGATTCCGCCCAGTCTGTTGCCCAAAGGGCCGTCTTTACTCTCAATGGAATTAGGAACAAGACATCCACTGGGAGGCTTAGGTTTGCCAAAATGTCCTTCCATTTGTCTTTCCATTGATTTAGTGGGCGAAAGTTCATACCTGTATCTTTCCTTTGTATAATTTGGTATTGTGGCGGGCAATTCGGCCCGCTGAGTTTCCCGAAAGTTGCCAGCCAGCGATCTCCAGATAATTCTTGCATGCAGTGATAGCAATCCAAGCTCATGTTTAATAATCGACATCGGTATAGCATTTGGGAGTCTCTGGATCCTCTTCCAAAACCTGCTTTCTAGTTTTTTCCAAGTTTCCCAAGGCATTCCTAAACCAGCTTCTCCTGCATATGTCAACCTTGGGACCACCTTCTGGTTGTAAAAATTCATGATTGGCGTGAGTGAAAATGTACCAAATGTTCTCCCGATCACCATTGCTTGGGCGCTAAGCTGTTTTATTTTCAGTTGCAGGTTTTCGATACAGGCTTTTTCGACGCTGCTTGCACTGATCTTAATCCCCATATGTTTTATTGATGTTACAACCTTTATTCAGGACATCTAGCAAGGAAATAGAGTGGTAGTTATTAGGATTTGATCTTTCTCCTTTCTTACAAATTGGAATTACTACCGCCTTTTTCCATGAAGCAGGCGTTCTACCATCTTGCATTATTCTCTTAAATAGTTCCATGCAGAAAGAATTCCGGGGCTTCCTTGAGCATGACGTTTGTCATGCCGTCAGGGCCCGGGGCACGGGAAGAACTAACCTTGTTGAAGATGCTTCTAACTTCTTCTTTGTGGAAAGTGATTGCCCATGCTTCTTGTTGGGCCTGCAGATGAGTTGTGTTTTCTCCCTTTTTTGATCAAACAGTAAATCAAAGTGGTCCATCCATCCGGATTCCTGAATTGGGTTTAGTTGGAATGCCTCCTGACCTTCTGCTTTTCCATTTATAAGGGACCAACAATAATTTCGAGTTCTTCATAGTTGATACTCTCAACATGTCTTCTGCATCATTTTGATACAGCATATGTCTGTGCCCCCGGGCCCAGTTCTTATATTGTGATTTCCTTTTCCTTCTTATTGCTGGGGTACATTTTAGGTGTTTCAGATCCTGGCTCAGTTGGCGTTTTTTAATTGGCATTATTTCATCATAGACCTGTTCTCTTATAATGGGGTTTTCCCCTTCCATCCATTGTTTCTCTGAAAGTATTTAAACAAAATGTGTTCTCCGGCCCCTCTTTCGGGTTCTGTTTCCACAATCCCAATGTTTCCCTTAGCTTTGGGATGGATCTTGACAAAATTCTGAGCCTGTTTCGTCCGGCTTTATGTTTCCAGAAGGTATTATTTTTTTCTTGTTGCCATGGCAAAGGGTCTTACCCAGGTTAGAATAAGCGGGCGATGATCACTTAACTTCGTGGGGTAGACCTTCAACATTGCGATCCTTGGGAGGATCTTCCCTCCAACAAAGAAATAGTCCAGCGTAGCACTTGACGTTACTGATCACCAAGTTTTTGCCCCATCGAAATCCCCTTTTACCTGCCCATTTGCCATGTGCACATCTCTTATTGTGGTTTCTGCCATCCATTGCTGGGTTCGAGTTTGTTTTTCTTTGTTTGAGCGGGAGGTCTCACCAGCTTCCTCTTTACTTGCCAGGCAATCTATGTTTAGGTCTCTGAATAACACTATCCATGGGTCAATTAGCTACTCTCTTTAGTCATCAATCTATTTCATAAGGACTTTGATTCCTTAGCTTAGGAATTCCAATATAAATTAAAGAGGACCATCAGACCCTCCTTGGGGTTTCGATTTTCCATTATTTTTAGTATCAAAATCTGTATCAATGAGTTAGGGTGTATGACCCTGTGTACCTCTCCCATTGTTCTGTTTTTTATCATAGCCAAAAGCCCAGAATGGGGTCTTCCTCTTGAACCTTTTGATGCCTTGTTCAGAAATCCTGTATAGCCGTCCATAATCGGAGCTTCTCTTAGCCAAGATTCCTGAAAACATAGGACATTCAGTGTTGCTAATCTTGGGTCAAGGGAAAGAAACAAGTGGGAGAAACCCCTCTAGTTCCATGAGCCGATTCAAATCCATTTCTGACTGGCCTGCTTCCCGCTATAGGCTTTTGACCCTGTCGCTAGAGTTTTTGAAAGCCAGGCCCATGATTCTTCTTTGGGTACCCTCGTAACCAGCTCCCCTCTCTTCATGATTGTTGCTTGTTGATTTTCTGACGTTATTCTGAGGGCCTGCGGGCCTTGCAGCACCACCAGAGACTGTCTCATAGGTTTCGCCTGCTCTGCTCCTTCAGTCTCGATGAATGTTTTCTGTATGTTCTGCCACCTCTTTCCCCTTGAACCGTAGGTTTCATTCTGGAGCTATCACCACCTCTACCTCACATTCTTTAAGGTCAAACCCCAAGGTACTCGGGTCATCTGTGGCTTTTACCAATGGAGCTATAGCGGCTTTGATGGCCATTTGCAGACACACCCTGTTGTTTTCACGTTCACTTGGAAATCCAACAACCTTTATGTCTTTCAGTTCAGTGACCCTCAACTGTGAGACGTTGTGCATTAATCCCATTATGTTTGCTCTATTCACTATGAGGATTATCCCGTTTTAATACTCTCTCCAGAAAGACTTTGCGGTCAGAACTGTGTTTTTCTTTTCTCTGGATAATCTTATTCCCCACTTGCGCCAGTCTGAACTCCTAGTCCATTTCTTCTTCCTCGGGCTGCCTAAGGACTTTTCCCAGAAAAGGGGTTCTCTTGTTGATTGTTTTAACATTTTGTTCATTGTAAACATGTAAGGGCTGAAAACTGGGCTGAGGCCGAAACCGGGGCTCAATGGGTTATTGGCAGCGGCAGCGAGGCTGTGTGGAATGCCAGCCGAGAGGAAGCCGGGGCTGAAAACGGGGCTGAATGGATTAGTGGCCGCGGCCGCGAGGCTGTGCGGAACGCCAACTGCGTGGCCGGCGCGGCGTCAAGTAACATCCGCAAGGCCGACGCTACCTTCAATAACGGTAGCGAGGTGGAGGCTAAAGTAGACGCCAGCCACAAACCAGAGCCCAAGTTTGATGTTGACAGCCCGAACGAGGCTGACAGAATTAGCGGCAATGAACAGGTCCGGGCCAAAAATCAAGCAGAACACCCAGGGAGCAAATGCAGTTGGGGAGGGGTGAGAAAGGCAGTAACAGGGAATCATTACCACATGGAAAACAACCAGCATTTATGGCGTCCGTTTATTACCCACACTGAAGAGATAGGAACGGACGCAGGAAAAGACACAGACTTGATACCCGCTCCCCGCTTATGCATACAGTCATTAAACTTACCTGAGATTCAGGATGCTAGCAGCCAGGGGAAAGGGAAAGTAACCAGAACAGGGAAGGAGACATCTTGGCAGCCTTCGTTCAGAGAGGAAGGGGGCGGGGCTTATGGGTATATTTATAGACTTAACCTCCATGTCCCTTCTGATTGGTCAAGAACCCTTTTTCCCCTATTTAAGGAAGAAACTGACAAGGGACTAAGTGTGTTCCATCTGATTTCTTTCAGAACTCCCGAGCTGAGAGAGAGAGAGCTACACCGGAGACTCTCTGGGCCTATGAGGGTTAAAGCAAGGAGGCTGCCAGAGCATCCCTACAGAGGAAATACAAGAAGATTGAACTAAAGACCTGTTATTTTATTATTTTTTCTTCCTGAATAAAGGCTAATTTGACTTCTAAATCCCTCCTCCTGCCTCATACTTACATTCATCATCTCCGATTGACTTTCTGGGAAAGCTGTTTTACTGGCCCCTTTTGCTTGCATGTTTTCTAAAGTTTCGAAGCCTTTTTCTATTTGGTCATCCTTCCCCAGTTCTTCAGTCGACCCCCCCCCCCCATGGAGGAATCGGACACAGAGCTTATCTCCTGGATGTCCTGTTCCTCATCTTCGTACGTCGAAAGTTGCAACAGATAGTCATTTTCCAAGTCCTGGTCAATAAGGCCATCTGGTGGAGGGAATCACTCCCTCTGTGCCCACTACACTCCCTTTGACCACCCATGGTTTCTGTACTTGCTATTGCCAGTAGCTCCCTTGGTGGAACTTTTTTAGGGGAAGCCACTGATATTGATCTTACATTTCTTATGAGATTTCTGCCCCCCTCCCCCTCACCCCCTCCAGTTGCTACTTTGTCGTTTGTGATTTTCGCTCTTTATGTAGAGCCGCCTCAAAGATAGAAAAAAGGTCGAAGATTCTGCCTGGCGGTAGTGACCATCCCTCTCCGGTCCAACGTTTGGTTGTTTCTAGTTTTCCATACAGAGGCAGGGGGTGGGCACACATCTGTCTGTTGTTTAGGGATAGGCTCCCCTCACTGCTCACACAAGCCATTGATCAGACACACCTGTACACTCCCTCTCGGTCGAGCGGGAGCCTCTGCTGAACAGCCGTCCTCTTCTTCTTTTCCGACTCTTACATCCGATTCTGGGTCACCTCCAGACTTGGTCCAGCTGATGTTTGATCGGGGGTACGTTTCCTTCTTTCCTTCTGCTCTTGGGGTCTTAGTTAGAAAGGATTTCTTATCCTCTCTGACATCTTCAGTTAGATCAGTGAGGGTATTAAATATCACCCCTTCCGATTACTTTTCTCTTGATGCTTCCAGATACGGTTCTATAAATATCAATTTAGAATGCATCAATTCCAGCAAGGTCAACTGGTCATTGTAGTTCTCGTTTAATGATTCACAAAGTATTAAGAAGGGGACGAGTGTGATGGAAACCATCGATCCAATAGATGCTTGAAACTGAGCGCATTGGTCCTCCCATTTGAACAGGTGTTCCTTCCCTATAGTGGCTGTTGACTTCATACCTCCTACGAAGGCCTTAGGCTTAACTGCTTCTGCTGTCATCAGAGGGGTACTCCCTTTCTGAACCATCTGATTCTGAGTCCTCTGAATCATCTGTTGAGCTAAGTCATTTCCTCCTCTGCGCCTTCTGGGGTCGCAATTGTCCTTCTTCCTTGTTGTGAGATGTCCTTTAAAATATTTTCGGTACTTGGTAAGGGCCGTTGCTTCAGCTTATTTTCTGGGAAGAGGGGGAGCGGCCAATAGAGACCTCCATCTCGCTAATTGACCTCTTCTCTGTTCAATCATAGTTGTTATTCCTCTCCTGAAGAAACCATCCTTGGACCCTTCTCTCCCGTCTAATTTCCGTCCCATCTCTCTTCTCCCCTGTCTCATGAAACTTCTTGAATCACTGATTTCTTCTCTACTGTCTTCCTTTGTGGAGTCTTCCATGATGCTCAATTCGGCCCAGTCTGGTTTTCGTCCAGGCATGGGGACAGAAAGTGTCTTAGACAGGACGATATGGCCAGGATGGTTGATCAGGGTGGTGTTGGCACCTTGATTCTTTTAGATCTTTCCGTGGCGTTCAACACTGTGGATCATGTTACCCTGCTCACCCGTCTGGGCCAGATTGGGGTATCGGGCCATGTATTGACCTGGTTCAGTTCCTTCCTGGCTGACAGATCTCAAACTCTCTTTTTGCCACCCTTCTTTTCTAAATCCTCACGTCTTAGCTGTGGCATCCCCCAGGGTTCTGCTTTGTTCCCTATTCTTTTTAACATCTATATCTTCCTGCTGGATTGCCTCAGGTGCTACTCGTATGTGGACGATACCCAGCGGCTGATCCGTCTAGATCTGGATCAGGCTAAGGTTTCCACGTGCCTGCATAAGTGCCCGACGGCCGTTGGAGAATGGATGGGTCACAACTGGCTGAAATTGAATGGTGGTGGGTTCCCCCGCCTGACCCTTCACTGTGGATTTCTTCTTTCTGGCCTTCCTCTCTTGGTCTTCTTCCGGTAACCTCTTCTGAGGTTAAAAAGTGATTATGTTGGCTGACCTCTCTCTGACAGCCCAAGTGGCCTTGGTATGCCAGCAGGGTCACTTTCAGCTAAAAATCTTAAGGAAAGTGCTCTATATGATTCCAGCTATGCTGCGCCCTCCTGTAGTAGCAGCTATGATTCTGAGTAGGCTGGACTGCTGCAACTCCCTGTACCTGGCGCAACCCAAGGGGTTGGTCGGCAGGCTACAGCGCCACCAGAATCTGGAAGCGAGGGTGGCAATGGGTACCCCATATGGGTCCCATATATCTCCTGTGTTACTCTCCCTCCACTGGCTTCCTGTCGCACAACATATTCAGTTTTAGGTGCTCTGTATTGTGCACCGGGCTCCACATGGTCTAGGCGCTGAGTATCTGCATGTTAAATTTAAGCGTTACAATGCCAATCGCCTATTGCGATCAACATCTGCTGGTATGCTGTGCGTACCCTCCTTTTGCCGTTCTCGGCGGGTGGTTGTGCCTTTTCTATCACAGCGGCACAGCTGTGGAACAGCCTTCCATTTGCTTTAAAACGTGTGTCTAATCATCTGACATTCCGGAAGGCTCTGAAGACTCGTCTGTTCTGAGCTACTTGCGATTGGTTTTGTGGTGCCTTCTTGTTTCCTGTGGCTTTTATCTCCTCAGCGCCAAGATACCTCGGGTGACTGTGCGCTGAATAAATAGCCACAACATAACATAACATACTCAATTCCAGAGTTACTGCTGCAATGTCTTTGGCCAGGCAGGCTGTTGCAGTTGGAACGCCACCCTAGAGAGTTCTATGCCATCCTTGTCTCTTTGTCAGCTTAGTTGACTGCTGGTGGTCCATAGTTTGATTGTGCTGTTCCCCCGAACGTGTGTCACCTTTCTCATTCACGGACACCCCTGTGTCATCCCCCTTATAGGATTCCGTTTGCAATTCCCCCGGGGGCTCAGGCTCTGGGTCCGCCAAAATCTCAATACTTAGGCGACCTTCTTTATTTCTACCACATTTAGGTCACCCACACAATCACAATGAACTTCTTCTTTGGAGACCACAATCTGCTCTATGCCTCCCAAAAGGTCTGTATCCTATTATGTTGACCCACTCATCAGCTGGTGGATTCCGACCCTTCATTTTCTCCTCCCTCTGTGTCTGACCAATGTTAATTGGGGCCCGCAGGCCCGGGTCCCTTGCTTAAAAGTGCCACTTGATTGTGCAAATGACTTATTCCTCTGCTTCAGGAGATTAACCTGTGTCCTTTTCCTGGTACCCTTCCCCATCACCGTCTTGTCCTCTATTATGTTAGGGGCAAGCAGCCGGGAGGCTTTTTGGATCTTTGGCTTCTCAGAAATTCCCTTCTTCAGCTGGGGAAAAGAATGGGCCGGTGATTCTAATTCTGTTCCAATATGGTCCCCCATTTCTTCACTTCTGTCCGGGATTTTCTTCTCCATGTCCAGAGCGGGAAACACCCGTCCGCCACTATTATTACGTGGCTTCTGTGTAAATAGATCAAATGATTTATCAGGGCTCTCATGCTTATACGTTGAGTTCGCTGACGCGGCAGTGCCATTGGAGGTTGCCTCTTCGCAGTCATCCCAGACCGCCAACTCTAACATCAACAAAGGAGGGATGAAAGTCTCCCGGAGCTCTTGCTCCGAGCCCTCCATAGGTATCCTGATAGCTGCCTCGGCTGGCGGAGGGCCCGACGTAGACCCTTCTACTAGTTTGTGACCGTTCTCCCAAAGGGGCCAGGGCTCGCAATGGTAAACTCCACACCCCCCCCCCCCAAGGCCCGGACTCGATTCCTCCTGTTCCCTCATTCAGAATGTGCCAGGCTTGGCTACGAGTCCTCAAGGCAATCCTTTTTGAAGCTCCCTCGTTGTGTCTGTCTGGCTCCATTCCCTCAGCCATACCTTCGCAAGCACTCTGCTTTCTACGCTAGCCAATTCACTGTGTTCACTGTGTCAGTTCGTGCACGAGCAGATCAAAGAGACTTGTCCCTGCAGTCTCTGCACACGCAATGTACTATCAAGTGTCAGTGAGGGAGAGGAGGGGCGAAGGATGTAAAAACGCAGAGGAGGAAAGACCTGGTTGGGTCAATGGTTATGTGTCGGGTAATCAAATCAAAGAGGAGACGCTTACCACAGCCAGCCCCAGAGTCCATGGAAACACGACAACACACTCCAGATCACTCCACGTCGCTCCACTTGGGAGAGGAGGTTTTGATGAAGTTAGCCCTCCTCCCAACAGTAGAAAGCAAAAATAGACTACAGCAGTACTAAAGCTCCCACACAGCAACACTCTCCAGGTCACTCCACCAACACAATAGGGGCAGACCAAGGACTTGAAGAGGGCTCGATAATCTTTGCCTTCAGCATTTTATTTTCACTTCCTCAACCACCATTTGTTTTCGTGCTTCTGGGAATCTGTATGGTTTCAAATGGACCACCTTTCCCTTTGGGGTTCTGATATAAGGATAAGTACCATGTACTCTCCCTGGTTTTGCACAGAATACATCGGGAATGACATAATAAGGTTGTTCAAATCTTCTTGTTTTTGTATAGATATTTCTTGGGTAATAAGTTTAGAGTTGCCGATCTCCTTGGGTACCAAACAAGACAATATAGATGAGGTGGCAGCAGAAGGATTTTCTTTCCACTCCTTTAGGAGATGTATGCTGTAAAGGTTGTTATTTTGTTTTCTATCAGGTTGGGGTATTTTGTAGGTACAGGTTCCTGTTTTTTCTAGCACCTCATATGGCCCATGTCACTTTGAGACAAGTTTATTTTCAGAGGTAGGAAAGAGGACTAATACGTTCTGACATACTGAAAACAATCTTAAATTCACTCTCTTGTCATAGGTGGACTCCAGTTGGGCTTGTGCTTTCTCCGTGTGAGTGTGCAGTAGACTCTGGACGAGATTCATGTGTACTTGCAATTGGGTAGCTGTCTGGGAGAGGGGAGTAGGTGCCTCTTCTCTCTCTTCCCAGGTCTCCCAGAGCATGCCTAAGACATCTCTTGGTTCTCTACCGTAAAGTAATTCAAAAGCAGAGAATCCGGTGGCTGCCCGAGGGGTCTTTCTTACTGCAAATAGGGCCCATGGGATCATGAAATCCCAGTCCTTCCCATCCTTATCTACCAATTTGCTCAAAATCATTTTAAGGCTTTTGTTTGTTTGTTTGTTTTATTTATTTCTATATGGAACCTAAACCCAGAGGTATCTCTCTACCAATCCGTCCATTTGGGGGTGTTAAGCTGAAGGTCTTAAGGTGGTAATATGTAGTTCTTTGAATTCACCCATAAGTTTACTCCTGAAATTGGATCACTGCACCGTTAGAATTTTCTTTTGGAAACCAACCCTAGGAAAGAAGGGCAGTAGGTGTTTTACAATTTGCTGGGCTGTGTTGTTCCGCATGGGAAAGACCTCTGGATACGGGGTAGCATAATCTGCGATTACCAGAGCATATTTATTACCCTTTCTAGAGGTTTCCAACGCTCCAATAATATCTATCCCAATTCCTATGGCCTTCTGGTATCCGTATTTTCTCTCATATGGGGCTCAACCAGAGTCTCTCGAGTTAGCACCCACTTGGTGCCGGTTTCTCTCTGGAGCTGGTCTCCCCTTCAATAGTTATTACAGCTCTTCACAAAATTCATTAAACTTGGTTCAACACAGCCCAGTTCTTATCGATTCACCCCTCGACTCACCGGCTGTGATTGACCCCTTGGCTTGTGGCTTTCCTGGAGTCAAGGCCGGTACCACGTGCATGGGAGCTACCCTCAGTCCTGCTTATCGGCATAAGCTTGCCCCGTGTACCGTTCACTTCTCCTGCAAGACACTTATGCTATTGTTCATGGTCTTAAGCTCTCCTTCATGAATGGTCTGCAGGTCTGGGTTGAAAAGGGCAAGGTCACTTCTCTCCTTGCCACCCTCTCGATTCCTGCCACCTTTCTTCTTCGTTTGAACTGCCACACCTGCGTTGCTGTGTTGTCCGCCATACTCGCTTTGCTCGTGTTGTGCTCTTTTGCTCCACCTTTTACCCCTATGGGGAAAGGAAAGAGCTGTCAGGTGTTTGTGATTCTGATTTAATTGCCTGGGTTTGCCTTATCCTTGTGTCGGGACATGTCAGGTAAACAGGTGGATTCCAAGTCTGTTGTCTGTTACAATGTGAGGAAGTGTTCAGGGTGGAAAAGGAGGGGGGTAGAGTTTCTGAGTGTCCTACAGGGTATGATGGAGAAAATGTAAAGATTGTCCTACGGGATATGATGGGGAAGGTTTGCGAAATGGATGAACATGACCGGGATGGAGAACAGAACATAAGGGATTGTGGGAATCTTAGTGAGTTGTCAAGGCAGCCTGGGAGCTCGGTGAGTGACAATCAGAGGAACGGGATTGGTAGACTTCTTGAAGCAGGCAGGAATAACTGGGATTGTGAAATAAACCAGGAGGATTATGGGAACGGTAGTGCCCTGAGTAGAGTGGGTGTTCGGGACAGAGTAACTAGAGGAATGTGGAAAAGAATGCCCAAGAGTATTCGGGTAGGGGACAAACAAACCGGGATTCTGGGATGGATAATCTTTGGAGGCAAGCAGGTTTGAAATCTTAGGGGATTGTTTCTGTACGGAGGGGTCATTGGATCTAGATGGAAGAGATTTAATGGGAGAAGGTGAGGCTGATGTGTTATAGCCTATAAAGGTTTCAGAGATTTTATTTGTCTCGCCTTCTTCCTTGGCATAGCACTGCGTCTCTCCTAGGGCGTTCCCCCGAGCATAACCTCGGGCTCCTCTATCCAGGTGATCCTCCCTCACTCGTCCGCCACCAGGGTTGGAATCTGAGAGTGCCAGCCCTCCCCTGGCCACCTGAATAAGGGTTTGCCGAGGTTTACGTGGGAGAACACCCTCAGGTTTCTCACACTACACTCTTGTATTCAGAAGGGGAAAGGGGAGCCAAAGGTGTTTTATCCTCCCCTTTATGCTGACTAAGCATCCACTCCTTCTCAGCTGGATCTTCTTTCTCGCTCTGATGCATCTTCCACAACTCTTAAACGGCCAAACGTTTCTGTAGCTTCTTCCCGTTATATGTAGCATGCAAATACGTTGCCACATGTCTCAATACTGTTTTTGACAAAAAACCCTCTTGAGTCCATGGCATGAGTGTTTTATTGGCCGTGCCTCAGATCCACTCCACGTGATACTGCCTTATCTTAGATGTATATCTTGGCAATGTCCTGCATAAGTGTAGAAGAGGAGTGGTTCCCAAAGTCAATCTCGACGGTCCATACATACCCAGCCATTTATTCTTTTCTTTATTTTATCAATTTGTGCAGGCACCATCAACTGCTGCTCATTATCTGAAAATCAAAACATTTTTTAACCACTTTTAAAAATCTATGCGAGGCTGATTGTTTCTGTTTCTTCGTTTACACTTTATATCAATTTTTGCTCTCATGGTTTTATTATTGATATTTTAAGAATCTCGTCATTATTTGTCTCCTTTGATTTTTATCCTCCTGATTGACGTCAATCTCCTGATTGAAAAACCTAATAATCACTTTAATTATTTACTATTGTCCTATATCTCTTAGTCTAAACCCAATTATAGTTTTATAGTGATATTTTTATAACCCCATACACGTGCACCTTTTTATGCCTTCCTCTACTATTTTTAGTACATTTATCTCATCTACTTTTTTACCCCATCTTGGAGTTTGATAGACACTCTTTTTTGGCCTTGCGTCAGGAAACCTTAGTACCCCTACTTGGAGTTTATAGTACATACCCTTCCACCCCTTCAATTTACATCCGTGGCTCAGCTCGAGTCCCTCAGCATTGAATCTTCCCCAATCCATCAGTTCACCATCAGTCGGCGGGGCACCTGCGGGGGCCGGACAAGCATTTCATCAAAGTGGTACCTGCCAACCGATTCTTCTCACACATATGTATTTGCACACCAATCTCCACAGGAAGTTCCACGATCTTCTTGCTAATGGCAGAAGCAGGCAAAAGTCTGAGAGTCGGATTCTGGCACTAGGTCAATTAGACCAGAACCATCCGCACTGCTACCAAAATGTGCTCTTAGCACCTTGAAGCATCTCTTTTGCTATATGGAATTAACAATAACGTTCTCAGACCCAAAGAACCGGACAGACTCAAATAATATCGCAAAGTATTACATTATTGTTAACATAGAATAAAGTTGGGCAATCTGGCGAACGACTGAAGTTTGCACACTCACAACTAAAATGTATTACACAAAGGTCTTATACCTCGATATGCCTCATTGATGACATCACCCTACGTGGCAAACTATATAACCTATTGAAGGGAGGTATTGGTTAAGGGAACATAGCTACCTATTGTATACATAGGTTTTAACGACACCATTGGCTGCCCTTATCTGTTAGGCACGTCTCGAGCCACCTCTAAATACATATAATACTGATTATAGTGGAATAATGGCAACGGGTTGGCCTATGCAACACTGTAATGCATGTTGCTTCATAAACCCTCTGATTGGTTGGCACACTCTTAACCTTGGACCTTCGGCTCGTTAACAGCACGTAAGCAAAATGGACCCCAAGTGCTTAGAGTAAAATCAGACTATTGCCCACTTTTCCCAATTAGTCCATGGTCTCTCATCAGTCCAGCCCTAAGCCAAGATGTCTCGTTTTTAGTTGACCTTGCAGCCTGTTTTCTGTTCTAGGAAATTTAAGGGAGTGTAGACACACCACTATTGTCATCCGAAGCTTAATGAATAGCCCTTGTTTTCGACTTCTGAATCACTTGTGAGGAGACCGCAAATTTGTCAATTTCGACCTTTTCTTTACTGCTATTTGATTTAATTATACTGGGTGTCATTACTTCTCTTGGCACTCCTCCTTGTGTAGGCTTTGTGCATTTTTAATTATCCAATACTTGATTCTTGCAGATGTTTTCTTCTTTCCTTAATCTAAGCAAAATATGTCTTATGTATATGGCTTATCCTTTTGACTCCCCTTGCGCCTTGTAAATATTTCTTGAAATTGCACCCTTGATCCCGGGCCAAATAGACTCCTCTTTATTTCTCACACAAAGCTGTTTATCCACCATCTCTGGACTCTACAGCCCTAGTCTGTCTCTCAAGTAGCTTGATTGGTTTTAATCCGACACGACATCCATCTTTTCAGCATGGCCGTCCTAGCCACACTGTTTTCCTCTGCAGCATGCTTCTATGTATATAGATTTTTTTGTCAGCAGGTTACCTATCTTCTTGGTATATAGGAGCTCTCAATCTTTGATTACATGTTTTTCTTGTTACTTCAGTTAAATCTTTGTTCTTGTGTGTTTATATTGTATCAGTGCGTCTTCATATATGTCCTTCATGACGTCATTCGGCCCTCGTCAGATTTCACTTATCGCTCCATGATGTCCAATGCTGTGTGCAGACATGCTTCCACCCTTTCAGTGCGAGGGTACTTTCGGTAGGGTTGCCGAGTGCATATCATGTCTCATACACTCGATGTGGTATTGGGGTGATACCTGGTGTCCCACATAGGGCTCTTCTGCTGTTCCAACATGACAGGGGACAGGGGTGAGGGGTGGGAGCCAGGGATGACATGTCTACCTGCTCCTCTACACCTCCCCTCTCTAAATAAGAGACTCCTCCATGAGCAGGGAAACTCATTCTGCCGTAGATCTCCAATGCAGCATAATGCTACATGGTCTGAAAGTCACAATAATTGATGGCTACACATGGGGCTTCTCCTGGAGTGGAGTCCTCGAAGTGAGTACCATCGATCTACGTTATAGCGGCACACAGTGATTGAGTGAGTTTGTCCCATTTGCATTGTTAACATTACAGAGTTCAGGCTGCCAGAGCAGTCAGAACAGTTGACGCTCTGGCTAGATTCTCTCTCCCTCTGTACTTCTGTTTCTCTCTTTTTCTCTTTCTTCCCCCTCCTGCCCCCTCCCATGGGGTCTGCCATGAACTCAGCACTCTCAAACTGCCACCATCCACCAGAGAGAATATTTGAAAGTGGAGGTCGTGGTAGGGCTCGCCCAGGGCGGACACACTTGCTTGCCCTTTCAAAGCTAAGCAAGCCATTACTACCTATGTCACAATCCTATTCATCTAAGCAGGTCACCTGATTTATGCATGATTGCGGCTCTGATGTCCTTCTGCAGAGCCAGCCTCCTAAATATGTGTGACAATTATGAAGTTGTGCTTTTAGTAAAGGTTTTAGCTTCCACAGGCATAATTTGCCCACCTAGAAGGAATACTGCGACCAGCTTAATAACTATTTCTCGGAGATAGTTACTCGGAGAAATGTTTATGCAGCCGAGGATCCCATAAAGAGGTGCATGAAGGTGCTGTGAGACTTGCCATGCCTCATTGCCATGCCTCATTGCCATGCCAGCCGTATATCCATGCACCTCCTTTTTCCTCATGTTGAGCTGTTCATCATGAGCAGATGTGTGACTGCAAAGTGCACACAGGTCTTAAATTGATCCTCCACACTCCTCTAGAGTTGGTTAGGATTAAGACAACAGAAGCAACACATTTTAATTTGTGCAAACTCTGAAATTGTGCTTTCACTAAACATGGTTTAGTATAAGCACAGTTTCACAATTTGCAAACACAATTTAAATCATTTAAGTAAATCCTTGCTTGAGTCCCGTTGAGCCGGCTTGACTCTCCTCTAGTGAGGATTCATTTAAAGGATTTAAATTGTGTGTCCAAATTGTGAAATTGTGCTTTTATCAAAAGCACAATTTCACAATATGCATACCCATAGGAGATTCCTCTCAAATAGCCCGCATATGTCGCATCATTTGCCCACAAAGAGGTCCCCCTGCGACTGTCTTGATAAAGACCTCATCTCTCTGAGATAGCCCCACACAGATGAATCTTTATCAAGCCCGTCGTAACTGAACTTCCCATGAAGAGGTACATGACCACATCCTGCCACTAACATGTCAGAGTCCCACAATATAGTCAAGTGCATCTTTACTTGTCATGAGGACCTATTCATCGTGAGCAGATGCATGAACAGTGGAGACTGTCCATGTCCTCAATGTGCTCAGTAACCTCCTGCTCCCCAACTCCATCCCGTTCCACTCCTGCACTCCACATCCCATTTCCTGCACACACTTTCTCTGTAGGATACCAAGCTTCCCTTCTCTCATCCAGCCTTCCTTCTTTGACTCGTTCGCCATTCCAGTAAGACTGCCCCTTTTGTCATCGCTAGGGAAAGCCTAAGGAACCTTATAGGCAGTGCTGGTATTGCTTCATTGCATCAACATTTCTTTTTGAGAAAAAGTGCTTGCGATTTATATTCAGAATATTTGGGATATTAATCAGTACAGTTATGAAAAGGCACATCAGCAGCACTGGTAAAGTTTGATATTCGTTGCTTGTTGTTGTTTCAATAAAAAGTGTTTATCTCACAAGTCTGTGGGTCAAGTGCATTTCTCCTAGGTCGAGTAGATAAAAATGACTCCACATGCAGGGCTAGTGGGATTTTAAAGAATGTTCAAGCCTTGTTTGGGGTTAGAGGAATAATTTAAAAGGACAACCTTTAGGTCTTTCCCACAGGACAAATGGGGTAACACCCTAAAACTCCCTTTGTTCTGTTTTTATCTCTGCCATTTGTCTTCTGTCTTACTTCTACTCGTGCTCCTCTAGCACTTCCTCACATCTATCAATCGCTCTCCTGGCTTTTGACTCCTGTCTTCTCCTTCACCATAAATGTACTCATGGCTTTGCTCTATATTATCTTTCCTCGTTAGTCACTCTGTATTCTCCTTCGCTTGCTCCTCATTCCTAATCTCTGCACCTCCTATCTGTGCTCAGTCACCTTGAGCCCTTTCTTGATTTTGCTCTTAGGCGTGTCTCACCTGCAAGCACTGTACTCTCTTCCACTATCCATTCATTCCTCTCCTTTCCTTAATCTCCTGTGGACCTGGTTAAAATCTAATTTATTGTCACTTATTTCTAACGACTCATTAACTGTCTGTTATTTTCTTCTTCTACTGATTGCATGTCTTAGTCATCTTACTGCGTGCTTTTTTGTGCCCTTTTGTTGTGTATTATGTTTAGTGCTTTCAGAAAGCACTTCATAAATATCAATAAATCCAAAATACTCATATTTTCAAGGTGGACCCTACTTCTGGGCTTTGGTGGTGTTCCGTGAGGCCTACATCGGATTTACTGTGTCTTTTTACCGCTGGGCAGGAAAATGGGATGAGGTGCAAATTAACTGTCCAATGGTTCACTCCTCAATGAGCAGAGGCCGCAAGGCGTAAGAAGACCAACGCGCTCTCTTTGCCAATAACACAGTAAAAGTGACATGTGAGGGGGAAATGCATCTTACTGTCTGGAGATAAGACAGGTGCTGCGCCATTGATGGGTTCATATCCACCTAACGTCAGTGTGCCTAAAAGCACACACTCCCCAGGCCTCTGGAAAGAACACTTGCCTAAAATCTGCTCTCAATTATAACAGATTGATACCATGTAATTGGCAGTTATCTGGTGACAGCACTCACTGCGGCACCTCTCGGTAAACGTTCCACAAACCGACGCAACACAGAGTGCTCCACATCCACAGAGTCTTAATGCCAGCCGTGCTGTCCATCATCTAAATGAAGGGGACTAAAGGAAACCAAAAGTATTCCTCTCAATGCAAGCACATTGCGACAGGGTCAGAGAAGAGCAAAGACCCTTCTTAAGCTAAGGTAGACGGCATTACTATAACCTAACCTGCCCCACAGGCGGAAAGTGGGTATTGAGAGTGAACACAGTCCCTGGCTCTCCACAGTGTGGGATGTGGTGTGAAAGCATTGGCATTACTGCCCCTTCCACGATGCCAACAACGCACGGCAGAGGTCTTCTCTCTGCCCATCAGCTGTCACCAAGTCACTGCTGCAGAATAAGGCGGAGCGGGAAATGGCAGGATCCCACCTTGCATTCACACATCCATGTCCCATTCTGCCCCATTGAAAGTGGCTTTTAGTTGCTGCAAAACCAAGTGTTTTTCTGTGAGATGCGACGTGTCTGCCTCTTTTCCTGGAAAGTCAGAGGGTGCAATCATTAATCATTTGGCTTTGCCTTCATTGTCAAGAATAATCTTCACTACTCCTAGATCTATTCTTCCTCATTGAAGCATTCACATCCACCTCTCCTAACTTGAAGAAGACATATACCCCATACTTTCTTGCATACAGTGTCTTTCATGGGGGTCTTATATGCCGGGTGACAGGGACAGGGGAATACAATGGACACAATAAACACAACATTGAGAATAGACTCCAGCAGGAAGGTGGTCACCTTGTATGTTATGTCCTGTGATGTGGAAGAGTAGGATTAGGAGAAGTGAAGATTACTGCTAAAATATTGGTGCACTTCCTGCTGAGTTTACATTGACATGAAATAATATCTTAAACCTCTGTTTCTTTCAACAGAGAGTAGAGCCATCGCTGAAACAGAGGATTTGGATGTGAACATGAGACGATGAGATATGCTGAGGAATAAGGGACGCACTGCAGAAGAAGGGCACTGCCATTCCAGTGAACCTTTACTGAAAGTACCATCCTCTTGGGAGAGCCCAATGCCCGGCACATCTATGAGGATCCATACCTAGTGAAAGGCATTTGTAATTTACTCACAGGTCCAGTCCAATCAAATAGGTGAGAGGATAGCTCAGAAGCAACAGGTTTGTCTTGGAAGCAGGAAAATGCTGAGCAACACTGGTTCGAATCCTGGCCTTGTGCTTACACCGGTCTCTGATATTAAGCGTGCAATAAAAGATTAAATAATTTAATCTCACATGGCTGAGAAACCCTATAAGTGTAAAGAGTGTAAGAAAAGTTACACACAGATCCAAAAACTGCGCAAGCATCAGAGGATCCATACTGGGGAAAATCCCTTCAAGTGTGCAGAGTGCAATAAAAGCTTCACTGATTCAACAGGGCTGAGCATTCATCATAGAGTCCATACCGGAGAAAAGCCCTACGATTGCACAGAGTGCAACAAAAGGTTCATTTGTTCCTCAGCTCTGAGCATCCACCAAAGGACCCACACTGGAGGCAAACCCCACAAGTGCACAGAGTGCAAGAGAAGCTTTAGTTCATCCTCAACCCTGAGAAGCCATGTCATGATCCACACTGGAGAGAAGCCCTATGAGTGCACAGAGTGCAAGAAAAGCTTCAGTCAATCCTCAAACCTGAGAAGCCATCTCATGCTCCACACTGGGGAGAAGCCCTACAAGTGCACAGAGTGCAAGAAAAGCTTCCATCGTTCATCAAACCTGAAAAGCCACCTCATGCTCCACACTGGAGAGAAGCCCTACAAGTGTACAGAGTGCAAAAAAAGCTTCAGTGAGTCCACACACCTGAGAAGCCATCTCCGGATCCACACTGGAGAGAAGCCCTACCAGTGTACAGAATGCAAGAAAAGCTTCAGACATTCCTCAACCCTGAGAAGCCATCTCAGGATCCACACTGGAGAAAAGCCCTATGAGTCACAGAATGCAAGAAAAGGTTCAGTCACTCCGCACACCTGAGAAGCCATCTCATGATCCACACTGGAGAGAGTCCCTACAAGTGCACCGAGTGCAAGAAAAGCTTTGGTCAATCCTCAAACCTGAAAAGCCATCTCATGATCCACACTGGGAAGAAGCCTTTCAAGTGCACAGAATGCAAGAAAAGCTTCAGACATTCCTCAACCCTGAGAAGCCATCTCAGGATCCACACTGGAGAAAAGCCCTATGAGTCACAGAATGCAAGAAAAGCTTCAGACATTCCTCAACCCTGAGAAGCCATCTCAGGATCCACACTGGAGAAAAGCCCTATGAGTCACAGAATGCAAGAAAAGCTTCAGACATTCCTCAACCCTGAGAAGCCATCTCATGATCCACACTGGAGAAAAGCCCTATGAGTGCACAGAGTGCAAGAAAAGGTTCTGTCACTCCGCACAACTGAGAAGCCATCTCATGATCCACACTGGAGAGAGTCCCTACAAGTGCACCGAGTGCAAGAAAAGCTTCAGTCATTCCACGGCTCTAAGCAGCCATCGAAGGATCCACCCTGGGGGGAAACTCTGCGAGTGATATGATATGATGTTTTATTTATAGCGCACCCATACACAAGTGTTTCAAAGCGCGACTGCACAGAGTTATATTAACTTTTGTTATGTTAAAGGTTCTTGTACCGCGCACTGTTGCCACCTGTGTGGTCTCTTGGCACTCTGGTGAATCCTCAATGCAAGGGGGTGGCAGGGTTTGTTAGATTGAGTGGGAAAAGAGCGAGAGAGCTTTGTGCTGTTGGTAGCTTCAGTTCTGAGAAACTGGACTCTGAGCATCGGTGTGTTTTCGGTTGGTAGCAGTCAAATGCTGTTGAGGTGTGATTGTTAGGTGTTGTGAAGTGGGTGTGCTTTGTGGTACCATAGCAGTATGGTTGTGTTTATTTCAGAGTTTGCGGCTGCAGAATAGTGCATTTTCAATACGGCCTGGTCCTGGAAACCTGCTTCTTAACTTACAGACGCTGCCCATAAGGTATATAACCTTATATAACCCTCAGACCTCGCATCCTTTTTGATGGAGCAGATGTATGCCCAGCGACTGCGTGCCACCCTGCTATCACACACAATACTAATCTCATCTGTGACTATAAATGATAAAACAGTGCCTATGAGATTTAGCAGAGCGATTGATAAATAACGCACCTAACAGATTGTAATGAAGAAGAAATCTAGAATCCACATGCTCGTGTCCTGTGATGTAGGTGCATTGTCTTTCAGCACCGTGTACACTTGCAAATGCGTTCGATGCTAAGATACTTATGTGTTGTGATGCAAAAGGCGCGGCAGGCTTATGGAGCCAAAGTAAAAAGAGCAAACCTGTAGCACGGTGACCATTGTATATATGAAGATTTAGCTCACAATCTAATCAGAAGCTCCTCTTTAACTGTTTCAAATGAAGTCACGGAAAACATGTTCAAACCCCATCCTAATGGTTTACTTATAACTTCATTTATTGGAATAAGCCACACTTGGAGAGTCAAAGGGCCTTCTATCCCTCCAGCAGCGCCGCACAAATATATCCTCTCATTCCTCCACTGGGCCCGCACGGAGTGTTCACCCTCATGCCCCCTGACACAAATGACCCCCATACCTCTCTCCCAATCAGTGATGCAAGACAAATGTATGGACATTTAACAAGTGAAATATATGCTTCTCCCCCCAACTGTCATGATGTTAAAGGTTGTTTTTTTATGAGTGTCTTTTATTGTATACTTTGAAGTAGTGTTTTGTTTAGAGAGCTAGTATCAATCACCTTATCCAGACCCACACGACAGTCACCTCGCGCTGACCAGCCCAGCTGATGCACGTGATGTCCACCTTCCGCCAAACAACTGTCCAATCATCTGGAGGCGGCGCCTATGGAGCTATACTGGATCGGAGGCTCCTCCAATGAAATGTAACTTTTGCACCTTATACAATTTCGTCACTAATGATGCTGTAACCCTTTTTAATGCAATGACAGTGTAATGTTGGGCAGAGCACTCTCAGAGCTTGCAGAGTCCTCTGCTTGCCCTATTTTGGTTCAGATAAACTTCACCTTTAACTTCACCCGCACTTGGTCTTGGTCTAATTCCCTCCTGGGGTGTGTCCATTATTTTCTCTCATGTGTTTTGGGGGACTTCGCACTTTCACCCTACCTGTGCAGGTGGTGGGGTTGCCTTTATTTTAGCTGAGTGGGTCCCTTCCTTTCTCATACCCATCCAGCCTTACTCTTCCTTTTGAGAGCCTGGTCTGCAAGGTGGTCATCTCTCCGTCCTCTTCTCCGACCATTGCCACTATCTACAGGCCACCTGGCTGTACCTCCCTGTTCCTCTCTGAATGGGCCTATTTTTGGCCTCACTCCTTACAACCACCTCTCAACTCCTTCTCTTGGGCGATTTCAACATCCATCTGAACTCCTCTATCATGGCATCCACTCTCTAACGTGACCTTTGCAATTCCCTCTCCCTCTGGCATCCACTCTCTTCCATGGCCTTTGCACCTCGCTCTCCCTCTCCACCCTCCCTTCTGGTCCAACCCACTCGGCTGGACACATTCTTGATGCCCTCATCCACTCTGATCTTTCACTCTCCTCCCCACTGATCAACCCTCCTTCCTGGTGAAACCACTCTCTCCTCTCACCTGAGTCCTCTTGACCCTCTGACGGCACCTCCTGCAGCCCTGCCAAACTCGTAAACAAACATCTGTCTTATAAAACGGGTGGCAGATTCTGCCTTTCACATCCACCTTCATCCCTCCCTCTCCCCCACTGCAGATTCTAACTCTGCTCTCAGCAACCGCCATCTGGCCATTACTAACATTCTGGACATTCTTGCCACTGTCGTGATGATGCACCTGAAACCTGCCTCTAAGCATAACATCTTGTACGACTCTGAACTTGCAGTCCCAAAACATAAGTGACGAGCTGCGGAAGGGAAGTTGCAGACTTCTTGCTTACCCTCTTATAAACTGGCCTGTTGCCTGCTCCAAAGATAATACAAACTTTCCATCTGCACCAAGAAACGAGCCCACATCCAGGTGTGCATGACTGGTGCATCCAACAACATGGCTGAACTCTTTAAAATCTGCATTGAACTAGCCAACCCTTCCGCAGTCTCCTCTTCACCCCTACCTTCCCAAGCCCTCTGCAACGCATTGGCCACACACTTTACTACTAAAACTCAGGACATCCTGAGCAGCTTTTGCGTCCCTCTCCCGCCCACTCCTTCACCCCCTTGCCTCCTATGGCCTGCCTTCCTCCTTTCTCGCCTTCTCCCCTATCACACCTAATGAGGTCACCAGAGTTGTCCGCTCCATTAAGGTCTCCACCAAACAAGTTTCCCCGTTCTCCACAACTATTAAGGACTATATTGGCTCACTCGCCCCTGCACTCGCTGATTTCTGCAACCACTCTTTTACCACTGGATCTTTCCCCTTCTCCCTCAAGCACTCCCTTGTGCGCCCCTCCTGAAAAAACCTTCAGCAGACCCCAATTTTGCATCCAACTACCCTATATCTATCACCTCCTTCCTTGGGAAACTTGTTGGTTGCCTCCACGACCATCAATCTGAATTCCGAGCATCCAAAGGCATGGAAACGGCCCTTCTGAACACCTGTGAAGAACTGCCCGTATCACTGGATTCCAACCCTCCCGCTGCCCACATTCTACTTGACCTCTCCTCTGCATTTGACAGAGTCAACCACGCCATCCTCATAAAACAGCTCCAAGACACCCTTGGTATCTCAGAGCGGGCACTGGACCGGCTGACCTCCTCTTCAGTGACCATCCGTTCCAGGTGTTTTGGGCACTTTCTCCTCCCCTACCCCTTTCACCACCTGTGGTGTCCCTGAGGGCTCCTCTCTCCCTGGCTCTTTAACACGTATATTGCTCCAATGGCACACTTCATCTGCACCTTCTCTCCTAACTTCCAGTGTTTTTCAAACTTCCCTCTGACCCTTTCCTGACTTCTTCCGTCATTCTGGACTGCCTTTCTGCCATCCAGTCCTGGTGCACTTCCAATGATCTCTTCCTCAATGCGAGCAAGAATGAGAGCCTTCCTATTGTGACTACTGCTTCCTCTTTCTTCCCCTCACTCTGGCCACCCTCTTTGGGCGCTCTCCCCCATCTCCTTCATCTGAAGCCGAAATCTTGGAATCATCTTCGACTACTCTCTTTCCTTCCTCCCTCACATTCAGGACATTGTCAAGAAGTCAACTTTAAACTGTTCCTTCTCAAAGGAATTCTCCCTTTTCTCACCTTCCCCACTTCCCCCAGAAGCTCGATGTCTCCAGAGCTCTGGTTCTCTCTAGGCTAGACTACTGCAAATTACTTTTCCTGAATCTATCTTCTTCATCTTTACGCCCCCTTCAGCTACTCCAGGGCAGCAAGACTTATCCCTGGCCTCAAGCCCAGGGACTGCATCTCTCCAGCTCTAAAACCTCTCCACTGGCTCCTGGTTCCTGCAAGGATCAAATTCAGATCCCTCTGCATCATCCATAAGGCTGTGTGGGGCCGGGGACCATGCTATCTACAACTTGCTCTTACTAAATACTCTCACTGTAGATCTTTGCTAAACGGAGGGCCGTAAACCAATGTCTTTCCTCAGCTGGCTCCCTCTCATGGAACAGCCTCCCCCTTCCTCTTCATCTTGAGCCGGATCTCCTCAAATTCCAGAAACACCTCAAGAATTTCCTTTCCACCCCCTCCTTCCTCCCTCTGCTAATCCCACTGTTGCTGATATTGGTGACCAGGGCCCTTATGTGTCCTTCTGGGCCATGTGTCCTTCTGGGCCCTGGCCTCCCACACTCAATCACCTTCAGCCTCAGCCCGCTCCCAGCACTTAACTTGGCACCGACTGGCCCATGCCAGTGTAGGCCTGCACTAACCTATTTATTGGCAGCTGACCTCTCCCTCACTTCCTCCACTGTGCACTTACATGTTCTGCTGACTCACGGGCACTCCCAGCACTTAGCCCTACTCCCTCTTCCCCTCTCAAATCTCTGCACTTGCACATTCTGAATGCTCACAAGGCCTAATAGGGCCGTCTTTATCCTTCAGCGTTTAATTGTTTTTTCAATACCATGTTCCCTCCCTGTTGCCCTGTGGGTGCTTTAACACACAATTTACTTGCTGTATAAGAGCCTAACAAATGCACAATAAATATATAAATGCCAGCATGACATTTATTTTCATGGTGGCAAAAATGCTGTGGGTTCCTATCAAATTCACTTGCTTGTTTATTCATTCGTTAGGCGCACCAGACCCGTGAGTAAAAGGGCGCAACAATATGGAAATGCAAAGCATACAAAGTTACGAATATACACAGGATACAGTATTTACAAGGTTGCAAAATATACAGTTTTGCATGATTACAGGATATATACAATGTACAAAATAGGGCGAAGACCGAGAATAGTTACATAAATAAACAATAGGCACTGTACAAGAGGATATAGGTGCAAAAGTGGGGCCTTCATAAAGCACTTAGGCTCCCGAGTAGATCGCAAGGTCTTCAGAGTTAGCGCAGTAGTGCACTATTAATACAGGATGACCAAGTCTCTTTGGAAGTGGACAGGTCCCCAGTGGGTAATGGGAGACTAAGGGTCAGTAGCAATGATGTGTTTTATTACGTTTTTCCTGAAATGTAGGTAAGGTTGGTCTGCTCTCAACTCCTGAGGCAGTGAGTTCCAGAATTTAGCTGCCTTTACAGTAAAGCTATTGCCCCCAATAGTGGTGAGCGTATATTTGGGTATAGTCAGACAGTTAGCATTCCCAGTTCTGGTGGGTCTGAGAGAGGTTCTTCTCTGGAATTTATCTATAAGGTAACTAGGGGCTGCGTTGTTGAGGGCTTTGTAGGTCAAGGAAAGCGTTTTTAGTTGTATTTTGTTGGATGTGGATAACCATTTATGTTGGCATCTCAGGGAAGAGATGTGAGTTTTCTTGTTTATACCTAGGGCTGCTCTTAGGGCATTATTCTGAAGTGTTTGGAGCTTTTGGATGGTAGATTTATTGGCACCACTGTATAGGGCATTGCAATAGTCAATTCTAGAGAGTATTAGAGCTCTAGCCAGGATCATGCAACTATTGTCAGAGAGGAACGGCTTACCAGCTCTGAGTAGCTTGCAGGTGTAAGCCGTGGCAGAGGTGAGGGATTTGACCTGTTTATCGAAGGACAGTGGTGTTTCCGTCAATATTAAATGAGGAGAATTCTTGGCCTAGGTTTTTGATGTTGGCCTGCGAACCCAGAATTATAAGTTCAGTCTTATCATCATTCAAACACAGGCCATGAGTGGCCATCCATGCTTGGATGATAAGGTAAACTTTGTTCACTAAACCCATGTCCGTACTGTAATCCCCAGAAAGTGGGAGGAGAATCTGAGTATCATCTGCATAGTTAGTGTAGGTGATACGCAGCTGGTCCAGATCGTCGAACAGTGGCTTAGTGAAGATATTGTAGAGGGTAGGCGAGACGCAAGACCCTTGGGGAACAGGTATTGGGTCGGCAGCTGCTGAGGGGGAGAAGACTCTCATGGTTCTCTCACTCAGGAAGGACTCGATACATTTGATGGCACCCGTGGAGAAGTGGGCTGCAGAGTCAAGGTGCCGGCATAAGACCTTATGATTGACCAAATCAAATGCGGCAGAAAGATCAAGTAGGAGCAGGAGTACTGTCCTTCCTGTGTCTCTCTGTTCGTCTATTTGGGACTTTAGGTCAATTAAGGCTGTCTCTGTTCCGTGTAGTGGACAGAAACCAGATTGTCTATTGCCTAAAGGTTTGTGCAGTTCCAGGTGTTTTTGAATTTGGATGTATGCAGCTTTATCCAATATCTTTAGTAGAAATGGGACCGTGGAGATGGGCCGTTAGTTGGTGGGAATAAGAGGATCTAGTGTCTGTTTCTTGAGGAGGGGTAGCATCCAAGATTGTTTGAGGTTAGCAGGTATGGTACATGTGGCAAATGAGGCATTTATCAGTTTAGTTATGAATGGGGAGAGTTCTCTGGCAGCATCTTTTATTAATTGTGCTGGGCAAATATCGCCTTTGCAGTTCGAGGGCTTCAGTGATAGGATAATTGTTTCTACCTCCAGGATAGACATTTTAGAAAAATGGAAGGTAGTATTGTGTGCTGATGGTGAATCGTTGGGCAAGAGGGTGTTGGGTGAGTGCTGTAAGTTCAGTACTTCTTTTTTTTTTGTTGAATTATATTCTGGAGTGTATTCATTTTTTTAGCTAAGGCATGTTGGATGTCTGTACACCAGGTTTTGTCCTTAGTACAGAGATCAGGTATAGCAATTGGGGACTCTCGTTCTTTGAGTATAGAAATGTGCACCGCGAAAGGCAAAAGGAGGGCGTGCAGGTGATTTCACCTGGTTTTTAAAAACATTTCTCTACCGGTGCATGGGTGACCTGTTAGCACCGATGTGCAAATGTAAAACGTCCCCTCTTTGCATTTGCTTTTTCAGAAGAAAATAACTGCCAGTATGTTTTCATATATATTTAAAATGCACGTTTTCCAGTGCACAATATAACACAAGTACTCACATTGCTTAATTTGGGTGCTTTGCAAAGGATCTGCTTCAGCACATCAAATCTACGTTGATCTTGTCGAGTCCAGAACATTTTGATAGTCTGGTAATTTTTCAGTTTATCCGTAAGGTTGCTGCAATGGCTGAGAAGTTCGGGATGCCCAGCCAAACATAGGAATGGCCAGTTTTCTCTTGGTTTTAGGGAGCTGTTAAGGCTTCTGCCTTCACTTTCTCTGTCTGAGGTTGGGATAGGCCATTTCCCATGAAGTAGCCGAGATACTGTACTGGTGAAAAGGTGGAGGTGCACAGCACGGCTCTGCCAGGCTGTAAGTGAAATGGAGAACACAACAGTTAAATGTAGAGAAAACCTACCTCCACAGTCCCTCTCTCCCCCTTTTGCAGAGAAATACATGGACAATCTTACCATCTCACACAGAGGCCCAGAGAAGAATGAAGCTAATGGACAGCAGAGTGTGTCTGGGGTTTGGTTTTAGAAGGGGTGCAGAGGAGAACTTGAAAGACTTGTGTATAGGTGCATTATAAATGCCATATATAACGGGGAGTGTGGGGAGAGGCTGGCCCAGGAAACAAGGTTTATATATGTCGCGGATGCAGAGGTCTAACCCAGGGTATTTTGCGGCAGGATATATAGATGCACAAAGAGATTGATACATGGGACGAGTAGGTGGATTCCGAGTATGTTGTGAGAAGGGAATGGAATGTGAAATGGAGTCAGAGAAGGTGACGAGGTATGAGGGTGGGCTGTAGGCCCAACGAGCAGGAGTTCCACCATGCTGAAGCTGACATCATGGTTTCCTGAAAGTGTGAAAAGCAGGTCCTTGGTGAAGAAGCTCGGCAGTGTTTATTCAGTTCCAGACCAACCCCCCCTTTCCCTTGAGGCCCCAGCGTGAAGTTATCCGGGCAAAGACAAAGGTATCAGCCTGGCGCAATAGCATGAATTCGACTCAGATGCAAGGCCCCGTGTAGCTGGTAATGGAATGGAAGTCTGGAAGATTGGAGTAGGGATGTGTTCTTAGAAGATTATATTCAGGAGAGCTGGGGTGCGAGGATCTGGCACGTTGATGGCTGCACAGAGATTAGAACAGGCTGCAGCCCTCCAAAAGCAAAAGAAATGAGAAATTCAGAATTAAGAGTGGTGCCCATGTACATCATTTGGCGGCACCTGGGTTCCCAGAGAATTAAGGAGGAAGATTTGCTAAGTAGGTACTGTGTTCTGAGATGGGAGCAGCAAGAGATGATGACATGGTCAGCAAGCTTCTTGTGTGTGCCAGAGTGTCTCCTACAAATGGAGGTCCAGTGTATTATCTAAACCGGCTTGGCCACGCTGTTAAAACTGTGATCAGTTTCTAGAAGAGGGGTGCACATCATGTGATGGTCAAGAGTGTTTTTATTAGAGACACATGTTATTCTCCTGGTAACCAATCACTTTCTGAGTTTCAGAACTGATGATTTAGCATACCATGTATGTACAGGAATGTGCTTACATAATGTTTGACCAATAGGGCAATGGTCTATAGTGGATGATTAGAATTGTATATAGGTGGTAGCCAATGAAGGTGTAACCTTAGTGATGTTAATGAGAGCTTATCTCTCTATAAAAGATGTAACACACTGGATTTAGATGAGTTCCATTTCAGTTCCACAGGACCATCTGATACTTTTGCATGCAATAAAACTTGTTTTCTTTGCAAAGATGTGTGCACCGTTTTCTTGATGTATAAACACCTTACAAATGCCCAATTATATAAATAAATAAAATGTGTTAAAATAAAGATGTTGGATATAGGCCTTTCTGTCCCTATCATGTAAGGGAGCTGGGGGAGGCCCCTGGGTACTCATTTTCTGACAAAGGGCACAAGCACTGGCACCATTCTTTATATCAGCCTATGTTCTTGGCCAATACAATTGGTTCAGGATTTAGGCTTGGGTGCTGGCTGTTCCTAGATGCCCACCTGTCAATGGCTTTATGACTTTTAGTTACCACTATTTGTGATATAGGAATATCGTCAGGTCCAACATCTCCCCTCTATAACAAGCCAGATTTTAAGAAAAAAGGTCTGCCCTTTTCACTTCCTTCTTCCTCGGGTAATACCTAAATAAAATGTTCTGCCAGTAAGGGATCATTTCTTTGGCCAAAAACTAGGTCAGGAATAACCTCAGAGTCGTCTTCTGCTATAGGGATGGATTTTACTGCTGTTCTAAGGAAAGACTCTATGTTCGCTTCTCTAAGACCTTTAGTTCCTCTCCCAGTTTCGTCACAACCCTTGATTTCTTGGGGTTTAGGAAATAGATCCTTCACCAAAATCCCTTGGCCTATTCACTCCCCTGCTTAAATTTTTATAGGGTTTTTCCAATTATTGTGTATCATCACTTTTACATCACCTCTATAATCAGGGTCTAAGACAACAGCCAATATGCCTGAGCTATAGAGGACTTGGAGGCCAATCTGATATAAGAACCTGGAGATTGAATAAGGACCACGTTGGTTGGTATCAGAGCTCAGTCGGCAGGTTGAAATAAATCTCCCCTACTACAATATAAATCCTATAGATTGTTCAGTGGCAATGGTAGGATTGGAGGCTCCCTTACTAAGTTTCTCAGACTTAAGGGCCCCCCAATTTTTGTCAACTGAATCTGATCCCACTACTGACACCATATGTGAGGGTGAGAAATGAGAGGCGGACACAAAGCTGTAATGTTTTCAAGATCAGACATCTTTATTAATATAAAGGTGTTGGATAAAGGCCTTTCTGACTCAATCCTAAAGAAAGTTTCCCTGCCTAGGAAACTAAAACTAAAGATCAGTCATGTCTTGTCATCAAAATTATGCAAACTGTCCTTGTGTCCAAAACGTATCTGACCTCACACTAGAAATTGGTGTCAGGTAAGTGTCTCTGTTTTAGATTTAGCAAAAAGGGTGTGAAAATCCAATCTGAAAATTCAACAAACAATCCTTGAACCCAGGGGGTGGTTCCCTTCCCCTGGTATATTTCAGGTAGGATAGTGAAAGTGTTCTTTTCAAACAATGATTCCTTAAGAGTAGCAGAAATGTCTCGTTCACACATGACTTTCTTCGGAATGGCAAAAAGTGTCTCTTTATTAGGGTGGCAAAAGTGTCTCTTTTACACAATGGGCCTCAATACGACCCTGCCGCTAATGGGTTAACGGCGCCATTAACCCATTAGCGCCTATTTACGTTAAGGTCGGGTCCCGCAAAGGGACCTTGGTGCTAAGTACGGTGCCGCAACTAGCGGCACCGTACTTACCGCCTTCCCCATTCCCATTGAGCCCTATGGGGCAAAAATGGGAATGGGCAAGGGCCATGGAGGAATGGGGAATTACCGCCCCGCCAACCTTGTAATGGGGTGGTAATTCCCCCTTTCTCAATGGCGCACTCCGGCATAGACCATGGTGCTAAAAGCGCCATGGTTTAGTGCCGGAGTCGTAATGCGGCCCAATAACTTCTTAGAGCGATCTCATGGTGTAGCAATCTCCTGGTGTATTCCCCCACCACAAATCCTTCAGTAGATTCTTTAGATCCCTTGGTGTACTCTCCTGCCGGGTATCTTTTCACAATGGTCCTCAATACGACCCAGGCGTAGGACCATGGTGCTATTAGCACCATGGTCCATGCCGGAGTCCGCCATGGAGAAAGGGGGAATTACCACCCCATCACAAGGTTGGTGGGGCAGTAATTCCCCCTTCCTCCATGGCCCTTCCCCATTCCCATTTTTGCCCCATAGGGCTCAATGGGAATGGGGAAGGCGCAAAGTACGGTGCCGCAAATTTCGGCACCATACTTAGCACCAAGGTCCCTTTGCGGGTCCCTACTTTAACGGCTGGTAAAACCAGCCGTTAAGGTCGGGTCCCGCAGAGGGACCTCGTAATTAGGCGCTAATGGGTTAACGATGCCGCAGCCTTTTATGGTGCCGTTAACCCATTAGCGCCTGGGTCGTAATGAGGCCCAATGTCTCTTTCTTTCATGTGTTTCATATGGATTACCTTGTATGATCCCCTGCCAGGAACCCCCTTCTGGGTTTTATAGATGCCTGGTATACTCTCCTGCCAGGTTTCTTTCTCCAAAAGTCTCTCTGTGTGATGTTCTTTTTTTTACCAGGACTTTTTACACTGTTCTCTTTCTCTCTAACTGTCATGATGCCTACCTCCAAGGAGCCAGGCCCAGCCCAGCAACCCCAGAGGCAGACATCATTTTCCCCAAGGACGTCTCAGCGGGCCCAAGTTGGGGCCTTTTGGACACAGTCCTTGCGCCTCCGGCGCCAGGCTCATTTTGGACCCCAGTCCTGGCGCCTTAGGCGCCAGGCTCATAAAGCAAGTCATGTGTTTAAGTGTTTTAATGTGCACTTACCTGGAGCAGACCGTGCTGCTACATCCAGGCCCTCTTGAGGCCTGAATGGGACTACTTGGTCTTTTGGACTACTTAACCACTCGGGTGTGGCCTGAGGAAGGATACATACCTGAGTGGAAGGATACATACCTGGAACTACTTTACAGGCTATTTAAACCACACCCGAAGAGCAGCACATGCTTCGCGTTGTTCTGCATCTAGCACCTGGACGCTCACCATGTTTGCTCCTGCATTCTGACTTCTGCCACGACTGCCAGCATCCTGGATCACCTGCAAAGGAAGAGAAAGAGAGAATAGAAGAAGGAAAAGTCTTTACCTGCAAGATCCGCATCCCGGAGTCATCTCGCCGACGATCCTGCAAAGGAAGACATTTATTTTAAGAGCACATCGCATCGATCGCTGCAGCGCTGCATTCCACTCACCTTCACTGGGTGCCTCCATGTTCAGCAGCGATCACCCGCATTCGCAAGCCACGTTGCCACGCCTAGGGAGAAAAAGACAAGAACAAAAGGTGAGAGAGAGAAGGGAATGAGGAAAGCTAAACCTCCATGTTAAGACTTACCTGTTGGGTCATTCCCTCTTCATTTCGGGTCCGTGCCGCATCCAGGCATTTCCGGACCCCGGCCCCAAAGGGGAAAAAGACATTAGCGTTAATGAGCGAATGAAAAGACATTACCAACAAAACGCTCGTCAAGACTTACCTGATTTCTACAGGGATTGCACCTCGCATCTCGGGTCGGTGCCTTTTCCCCGGCATTCCGGACCCCGGCCCCTAAGGGGAAAAATACATTAGCATTAGCATATTGATGCAAGGACAAAAGGGGAATCTTTCAAGGAACTTACCTGGAAGCCAAGCAAGTTTGGTTCTCATCAATCCAAGAATCCAGTGAAGTAAGTGGATACCAACGCGCCCCTGCATCAGAAGCAGGAAGGAGAGCTTGCCCTTCAAGACCCTAAGGTGAGAGGCCATGGGAATCACAGAAGGGTTTCGAGGAGGGTGAGAGGGGGAAGGGGGAGGCTGGTAGCATACCCCGCAGACAGTTAATCCCCTATTCTCGCCTACAGAAGGATACTTTTGCAAGCCGGACAAGCAGGATTTGGGAGTCCGGTCCAATCCGTCTTCTGAGCCCCGCGCATCACCTTAGAAGAGGTCACCGCAGCACGTACCAGGCCAGCGCCTCCGTGGGAGTCAGGTGAGCATAACAGAACGCGAAGACTACCCACAATTTCCCACCCGGGCGCTATGGAAACTTCAGAGACAGACCAGCTGGCCCAGCTTTTGGGGGAATTAAGGGCAGAGGTACACTCAGCGCGCCAAGAGACTAATGTTCTCAAAAGAGAACTCATTCTCTCCAAGGAACGAACTGATGACCTGGCCAAACGATTGCTACAGAGTCATGCTGGACAAATTCCTTTACCTAGTTCCGGGGGAATTTCCACTTCGTTGGGTTCGAGTAACCCTGTTCAGATCAATCTGCCTGGATCCATGCCTTTAGCACCGCCTGAACGTTTTGCGGGGGATCCAAAGAAATACGCCATTTTTATGAACCAATGTTGCTTACATTTTATATGCAGACCAGGAGCCTTCCCTGATGATCGGACCAAAGTGGCCTTCGTGTTATCATACCTAAGTGGCTGTGCTGCCGATTGGTCAGTTCCCTTGGTGAACCAGAACGATCCAATTCTCCAGGATTTTCAGGGCTTTCAGGCCAACATGGAAAGGTTGTTCGCTCGACACTCGCAGGGACAGGCCCTTGACAACGAACTGCTATCTCTACGACAAGGTAGTCAATATCTTTTGTCTTATATAGCCTCCTTTAACAGACTGGTGGTGGAAACCGGATGGCCTGAAAATAAAAGGATCACTTTATTTCACCGGGATCTGCGCGGAGAGCTAAAAGACATTCTGGCCCAAGTAGTGAATCCACCCCAAGGCTGCGCAGAATATATTGACTTTGTGGTACAACTGGATCACAGACTTCAGAATAGGAAAGCAGATCGGTCCAAGTTTGAAACCCGAGTACCGATCAGAACCCTCGTAAACCCCAGGAATACCGAAGTTTCAGAACCTATGCAAATAGGGGGAGTTAAGGGGCCATTAACCCAGAAGGAACGTGAGAGAAGGCGGCAAAAGCAACTATGCCTCTATTGCGGAGCTTCCGGTCACTTTCTTCGTGATTGTCCAGTAAAACCACCTAGGAAGGTGGTTGGTGCCTTTGACAACAACTTAATGGAATCTGTTTCGGGAAACGACCTGGCTCGACAAGCGTAGAGGTCCGCTTGCCGAGCTTGAAAACAAACTCTCTGACCTCGCATTTTGTCTTGCCAATGGTGCTCGTGGATCCAAAAAAGCCCCAACGGTTGCATGCCATCAAAGCATACGTCGACAGCGGAGCTATCGGAAACTTCTTGGACTGCGAATTGGCCTCCAGGATGAACCTTCCTCTCCATCCAAAAATAAACCAGGATGTCATTACTACGGTTGATGGTACCGAAATAGCCCCTGGGCCGGTAACGCATTCCACCACAGAAGTGACACTTGTGAGTCAGGATGGACATCGGGAGGCAATAGTGTTTGATATAATCAAGGCTCCACAATTTCAAGTAATCCTCGGAATTCCTTGGTTAGAAACACATAATCCTCGAATAGACTGGCGAGCAAAGAGAATAACTTTTCCAGATTGTGGTCCCACTTGTTATCCTAGAAATCCCGCTATTGGTTTAGCCACAGTAACCTCCGCCACTGTTCAACTACCAGCAGAATACCTTGAATACCAGGACGTTTTTCAGAAAGAACAGGCTAACACGCTACCCCCCCATCGTTCTTACGATTGCCAGATCGATTTAGTTCCCAATGCTCAACCGCCGTGTAGTAGAATTTACGCTCTCACTGAACCTGAAAACCAGAGTTTGCGTCAGTATTTGGATCAGTACCTTGCCAATGGCTTTATTCGCCCATCAAAGTCCCCGGTCTCTTCCGCTTTGTTCTTCGTGCCTAAGAAAGAAGGAGACCTTAGAACTTGTATTGACTACCGCGCTCTAAATCAGATAACGATAAAGAATTGTTATCCCCTGCCTCTGATCCCTGAACCTCTTGATCAAGTAAAAGATGCTCGAATATACACCAAGTTAGATCTCCGGGGAGCTTATCACCTAGTGCGAATAAAAGAAGGTGACGAGTGGAAGACAGCTTTCTGCACCAAATATGGGCTCTACGAATATCAGGTTATGCCCTTCGGTTTGTGCAATGCGCCTGCAGCTTTTCAATTCTTCATGAACAATGTTCTTCGAGAACTTATCGATGTTTGTGTCATCGTATACATCGACGACATCCTGGTGTACTCGTCTTCTGAGTCAGATCATCGAAAACATGTTCGAGCAGTTCTAGAGAAATTGCGCCAGCACAAACTATTTGCCAAGCTTGAAAAATGTGTCTTTCATACCACTGAAGTTGAATTCCTCGGATTTATTCTAACTCCTAAAGGAATTCGAATGGATTCACGAAAGGTAGACGCCATCCTCAAATGGCCCTCTCCCGGTTCAGTGAAAGGGGTTCAGAATATGCTTGGCTTTGCCAACTTCTATCGAAGATTCATCCCGGAGTTTTCACGAATAGTCCAACCCATTACTGCTCTTTTACGTAAGAATAAACGTTTTGAATGGACTCCAGAGGCCGAACAAGCCTTTCAAGACCTAAAGACCAAATTCCCTTCCGCACCTGTGTTGAAGCACCCGCGTCCTGATCTCCCGTATATTGTTGAAACTGACGCATCCAGTTTAGCCATGGGAGCTGTCCTGTCGCAAAGGGATCAGAAAACTAACCAGCTACACCCTGTAGCCTTTTGGTCCAGGAATTTCTCAACTCCTGAAATTAATTATGCAATTACCGACAAAGAGTTACTGGCCATTAAATCTGCTTTTAAGGCTTGGCGTCATTACCTCCTCGGTGCAAGACACACCATCACCGTGATTACGGATCACAGAAATTTGCAGTATTTAAAGACGGCCAAAGCCCAATCTTCATGACAACTCCGATGGGCTGTATTCTTTGCAGAATTTGATTTTGTAATTACCTATCGCACTGGCTGCAAGAATGGCAAAGCGGACGCCTTATCCCGGATTGGCATGGAAGAACCCAATTCATGTTTAGAACCTGTGCCGATAATACCTGAACAAAGAATTTTAGGTTTGACCTCATTGCAAACCATTGAGGACGTTGAAACTCGAGTCAAACTACTTTTTGACCCTTCAGCCTTACTGGAATGGACTCAAAAGGGTCCCCACTTCACCGTTAAGGATAACTTACCTTACTTCCAAGAGCGGTTATTTCTGCCAAGTAAGGAATTGCAAGAACTAGTTATTGCTCATTATCATGAATCGTTAATGGAAGGACACCCTGGTATCGTTAAAACGGAGGAAAAGATCAAACGCCAATTCTGGTGGCCTTCTTGGAGAAAAGACATAAAGTCTTTTGTGATGTCTTGCGGAGTTTGCGCCCAAAACAAAGGTCAAAGGAACAGGCCAGCCGGCCTACTTCAATCCTTGGATATTCCACCGGCACCTTGGCACACCTTGTCTATGGACTTCATTACGGATCTGCCTCCTTGTGGGGGTTACAAAACTATCCTAGTAATCGTGGATCTGTTCTCCAAAATGGCCCACTTTATCCCTCTAAAAGGATTGCCTTCAGCTTCCATCCTGGCCAAGGAATTCCTGGAGAATATAGTTCGAATACATGGTTTCCCTTCCATACTAGTCTCAGATCGTGGAAGTCAATTCATTTCCCATTTTTGGAGGAAGTGTTGCCAACTGGCACAAATAGATGTGCGATTATCCACCAGCCACCACCCCCAGACCGACGGACAAACCGAGAGGACAAATCAGACTCTCGAGCAATATCTGCGGTGCATGTTGCACCAATCCGAGTACAATTGGAAAGACATTCTTTGGATCGCAGAATATGCATACAACAATTCTATGCATTCTGGAACCGGTCAAACTCCTTTTTATACTTTGTATGGTCACCATCCTCGAACCTCTGACCTAGATCCACCTCTGACCCTGGAAATGCCTGCAGTGAATCATCTGCATTCCACAATAACCCGAGCCTTCAAAGAAGCTACAACTCATTTACAGCAAGCCAAGAAAATGTACAAAGAAAACGCTGATTTGCACCGAAGTAAAACACCTCCTTACCAAGTAGGAGACCAGGTTTGGCTAGCAACTAGACATTTATCTCTCAAGGGCCCACGAACTTTCAATCCCAGATTCATTGGGCCTTATCCCATCAAAGCTATAATCAACCCAGTGGCCTTTAAACTGGATTTACCTTCCAACATGCGTATTCATCCCGTTTTTCACGCATCACTTTTGAAACCGGTACAACCAGGAACCCGACTCTCCAAGCCTCCAGATCCTATTCAAATTGATGGGGAATTAGAATTCGAAGTAAAAGACCTTTTAGACTCCAAAATGTTAAAGTCAAAACTCTTCTATCTTGTTGACTGGAAGGGTTATGGACCTCAGGAGAGATTGTGGGAGCCTAGTAACCATATTCACGCACCTCGATTAATACAAAGGTTCCACCGTAGATTCCCGAACAAGCCAAAACCCCCGGAGGAAACAACCTTGGGAGGGGCCTTGTGGGGGGGTACTGTCATGATGCCTACCTCCAAGGAGCCAGGCCCAGCCCAGCAACCCCAGAGGCAGACATCGTTTTCCCCAAGGACGTCTCAGCGGGCCCAAGTTGGGGCCTTTTGGACGCAGTCCTGGCGCCTCCGGCGCCAGGCTCATTTTGGACCCCAGTCCTGGCGCCTTAGGCGCCAGGCTCATAAAGCAAGTCATGTGTTTAAGTGTTTTAATGTGCACTTACCTGGAGCAGACCGTGCTGCTACATCCAGGCCCTCTTGAGGCCTGAATGGGACTACTTGGTCTTTTGGACTACTTAACCACTCGGGTGTGGCCTGAGGAAGGATACGTACCTGAGTGGAAGGATACATACCTGGAACTACTTTACAGGCTATTTAAACCACACCGAAGAGCAGCACATGCTTCCCGTTGTTCTGCATCTAGCAGCTGGACGCTCACCGTGTTTGCTCCTGCATTCTGACTTCTGCCACGCCTGCCAGCATCCTGGATCACCTGCAAAGGAAGAGAAAGAGAGAATAGAAGAAGGAAAAGTCTTTACCTGCAAGATCCGCATCCCGGAGTCATCTCGCCGACGATCCTGCAAAGGAAGACATTTATTTTAAAAGCACATCGCATCGATCGCTGCAGCGCTGCATTCCACTCACCTTCACTGGGTGCCTCCATGTTCAGCAGCGATCACCCGGATTCGCAGCCACGTTCCCACGCCTAGGGAGAAAAAGGCAAGAACAAAAGGTGAGAGAGAGAAGGGAATGAGGAAAGCTAAACCTCCATGTTAAGACTTACCTGTTGGGTCATTCCCTCTTCATTTCGGGTCCGCGCCGCATCCAGGCATTTCCGGACCCTGGCCCCTAAGGGGAAAAAGACCTTAGCGTTAATGAGCGAATGAAAAGACATTACCAACAAAACGCTCGTCAAGACTTACCTGATTTCTACAGGGATTGCACCTCGCATCTCGGGTCGGTGCCTTTTCCCCGGCATTCCGGACCCCGGCCCCTAAGGGGAAAAAGACATTAGCATTAGCATATTGATGCAAGGACAAAAGGGGAATCTTTCAAGGAACTTACCTGGAAGCCAAGCAAGTTTGGTTCTCATCAATCCAACAATCCAGTGAAGTAACTGGATACCAACGCGCCCCTGCATCAGAAGCAGGAAGGAGAGCTTGCCCTTCAAGACCCTAAGGTGAGAGGCCACGGGAATCACAGAAGGGTTTCGAGGAGGGTGAGAGGGGAAAGGGGGAGGCTGGTAGCATACCCCGCAGACAGTTAATCCCCTATTCTCGCCTACAGAAGGATAATTTTGCAAGCCGGACAAGCAGGATTTGGGAGTCCGGTCCAATCCGTCTTCTGAGCCCCGCGCATCACCTTAGAAGAGGTCACCGCAGCATGAACCAGGCCAGCGCCTCCGTGGGAATCAGGTGAGCGTAACACTAACTCTTTATGCTGTTCACTGTTTTTGTCTGTTAACCTCTTCATTGGTATTCATTTGCTTATGGCAATGCTTGTTCCAATTTTTATCAAATTGCCATTTCATATATGGAGACTTGTACAGATTTTGCCTTCAACTTCTTCATTAATGTTCATCTGCTGGTGATAGTATTTACTCTGCGACATAGAAGTACTGCTCTGAACCTTTCTTATTTATACAACGGAGCGTATGGCCTGTTGTTCAAGGCATATTGCGGAAAAGGATGTTGGAGTTACCAAACTTTACAACTATCCAGGTGATCCAGCAAGAGGTAGGGCTTGTCTCGTTAAAGGCAATGGTAGATTGGAAAAGTCCACCACCTTCGATTCTTGGCATTCTAAAAAAAGAAAGGACGAGCAAACGAGATGGCACACCGAGGAAATGGGAATTGTAATGTAGAGCATTGTTGGAAAAAGTTTGTTTAAACACTGAAGGATAAGGACGGCCCTACTAGTTGTAATGTTTTGAGAGGTTACTAATTAACTTGATTGTTTTATCCAATATTTTTAAATGGTTTGTTATAAACCAAAATGTAATAAAAGATATATTTTTTTTTAAATTGCATTTTCTCCAATATTCCCCATATTGACTTCTCTTAAATGGGGATTTGTGTACATTCTGTCTTTCTAATTTACTCGGTTGGTCGTTAAAATAAGTGTTCAATTGATCATGTGTCTCTCGGCACGCCGTGAGGTCCTGTCAGACTTCGGCTCCACCTCCCCCTTCTCCTCACCTGAATCTTCTGAAACAGAGTCCTTTACCGTGTCCCGAGTTCGGGGACGTTCTTTCTTCTTAGTAGAGATAAGATCCTTAGGTGTTCTACCCTTCTTATCGTGCAAGTAAGGTCTGGCCCCTCCGGAGGCCACCTTGGCAGTTATGGAAACCTGCCGTGGGGTACTCCGAGTGGGCCAGCCTTGGTCCCCAAGGGAAAAAGCTGGAACGGCAGAAAAAACCCTTGAATAAAGATCTGCAGGCGAGATGAGGAGTGGTTCCAAAAGGTAACTATATGGCAGGTTCCCCCAGGCTGAATGAATGAAGATGCAGGATACCGGTCAGAGAAACAAAGGCTATCTCTAACGTCAGGAAACTGTTAAGGACCGGGGGATCCAAATGCTCCGGACACAGAAACTGAGAGGAGCCGTGAACGGGGAAAAAGGTATACAGGAAGGTAAAGCGAGGAGGTGAGCGCGAAAGGGTTCGCGGGCAAAGAAAAGGTAAACAGGAAGGTAAAGCAAGGAGTGGAGCGCGAAAGGGTTCGCGGGCGGAGAACAGGTAAACAGGAAGGTAAAGCGAGGAGCAGAGCGCGAAAGGGTTCGTGGGCGGAGAAAAGGTAAACAGGAAGGTAAAACGAGGAGCGGAGTGCGAAAGGGTTCGCGAGCGGAGAAAAGGTAAACAGGAAGGCAAAGCAAGGAGCGGAGTGCAAAAGGTATCGCGAGCAGGAAAGGCAGAACACAGGTAAAGAGGAAAGGAACTGCAAGTACGTAAGCAAGGCAAAAATAAGTAGAGTACCTAAAGTAAGAACTTCGAGCACGAAATACACACAGAGCTAACACAGAGTGGACAGAAGGGGAGAGGGGCACGGAAAGAAACACCAGCTCACAATGAAGCCAAGAACAAGAAGGAAAAAAACTAGCGAAGAAAGTTGCGAGCAACTCGGAGCATTGATAGAAGTGAAATCAATACACAGATACAACGCGCCGAGCTGGGGGCGGAGCCTATACTTATAGTGGAGGCAGCCATGATGGGTGAGGACTAGAGCGTCCAGTGATCCCACAGCTTCCACCCTCGATTCCTGATGGTATACCCCCTCTTCCTTGGGGGTCCCCCCGTATTGCCTGGGCGAAAACGATGGAACCTCTTCACAAGATGAGGAGCATTTATGTGGTAGTCTGGCTCCCAGGTTCTCTCCAGGGATAACCCTTCCAATGTACCAGGTACTGTAGCCTGCCCTTGCGCCACCGGGAATCGATCAAACAAGCCACTTCGTACTCGTCCGGGGCAGGATCCACCTTGGGGAGTCCTTTATGTACAGCCCTCTGAAATGGGTCTTCCTTGTACACTTTGAGAAGGGAGACATGAAAGACAGGGTGTATTCTCTTGAGGGAATCCGGGAGTTTGAGTTTGAAAGCCACCGGATTGATCTGTTGGGCGATGGGAAAGGATCCTAGAAATCTAGAGGAAAACTTCCCCTTGTGAATCCATCTGGGAAGAAATCTGGTTGACAGCCATACCAATTGGCCCACCTTCCAGTCGGGGTTGGTGCGTCTGCTCCTGTCTGCCCACTTCTTCTGGGAACCCTGGCTGGCTAGATGAGCCTTCTTGGCCGTCTCCTGTACCTCGTGCAGATCTCTGAGAGCCTCATCTAAGGCCGGAACGTTGGTAAATCGTGTATTAACCCAGGGTAGATGGTGTGGGTTGAATCCGTAAGTACAAAAGAACGGACTCATCTGTATGGTGGTATGAATAGCATTGTTATAGGCAAACTCGGCCTGGGAGAGAAAGTCAAACCACCTCTCTTGCTGTGGACTACAGAAGCACCTTAGGTACTGTTCTAAGCTGGCATTGAGTTCTCCGTCTGGCCATTGCTTTGGGGGTGATAGCCCGAGGAGAGAGCCCTATGGATTCCCAGAACATGACAGAGAGTGGCCCAGAACTTTGAGGTAAACTGGGAACCACGATCAGATACTATAGTCCTAGGCAAACCATGCAGGCGGACTATGTCATGAAGGAAGACGGTAGCTGTCTCTGAAGCCGAAGGCAGTTGTCGAAAGGCTGAAAAGTGTGCCAACTTGCTATAGGAGTCACAAGTGACCATGATTACCGTCATACCAGAAGACAACGGGAGATCCACAATGTAATCCATTGTAATGTGTTCCCAGGGGCGTTCAGCTAGAGAAGGCTGTTGCAACAAACCAATTGGCCTACCCGTCTCTACTTGTTAGCGGCACAAACAGAACAAGTAGAGACGTACTGCTTCACATCCCTTCTGAGCGTTGGCCACCAAAAACCCCTGCTCAATAGGTCGTATGTCTTTCTTATGCCAGGATGACCTGTCAAGGGTAAGTCATGGCACCAGGAAAGAACCATTCTTTGAAGCTTCTTGGTGGGAACATAAAGCGCCTCTTCATGGTAATACAATCCATCCTTCCCTGGGGTGATAGCAGGTGGGAGCTCTGGGCAGCTCTGATACAGGGGTATAAGCTCCTTGAGAAAAGTGGTCGTGGAAGCTAGAATCCTGAGCTTGAGAAATACTAAGTCATGTCCTTGGTATAATCCCGACACTTCCCCCTTACTTCGGGACACGGCGTCAGCCTTCTTGTTTTCAGTACCAGGGATGTACGTTATCTCAAAGTCATACTGTAGAAAGAAATAAGCCCATCAGGCATGACGGGCATTGGTGCATTCCATCTGCTGGAGTACCCTGAGATTCCTGTGATCAGTACGAATCAAGAAGCTATGAGCAGCTCCCTGTAGGAGATGACGCCATTCCTGACAGGCTAATTTGATGGCTAATAGCTCTCTTTCCAATACGGAGTAGTTCCGTTCACTGCAAGTTAAGGTCTTGGAAAAATAAGCTACAGGATGCTCAAGACCGTCTTCAGATTCTTGGAGAAGTATGGCTCCCACTGCTCCAATGGATGCATCGGTTTCCATGATAAACCGCCTTGTCTGGTCAGGTTGGATTAGGATGGGAGCCGTGGAGAATCTTTCCTTAAGGAGTTGGAAATCCTTCTGAGGTTCTCCTTCAAAAGAAAACTGTACCCCCTTCTTAAGTAGAGAGGTAAGGTGGAGCACAGTTTGTGAGAAGTTGGGGATAAAGCGCCGATAAAAGTTGGCTAAACCCAGAAAGCTCTGTAGCTCCCTTATGTTTCCGGGTTCCTTCCAATCATGAATGGCCTTTACCTTTCTTGGGTCCATTTCGATACCTTCTTGAGAAAGGATGAATCCAAGGTAGGACACAGAAGTAGCTTCAAACTGACATTTTTCGGGCTTGACCAACAACCGATGGTCAAGGAGTCTTTTCAACACCTTCTTGACCTGAGATCTGTGTTCGGCAAGAGATTTGGAATAGACGAGGATGTCGTCTAAGTAGACCACCACATATAGGTATAACATGTCAGCAAACACCTTGTCCATATACCTCTGGAAAACCGCTGGGGCATTCACAAGACAGAATGGCATGACCCTATATTCGTACAAGCCAAACGGAGTGCGAAAAGCGGTCTTCCATTCGTCCCCCTCCTTGATCCTAAGGAGGTGATAGGCCCCTCTTAGATCCAACTTGGTGAAATACCCGGCCCCTTGAACCGCCTCCAGGATGTCTTGTATAAGGGGCATGGGGTACCTATCCCTTATGGTGATCTTATTGAGTCCTCTGAAGTCTATGCATGGGCGCAACTCTTCCGAATCCTTCTTGGGGATATAAAACAGTGAAGCACCGCAGGATGACTTGGATTCCTGAATCAGCCCGTTCTTAAGATTAGCGTCCAGATATTCTCTGAGGGCCTTTTGTTCAGGAATGGACAAGGGATACATCCTTCCGAAAGGCACGATAGAATCAGGCACCAAGTCGATACAGCAGTCCTCTGCCCGGTGTGGGGGTAGCTGCTTGGGGAGAGTATCCAGGAAGACTTCGGAATATTCTTGGTATTGGAGCGGAACAGCAGCTACCGTTAAGGAGTTGGGAGCTTCGGAGCCTTCTCCAGTCACCACCTTAGCCGCAGCTGGAATCAGACAGTTAGATCTGCAGAACTGAGAGTCGAAGTACAGCTTGTTGGTTGACCAATCGATAAGAGGATTATGCCTCCTCAACCAAGGTATTCCCAGAACTAAAGGAAAATGTGCTGCACGTATCTGGTCGAATACCAGGAGTTCTTGGTGATTGCCCACTCTCATCTGCAATGGAATCGTCTCCCTCAGGATGGGACCTGAAGAAAGAGGTTCACCGTCAACTCCCTCGACAGGAATGGGTCTGGACTTGGGTCTTGTAGAGACTAAGTTCTCCTTAGCCCAGTTTAGGTCCATAAAGTTGCCAGTGGTACCACAATCCAACATTGCCAGTACCTCTACTGATTTCGCTTCAATCAACATCAAGAGGACCTTGAATACCATTAAGCTATTGTCTTCGCCATCTTCTAGGATTCTTGAGTGGTTGCAAGGGTAACAGGCAGGTCCCCCGAGACAGCCCGGGGGTGGAAGTTTTCCTTCTTCCTAGGAGGAACCTCTGGACAGTTTCTCAACAGGTGTTTAGATGATCCACAATACATGCACAGTCCCGCCTCTCGGCGCCGTTTCCTTTCTTCAGGAGTCAGAGGTCCGCAAGCTGCTCAAACCTGCATTGGCTCTTCTGTGGAAGAAACAGGTCTCTGAACTGGAGTCTGGGAGGGGAGGCCGATAGTCTGTGAGGTTCCCCGTGGGCGTCTCCTTTCTTGTCGGCGTTCATGCAGCCTGAACTCGATCTGGAGAGACAAGATCATCAGGTCTCGAAATGACGGTGGTCTGGCTATCCTAGCAAGCTCGTCCTTGATCTCGTCCTGAAGTCCTCTTCGGAAGATTGTCTGTTGAGCCGAATCCGGCCAGTCTGCCTTTGCAGCCAATCTGAGGAAGCGTGTGATATATGTCTGCACGTCCGTATTTCCTTGACGGACATCAAGTATGGCTTCTAATGAGGAGTACAGAACGTCAGGTCTATCAAATCGATCCTTAAAGGCTGTCACAAACTGATCGTAGTTATTCAGAGATGGATCCTCATTGGAGACCAGTGGTGTTGCCCATGAAAAGGCATTCCCCGAGAGGTTAGCAATTATGAATCCGACCTTAGAACGACAGGTCTCATATGCATGAGGTCTGAATGTGAAGTATACCTTACAGGCGTCTAGGAAATCCTTGAGACCTCCTGGATGACCATCGTACTTGCCGAATGAGAGAGGCATCGTGGGTAGATCTCCGTGGTCATCTCAACGCAATAATACTTGTTGGCGAAGGACTATGTTTTCAGCTCTTAGGGATTGCACCTCAGCAGTCAGGTTCTGCATAGCTGCCACCAGTTCCTGGTATTGTTCCAAGGATGCCATGTTTGTAATCGGGCGTTGTATGCTGTCAGACTTCGGCTCCACCTCCCCCTTCTCCTCACCTGAATCTTCTGAAACAGAGTCCTTTACCGTGTCCCGAGTTCGGGGACGTTCCTTCTTCTTAGTAGAGATAAGATCCTTTGGTATTCTAACCTTCTTATCGTGCAAGTAAGGTCTGGCCCCTCCGTAGGCCACCTTGGCAGTTATGGAAACCTGCCGTGGGGGGCTCCCAGTGGGCCAGCCTTCGTCCCCAAGGGAAAAAGCCGGAACGGCAGAAAAAATCCTTGAATAAAGATCTGCAGGCGAGATGAGGAGTGGTTCCAAAAGGTAAGTATATGGCAGATTCTCCCAGGCTGAATGAATGAAGATGCAGGATACCGGTCAGAGAAACGAAGGCTATCTCTAACGTCAGGAAACTGTTAAGGACCGGGGGATCCAAATGCTCCGGACACAGAAACTGAGAGGAGCCGTGAACGGGGAAAAAGGTATACAGGAAGGTAAAGCGAGGAGCTGAGCGCGAAAGGGTTCGCGGGCGAAGAAAAGGTAAACGGGAAGGTAAAGCGAGGAGCGGAGCGCGAAAGGGTTCGCGGGCGGAGAAAAGGTAAACAGGAAGGTAAAGCGAGGAGCGAAGCGCAAAAGGGTTCACGAGCGGAGAAAAGATAAACAGGAAGGCAAAGCAAGGAGCGGAGTGCGAAAGGTATCGCGAGCAGGAAAGGCAGAACACAGGTAAAGAGGAAAGGAACTGCCAAGTACGTAAGCGAGGCAAAAATAAGTAGAGTACCTAAAGAAAGAACTTCAAACACGAAATACACACAGATCTAACAGAGAGCGGACAGAAGGGGAGAGGGACACGGAAAGAAACACCAGCTCACAATGAAGCCGAGAACGAGAAGGAAAAAAACTAGCGAAGAAAGTTGCGAGCAACTCAGAGCGTTGATAGAAGTGAAAGCAATACACATACAACGCGCTGAGCTGGGGGCGGAGCCTAGACTTATAGTGGTGGCAGCCATGATGGGTGAGGACTAGAGCGTCCAGCGATCCCACAGCTTCCACCCTCGATTCCTGACAGGTCCCCAGTAACTATGGGTAGACTCACTGGTGTTTGATGGCGGCTCCAAATCACGGGAAACTGATGCAGGAAAGTTTTCACTCTGTGAAGGCTTCTCCTGCTCAGCGGTCCTTCCAGAGCATCTGCTGTGATTCTCAGTCTCCCGCCTGTCGGGTAAGTTATGTTCATAAGCGGTAGCTTGGAAGCGACTGCCTCTCTCAGCACGGTCTGCTTCAGCGCATCTGCTTCTGCCTCCGGTTCCGGTTCTGCTTCCTGTTTTACCTGCTCTGCATCTGTCAATTGAAGGTGTTCATCCTGTTTAAATGTCCTGGGCAGCTGATTTCCATTGTGACAACTAGTCCACGCGTTTAGCTTGGTGTTTCCTTAAATCCACGTTAACTCCTTCTTCCTCTTCTCAGTACTTGAGGCTCTATGTGAGTTGGAGTCCATAGGAATCTTTGACCTTTTAAAGTTCTATTGTTTTGGATCTTGGTTGAAATCCAAACCATCAGAGACAGGAGATGTCAAGTGAGCATTATGTGTAATGGTATTCTGCTCCGATTGACAGTATGCCATTAGCATTTTAGATGTTATAGTGTTTTCTTCAAAAGGGAGGTATACCGTGTCTCTCCTAATGGAGTTATCACCTCCTCCCGATAGTCGTGCTCTCCCATATGATCCTCCCTCATAATATCGCCCCTAGCGTCAGGATCAGGTAGTGGCTGCCATCCCCAGGCCTTGTGGGAGGAGATCATCACTGGGGAATCAGTGATGAGTCAGCAGGATTCATTGCAGAACCCCATATATGGCTATATATGAGCGAGGGAAAGGCGGCACTATGCTGGAGGTGGTGCTGGCGGGATGGACCAGGAAGACACGTGCCTGGATTGCCAGGAATACATGCATTCCATTTTCTTTTTGTAACATTCTGTCAACTCTTTATGATTGAAACACTTCTGAGCCAAATCGTGGTATGCATTTGGGCCCATTGAATACTAAGCCCCTGCTCCCTTTCTTATCTATGACTTTAAATCTGATGCTTTGAGACATATGGGTTTCTTGAACGTCAATTCCTATATAAACAAGACTAATGTGAGTGCTATTGCACTGAGTCACGTTTCCAATCACTTCTGCACTTTGATGATTGGCTTTATAAGTAGAAGACATGAAGTTGGAGGGAACATGTGTCCTCTCCAGGTCTGCACCCACTTATCCATGAAGGCAATTGCTCACTCCCGAAAAAATATTGAACCATCTTTAATAACAGACTGGCTCTGAAAGGACACTGTGTATGAAGTGTTTTCTCCTCACGGATCATGAGCAGCAGGGAATGTGTGGTGCACTCAGGTATACAGAGCAACTGTGAGTGTCATGTATCTCTGGTCGGGTTAAGGTCCTGGAGAGATAAGCAATGGGATGCTCTTTTTTTTGTCATCTTGTGGCTGTTTTAATACAGCTCACATGGCTGTATTAGACGCCTCCGTTTCCAGATTATATGGCTTCTTGGCATCTGGTTGTTTTAATGTTGGTGGTGTGAAGAATGCTCTTTTTCAGTCCTGGAATGCTTTTTCTGTGGTGTCGTCTCATACAAATCATCTCCCTTTCTTTAAGAGTCTGGTGGTGGGTTGTAGTCATTGGGAAAGTTAGGGATACATTTTCTGTAGAAATTTGGCAAAACCCCCAAGATCTTTGGATCCCATGGATGGTATTGGCTGAGGTCCACTCAGAGACAGTGCTGACCTTCCGGGGGTCCATGATTGTGCCTTCGGATGTAAGTACCTATCCCAGATAGGCAGTGGAGTTTTGATGAAAGGAGCGTTCTGAGATTTAGCTAATAAATTATGTTTTCTCAATACCTCTCTGGCATGATGCTGATGGTAGGTAGGGCTTCTTGAGAACATGAGGATATCATCTAAGTAAACCCCAACCCAATGTAATGGTAGGTCTGTGAAGATGTGATCCATAAAGCGTTGGGATGTAGATGCAGCATTAGCCAACCTGAAGGGCATTACAGGGTACTCTAAGTGACCAAACTGAGTCTGGAGGGCTATCTTCCATTCGTCACCAGCATGTATTCTTATGAGGTGGTCGGTGCCCCTCAGGTACAATTCAGGAATGTTTTAGCTCCTCTGAAGGCTTACAGGATATCTGGAAATAAGGGTAAAGGATATCTATCCTTTACCGTCACTTTATTGTGGCTGCTGTAATCGATACATGGTCTGGGATCAGTGGGTTTTTGTTTGGACAGAATAAAGAGGCAATTTGGACTCTGCAATCAAGCCATTGCGTAGATTAAGTGCCAAATAGTCGTACAGTGCCTCTTTGTCTGACACAATGTACATTCTGCCAGAGGGAACTTGCACTTGAGATACTAGTTTATGGTGCAGTCATCTTCTCTATTTGCAGGAAGAGATCTGTGGGCGTGTCGGAGGCTATCCTGGTATTGAGAAGGAATAGCATGGATAAGGTTGATCCCAGACTTATGTGTGGTTTTGTCTCTACTGGAACTGGATGAATAAAACCCTATGGCCCCATGTAACCAATGTGAGAAACAATAGTCAGAGTCCAAAATCAAAGTTCCAGTAGCCCAGTTTATGAATGAATTACCCCAGTTCCTTTAGGGTAAGGTCTGCTAACATTTCAAACCTAATCTCTCCTCCCTCCTTCTCTGGCCTGTCATAATCAGCCTTAGTTAGCACAGTTAATTGTGAAGGTTCTTGGGAGTCACAGTCTACGTCATCTGGAGAACTGCTGGTTGCAGAACATTCCTTAGGGAATCATGACCTCTCCTCCTTGATGGCTTTCTTTTTTGTAGGGGTCAGCAGAAGAAAAGTAATCTTTTTTTTCCAAGGTTACACTGAGAAGGTCCATGAGGGATAAGGGCGACATTTCTGAGGACAGATGTGCCAATCTACCCCTGACGTTACGTTCTTACCGGTAACCTATAAAGCTTAATAAAGATGCTGCTGTAGGACTTACCTGTGATGGAGGCATGCATCCTTCTTTCTAACATTGGCGATAAACCAGGTGATGGGGAGAGGGACAGCCAAGAAGAAGACATGCCCCAAGAAGACATCTTTACCTTAGGGGAGCAGCCATTGCAGTGACCACAGATGGTCAAGGGGGATGAAGCGGTAGTCCCTACTGTGGGAGGCTTAGGGGGGGGGGGGGCAGCCAGGCAGTGCAGTGACCCAAGATGGTCAAGGAGGGTGAAGCAGTAGTCCCTACTGTGTGAGGCTTAGGGGAGAGCCAGCTAGTGTAGTGACCTAAGATGGTCAAGGGGGGTTAAGCGGTAGTCCCTACTGTGTGAGGCTTAGGGTGGGGGGGGCAGCCAGCCAGTGCAGTGACCTAAGATGGTCAAGGAGGGTGAAGCAGTAGCTCCTACTCTGTGAGGCTTAGGGGGGAGCCAGCCAGTGCAGTGACCTAAGATGGTCAAGGAGGGTGAAGCAGTAGCTCCTACTCTGTGAGGCTTAGGGGGCAGCCAGCCAGTGCAGTGACCTCAGTTGGTCAAGGAGGGTGAAGCAGTAGCTCCTACTGTGTGAGGCTTAGGGGGGCAGCCAGCCAGTGCAGTGACCTAAGATGGTCCAGGAGGGTGAACCAGTAGTTCCGACTGTGTGAGGCTTAGGGTAGAAGCCAGCCAGTGCAGTTGCCTACGATGGTCAAGGTGGGTGAAGCAGTAATCCCTACTGTGTGAGGCTTAGGGGGCAGCCAGCCAGTCCAGTGACCTAAGATTGTCAAGGAGGGTGCAGCAATAGCTACTACTGTGTGAGGCTTAGGGTGGTAGCCAGCCAGTGCAGTGACCTAAAAAGGTCAAGGAGGGTGAAGCAGTAGTTCCTACTGTGTGAGGCTTAGAGGGGCAGCCAGCCAGTGCAGTGACATAAAAAGGTCAAGGAGGGTGAAGCAGTAGCTCCTACTGTGTGAGGCTTAGGGGGGGGGGGGCAGTGCAGTGACCTAAGATGGTCAAGGAGGGTGAAGCAGTAGCTCCTACTCTGTGAGGCTTAGGGGGCAGCCAGCCAGTGCAGTGACCTCAGTTGGTCAAGGAGGGTGAAGCAGTAGCTCCTACTGTGTGAGGCTTAGGGAGGCAGACAGCCAGTGCAGTGACCTAAGATGGTCCAGGAGGGTGAACCAGTAGTTCCGACTGTGTGAGGCTTAGGGTAGAAGCCAGCCAGTGCAGTTGCCTATGATGGTTAAGGTGGGTGAAGCAGTAATCCCTACTGTGTGAGGCTTAGGGGGCAGCCAGCCAGTGCAGTGACCTAAGATTGTCAAGGAGGGTGCAGCAATAGCTACTACTGTGTGAGGCTTAGGGTGGTAGCCAGCCAGTGCAGTGACCTAAAAAGGTCAAGGAGGGTGAATCAGTAGTTCCGACTGTGTGAAGCTTAGGGTAGAAGCCAGCCAGTGCAGTTGCCTACGATGGTCAAGGTGGGTGAAGCAGTAATCCCTAATGTGTGAGGCTTAGGGGGCAGCCAGCCAGTGCAGTGACCTAAGATTGTCAAGGAGGGTGCAGCAATAGCTACTACTGTGTGAGGCTTAGGGTGGTAGCCAGCCAGTGCAGTGACCTCCTAAAATGGTCCAGGAGGATGCAGCAGCAGTCCCTACTTTGTCAGGCATAGGGGGGGAACCAGCTAGTGCAGTGACCAAAGATGATCAAGGAGGGTGAAGCAGTAGTTCCTACTGTGTGAGGCTTAGGGGGCAGCCAGCCAGTGCAGTGACCCAAGATGGTCAAGGAGGGTGAAGCAGTAGTCCCTACTGTGTGAGGCTTAGGGGAGAGCCAGCTAGTGTAGTGACCTAAGATGGTCAAGGGGGGTTAAGCGGTAGTCCCTACTGTGTGAGGCTTAGGGTGGGGGGGGCAGCCAGCCAGTGCAGTGACCTAAGATGGTCAAGGAGGGTGAAGCAGTAGCTCCTACTCTGTGAGGCTTAGGGGGGAGCCAGCCAGTGCAGTGACCTAAGATGGTCAAGGAGGGTGAAGCAGTAGCTCCTACTCTGTGAGGCTTAGGGGGCAGCCAGCCAGTGCAGTGACCTCAGTTGGTCAAGGAGGGTGAAGCAGTAGCTCCTACTGTGTGAGGCTTAGGGGGGCAGCCAGCCAGTGCAGTGACCTAAGATGGTCCAGGAGGGTGAACCAGTAGTTCCGACTGTGTGAGGCTTAGGGTAGAAGCCAGCCAGTGCAGTTGCCTACGATGGTCAAGGTGGGTGAAGCAGTAATCCCTACTGTGTGAGGCTTAGGGGGCAGCCAGCCAGTCCAGTGACCTAAGATTGTCAAGGAGGGTGCAGCAATAGCTACTACTGTGTGAGGCTTAGGGTGGTAGCCAGCCAGTGCAGTGACCTAAAAAGGTCAAGGAGGGTGAAGCAGTAGTTCCTACTGTGTGAGGCTTAGAGGGGCAGCCAGCCAGTGCAGTGACATAAAAAGGTCAAGGAGGGTGAAGCAGTAGCTCCTACTGTGTGAGGCTTAGGGGGGGGGGGGCAGTGCAGTGACCTAAGATGGTCAAGGAGGGTGAAGCAGTAGCTCCTACTCTGTGAGGCTTAGGGGGCAGCCAGCCAGTGCAGTGACCTCAGTTGGTCAAGGAGGGTGAAGCAGTAGCTCCTACTGTGTGAGGCTTAGGGAGGCAGACAGCCAGTGCAGTGACCTAAGATGGTCCAGGAGGGTGAACCAGTAGTTCCGACTGTGTGAGGCTTAGGGTAGAAGCCAGCCAGTGCAGTTGCCTATGATGGTTAAGGTGGGTGAAGCAGTAATCCCTACTGTGTGAGGCTTAGGGGGCAGCCAGCCAGTGCAGTGACCTAAGATTGTCAAGGAGGGTGCAGCAATAGCTACTACTGTGTGAGGCTTAGGGTGGTAGCCAGCCAGTGCAGTGACCTAAAAAGGTCAAGGAGGGTGAATCAGTAGTTCCGACTGTGTGAAGCTTAGGGTAGAAGCCAGCCAGTGCAGTTGCCTACGATGGTCAAGGTGGGTGAAGCAGTAATCCCTAATGTGTGAGGCTTAGGGGGCAGCCAGCCAGTGCAGTGACCTAAGATTGTCAAGGAGGGTGCAGCAATAGCTACTACTGTGTGAGGCTTAGGGTGGTAGCCAGCCAGTGCAGTGACCTCCTAAAATGGTCCAGGAGGATGCAGCAGCAGTCCCTACTTTGTCAGGCATAGGGGGGGAACCAGCTAGTGCAGTGACCAAAGATGATCAAGGAGGGTGAAGCAGTAGTTCCTACTGTGTGAGGCTTAGGGGGCAGCCAGCCAGTGCAGTGACCTAAAAAGGTCAAGGAGGGTGAAGCAGTAGCTCCTACTGTGTGAGGCTAAGGGGGGGGGGGAGCCAGTGCAGAGACCTAAAATGGTCAAGGAGGGTGAAGCAGTAGCTCCTACTTTGTGGGGCTTAGGGGGGCAGCCAGCCAGTGCAGTATGTAAGATGGTCAAGGAGGGTCAAGCAGTAGCTCCTACTGTGTGAGGCTTAGGCTGGTAGCTGTTACACTCACCTGACCAGAGGCGTTGGGGTACGGTTGCAGCCTTCCCTGAACTTGAATCGCCCTCTTCAGGCCTCTCCGTCAGCTCAGTAGAAAAGCTGTGAGCGATGGTAAGCGGTGATGCTGCTCCTGTGTGGAGATAAGAGTGTGTTGAGTGCGCCAATCTGTGATTGTTGTACCTCTCGAACCCTTCACTCCAAAGTACGGTTTCTGTGAGCATACGCCGGCCCATAAAGCCCACCTGTGAATTATGGAAGATAAGCTCTCCGTCCTGCTAGTTCTGGCAGGGGCGCGTCGAATGAGATCTAGTTCCTTCACTGATCCCTGATAAGGATTAGTCCAGTTCAGCTGTGACTATGCTTCTCCTTATGATTGGTAAGTCTTTCTTGAGCTGTTGCGATGCTGTTCGTTCTGTTTAATGTCTTTATATGCTGCTCCTATTTATGCCTGCAATAATGTCTCTCTTCTGTTTTCTTCCCTTAGATGGAAATGCGGCCTCAATGCAGCTGTGAGACGCGAGACGCGGCCGGATGGAAGATGGATGCTACTGCAATGTTCGACAGCAGGTAAGTGATGGTTTAAGGAAAAGCACGAACTATGGCGAAGCGCAACCTTAAACTGACTGTTTTTTCGATGTCTAACCTTATCTTCTGTTTTTCCTTGCAGGTGCTGCTGTTGACGATGGACCATGTCGTGCTGCGTTGCCAAGATGAAGATTTTGGCGTTCCGGAAAGTGTAAAGATGAATACTTGGTTCACCAAAGAGATGTACAGGTAAGAACAGCTTCCCCCAGTTGGTAAGTATGCTGGCAGGAAGCAGGATGTCCAGGAAGCAGGGTCTTCAAAGGTAAGTCTGACCTCAGGTGACAGTGAGCGTTACGCTGCTTGCAAGTGCAGAACAACACGAAGCGCCTGTCTTGAGGATCGGGGCAGCTTATATAACTGAGATCGTGGGCACGCCCATTAGGAGCGGTTTACCAGCCACTCCCTGCCACTCCTAGAGAGTGAGCACGTGTGAAGGCAACCACTTGGGCTGCTTAATGGATGGAATGTTCAAGGTTAATGCATCTGAAGTGATATGTCCATAATAAAAGCTTTTTGGTATTAAATGGATGTTCTTGTTTACTTTTGTTTATGAGCCTGGTGCCAAGGGCGCCAGGACGGTGTCCACCCAGGTCTCCTGTGCATGCTACCCCTGCATGCCTGTGCCCCTGAGTTCATGACCATGACAGTAGCCAGCCAGTGCAGTGACCTAAGATGGTCAAGGAGGGTGCAACAGTAGCTCTTACTGTGTGAGGCTTAGAGGAGCAGCCAGCCAGTGCAGTGATGTAAGATGGCCAAGGAGGGTGCAGCAGTAGCTCCTACTGTGTGAGGCTTGAGGGGGGAGGGGGGTGCCAGCCAGTGCAATGACATAAGATAGTGAAGGAGGGTTTCCTGTAAGACCTTGATTTGGATGTACTCGGTCCCAACAGGACTTGGTGCAAAGCCAGCTCTGTCACGAGTTTCAACACTCTTCTTCCCGATGGATACAAAATCCTCTCTGAAACCAGAACCAACTGTCCCAGTGGGGGTGTAGCCTTGATTTCCCAGAGTAGATCCCTGCTTCGATCATTCCAATACAGCATTACTCTTCCTTTGAACGCCTGGTCTGCAGCCTCTCCATCTCTCCTGGCCTCTCTCTCAATGTGGGCACTATCTACAGGCCGCCTGCCCAGGTCGCCCTCTTCTTCTCGGCATGGGCTGACCTCTCCTGCTCGCTCCTTGCTCCTACCACCCAACTTGTCCTCCTCTGAGACTTGAAAATCCACCTTCTTCACGACTCTTTCATAACCTCTGCGATTCTCTCTCTCTCTCTGTTTCTATTCTTCCCTCCGGCCCAGCTCACTCTGCAGGGCACACCCTGGATGTTCTATCTCCTCAGACCCCCCCTTCTATAACTCTCACAACACTCCTCTCTCTTCACTTTCTCCTTTCTCCTTTCTACCCACCTCTCTCTTCCCCTCAGGTCAAGCCGACTCCATCACTGCCACCTACCTTCTCGGTCATCTGCCCCATGAAGCATGTGTCAGTTGAGGCTTTCACTACTACTTTGTCTCCTCCTCCTGCACCTTTGGCTGACTCACACCCTGACACAGCCCCCTCTAACCTTCATCTCTCTATCTCTAACACTCTGTATGTCCTTGCCCCTGTCATGAGCATCTGCTTGAAGCCCAAATCCAAGTGCAACTCTTGGTACGATTCTGACCACGCCGCCCTCAAATGCAAGTGTTGGGCAGTGGAGAGGAAGAGGAGGGTGTTGGGCACTCCCCCTGGCAAACTGGCCTGCTGCCTGCTCCAAAGGCAGTACAGACTCTCTGTCCTCTCTAAGTCTACATCCAAGCCCACATCTCTGTGGCTTCTAACTCTTCAGCTGAACTTTTCAAAATCTGCAAGGAGCTGTCCAATCCTGCAGCAGTCTCTACCTCTCCTGGTCCCTCCCAACCCTCTGCATTGCCTTGGCCTCCCATTTCACTTCTAAACCTCAGGACATCCTGTCCACCCTCTCTTCCTCTACCTCCTCTTCCTCCACCTCTACCACTCCTGGCCCATCTGAGGCCGTCTCTCCTCCTCCTGTCTCCTCCTTTCCCCTGTTCACCCCTCACAATGTTTCTAGACAAGTCTGTTCTATGAAAGTCTCATCAATGCAGGTTCTCCTCTGCTCATCCAGCGCAATCAAGGACCACATTGACACCGTTGCTCATGCCTTGTCCGATTTCTGCAATCACTCCTTTGCCACTGCAACGTTCCCCTCCCTCCTTAAGCACTCTCTTGTGTACCCCCTTGTAAAGAAGCCCTAGGCCAATCCTTCCTCTCCTGCTAACTATCGCCCAATCTCCATCAATCCTTTCCTGGGCAAACTCTTGGAAAGGCTGGCCATCTCCCAGCTTAATCTACATACTGAATGTGTTGGTTGCCTCCATGACCACCAGTCTGGCTTCAGAACTGCTAGAAGCTGCTCTCCTAAACACCTGTGAAGACTTGCTCTCCAATGTTAAACTCTAATCTCCCTTCTTTCCTCATTTTCCTTGATCTATCCTCTGCTTTTGACACGGTCATCCATGCCATCCTGCTCAATCATCTCTGGGACAACCTGGGTATCACTGATCAGGCCCTGGCCTGGCTGACCTCCTTTCTCACCGACCGAATCTCTCAGGTCCAACTGGAGTCTTTCCTCTCTTGTATCTCTCTCTCTGCTTGTGGTGTTCCCCAGAGGTCTAACCTCTCTCCCTGGCTCTTCAACCACTACCTGGCACCTTTTGCCCACTGCATTGCTACTTTCTGCTCCAATATTCATTGTTATGTATTTGACACTCCGCTCTCTTTCAGGCTCTGCTCAGCCACCTCTGCTTCTTCTCTCATACCAGACTCTTTGGATGCAATTCAGGAATGGTGTGCTGCCAATGATCTCTGCCTTAATGCCAGTAAGACTGAGATCCTCCTCATTGGGACACCTGCTCCCTCCTTTCCTCTCTCTCTATCTGGCAGCCCACTCTGGGCCCTCTTCCGACTCCTTCCTGTGAGGCTAAGAACCTTGGTGTCATCGACTCTACCCTCTCCTTCTCTCTTCACATCTCTGACGTCTCTAAGAAGTCAAACTATCAGCTGCACCTCCTCCGAGGTATTCTTCCTTTGCTCACTTTCCCCCAGAAGCTCACTGTCTTCAGAGCTCTGCTCCTCTCTGGGCTGGACTATTGCAACAGCCTCTTTCTAAATCTTCCTGCCTATACTCTTCGACCTTTACAACTTATCCAGAACAGGACTGCAAGACTTGTCCTTGGCCTCAAGCCCAGGGATCGTATCTCTCCAGCTCTGAAATCTCTTCACTGGCTCCACCTGGCTAGAAGAATCAAGTTTAAGACCCTCTGTATCGTCAACAAGACTTTCTGGGGCTTGGGCCTGCTCTACTTCCAACTCTCTCTTCCAAAACATCGTCCTTCTCGAGCTCTCTTGCTCATCCACCTCCATCTTTCTGAGGATTAGATGCTTCTCCAAGCAGAAAGTTGGGGGCAGATCTATCTCCTTGGCTGGGGCCGCTCTCTGGAACAGCCTCCCTTCCCCTCTCAAACTTGAGCAGAACCACCTCCGGTTCCGGATGCAACTCAAGACCTTCCTTTTCACTTCCACTTTCTCTCTTCCTCTCCCCTGCTGATGAACCAGACTGCTTTGCACACTGGCCTCCGGGTCACCCTCTGAACCCTGGCCCAGGCTGCTGCATGTCCAGTTGCCCTCGCACTGCTTCCCGGCTCCCCAGCACTTAAGGGTCTGTATCTGCAACCCTACAACTGCACTTATGAGCCACCCGCTGGCTGCACTTGTGAGTTAACTGCACTTCCCCCATCCCCTCTCCTGGCACTTTTCCCCTTCCCTCTTCCCTGCACTTGCACAATCTGATTGACACAAGGCCTAGTGAGATCGTTATTTTGTCCACCCTTTGTTTCCCCTTCCTTGTCTTGTCGCGCCTAGAAAGACTTGCGCACAGGCACGTTATAAATTCCACATCATATCATCATATGACACTGACACAAGAGTTACAATTTCAAAACATTTATTAGATTTGTGGGGTTTGGAAAAACTCCTACTTTGCTCTATAGTTATGATGGGAGTGGTCTCTACCATCAAATAATAAAGAAAACACAGTCCTAGTCCGTCTCTGTCAAATCGAAATGGCCTATAATAACAAAATCGAATGCCAGCCCTATCTCTTATACAAAAAGTGTATAATGGGGAATATGTATGCAAAAAAACCGCCAGTGGTATACCATAAAGAATCAAGATGGCTGAGGTAGCTCTCCTTCCCACATTGGAAAACACAGAATAAGGTGGCCCCCATAGGCAGGATGACACACTCTGGCTCAGGTTATCAAGAAGCAGTTCAAAACATCGGTCAAGGCCCGCTTGGACTGCCATGTTAAAGTCACTGGTTTTCTAGTTCACCAAAGTTCTTTCACAGTTCAAAAAAAGGTTCACATAGGCCTCCCTCTGTCGAGCTCCGACCTCTTAAAGCAGAAAGTTCACATAGGTCTCCCTCGGTCAGGCTCGGACCTTTCAATAAATCATAGTTCAACAAAATGTTCACATAGCTCTCCCTCTGTTGGGCTCGGACCTCTCAAATCAAAAAGTACCTGATTCAACATAGATCTCCCGGAGGCGTTCTCGAAACTCGCATCACAGCACTTGCAGGGGTTCCCTTCCCCAAGCTTTATTCACATTCATTAGGGGTTTCCTTCCCCTAACTTATTTCACATGATAGGTCTGCCTCAGTCGGGCTCAGACCTTTCACCAATGTCGAAGACTTTCGAATGAGCAAGGCTTTTAATATGGACCTCCGCAGGACCACTTTGACTTTCGCTTCCACTCTCTTTTTGTGTTACTTTCCCCAGTGTCTCTTGGCCTTGGTAGCTCTGTACCATAAGAAAAAAGTTAAAAGAAATCTTCCTCTTCAAGCATTCACTTACCTTTTCACTTCCCCTTTTGCCGGGGTTAATCTCAACCATTAGGCATTCAGAGTTCATTCACTTTGCGGCTTCAATTCAGGTGTCAAAGTTAATACCACAGGCTTGGCCTCACCTCCCCAACTCTGTCGTTCACCCGGGAGGTTTGCTGACGTCCTTGAAACACAATGCAGTCTTCTTGTTTGGAATTTAGCTCTCTCCTGGTTTTTTGGAGGCAACAACCTCCTGCAGGGAACTTCAGGGTTTCCCAACATTTCAAAAATACAAAAAAAGGTAGCAGGCGCCCCTCTCTCGAAAGAACAAGGCATGATAACCTGTTCAGTGGTTATTAACCACATTGAGAGTTCGCAGCCATTGCTTTTTGCTCACTGTACCTTTCACAGATGGGAAATATCCATTTGCATATCAGTCTTTGTCCCGCCCAGTACCTACAGCAACCACATACATGTGTTTCAGCCTTGTTGGGCATCATCAGTGAGGTGAAGCTGAGCCTCTCTAAGCACACCCATCACTCAACCATCTCCTCCGCCTCCTCCACGTCCTCCTCCACTGCATCCAGTGCCTCATCACCTGCACAAATTAAAATAAAACATGAATACACAAGTTAATAGCATAGACCCCACACATAGGTATTACAATGTTGTCAGCCAACAAATGAACCTGCCATGTCACACATGACTCAAACTCAGGCACTCACATAGTGTCAATTAAATGGAAGGGGAGCCTGAAAGCAGACACGGATGCGTGTCAAAGGGCAAAATAACACATGTACTGCATGCTGCATAGGTCAAGGAGGGTGAAGGAGGGTGAAGCAGTAGCTCCTACTCTGTGAGGCTTAGGGGGCAGCCAGCCAGTGCAGTGACCTCAGTTGGTCAAGGAGGGTGAAGCAGTAGCTCCTACTGTGTGAGGCTTAGGGGGGCAGACAGCCAGTGCAGTGACCTAAGATGGTCCAGGAGGGTGAACCAGTAGTTCCGACTGTGTGAGGCTTAGGGTAGAAGCCAGCCAGTGCAGTTGCCTATGATGGTCAAGGTGGGTGAAGCAGTAATCCCTACTGTGTGAGGCTTAGGGGGCAGCCAGCCAGTGCAGTGACCTAAGATTGTCAAGGAGGGTGCAGCAATAGCTACTACTGTGTGAGGCTTAGGGTGGTAGCCAGCCAGTGCAGTGACCTAAAAAGGTCAAGGAGGGTGAATCAGTAGTTCCGACTGTGTGAAGCTTAGGGTAGAAGCCAGCCAGTGCAGTTGCCTACGATGGTCAAGGTGGGTGAAGCAGTAATCCCTAATGTGTGAGGCTTAGGGGGCAGCCAGCCAGTGCAGTGACCTAAGATTGTCAAGGAGGGTGCAGCAATAGCTACTACTGTGTGAGGCTTAGGGTGGTAGCCAGCCAGTGCAGTGACCTCCTAAAATGGTCCAGGAGGATGCAGCAGCAGTCCCTACTTTGTCAGGCTTAGGGGGGGAACCAGCTAGTGCAGTGACCAAAGATGATCAAGGAGGGTGAAGCAGTAGTTCCTACTGTGTGAGGCTTAGGGGGGCAGCCAGCCAGTGCAGTGACCTAAAAAGGTCAAGGAGGGTGAAGCAGTAGCTCCTACTGTGTGAGGCTAAGGGGGGGGGAGCCAGTGCAGAGACCTAAAATGGTCAAGGAGGGTGAAGCAGTAGCTCCTACTTTGTGGGGCTTAGGGGGGCAGCCAGCCAGTGCAGTATGTAAGATGGTCAAGGAGGGTCAAGCAGTAGCTCCTACTGTGTGAGGCTTAGGCTGGTAGCTGTTACACTCACCTGACCAGAGGCGTTGGGGTACGGTTGCAGCCTTCCCTGAACTTGAATCGCCCTCTTCAGGCCTCTCCGTCAGCTCAGTAGAAAAGCTGTGAGCGATGGTAAGCGGTGATGCTGCTCCTGTGTGGAGATAAGAGTGTGTTGAGTGCGCCAATCTGTGATTGTTGTACCTCTCGAACCCTTCACTCCAAAGTACGGTTTCTGTGAGCATACGCCGGCCCATAAAGCCCACCTGTGAATTATGGAAGATAAGCTCTCCGTCCTGCTACTTCTGGCAGGGGCGCGTCGAATGAGATCTAGTTCCTTCACTGATCCCTGATAAGGATTAGTCCAGTTCAGCTGTGACTATGCTTCTCCTTATGATTGGTAAGTCTTTCTTGAGCTGTTGCGATGCTGTTCGTTCTGTTTAATGTCTTTATATGCTGCTCCTATTTATGCCTGCAATAATGTCTCTCTTCTGTTTTCTTCCCTTAGATGGAAATGCGGCCTCAATGCAGCTGTGAGACGCGAGACGCGGCCGGATGGAAGATGGATGCTACTGCAATGTTCGACAGCAGGTAAGTGATGGTTTAAGGAAAAGCACGAACTATGGCGAAGCGCAACCTTAAACTGACTGTTTTTTCGATGTCTAACCTTATCTTCTGTTTTTCCTTGCAGGTGCTGCTGTTGACGATGGACCATGTCGTGCTGCGTTGCCAAGATGAAGATTTTGGCGTTCCGGAAAGTGTAAAGATGAATACTTGGTTCACCAAAGAGATGTACAGGTAAGAACAGCTTCCCCCAGTTGGTAAGTATGCTGGCAGGAAGCAGGATGTCCAGGAAGCAGGGTCTTCAAAGGTAAGTCTGACCTCAGGTGACAGTGAGCGTTACGCTGCTTGCAAGTGCAGAACAACACGAAGCGCCTGTCTTGAGGATCGGGGCAGCTTATATAACTGAGATCGTGGGCACGCCCATTAGGAGTGGTTTACCAGCCACTCCCTGCCACTCCTAGAGAGTGAGCACGTGTGAAGGCAACCACTTGGGCTGCTTAATGGATGGAATGTTCAAGGTTAATGCATCTGAAGTGATATGTCCATAATAAAAGCTTTTTGGTATTAAATGGATGTTCTTGTTTACTTTTGTTTATGAGCCTGGTGCCAAGGGCGCCAGGACGGTGTCCACCCAGGTCTCCTGTGCATGCTACCCCTGCATGCCTGTGCCCCTGAGTTCATGACCATGACAGTAGCCAGCCAGTGCAGTGACCTAAGATGGTCAAGGAGGGTGCAACAGTAGCTCCTACTGTGTGAGGCTTAGAGGAGCAGCCAGCCAGTGCAGTGATGTAAGATGGCCAAGGAGGGTGCAGCAGTAGCTCCTACTGTGTGAGGCTTGAGGGGGGAGGGGGGTGCCAGCCAGTGCAATGACCTAAGATAGTGAAGGAGGGTTTCCTGTAAGACCTTGATTTGGATGTACTCGGTCCCAACAGGACTTGGTGCAAAGCCAGCTCTGTCACGAGTTTCAACACTCTTCTTCCCGATGGATACAAAATCCTCTCTGAAACCAGAACCAACTGTCCCAGTGGGGGTGTAGCCTTGATTTCCCAGAGTAGATCCCTGCTTCGATCATTCCAATACAGCATTACTCTTCCTTTGAACGCCTGGTCTGCAGCCTCTCCATCTCTCCTGGCCTCTCTCTCAATGTGGGCACTATCTACAGGCCGCCTGCCCAGGTCGCCCTCTTCTTCTCGGCATGGGCTGACCTCTCCTGCTCGCTCCTTGCTCCTACCACCCAACTTGTCCTCCTCTGAGACTTGAAAATCCACCTTCTTCACGACTCTTTCATAACCTCTGCGATTCTCTCTCTCTCTCTGTTTCTATTCTTCCCTCCGGCCCAGCTCACTCTGCAGGGCACACCCTGGATGTTCTATCTCCTCAGACCCCCCCTTCTATAACTCTCACAACACTCCTCTCTCTTCACTTTCTCCTTTCTCCTTTCTACCCACCTCTCTCTTCCCCGCAGGTCAAGCCGACTCCATCACTGCCACCTACCTTCTCGGTCATCTGCCCCATGAAGCATGTGTCAGTTGAGGCTTTCACTACTACTTTGTCTCCTCCTCCTGCACCTTTGGCTGACTCACACCCTGACACAGCCCCCTCTAACCTTCATCTCTCTATCTCTAACACTCTGTATGTCCTTGCCCCTGTCATGAGCATCTGCTTGAAGCCCAAATCCAAGTGCAACTCTTGGTACGATTCTGACCACGCCGCCCTCAAATGCAAGTGTTGGGCAGTGGAGAGGAAGAGGAGGGTGTTGGGCACTCCCCCTGGCAAACTGGCCTGCTGCCTGCTCCAAAGGCAGTACAGACTCTCTGTCCTCTCTAAGTCTACATCCAAGCCCACATCTCTGTGGCTTCTAACTCTTCAGCTGAACTTTTCAAAATCTGCAAGGAGCTGTCCAATCCCGCAGCAGTCTCTACCTCTCCTGGTCCCTCCCAACCCTCTGCATTGCCTTGGCCTCCCATTTCACTTCTAAACCTCAGGACATCCTGTCCACCCTCTCTTCCTCTACCTCCTCTTCCTCCACCTCTACCACTCCTGGCCCATCTGAGGCCGTCTCTCCTCCTCCTGTCTCCTCCTTTCCCCTGTTCACCCCTCACAATGTTTCTAGACAAGTCTGTTCTATGAAAGTCTCATCAATGCAGGTTCTCCTCTGCTCATCCAGCGCAATCAAGGACCACATTGACACCGTTGCTCATGCCTTGTCCGATTTCTGCAATCACTCCTTTGCCACTGCAACGTTCCCCTCCCTCCTTAAGCACTCTCTTGTGTACCCCCTTGTAAAGAAGCCCTAGGCCAATCCTTCCTCTCCTGCTAACTATCGCCCAATCTCCATCAATCCTTTCCTGGGCAAACTCTTGGAAAGGCTGGCCATCTCCCAGCTTAATCTACATACTGAATGTGTTGGTTGCCTCCATGACCACCAGTCTGGCTTCAGAACTGCTAGAAGCTGCTCTCCTAAACACCTGTGAAGACTTGCTCTCCAATGTTAAACTCTAATCTCCCTTCTTTCCTCATTTTCCTTGATCTATCCTCTGCTTTTGACACGGTCATCCATGCCATCCTGCTCAATCATCTCTGGGACAACCTGGGTATCACTGATCAGGCCCTGGCCTGGCTGACCTCCTTTCTCACCGACCGAATCTCTCAGGTCCAACTGGAGTCTTTCCTCTCTTGTATCTCTCTCTCTGCTTGTGGTGTTCCCCAGAGGTCTAACCTCTCTCCCTGGCTCTTCAACCACTACCTGGCACCTTTTGCCCACTGCATTGCTACTTTCTGCTCCAATATTCATTGTTATGTATTTGACACTCCGCTCTCTTTCAGGCTCTGCTCAGCCACCTCTGCTTCTTCTCTCATACCAGACTCTTTGGATGCAATTCAGGAATGGTGTGCTGCCAATGATCTCTGCCTTAATGCCAGTAAGACTGAGATCCTCCTCATTGGGACACCTGCTCCCTCCTTTCCTCTCTCTCTATCTGGCAGCCCACTCTGGGCCCTCTTCCGACTCCTTCCTGTGAGGCTAAGAACCTTGGTGTCATCGACTCTACCCTCTCCTTCTCTCTTCACATCTCTGACGTCTCTAAGAAGTCAAACTATCAGCTGCACCTCCTCCGAGGTATTCTTCCTTTGCTCACTTTCCCCCAGAAGCTCACTGTCTTCAGAGCTCTGCTCCTCTCTGGGCTGGACTATTGCAACAGCCTCTTTCTAAATCTTCCTGCCTATACTCTTCGACCTTTACAACTTATCCAGAACAGGACTGCAAGACTTGTCCTTGGCCTCAAGCCCAGGGATCGTATCTCTCCAGCTCTGAAATCTCTTCACTGGCTCCACCTGGCTAGAAGAATCAAGTTCAAGACCCTCTGTATCGTCAACAAGACTTTCTGGGGCTTGGGCCTGCTCTACTTCCAACTCTCTCTTCCAAAACATCGTCCTTCTCGAGCTCTCTTGCTCATCCACCTCCATCTTTCTGAGGATTAGATGCTTCTCCAAGCAGAAAGTTGGGGGCAGATCTATCTCCTTGGCTGGGGCCGCTCTCTGGAACAGCCTCCCTTCCCCTCTCAAACTTGAGCAGAACCACCTCCGGTTCCGGATGCAACTCAAGACCTTCCTTTTCACTTCCACTTTCTCTCTTCCTCTCCCCTGCTGATGAACCAGACTGCTTTGCACACTGGCCTCCGGGTCACCCTCTGAACCCTGGCCCAGGCTGCTGCATGTCCAGTTGCCCTCGCACTGCTTCCCGGCTCCCCAGCACTTAAGGGTCTGTATCTGCAACCCTACAACTGCACTTATGAGCCACCCGCTGGCTGCACTTGTGAGTTAACTGCACTTCCCCCATCCCCTCTCCTGGCACTTTTCCCCTTCCCTCTTCCCTGCACTTGCACAATCTGATTGACACAAGGCCTAGTGAGATCGTTATTTTGTCCACCCTTTGTTTCCCCTTCCTTGTCTTGTCGCGCCTAGAAAGACTTGCGCACAGGCACGTTATAAATTCCACATCATATCATCATATGACACTGACACAAGAGTTACAATTTCAAAACATTTATTAGATTTGTGGGGTTTGGAAAAACTCCTACTTTGCTCTATAGTTATGATGGGAGTGGTCTCTACCATCAAATAATAAAGAAAACACAGTCCTAGTCCGTCTCTGTCAAATCGAAATGGCCTATAATAACAAAATCGAATGCCAGCCCTATCTCTTATACAAAAAGTGTGTAATGGGGAATATGTATGCAAAAAAACCGCCAGTGGTATACCATAAAGAATCAAGATGGCTGAGGTAGCTCTCCTTCCCACATTGGAAAACACAGAATAAGGTGGCCCCCATAGGCAGGATGACACACTCTGGCTCAGGTTATCAAGAAGCAGTTCAAAACATCGGTCAAGGCCCGCTTGGACTGCCATGTTAAAGTCACTGGTTTTCTAGTTCACCAAAGTTCTTTCACAGTTCAAAAAAAGGTTCACATAGGCCTCCCTCTGTCGAGCTCCGACCTCTTAAAGCAGAAAGTTCACATAGGTCTCCCTCGGTCAGGCTCGGACCTTTCAATAAATCATAGTTCAACAAAATGTTCACATAGCTCTCCCTCTGTTGGGCTCGGACCTCTCAAAGCAAAAAGTACCTGATTCAACATAGATCTCCCGGAGGCGTTCTCGAAATTCGCATCACAGCACTTGCAGGGGTTCCCTTCCCCAAGCTTTATTCACATTCATTAGGGGTTTCCTTCCCCTAACTTATTTCACATGATAGGTCTGCCTCAGTCGGGCTCAGACCTTTCACCAATGTCGAAGACTTTCGAATGAGCAAGGCTTTTAATATGGACCTCCGCAGGACCACTTTGACTTTCGCTTCCACTCTCTTTTTGTGTTACTTTCCCCAGTGTCTCTTGGCCTTGGTAGCTCTGTACCATAAGAAAAAAGTTAAAAGAAATCTTCCTCTTCAAGCATTCACTTACCTTTTCACTTCCCCTTTTGCCGGGGTTAATCTCAACCATTAAGCATTCAGAGTTCATTCACTTTGCGGCTTCAATTCAGGTGTCAAAGTTAATACCACAGGCTTGGCCTCACCTCCCCAACTCTGTCGTTCACCCGGGAGGTTTGCTGACGTCCTTGAAACACAATGCAGTCTTCTTGTTTGGAATTTAGCTCTCTCCTGGTTTTTTGGAGGCAACAACCTCCTGCAGGGAACTTCAGGGTTTCCCAACATTTCAAAAATACAAAAAAAGGTAGCAGGCGCCCCTCTCTCGAAAGAACAAGGCATGATAACCTGTTCAGTGGTTATTAACCACATTGAGAGTTCGCAGCCATTGCTTTTTGCTCACTGTACCTTTCACAGATGGGAAATATCCATTTGCATATCAGTCTTTGTCCCGCCCAGTACCTACAGCAACCACATACACGTGTTTCAGCCTTGTTGGGCATCATCAGTGAGGTGAAGCTGAGCCTCTCTAAGCACACCCATCACTCAACCATCTCCTCCTCCTCCTCCACGTCCTCCTCCACTGCATCCAGTGCCTCATCACCTGCACAAATTAAAATAAAACATGAATACACAAGTTAATAGCATAGACCCCACACATAGGTATTACAATGTTGTCAGCCAACAAATGAACCTGCCATGTCACACATGACTCAAACTCAGGCACTCACATAGTGTCAATTAAATGGAAGGGGAGCCTGAAAGCAGACACGGATGCGTGTCAAAGGGCAAAATAACACATGTACTGCATGCTGCATAGGTCAAGGAGGGTGAAGGAGGGTGAAGCAGTAGCTCCTACTCTGTGAGGCTTAGGGGGCAGCCAGCCAGTGCAGTGACCTCAGTTGGTCAAGGAGGGTGAAGCAGTAGCTCCTACTGTGTGAGGCTTAGGGGGGCAGACAGCCAGTGCAGTGACCTAAAATGGTCCAGGAGGGTGAACCAGTAGTTCCGACCGTGTGAGGCTTAGGGTAGAAGCCAGCCAGTGCAGTTGCCTATGATGGTCAAGGTGGGTGAAGCAGTAATCCCTACTGTGTGAGGCTTAGGGGGCAGCCAGCCAGTGCAGTGACCTAAGATTGTCAAGGAGGGTGCAGCAATAGCTACTACTGTGTGAGGCTTAGGGTGGTAGCCAGCCAGTGCATTGACCTAAAAAGGTCAAGGAGGGTGAATCAGTAGTTCCGACTGTGTGAAGCTTAGGGTAGAAGCCAGCCAGTGCAGTTGCCTACGATGGTCAAGGTGGGTGAAGCAGTAATCCCTAATGTGTGAGGCTTAGGGGGCAGCCAGCCAGTGCAGTGACCTAAGATTGTCAAGGAGGGTGCAGCAATAGCTACTACTGTGTGAGGCTTAGGGTGGTAGCCAGCCAGTGCAGTGACCTCCTAAAATGGTCCAGGAGGATGCAGCAGCAGTCCCTACTTTGTCAGGCTTAGGGGGGGAACCAGCTAATGCAGTGACCAAAGATGATCAAGGAGGGTGAAGCAGTAGTTCCTACTGTGTGAGGCTTAGGGGGGCAGCCAGCCAGTGCAGTGACCTAAAAAGGTCAAGGAGGGTGAAGCAGTAGCTCCTACTGTGTGAGGCTAAGGGGGGGGGAGCCAGTGCAGAGACCTAAAATGGTCAAGGAGGGTGAAGCAGTAGCTCCTACTTTGTGGGGCTTAGGGGGGCAGCCAGCCAGTGCAGTATGTAAGATGGTCAAGGAGGGTCAAGCAGTAGCTCCTACTGTGTGAGGCTTAGGCTGGTAGCTGTTACACTCACCTGACCAGAGGCGTTGGGGTACGGTTGCAGCCTTCCCTGAACTTGAATCGCCCTCTTCAGGCCTCTCCGTCAGCTCAGTAGAAAAGCTGTGAGCGATGGTAAGCGGTGATGCTGCTCCTGTGTGGAGATAAGAGTGTGTTGAGTGCGCCAATCTGTGATTGTTGTACCTCTCGAACCCTTCACTCCAAAGTACGGTTTCTGTGAGCATACGTCGGCCCATAAAGCCCACCTGTGAATTATGGAAGATAAGCTCTCCGTCCCGCTACTTCTGGCAGGGGCGCGTCGAATGAGATCTAGTTCCTTCACTGATCCCTGATAAGGATTAGTCCAGTTCAGCTGTGACTATGCTTCTCCTTATGATTGGTAAGTCTTTCTTGAGCTGTTGCGATGCTGTTCGTTCTGTTTAATGTCTTTATATGCTGCTCCTATTTATGCCTGCAATAATGTCTCTCTTCTGTTTTCTTCCCTTAGATGGAAATGCGGCCTCAATGCAGCTGTGAGACGCGAGACGCGGCCGGATGGAAGATGGATGCTACTGCAATGTTCGACAGCAGGTAAGTGATGGTTTAAGGAAAAGCACGAACTATGGCGAAGCGCAACCTTAAACTGACTGTTTTTTCGATGTCTAACCTTATCTTCTGTTTTTCCTTGCAGGTGCTGCTGTTGACGATGGACCATGTCGTGCTGCGTTGCCAAGATGAAGATTTTGGCGTTCCGGAAAGTGTAAAGATGAATACTTGGTTCACCAAAGAGAAGTACAGGTAAGAACAGCTTCCCCCAGTTGGTAAGTATGCTGGCAGGAAGCAGGATGTCCAGGAAGCAGGGTCTTCAAAGGTAAGTATGACCTCAGGTGACAGTGAGCGTTACGCTGCTTGCAAGTGCAGAACAACACGAAGCGCCTGTCTTGAGGATCGGGGCAGCTTATATAACTGAGATCGTGGGCACGCCCATTAGGAGCGGTTTACCAGCCACTCCCTGCCACTCCTAGAGAGTGAGCACGTGTGAAGGCAACCACTTGGGCTGCTTAATGGATGGAATGTTCAAGGTTAATGCATCTGAAGTGATATGTCCATAATAAAAGCTTTTTGGTATTAAATGGATGTTCTTGTTTACTTTTGTTTATGAGCCTGGTGCCAAGGGCGCCAGGACGGTGTCCACCCAGGTCTCCTGTGCATGCTACCCCTGCATGCCTGTGCCCCTGAGTTCATGACCATGACAGTAGCCAGCCAGTGCAGTGACCTAAGATGGTCAAGGAGGGTGCAACAGTAGCTCCTACTGTGTGAGGCTTAGAGGAGCAGCCAGCCAGTGCAGTGATGTAAGATGGCCAAGGAGGGTGCAGCAGTAGCTCCTACTGTGTGAGGCTTGAGGGGGGAGGGGGGTGCCAGCCAGTGCAATGACCTAAGATAGTGAAGGAGGGTTTCCTGTAAGACCTTGATTTGGATGTACTCGGTCCCAACAGGACTTGGTGCAAAGCCAGCTCTGTCACGAGTTTCAACACTCTTCTTCCCGATGGATACAAAATCCTCTCTGAAACCAGAACCAACTGTCCCAGTGGGGGTGTAGCCTTGATTTCCCAGAGTAGATCCCTGCTTCGATCATTCCAATACAGCATTACTCTTCCTTTGAACGCCTGGTCTGCAGCCTCTCCATCTCTCCTGGCCTCTCTCTCAATGTGGGCACTATCTACAGGCCGCCTGCCCAGGTCGCCCTCTTCTTCTCGGCATGGGCTGACCTCTCCTGCTCGCTCCTTGCTCCTACCACCCAACTTGTCCTCCTCTGAGACTTGAAAATCCACCTTCTTCACGACTCTTTCATAACCTCTGCGATTCTCTCTCTCTCTCTGTTTCTATTCTTCCCTCCGGCCCAGCTCACTCTGCAGGGCACACCCTGGATGTTCTATCTCCTCAGACCCCCCCTTCTATAACTCTCACAACACTCCTCTCTCTTCACTTTCTCCTTTCTCCTTTCTACCCACCTCTCTCTTCCCCGCAGGTCAAGCCGACTCCATCACTGCCACCTACCTTCTCGGTCATCTGCCCCATGAAGCATGTGTCAGTTGAGGCTTTCACTACTACTTTGTCTCCTCCTCCTGCACCTTTGGCTGACTCACACCCTGACACAGCCCCCTCTAACCTTCATCTCTCTATCTCTAACACTCTGTATGTCCTTGCCCCTGTCATGAGCATCTGCTTGAAGCCCAAATCCAAGTGCAACTCTTGGTACGATTCTGACCACGCCGCCCTCAAATGCAAGTGTTGGGCAGTGGAGAGGAAGAGGAGGGTGTTGGGCACTCCCCCTGGCAAACTGGCCTGCTGCCTGCTCCAAAGGCAGTACAGACTCTCTGTCCTCTCTAAGTCTACATCCAAGCCCACATCTCTGTGGCTTCTAACTCTTCAGCTGAACTTTTCAAAATCTGCAAGGAGCTGTCCAATCCTGCAGCAGTCTCTACCTCTCCTGGTCCCTCCCAACCCTCTGCATTGCCTTGGCCTCCCATTTCACTTCTAAACCTCAGGACATCCTGTCCACCCTCTCTTCCTCTACCTCCTCTTCCTCCACCTCTACCACTCCTGGCCCATCTGAGGCCGTCTCTCCTCCTCCTGTCTCCTCCTTTCCCCTGTTCACCCCTCACAATGTTTCTAGACAAGTCTGTTCTATGAAAGTCTCATCAATGCAGGTTCTCCTCTGCTCATCCAGCGCAATCAAGGACCACATTGACACCGTTGCTCATGCCTTGTCCGATTTCTGCAATCACTCCTTTGCCACTGCAACGTTCCCCTCCCTCCTTAAGCACTCTCTTGTGTACCCCCTTGTAAAGAAGCCCTAGGCCAATCCTTCCTCTCCTGCTAACTATCGCCCAATCTCCATCAATCCTTTCCTGGGCAAACTCTTGGAAAGGCTGGCCATCTCCCAGCTTAATCTACATACTGAATGTGTTGGTTGCCTCCATGACCACCAGTCTGGCTTCAGAACTGCTAGAAGCTGCTCTCCTAAACACCTGTGAAGACTTGCTCTCCAATGTTAAACTCTAATCTCCCTTCTTTCCTCATTTTCCTTGATCTATCCTCTGCTTTTGACACGGTCATCCATGCCATCCTGCTCAATCATCTCTGGGACAACCTGGGTATCACTGATCAGGCCCTGGCCTGGCTGACCTCCTTTCTCACCGACCGAATCTCTCAGGTCCAACTGGAGTCTTTCCTCTCTTGTATCTCTCTCTCTGCTTGTGGTGTTCCCCAGAGGTCTAACCTCTCTCCCTGGCTCTTCAACCACTACCTGGCACCTTTTGCCCACTGCATTGCTACTTTCTGCTCCAATATTCATTGTTATGTATTTGACACTCCGCTCTCTTTCAGGCTCTGCTCAGCCACCTCTGCTTCTTCTCTCATACCAGACTCTTTGGATGCAATTCAGGAATGGTGTGCTGCCAATGATCTCTGCCTTAATGCCAGTAAGACTGAGATCCTCCTCATTGGGACACCTGCTCCCTCCTTTCCTCTCTCTCTATCTGGCAGCCCACTCTGGGCCCTCTTCCGACTCCTTCCTGTGAGGCTAAGAACCTTGGTGTCATCGACTCTACCCTCTCCTTCTCTCTTCACATCTCTGACGTCTCTAAGAAGTCAAACTATCAGCTGCACCTCCTCCGAGGTATTCTTCCTTTGCTCACTTTCCCCCAGAAGCTCACTGTCTTCAGAGCTCTGCTCCTCTCTGGGCTGGACTATTGCAACAGCCTCTTTCTAAATCTTCCTGCCTATACTCTTCGACCTTTACAACTTATCCAGAACAGGACTGCAAGACTTGTCCTTGGCCTCAAGCCCAGGGATCGTATCTCTCCAGCTCTGAAATCTCTTCACTGGCTCCACCTGGCTAGAAGAATCAAGTTCAAGACCCTCTGTATCGTCAACAAGACTTTCTGGGGCTTGGGCCTGCTCTACTTCCAACTCTCTCTTCCAAAACATTGTCCTTCTCGAGCTCTCTTGCTCATCCACCTCCATCTTTCTGAGGATTAGATGCTTCTCCAAGCAGAAAGTTGGGGGCAGATCTATCTCCTTGGCTGGGGCCGCTCTCTGGAACAGCCTCCCTTCCCCTCTCAAACTTGAGCAGAACCACCTCCGGTTCCGGATGCAACTCAAGACCTTCCTTTTCACTTCCACTTTCTCTCTTCCTCTCCCCTGCTGATGAACCAGACTGCTTTGCACACTGGCCTCCGGGTCACCCTCTGAACCCTGGCCCAGGCTGCTGCATGTCCAGTTGCCCTCGCACTGCTTCCCGGCTCCCCAGCACTTAAGGGTCTGTATCTGCAACCCTACAACTGCACTTATGAGCCACCCGCTGGCTGCACTTGTGAGTTAACTGCACTTCCCCCATCCCCTCTCCTGGCACTTTTCCCCTTCCCTCTTCCCTGCACTTGCACAATCTGATTGACACAAGGCCTAGTGAGATCGTTATTTTGTCCACCCTTTGTTTCCCCTCCCTTGTCTTGTCGCGCCTAGAAAGACTTGCGCACAGGCACGTTATAAATTCCACATCATATCATCATATGACACTGACACAAGAGTTACAATTTCAAAACATTTATTAGATTTGTGGGGTTTGGAAAAACTCCTACTTTGCTCTATAGTTATGATGGGAGTGGTCTCTACCATCAAATAATAAAGAAAACACAGTCCTAGTCCGTCTCTGTCAAATCGAAATGGCCTATAATAACAAAATCGAATGCCAGCCCTATCTCTTATACAAAAAGTGTGTAATGGGGAATATGTATGCAAAAAAACCGCCAGTGGTATACCATAAAGAATCAAGATGGCTGAGGTAGCTCTCCTTCCCACATTGGAAAACACAGAATAAGGTGGCCCCCATAGGCAGGATGACACACTCTGGCTCAGGTTATCAAGAAGCAGTTCAAAACATCGGTCAAGGCCCGCTTGGACTGCCATGTTAAAGTCACTGGTTTTCTAGTTCACCAAAGTTCTTTCACAGTTCAAAAAAAGGTTCACATAGGCCTCCCTCTGTCGAGCTCCGACCTCTTAAAGCAGAAAGTTCACATAGGTCTCCCTCGGTCAGGCTCGGACCTTTCAATAAATCATAGTTCAACAAAATGTTCACATAGCTCTCCCTCTGTTGGGCTCGGACCTCTCAAAGCAAAAAGTACCTGATTCAACATAGATCTCCCGGAGGCGTTCTCGAAACTCGCATCACAGCACTTGCAGGGGTTCCCTTCCCCAAGCTTTATTCACATTCATTAGGGGTTTCCTTCCCCTAACTTATTTCACATGATAGGTCTGCCTCAGTCGGGCTCAGACCTTTCACCAATGTCGAAGACTTTCGAATGAGCAAGGCTTTTAATATGGACCTCCGCAGGACCACTTTCACTTTCGCTTCCACTCTCTTTTTGTGTTACTTTCCCCAGTGTCTCTTGGCCTTGGTAGCTCTGTACCATAAGAAAAAAGTTAAAAGAAATCTTCCTCTTCAAGCATTCACTTACCTTTTGTCAAGCTGATTGGCCCGAGAGGACCGCGTACCTGTAGTCTTGGTGGTTGGTCTCGCAGAGGTCGCCAGTCTGGAGTCCAGGAACTGATGAGATAGCGGCACGAGGAATCAGCCTCTCCACCACCCAAATGAGGAACTGGGTGAAGGATGGACCAACCCCCAATGTCACAAAGGCACTCTCCCAGGTAAGCGTGACAAGAGGATGTAGGCTCAGATGGAGGGAACCATAGTCCAGGTAGAGCTTGTTGTCCAGACCATGAATCTTCCAAGAACCTCAGTGCAGCGACAGTTGATAGATAGACCAGTGTAGCAGAAAGGTATTCGTAGTAGGCAAAGGAGCTTGGCTGGTGCAGATAGTTCCAATGGTACACAGGATGAGATTCGGAGTCAGGCAAGACAGGAAAGAGTGAGGACAGTTGGAACTAGTTGTCTGGCCAATTAGAGAACTGTAGGAACGTGCCCAAGATGGAACAGGGGGAATGCAGGCTAGTGTGGGATAAGTCCCCTCTACACAATGATGACTCAGGACAGAACTCCGGAATGGGCTGAGGGAAGACTGACCCAGGGCAAAACCTAGGTAGTAGCTGGAGGCTGGCTGGCCCAGGGCCGAACCCAGGTGAGGATTGAAGGCAGGCAGGCCCAGAACAGGACCCGGATAAGAACTGGAGTCAGGCTGGCCCAGGGCAGGCCACAGGTAAGGACTGGAGGCAGGCAGGCCCAGGACAGGCCACAGGTAAGGCCGGAGGCAGGCAGGCCCAGGACAGGCCACAGGTAAGGCTGGAGGCAGACAGGCCCAGGACAGGCCACAGGTAAGGCTGGAGGCAAGCAGGTAGGCCCAGGACAGGCCACAGGTAAGGCTGGAGGCAGGTAGGCCCAGGACAGGCCACAGGTAAGGCTGGAGGCAGGTAGGCCCAGGACAGGCCACAGGTAAGGCTGGGCAGGAACAACGAGGAAAGCGAAGCAAACCGCGTTGAGACGCGGGCAGCTTTGACTAGCGGCCTCTTTTATGGGCCGCCGGCGCCCGAGAGGCCTGGAACGCAAACCGTTCCGTTTCCGGGCGCCGGCGAACCCAGAACGAGGCTTGGAAGGCAAGCCCCCACGGCGCATGCGCGGAACCGAGAGAGAGGACCTCCGCGCATGCGCCGAAGGCCGCCGGCCCTGTAATCCGTTGCTCCCCTCCCGGCGAGTCCCCAGACGCGAACGCGCGGGTAGACTCGCCAGGAGGAAATGGGAGCGGCAGACCCCAGTCTCCCGCGTGACATGACACTATGCCCCCTCCCAGGAAGACCCGGGGCCCCAGGCTTCCAGGGAAACCGTACGTAGAACTCACGTATCAGCCGGGGAGCATGCACGTGCTGGCGCGGTTCCCAGGTACGATCACAGGCCGGGTACCCCTTCCAGTCAACCAAATAGTGGAGCACCCCTCTACGGTACCGGGCATCACAGATCTCGTGTACCTCAAACTCAGGGCCCCCCTGCACCAAAACAGAGGCCGGACGAGGAGAGGTGCGGCCATAATCATCGACCACATAGGGTTTTAACAGGGACACGTGAAAAACGGGATGTACACGCCAGGAAGAGGGTAGGTGAAGACGGAAGGCTACAGAGGACAACCGTTTGGTGATAACAAAGGGTCCCAAATATCGAGGGGCCAGTTTGACGGGCAGATTGCGGAGAGGCAGGTTCTTTGAGGACAACCACACCTTGTCGCCCTCCTGGAAATTAGGTTCTGCACTCCTCTTCCTGTCTGCCTGTCTCTTCATCCGATCCTTGGCTTCACTTAAGATCTTGTGTGCAAGTTCTTGCTGTTCCCGGATGTGTAAGACCAGACCATCAGCAGAGGGAACAGTACTAGACGGAACTGGTTGAAAAGGCATTAACCGAGGATGTAGACCAGTGGAACAGAAGAATGGGCTGACTCCAATGGAGGCATGAACAGTGTTGTTGTAGGATACTTCGGCCAGATCTAGCCCACCTTTCCAATTAGACTGTGTGGCATTGGCAAAACAGCGGAGGTACCCCTCCAAAGTCTGATTGGTCCTTTCGGTTAGCCCATTTGTCTGTGGGTGATAGCCTGAGCTTAGAGCTCTATGTATTCCCAGATGACCACACACCTGTCTCCAAAATGATGAAAGAAACTGGGTACCTCTATCCGATATGATTTTCTCCGGTAGGCCGTGCAACCGGTAGATGTCGTGCAGAAACGCTGAAGCCATTTGAGTAGCTGTAGGGATTTTCCGGAATGGGATGAAATGGGCCAGTTTGGTGAAGCTGTCCACAACCACCATTATACAGGTGTACCCTTCAGATGGAGGCAAATCCACAATGAAATCGGTGGCGATGGTATGCCATGGATAGGGAGCCACTTCGGTGGGCATTAACAAACCCAATGGTCGTCTTCTGGGAACCTTGCACTGGGCACATATTGGACAACTGTCAATGTACTTCTGGACCTCGGTCGCCCAACCAGGCCACCAGAACTGTCGGGATATCAACTCTCGAGTGGCTCTGACCCCGCGATGTCCTCCTATGGGTGAATCATGGAATCCGTGTAGAATGCCCCTTCTAATGGCTCCTCTGGGTATGTAGAGTCTTCTTCGAAAAAACAACAGTCCGTCTCGTTCTGATACTAGTTGCCGACTAAGAAGGGACGTTCTTTCTGGATCCGACCGAGTGGCTTCCGCGATGGACTTAAGGTGAGAGGACAAGGCCAGCAGAAAATGGCGAGGAGAAATCAGTGGCTGTTCTGGACAGGGCGTCCCATCTACGTTTTCCAGGGACCTGGAAAGCGCATCCGCTTTCGTATTGGAGGTTCCCGGGATATAAGTAACATGGAACTCAAACGGAGAGAAGAAGAAGGCCCACCGGGCTTGACGAGGAGTCCGACATTGCAGAGAGCGAAGATATTGCAGATTGCGATGGTCTGTCCGCACCTCCACAGAAAAGCGTGCTCCGAGGAGAAAATGTCTCCATTCCTCGAATGCGGTCTTGATGGCTAACAGTTCCCTTTCAATCACCGCGTAGTTTCGTTCGCTGGGACTCAACTTGCGAGAATAATAGGCTACTGGATGTTCTACCAACGTGATAGGATCTTTCTGAAGAAGGACTGCCCCTACAGCAAAGCTGGAAGCATCGGCCTCCACTATGTAAGGCAACTCTTCCTGGGGATGGCGCAGGATCGGGGCAGCCATAAAGGCCGACTTCAATACGTCGAAAGCCCGGGAAGCCACGAGATCCCATTCGAACGTGATCTTGCTGCTGGTTAGCCTGGTGAGGGGCGCCGAGATCTGTGAGAACTGTGGGATAAAGCGCCTGTAAAAGTTTGCGAATCCCAGGAAGCGTTGGAGAGCCTTGATATCGTGTGGATGTCTCCATTCTTGTATGGCTCGCACCTTCTTGGGATCCATCCCAATGCCTTCTTGATTGATAACAAATCCCAAGAATTCAATGCTGGGTTGGTGAAAGCTACATTTCTCCGCTTTGGCGAACAGGTTATTGACGGACAGCCGATGAAGGACCTCACGAACATGTTCCACATGCTCGTCTAAGGATTTAGAGAATATCAATATGTCGTCCAGATAAACCCAAACGGATAACCCTAACAGGTCACCAAAGATGTAGTCCATGAATCGTTGAAAAACAGCGGGAGCATTACATAGGCCGAAAGGCATAACCCTGTATTCAAAATGCCCAAAAGATGTCTTGAAAGCTGTCTTCCACTCGTCCCCACTCCTGATGCGCACCAAATGATAAGCTCCGCGGAGGTCCAATTTGGAGAAGATTCGCGCAGTATGCAGGGTTTCAAGGATGCTGCGAATTAAGGGTAAAGGATACCGGTCCTTGGCTGTTATGTCATTCAACTGCCGGTAGTCGACACAGGGTCTCAATGTACCTTCTTTTTTCTTTACAAAAAACAGGGGGAATCCTGCAGGCGATTTCGATGGCACAATGTACCCCTTTTCTAGACTCTCCGACAAATACTCCTGAAGAACTAGCTTCTCGTCACGTGTCAAAGCATATAGTTTCCCATGGGGAATAACGTGGTCCGGTAGCAGGTCAATGGAGCAATCAAAAGAACGGTGTGGAGGAAGGGGTATGTTGCCAGGTTCAGAAAACACATGTTTGAATTCGGAATATTCCTGTGGGACCAGAGACGTGGAACATAGATGAACCCCATTGCTGTCCGTTATTAGAGAAGTCGAGACGGTCCTGGTGGGAACGGGTAGCTTGCATTCTTGAGCACACCGTTCGGATGAAAAGGTCAAGGTCTGGGTTCTCCAGTCTATCAAAGGATTGTGGTGTTGCAACCAAGGTAATCCCAAAACCATCTTGTAGTTCGGTGACTTGATAACATCAAAGGCTAGTTCCTCGTAATGATCAGCAATCAGAAGGGCCAGTCCAACTGTGAACTGACTAACGGGTCCAGAAGACAAGGGAGTACCATCAATAAGCTCCACCGACAGAGGCGTGTGTCTGGAAACGAGTGGTATCTTATGTCTGGTGACGAACGTTTCGTCGATGTAATTGCCGGAAGCCCCACAGTCCAGTAGACCGGATACTTCCAGGTTCTTGTCTGGTAGTTTAATTCGGACCTTCAGGGTCTGTAGTACCGCTGGTTGCATGGGCAGACGTATAGAACAAATAACAGAAGGGTCTGAGGAAGGAATGGGACCTGTCGTTGCCCTTCCTGTATACGACAGGTCTCCTAGTTTCCCGACTTCTTCTTCTGCGGACGCAAAGGACACGTACCCAAATAATGTCCAGCTGCTCCACAGTAAAGACACAAACGCAAAGACCTCCTTCGTTTCTTCTCTTCTTCCGTCAAAGGTCCCCTCATGGCTCCTACTTGCATGGGCTCAGGTCCGGACTCGGTCGACCCAAACGAACCAGCAGGTGTGTTGGTTGTCCGGGGACCGCTTCTGTCAAGCCGACGTCTCTCAGCCTTTCGTTCGGCTAGCCTTTGGTCAATACGGAGTACTTGATCGATCAAGAGTTGAAGGCTCTCTGGTTCAGGGATGTGAAGTAACTCATCCTTGTACTCCTCTCTCAGGCCTCGACGAAACAGTGTCTTCTGTGTAATTTCGGGCCACTGGGAGTCAGTAGCCAAAAGTCGGAAACGGCTGATGTAGGTGATGACGTCATTGCTTCCCTGTTTGTAGTCCATCAATTGATTCTGTGCAACGGAGGCCAGGTTCGGCGTCTGAAATACCTCAAGAAAGGCCTTTTCAAAGGCAGCAAAGTCATTCAAAATAGGACTGTTCGTAACCACAAACGGAGTTGCCCAAGCTAATGCGTTCCCAGTTAGGTTCCCCAAGATGTAACCAATCTTGGCCCTATCAGTGTTGAAGTAGGTAGACCTGAAGAGAAAGTGTATTCTGCAGTGGTTACAAAACTCCGCCACCCGTCTAGGGTCTCCGTCGAATTTGATGGGTGTAGTATGAGCCAATGATCCCTCTCCTTGAGAGGTACTAGGTGCTCCTTGCGTTATCATTTGTCGTAATGTTTGATTCTCCTGACGCAGGGCGGTCATCTCGGCCCTGAGCGCTAGCAACTCGTTCCTCATGTCCTGCGATTCATCCATCTCTGAATCAGGAGGAAGGCGTCTCAATCTGTCAAGCTGATTGGCCCGAGAGGACCGCGTACCTGTAGTCTTGGTGGTTGGTCTCGCAGAGGTCGCCAGTCTGGAGTCCAGGAACTGATGAGATAGCGGCACGAGGAATCAGCCTCTCCACCACCCAAATGAGGAACTGGGTGAAGGATGGACCAACCCCCAATGTCACAAAGGCACTCTCCCAGGTAAGCGTGACAAGAGGATGTAGGCTCAGATGGAGGGAACCATAGTCCAGGTAGAGCTTGTTGTCCAGACCATGAATCTTCCAAGAACCTCAGTGCAGCGACAGTTGATAGATAGACCAGTGTAGCAGAAAGGTATTCGTAGTAGGCAAAGGAGCTTGGCTGGTGCAGATAGTTCCAATGGTACACAGGATGAGATTCGGAGTCAGGCAAGACAGGAAAGAGTGAGGACAGTTGGAACTAGTTGTCTGGCCAATTAGAGAACTGTAGGAACGTGCCCAAGATGGAACAGGGGGAATGCAGGCTAGTGTGGGATAAGTCCCCTCTACACAATGATGACTCAGGACAGAACTCCGGAATGGGCTGAGGGAAGACTGACCCAGGGCAAAACCTAGGTAGTAGCTGGAGGCTGGCTGGCCCAGGGCCGAACCCAGGTGAGGATTGAAGGCAGGCAGGCCCAGAACAGGACCCGGATAAGAACTGGAGTCAGGCTGGCCCAGGGCAGGCCACAGGTAAGGACTGGAGGCAGGCAGGCCCAGGACAGGCCACAGGTAAGGCCGGAGGCAGGCAGGCCCAGGACAGGCCACAGGTAAGGCTGGAGGCAGACAGGCCCAGGACAGGCCACAGGTAAGGCTGGAGGCAAGCAGGTAGGCCCAGGACAGGCCACAGGTAAGGCTGGAGGCAGGTAGGCCCAGGACAGGCCACAGGTAAGGCTGGAGGCAGGTAGGCCCAGGACAGGCCACAGGTAAGGCTGGGCAGGAACAACGAGGAAAGCGAAGCAAACCGCGTTGAGACGCGGGCAGCTTTGACTAGCGGCCTCTTTTATGGGCCGCCGGCGCCCGAGAGGCCTGGAACGCAAACCGTTCCGTTTCCGGGCGCCGGCGAACCCAGAACGAGGCTTGGAAGGCAAGCCCCCACGGCGCATGCGCGGAACCGAGAGAGAGGACCTCCGCGCATGCGCCGAAGGCCGCCGGCCCTGTAATCCGTTGCTCCCCTCCCGGCGAGTCCCCAGACGCGAACGCGCGGGTAGACTCGCCAGGAGGAAATGGGAGCGGCAGACCCCAGTCTCCCGCGTGACATGACACCTTTTCACTTCCCCTTTTGCCGGGGTTAATCTCAACCATTAAGCATTCAGAGTTCATTCACTTTGCGGCTTCAATTCAGGTGTCAAAGTTAATACCACAGGCTTGGCCTCACCTCCCCAACTCTGTCGTTCACCCGGGAGGTTTGCTGACGTCCTTGAAACACAATGCAGTCTTCTTGTTTGGAATTTAGCTCTCTCCTGGTTTTTTGGAGGCAACAACCTCCTGCAGGGAACTTCAGGGTTTCCCAACATTTCAAATATACAAAAAAAGGTAGCAGGCGCCCCTCTCTCGAAAGAACAAGGCATGATAACCTGTTCAGTGGTTATAAACCACATTGAGAGTTCGCAGCCATTGCTTTTTGCTCACTGTACCTTTCACAGATGGGAAATATCCATTTGCATATCAGTCTTTGTCCCGCCCAGTACCTACAGCAACCACATACACGTGTTTCAGCCTTGTTGGGCATCATCAGTGAGGTGAAGCTGAGCCTCTCTAAGCACACCCATCACTCAACCATCTCCTCCTCCTCCTCCACGTCCTCCTCCACTGCATCCAGTGCCTCATCACCTGCACAAATTAAAATAAAACATGAATACACAAGTTAATAGCATAGACCCCACACATAGGTATTACAATGTTGTCAGCCAACAAATGAACCTGCCATGTCACACATGACTCAAACTCAGGCACTCACATAGTGTCAATTAAATGGAAGGGGAGCCTGAAAGCAGACACGGATGCGTGTCAAAGGGCAAAATAACACATGTACTGCATGCTGCATAGGTCAAGGAGGGTGAAGCAGTAGCTCCTACTCTGTGAGGCTTAGGGGGCAGCCAGCCAGTGCAGTGACCTCAGTTGGTCAAGGAGGGTGAAGCAGTAGCTCCTACTGTGTGAGGCTTAGGGGGGCAGACAGCCAGTGCAGTGACCTAAGATGGTCCAGGAGGGTGAACCAGTAGTTCCGACTGTGTGAGGCTTAGGGTAGAAGCCAGCCAGTGCAGTTGCCTATGATGGTCAAGGTGGGTGAAGCAGTAATCCCTACTGTGTGAGGCTTAGGGGGCAGCCAGCCAGTGCAGTGACCTAAGATTGTCAAGGAGGGTGCAGCAATAGCTACTACTGTGTGAGGCTTAGGGTGGTAGCCAGCCAGTGCAGTGACCTAAAAAGGTCAAGGAGGGTGAATCAGTAGTTCCGACTGTGTGAAGCTTAGGGTAGAAGCCAGCCAGTGCAGTTGCCTACGATGGTCAAGGTGGGTGAAGCAGTAATCCCTAATGTGTGAGGCTTAGGGGGCAGCCAGCCAGTGCAGTGACCTAAGATTGTCAAGGAGGGTGCAGCAATAGCTACTACTGTGTGAGGCTTAGGGTGGTAGCCAGCCAGTGCAGTGACCTCCTAAAATGGTCCAGGAGGATGCAGCAGCAGTCCCTACTTTGTCAGGCTTAGGGGGGGAACCAGCTAGTGCAGTGACCAAAGATGATCAAGGAGGGTGAAGCAGTAGTTCCTACTGTGTGAGGCTTAGGGGGGCAGCCAGCCAGTGCAGTGACCTAAAAAGGTCAAGGAGGGTGAAGCAGTAGCTCCTACTGTGTGAGGCTAAGGGGGGGGGAGCCAGTGCAGAGACCTAAAATGGTCAAGGAGGGTGAAGCAGTAGCTCCTACTTTGTGGGGCTTAGGGGGGCAGCCAGCCAGTGCAGTATGTAAGATGGTCAAGGAGGGTCAAGCAGTAGCTCCTACTGTGTGAGGCTTAGGCTGGTAGCTGTTACACTCACCTGACCAGAGGCGTTGGGGTACGGTTGCAGCCTTCCCTGAACTTGAATCGCCCTCTTCAGGCCTCTCCGTCAGCTCAGTAGAAAAGCTGTGAGCGATGGTAAGCGGTGATGCTGCTCCTGTGTGGAGATAAGAGTGTGTTGAGTGCGCCAATCTGTGATTGTTGTACCTCTCGAACCCTTCACTCCAAAGTACGGTTTCTGTGAGCATACGCCGGCCCATAAAGCCCACCTGTGAATTATGGAAGATAAGCTCTCCGTCCCGCTACTTCTGGCAGGGGCGCGTCGAATGAGATCTAGTTCCTTCACTGATCCCTGATAAGGATTAGTCCAGTTCAGCTGTGACTATGCTTCTCCTTATGATTGGTAAGTCTTTCTTGAGCTGTTGCGATGCTGTTCGTTCTGTTTAATGTCTCTATATGCTGCTCCTATTTATGCCTGCAATAATGTCTCTCTTCTGTTTTCTTCCCTTAGATGGAAATGCGGCCTCAATGCAGCTGTGAGACGCGAGACGCGGCCGGATGGAAGATGGATGCTACTGCAATGTTCGACAGCAGGTAAGTGATGGTTTAAGGAAAAGCACGAACTATGGCGAAGCGCAACCTTAAACTGACTGTTTTTTCGATGTCTAACCTTATCTTCTGTTTTTCCTTGCAGGTGCTGCTGTTGACGATGGACCATGTCGTGCTGCGTTGCCAAGATGAAGATTTTGGCGTTCCGGAAAGTGTAAAGATGAATACTTGGTTCACCAAAGAGATGTACAGGTAAGAACAGCTTCCCCCAGTTGGTAAGTATGCTGGCAGGAAGCAGGATGTCCAGGAAGCAGGGTCTTCAAAGGTAAGTCGGACCTCAGGTGACAGTGAGCGTTACGCTGCTTGCAAGTGCAGAACAACACGAAGCGCCTGTCTTGAGGATCGGGGCAGCTTATATAACTGAGATCGTGGGCACGCCCATTAGGAGCGGTTTACCAGCCACTCCCTGCCACTCCTAGAGAGTGAGCACGTGTGAAGGCAACCACTTGGGCTGCTTAATGGATGGAATGTTCAAGGTTAATGCATCTGAAGTGATATGTCCATAATAAAAGCTTTTTGGTATTAAATGGATGTTCTTGTTTACTTTTGTTTATGAGCCTGGTGCCAAGGGCGCCAGGACGGTGTCCACCCAGGTCTCCTGTGCATGCTACCCCTGCATGCCTGTGCCCCCGAGTTCATGACCATGACAGTAGCCAGCCAGTGCAGTGACCTAAGATGGTCAAGGAGGGTGCAACAGTAGCTCCTACTGTGTGAGGCTTAGAGGAGCAGCCAGCCAGTGCAGTGATGTAAGATGGCCAAGGAGGGTGCAGCAGTAGCTCCTACTGTGTGAGGCTTGAGGGGGGAGGGGGGTGCCAGCCAGTGCAATGACCTAAGATAGTGAAGGAGGGTTTCCTGTAAGACCTTGATTTGGATGTACTCGGTCCCAACAGGACTTGGTGCAAAGCCAGCTCTGTCACGAGTTTCAACACTCTTCTTCCCGATGGATACAAAATCCTCTCTGAAACCAGAACCAACTGTCCCAGTGGGGGTGTAGCCTTGATTTCCCAGAGTAGATCCCTGCTTCGATCATTCCAATACAGCATTACTCTTCCTTTGAACGCCTGGTCTGCAGCCTCTCCATCTCTCCTGGCCTCTCTCTCAATGTGGGCACTATCTACTGGCCGCCTGCCCAGGTCGCCCTCTTCTTCTCGGCATGGGCTGACCTCTCCTGCTCGCTCCTTGCTCCTACCACCCAACTTGTCCTCCTCTGAGACTTGAAAATCCACCTTCTTCACAACTCTTTCATAACCTCTGCGATTCTCTCTCTCTCTCTGTTTCTATTCTTCCCTCCGGCCCAGCTCACTCTGCAGGGCACACCCTGGATGTTCTATCTCCTCAGACCCCCCCTTCTATAACTCTCACAACACTCCTCTCTCTTCACTTTCTCCTTTCTCCTTTCTACCCACCTCTCTCTTCCCCGCAGGTCAAGCCGACTCCATCACTGCCACCTACCTTCTCGGTCATCTGCCCCATGAAGCATGTGTCAGTTGAGGCTTTCACTACTACTTTGTCTCCTCCTCCTGCACCTTTGGCTGACTCACACCCTGACACAGCCCCCTCTAACCTTCATCTCTCTATCTCTAACACTCTGTATGTCCTTGCCCCTGTCATGAGCATCTGCTTGAAGCCCAAATCCAAGTGCAACTCTTGGTACGATTCTGACCACGCCGCCCTCAAATGCAAGTGTTGGGCAGTGGAGAGGAAGAGGAGGGTGTTGGGCACTCCCCCTGGCAAACTGGCCTGCTGCCTGCTCCAAAGGCAGTACAGACTCTCTGTCCTCTCTAAGTCTACATCCAAGCCCACATCTCTGTGGCTTCTAACTCTTCAGCTGAACTTTTCAAAATCTGCAAGGAGCTGTCCAATCCTGCAGCAGTCTCTACCTCTCCTGGTCCCTCCCAACCCTCTGCATTGCCTTGGCCTCCCATTTCACTTCTAAACCTCAGGACATCCTGTCCACCCTCTCTTCCTCTACCTCCTCTTCCTCCACCTCTACCACTCCTGGCCCATCTGAGGCCGTCTCTCCTCCTCCTGTCTCCTCCTTTCCCCTGTTCACCCCTCACAATGTTTCTAGACAAGTCTGTTCTATGAAAGTCTCATCAATGCAGGTTCTCCTCTGCTCATCCAGCGCAATCAAGGACCACATTGACACCGTTGCTCATGCCTTGTCCGATTTCTGCAATCACTCCTTTGCCACTGCAACGTTCCCTTCCCTCCTTAAGCACTCTCTTGTGTACCCCCTTGTAAAGAAGCCCTAGGCCAATCCTTCCTCTCCTGCTAACTATCGCCCAATCTCCATCAATCCTTTCCTGGGCAAACTCTTGGAAAGGCTGGCCATCTCCCAGCTTAATCTACATACTGAATGTGTTGGTTGCCTCCATGACCACCAGTCTGGCTTCAGAACTGCTAGAAGCTGCTCTCCTAAACACCTGTGAAGACTTGCTCTCCAATGTTAAACTCTAATCTCCCTTCTTTCCTCATTTTCCTTGATCTATCCTCTGCTTTTGACACGGTCATCCATGCCATCCTGCTCAATCATCTCTGGGACAACCTGGGTATCACTGATCAGGCCCTGGCCTGGCTGACCTCCTTTCTCACCGACCGAATCTCTCAGGTCCAACTGGAGTCTTTCCTCTCTTGTATCTCTCTCTCTGCTTGTGGTGTTCCCCAGAGGTCTAACCTCTCTCCCTGGCTCTTCAACCACTACCTGGCACCTTTTGCCCACTGCATTGCTTCTTTCTGCTCCAATATTCATTGTTATGTATTTGACACTCCGCTCTCTTTCAGGCTCTGCTCAGCCACCTCTGCTTCTTCTCTCATACCAGACTCTTTGGATGCAATTCAGGAATGGTGTGCTGCCAATGATCTCTGCCTTAATGCCAGTAAGACTGAGATCCTCCTCATTGGGACACCTGCTCCCTCCTTTCCTCTCTCTCTATCTGGCAGCCCACTCTGGGCCCTCTTCCGACTCCTTCCTGTGAGGCTAAGAACCTTGGTGTCATCGACTCTACCCTCTCCTTCTCTCTTCACATCTCTGACGTCTCTAAGAAGTCAAACTATCAGCTGCACCTCCTCCGAGGTATTCTTCCTTTGCTCACTTTCCCCCAGAAGCTCACTGTCTTCAGAGCTCTGCTCCTCTCTGGGCTGGACTATTGCAACAGCCTCTTTCTAAATCTTCCTGCCTATACTCTTCGACCTTTACAACTTATCCAGAACAGGACTGCAAGACTTGTCCTTGGCCTCAAGCCCAGGGATCGTATCTCTCCAGCTCTGAAATCTCTTCACTGGCTCCACCTGGCTAGAAGAATCAAGTTCAAGACCCTCTGTATCGTCAACAAGACTTTCTGGGGCTTGGGCCTGCTCTACTTCCAACTCTCTCTTCCAAAACATCGTCCTTCTTGAGCTCTCTTGCTCATCCACCTCCATCTTTCTGAGGATTAGATGCTTCTCCAAGCAGAAAGTTGGGGGCAGATCTATCTCCTTGGCTGGGGCCGCTCTCTGGAACAGCCTCCCTTCCCCTCTCAAACTTGAGCAGAACCACCTCCGGTTCCGGATGCAACTCAAGACCTTCCTTTTCACTTCCACTTTCTCTCTTCCTCTCCCCTGCTGATGAACCAGACTGCTTTGCACACTGGCCTCCGGGTCACCCTCTGAACCCTGGCCCAGGCTGCTGCATGTCCAGTTGCCCTCGCACTGCTTCCCGGCTCCCCAGCACTTAAGGGTCTGTATCTGCAACCCTACAACTGCACTTATGAGCCACCCGCTGGCTGCACTTGTGAGTTAACTGCACTTCCCCCATCCCCTCTCCTGGCACTTTTCCCCTTCCCTCTTCCCTGCACTTGCACAATCTGATTGACACAAGGCCTAGTGAGATCGTTATTTTGTCCACCCTTTGTTTCCCCTTCCTTGTCTTGTCGCGCCTAGAAAGACTTGCGCACAGGCACGTTATAAATTCCACATCATATCATCATATGACACTGACACAAGAGTTACAATTTCAAAACATTTATTAGATTTGTGGGGTTTGGAAAAACTCCTACTTTGCTCTATAGTTATGATGGGAGTGGTCTCTACCATCAAATAATAAAGAAAACACAGTCCTAGTCCGTCTCTGTCAAATCGAAATGGCCTATAATAACAAAATCGAATGCCAGCCCTATCTCTTATACAAAAAGTGTGTAATGGGGAATATGTATGCAAAAAAACCGCCAGTGGTATACCATAAAGAATCAAGATGGCTGAGGTAGCTCTCCTTCCCACATTGGAAAACACAGAATAAGGTGGCCCCCATAGGCAGGATGACACACTCTGGCTCAGGTTATCAAGAAGCAGTTCAAAACATCGGTCAAGGCCCGCTTGGACTGCCATGTTAAAGTCACTGGTTTTCTAGTTCACCAAAGTTCTTTCACAGTTCAAAAAAAGGTTCACATAGGCCTCCCTCTGTCGAGCTCCGACCTCTTAAAGCAGAAAGTTCACATAGGTCTCCCTCGGTCAGGCTCGGACCTTTCAATAAATCATAGTTCAACAAAATGTTCACATAGCTCTCCCTCTGTTGGGCTCGGACCTCTCAAAGCAAAAAGTACCTGATTCAACATAGATCTCCCGGAGGCGTTCTCGAAACTCGCATCACAGCACTTGCAGGGGTTCCCTTCCCCAAGCTTTATTCACATTCATTAGGGGTTTCCTTCCCCTAACTTATTTCACATGATAGGTCTGCCTCAGTCGGGCTCAGACCTTTCACCAATGTCGAAGACTTTCGAATGAGCAAGGCTTTTAATATGGACCTCCGCAGGACCACTTTGACTTTCGCTTCCACTCTCTTTTTGTGTTACTTTCCCCAGTGTCTCTTGGCCTTGGTAGCTCTGTACCATAAGAAAAAAGTTAAAAGAAATCTTCCTCTTCAAGCATTCACTTACCTTTTCACTTCCCCTTTTGCCGGGGTTAATCTCAACCATTAAGCATTCAGAGTTCATTCACTTTGCGGCTTCAATTCAGGTGTCAAAGTTAATACCACAGGCTTGGCCTCACCTCCCCAACTCTGTCGTTCACCCGGGAGGTTTGCTGACGTCCTTGAAACACAATGCAGTCTTCTTGTTTGGAATTTAGCTCTCTCCTGGTTTTTTGGAGGCAACAACCTCCTGCAGGGAACTTCAGGGTTTCCCAACATTTCAAAAATACAAAAAAAGGTAGCAGGCGCCCCTCTCTCGAAAGAACAAGGCATGATAACCTGTTCAGTGGTTATTAACCACATTGAGAGTTCGCAGCCATTGCTTTTTGCTCACTGTACCTTTCACAGATGGGAAATATCCATTTGCATATCAGTCTTTGTCCCGCCCAGTACCTACAGCAACCACATACACGTGTTTCAGCCTTGTTGGGCATCATCAGTGAGGTGAAGCTGAGCCTCTCTAAGCACACCCATCACTCAACCATCTCCTCCTCCTCCTCCACGTCCTCCTCCACTGCATCCAGTGCCTCATCACCTGCACAAATTAAAATAAAACATGAATACACAAGTTAATAGCATAGACCCCACACATAGGTATTACAATGTTGTCAGCCAACAAATGAACCTGCCATGTCACACATGACTCAAACTCAGGCACTCACATAGTGTCAATTAAATGGAAGGGGAGCCTGAAAGCAGACACGGATGCGTGTCAAAGGGCAAAATAACACATGTACTGCATGCTGCATAGCACCTGCATCACACACAAGCATGTGATGGCATAGTCCTTCCACAAACATGACTGATGCCAATACACAGGTGGCACGTAGCATAGCCATGCCAGAACTGTCAACCAGCCTCAGATGGAAGTTGAATACTACTGTCCATGAGCCATGTACAATGCATGTCCGATGACATTTCATGGAATTCACAATTAGAAAACACACGTGTCACAGGGTGCAACAACGCTAGGGTGTTGTAATACAGTGAGGGCAGACACACGATTCAATAATGCTAGGTCACATTGACATCACGCAAGTGAATAGGCATGTTGAAGGGGATAACAGGGTTTAGAAGTGTGTGGGTGCAGTGCAGTACAGATCTAGTAATGTCAATGTTGTGACCTGATGGCAGTGTAAGGGTAAGTGCCGTCATCATGTGTAAAGTGTTGGTAGTGGGTTCTAGGGATACAGTAAACCCCACCCCCAAGGGCGGGGGATGGCTGGGAGGCAGTGCATGGGTTAAAATGGTTGCTCAGAGGACCGTGTCGTAGCAGACAGTGTGGGCTGGTGGCAAGTGCATTCTCTCAGTCATCTGCGACTACAGCAGGGGAGAGGAGGACAGAAAGCACAACACACGAGGAAGCATCAGAAGTGCCTGCAGACCCGGAGAAGCTACACCTCCAGTTACATAGAGGCAGGGAGGCTGTACCAGAGGGAGGCCCCAGTTCAACACAGATGTGAACCACAAACTAATTTTCATGAGGAGCAACTGACCCTGAGGGAATATGAAAGGGATGATCAAAGACCATAAGAAGGAAGTAAATACTGGAGATGGAGTTGAAGGAATTGCTGGCCCAGGACCCACATGGACTTGCTGAGAATGTACAGGGTTCAGGAATGAACACTCATAGCCACTGTGAGCCTGTGCCATCATCACAGTCCTAGGTACATACCTTGCACCAAACCTAAAGGACGTTCCACACAGTCCAGGTCTGGCAGAGTTGCAGAGGGAAGAGTGTATGTTCACAGAAATTCGGGTACAGCCTGTTGCAGTAGTCCGCCATAGGAATTACCAATCCTCTGGAGACAGTGAGCTGCTGGGGATTGAACAGAAAAGGAAGAATGCCTCTGATGAGGAGCAGCTTGCAGGGTGACCTCGCAAAGACGTCAGTCATGTGACGATAGAAGGCAAGTGTTGAGTGGAAGATCATCACAGGCTATCCGCGACCACAGGTTGGAGCAAGAATAGGGCCAAGAGAGGCTGGACAGAGAGTCCAAGAGGGTTTTGCCGCCAAAATAACTCTAGCCAGGAACAACATAATCCTGGCTAGAGACAACACCAGCATAGAGTCCCCTGTTGGGGAAAAACCCATATCAGTAGAAAGGGAAAGTTTCAGTTTTGTAGAGGTTTCAGAGGAAGATCTATGCAGGGTAATGTCAGGCATGAAACCCACCTCTTGCGCTGAAAATATCCTCCGCACGAAGATCATACTGGAAAATAAAGAACTCTTCGCCCCAGTACTGACAAGGCTAGTCAATGCCTCATTCTTAGAAGAGGTAGTCCCTAAGGACTTAAAAAAAGGGACCATTACGCCGCTTGTGAAAAAGGCAGGCTTGGATCCTAAGGACCCAATAACCTCCGTCCGATCACAAACTCCAATTTTATCCTAAAAATTCTGGATAAAATTGCCACTAATCAGCTGCAGAAACATGTGGAATCTGCAGACGTGTTACATGACCAACAATCTGGCTTCAGAGCGGCGCACAGCACTGAATCTGCCATGCTAGACCTACAGACGCACATGTTAGAACTGACAGAGAAAGCTAAGATGGGGTTACTTATGCTGCTGGACCTCAGCGCTGCCTTCGACTAGCAGACCATCAGCTGCTACAATCAGCACTGGATACACTTGTAGGGTGCTCAACAAAAGCACAGGCCTCTTTCTTGAAAGACAGGATGGCAAGAATACATTGGGGCGAAAATTTCTCTGAAGCAACCCCAATTTTATTTGGAGTTCCCCAAGGTGCTAGTCTGTCCCCTCTCCTTTTTAACCTTTACATAAGAAGTCTATGCTCGCTGTTAGAAAACATTGGCATGATCTTCACCAATTACGCTGACGATACGCAGCTAATTTTTGGGTTAACTGGAGACCATCCAGTGGACAGTGCCATGATCGAGAAAATATATAATATCATTGATAACTGGATGCAGAGGCACTGGATGTGCTTAAACAACACAAAGACGGAATTAATGATATTCGGATCCAATCAGGCCAGGTCCAAGTTGGAGCCCCAATATAAGACATTCCGTATCAAAGACGCTGTCATACCAGTGGTACCCAAGGTAAAAACCTTGGGTATGATGGTTGAAGCCTCATTAGGATCAGGAGCACAGGTTAGTTACCTATATAAAAACAACTTGTACTACCTGCGTCTCCTGAGAGCTATTAGACCATACATTAACGAGATCAATGCAGCCTCGGTAGCCAGAGCTATCCTGTTATCACGCCTGGACTATGGAAATGCGCTGTTATTAGGAGCCTCAAAAAAGGAGTTAGCTAAATGCCAAGTTATGCAAAACGATGCAGTTCGCATCATTAAAAAGAAAAAACAAAGGGACTACATATCAGATAGCAGGAAGGAACTACATTGGCTTAGAATAGAGGACAGAGTCAAGTTTAAAGCACTGACGATTGTCCACAGATGCCTATTCGGAAAGGCGCCAGCCTATTTCAAGAAGCATTTCTCTTGGTATGTCCTCCGAAGAGGCTTAAGATCGGCAGATACTGGCATCTTAAACATCCCAGAAGCCAAGCGGGCATTGGGAAGGGGCAAATCCTTTCCCTTCAAGGCAACCAAATACTGGAATGAGCTCCCTGCGCATCTAAGACAACAAGAAAACTACGCCAGTTTTAGAAAAGCATTGAAAACCAGACTTTTCCAATAACTGGCTATTTTCACCCCAGCGTAGTCATTCACCCACTTGAGAAATACTAAATGTAAGTGGTCATCTTCGCGCTCCACCGCGCCCTGATGCCTGCGGGCTTTCGGCACGTAACAAGCATAGAGTAAAATATTTTAAAAAAGAGTGTCATGGAAGGAGGGAGCAGGTGTGGTGATGAGGATTGCCTCTCTGTGCAGCACATGGTTTGTATGCAGTCTGCATGACAACAAGCATGTATCAGTCCAACATCACATGGGTCACACATGGCAGTCATGTCAATGTAGCCTGAACTGGCAGACAATATTAACACATCACCCAAGCAACATACACATGGCGTGGACACACACGCATCACTGTCATGATCCATCGATCACGCCCCTTCTGGTCTTCCTGGACCCTGGCACGTCGGGGGTTACTCGCTGTAGTACACCCAACATGGCCGTATACACGTAACGCAGTCTATCGACCTTTAAGTCCTATGCAGCACGTTCTATAAATTAGCCACTCCCATGCGGTTCCACGCATCTCAACACTACCGATAGCTGTGGCTTGACGTGTGCCGTAGTTCGTACTCTTGGAACTGTGTTGCTCCCTGGTTCCCGGACTTTCCTCCTATTCTATTTCCCTCTACTTCCTTGACCCTGTTCTTTCCACGTTCCGTGCAGCCCGCCTCCATGTGTTGCCTCCTTTCCTAGTTTCCTGGAGTTTCCCTTGATCCCGGGCGAAGAAGCTGAACGAATCCTGGAATCCGAAGACGGCCGAGCAGGCTTGTACAAGAGCCGAACTGCACAGAATAAAATCCCAGAGAAGGATTCCGCCAAGCAAAGAAAACAGGTGAGAAGAGGGGAAACCTGTGACAATCACCACACATTGCCTCATATATATGCAGGTCTCCCACGCCTTGGATCTGCTCCACTGCAATGAAATCACTAGCAATCTCCTCATGTCCAGTGAGTTTATCGTCCTTTGGTGGTGACCCACTGTCAGTCACCAGAGAAGAGGTGAACTTGGCAGCCATCTTGTCTTTTGCTCGGCGTCGGAGGTCATTCCAATGCTTCACGACATCACCAGATGTGCCCCTCTCATAGACCAAGGCGCTAATACGGTCTGCGAAGCACTGCCAGTGGGCCATACGCTGAGAAGGCATATGTGTGCTCCCTGCCTACACCACCATGTCACGGCCGTGTTCCAACATGTAGTCCATGAGCATGTCCAGTTCCTCATCACAGAAACTCCTCTTTCTCGATGTGTGGGACTCCTGTGCTGTATCTGGAGTTCCAGCCTGTACCGCTGAAGCACTCCTCTGCCTCTTATGAGGTGGTGCAGACCCTGAGTGGATTGTACCGCTCTGGTCAATAGGGGCTGGAGTACAGGTAATCTGGCCAATGGAACCAGCCACTGATGTTAGTACAGAACGTCGGCTTGCAGGTATCGGTAGCTGGGTGCTGTTGCCAGGACCCTGCGATGCACGTGTCTTGGCCTTAGTGACAAGGGGATTGGACCCTGAGTCACACTGGTCCGGGACCAATCCAGATGACACTGCTGCTCCAGGTGCCAGTGCCAGGAACTTGCACTGCATGTGTCGTGGCCTTCGCGACATGGAAATCGGCCATTGAGTCACCCTGTGCCTGGGCCAGGACCACAACAGTCCGGGCTGGCTAACCCTGAGCCTGGGTGGTGGTAGCCGCAGCTGCCCCTGCAGCGTCCACACCCTTGCTGCTCGGAACAGCAGATGGCACTGGTTGCCCTGGCCCACTGGTGCTGGGGATGTCAGCAGGAGCTGCATGGGCCTGGACACCTTGCCCACGTGGACAACCTTTGCCACCCTGGCCACATCGCCCACCTTGGGCAGCTTGGCCACCCTGGCCATGTCGCCCACCTTGGCCATCCTGGCCACATCTCGCCCTCCTTGGCCTGCTCGGCCACCCTGGCCATGTCGGCCATCTTGGCCACCCTTGCCACATCGCCTACCTTGGCCACCTCTGGCAGGTCGCCCACCTTTGCCTCCCTTCCCACTTGTTGCCCTCCCAGTCATGGCACTGATGGACTAGAGCAATGGGAGGTGCAGCCAACAATTGTCCTGGGCAGTTGGAGTGAGGGGGCAAGGTATGTGATGGAAAACGTACCACTGTGCTCCAGCAAGGCTCTATGTGACCCCTGGTGAAAAAATAACAGGCCGTGCACCCCAAAAACAAATAAAAATGTGTATGCGACCCCTTGGTAGCCCACGTGTGAGTAAAAAACGTCCCGCAGTACGCTGTGGCACCCAGGAACACAAAAAATGCATACGCGAGGAACACGTAGGCTACTATGACCTCGGAAATGGGGTACGCGACACACAGGGGCAACCACAGTGGGAAAAATGCATGCACAACACACCGTCTGCCTCGTAGATTGAAAAAAATCATTAGGACACTCCCATACCAAAACAAGAAGTATGCACTGCCCACAGAAATATGAAGTTCACGCATCCGTCCCCACGAAAAGCACGTACAGTGCACTGTTGTCCTATGCAGACCTTTACCCAATACTGAATAGCAACGCCCAACGTCCAGTGCGTGTCACGTAACTTACGTGCTTAGGGCCTTTCCTCTGATTACCCGCTAACACGCTGTTTCCGCACGTGCAGAGTCACTCTGTTTCTGGGCGGCCACACGAAAGCACACGGAAGACCCACACTCCTGCCTACAAGGCCATGTACCTGCCTCCAACTGCCCAGTTCCCTCCTACGAGCCACCTGCTGCTGCCAGCCCACTCTGTGTGCCTGCTGCCCACGTGCCCTTCATTTTAGTGCATGCTCTGAAGCCATTGCCAGTGATCCTGTCATTGTGACCACCTCTGCTGATCCTGAAGACTCCCAACTGTCATACCACCGCTCCACAGCCCAGGCCCAGGACCACGTTGCACACCAACACCTGCCTCGGGGGTTGCCATGTCTGACACAACACCATCTGAGGCAAGTGGCAACCCCCGGCAGAGAGGCAGAGGGCTGTCAGCTTCTCACCCAGGGAAGTTGGCATCCTTGTGGAGCAAGTCCTGGAGCATCATGATGCCCTCTTCCACGGCCCATCGCAAGTCGGCAATGAAGGGCGGAAGAAGATCTAGGGAGACATTGTGGGTGCCATCAACGCGACTACCATCATGTCAACAAGCACTGGGAAGACTTCAAGTCCAGGACCCACAACAAGGCCCGGTTCCTCATCAAGGCTGGTGATGATCGAGCGAGGCGCCGGGGCCGGTTGACCACTGACAAGATGAGGGTCCTGTAGCACTTTTACCCAACGCTGTACCCCCAGGTCTTATGTTTATGTTTATTGAATTTGTATAGCGCTTTAAGCCAAAGCGCTTTACAATATAACAACCGGTACAAAGTGAGAGAAGCATATTTACAAACATGAACAGGTCATTAGAACAATAAGTAGAACTATTTACAAGGACGAGGGGAGGGGGGATAGGGTAGAGGAGGGGGTAGGTGAAGAGATTTGCGGTGTAGGATTTGAGGTGGGGGGAGGGAGGAGGGGAAGGGAAGGGGGAGTGATCTGGTGTCCTCATTGTCTTTAAGTAGTATTTGTTACTAATTTAAGGTCAGAGGCGAAGGAGAGAGGATGGGGGAAATGAGGGGGCAAGGGTAGAAGAGGAGGGGTAGGGAAGGGAAGTCGGGGGGGGGAGTGTAGAAGATGAGCTTTCAGGGAGTGGTGGAAGGATGAGTAGGTAGGGGTGGAGCAGATGGAGAGCGGGATGGAGTTACAGTGTAGGGGAGCCAAGAGTTGGAAGGAGCAGAAGTGTGAGGAGGAACATGGGGCTGGGGGTACAGTTAGGAGGTAGAGGTTTGCTGAGCGGAGAGAGCGGGAGGGAGAGTAAAATTAGAGAAGGGAGGAAAGGTAGGGGGCGCCAGGTCATGGAGAGATTCATAGACAAGACAGAGGAATTAAAATTTCAGTTGTGAGAGGAAGGGAAGACAGCCAAGTTGAGAGAGAGAGGAAGAAATAGAGTCTTGAGGGCCGAGGAGGCATAGAGTCTGGAGTCGACTGGTAAGTGTTCATGTGTTCTTTTCCACCATAGTGCATGTGCATGTTGAAGTGTTGCTGGAGTGTGCACCTTGGCCTTATATTTGGCATGCCTCCTGTACAGATGACTGTGTGCATCTCCCTGACAGTGCTGCATGTGAGTCCAATCAAGTGTGTCACACACCATTGGTGTCTGTGTTACAATGCCTGATGCGCACAGGCATGTAACGATGCACACATGTTTGCATACCGGTGTCTGGTCTACAGCATGCAAGAGGTGTGACACATGGGTTCATATGTCACCATCATGGACATGTATGGTGTACCTATGCGTGTGTCTGAGTAGTGAGTGTGTGACTGCTCAACACTGCGCGAGTATGTTACTTGAGTTCTTGATTTGTGATTGCCTCATGCAGCCAATTTGCCATGGAGTGCACTGTGACGTGATAGCTCCATTGCCTGCCTCATGACTGTCAGGTGATGTGTGTGAATGCGATGTGTATGTCCCATGATGTGTGTGAGCTGAATACACAATTATGATCTTGTGTCAGTGCCTTGTCCATGGATGTGAATGTCTGTTGTGAATGACAGACATGTTTGTGAATGTGTGTGAATAGAACATCCCTGTGTGTATTGGAGGATGATGATGGTTGTGACCTTTGACATTGCCACTGATGTAGATTTGCATTGTGACAAACAAACATACACACATATGTTCAGTAGCCTGATGTTTGTGTTCTATGTTTCCCTATCCACAGGGACGATGGAAGAAGAGGGCGGAGAAGGTGCTGTGGAGCACCGCCGCAGGGAAGCCTCCACCAGGCACAGACGCAGGGCCCAGTCCTCCTCCCAGGTACCGTTATCTTCCGGGAGCAATGAGACTGGTGCTGCGTCCACGACAACGGCCGCAGCTGCTGAGGGGAGGCCCAAGAGGGTGAAGTTGGTCGTGGCTCCTCTGCAGTGGGAGGGACAGGTTAGCTCACACAGGTGCAATCCGATGCGGAAGACAGTGGGGAATCATCCATGTTGGTGGTGGTGGAGGAGGAAGCCACATCAGCCCAGCACATGGGGCACGGCGGGGGTGATAAGGTAGGTGTGAGTGTTGCAGTTCATGGTCAGGGGCCTGAGGCAGTGCAGGTCACCGTGGAGGGGCCTGTGACTGATCTTCTACCTGGAACTGCGACTGCACAAGTATAGACCTGCGGGCATGCCTCAGGCTGGAACCATCCGCAGGTGGCGGATGTATCCACGGAAATGGATATTCCACTACCTGCGGATGAAGCAATTTGTGACAGGGTGGAACCGTTACTAGCCGGTATTGTGAGGCGTACAGGCCCCATTCATGATGATGTGGAGGCCTCCAATCGGGGCCTTGCACATCATCACAATGAGGTCTGTTGTCTCATTAACTGGCTAGCTACGTTCCTGGTCACAAATTTCATACTTGTGCTGGTCAATGCTGCAACCCCCCTCCTCCTCTTCCTCCTCTGTGTGCCAGCCGTCCTCCCTGTCATCTTCCGGCCCAGATACCACCAGGGCCCCCTTATATCTATCCCAACCCTGGCAGCCAGTCTGGTGGAGATCACATCCGTGCCACAGTCGGGAGTTGAAGGAGGATCAGCAGAGGAGGTCACTTCAGCAACAGGGGCTATGGCAATGGAGGAAGTGCAGGCACCAAGCAGCAGTGCACGTGCACGACGGCCCCGGGTGTCATCATCCCAGAGGTGGCGCAGGCACCAGGCATTTTGGCAGCAGCAGGCTCTGGGTAGGAGACAACAGGACTCGGGCGTTTATCATAAGAGGGGCAGGTATCGACCATCGGGCAGGAGGCAAACATGGACCTTACGACAATGATGTCTTCCGTGTTGGAGTGTTTGGGCAAGTAAATCGGGACAGAGCAGCAGCGGGCAAAGGAGGCGTGGCTCACCATGGCCAGGGTGGTGAATTCACTGCGTCGGGCAGAGAGGCGGGCAGAGGTCCTCGAGGAGACTTGCAGAGAGTTTGAGAGGAGCATGAAGGAGTCCCTGCAAGCCCTCGAGGGGGAAGCCCAGGCCCGCCTGCTGGAAGTGGACGCCCTGGCAGAGACTATGCGAGAGCATGGTGAGGAGATGGACTAGCCCGCTGCCTTTATATATAGTTCTTTAGGAGTAGGTTTCATTTGTTTTTTCTTTTTATTTGGAGTTCCTGGACTTTGCTCTGCATCTTGTATATAGTTATTTTGTATTGTAATTTTAGGATTTTTCTACATGTTTTGGGACCATGGACCCTGGATCTTTGTAAATATTTGCATTTTAATTTGAACAGTTGTTTTAACCATGAATGAATGGTTTTCACATGATATGTGATTTCGTTTCCACATACGTTAATGGACATGGACCACATTTTTGAGTCTTTTCATTTTTTACATCACATTGGGCCTCATTACAACTCAGGCGTTAAGGGTTAACGCCGTCGTTAACCCTTAACGCCTGATTCTGATTTTAACACCTGCTTTTAGCAGGTGTTAAAATCCATGGCGCTAACCTGCCATGGTGCTAATTACGCCGCCGTAATTTACGGCGGCGTAATTAGCGCCTTCCCCACTCCCATTATGCCCTATGGGGCAAAAATGGGAATGGGGAAGGGAAAATGGGAAATGGGGATTTACCGCCCCACTCACCTTGGAATGGGGCGGTAAATCCGCCATCCACCATGGTGTAAACAGAGTTTACACCATGGTTGTAAAGTTGGTGTACTTACCGCCTGGGTCGTAATGACCCCAATTGATTTTGGTTTTCACTTTCTATTGGTTTTTGATTTGTTTCATGCATGTTTAATTTGATGTTTTTACTGTGTGTGACTTAGATACATGTTTTTTAATATAATTGTTTTACATTGAAATCGAAGTGGTGTCTGGTCTCAATGGTTTAGTGCATGTTTCACTCCTCCATGACTCATTTGTGTGTCCCTGCTGTTCACCAATGATGTCCATGTGTGTGCACACATGCATGCATGTGTGATGTTAGGATTCACATGCCATGGGGCATGTACTAGGGAGCATGACCAATGGATGGGTGTTGAGGAGCACCAGGGCGGGTGCAGCGTGAGGAGGCATTTTAGTTGGTATGTGCTGCATGAGTGTAGGTTGGTCCAATGTGTTTTGGGGTGGGGGTGGGGACATGAGGCGGGGGCCTGCCTGTAGGTTACCATCACTGATGGGGACATGAGGCGGGGCCTGCCTGCTGGTTGCCGTCACTGGTGCGGGGTGGGGACATGAGGTGGTGCCTGCCTGCAGGTTGCCGTCACTGGTGCAGGGTGGGGACATGAGGTGGTGCCTGCCTGCAGGTTGCCGTCACTGGTGGGGGGTGGAGACATGAGGCGGGGCCTGCCTGTAGGTTACCATCACTGGTGGGGACATGAGGCGGGGCCTGCCTGCCGGTTGCCGTCACTGGTGGGGACATGAGGTGCGGCCTGCCTGCAGGTTACCCTCACTGGTGGGGACATGAGGTGGGGTCTGCCTACAGGTTGCCCTCACTGGTGGGGACATGTGGCGGAGTCTGCCTGCAGGTTGCCGTCACTGGTGGGGGTTGGGGACATGAGGCGGAGCCTGCCTGCGGGGTATTGTCAGAAGTGATGGGGTGGCCATGTGGTGTGGGCTGCCTGCGGGGTATTGTCATGGTGATGGTGGGGGTCCCATGTGGTGTGGGCTGCCTGCAGGGTATGGTCACAGGTGATGGTGGGGGTCCCATGTGGTGTGGGCTGCCTGCGGGGTATGTTCAAAGGTGATGTTGGGGGTCCCATGTGGTGTGAGCTGTTGCGGGGTATGGCCACAGGTGATGGGGGGGCCATGTGGTGTGGGCTGCCTGCGGGGTATGGTCACAATGATGGTGGGATATCCCATGTGGTGTGGGCTGCCTGCAGGGTATGGTCACAGGTGATGTTGGGGGTCCCATGTGGTGTGGGCTGCCTGCGGGGTATGTTCAAAGGTGATGTTGGGGTTTCCATGTGGTCTGGGCTGCATGCCGGGTAAGGTCACGGGTGATGGGGTCCCAAGTGGTGTGGGCTGCCTGCGGGGTAAGATCACGGGTGATGGGGGGTGCCATGTGGTGTGTGCTGCTTGCGGGGTATGTTTAAAGGTGATGTTGGGGATCCCATGTGGTGTGGGCTGCTGTGAGGTATGGCCATGGGTGATGGGGGGACCATGTGGTGTGGGCTGCCTGCGGGGTATGGTCACGGCAATGGTGAGGATCCCATGTGGTGTGAGCTGCCTGCAGGGTATGGTCACAGGTGATGTTGGGGGTCCCATGTGGTGTGGGCTGACTGCGGGGTATGTTCACAGGTGATGTTAGGGGTCCCATGTGCTGTGCACTGCCTGCAGGGTATGGTCACAGGTGATGTTGGGAGTCCCATGTGGTGTTGGGTGCCAGCAGGGTTTGGATACAGCTGATGGCTGTCCCATGTGGTGCATCCTGCCTGTGGGGTAGGGTCACGGGTGCTGGGGGTCATGTGGTGTGGGCTGCCTGTGGGGTATGGTCCACTGCTGGGGTCTGGCTGTCCCGTGAGGAGGCGTCTTCTTCCAGGGAAGTTGTCCATGTATGCGAGGTATGCACAGGCCTTCCCACGCGATTTGGCAGGTGCAAGCGGGGTATGCGATTTTGCTGGGTTGCAGACGGGGTACGCGCAGGCCTTCCGACGCGATTTGGCTGGTGCAAGCGGGATACCTGATTTTGCTGGGGTGTGGGCAGGGAATGCGCTGGCCTTCCCACGCGATATGGCTGGTGCAAGCGGCGTATGCGATTTCCCTGGGGTGCGGACGGGGTAGGCGGTGGCTGACACCACCCGATTTGGCTGGTGCAAGCGGGGTGCGTGATTTCGCTGGGGTGCAGACGAGGTATGTGCGGGCCTTCCCACGCGATTTGGCTGGTGCAAGTGGGGTACACGATTTCGCTGGGCTGGGAAATGGGTATGCGTGAGACTTCCCACGCGATTTGGCTGGTGTGAGCAGAGTACGCAATTTTGCTGGGGTGCAGATGGGGTAAGTGCATGCCTTCCCACGCGATTTGGCTGGTGCAAGCGGGGTAGGTGATTTTGCTGAGGTGTGGACAGGGTACGCGCGGGCCTTTCCATGCGATTTGGCTGGTGCGAATGGGTTACGCTCTGATTTTTCACACGATTATGATTGGGGTGCTGTGTGCTGGGCCACGGATGGCGCGAGGCCTTGTGCCGTATTGGGCATTTCACTGGCTCCTTCCTGTGCACGGGGGTATGTTGGGGGCATTACTGGTGCTGCTTGGTGTTCATTGCACCACGGCTACTGATGCCTCGGGAAATCCATGAATACGTGTGCCGCGCATTTGCTGGTTTGCGCACCCGTGCTGCACGCTCCTTCCAGGCGCGCGGTGCTTGCACTGCTTCTGTGCGGTATTCTATGAACTGGGCCCTAAGTTCTACCAAAACAATTTAAAGTACATGGAGAATTCAACCAGACTTTGTAAATATTATTCTAAAATACAACATCTTTAATAAAAAACAGGTAAAACCATTATCATAAAATCTCCAAAGTGACAAGTGCTTAGAAAAGTGTCCCGTACCTTTCACATAAATGATGATTATATGTGCAATTAAAGTACAGGGAAACAGTACAGGAGAACCTCAGTACAATCTAAACAGTGCAAATATGCATATACAAAAAGTTTGTTAGGTGTTTGAGAACATCCAATAAGTAAACAAACCACAAGATATATGACGTAATTCAGAGTACTTAGTTCATATGTGACTCTGTAATAAATGTAATGACAAAAATGTCTATATTACATCAGATATGGATTTGATATCCCTAGCAACACTTAACTTAGTGTTGTAAATAACCCTACATGTTTCGTTCCTATAAAACTTGAAACGTGCTCTAGGAACTTCTTCAGGGGTGAATACGCCAGTTAAATAGACCACAATAAGTCTAACATAGGGTGGTTTCTACAGAACACTCGTAGTAACTTGTAAGTGTTGAACAATGATTTTAGTGTGGCATCTCGTTGTGTAACTGCCCGAAGGAAAATTGCAGTAGAAGTGTTCCCTCAATATCTTATTTTTCAATGAAGTCAGAGAGTCTAGACCAAACATGGATACAGAAGCAGAAAAGGACCTAATTAGAGTTAGATGCCTTTCTAGTGTGCCAGTATACTAAATATTACTGGAATACATGGGGCGCTTACCGTCTCTTAGAGTCGGTAATTCATCCATGGTAACTGCAATGGTTCTCAGTGTGGCAGTCACAATTATCCCTAAAAACATGCACATCAAAAGTCTGGTCAACACTTGTGGTAGAATGAACTCTAAGTGGCACCTCATATTACAAGTTGAACTATATGATACCCTTACTTAGCGTGTGTTTAAATATCTTCTATCGTTTCATGCGCACGGTACCTTTGCTCAGACCGTATGCATCATGTATGTCAAGTGGACTCTGTGTCGGCTTAGGAGTCCTGCAAAGGAAACAGGGCTCAATCAGTTCAATGAATGAATTCAAAAACAATTTGTAGGATTCTCTATCTCTAACGTGGAAAGCCATAAAAATTGAATGAGTTAGAGTGTGGTAATCAGTCACCACGAGTCACTGTAACTAAAAGTGGTACATCAAGGAATATCTCATTTACTAATTTGTGCATGATAATTCTCTCCAGTGTTTAGAAAGTGGAACGGGTTGTCGGATTGAGAGTTCAAAATATCTCAAAAGATCTATGATGGCAGATCTGTGGGTTCCATGTACTCCAGAGAATTATGAAAACACAGATAGGGTGTAGCCGTGGAATAGTTACTATATTGAATAATGTGTTAAACCCTCAAAGTAGCCTGATTGTGGGGGTGGATTCGTATGTCAATATTGCTACAAATAAAAGGTCAATCTGCTAATGTTAATCTTACCGTAAAGACAGGATAACACGTATCGCAAGATCAATATTAAGCTCCTCTAGTGGGATAGTAAAGGGAAGGGTTTAGTTGTTAACGCAACTTTAAATATTGAATGCGTCAGAGTAGGACTCTCGCGCATGCTCGGACGCGAAATGTCGAGCAGTTGGTGTGCAAAGAGAGAGAGATAGGACTCTATCCCATCTGCTCAACCATTGGCAAAATAGACAAGGGGACTCTCGACATTTTGTAATGGTTTACAGACACATTATGATAGATTAATCCTGCGGGGTATCTGACTAAATTGGAGGTGTAAGGTGATGAAAACATTAGATACCTAAGGACAGTCATGGGTCCACAAGTTGTGATTCAGTATCTGTTATGGTAATGGTTTGTTGTGGAAATTGCAATTGGCGACGTAGGTTATTAATAAATCAAGTATGGGTAGCCACTGTCTCAAGTGCTACCAGAGACTGATTCCCTAATGGTAGCGTTCAAAATATATTAGCGGGCACAAGTGCTTGTAGACGCCACACCAGCTATGCCTCATGAGCATATATCTCAATTCTGATTATGAACATCACCATGTTCAAATGAGAGAGAAATATGTAGAAATGGCCTGTCAGTGGCGCATTTGGTTTATTGTTCCTTATTCAACTTTTATGTTCACAGATTCTGATCTTCACTTTTCACTCAGTTTTTCCAATGTATAGTCTTTCGCAGGGACACCAAATCGTATAAACCACCATGGTACAATTACAGTTTGTTAAAACTCTCTCTTTCCACATTTTGCTCAATCCCAAATCTATTTGTTTTGTTCTTCTAATTTGAGGGCAGCAGCTGCACTGTTTCTTTATTCATACCCCATTTCTCAGAAGGGGTAGTCTGTACATTAGGTTTAAGAAAAACATAATTTCTACTGGTCAATTCTTTAAGGTTCGTTCTTCCCCTGAATGCACATCAGGGTTGTGGTAATGGGTAATGTGTTTTATAATCTTTGTGATTTCATTGGTGAACGGATGATATGTACTCACAAAGACCATGCTGTCATCTTGTTCCTTTCTCTCTCTATATTCAAGTAATGCCTCTCTGTTATTATTAGAAGCCCTCTTGTAGGATTTTTTTTACCATTTTTTTTGGGATATCCTCTATCTACAAGACTTTCCATTTATCAGCTTCTTGCAGTAACTCCATCTTGGTACCACTGTTCCTCTTCAATCTCAGGTACTGACTGAATGGGATGTTTGGATGGAAGCTGGAGTATACTAGCAATACATTTTTGTCAGTAACTTTATGGTATGGTTTGACTTGAAGTACTGACTCATCTTTATTGACATAAATAGTCAAATACAAAAAAATGATCTCACCTTTACTCAAGGTATTAGTAAACTTCAAAAATGGATTTTGTGCATTTAGCCACAAAATGAACAACTCAAATGTTACAATGTCACCGACCATATCATGAGAATATCGTCGATAAACCTTCTTCACAGTTTGATGTATTGTCTGTGGGGGTTAGTGTTGTTCAATTTGACATGGGTTTAGATGGTTTCTACATACAGATTGGCCAAAGTGGGTGCCACTGCGGAGCCCGTGGCAGTACCATGTATCTGCTTACAGAGTTGGCCATTAAGTCATTCTCACACAGGGACATTTCGGTGCACCATAATATGAAGGAATTCAGTGTTTTAGCTACTGGTCTTGATTCTAGCAATTTCTCTTCAACCATATTCAGTGTTGCCATTTGTGGGATTTTTGTATACAGCAACACTATGGGCCTCATTACACGGTAGGCGGTAAGGGTTTACCGGTACCAGTATTTTACTGGTACCAGTAAATCCTTACCGCCTTACTACGAGGTCCCTTTGCGGGTTGGGGAATTGCTTTTTGCAGGCGTTAAAAACCAACCCGCAAAGGGACCAGGGAGCTAATTACGGTACCACAATTTGCGCTACCGTAATTAGCGCCTTCCCCATTCCCATAGAGCCCTATTGGCAAAAATGGAAATGGGGAAGGGCAATAGTGGAAGGGGAATTACCGCCCCGCCAACCTTGGAATGGGGCGGTAATTCCCCTTTCCACCAAGGCGGTGCCGGTATTTGACCGGCATGAACCATGGCGCTAACAGCGCCATGATTCACCGCCTACCGTGTAATGAGGCCCTATGTCTAAGCTTTCTAATAGGTCTTCTGTTTCCATATTGAAGCCCTCAATTACTCGAATGACTTCTGTAGTATCCTTGACATAGGAAACCATTTGTTTCACATAGGGGCTCAAATATCGATCTGCAGATTTTGACAGTGGTTCCAATAAAGAGCCTGAGCCTGACATAATTGGTCTACCAGGAGGATTCACCAATGTTTTATGTATTTTGGGCAAAGTATAAAACTGTGAAACACTTGGGTAAGGTGGCATGAGGTAGTCAGCTTCTTGTTTGCAAATCCAGTTCCTTTTGAGGGCCTTAGTAACCGTGAAATTCATCATTAGTTGTAATATATTGGTAGGATCTGTTTTGAGAGGTTCATAAAATGAGTTTTCACTTAATTGACGATCACACTCACTGATGTAATCCTGCCTATCAAGGATGACGATGGCCCTCCTTTATCAGCTTTTCTCAAAACTATATTCCGATTGGTCTTAAGGGCCTGAATGGCTTCACGTTCTTGTCTCGAGCCATTTTGAAATACTTGATTGATATATACTGATTCTTGAGTTTCTCAAGGGCACTGATAACTCTTCTCCCAAATACTATTGATTCTGTAGAATGGTTTGTAGTGGGACGAGTAAAGGTAGACGGACGGCCCAAGCCTGTTTCATTCTCTTCGCCAGTGTAGGGATGATTCACAAAACAAATTTCAAATGTATATTTCTGAAGCGTTGTTATACATCTGTTCTGATCCTGAATTTATCATATCTGTCCATAGAGACAAAACTAAAGCCCTTTTCTAATACGGACCTCTCTACCTCGTTGGGTTGATAGGTAGAAAGGTTAACTACTAAGCTGCCTGGAAGCACAGCTCTCCTGCCACACTACAGCCTCACATGCACTCTGAGGCCCAGTGACTTGGCAGCATGTCCTCCTTCTCAGGGTTCCTTCTCCTTGCCTCCTCTGGACAGCACAATCCGCTCAGCCTCCCCAGATAGCTCAGAGTGTTCCTGTGTGATTTGCCTTTTATACTGACTGGGAGGCTTAACAGGTTTCAGGTGGGAATGATTGTGGAGGGAGGATTGACCTTGCCTGGCCTTATTATCAGGACAAAATGGTGACTGTCCATAGGAATCCCTGGTGCATTGGCTCCTATGGGTAATCTTCATAGCTCCCTTTTTGCTCTTCTACTTCTCAGTATTGTTCAAAAATGGGGGTGCGGGGGACATTTAATGACCCTGCACATATTTCCTAAAGGCAGAGTGGGCGTGATGGTGACTGAGTGCCTGAATCTGCTTGGTCTTATTAGTGGGACAGGGCCGTTGCATGTCATAGACAATTTTCCTAGTCTCGGTCTTTGGATTTTTATGGTGGATGAAGGGATTGTGGGAGTTGTAGTTTTTCTAGGGGATCATTGAAAAACGTTGTGGGGTTTTGTCAGGGTTGAGGGTAGATGTATTGTTGTGGGTGAATGGAATTTGAATGATGATATCCCCTGATGAGTGAGGGGATGTCGGGTAGGGATGTATTGAAATGGGGGATACCATGTCTCATCCAAGGGTGTTCCTCCCACAGTCTCCACGGGTCCCCTTCCAGGTGATCCCTTGTCCGCCCCCAGGGTTAGGATCCGAGAGCGATGGCCCTCCCCTGGCCACCCAAGTCATGAATCCCACGCCTCTGGTTTCTCACAGTACAAGGAGATCCCTGCAAAAGTCCAGTACAGACACAAGCATGATAAGGAGATCCCTGCAAAAGTCCAGTACAGACACAAACATGATAAGGAGATCCCTGCAAAAGTCCAGTACAGAAACAAGCATGATGTCTAAAGTGACAGGCCCCTAGGATGTTGATCTGAGAGATGCTATTACATGCTCCTCCAGATGTGCAGAGAACCACTGCCCCAAGAACCTCATTGCCATGGACGGGGAGAGCAGACGCAGGAAAGCCCACAGATGATAGTGGGGAATTTCGAGTCGCAGGCCGCTCGTAGCACAGTCTAGGGGCCAGAGGTGTTTGGGGCAGTAGATGATCCAGAAGAGCATGGTGAGTAGAGCGAGCAGAAGGGCCTACCGCCTCCCCCTCGAAGCACTCATGTGCAGCAATAGAGAAAGGTAAATTTGTGCTGGTTTTTGGCAAGGCCAATGTGGACACTAATAGAAGAGTCAGGTCAAGAGTTTGAAACGTTGCCCGCAGCAATGCCAACACAAGGTAGAGCATGAGAACTACATAGGACTGGGCCTTAACAGTCAGTAAGGGCAAACCAGGTTTCAAAGACTCCAACAGGAGAGATGGCAAGGGAAAGAGCTAAGCCCCAGAGGCCAAAAAGACCATATGAGATCACACATTGCCCCGTGTGCTGGCTTGCAGCCCCGGGTTCCTCCCCGTCCTAAATCCCGCCTCCCAGCCCTCCCCCTCCCGTAATTGGCTAGTTCCCTGGCCTTAATGGTGCCTCCTAGGTCAGCCCTCTGTCCGTTGCAGCCCCTTTGGCTAAGGGCGTCTTCTACATTACCAACAAAACTGAATGTGGCATGGGTGGGGTGTAGAGCAATCACTCTACTCCAGAAAGCCCTCGCCACTCTAACTTACCTTCCATAGCACCTTCCATAGCATAAACTGTCATAGAATTGTACCTTGCATACCTAGAGAGATCTTGTGACCACCAGCCTAAATCCATTCTTGGCTGTACTGTAAATGTTGCATTCCACTACACACTAGCATACTAACCAATGTTAACTATTGCCACACATATAGAAAACAGTCAATATTACCCTGCGTCACCCTTTTAGACAGGTTTTACAATGTTAGCATATGCCACACTTAGATGGAATTCTTAACTTTAGCTGACGTCGCATCTAGATAGAAATGTGAATGTTAGCACGTGCCACACGTACATGGAATTCTTAACTTTAGCTGACGTCGCATCTAGATAGAAATGTGAATGTTAGCACGTGCCACACGTAGATGGAATTCTTAACTTTAGCTGACGTCGCATCTAGATGGAAATGTGAATGTTAGCATGTGCCACACTTAGATGGAATTCTTAACTTTAGCTGACGTCGCATCTAGATAGAAATGTGAATGTTAGCATGTGCCACACTTCGATGGAATTCTTAACTTTAGCTGACGTCGCATCTAGATAGAAATGTGAATGTTAGCATATGCCACACGTAGATGGAATTCTTAACTTTAGCCGGCTTTGCATTTAGATGGAAATGTGAATGTTAGCACGTGCCACACTTAGATGGAATTCTTAACGTAGCTGGCGTCACATCTAGACAGAATTGTGAATGTTAGCATGTGCCACACTTAGATGGAATTCTTAACTTAAGCTGACGTCGCATCTAGACAGAATTGTGAATGTTAGCAAGTGCCCCACTTAAATGAAATTCTCAATGATGACAAGTGACACACTTGAATAGAATGGTGATCACTGGCCTGCCTCGCATTTGGCAAGAACACTGAAGATCAGCAAGTGCCACACTCAGATGAAATAGCATATGATAGCAAGCATCACACCTAGACACAATTGCAAGGACAGCAATACCAACTAACCAATACACTAACAATTTCATCCCTCTGCATACACCTCTCAAACTCTAACCACACACAACCACAAACCTTAATCTCAACAGTCCGCACAAACTTCACCACACTGCAACAACAAAACAAACCACACATAGACTTGCACAACAGCACACGACGACTACCAACCGTAAAACACCCCAAGCCCAGCCAACAGACCCACCGGGCTGAGGCTGCCAACAGCACATCACTGCTCTCTTGCACTTTTCCAGCTTATTCCCACTAACTCAACACCCCCCTTCTCCCTGTTTCAGAGCCGCCAGAGCGCCAGGGACCACTCAGGTGGTGATAGTGCGCGGTACAAATATCCTTTAACATTAACATTCAAGTCTCACTTCCACACCTCAATCATCAACAACCAACCTTCCATTCCTTCCTGCGAATCACTCCTCGTTAAACTAACCCTCTCCCCGTCGTTCTCACACTGCTTCCTAATAATCTACAGACCCCCTGGCTACGATAGACAATTCTCAAACAACCTCTGTGACTCTATTGCCACCCTTCAACTAAACCATCCCAACCTCACCCTCCTTGGAGACTTCAACATATGGCTTGACATCCCCACCAACCCTATGACACACTCTCTGGTTGACGGTCTAGACGCAATTAACCTCCAACCCCACATAAACGGCCCGACTCACTATAAAGGACACACTTTTGATGCCATCTTTAGCTCCCACAACCGGATACATCTAAACTTCCCCACCTCTATCATCTGGTCCGATCACTTTATTGTTTCTTTCGCCATTCGCTCACCTGACTCCCTTCCCGTACTTGAATCTGAACCTCCGAAGCTACGCAAATGCTGGAAATTAATAATCGTTCCTGACCTAGCAGACGCACTCCTCCAGTCTCCACCACCTACCTGCCAACTCAATAAACAACTAACCCCCGATGCCTTTGACGCAAACCATCAGCCCGCCGTGGCTTGTTCCCTAGATGGTTCACACCTGCGTTGAAGACCACTAAACAACTACATAAATACCTAGAACACAAATGGCAGAAAACCCCAGCAAAGAACTTCACAAAATCATCTCCGAATTCACCAAACTGGCCTGCACTACGACAGTCCTGACCCTCTCACAATCACTGTGCGACTCTCTCTCTCCACTTTTACGCCACCGTGCTCGAAAGAACAAATGCTCTAACCACCAAACTGGCTCTATTACATCCACCAGGCAAACCTCCCACATACCTGCCAACCCACAGCCTGCGACCACCACGCAACCAACGGTTGAATCCTTTAGTCCAATATCACCAGACCATTTTCTCAAACTTCTATCTGCACGCAAACCATCCGGCTCTCCGTTAGACCCTTGCCCGGCCACAACACTCAAAGAAATGTTCGCTTCCACCTGCGCAGGAGAACACGCAAGATCCATCATAAATGACTCCCTTTCCTCTGGTATCTTTCCCGACGCATTCAAAATGTTTCATGGCAAACCTCTAATAAAAAAAAACTCCCTCGACCCTCTTGAGCCCAAAAACTACCGCCCCATCTCAAACACCAGGTTCCTTGCCAAACTCATTGACCGAGCCGCCTACTCCCAACTAAATGCCTTTATCGAATCCAACAATCTCCTAGACCCCGCACAATCAGGTTTCAGAGCCCATCACGGAACTGAAACCACCCTAACCTCAATCTGGGATGACCTTAAAATGACGGCAGACTCCGCGGGATGCGCCGCATTAATCCTTCTTGACCTATCCGCTGCCTTCGACACAATCAATCACTCAATCCTCCTTGACCACCTCCACTCCCTAGGAATTTGTGGAACCGCTCTTAAATGGATAGCCTCATTCCTCAAAGATAGGTACCAAATAACGATACTCTCCACCTATACCTCGCAAGCCCGACCAGTCGACACGGGAGTACCACAAGGAGCATGCCTATCTGCCCTCCTGTTCAATCTCTACCTGATCACCCTCCCACCAATAATTAGTTCACACAACATCCTATGTTATAACTACGCTGATGACACTCCACTAATTCTAAAACTCCTGAACTCAAAATCCAACTCCCGACCTGACCAGGCCTCCTGCCTCCTCGACATAGAGCTCTGGATGACCCAAAGCCACCTCTTGTTAAACCCCTCCAAAACTGAAATCATGGTATGTGACAACTCCAAACTTCTTCCACACCCACTACCCTGGCCATCTGCCATGGGCAACTCACCGACCCCCTCTAACTCAGTGAAAAACCTTGGATGCACCCTTGACCCTGACCTAACACTCTCGCGCCAAGTCAACAACGGCTCAAAGTCCTGCCACTACCACCTTAAAACCCTTAGGTGCATCTTTCCATATCTCTCCTTTCCCAACAGACTCTCCGCGGTCCAATCAATTGTTATATCAAGACTGGACTACGCAAACCCCCTCTACCTCGGAGTCCACGCTTATCAACTGAATAAACTTCAAAGGGCACAAAACGCAGCAGCTACTTGCGCCCGCATCTCCCCAGCCCTTAAGACTCTGCACTGGCTTCCAGTGGCCCGAAGGGTGACTTTCAAAACCTTATGCATCTCCCACTGAGCATTGCATAAAACCGTACCTCAATATCTTCAAGACAAGCTAAAACCCTATCACCCTCCACGCACTCTAAGACCAAGCTCAGCCGGCCTCCTAGTCATTCCTAAGACAAACTCAGTCAGGTTAGGCGGATCATCATTCTCAGCCTTGGCCCCCACGCTGTGGAACGCACATCCCCCTAACTGAAGATCTAATGTCTTTCCGCAAACTACTGAAAACCTGGCTTTTCCCCTAAAACTAACCCGTACGCAAACTAACCCAAACAGAATAACAGCATCTCAATGACACCAATCCAACAAACTACTAGATGCGAGAAATTGACATCTAATAACCGCTAATATAAAATAAAAGGACAAACAGAATAGAATGAGTAAAGTAGATCAAAGCAGTGAAGTGGATAATAAGAATAAATCGTACCAAAACAGTAACAAGATTTAAATTAATGAAATGGATGAAATGCATGATGAATGAACGAAGTGAATGGAGTGGATGAAATCGTTAGAATGGATGAAGCGTGTGGAATGGATGAATGCGCAGAGCGGATGAATGCGTTGAGCAGATAAGTGTGTAGAGCGGATGAGTGTATAGAGCGGATGAGTGTATAGAGCGGATAACTGCGTATGAAGGAACGACTTTGTAGAGCTGATGAGTGCATATAGCAGATGAACATGTGGAAAGAAGAAGTGGGTGGAGCGGAGGGTGCGTGGAGCGGAGGAGTGCGTGGAGTGGATGGGTGAGCAGAGCGGATGGGTGAGTAGAGCGTGATGGGTGAGCAGAGTGGAAGAGTGCACAGAGCAGAAGAGTGCGCCGAGCGGAGGAGTGTGTAAGAATGGAGGAGTGTGTAGAGCGGATGACCCTCCACGCACTCTAAGACCAAGCTCAGCCGGCCTCCTAGTCATTCCTAAGACAAACTCAGTCAGGTTAGGCGGATCATCATTCTCAGCCTTGGCACCCACGCTGTGGAACACACTCCCATCCCACATCCTTGGGATGGGATTGCGTAGAACCGACTAGTGGGTAGAGCCGACGAGTGTATGGAGCAGACAAGTGTGTATGAGCAAATGAGTGCGTAAGAAAGGAGGGGTGCGTAAGAGCGAGTGGGTACGTAGAACGAGTGAGTGCGAAGAGCGGATGAGCACGTAGAGCGGGTGAGCACGTAGAGCGGTGGAGCGCGTAGAGCTAGGTGAGTGAGTAGTGCAGGTGAATACGTAGAGCATGCAAGGGCATAAAGCAGGCAAGTGCCTAGAGCGTACGAGGGCCTAGAGCGGACGAGTTGCGTAGAGCGGATAAGTTGCGTATAGCGGATGAGTGCGGAGAACGGATGAGTGCGGAGTGCATGTAGAGCGGATGAGTGCCTAGAGCGAAAGAATGCGTAGAGCGGATGAGTACGTAGAACCGCTGAATGCGTAGAGCGGACGGAATGGGTGAAATATGTGGATGGAATGGGTAACGTATATGGATAGAAAGAGTGAGGTATGTGAATAGAACAGATGATGTATGCGGAAAGTGTGAAATATGTGGATGGAACGGACGAAGTACGTAGGTGGTACGGGTGAAATATGTGGATGAAATGCATAAAACAACTTAGAATACACAGAACGGTTCGGAGTAAATAGAACATATTCGAATGCATGAAAAGGATTGGAGTGCGTGGAATGGAATGGAGTGCGTGGGGCAGACTGGGGTGCGTGGGGTGGACTGGAGCGCATAGAATTGCATGGAATGTTCGAAAGAGCATGTAACCCATCATATCACATCACCACGCTTACTCTCTTCCTTACACCACCATTCAACTAGAACACAGAGATACTATGACACCATTCGGTATAACTGTTCTCATACCAACATCTGCCGCATACTCCCCATCACTCTATGTAAACACTGCTGGTTTCACACCCCCCAGCCAGGCGTTCTCCTCAGGCCTAACGCAGCCACATTTGGTCTGGATAAATCCTGCCAGAACGAACACATACTCCTGATCTCTCAACCACCACACCTACCGCTAAGAAGCAGCTATTACACAAATGCCAAAACCAGCTGCACACATATCCAGTGCTCACACGCACCTTTGACTCTCTCTACTGACTTGAACTCCGGTTCCCAAGGGCGTTCAACCTACCAGCGCCTTCAGACCATACCAATGGTACATAAGGTGCTATATAAATGCAAAGTAACATAACATAACAAGAGATTGGAGGAGGCTGGAGTGGGAAACACAGGATGCCTGAAGATGATGTATATCCAACATGTGAGGGATTAGCTAAAAACTGGGAGGGGTAATTGTTTCTACACGACATACTCCTTGCAGACTATAGGGGTCCTGACCATTATACACAGGTCTCTCCCATTCCAATCCAAGCATGCCAAGGTAGACTATTAGGGAGAATTCTCCAAATGTGCTAATTTCCCTTACCTTTTGAGTCCCCCAGCAACTTTGCTGGATTTCTGGGATTTAATGTTTTACCTGGAAAGAGTGTGAGCCTTTTTTTCCCACTCTTTCATGTATTTTGATGTGTGTTTTACTATTGTGTTCTTTGGTTATGGAGTTTTAGAACAACTCCAGTGGCATCATCTTTTTTTTCATCTGACGACAGAGAAGCTCTTCAAGGTTAACTTCTTCCCTTGAGTTTGGTGGGAACAACCAACTCGCAAGCCACCTGGACACAGTCCTATTCTGGTCGAATTTTCATCAGAGTGCTGTTGAAAACCAGATAGCAAAAGGGAAGGAAACCAGGGGGACTATAAGGCACTCACACCTTAAACTGACGTCCTGCTACAGCTTTTGGCCTCTTTCCTGGGCAGTGCAGGAACCTCCCGACATCCTCCTTCTTGTCCCCACGACGGAAGCTCAGGAACAGCGAGATCTGCTCGAACTGCCAGGAACAACTGCCTCAGCTACAGCCTTCTTCATTTACAAGATACTGTGCAAACGCGGTCCGGAAATCTTTTCGGCCATTGAGAAAGTGCGTGAAACTTTCCTCAACTACGAAGGTTTGTCCATCAGTAAACATTCGTCAAACTTTTCACCTAGCCAAATCCTTTAAAAATCTGTGGCAAAAACTTAACCGTTACATACCAGAACTGTGCTATCCTATACAAAAGACTCTGAACCATTGACTTTGGCCCAGGCCTATTGAGAAGAATTGTTGGTTGTATTTACCTGAAACACTTTGCCCTGCCTATGAATGTATTTGGGCTGTCTATTCTCATAACCTTGTCTTTTCCCTCCCTTCTTACGTAACTGAAGAGCCATTTTGCTCACACTTCATTTTTGAGCTAAACTTGTTCAATTACTTACCGGTTGGATTTCTGAGGTATATTAGTGTGGGATATTGAGCTGCTTATGCTAGTGTAATGTTTTATAAATGATTGAGTAAATAAATGTATATTCTTTTACTAAGAAACCTCGAGTAAGTGTTTCCTTGGATCACTGTATTGGTTGGTCCTTTGTGTAACTTGTTCTACTGCTCACTTAAACTCTTGAGATAAGTCTGGCTGCTCAGCCATCGCTACCACTTTACTGTGTAGTACAGGCTTGTACCAAAGGTGAAATTGTGCTTACGCTTGTAGTCCTAATTACCTGTAGTGTTCCCAAAGGCTACTGCAGGTGATTCTGCCTAACATAGACCCCCTAGGCAGATATGTTTTAGTGTCTGGAGTCCTTGCGGGTAAAGAAATACTGCTTCTGAATTTGTATGGCCCCAACATCGATGACCCCCAATTTTGTACAGAAATCCTGGAGGAACTGCCCCAATACCCTCTAATTCCTATACTCTGGGACAGACTTAAACACAGTTCTAGAACACCTACCCATGCTGCTTCCGTGATTGACAAAGACATGCGTACTCTGGGCTGGGAGATGCTTGATGGGCACTGCCTAACAATGAACGTTCATACTATTATTCGTCAGTCCACGACTCCAACTCCTTTATCGACATGTGGCTCATCACCAACACATTGCTAGGGGGAAACAAAGATGCCAACACCCTACCTCGCACCTACTCCGACCAATCCCCAATCACCATCTCCCTAACTCTGCCATCGCTCATTAGGCCCTGCAGCGCCTGGCGCTTTAAACCGCTGTCGCTTTAAACCACTGGCACCTCGGGATGCAGCATTTGCTTCCACCATTGTATGTGTCATTATTCTCTGATCAAAATGTAGGCTCTGTGTCCTCTGCTGGTGTGCTCTGGGAAGCTTTTAAGGCATATATCTGTGGAACAGCGATGGCGACAGAGTTCAATGTCCTTAAGACCATCCATCGCCACATAGTTGAAAGCGAAAACGAGTTGCAGGGTTTGGAGTTTGAACTGGCTAACAGCCCCTCTACTGCGACACTAGCGCACATCAACGAAGACTTGGACACTTTTAGGAAACACACAGACCGAGAGGTCACATTTTTAGACTCCCCGATGGCCGGCTAGAAGATACGGTGAAGGGGACAGACCCGGCTCACTACTCGCCCAAATGGCAAGTCATGAGAATGGTACCCGCTGTATCCCCCTGATAATGAACTCCTCAGGGATCTCGGTTCACACTCCCGCTGAGATTAATGAGGTTTTTGCCAGGTTCTATAAGGATCTATATGCTAATAAGGACATATGCACACAGGTAGAAATCAATACATTCTTAGATGCCCTTCCACTTAGTCAGATATCCCAAGATACTAGAGCTCTAATGGACCTCCCTCTCACCGTCTCTGACATCACTCAGGTGATAGACCAGCTGCCAGCCGGGGGAGCCCTGGGTACTGACGGTCTTTCTGAAGATTTCTACAAATGTTACAAGGGAACCCTTGCAACATGCCTTCTCCAGGTCTTTCAGGAAACCCTCATATCCTCACCCTTCCAGACACCATGCGGAAGGCAGTTATCATGCTCTTATTGAAACCTGATACGGCTGACCAATGTGGATCCTAACGGCCCCTGTCCTTAATTACCATGGATACCAGCTACCCGGCCAATACCATTCATGCCACACATTGTCCATCCGGATCAGGCGGGATTTATCCCGGTCAGGTCCACAGCATTAAACCGACATCGCCGTTTTGTTATTGTAGCTTAGATAGATCCCGGGGCTCTAGCTGTGGCAGCTGCGTTAGACATCCAGAAAGCCTTTTATTCCATATCGTGGCTATTCATGGACACTGTATTGACCAAATGCGGTCTGGGGTTCCTCGCGGCTTTGCGCCTCCAACGGCCATGGTTAATACTAACGAGTTGCTCTCCCCTCCTCGTCAAGCTTCCCCATTGTCCCCTCTGATATTTGCTACCATCATTGAACCAATGGCGGACGTGATGAGACTCAGACATGGGCACAGAGGGATTAGAATAGCAGTCGGACCACAGCTATGATATGATATGATAGGTTATTTATAACGTGCTTAATACCCAGAGGTTTCTAAGCGTGTACCCGGGGATCGAACTTGTATTGCTCCATGTCGTCTTGATTCCCAGACGAGCACGTTACCCCTGAGCTATCCTCCCGAGATAGTCTCGCTTTATGCTGATGATGCACTTGTGTACATTCGACAACCTCAAACACATCTACAACTGGTTATGGAGGACATCCAACATTTCGGGAAGTTGTCAGGCCTTAAGGCAAATTGCCGTAAATGTGAACTTTTCCCCCTTACGGTCACTACCACCCACCTTGCGGACCTACAAGGATTTAAGTGGGCTTCAGAGTCTATGCGCTATCTAGGGGGTAACAGTTGCGAGGCATATTTAAAAAAATATGGCTGTAACTATGACAGGCATATGACCCAGTGGCATTCTAGGCTGTCCATATTCCCATAACAATAGCAGACAGGATAGCACGCCTCAAAATGATTGTCCTTCCTAAGCTATCATACTTCTTCCTCAACATACCAAAATGGCCTGGGGACCCATTCTTTCAAGAACTAGAAAGCGAGATCAACAAATTCATATGGCACTCCGGGGTAGTACGACTGAAGTGGGATACACTAGCACGAGCACATGAAAAGGGTGGGTTTGCAGCCCCCAACTTTCTTCTATACTGAATGGACAGGCAAGCGCAATTTGGGGCCTGCTGGTTCGGCGAGGGCCCAACCCCATCCCATAAACAACTAGAACAATACTCGAATGGCGACAGAGACCTGCGATCACTCCTGCTCCCCGATGGATTCACAGACAACTGTGGGTTCCATCCTGCAAGCTCCAGAGCCTTAGCCTGGTGTAAAATATGGGAGGAGACGGGCACATAGCACCCATATCATACACATCTCCCACTCTGGAACGGTATGCCTTCCCTCCCGCCAGTCATCTGGGAGCACCAGGGCTTTAACACATTGGGTTCTCTGTACAGGGAAGACCACTTTGTACAAACGACCAACGCACCTGGTTCCAACCACCACGAACCCTGGCAGTGGCTGTTAGGAAACGGTGGAGCTGCTTCCTGATTCAGCCCCCGAATGACCCTTTTATAAGAATGTGTCTTGAAAGCGGCTGAGAATAAACACGGAGTATCCCCCCAGTATCACCTACTTCAAAGCCACTCACACACACCACGTCACAATCTTTGAGCTAAGTGGGCCGTGGACCTTCAGATTGAGGCATGTGCATACAGAAACGCAAGCTGTCTTATAATTCCAGATTTCAACTAATACAACTCAAAGTATTACCCCAGTGCTACTACACCCCAGATAGGCTGCATATGTTTTCTGCACAGGGGACCGGGGCATGCCCGCCTTGCAAATCTCCCAATGCTAAATATTTCCATATGTTATGGGACTGTCCGCATCTTGTGGTCTTTTGTGTGTGAGATTGTATCAGAAATGACCTATAAAACTGGCGACCCCTCTCCCTTGACTTTGCTTGCTCCACACTTCTGATCTTCCCTCGGGATCTGTGGGAAGCCTTGTGCGACTTTGCCTTTTTCTGGCTAAGCCCTCCATCCTTTTATGTTGGTCAAGGTATGTCAGGGGTTTCCGTGGGGACGTCTATGTGCACTGCTAGATGTTAGGGAGGATTCTCTGTTAAGGCTAATTTCCCAAACCTAGCGAGTCCCCCAGCAGCTTTGCTGGATTTTTGGGGTTTCTTTTTTTTCTCCTGCTAAGAGTGAGACTCTTTTACTCCCACTCTTAGGCATGATTTGAGATATCCTTTGACTTTGTAATGTGTTTTATGGGCTATGGGGTCTTTTACTCCATAGGGTTTTATGTGGTTTTTTACTAGTCCCAAATTGTGAACAGAACCAGTACAAACCATCATATTGTGGAAGTACTGGTAGGGGCAATTCAATTGCCCCTGGGTCTGTTTTCAAGGGGGCACTGTCCAGTCCCCCCTTGCCGAGTTTCTGGCTGGTGGCAGTGGTTACCAGGCGAAATATTCCACCGGAATATTTCTCTATGGGATTTTCCCATTGGTTTTAAACACACCACTTTTTGGTGCAATGTTAAAATACCGCCGGTTTATTTATTTAATATAAATTCACAGAGTGGGTTTTTTCGCCAGAACTCACTTCTAAAATGGCGTTTGCGTTCGTCTCTGTGACTCTGACCCAAGTCGAGCCCTTTGTTCTACTATTTTGGCGGGCTTCTCCACAGAAGCCCTCCAAGTGGTGCCACTCTGTCTTGGTTCCATAGTAGGGGTGGAGGGGGGAATAGGCACCCTGGACTGCGTTGCCTTGGCAACCCAAGTCGCACTCTTCTCTGATTGGCCCAGTGGTGAGCCGGCCGGCTCTCCACTTAGCATGAGTGATTGACAGCTAAGCTGTTTGAATGGGGGTTTTCTGCATAAAAGCAGGGCTTTTGGGACTGGAACTTCAGAAGTCGCCACTGGACCTAAGAACCTGACGAGGACGAAGCTGAGCCACCTGCAACCCGATAACACCACCGGTGAATCCCAGCTGCAACGAACTCACCACTTTCCAACGACAGGGAAGATCTTCTTCTGGAGAGTCTTTCCCCCCTTGAGCTGGTGGGACCAACCAGTTAATCCCTTTTTGCTTCCAGAAGTGTTCCTTGGTCGAATTGGCTGTGCCAAGCACCCCAGCTGCCGGATAGCCAAGCTCACCACTTTCCACCTGGAATAAAAGGACTGCTCCTTTTAATCTAGAACTCTGCGGCTGGTTTCATCCGTGTGCAGTGCAACGACTCCAAACCTTCCTCCACGGCGAGATCCTCTCTTCCTCTGACTGGAACAATGAGCTGCAACCACTGCCAGGAACAACTGCCCCTGCTGGAGCTTCCTTTCCATTTAAGGTACTGTGTCCTGCCTGGCCTCCCTTTCTACAGAGTGCTCAAGGTGTCTCCTAAATCCTTGACCTCTATACTGGGTTGGCCCGAGACCTGCTAAGCTTTATCTTTCTGAACTATCTCAACCCTTTTTGACTTTTCTGCAAAGACTTTGAGTGCATTTCCACTGTGTGATCTTGGTGTCATGTTCTGTTCGGCAGATCCGTTTCCCGGGAGGCACTTCAACATGGCCGCCGTGTCTGGCGATTATAGCACACGCAACAGTCTAGATGTTCTTTCCCAGAACACATTGCAGCGCTCTGATGTCACATCCTCCCAAGCAGCTTATCAACAGGATCCTCCAGGAGTCCAGTGCGTTGCTACTCTCTTAGGAGTATACAAGCGCTTCGTGAGTCAGTTTGTTAGTTTACCTCTGTGTTTCCTTATTTCTTATTCCTGACTTCGGCTGACACTCTCTCATCTCGTTACTTTTCCCTTTTTACTCTTGACTTCCAGACCGCTACAAAAACACGGGAAAATACTTGTCAGACTTTGGACGACTTTAACCACGCCCCTTTGGAGCGCGGTTCCAGCTCAGTTTCTCTTTGGTTCAGGAATACAGATCCTCGCCCTCCACGAGGTATTCCATACATCTTCTATTCTTTCTTCTTTCATTAGCAGTCTAGGGAATCTAGTTATCGTTTTATTTTTCCTCTTCACGTTGTCATTTTAGCACGGATACCTACCTCAACATCCCAGGTCCACTGCCGAACTTCTTTGAGCAGTCTCCAGGAGACTACCTTTGTTTACGAACTGGTAGGCTTTATATTTTATGGTTGTTTCTACTATTGGTAGTGATCATTAGCTATTTCTCTCTCTCTACCCGTCCTTTTCTATTCTCCTATTTTCCTTAGCCCAGCAATTCAGTACTTCTGGGAACTCCAGGCTATCTCGCCCTTCCTCCACATCGATTTCTCCCTTTCTACTAATTGGGGTAAGAATTAGAACTAAAGTTTCTAAGGGGATCTGACCTCTGATAGACAAAGGAAATTATATTCTAATCTACTTTGTATTCCTCATTAGAACTTAATATCAATCGCTAAGGAGCTCCCAAACTCTGAAGGTGAATTTTCAGCCCGCGTTGGAACATCCCGGTGATACAACGCTCTCAAGCAGCTCTCCACAGGGTTTTTTCCCCCGTGAGGGTTTCCCTGGGCACCTCTCGGGGATCAAGCCTTTGAGCAGGACTCCGGAGGGGTTTTCAGGGGAATTCCTAATATCTTCAGGGAGAGTCAGCGACATCCATTCCAGGTACCCACCGGGCCATAGGACATTTCTCTTCGTCCATTCTGCCCAGGTAGGTGATTTTCTGTTTTCCTTCTCTATTTACCTGGAGCAATTGATATGTATATCTAACATTGTATATTTACTGACACTTGGGCACATTCCGCCTTGCTCTCTTCAAGAATGGGCCTGGCCTATGAACTTTTTGCTCTACAGTAGACCTTGCCTTTCTTGACTTGCTGTGGTTTCTTAAAAGTGTTGGTGTGGTGTTATTTGCATACTCTGCCTTTCTCTCCCTTTTTAAACAAATTATTGAAGTGCCATCTAAGGTTACAAGCTCACCTCTGTTTTGCAAATAAGTGGTGTCATAACTTAGACCTGTCGAATAATCTAATCAGGGAGGTGTATATATTTCTACTGACTGTGTTTTGAACTTGCTTGACATATTAGTGCCAGCGTATTCTCCAAGTGTGTTTTTAAATAAATAATTATATACTTTTATACCAAAGCTCTGGTCAGTGTTTGCTTGTGCTACTGTATTATGGTACCTAATGTGTATACTCTATATACTGCCTAACTCTTCTTGAGAGAAGTCTGACTGCTCAGCCACAGCTACCAGGTAAATCTGTGTGGTACAGACTGCTACCAAGTGGGTTTACTGCTAACACCTGTAGTCCTAGGGCCTCATTACATGGATGGCGGTAAGGGTTTACCGGTACCGGTATTTTACCGGTACCTGTAAATCCTTACCGCCTTACTACGAGGTCCCTTTGCGGGTTGGGGAATTTAACGCCTGCTTTTTGCAGGCATTAAAAACCAACCCGCAAAGGGACCCAGGGAGCTAATTACGGTACCGCAATCTGCGGTACCGTAATTAGCGCCTTCCCCATTCCCATTATGCCCTATGGGGCAAAAATGGGAATGGGGAAGGGCAATGCTGGAAGGGGGAATTACCGCCCCACCAACCTTGGAATGGGGCAGTAATTCCCTTTCCACCAAGGCGGTGCCGGTATTTTACCGGCATGAACCATGGCGCTAATAGCGCCATGGTTCTCCGCCATCCGTGTAATGAGGGCCTTAATCTTCTTGCAGTGCTCCCTAAGGGAACTGCACAGGATTCTGCCTAACACTGGTGTACAGCGGTGGGATTTGTATTGAGTATACATTTTAGTGTGCTTATAAGTACCTTAGTGCAACTAACCACAAAGCTTAGCACTAAAAAGCTTATTTTCTAAACCTGTCTACTATGGAAAGTTATAGTCAATAGTCCCTTGCTACAAAAACTGCTGATTGTTTAAGAGTTCTCTGTAAGCATAAGAATCTCCTGACTAAAGGAAAGAACATGGAGCTAATAGAAAGATTGTTAGCAAACCAAAGTCTGGTTAGTGGTTCAGAGGAACCTACTCTCCCAGCAAATGTAGATATCAGTAATGATATTAATATTGATCAAAGTATTGATAATCTTAAGGAAGAGTCAGAAGAGGAAAGTGAGACTGCTGTGCCTGTCTCTCCTGGCCCTCTACCTGCTCTACCAGCTGTACCTAATGGACCCTTATCAGGTCCCACATTTAGTCCTCAATGTCCATGGGCGGGATGCGGTACCCCCTTCCCTATAACACTGTTTTCCCATCCTACCCCGTAGGATATGCAGAAGTTCTACCCACCCCCTTTTCCAACACAAACACTTAACTACACCGTGACAGAAGACAGACTGACACCGATATAAAGACCTTTATCCAGACGTCAAAACATTTCAAAAGACCAGCACGCACATCCTATTACCTGCCCCTCTGAACCTGATCATAGAAATCCCCTTTTCGATCGGGATGGACATAATTGGAACACTAGAAACAGCTGGACAAGGCAACAAATATGTCCTTGTGATTGTGGACTATGCGACCCGATATCCTGAAGCCTTCCCAATGCAAAATAATACCACAAAGCAAACCCTGAAACACCTTCTACAGTATTTCTTCAGGGTCGGATTTCCTAAGGAAATACTAACAGACCAGGGTTCGAAATGTTATGAGCAAACTTATGGCAGAAGTGAAAGAGTTACTCCACATTACCACCTTACAAACCTCTGTGTAACACCCCCAAACCGATGGCCTCGTAGAAAGATTCAATAAAACTCTGACGCTAATTATACGGAAATTAGTAGATAAGGATGGGAAAGACTGGGACCAAATGATCCTGTGGGCACTATTTCCAGTAAGGAAAACCCCTCAGGCCCCCTCACATTTCTATCATTTTTGAACTGCTCTATGGTAGAGAGCCTAGAGATGTCCTGGACATGTTCCAGGAAACCTGGGAAAAACGATTCCCATCTCGCAAACCGCCACCAGAATGCAAGAACATATGACATTGGTTTGAGATCTAGTTTGCACTCATATGGAAAAGACCCAGAGCCAACAAAAATCCACTTATGACAAAAAGGTGAGCTTAAGATCATTTTCCATAGGACAGAAAGTACTGCTCCTCTTACCCACCTCAGAAAACAAACTAGTCTCAAAGTGGCATGGACCCAATGAGATATTAGAACAAACGGAAACCTGTACTTAAGTAGCCCAACCAGCCAGAAAACAGAAGGTCCATTTGTATCACGTAAATCTCTTGAAAGAGTGGAAGGAGAACCAGTCATCCACACATGCCAAAGTATTAGCCTGTCTGGTTCCCGAAGAGATAGATAACTTTGACATAATTCCTTCTGATAACTTTGACATAATTCCTTCTGAGCTATCTCTCCAACAAGAAGAAGATCTAAAAGATGTCGTTTTCTCCTTTCCTGATGGGATCTCGGATAAACCAGGAAGAGTTAAAGGCACATACCACTATATTAGAACACCTAAGGGTAAAGTGGTTCATTTAAAACCGTATAGACTCTCAGAAGCCTGTAAACAGATAGCGATTGAGGAAGTCAACAAAATGTTGAAAGCCAATATTATTGAGCCTTCTTCAAGTCCATGGTCCTCTCTTATTGTGTTGGTCACTAAACCTGAGTGTTGAGATTCTGCATAGATTTCCGTCAAGTTAATGCCATTTCAGACTTCAATGCCTATCCGATGCCACACATTGATGACTTTATTAATAAACTCAGAGCAGCTACCTTTCTATCTACCCTAGACTATACCAAAGGGTACTGGAAAGTTCCCGTATATGGCCCAAATAAGGAGAAGACTGTGTTTTCAACGCCTCTAGGACTGTTTCAATTCAAAGGGCTCCCTTTTGGCTTACACAGCACACCAGCCACTTTCCAATGCTTCATGGATAAAATCCTGCAACACTATTCCGATTTCTGCAGAGTTTATATTGACGATATTGCCATTTATAGTAAGACTTGGGAGGACCATCTCTTCCATCTTTACACCATCATGAAAGTCTTCAGAGGGCCTGGCCTAACTACTAACCCAGCAAAACTGCAGACTGGCTCAGTCAGCCATAAAGTACCTCGGCTTCTCCGTATGAAATGGGAATGTACAGCCTCAACATGAGAAGGTAAAAGCCATCTTTGATACACCAACCCCCAAGACCAAGAGAGATCTTACAGCTTTTCTCAGGTTAATAGGATATTACCGTAGGTTTAGCCACAACTTTTCGGATAAAAGAGCCAGACTGACAGACAAACTCAAGAATGGCGAGCCCCAGAAACTTCATTGGAATGACAAGGATGATATATGTTATAACACCTTGAAACAGACTCTGTCCCAGAACCCAATCCTGAAGATAGGTGACTTCTCTTAAGAGTTTGTATTACAGACAGATGCCTCCCTTACAGGTTTAGGAGCAGTCCTGTCCCAGGTTTGCAACGGATTGGAACACCCCATCTTATTTGCTAGTCACAAGCTCTTCCCATGTGAAAGAAAATACTATGGGCCTCATTATAACCTTTGCGCTCCCGTAATGAAGGGTGCCGCTATGGGACCGGCACCCTTCATTACGGGAGCGCCTATTACGAGGTTCCCTTTGCGGGACCCGGTAAGGATGCCTGGTAATACCAGGTGTCCTTAGCGGGTCCCGTGAGCAGAACAGGGAGCTAATAACGGGCCGTTATCAACGGCACCGTTATTAGCTCCCTCCCCATTCCCATTGAGCCCTATGGGGGCTCAAATGGGAATGGGGATGGGTTCCTTCAAGGAGGAATTACCTGGTCCTCCTATGTCGGAATGACCCGGTAATTCCTCATTGAAGGAACCCGGTACTGGAGCCCGGTATGGAGGCAGCCATGCCCATAATGCCCTGGCCACCAAGTGGGCCGTCATCCATCTTAGATACTACCTATTAGGATGAAGGTTCACACTCGTTACAGATCAGCCAACGCAAAGACATCAACACTCGGGTCATGCAATGGTTTCGATACCTACAACCCTATTGTTCTACTGTGGAAAACCGGAAAAAAAAAGATCGGGGAAGTGTACACTTCCTTTCCTGGTTCCCCTGTGAAACAAATGGAATCAAACAGCGAAGACAGACACAAGTGATCACAGTCCAATGGTGTTTATAGAACTTCAATGGCTTGAATGCCTATCTAACCTAAATCTATGGATGGGAGCAAGCTATGACCATCAAATAATAATAACGCAGTCCTAGTCGAGTCTGTCAAAATAAAAGGGCCTAAACTAATAAACCTAATGCCAATCCTTACTTCTAAATACAAAATGGTGTGGGATAATGATGTATGGAAAAAGAAAAGTGTTCAAGAAATAATATGTCAGGAAAGTTAAGCCGTTTGCTTCCCTTCCCCACGTTTCAACATGGGACAAGGTAGCGCACTCGAGCTTTGCACACACTCTGGCTTCTCTGCCACAAGGACACAGTTCAAAGCATAGTCATCAGGGCCTTTTTGCTAAAGCCTCCTTTCTAATAACAGGCTTTTACTGCTGAGGGCCTGTCATAACAAACAAGCAACAAAGTTTGTTCCTTCTCAGGATTTTTCACATGTACAAGTTCCCATTTCCAATATTCATCATGTGTCTCCCTCCTCAGGCTTGAACCCCTTTTTACCACAATATTCACAACTGGTCTCCCTCGTTCGGGCTCAGACCAAGGATCTCACTTGTTAGGGCTAGGATCCCTTTAGCACAATATTCCCATTTGGTCTCTCTCATTAGCGCTCGGACCATGCAATCTCACATTCCATGTTTTCCTCTTGACATCAAAATCGAATACTTTCGAATGTGCAATGGGTTTTGCGTGGACCGTCGCAGGACCACTTTGATTCACCTCACACAATGTTCTTACCTTGGTTTCTTCCACTTCTTGGCTGGATACGTTTACAGAGACCTTCACGTGGGCACCCACGTGGTGCCAAACCACACTGTCACTGGTATCATATCTTTCTTCCGTGGCCTTATGCTTTCTGATTTGCAGGGTTATGGAAAGTAACGGTCTCTCACTGAAAATGTCTAGGGTACCCTTCTTGGTTTGCCATCCTTCTTCCCTAGTTCAGCTGCCGTTGGAAAAGTACTGTTTCTTCATGTGCTTTGCCTCACTCAGAGTGTGCTCTCATGCTCTGCCTTTTATCCATATGGGTAAGTTTAATGGACATACGGTGTGAATGATTACCATTCATTGCCGGACCTTGCCTGACCATAGTAGTGGGACATGTCAGGTACACGGCTCGTGTGTGAGTCTGATTTCTGCCCAAGCAGGATATAGCTCGGGAGGATAGCTCAGGGGCAAAGTGCTCACCTTGGAAGCAAGACTACACAGAGCAACACAGGTTCGATCCCCGGGTCCGCGCTTAGAAACCTCTGGGTATTAAGCACGTTATAAATAACCAATCATATCATATCATATCATATCATATCATATCATATCATATCATATCATATACCGTGCCTTTTCTGCATGAGCAGGAAATATTGTGTGAAAGTGTTTGTGTAGGAAAGGGGCTGGGGGGTAGATTCTTCATATATCCTTGGTAGGATGGGGTAAAGATGTTGTAGGGAAGAGAGGGACACCGCCTCTCGTCATCCTGTGTCTCGCTCTAACTCCTCGAAGAACCCTCATCCAGGTGATCCTCACGCACTGGTCCACCCCCAGCAACTGGATCCAAAAGCGATGGCCGTGTCCTGGCTACCTGGATGACAAATGCCCTGGAACTAGCGGGTGAGACACAACTTCTAGTTTCTCACAGGAGTCGTAGTGTTTTCTGGTAACTATAGACCATTGGGTTTACCATATCCTAAGTAGACTGAGGGGGTGTCAGGTAGGGGTGTGTAGGAAAGGGGGGATACCGCATCTCTCCCGAGGGCATTTCTCCTGCGGGCATTTCTCCTGCAGTCCCTAAGGACCCCCTGAACAAGTGATCATCTCACACTGCCCCCCCCCCCCCAGGGTCTGGTTCCAAAGGCGATGGCCATGCCCTGGCCACCTGAACAAAAGATCCTTAGGGTCTATCCGTGAGAACACCCTAGGGTTTCTTACACTGTAACATAAAATAAGACACTTAACGTGGCCACCTGCTGCTTGTCATCTTTGGGCTCCCAATTTAATTATTACAAGTCATGCCATCCATGTGCTTTGGCATTACTTTCTGCAGTTAACCTAAAAGGACTGGACTAGACCTATATTTTACCTACTGGCCTTGCCTCATGGGAATCCAGGCCAATGGAGGCTTTCCCTCCCATCATTTGTTTGACTTATCAAGCGAAGTGGCAAATTAAGCCGGGGAGGGGCTTTATTTAAAGCTTTGTTATCAGATATGAAGCAGCACTATAGTGTGCAATCACAAGATACGTGGCCATTTCAGAGGAGCCGCATGCACAGTCATAGCAGCTATGAAATTGAAGCATGGTGTGGTATCCTGATTTGCCAGGATTAAATAATGTGCTCCCCGGAAAGATGGGATGTGAAGTCGATGTTTCTCTTTCTATAGTGTACTTTGCAGTAGACTGCATCCCATGTTTACTTTTATAATAAGTGTGAGGGGTCAGTAATGTGAGGCAGACAACTGTTTGAAGATCTTTCAAAATATACAGGATAACTGGCCCACACACTAAATAACAAGCACACAAACAAAAGGTATGGCAATTCAACATGACATGAACGATGCACAATTTCCTAAATTAGCTTCCCGTGCCCTGGGTGATTTCTCTGCCTCTGGAATTTGAAGTCAGTTGATGTAAAATGTTCAACCATACAAAGAACATGTCTTAAGTTAGTTCCTGGTGATTTTAAAGTAAAAACAAAAGTTAATCAACAGAAGGTTCCAATGGTAACAAATCTTCTCTTTTGGGTAAAGTCATCCCCTCTCCACCCCCAACGGTAATCCTGGCCACAATGTGTCATCACGCCCCAGGAAGATTTTCAAGAACATGGAATTTCCACACTGCGATGTTACACAGTTGTTAGTTAACAGGTAGGACTTCTGGAATTATAGTTTTGACATTCAAAAGGTTATGTTTGTCAGGACGCCGTCTTAATACTGCTGCTTCTACTTCAGCAATGATACTTCTATTTGCTTCACCTTGAGAACAGACACCTCTTGTCCCACAGTATTTCATCTTGGCTTCGACCACTGCGACATAGCATCTACTGATTACCACATGCACCTCTTTAGTTCCAAAACTTTGGACCACTGCCACAGCCTCAAGAACCTTTAGACAGATTGCCACAGCCTCACCAACCTTTAGACAGACTGCCACAGCCTCACCAACATTTAGACAGACTGCCACAGCCTCAACAACCTTTAGACCGACTGCCACGATCTCACCAACCTTTTAGACAGACTTTCACATCTTCAACAACTTTTAGACAGACTGCCACAGCCTCAACAACCTTCAAACAGACTGCCACAGCCTCAACAACCTTCAAACAGACTGCCACAGCCTCAACAACCTTTAGACAGATTGCCACAGCCTTACCAACCTTTAGACAGACTGCCACAGCTTCAGCAACCTTTAGACGGACTGCCACAGCTTCAACAACCTTTAAACAGACTGCCACAACCTCAACAACCTTTTAGACCGACTGCCACGGCCTCACCAACCTTTTAGACAGACTTTCACATCTTCAACAACTTTTAGACAGACTGCCAAAGCCTCAACAACCTTCAAACAGACTGCCACAGCCTCAACAACCTTTAAACAGACTGCTACAGCTTCAATGACATCTAGACAGATTCGACAAGATAGATGTTCATAAGGTTTCAACCTCCTCAGGTAGGCAAGGCACTCTTCCTTTGAATAGCTTTCTTCGAAGGGGCAGCCTCTTGGCTTCTCTTGTCTAACTGTGACACCAACAAGCTGGGTTTGCCTTCAAGGCTCACTTTTCTCTAGCTATGACCATCTTGGGTATTACAGGTTAAGTGTGCTTCAGGATACTCTTTACAAGATGCCAGTTCCCCTTCCCCAATTTCCTCTTTGCCTTTCTCCCAGCTATCAGCCCATACAATTAGACCAAAGCCATGGTGCCACTCTTAGCTTTGGGTAGTACGTGTGCACTTGCATTTTAGACCTTTTTGTTGTTAGTAACTTCACAATGCAGCTGGATTTCTCTAAACTCTGAAAAAGGGTCAGTTTAACACTTAGTATGGGGCACCTCTTGGCAAAGGCAATGATTGTTCTCTTCTTCAGTTGTTTGTACTCTTGTGAATGAAAGGTATGTTATTTGTATACAAAGTTTAAGGCTCAGTCTTTCAGGAGAAACCACAATTAGGCAAACGCGACCACTCCTTGATGTAATTTTCAAGCCTTTAGGTGGTTGTGTAATTGTATTCCCTTAGACGCAAAGGATAGAGTTCAAGCCTCCTTGGGGAATCGCGATAAGGCACACGGGACCATTCGTTAATGTAGTTGTCCCACAGTAAAGACTGTAACTTTGATATTGTAACCTTAAAGTGTTAAAGCACGAGAGGACACTTTGAGCGAGGCAAGGCACTGAAGGAAACGGCAGTTCCGAGATGGCAGTTTAACGAGAGAAGTAAGACGGCAAAACAGACGGGAACAGATGGAACTTTTTCACAAGGAACCGTTACTTTCCTGAAACCTCAAGTATAGAAAACGTAAGACCAGGAAACCTGCCTAAAGAATCCTGCATTGTGTGATCGGAGGTATCCGGGGCCCTCCCGCATCAATAATCAAGGCGGTAAGAAGTGCCAGCTGTGTGGTACTGTCCTTGGCTCCAAGAACAAAGCAGTGTCAGTGAATTCAACACAGCCGGTGAGTTGGGGAGACCAATACAAGACCAGTCTGTGTTGAAGCCAAGGTATTGCGAGCACTGGAACAAACTGGAACAAACATTGGTAGAAAGATTTAACAGAACACTTAAGATGATCCTAAGAAAGGAAGTGAAGGACTGGGATTGCATGATTTCCTGGGCCATATTTGCAGTATGAACGACCCCTAAAGCATCCAACGGATTCTCTCCTTTTGTAGTTCCTTTATGGTAGAGAATAAAGAGATAGCCTAGACATGTTCTGGGAGACCTGAGAAGAAAGAGTAGAGGCACCTATTGCCCTCTCACAAACAGCTACCCGATTGCCACAGCAGATGGAACTTTTTTTAAATCTAGTCTATACTCACATGGAAAAAGCCCAAGCACAACAAATGTCCACATACGACAAGAAGGTAAACTTAAGATCCTTTTCAGTAGGACAAAAGGTATTAGTTCTCTTACCTACCTCTGAAAATAAATTTGTCTCGAAGTGGCATGAGCCATACAAGGTACTCGAGCAAACAGGGACTTGTATCTTTAAAATTGTCCAACCTGTTGGGAAACAAAAGACCCGCCTCTACCACGTAAATCTCTTAAAAGAGTGGAAAGAAAATCCTTCCACAGCCACTGCCTCAATACTGTCTTGTTTGGTGCCAGAGGAAATAGATCATTTTGAATTAATTCCCCAAGAACTATCTAGTCAACAACAAGAAGACTTACAAGATTTAGTCACAGCATTCCCCGATGTATTCTGTGAGAAACCAGGGAGAGTGCACAGCATAATCATTAAATTAAAACTCCAAAGGGAAATGTGGTCTACTTGAAACCATATAGACTCCTGGAAGCCCGTAGACAGACAGTGGTTGAGGAAGTTAACAAAATGCTGCGGGCAAATATTATTGAACCCTCTTCAAGCCCATGGTCCTCCCCTGTTGTGTTGGTCACAAAACCTGACCAATCCTGTAGGTTTTGCATAGACTTCCAACAGGTCAACATCATCTCCGATTTTGATGCTTATCCTATGCCGCACATGGACAAATTCATTGGTAAACTTGGAAATGCCCCCTTCCTATCAACCCTAGACTTAACCAAGGGGTACTAGCAGGTTCCAGTGCATGGATCTGATAAGGAAATTCCAGCTTTCTCGACACCCCTCGGACTATTCCAGTTCAAAGTCCTTCCTTTTGGCTTACATGGGGCCCCCATCACTTTCCAACAGCTTATGGACAGGATGTTACAGCCCTACTCTGAATTCTCTTATATTGACGACATAGGGCCTCATTCCAAGTGGGGCGGTAAGGGATACCGGGCACCATTAAGGAGACCGGTGCCGGTAATCCCTTACCGCCCTACTACAAGGTCCCTTAGCGGGTCCCTCCTTTAACGCCTGGTCTGACCTGGCGTTATGGACGAGACCCGTTAAGGGACCAGGGCGCAAATAACGGGCTTGACATACGGGAGCCCGTTATTTGCGCCCTCCCCATTCCCATTGAGCCCTATGGGGCTCAAATGGGAATGGGGAATGGCATTTTCAATGGGGACTTACCGGTCCCACAAAGGTCGTACTACACCGGTAAGTCCCCATTGAACAAGACCGGGCCGGACCCGCTATTGGTGGCAGTCATGGTGCAAATAGCGCCATGACTACCACCAACCTCGGAATGAGGCCCATAGGGCCTCATTACAACCAAGGCGGTAAGTTCCCTACTTTACCACCATGGTGTAAACTCTGTTTACACCATGGTGGATGGCGGATTTACCGCCCCATTCCAAGGTGAGTGGGGCGGTAAATCCCCATTCCTCATTTACCCTTCCCCATTCCCATTTTTGCCCCATAGGGCATAATGGGAGTGGGGAAGGCGCTAATTACGGCACCGTAAATTACGGTGCCGTAATTAGCCCCAAGGCGGGTTAGCGCTTTGCATTTTAACGCCTGCTAAAAGCAGGCGTTAAAATGGTAATCAGGCGTTAAGGGTTAACGGCGCCGACGGTGCCATTAAACCCTTAACGCCTGGGTTGTAATGAGGCCCATAGTCATTTACAGCAAGACTTTGGAAGACCATGGCCCTCATTACAACCTTGGTGGAGGACCATGGTGCTGTTAGCACCATGGTCCATGCCGCTAAGGTTACGATTCCGCCATGGTGGATGGCGGAATTACCGCCCCATTCCAAGGTGAGTGGGGCGGTAATTCCCCATTCACCATTTGCCCTTCCCCATTCCCATTATTGACCCCATAGGGCATAATGGGAATGGGGAAGGTGCTAATTACGGCACCGTAAATTACGGTGCCGTAATTGGCTCCAAAGTCCCTTTGCGGGTTGGATTTTTAACGCCTGCTAAAAGCAGGCGTTAAACACCAACCCGCAAAGGGACACTTGTAATCAGGCGTTAAGGGTTAACGGCGCCGACGGCACCATTAAACCCTCAACGCCTGAGTTGTAATGAGGGCCCATCTCTTCCATCTGTATACCATCATGAGAACCCTCAGAGAAGCCGGCTTACTGCCAATCCATCCAAACGTAAGCTGGCTCAATCAGCCGTGAAATACCTCTGCTTCTCTGTCGCGAATGGCAGCGTCCAGCCTCAGAGAGAAAAAGTGGAAGCCGTCCTAGATACCCCACACCTAAGACCAAATGAGAACTCAGGGCATTCTTAGGATTAATTGGTTATTACCATAGGTTTATCCCCAATTTCTCGAACAGTACAGCTAGATCGACAGAAAAATTAAAGAACTCTGAACCCTAGAAAATTAATTGAACTGACGAGGATGATTTATGTTACAACAGCTTAAAACAAACCCTGTGCCAGAACCTGATCCTAAAGGTAGTAGATTTCTCACCAGACTGGGACTCATTAGGACCCAGGCGTTAAGTGTTTAACAACGCCGTAAAAGGCTGCGACGCGTTAAACACTTAGGGCCTCATTACACGGAAGGCGGTGAACCATGGCGCTATTAGCGCCATGGTTCATGCCGGTAAAATACCGGAACCGCCTTGGTGGAAAGGGGAATTACTGCCCCATTCCAAGGTTGGCGGGGCAGTAATTCCCCCTTCCACCATTGCCCTTCCCGTTTCCCATTTTTGCCCCATACGGCTCTATGGGAATGGGGAAGGCGCTAATTACGGTACCGTAAATTGCGGAACCGTAATTAGCTCCACTGGCCCCTTTGCGGGTTGTTTTTTAACGCCTGCAAAAAGCAGGTGTTAAATTCCCCAACCCGCAAAGGGACCTCGTAGTAAGGCGGTAAGGATTTACCGGTACCGGTAAAATACCGGTACCGGTAAACCCTTACCGCCTACCCTGTAATGAGGCCCTTAGTGCCTTACTACGAGGTCCCTTTGCGGGTCCCGACCTTAACGGCTGGTCGGGACCAGCCGTTAAAGTAGGGACCCGCAAAGGGACCTTGATGGCAATAACGGTACCGCAGTTTGCGGGACCGTTATTGCCACCTTCCCGATTCCCATTGAGCCCTATGGGGCAAATATGGGAATGAGGAAGGGCCATGGCGGCATGGGGAATTACCGCCCTGCCAACCTCAGAATGGGGTGGTAATTCCCCATTCCGCCATGGCGGACTCCGGCATGGACCATGGTGCTAATAGCACCATGGTTTAGCCCCGGAGTCCTAATGAGGCCCACTGAGGTTGGTGGGGCGGTAAATCCCCCTTTCTCCATGGCCCTTCCCCATTTTTGCCCCATAGGGCTCAATGGGAATGGGGAAGGCGGTAATTACGGTACCGCAAATTGTGGTACCGTAATTAGCACCAAGGTCCCTTTGCGGGTCCATGCTGGTAAAACCAGCCGTTAAGGTGGGAACCAGCAAATGGACCTCGTAATCAGGTGCTAAGGGATTACCGGTACCGGTACCCTTACTGGTACCGGTAATCCCTTAGCGCCAGGGTCGTAATTAGGCCCACTATCTCTTACGAATGAAGTTCACACTCGTCACAGATCGTTCTCCTTTAGTGTGGATAAGCCAGTGAAAGGACTCTAACCCTCAAGTCATGCGATGGTTCCTAGACCTGCAACCCTACTGTTTCACTGTGGAGCACCAACAAGTTAAAGACCAGGGGAACGTCGATTTCCTTCCTTGGTTTCCCTGTGAAACAGATGCGCATGGAGGAAGGGCATGTGAGAAAAGTGCCTCACCCACTAGTCCCCGGGGATCTGTCATCCAGGTGGCCAGGACACAGCCATCACTTTTGGACCCAGTTGCTGGGGGTGGACCAGTGCAGGAGGATCACCTGGGTGAGGGGTCTTTGGAGAGTTGGAGTGGGACACCGTATGGAGAGATGCAATATCCCCTTCCCTGTAACTCCTTTACCCCATCCTACCAAGTAGGATATTTAGGAACTCTACCCCCTCCCCCTTTTATAACACAAACACTTTCACACGGACAGTCCGCAATGAGGGAAAACATACTAACACCCGAGCCGTATACGTGACGTGTTCCAATACAATGGTCAGACGAGGTCAGGCAATTACTGACCATCACAGACACCTGACTTCCAATAAGCTTCCCCACATGGATAAAAGGCAGAGCACGAGAGCACAGTCTGAGCGATGCAAGGCACACGAGGAAACAGCACGTCCTAGATTGCAGATCAACGAGAGAAGAAAGACAGCAAAACAAAAGGGGATCGCAAGGAGGGATGTTCGCTGGACCTTTTTGACTATTAACTGTTACTTTCCTGATGACTCGAGCATAGACAGCGTAACATCAGGAAAACAGGCTGAAGAATCCTGCATTTTGTGTCAGAGGTATCCGGGGCCCTCCTGCATCAATAATCTAGGCAGGGAGAAGCACCAGCCGCCGTGGTACTGTCCTTGGCTCCAAGAACAAAGCAGCATCAGTGAAATCGACACAGACAGTGAGTTGGGGAGACCGATACAAGAAGCCACGGTTGCAAGCAGCAACATTGTATGGTGAGCGCAGGAATGAACATTGTTAAAACGCTTGTGATAAAGGACGCAAGTGAAAACCTTTGTCAGTGAGGAGAAGATGATCTCGGCAGCACCCACGTGATGGAAGACGGATGAACTGGGCTGGAACCAATGACCTGGGATCCCTTATGGGGCAGGCAGACCCTATATAGGCGCACACCAACATGCCGCTCAGGTTTTTACTGTATGTATTGCATTACTATGACGATGTGTCTTTTCTTAAGCCTCTGCTTGTACCTCTCTTTGGCAGAACTTTCTTAGCAGCAGAGTTCTTTGCTGTTGCTCTCATCTCTATGTGAGATTAAAACTTGTTATCCCCACAAGATCGACTTGGGCTTTTCTTCTCTAGTGGGTTGTTTTCTCTCTGGTGTGAGCGTTCAGGGACTTCCCTTCCATTGGTGACCCTAACGTGATTCCAGCACCCCCCCCCCCTATTTGCAGTGTATCCCAGGCTGCTTCTCTAGTGGGAGACGCTCCCACCTACAGTGGCTGGTCCTGATAAAAAAACATGTGTTCCGAGTGGTTTTGCAGGAGCCATTTTAAGCAGGTTGTGGCTGTGAGGAGAGGGTGGGCCGGTATCGGAACCCTGTGATGGAGAGTTTGGGTGAGCACGCACAGGTCAATAGACTCTTGTAAGTGATAACAAGTCGGGGATAGATGCATGGGGAAGTGTGAGAGGTGTGAGCATGTGTAATGTGGGTGTGGTTTCTGTTATTTCTTGTTGGTGTTTGTACTGTGAAGAGATTATTGTGGTAAGGCATTATAAGGTAGGGCAAAAGTAAGGCAGGGAGCTACTCCTCGGAAGGGGACGGAAGGTGTTACCACGATAAAATATGATTTAAAGGAGGAATACGGAAATGAAAGAAGTGGTCTCATATAAGTAGTATGCCTAGAACAAGTAATCAGTGTTATTTCCGTTTATTGTATTTGTGTTTTATTGGATGATGAACAGACCCTATGAAGGGTGTGTATCGCAGCGTGGTGCGTCATTGGATGGTTCTGTGAAGTAGTGTGTGTGCGCAGCGGAAGGAGGACAGAAAAGGTTGGGGGTGGTTTTCTTTTTTTTGTTGATTGGCACAAGCAGAAACAGCTCGCGCGGGGACGCAGGGGGGCTTTGCAGGGTTAGTAAAACATAGACGGCACCAGCATCGGGGGAGGAACACCAATAGAGTATGTGTATAAGTCCCTGCCACTGTATCATGACAGGATGGAGAAATACAATAAGCAGTGGATCGCGGAGACTGGAGGAGGGGGGAGGCCCTGCCCATGGCCAGAGCAGAGTTCCCAAAATAAGAGCATCTTGGAACACATGTCTACATTTTTAGTAGCTAAGTATAAGGGGAAACAGCTACAGAAGAGAACAGCCATTTTAAACCTCTGGCAAATGTTTGAGGACACAGAGGACCAAGGGGACAGAGCAGGGGCACAGATACAGAAAGATAGAAAGTGCAGGAAGGGATAAGGAGAGGGTGGGGTGTGAGCAGAGCGTGGGGGATTGTATCCCTTGACGGAGTGTCCCGCAGACAGCTACACAAATCCAACCTATGCACCCGCTGTGGTAGGGACCCTTCAGCACCAGTAACACCACAGGCGACCGTCCCCCACCCCCATACATATACCCACCTGATGTATCGCTATCCGCAAGTGTCAGGTCAACAGAGTTCAAAGATAGGTTGGCAGAGTTGGTAACAGAGCTGAACAGGATACAGGCATCCTCAAGAGAAGTGCAGGATGTAGGGCTGTCAGGAGAGTTTCAGGAGAATGGAGATCAGGGGAGCTGCTGGAACAAGGAACATATGTGTTGAGAAGGAGGGAAGCAAGGGTGAGTGGACAGTCCCTGGACAGGAGAATATGGTGTTGGGAAATGATGAGAGGGAGCATGAAAATTATATGTTTGATGAGGGACAGGGGGAAGAAGAAGGAAGGGGTGAAGAGCCGGTTGAGAGTACACCCCAAGTAGAAGGTTTGTGGGGGGTAGGTTGAGGAATGGGACTGGCTGAATGGCAACAGTAAGAAAAAGAAGAAGTAGGAAGAAGGGCATGAGAAGTGGGATAAAGATGCAGATACCACTGATACATAAGGGGATGGGGAGAACACAGTATGTGCCCTGGCCCCAGATGGATAAGAATAATTTAATTAAGGCCCTCCCACAGCTCACAGCAGGGGTGCCCCTGGCAATAGGGGACATCAAGAGCTTCATGGTTACTATAACTGGGGACCAGACCGGGGATATGTGGGTAAAAGATGGGTATCCAGGAATTAACCTGGAGGCCGATACACACGATGGAGCATCCTTCAACAGAATTAGCGCACATGTGTGGGATGCACAATGAAGGTCTCTCCCAGACACCCCTGATTTACAGTCCCTGCTGCATTGTGCAATGGTGGATGATGAGGACCAAGCAAAATATATTCTTAAATTACAAGAGATGTGGAGAGCTGAGACGGGAAGACCATGGGATCATTCAATAAAAATGTTTGCTATTTTATTGTGAAGCGGGTCTTGGCAAAGGAAATGCAGAAGGCACTAAATAAGATTGTGCTTATTGAAGCAAAGGGGTGGCCAGAGATACAGAGTACAATAGTGTACCATAGCAAAAGAATCAAGGAGCGGGAAAGGGAAACAGCCCAGGGAAGGCGTCAAACAGAGGTGAAATTTGTAGAAAAGAAATTGGAAAACATTGTTCTCCAGGCACCAGTGTTGACGCCAGTACAGGTTGAGGGGGATAGAGAGTACCCAACAGGTGTGAGCACCACCATTGCTATGCTCTGGGCTGAAGGAGGACAAAGACAGTGGGGTGGGGGCACCAGTATCCCGGCCCACAGTGGCAGCAAGGAGGACCACAGTGAGGAAGAGGGGACTTCCGAGGAGCAAAAGGGGGGGATTGGACCCAGATAGCCAGATAGGGTGGGTTTGGACCATCGCAATGTTGGAATTGTTTGAGGTGGGAGCAGGTCTGCAATGGGGTATAATTATGGGTCACAGCATTAGGGCCAAGGGCCCCAAAGGCCCCAGGGTCTCAAGAACTAGGGTTTCTGCAACAGGTGAAGGGTATCAGAATCAAAGGTATCTACAAGGGCAACCCCAGACATATAACCAGCAGCATAAAGCATCTGATATATGGGTACGGCACCCGCCGCAGCAATATCAGAGTGGTGTGGCGCTGGTCATTAGGGTACCAAGCGGGGCTTCCTTTGGAGGAGCAACAGTGTTGGGTGTAACCCCTTCTCGTTCCCTGGAACAATCACATATCCCGATTAGGACAGCCCACAAAGGGCACTCGTGTGTCCACTCTTGTCAACGACTATCCACCCTGAAGAGAAACCCTTGGTGGGTGCAGAGATAGGAGACAAACAGTTCATATTTATGCTGGACTCGGGTGCAACGAAATCATGCATCATGGAAGCTGTTAAGCTGCACGGCATCACCCGATGCACGCAACAAGGCCTGCCTGACCTTGTCTCGTTTCCCTGCCTGACCCCCACATGCCGGGCGCTACGCAGCGCGAGAACGAGGCTGAGCCTCGCATTTGAATCTGCTTTCCCGCCGGCAGGCGGATCCGACGGCGGCGCACACGAAGGCCATACAAAGGCCTGTTCCTGCGCCTGTTACGCGCATGGGAGCGCGGCGTGGCCACCCCCCTGCACAATTTTACTACTCTCCAACCGATAGACTACCATTCGGACAAAGAAAACGTACTGTAAGTACATGCCAGCACCGGAGACACTACTGTATGCTTGTAATCTTAACCGCTTCTACTGAAATGTGCTCCCGGTCTCTAATATTGGTCGCCTACAGACCACATTAGACTGCTGTATTGTGCCCTTTGGTCGCCTACAGACCACATTAGACTGCTGTATTGTGCCCTTTGGTCGCCTACAGACCACATTAGACTGCCGTATTGTACCCTTGGTCGCCTACAGACCACATTAGACTGCCGTATAGTGCCCTTTGGTCGCCTACAGACCACATTAGACTGCTGTTTTGTGCTCTTTGGTCGCCTACAGACCACATTAGACTGCCGTATTGTGCCCCAGGGTCACCTACAGACCACTTTGAGGAGCTAGCGCTGTGCCTTATGGTCGCAGTTCGCCCTGACACTAATCCAATATGCAAACCTGGTTGCCCCTCATCATGTTCCCGTTCTGCATTCTCCCCAACCACACACCCTGCTTGGGCCACTACTACTGGCCCCATAACAACGGTCTCAGCAAGCCGGCATGCCCCCGGCATCACCCTATCCCATGTCCTACACCGTTCCTTCCCTCTACTCCCCCATTCCCAAACAGCGCAAGTTTTACCCCTAGGACCTATCTGAATACCATCGAGCATCATGCTAACAGCTCTGATCCAATCTCACACGTATTGCCTATTGCAGAGTCACCTCACCACATCCATACTGAAAAACTCTCTAACCCCGTGACAGGTGTAGCAAGACACTTCCGATTAAGGTCTCGTACCTTCAACCACCCCAACTCAGTCAAATATGAACTCACACCTCCCAAACAAATTAGGCCCAGAGTACTTCCCCCTCATCTAAACCATACTCCTAGCCAGAAACCCAACACTACTTCCAAACCAACCCCGGACACCCCCAATAAATTACTATCCACCTTTAAAGGAGCGCTTATTAATGCCCGCTCCTTAGGGGCGCATGCTATAGAAATTCACGACCTCATTATGGAATCACAGCTCGACATACTAGTAGTCACAGAGTCCTGGCTCCATCAAGCATCAGGTCCACTACTAACTCTGGCAATCCCATCCGACTACACCATATTTAGAACAGATAGGACCCATTCACAAGGAGGCGGTGTTGCTATAATAGTCGAGACTAAATTACAGCTTAGATCTTGTCCCATCGAAAGTATTGAAGGGTATGAAACATTACTCGTAAAATTTCCCATAAATGCTAAAACTACGATTAATTTAATAGTAATTTATAGAGCACCTAGCCCCAACAACCACCCAGAGACTGAAATTCCGTTGCTATTAGCTCCACTAATAAAACCTAGCTCAAAATATATCATCCTGGGTGACCTTAACCTAGGTTTCAATGACAGCCAAGATGCCAAAGCAGAATCACTTCACTCCGCCATGAAGGACATGGGTTTCAGCCAACTAGTTAATGCACCCACACATATCAAAGGCAGGACTCTTGATTGGATCCTCTCCCTTAATACTCCCATAACCATTGAGGCCATCTCCCCTCTTACTTGGACCGATCACCATAACATTGTATTTACAATCAATCCCTCCGAACCCACACAAAAGAAACCTAAAACCATGATTACCTATGAAACTAGAAACGCCCGCAAACTCACGCCAGAAAACCTCACGCCTCCTCTTTCAAAAATCCTAGATTCTACCTCGATCACTAGTGACAACCCCTGTCTCCTAGCAGACATATATCACAACTGCCTCACTGCAACCATTAATGCTATAGCACCGCTCACCACCAAGGCAAAACGCTCAGACAAGCGATCTAGCTTCTGGTTCAATGATGATCTTATCGCCCTCAGAAGAACCAAACGCGCGTGTGAACATGCCTACAGAAAGCATCCTACTGCAGAGGCAGAAAAAGCCTACCAAGAAATAAACAAAACCTATAAAACAGCTACTATTACCTACAAATCTAATGCATATAATAACAGGATCAGCAATGCTACCTCAGATACCAAGGAATTATTTGCCATTCTAAAAGAATTGGAAAACCCTACCCCAGCCATAAACCCAACCATCCCCAGCAAGGAATGGTGCACCACTATTCAAGACGCACTAACAGCCAAAATTGAACTACTCCAAATAAAAATCACATCCAAAAAACAATCACTAGCCAACAAACCTGCCCTCCTTAATCTAAATCGACCACATCAGGAATTCACCAGCTCCCCATTCCACTTCACACCAGTATCCCAAAATGTAGTGTTTGACACCATCGCCAAACTTAAAGCCTCCAACTGCAAAGGCGATTCTGTCCCTGCATCAGTAGTCAAATCCTGCGCCCACACCCTCACCCCCATTATCACCAACTTCGTGAACGCTTCCTTCAATGCTAACCTAGTACCAGCTAGCCTCAAAGAAGCCTGGGTCACCCCACTCTTGAAAAAACCTACTCTAGACCCTACTGTGCCCACTAATTACAGGCCAATAACAACTGTCCCATTTCTCCTCAAAATATTGGATAAATTAGCATACAACCAAGTCCAAACTCACCTCGAACAAAACCACCTCCTTGGCACGAGGCAATCAGGCTTCCGCCCCAACCATAGCACAGAAACGGCGCTCCTCGACTTAAGAATCCAGATGGATACCATCAGAGATTCAGGAAAACTCTGCATCCTCCTCCTACTCGATCTCTCCGCAGCGTTTGATTTAGTAGACCATAATAAATTGTGCGCCACACTAGCGAAAGACTTCAACTTCTCCACCGAAGCTACTACCTGGATCAAATCCTTTCTTGCGGACCGCACCTCCAGGGTCTCCATAGGTAAAGAAGCCGCCAACCCCATCATAGTACCCATTGGTGTCCCCCAAGGCTCCTGTCTCTCACCAACATTATACAATGCATACACTAAACTCCTCTTCTCAGCGCTAGACGACATGGGTGTCATCTACACCAACTTTGCAGATGACACCCAGATCCTCATCCCTTTATCGGGAGACTACACGCAAGACACCGACACTATCAACAAAATATATGCCATAATCCAAAATTGGATGGCACTAAATAGCCTCTGTCTCAATGATGAGAAGACTGAGGTTCTCATTGTGGGCTCCCAATCCAAAATAGAAGCATTACATGCTGATTACTCATCCATCAACATTGATGGCACAAACATATCAGTACTCAAACAAGTAAAAACACTAGGTGTCTACCTAGATGCCAACCTCACCATGACCAAGCACATTAACGCCCTCTCTTCCTCTACCTCCTACACCGCAAAACTTATTGCTCTCAGTCGCCAATTCTTGACACCCACCAACTGTATCACGCTGGCAAGAGCTTTAATCTTATCCAGGCTCGACTACTGCAACGTACTCTACCTGGGTACCTCAAAAGCCAATTTAAACAAACTACAGCTTATTCAAAATAAAGCCCTTCGGGCGGCCCTTGGAATAAGGAAGTCGGATCACATTTCAAATATTAGAAGAAACCATCACTGGCTCCCCATCAAAGCCAGGGTCACATTCAAAGCCCTGTGCGTCACATTCAAATGCATCCACTCATGTGTCCCCATCTACCTCAACCACGCCATCACCACAAAAGTATCAAAGAGGCCCCTCAGATCTAACAGTCAACTACTCCTAGCTATCCCCCGCTACAAAACAACCAAGGCAGGAGGCAGTAGTTTCCAATACCTCGCACCCACATATTGGAACACTCTTCCCCTCCCCATCAAAAATGAGCAAACGTTCTCAGGCTTCAAGAAATCCCTGAAAACGTGGCTATTTAACCAAGACTAAAATCACCTTCCATGCTTCAGGAAATATCACTGTACTGAAGCCCTGCATTTAATGTCTTCGTGTATGATTATTTTGTATTCACATGCACTGCGCCCGATTGGCAATTTCCAAGAAATGTTTTAACCAAGCTGTCTGTAACATCGCCGTGGTACCCAAGGGTTTGGTCGAGTAATAAATGCAATAAATAAATAAAATTAAAAATAAATGGAAGAGCATTTTCCATTATTCAGGAAATATCTCGACACGTAGGGATTCTCTGGGGCTATTTCCACGGCTCCATACATTGAGTAGCTGGACGTAACGGTGACGTAACGGTGAGAGGGAAGGTGGTGCAGGCTCCCCTACTATATTCTGAAAGTTCCACTGTCAATTCGCTTGGCAGGGAACTGCTCAGCAAATTAAACATGAAAATATAATGTACAGATCATGCTATAGTTTACTCCATACCTGGGATGTGCATTATAAGGGCAATGCTGATAATACACACAATGACAAGGGAAGTGGTGGTTCACCGGACTCATGTGGACCGGGACATATTCATTTAGGGTATTACTGTGCTCATGTAGGCGGTGCCTCAGATCGCTAAACAGTGTTGGCCAGTTGTGTCACCTGAGGTGGTTGCAGGTAAACAATATTGTTGCTGGATTTACAGCGATTGTTGGTCTCTGACAAGGGGGTTTTCATGCTAGGAATTGACAGGGACAGGTGTGAGTGGCACACAATGCTCTGTATATGTCATACAATACAATTAAAAGAAGTGATGGATGACAAGCTGTTTTTGAACAGTGACAAAAATAGGATGATAATATATGAGATTTTGTATCCCCTGTGACATGAAGGTACAGTACTGAAGGATGCAGTGCACCATGATGGTAGTACTAACTCCAGCTCACTATTTCTTGACAAAGATTTACAGCACATGCCTTTGCAGTTGTGGACTACAAATCCACACAATGTAGGACTACTGAAAGACATGACCATGTGTGTATAACATTGAAGCCAGGTGCAGTGCTACCCAGGGTAAAACAATAACCATTATCAAGGGAGGTGGAGAGGGTATTAGAAAGACAATACAGGCCCTACAGGACCAGGGGATCATTGTGCCATCAACGTCTCTGTGTAACACAGCGATATACCCTGTCAAAAATGAACAGTGGGAAAATGGAGAATGATTCAGGACTGTTGGCCCCTAAAAGACGTGGCACAGAAACAATTCCAGTTGTTCCTAATCCTGGGGCAATTTTATGCAGCGTCCCTAAAGAAGCCAAAGAAGCTTCACTGTAGTGGACTTGAAAAATGCATTCTTCTTGATTCCACTCCATGCTGAGTCGAGGTACCTCACGGCATTTACACAGGGCCAGACGCATTTTGAACATACTAGGCTACCTCAGGGGTACTGTGAGAGCCCGAGCATCTTTAACAGAATACAGCATGGTGATTATGGGAACATTCAGGTACCCAGCACAATTATCCAGTACGTGGACGATCTGTTAGTGTGTAGTGACAGTGAGCAGCACCGCCAAAGGGTTTCCATTACACTCCTACAATTGTTGGACTATAAGGGGTACAAGGTCGACAAGACTAAGTTGCAATACTGCCAACAGGAGGTGCTCTATCTGGGACAGTTCATATCAGCAAATGGTAAAAGAATTCTACCAGATAGGGCAACGTCAGTACGCGCCCCCTTGAGACCGGCCTCAGTTAAAGAAATGCAGACATTTTTGGGGCTGTGCAACTACTGTAGGGCATACACAAGACCACTTCTACAGCCCTTCAGGGAAGCACAAAATACAAAGGACTATAAGTTACAGTGGACTGCAGATATGATCAAACAGTTCGACAATCTAAAAGAAGTCATTAGTTCAGCACCCATACTGGCCACCCCAGACTACACACAGGAATTGTTCTCACATTCAGATGGCCAGCTCATGACTGCAGTATTGACACAGAAAAGCACTATGGTCCATAAGCCATTAGCCTATTACAGCGGCACACTGGATTCAGTGATGCAAGGGCAGAAGCTTTAGCAGCTGCTGCTTTTGCAATAGAAAGAAGTTCTACTATTGTAAAGGGGTGTTCAGTTACATTGTATGTGGAACATTCTCTATTTGCCATTCTAGAAAGGTCTAAGTCCACCCAGACTATACAGAGATCTGCGGCATACAAGATTATTATTTCAAAGCCCCACATACATGTGGTTAGATGCAAAAGAGTGAATCCTGCCACCTTCCTAACAGTTATGCCCACTGCCGAGGATCTGACGTTGTACAACTGCACAACATACGAGGGGGAGGAGGATGACATCCCCAAAGCGAACGATTGCGCATTGGCAGAGTGTGAGGTACTCTTCGTTGATGGGTCATCCATAATTGACCAGGGGATGGACAGAGACATACAGGGGCAGGGGTGATTTGACTTGAGAAAGGGAAGTATGAGACGTGGTCATGAAAAGATTGCCGATGCATTAATCTGCACAGGCGGCGGAACAAATGGCGCTCATTGAGGCATTGAGAGAGTCCTAAGGGTGCCATGTCACAATATATTCAGACTCAGCGTATGTCACAACAACTGTGCACGCTGGTCTATCCCGCTGGAAGAGGAGGGTTTTCGGAGGGCGGATGGATCCCCAGTGCATCATGCAGCACTGCTAGAAACACTAATACAAGCTTTATCCCAGCCATCTGTTGTGGCGGTCGTCAAGTGTGCCGCCCACACTAACGGGACTCAAAATGACAGCGTATCTACCAAATAAAATGCCTGCTGAGTACATCGTGACCACTCCACCAGCAAGCAAACATCCAACACCTTATACAGCATTGCCTATCTCCCAGATACTTGAGTTATAGGGTAGGGCACCAGAAAGGGAGAAGGAAGTGCGGCTATAAAGGGGATGCAAGCAATACCCAATGGATCTATTATGGAGACCAGAGAGCTCTGGGAAGACCGTAATAGCCCAGGAGCTGCTAGCCGAAGCATTTGAACAGTTACACTATCCATCCCACAGTTCGAAGCAGCACATCACAGCAGATATACAGGAGTAATGGTTTATACCAAACATCCAGGAGAGCATCACAGAAAAGTGTTGTACATTGCATCACTTGTCAACGTTTTAGTACAGGGATGGCACTACGGATGTTACGGGGTACATTGCCATGCCCTACTCGGCTGTTCCGTGAATTACACATAGATTATATTGATATGGGTGAGCGTTGCAATGGCTCCAGGTACCTCATAGTAGTGGTTTGCCCTTTCTCAAGGTGGGTGGAAGCGGGGCTGCCAAATGTGCTGCTATATTCTTGGTACCCAAGGTTTTCCCTCGATGGGTGTGGGTGAGGTTTTAAGGTCAGACAATGGCACACATTTTTTCAATTCACTGTTTCAGCACGTCATGGCACTACTTGGCATTAAGCACTGGAAGTGTTCAATTTACCACTCACAGGAAACAGCGTTGTGGAGAGGATCAATGGGCACCTCAAAAGCAAATTGTCCAAACTTTGTACCACATTGAAGAAGAACTGGGTGCACTGCTTGCCCCTGGCCCTCTTTAGTCTACATAACATAACTCAGACCTGGCGGAATGAAAGGCACCCGCGAGCACAACTCAGAGTTTGCCGGTCCAGATACAACGGTACTAGCAAGCTAACCGGTACCGTTGTATCCGGACCAGCAAACTCGTAATGAGGCCCTCAGTGTTGTAGGGAACAGAACATGTAAGCAAAGATTCAAGATGACGATGGGCACAGCATGATTCAGGGTCACCCTGAGTATGAGATGCAGGGTAGGTCCAACATGAGAGTTGAGAAGGTGAAGCTCAATGTTTCCATAAAGTCAAATCCAGGCATATTGACAGATCATATCACAAAGCTGATGTGAATTGTATCAATGGAAAAGCTGGTACGAGAGCACAGGCAAGAAGTATATGGACTGTGTTTCCGCAGCAAGGGTACAGTCTTTGTCGGCTCGAACAAACGTTGCAATAAGACTCTCCTGATTGCGGGTATGAAGAAGGGAACAGCAGCTATAATGGATTACTACTGGGTATGTGGCCAACAAGCTTACTTGGGCCTCCCACCATCATGGAGGTGCTGTTGTTCCCATAGCCACGTTGCACTCGGCGCGACTAGTAATCCCAGAAGAACACCTGAATGGTGCACTGCCTGCAGAGGAGCCAACTAGCCCTCCCGTATTCAAAGAAGAAGAGAAAAACCTGTTGTCCACACAAGAGCTCTGCATCCTGCCAGAAAAAGGACAGTTCCAACAACTAAAGATGATGAAAAGATATAATTACATATCCAAAGACTCTTCCGCATTGCTTGCTGAAATACCAGAAGAATACAGGCCCTTCAGCTCAGCAGAATCCTTTTTTGCATCTCTACTGTTGCCATGAGTACAGGCTGCAGGAAACGCCAAATGGTTGCAGATCATGCGCTTGGAGCTAGTCCAGCTCGCCAATGATACAGAGAATGGGCTCAATGTTTTCAAGGTTGAATGTGTGCAGTGAGACTTATTACAATGCAAATCCGCTATATGCTGGACATGTTAACAGCAATCGAAGGTGGGCTTTGCAAAAGGTTTGGCGATTCTGGCATCGATATCTCACATAATTGCAGCCATCCATGGGCTGGGTGTTCGTATGAAGAAGGAGGGAGGAGTGGAGGAGAGTGGCTGGTTCACTATAGCATTTGACTGGGCCCCATCGTGGCTCGCAGCGTCCATGAAGATGTTGATGCCCATCATTGTGTTCATCCTTGTTATTTTCTGCCCCTGTGAACTGAGCCTTCGATGTTGTGCCAATGTGGCACCCAATAGTGCAAGAATGATGTTATCAATTGGGGTTTCAAAAGCACCTCGTGAGACAAAGTATTGACGTACAGACTGATCTCCCAAGGTGTGGCTCTAAGCATGAAATGCTCCCCATCCTGTATGGAAATTAAGTTGATCACCTATACCGCACTATCATTACTCGGCCCCTTGATATAGAGAATTATACAGAGGTTTGGGTGGCCCAGGCACGGGATAGGTGATGCATCTATATGACTTGCTCACCTGAGGAATATGGGCACAGGGGGGAGAGTTTGCGGTCAGTATGCAGAGTACTGTAAGGAAGGCATGGGATCAAATAGTAAGACTGTCACAATTGTATGAAGGAAGCTCACTGACCTGAGCCTTTGAGTTAGCAAGGTAATCCCCAAATTCATCAGACCCCTGGATGAAACAGGAGGTCGTGCAGAATGGGGAAAACCCTAATGAGGGGGAAAAACTGTGGTGCAGGTTGTCTGTCGGAAGGAGGAGTACTTGATTTCCAGACGTCGGAAGGTTTCAGTGGAGAGGGTGTGGATTCCTTTGAGTCTCAGTAGATATAGAAAGGGGTTTAAAGGAAGGAGTCTGGGAGAAAGGTCTAGTAAGAAGAAGAATACACAATAATGAGAGGGAACATAATTGGAAGGGTGGTAAACTGGAGCGAGTGCGCCTAGATGAAAGATGTTTCTGAGTATGAAAGGAAGGAAGTGTGTGCACCATAGCTGCAGGAGCTGTAGGTCAAATGACGCAAGGGGTGAGCGGTGCAGAAGGCGGATGTTCCGCTGTCGAGAAGTGTGTGATATTAAATGGAGGCCAGGAGCGCAAGTAGCGGACGAGCCGCTGTAGCGATATATTGAATTCAGTGTTCTTGGCAGGAAGGAACAGAACAGCTCTTTTTGCGGAAGGATCGGGCAGAAATCCTCCCAGCAAAACTTACTGGAAGAATAGCAGATATATAGTAGTTCCGTGGCAGGAGGAAGTAGAAAATATGAATAGCATGGATGGGCTAAGAAAAAGGAAGGCACGAGTTGCACAAGAGGAAAGGGAGCCGTTGGACAGAACTGCGTAAGATAGAAGGAAAGCTGGGAAAGTAAATACCAGGTTTGGGTGCAGAAGGCAAAGCTGAGGATTTGGGAAAGCAATTGTCTGGGAGTAGGAACTCAGCAACATGATGAGCGTCACATGAAAGTAGCAACACAGTGATCTGAAGTGCCATTGTGTTAAAATAGGAACTGCCCAATGTAAGGAAGGCATGGTATCAACTTTAAGAAAGACACAGTGATCACAGTTCAAGGGTGAGTATTGAACTATTACAAGGGTGTGAAAAATGCCTATCTAAACCTATATCTACAGATGGGAGCAAGCTACGACCATCAAATAATAATAATGCAGTCCTAGTGGAGTCTTGTCAAAATAAAAGGGCCTATACCAAAAATAAATATTGCCAATCCTTACCACTAATTTACGAATAATATGGGGGAATGTTCATGAAAAAGAAAGAAGTGTTCACAAAATAATATGTCGGGTTGCTCGGGCCATTGGTCTCCCTTGCCCATGTTTTCAGCACAGGGCAAGGCGGGTCACTGGAGCAAAGCACGCGCTCTGGCTTCTGCGGCGCGAGGATACAGTCCAATTTTCCCTGTTCAGGACCTTCTGTGTCCAAGTCTCTTTACTTCTCGCAAGTCTCTTGACTCAGAGGGCTTGCTGTACCAGAAACAACATGGAAGCGTTCTCTTCAGTATTCAATTTGGGTGTTCACCCTGGATCCCCTAGGCCGGGCTCAGATCCTTTTCTCAAACAAAAATGTCAACGTTGAACCACCCTCTTCTGGGCTCAGATCCCTTTAAAAACAAGGTTCAGAAAATTATTTTTCGGGTGACTCACCCCAGTTCCCCTCTTTTGTTACATTAGTCTCGCTCAGCTGGGCTCGGACCACTTGAGATGTACATTACACTATTGAAGACTTTTGAATGTGCACAGCGTTTAGCTTGACCCGTTGCATGACCACTTCGATCTCAATATTTCTTTCTTTCACACTCAGCATCAGTTGATACCTAACAGAGACTTTTGAATGAGCCCCCACATGGCACCAGACCACTCTGTGTATGGTATATTTTCTTGGCCTCCCTAAGTTCATTTACAAAGTTCAACTATTTCATTTGGCTTCCAATGGTATTTGGGCTGCTCATCACAAACCCTCACACACTGTTCTCTTTATACAATGTTGCCGCTTGGAACCTTGGTTCAAAAGACAAGCTGGTTTGGTATTAGTCTCTCTGACTCATCGACTGTGCTGGCTTTTCTGACACTGCATAGTTGTAGGAGCCAGGGGCAGTACCATGATGGCAATCGCTCCCCCCCCCGCCTTGTTTATCGATGCAGGAGAACCCTGGATACGTCTGACATCCTGTGCAGGTTTGATCAGCCTTAGTACTAGTATTCGGTTTCTTACTTTCCAAGGGTCACGAAAATAACAGTCTTTAAAGGTCAAGGGTGCTTCTCTCCTTGCAACCCTCTACGGTCTTGCCGTCTTTCTCCTGCTGTCAAACTGCCATCTTGGAACTGCTGTTTCCTCATGTGTTTGCCTAGCTCAGAGTGTGCTATCGTGCTCTGTCTTTTATCCATGTGGGGAAGTGTGATGGAAGTCAAGTGTGTGTAATGATACATAATTGCCTGACCTTGCCTGACCATGGTGTTGGGACATTTGAGGTATATGGTCTGGTGTTAGTCCGTTGTTGCTCACGTTGAACTGTCTGTGAGAAAGTGTTTGTGTCAGGAACGGGGAGGGGGATTGAGTTACTAGGTATCCTGCCTGGTAAGAAGGGGAAAAGGTGTTACAAGGAAGGGGATACCATGTCTGTCTCACCCTGCGGTGTCCTACTTATACTCCCCAAAAGACCCCTCATCCAAGTGATCTTCCCACACTGGTCCACTCCCAGGAACTGGATCCAAAAGCGATGGCCTTTTCTTGGCCACCTGTGTGTATAAGGAAGGCATTGTATCAAGAATAGACAGACACAAGTGATCACAGTTCAAGGGTGTTTATTAAACTGTATAGGTAGGGTGGAAAATCCTAAACCTAAAATGGGAGCAAGCTACAACCATCAAATCAAAATAAGGCAGTCTTAGTGACGTCTTGTCAAATAAAAAGACCTATACTAAGAAAAACCATTTTGCTAATCCTTACGCTAAACACAAAAGAGTGTGGTATAGGGCTCACAAGAAATAAAGAAGTGTTCACAAATAATATGTCAGTGGCCCTCACTATAACTCTGGCGGAGTTGTTTTTTTTCCGGCACCCGCGAATGGGCATTAACTGGGTCATGCCGAGTTTGGCGGACCCAGTAATTGCCCATTTGCGGGTGCCGTTTTGGCCGGCCTCCCGATCCCCATTCTGCCCCATAGGGCAGAATGGGGGTCGGGAGCACGGTTGCACCGGCACCGTTTATAACGGTGCTGGTGCAATCATGAGTTCTGCTCGCGTGTGCCGGTATGCACGCCTGTTCAGAGCAGGCGTGCAGTACGGCACCATCGAGCAGAACATATTGTGTGGTGGAGAGGTAACAACGGCGCCAGTAGCACTACCGGCACAGCTGTTGCCTTTCTGCCACTCTCATTATGAGGGCCAGTAGGCGGTAGTCGTGGTCTCCCTTCCCCACATTTTGAGCATGGACAAGGCGGTACTCTGGAGCACAGCACACGCTCGAGCTTTCCTCCTGATGCATTCAAAATAACAAAACATTTTCCTTTCTACTTGTACGTTGGGTGATGCTTTTTTCACCCTTGGATCCCCCTCTGTGGTATTCACAAATCTTAATGGGCCTCATTACGACCCTGGCGGTACGGACTGAATGGCGCCGTAAAAGGTGCCGGCGTCGTTCACTCCGTACCGCCGCATTACGAGTTCCCCTCGCGGGACACGGTAAGCATGCCTGGGAAAACCAGGCGTGCTTACCGGGTCCCGCGAGGGGAAGAGGGAGCAAACAATGGGCCATCTCGTAATGGCTCTTTGTTTGCTCCCTCTCCCATTCAGCCCTATGGGGGCTGAAATGGGAATGGGGAAGGACCGTGTCCGGGTCCTCGGAGGGAGGAATTACCGGGCCATTCCGAGTTCGGAAGGGCCCGCTAAGTCCTCATTCCGAGGACCCGGACCCCGACGCGATTTCGGCGGCAGCCATGCCACCAATAGCGGCATGGTTACCGCCGAACTCGTAATGAGGGCCAATGTCTTTTTAAACAGTTCAAGGTGGACAAGCCTCTGCTGGGTTCACTCTTGTCAATACACTGTTCTTTGGCACTTTAGACTTTGGGTTCACTCTAGCCTATCTTACAGTTCCTTCTGCTTTCTTATAATGTGGGATTCACTTACCTTATTCACAATCGTCTGCCGGTAACAGACTTTTGACTGTACAGAGGAATCTACTAGACTCCCGTATCACCACTTTGACCCTCTTCTCTCCTTTCCCAAGGCCTTCTGGTAATAGTAGTTTCAACAATCAGGTAATCTCCCAGATTTTCCTGAGTGAGCACCCACATGGTGCCTGGCTCATATGCAGCTGTCTTTCCCCTTTTACATCAACAGTTCTTTGTACATTCTGCAATCATCCGTTTGCTACTTTTGTTCAACACAGTTGGGTTTCTTTATCGGTCCTCCCCTCGACTCACTGGCTTGTGATGAACCACTTGGCTTTCTTCGTATCGTGTGTCAGGCCGGTACCATGGTAGTAGGCCTCTCCCTCTGTCCTGCTTATCAGCATAGGCATGCCCCATGTACCGTTGACATCTGCTGCAACACACTTGGGCTATTGTTCACTGTCTAACAATTACTTCCGCGGAGTTCTCATGGGCCTTGATCGGAAAGGGCAAGGTCGCTTCTCTCCTTGTCACCCTCTCGGTTCACGCCGTCTTTCTCCTCCTCTTGAACTGCCGTGCCTGGATAGCTGTCTCGTTGTGCGGTCCGCCTTGCTCGTATGCTGCTCTCATGCTCCACCTGTTATCCCTGTGGGGAAGCGAAAGGGCCATCAGGTGTGTGTGATTCTTGTCAATTGCCTGACTTTGCCTGACCCTTGTGTTGGGACACATCAGGTAAACGGCTCTGGTGTTTGTCGTCTTTCGTGATGCGCAAAGGTGTTAGAGTTGGAAAAGGGGGGTAGAGTGTTTGTATATCCTATGGGGTAGGATGGGGAAAAGGTGTTATAAGAAGGGGCATACCGCGTCTCACCTGTCGGTGTCCCACTTCTACTCCCAGAGGACCCCCCTGTCCAGTGATCCTCCCTCATTGGTCCACCCCTAGGAACTGGATCCAATAGCGATGGCCATGTCCTGGCCACCTGGATGACAGATGCCCAGGGACTAGTTAGGGAGACAACTTCACGTTTCTCACAGATGACAGATCCCTGGGGATTAAAGGGTGAGACACCTTCAAGTTTCTCAAACCCCTATCTCGTGTCATGTCGTGCTAGACTGTTTTAGAGGTTAATAATGTTGACCTAATTTGGCGACCATCTTGGGAGCACCTGTATTCAATGGTGAAGTTGTCTGATCTTCCATTTATCCCATATTTTCCACGATTTGGAAAGATACTTGACAAAGACAGACAGAAGCGATCACAGTTCAAATGTGTTTTTTAAACTTCAACTGAGTTTGAAAAACGCCTATCTAATCCTATATCTAAAGATGGGAGCAAGTTATGACCATCACATAATAATAACACAGTCCTAGTGGTGTCTTGCCAAAATAAAAGGGCCTATACTAATAAACCTATTGCCAATCCTTACCTCTAAATACAAATAGTGTGGGTAACAGTGTTACTAAAAAAGAAAGAAGTGTTCACAGAATTATACGTCAGGATGTTAAGGCTGTTGGCCTCCCTTTCCCACATTTTCAGCACAGAGATAAGGTGGTGCACTTGAGCTTAACACAGTCTCTGGCTTCTCCAGCACGAGGATACAGTTCAAAGTTTATCATTAGGGCCTTCTGTGCCCAAGTCAGAGGGCCTGATGCGAAAAACAAATAATACGTTCTTCATCAGCTGGGCTCAGATACCCATTTGACTTAATGTTAAAACATTCAGGTGTATTCCTGTGCACCCCAGAACCTCCTCTTACCACTATGCTCGTAGGATATTCCTGTATCAATTTTCTCAGGTGATTCACGGCTCACCTCGATCCCCTTAAGCCGTGCTCAGATCCTTTTTAACACACTGGCCCTCATTACAAGTCAGGCGGTGGACCATGGTGCTATTAGCACCATGGTCCATGCCGGATTCCGCCATGGTGGATGGCGGAATTACTGCCCCATTCCAAGGTGAGTGGGGCGGTAATTCCCCATTCACCATTTGCCCTTCCCCATTCCCATTTTTGCCCCATAGGGCATAATGGGGATGGGGAAGGCGCTAATTACGGCACCGTAAATTACGGTGCCGTAATTAGCACCAAGGTCGCTTAGCGCCTTGGACTTTAACGCCTGCAAAAAGCAGGCGTTAAAGTGTGAATCAGGCGTTAAGGGTTAACGGCACCGACGGTGCCGTTAAACCCTTAACGCCTGACTTGTAATGAGGGCCACTGTTCAATTAGTCTCCCTCAGCCGGGCTTGGGCCAATTTCAAGTCATCAACCTGCTTTAACTTTCTTTAACATCGAAGACTTACGATTGTGCACAAGATTTTACTTGACCCATTGCAGGACCACTTTGATTCACAATTATTTGTCACTCTTTTGCATTTGCCATCTTTCAGTTGGATACCTTACAGAGACCTACGAATGAGCACCTATGCGGTGTGGGCCACTGTGTCTAAGGTAGCGTATCTTGGCTTCAAAGTTCAAATACTCAATTGTTCTTCAATTTTACTTGTGTTGATTATCACATACACTTCACATACGGTCTGCTTTCACTATACGATGTTGCCGCTTGCAACCTTGGCTTCAACACAGAGCAGTCTGGTATCAGTCTACCAAACTCACCAGCTGTGCTGACTTTGCTGGAGCTGCTTTGTTGTAGGAGCCAAGGACAGTATCACAGAGGCAAGCGATTCTTCCCGCCTTGGCTATAAGCACGGGAGAGCCCCGGGTTCCCCCAACACACAATGCAGGATTCTTCAGCCTTGTTTCCTGGTCTTATGTTTTCCACTCAATGGCACTTCGCTCTTTGCAATCCCCTTCAACTTTACCGTCTTTCGCCTTGTTTTAGACTGACATCTTGGAACTGCTGCTTCCTCATGTGTTTTGCCTTGCTCGTGTGTTTTGCCTTGCTCATGTGTTTGCCTTGCTCAGAGTGTGCTCTCGTACTGCGCCTTTTGTTCGTGTGGGGAAGTGTAATGGAATTCAGGTGTATGTGTAATGGCAGTAATTGCCTGACCCTGCCTGACCATTGTATTGGGACCTGTCAGGTATACGGTTTGGGTGTTAGTCCGTTTTCTCTGATAGCGGGCTATCCGTGAGAAAATGTTCATGTTGGAAAAGGGGGGGGGGGTTGAGTTCCTAAGTATCCTACTTGTTAGGATGGAGTAAAGGTGTTACAGGGAAGGGGATTCTGTGTGTCGCGTGTCACCATCCAGTGTCCCAATCCAGTAATCCCCAAAGACCCCTCACCCAGGTGCTCCTACCACACTGGTCCACCCCCAGGAACTGGATCCAAAAGCTATGGCCATGTCCTGGCCACTTGGATAACAGATCCTCAGGGACTAGTGGGTGAGACACCTTCAGGTTTCTCACATACCCTTCCTCCATGCGATGTAGCCGCATCTGTTTCACAAGGCAACTGAGAAAGTTAATCCACATTTCCTTGGTATTTGCCTTTTCGGTGCTCCACAATGAAGCAGTAGGGTTGCAGGTCTACGAACCATCGCATGACTCGAGGGTTCGAGTTTTTACACAGGCTAATCCAAACCTTTGGAGAATGATCTGTGACGACTGTGAACTTCCTTCCTAGGAGGTAGTATCTAAGGTGGGTGATGGCCCACTTGATGGCAAGGGCCTCTAATTTCAGCACAGAATAATTTTTTCACATGGGAAGAGTTTGCGACTAGTAAATAAAATAGGATTTTACAATCTGTCGCAAATTTGTGACAAGACTGCTCCTAGCCCTGTAAGGGAGGCGTCTGTTTGTAACACAATCTCCTTCAAAAACTCTACTACCCTTAGGATCGGGTTCTGGCACAGGTTCTGTTTTAAGTTGTAACATGCATCGTCCTCGTCAGCCCATGAATTTTCTGGGGTTTGGTGTTCTTTATTTTGTCTGTTAGCCTAGCTGTTCTGTCCGAGAAGTTTGGGATAAACCTACAGTAATAACCAATTAACCCTAGGAATGCTCTGAGATCTCTTTTAGTTTTAGGTGTAGTGGTATCTATGACGGCTTTCACTTTTTCGCGTTGAGGTTGGACGCTACCATTCCCTACAAAGAAGCTGAGGTACTTCACGGCTGATTGAGCCAGCTTACATTTAGATGGATTGGCAGTCGGGCCAGCTTCTCTGCAGGCGGTCATTATAGTAAAGAGATGGAAAAGATGGTCTTCCCAGTCCCAGGTTTTACTATAAATGACTGTATCGTCAATATAAGATCCACAGTAATCATAATAGGACTGTAATATTCTGTCCATAAGACGTTGGAAAGTGGCAGGGGCCCTGTGTAAGCCAAAAGGGAGGACTTTAAACTGGAATAGTCCCAGGGGCTTTGAGAAAGCTGTCTTTTCCTTATCAGGTCCATGCACTGGGACCTGCCTGTACCCCATGGTTTATTTATTTTATTTTTTTATTTATTTTTTGCATTTGGATGTACGCCCAAACCCTTGGGTATCACGGCGTAATTACATATATCTTTGTTAGCAACTCAGGGTTACATACATTTAAAATTACAGCAGAATACATATTTGCGTTATCAGGTCTGGGTTACATACATTTTTAGGTTGCAGCAGTATAACAGGCGTATATAGATATAGTCTATCATATGACATAGCAATGATCTAGTGTTGCTTGGGATTTATCGTCTAAGGGTAAAGAGTATTTAGTGAGTATTAGTACTTGTTGAACAACCAGGTTTTGAGTTGTTTTTTTAACTTAGGTAGCGAGGTTTCGTTGGATAGATGGGGTGGGAGAGAGTTCCAGATACAGGGGCTGCAATGGTGAAGCTGGCATTGCCTGCTCTTGTGGTGGTAAAGCGTGGTATGTGCAGTTGGATATTTGCATTGGATCTGAGATATCTTGGGGTGGCTTTGCGTGCAATGCAGTTGTTGAGGTAGGTAGAGGCAGTGTCAGATAGGCATTTGTGCGTGATTGTGAGTGTTTTATGGAGGATTCTGGACTGTACTGGGAGCCAGTGTGCCTCTCTTCTGTGTTATGAGATGTGTTCACTTCTCTTAATGCCCAAGGCTGCTCTAAGGGCTTTGTTTTGTAGGAGTTGGAGTTTAGTTGATAAGTACAGGGTTGATAAAAAAGTAGCGTTTCTGAGTTTATCAATCAATTTGTCGATGTGTGGCATGGGATAAACATCGAAGTTGAAGATGGCATTGAGCTGGCGGAAGTCTATGCAAAACCTTGAGGAATGGTCAGGTTTTGTTGCCAATACTATAGGGGGGGACAATGGGCTTGAAGGGGGCTCAATGATATTCACCCATAGCATTTTATTCACTTCCTCAACCACTATCTGTTTACAGGCTTCCGGGAGTCTATATGGTTTCAGATGGACCACTTTTCCTTTGGGTGTTCTAATATAGTGATATGTGCCTTGCACTCTTCCTGGTTTCTCAGAGAATACATCAGGGAATGGGGCAACTAAATCTTTTAAGCCTTCTTGTTGTTGATTAGATAGCTCTTGAGGAATTAACTCAAAAATATCTATTTCTCTGGTACCAAACAGGATAGTATTGTGGCATTGGCAACAGAAGGATTTTCCTTCCACTCTTTTAAGAGATTTATGTGGTAGAGATGGGTCTTTTGTTTCCTATAAGGTTGGGCTACCTTACAGGTACAAGTTCCTATTTGTTCTAATATTGCATATGGCCTATGCCACTTTGAGACAAATTTGTTTTCCGAGGTAGGTAAGAGGACTAATACCTTTTGTCCTATTGAAAATTACCTTAGGTGTACTTTTTGTCATAGGCGGACTTTTGTTGTGTTTGGGCTTTCTCCATATGAGTATAGACTAGACTTCAAACAAGTTTCACATGCGCTTGCAATCTGGTAGCTGTTTGCGAAGGAGGAACGGGTACCTCTTCTCTTTCTTCCCAGGTCTCCCGGAGCATGTCCGGAACATCTCTAGGTTCTCTTCCATAAAGTAGTTCAAAAGGAGAGAATCCAGTTCTTACTGCAAATAGTGCCCAGGGGATCATGCAGTCCCAGTCCTTCCCGTCCTTATCTACCAATTTTCTTAGAATCATTTAGAGTGTTTTATTGAATCTTTCGACCAATCCATCTGTTTGGGAATGGTGAACTGAAGTTCTTAAGGTGGTAATATGGAGCAGCTTCTTTGAATACCCCCGTGAGTTTGCTCATGGAATTGGAACCTTTATCCGTCAGTATTTTCTTAGAAAAACCAACCCGGGAAAAATATGGTAATAGGTGTTTTAAAATGTGTTGGGTGGTGTTGTTTCTGCATAAGGAATGCCTTGGGGTATCTAATAGCGTAATCAACAATTACGAGGACATATTTGTTACCCAGTCTAGAGGTTTCCAACGGTCCAATGTTCTCCATGCCAATCCTTGAAAAAGGGACGTCAATTATTGGTAAAGGGTTCAGAGGGGCAGGCAAGGGAATGTGAGCACTGGTTTTCTGACATATTTCACATGTCTGAATAAAGTTCTTTATATCAGCATGGATACCTGGCCAGTAAAACCTTCCACTGATGTGCGCCTGGGTCCTAGATTGTCCTAAGTGTCCCCCTGTCAGATGAGAATGTGCAATCTCTAGCATGATTTTCCGGTGGGTTTGGGGGATTACTAGCTGACTTTTACTTAGGCCTTCTGTGGATGTTTCCTTTCTGTACAATAACCCCTGTTTTAGGAAGAAAAAAAGGATTTCCCTTCTCTAATTCCCCCCTCCCCCCTTCCGCGAATTGCCTGTAAGCACCCTTCAGCAAGTGCTGGATCATTTCGCTGAGTGAAGGCTAGGTCGGGAAGGATGGTAGGTTCTTCTTCCCTTTTTACTTCAGTGCTGGAGGGTTCATCAACTTCCCCAAAGCCCAAGGCACCTCTCTCAGTATCTTCCGGTTCACTCTCTCTAAAATGAGGAAATAGAGCCCTTTCAAGAATTCCTTGAGCAATTTTGTCCCCATGATGTACTTCAAATGGGATTTCACCATGGTTCTGTAAGAGAACCTTTACATCTCACTGGAAGTCGGGATCTATGATGCCTGCTAGGACATTCAGACCAAACATCCAGGCCAGGACAGATTTTGGGGCCAATCTTATATAATACCCAGGAGGGGGTATTAACATATGTCTGTGGGAATCATTCCTCTTTTCCCTGGGATAGTAGAGTCTCTGCTGCTACAGATGTCAAAGACTATTGATTCTTTCGTGGCAATAAAGTGGTCTGAGGCTCTATGACTAAGCTTCTGGAATTGTAGGGTTCCCCAATTTGTTTCAAATGAGTCACATCCCACCCCTGACACCACATGTAAGCAAGGCATGGTATCAACAGTAAGACAGACACAAGTGACCGCAGTTCAAGGGTGTTTATTGAACTTCAATTAGGGTTTGAAAAACATCCATCTAAACCTAAATCTACAGATGGGAGCAAGCTACGACCATCAAATACTAATAACACAGTCCTAGTGGTGTCTTGTCAAAATAGAAGGGCCCATACTAATAAACCTATTACCAATCCTTCCCTCTAAATACAAATAGTGTTGGAAACATTGTTACTAAAAAGAAAGACGTGTTCACAAAATGATATGTCAGGCCGTTGGCCTCCCTTCCCCACGTTTTCAGCATGGGACAGGGCGATATACTCCAGCTGTAGCACAGTCTCTGGCTCCTCTAGAAAGAGGATAGTTCAAGATTTAGCACCAGGGCCTTCCATTTCCAAAGTCTCTTCTTTCAGAGGGCCTGATGTGACAAACAAATAATGCGTTATTTTTCTCTTTTGGATTTCACAAATACTCGATTTCTCAGGCTATTCACTATGTATTTCTTTCTTTATTTATTGTTTGCTTTTTAAGCGCTTATACTATACAAGAAAATACTGTTTCGAAGCCCCCACAGGGCAAGGGAGGGAGCAGCAGTGGGAAATACATTAAAGTACATTAAAACAAAATGGGCCTCATTACGAGTCTGGCGGTAACCGAGGCGGTAAAACCGCCTGGTTACCGCTGGACTCGTATTACCATTCCGCCTCCATGATTCCCGGAATTACCGGGGCATTACAACCCCGGTTTCCCGGGAATCACGGAAGCGGAATGGTGTTAATCCCCATTCCCATTGAGTCCTATGGGACTCAATGGGAATGGGGATCATGGAAACACCCGCAGCATCTCGTGATGCTGCCGGTGTTTCCTCGTCCGCCTGCAGGCGGGCGGTGTTAAACCCGCCAGGTCAGACCTGGCGGGAACATCACCTCCCGCCTGCAGGAGTCGGGATCAGGCGGTCCGGAAACAATGGTGGCGGTGGGTTTACCGCCACCGTTATTTCCAGACCGCCTGATTTGTAATGAGGCCCAATATATAAGCGCAGTAGGGGAAGAGGAAGATAGGACAAACCTACTATGCCTTGTGAGTATTCAGAAAGTGCAAGTGCAGCAAAGAGGAAGACAGCGGGAAGTGCTGTGGAGTCTGAGCTCATCATGTGAACCATAGATGAAGTGCTAGGAATGTTGAGTGCTACACGGCCTGAAGCCACGAGGGGTGTAAGTGTGAGCTACCAGGGTGGAGGGTGTAGGTGTAAGTACAGATTGACAAGTGCTGGGCTGATTGGGTGTGGCATATCAGGGCCCCAAGGATGCATAAAGGCCCAGGACGCCAATCGTAGCAACTGTGAGATTAGCAGGGGAGAGAAGAAGGGATGGAGGAGGTAAAGAGGAGAGTCTTAAGGAGCTTCTGGAATTTAAGCAGCTACTGCTCAAGGCGCAGAGGTAGGGGAGGCTGTTCCAGAGGCGGGAGCCAGCTGAGGAAAATGAATGAACACCTGCCCTCTCTTTAGCAAAACGCTTTATGTACAGAGAGTTAAAGCCAGAGGAGCGTAGTGGTCGAGAGGGGGAGAGTTAGTAAGATAAAGTTGAAGATAGTGTGGTCCCTGCGCCCAGACCGCCTTGTGGATGATGCAGAGGTATTTGAATTTAATCTGTGCAGCAACCGGGAGCCAGTGAAGACTTTGCGTCCCTGGCCAAGGATACGTCTTGCGGCCCTATTCTGGAATAGCTGGAGGGTCCTCAGAGTGGAAGATGGTATATTCAGGAGGAGGCTATTGCAATAGTCAAGCGTAGAGAGAACCAGGGCTTGGGTCACATTGAGCCTCTGGGGGAAAGTGAGAAAAGGGAGAACTCCTATGAGGAGAAAGAACTGAAAGTGGGACTTCTTGGCAATGTCCTGAGTGTTAGGGGGGAAGGAGAGAGAGGAGTCGAAGATGACACCAAGGTTTCTGGCTTCAGAAGAGGGTGCCGGGGGAGAGCCCAAGGTGGAAGGCCAGAGTGAAGGGAAGAAGGAGGGAGCAGGGGTCCCGATGGGAAGGACCTCAGTTTTACAGGCATTGAGGCAGAGATCATTGGTGGTGCACAAGGGCTGGATGGCAGATAGGCAGTCAGGGATGATGGAGGGTGCAAGAGGGTCAGCAGGGAGAGCAAGAGCTGTGTGTCATCTGCATAACACTGGCAGTTGGAATAGAAGGAGGAGATGAGGTGTGGAAGCAGAGCAAGGTAGATGTTAAAGAACCAGGGTAGAGGATAGAACCCTAGGGGACACCGCAGGTGGAGAGGAGAAAGTGCCCAGGATGACTTGGGAAGAGCAGTGTGTAAGGAAGGATGTCAGCCAGTACAGTGACCGTTCCAAGATACCAAGGGTATCGTGGAGCCTTTGTACGTGATGGAATGGTTGACTGTGTCAAAGGCAGAGGAGAGATCGAGAAGGATAAGGATATTCACCTCAGATCCCCCTCAGCTGGGCTCAGATCCCCTTCTGAAACAATGTTCAACTTTTTGGGTGTATTCCTGTGTACCCCGGATCCCCCTCTGCCGGGCTCAGATCTTCTAAACACTATGAGCCTCATTACACGGATGGCGGTAGGGATTTACCGGTACCGGTAAAATACCGGTACCGGTAAATCCCTACCGCCTTACTACGAGGTCCCTTTGCGGGTTGGGGGATTTAACGCCTGCTTTTTGCAGGCATTAAAATCCAACCTGCTAAGGGACCTCGGAGCTAATTACGGCACCGCAAAATTGCGGTGCCGTAATTAGCGCCTTCCCCATTCCCATAGAGCCCTATGGGGCAGAAATGGGAATGGGGAAGGGCAATGGCGGAAGGGGGATTTACCGGTAGGCGGAGGACCAAGGTGCTATTAGCACCTTGGTCCATGCCGGTAAAATACCAGCACCGCCTTGGTGGAAAGGGGAATTACCGCCCTATTCCAAGGTTGGCAGGGCGGTAATTCCCCCTTCCCCCATTGCCCTTCCCCATTCCCATTTTTGCCCCATATGGCTCTATGGGAATGGGGAAGGCGCTAATTACGGTGCCGCAAATTGCGGTACCGTAATTAGCACCCTGGTCCCTTTGCGGGTTGGTTTTTTTTAACGCCTGCTAAACAGCAGGCGGTAAAGTACCTACCCGCAAAGGGACCTCGTAGTAAGGCGGTAAGGGTTTACCAGTACCGGTGGCCTTACCGGTACCGGTAAACCCTTACCGCCGTCCGTGTAATGAGGCCCTATGATTGTAGGATATTCCTGTATCCAATTTCTCTGGTAATTCATGGCTCACCCCGGATCCCTCTCAGCCGGGCTCAGATCCTTTTTAACAGACTGTTCAACTAGTCTCCCTCAGCCGGGCTTGTGCTAGTTTCAAGTCATCGGGCCTCATTACGAGTTCGAACGGTAGCCGTGCCTGCATTACAGGCACGACTACCGCTGAGCTCGCATCCGTCACCATCACCCGCGAATGGGCACTTACCGGCCCATTACGAGTTGAATGGGCTGGTAAGTGTCCATTCGCGGGTGGCGGTAATGCCGTTCTCCTCATCCTCATTCTGCCCCATAGGACAGAATGGGAATGGGAGAGGGAGCAAACAACGGGCCATTACGAGATGGCCCGTTGTTTGCTCCCTCTTCCCCTCGTGTTTTCCCAGGCGTGCTTTCCCAGGCGTGCTTACCGTGTCCCGCGAGGGGACCTCGTAATGTGGCGGAACGGGTTGAACGGCGCCGTCACCTTTTACGGTGCCGTTTAACCCGTTCCGCCAGGGTCGTAATGAGGCCCATCAACTTTCTTTAACATTGAAGACTTTCGATTGTGCACAGGATTTTACTTGACCCGTTGCAAGACCGCTTTGATTCTAAATTTATTGCCAACTTTTAGTTGGATACCTTACAGAGACCTTCAAAAATAGCACACACGCGGTACCAGACCACTCTGTCTAATGTAGCGTATCTTGGCTTCAAAGATCAATCACTCATTTCACCTTCAATTTTACTCGTGTTGATTATCACTGTGGGAAAAGGTGTCTCACCCGCTAGTCCCTGGGAATCTGTCATGCAGGTGGCCAGGACACCACCATCACTTTTGGATCCAGTTCCTGGGGGTTGACCAGTGTGGGAGGATCGCCTGGATGAGGGGTGTTTTCGGGGAGTGGGACACCAGATGGTGAGACACGGTATCCACTTCCCTATAACACCTTTACCCCATCCTACCAAGTAGAAGGGAAGAGTTAATGCTGGGAGGGTGATAGAGGAGCAGTGTTGAGGGCTTTATGAATAAAAAAACCCTACACTTCCATCCTTTCCAACAAGTCTGGGAGAGTGGGAGAAGGTAGCAGAGTCAGTGTGAATAGCTACTATGCAGACCTATGAGGTGAGGGTGATAAGATGGATCTACATGAAAATGTCGCGACGGAAAAGATTGAGGCAGGATACAATGGAGATGGAAGCTTTCCAATGCAACAATCTCAAATCCCGCCTTTCGAGATTGTAAAACATTACACAGAAATGTGAGAAACCTGAGGCTTTTATCCCAGGCTATTCCCAGGGATCCCAGACTCAGGTGGCCAGGGGAGGGCCATCGATCTTGGATCCCAACCCTGGGGGCAGACGAGCAAGAGAGGATCACCTTGGCAGGGGATCCTTGGGGACTATAGGAGACATGCCATTTGGCGAGGCATGGTATTCCTCCCATTCCAATACACCTCTACCCGACATCCCCTCTGTTGTCCTGGGATATTGTCAGCCGAGTCCCATCACACCCCAGTACCTTTCTGTAAGGAAAAGGAGAAAACGACCAGGGAAATTAAAACAATCTCTACAATCACAAGAACCCAATAGAAAATCCATTCACCCACCACAATACATTTACCCCCTTCATCCTGAAAAACAACTTACATGGGTTTTCCATGATCTTTGGAAAAACATATACCTCCCACAATACCTACTTCCATGCTAAAAAGTCCAACTTCTGGGACGAAGAGGAGGTAGATGGGAGTCATGAGGATTACCCATAGGAATCCATGGGCAGTGGATTCCTATGGGCAGTCTCCATGTTGTCCCGATAATGATGTCAGGCAGGGAGGGACAACTACTCACACCTGACTCCAATTAACTCTAACTGGGAGTATAAAAGAAGCAGCCAGAAACAGCATTTTGAGCGAGATGGGGATGCTGAAGGAACCGTGATGACCAGAAGGGGAAGTCAGCATCTGGGAGAAACTTGGGAAGCCAGAAGGGGGGGCGGACTGCCAAGCCACTGAGGTCTGTGAGTACAAAGGGGGCTACAGTGTGGCAGGTGAGCAGTGCCCCAGGGAACCAAACCTCCAGCTACACTTTTCTGGTAGTGTTTAAATCAGTGCTGGGTCCCTGGGTGAGTTCCAGAAACCCAGGTAGTTGAGGGGCAGGTGCTCGATCCCTGACCTCAAGTGAATCCCCATTGAGGACCCGCTAACACCTCATCACTGAGGGTAAAAGATGGAGACCTTGAGACTCAAGGGAAGCTAAGGCGGGATAATCTGTTGTGTCAAGAACTTTGTGTAAATCCCAAAAGGGCCCGTAACTGGTGAAGTGGGAGCAAAACCTTGAATGTGCATTCTGGAACCTGTAGTCTGTGAGGAGGTGCCTACAACGGACAGGGGGGGCGGAACCAACAACTCCCGGGAAACGGGCGGACACGGGGAACAACACGGAGGCAAGACCAGCGAAGGAACAGCAGTGACGAGCTGCAGCATGGAGGGTTGCTTACCGTATGGGTGCTCCAGCGCGGTGCAGGCGAAGTTCCGTATTCGCCAGCCCAGGCCAGAAGAAGGGCGGAGGCAGTACCAGGGAAGTCACCGCGACCAACATGACCAGTGGCGGAGGTCGAGCGGAGCCGGGATGCAGGAGTGGGAGAGCGCGCATAGCCGCCACAGTCTGCGGGAGAGGTCGGGAGGAGCCACGAAAAGCCCGAACCCGCCCATATGTGCTCGGGTCCCGGCAACACTTCGTCGACACAGGCAGGGGCACCACAGGACCTCCCACTATGCTACAAGGGCAGGCAGAAGTGACAGGGGCGGGTTCTAACTTTAAGGGAGGCGGGCCAACGGCTTCCAAGCCAATCACAACCGGGAAGGTCCTAAACCCTGCTGATTGGTGGGGCTTTGAAACCTCAGGGAAGGATAAAAGCTCGCGGATTCTAACCAGCGCTGTCTGTCATTTCCACAGGACACTGAGACGGAGAGTGGAGCCGACCCAGAGTGGTGGGCCTCTCCGGACCTCACGCATTAGGAGACAGACCCGTTTCTCAGGAACACACAAGGGACGAAGAGCCTACGGTGAAGGAAACCGTTTTGAACTCTTCAGTTAAAGACTTTGGCACTTGATTTAAAAATAAATATACTTTCAGCAAAAACCCCTTGACTCCCGCGTCATACTTTCACAAGTGGCGACGAAGGTGGGATTTATCGACGGCGCGATGGAGGCATTGATAAAAAACCCTGTCGGAAGGACAGCAACAGCTGCAACAGTTGGTTCAGATACAAACCCAACAAGCAGCTGCCGACAGGCAAGCCTTTCAACAGGCCATGCAGTTACAAAGCTCTGTACAAACTACTGCCCAGGATAAGCATCATGAAACCATCTCTAGGCTCACGGAGGTGGTAGCTAGCTCCAGAACTCAACCAATGGTCCCGTCCGCCCTACTACAGAAATACAAGGACAGCGAGGACCCAGTCTTTTTCTTTACCACGTTCGAAAGAATAGCGAGAAACGCACAGTGGCCACCAGAGCGTTGGGGATAATATGTCACCCCCCTTCTATCCGGCCTCATGCAGGGGGAGCCTACCAGGCGGTGAACCCCACCGGCAATACTCCCTATGGGGACATTAAAGTAGCGGTGTTGGACCGCCTTGGCCTCGATGAGGAGGCCTATCGCATCCAATTAAGGGACACCAGGTTAAGGGCCGGCGAGAGCCCCCGGCAATTGTATCACCGCATAAAGGACTTGGCGGAAAAATGGCTGTTGACCCCGACTCCCGCTACCCAGCCGATCCTTGAAAAGATCATCCTCGAACAGTTTGTGAACGCTCTACCTGGACAAATGCAGAGATGGGTGAGGCAACATCACCGACCATCTCTGACGGAAGCCGTGGATATCGCCTCGGCATACCAAAAGGCCGGATATCACAGAGCACAAACCCCTGGCATAACAGCTCGTATAGCAGTTCCAATAACTGACCCCCACTTGACCCGGGGAGCCAGACAGCTGAGATGGCGACCACCGGACGAGAACATCCGAAGACCAGATGATAAGAAATACGGGATGGAAGAAAAGCCTGCAGGGACCAGTCCAGGATATCGGCAACCGCAGTGCTTCGAGTGTAGCGAATGGGGACACATCGCCTGACTATGTCCCAGGAGAAGAGCAGCTGAGCCCATGGACATCGGATATCTAAACCCGCTACCAGTAGAAGGCCGGGCCGGTCCCTATGTGGTCGATATACGAGTTGACGGCCGACCCACATGCGCTCTACTCGACAGCGGCAGCAGACAAACCGCCATATCACCAACTGTAAGTAATAAACCTAACTTGCCTAATGTGTCTATACCTATTAAGTGTATCCATGGTGATATAAAACTATATCCAATGAAGAAGGTAGCTATTGAAGTAAACAGGGAAATGTCACCCCTAAGGGCTGCTGTTTTGCCTTTTCTGCCTGCCCCGGTAGTCATAGGTACGGATTTACCTAACTTTGACCAGGCCCTGACCGGTCGGGAGGGAAGAAGGGAAGCAGGATGCAAGCCAGACATAGGAGAAGATACGACTACCCCAGAAACCCCGATTAACAAAAAGAGACAAACTCGTTTAGAGTGGTGTCAGGCTAGTTATATGACTAGACCCATTGACTGGAAATTAGAAGACAACGAGGAAAGCATTAGAGGAGAGACCCTAACAGATAACACCCTCAAGATAGCCCTGGAAAGGGCAGCCCAAGAAGGGGATCCCGATGTTTCCAAGGGCCCAGGTTTTGTTCTACGGCAGGGCTTGCTATACCGCAGATACAAGGGGGACGATGGGTCGGTTAAAGAATAGTTAGTGCTACCGAAAACCCAACTTAGCGTGGTCATACAGTTGGCCCACAACCACCCCTGCGGTGGCCACATGGCTTCCCTAAAGACGCAACAGAACATACTCAAACGGTTTTACTGGCCAGGCCTCTATGGCGAGGTAGCCCAGTTCTGTAAGAGATGCCCCACCTGTCAGCTAACCAGCGGGGTAAAGCCAGCTAAGGCTCCTCTACAAAAGATGCCCCTTATCGCAGTACCATTCCAAAGGATCGGTATGGATATCGTCGGACCGTTAGAACCAGCCAGTAGAGGGTATAAGTATATGCTTGTCATCTTAGACTACGCCACCCTCTATCCAGAGGCCTTTCCCCTCAAAGGTACGTCGGCCAGACATCTGTGTGATCAGCTCATATCTTTCTTTGCCCGAGTCGGTCTACCCTCGGAAATCATCACTGACCAAGGAACGAACTTCATGTCAGCTCTACTCCGACAGGTGTGTGAACGCCTACAGATTAAACAACTCAGAACATCTGTGTACCATCCCCAGACCGACGGCTTGGTCGAACGTTATAATAAAACAATAAAGAAAATGATGAGGAGAGTGACAGGACCAGACGCCAAGAACTGGGATAGGGTGATACCCCTTGTACTGATGGTCCTAAGAGACACCCCCCAGTCCTCTACCGGGTTTTCCCCTTTTGAGCTGTTGTTTGGGAGACAACCCCGTACGATCCTAGACTTGGTTAAAGAGGAATGGGAAGCCTCTGATGAAATGTCCTTGACCGAATATACCGAAGAGTTGAAAGAACATTTAACTACGCTGAGAACTCTAGCGGAAGCCAACCTCTCTCGGGCACAGACAACTCAAGAAAGGAACTACAACAAGGGAAGCAGGATAAGGAGCTTCAAACCAGGTGACCAGGTACTCGTTCTTTTGCCTACCAGCGCCAACAAGTTACTGGCCAGATGCAGAGGACCCTACAAGATCACCGACGTTCTCAGTCCTGTGACATATAGAGTCCACCAACCCGACCGAGGTAACCCGGATCAGATATATCACATCAATCTACTGAAAAAGTGGAACGAACCTCTAATGGTGGCACTGGGAACCACCGGTGACATAGAAACCGTCGAAACAACGGACACTGGTTCTTTAGATCACGTCCAGTGGGGAAATACATTAACCCCTGCTATGAAAGTAGAACTATTGGACAAACTGCTGCCCCACCGAGAAGCCTTTTCCACCTTACCAGGGCATACCGAATTAATCGAACACGAGATAAGGACAGAGCCCGGGAAGATAATACGTCTCAGACCCTATCGTATACCTGAAGCCCGGAGGCGCGTCATAAATACCGAAGTGGATGAAATGCTGCAACTAGACATCATCGAACCATCAAACAGCACCTGGTCCTCACCTATACTACTTGTCCCAAAACCAGACGGCTCCATACGCTTCTGTATGGACTACAGACATTTGAATGCCGTCTCCCGGTACGAGGCTTACCCGATGCCATGGATGGACGAGTTACTGGAGGGACTTGGCGCCGCACTATTCCTGAGCACCCTAGATCTAACTAAGGGATACTGGCAGATCCCTTTACGACCCCAGGACAAGGAAAAGACCGCCTTCTCTACTCCACGAGGATTGTACCATTTCAAGGTCCTTCCCTTCGGCCTACATGGTGCACCAGCCACCTTCCAGAAGCTTATGGACATCATACTACGACCTCATGAGGGGTATGCAGCGGCCTACCTGGATGATATCATTGTCTATAGTAAGTCCTGGGAAGACCACCTAACCCACCTAAAGGCGATCATAGCCGACCTACATAGGGCGGGATTACACATAAATCCCCGAAAAACCACAATGGGAGCTCACGAAACTAAGTACCTCGGACATCTAGTGGGGGGTGGGGTTCTAAAACCACAGATGTCCAAAACGGACGCCATCCACCGGATCCCAACGCCAGCGAGCATGAAGCAGATACGAGCCTTCCTGGGTCTCATCGGCTATTATAGAAGGTTTATTCCCGATTTTTCCTCTATAGCCGCCCCGCTCACCGACGCGCTGAGGCTCAAAGATAACCCAGACTTGACAAACAATGATGCTGCCATAGGGGCCATTGCCTTGCTAAAACATAGGATCACGTCAGATCCCGTACTGTGTTGCCCGGACTTCCAGAAACATTTCTTCCTTCAAACTGACGCATCAGATCAGGGCCTGGGTGCCGTTCTCTCCCAAGAACAAGAAGCAGAGCTACGACCCATATGTTTTATCAGTCGAAAACTACTACCACACGAGTCTGCCTACTCCACGGTGGAGAAGGAGTGCCTGGCCATCAAATGGGCCGTTGAATCGCTCAAGTACTATCTGATGGGACGACGATTCACGTTGTTCTCCGACCATGCGCCCCTCCAATGGCTGGCCCGTCACAAAGATACTAACCAGAGGGTCCTCCGCTGGTTTCTATCCCTACAACCCTTTGACTTTCTGACTTTGCACAAACCGGCCAGGTTCCAGTTAGTAGCAGACTACCTGTCCAGATGTTCTCACTGGCCCGATCGGCCTGTGCCCGGGGTGGGTATGTGTGAGGAGGTGCCTACAACGGACAGGGGGGGCGGAACCAACAACTACCGGGAAACGGGTGGACACGGGGAACAACACAGAGGCAAGACCAGCGAAGGAACAGCAGTGACGAGCTGCAGCATGGAGGGTTGCTTACCATATGGGTGCTCCAGCGCGGTGCAGGCGAAGTTCCGTATTCACCAGCCCAGGCCAGAAGAAGGGCGGAGGCAGTACCAGGGAAGTCACCGCGACCAACATGACCAGTGGCGGAGGTCGAGCGGAGCCGGGATGCAGGAGTGGGAGAGCGCGCATAGCCGCCACAGTCTGCGGGAGAGGTCGGGAGGAGCCACGAACGCCCGAACCCGCCCATATGTGCTCGGGTCCCGGCAATACTTCGTCGACACAGGCAGGGGCACCACAGGACCTCCCACTATGCTACAAGGGCAGGCAGAAGTGACGGGGGCGGGTTCTAACTTTAAGGGAGGCGGGCCAACGGCTTCCAAGCCAATCACAACCGGGAAGGTCCTAAACCCTGCTGATTGGTGGGGCTTTGAAACCTCAGGGAAGGATAAAAGCCCGCGGATTCTAACCAGTGCTGTCTGTCATTTCCACAGGACACTGAGATGGAGAGTGGAGCCGACCCAGAGTGGTGGGCCTATCCGGACGTCACGCATTAGGAGACAGTCCCCTTTCTCAGGAACACACAAGGGACGAAGAGCCTACGGTGAAGGAAACCGTTTTGAACTCTTCAGTTAAAGACTTTGGCACTTGATTTAAAAATAAATATACTTTCAGCAAAAACCCCTTGACTCCCGCGTCATACTTTCACATAGTCCAAAAGAGCAAAGCTGTGAAACAGAGTGGTCCGGCACTGCGTGTGTGCCAAATCAAAGGTCTCTGTAAGGTATCCAGCTGAAAAGTGGCTGTAGTGAAAGTTAAAGAGATGTAAAGAATTGTGAATTGAAGTGGTCCTGCGACGGGTAAGGCGAAATCCAGTGCACAGTATAAAGTCTTTGATTCCGGTGTCAAAAGGGATCTGAGCCCAGAAGAGGTGGATCCATAGTCCGAGCCCAGATGAGGGATACCAAATTGTGAACATTGGGCCTCATTCCGAGTTGGGCGGTAAGGGATACCGGGCACCGGTAAGGAGACCGGTGCCTGTAATCCCTTAACGCCCAATTCCGAGGTCCCTTAGCGGGAACCGTAAGGAACGTGTGGTCTGACCACACGTCCCTTACGGGTCCCACTAAGGGATCAGGGCGCTAATAACGGGCGTCCTAGTCGCAAGCCCGTTATTAGTGCCCTCCCCATTCCCATTGAGCCCTATGGGGGCTCAAATGGGAATGGGGAACGGTTTGTTCAATGGGGATTTACCAGTCCCTCAAGGGTCAGAATGGATCAGTAAGCGCCATTGAACAAGACCGGTCTCAGACACGGTATGGGAGGCAGCCATGGTGCTAATAGCACCATGGCTACCGCCCATCTTGTAATGACCCCCATTGTGTGAAAAGGGATCTGAGCCCGGAAGAGGGGATCTATTGTCCGAGTCTGGCTGAGGGAGACCAAATTGTGAATTGTGAACATTGAGCAAAAAGGATCTAAGCCTTTACGAGGGGGGCCCATGGTCTGAGCCTGAAAGAGGAAGACCAATCGTGAACTTATGAATGTAAGAATCTTGACAAAGGATATGAACTTTTGTGTTTTTTTTGCTACATCAGACCCTCTGCAGTAAGAGACTTTGGGCCTCATTATAACTTGTGCAGAATGGGTTTAACGGCGCCGGTATTGGTGCCAGCGCCCTTAAACCCACTCTGCACTATTACGAGGTCCCCTCCCAGGACCCGCTCTGGACATCTGTTTTTTCCAGATGTCCAAAGCGGGCCCCGCGAGGGGACCAGGGAGCTAACAACGGGCCCGTTTGTAATGGGCCCGTTGTTAGCTCCCTCCCCATTCCCATTGAGCCCTGTGAGGGCTTGAATGCCAATGGGGAAGGACCGGGCCCGGGTTCCCTGAAGGAGGAAATACCAGGCCCTCCATACTCAGAATGGCCCGGTATTTCCCCATTCAGGGAACCCGGACCCAACACGATTTTGGAGGCGGGCATGGCTACCTCCAAAGTCGTAATGAGGCTCATTGAATGGTAAACAGACTGTGGTACAGAAGGCCCTGATACTGAGATATTGAACTGTACGAGTAACTAAAGGATCTACAAGTTCTAGCAGTCACTGGGAAAGAAGGTAATACTGTGTGTTTTGATAAGTATAGTGAACTTCTGTTTCGAGGCGGAAGAACCCTGTATTCTGACAAAGTAAAGTCTATGTTTGAAAAACAAGGTGAACTTTGTTTCAAGGCGGACAAAGCCTGTGTTTTTACAAGAGATGTTTCTTTCTGAGAATCCTTTTTGTTTCTTAAAGACTTTGCCAGAGTGTGAGACCAGCTGAACCACTGAACTGTGTCCTCGTGCCGAGGAAGCCAGTGTGTGCACGAGGCTCGAGCGTGCTGCTGTGTCCCGTGCTGAAAGTGTGGGGAAGGGAGGCCAACTGGGCCTCATTCCGACTTGGGCGGTATTGGTTATCGGTCACCGGTAATGATGCCGGTGCCGGAAAACCCTTACCGCCCAATTCCGAGGTCCCTTAGCGGGAAACGCAAAGGACGTGTGGTCTGACCACACGTTCTCTGCGGTTCCCGCTAAGGGACCTTGGAGCTAATAACGGTACCGCAATTTGCGGTACCGTTATTAGCGCCTTCCCCATTCCCATTGAGCCCTGTGGGGGCTCAAATGGGAATGGTCTACAGAATGGGGACTTACCGGGTCCTCCATGGTCGGAATGACCCGTTAAGTCCCCATTCAAACAGACCGGAACCGGTTTGGGAGCCATCCATGGTGCTAATAGCACCATGGCTACCGCCCAACTCGGAATGACCCCCATTGTTTCTTGTACACTTCTCTAGTTGCATACACAATTGTCCCACACCGTTTTGTATTTAGAAGTAAGGACATGCAATAGGTTTATAAGCATAGGACCTTTTATTTTGACAGACTCGTCTAGGACTGCGTTATTATTATTTGATGGTTGTAGCTTGCTCCCATCCTTAGATTTAGATTTAGATAGGCGTTTAACCAACCCTTTAAAATTCAATAAACACTCTTGAACTGTGTCTCATTTATGACGGTCTTCATTGATGATACCCAGCCTTTCCTTACAGAAATCACTGAAGGATCTAATTTGATAAATCATTTTTTTGCTTCCAAAACAGAAGAAAAGAAGATTGAACAAGTAGAAGGCATTCATATTTACATTTCATGTGTGGCTCATTGCAATTATTTTATTTCTGGAAATCTTGCACAGGATTCTGCAAGAGCGGAAAACCAGGAAGTCTGACGCAAAATGACAGATGAACAATTTGTTCTTCAGTGCGAGGAAAAATAACACATGGGTGTTTAAATTCCCCCCAGATGTCGTGCTTTCCATGTTACGGAAGCAGGGCAAACCCCTGCAACCTCTAAAGCTACTATACCACTCAAGGGGAACAGGGGACACCCTCCCAACCCCAGCTCCCCCTTGATCGGTGCGGATTCAGCGTTACAGGAACTTTATATCGAAAACAGAGAATGGTGGAATGTGAAACTAAGGGACGATGCACTTTCATAGCAGAATGAAAGTCGAATGAAATGAAAGTGGTCAAAGTACAAGTGACAGCTAACACGACAGAATCAGTTTAGAATTAGCACAGCAATTAATGCGATTTCAATGTTGGATAAAAGCAGCAAAGATGCAAACACAGTAAAACGGCAAGAGACCGCAACCGTGATAGGAATGCAACATCATTGAATGTACAGAATCATGGTACAGGCATAATTCACAGTAATGGCCAACACGACCTTTTATATTCGATATTTACAGGTAAAGAGGTACCACTGACAAGAGGCCAAGTGGTCAGTGCTGTAGGAAGATGTGCTGCAGATGGATTGTGCATTCAAGAGGCCAAGTGGTCAGTCAGTAGGAAGATGTGCTGCAGAGGGATTGTGCATTCAAGGGGCCAAGTGGTCAGTTAGTAGGAAGATGTGCTGCAGAGGGATTGTGCATTCAAGAGGGATTGTGCATTCAAGAGGCCAAGTGGTCAGTGTAGTAGGAAGATGTGCTGCAGAGGGATTGTGCATTCAAGGGGCCAAGTGGTCAGTGTAGTAGGAAGATGTGCTGCAGAGGGATTGTGCATTCAAGGGGCCAAGTGGTCAGTGTAGTAGGAAGATGTGCTGCAGAGGGATTGTGCATTCACGGGGCCAAGTGGTCAGTGTAGTAGGAAGATGTGCTGCAGAGGGATTGTGCATTCACGGGGCCAAGTGGTCAGTGTAGTAGGAAGATGTGCTGCAGAGGGATTGTGCATTCAAGAGGCCAAGTGGTCAGTGTAGTAGGAAGATGTGCTGCAGAGGGATTGTGCATTCAAGGGGCGAAGTGGTCAGTGTAGTAGGAAGATGTGCTGCAGAGGGATTGTGCATTCACGGGGCCAAGTGGTCAGTGTAGTAGGAAGATGTGCTGCAGAGGGATTGTGCATTCACGGGGCCAAGTGGTCAGTGTAGTAGGAAGATGTGCTGCAGAGGGATTGTGCATTCACGGGGCCAAGTGGTCAGTGTTGTAGGAAGATGTGCTGCAGAGGGATTGTGCATTCACGGGGCCAAGTGGTCAGTGTAGTAGGAAGATGTGCTGCAGAGGGATTGTGCATTCACGGGGCCAAGTGGTCAGTGTAGTAGGAAGATGTGCTGCAGAGGGATTGTGCATTCAAGGGGCCAAGTGGTCAGTGTAGTAGGAAGATGTGCTGCAGAGGGATTGTGCATTCAAGGGGCCAAGTGGTCAGTGCTGTAGGAAGATGTGCTGCAGAGGGATTGTGCATTCAAGAGGCCAAGTGGTCAGTGCAGTAGGAAGATGTGCTGCAGAGGGATTGTGCATTCAAGAGGCCAAGTGGTCAGTGTTGCAGAGGGTGGTCAGTGCAGTAGGAAGATGTGCTGCAGAGGGATTGTGCATTCAAGGGGCCAAGTGGTCAGTGTAGTAGGAAGATGTGCTGCAGAGGGATTGTGCATTCAAGGGGCCAAGTGGTCAGTGCTGTAGGAAGATGTGCTGCAGAGGGATTGTGCATTCAAGAGGCCAAGTGGTCAGTGCAGTAGGAAGATGTGCTGCAGAGGGATTGTGCATTCAAGAGGCCAAGTGGTCAGTGTTGCAGGAAGATGTGCTGCAGAGGGTGGTCAGTGCAGTAGGAAGATGTGCTGCAGAGGGATTGTGCATTCAAGGGGCCAAGTGGTCAGTGTAGTAGGAAGATGTGCTGCAGAGGGATTGTGCATTCAAGGGGCCAAGTGGTCAGTGCTGTAGGAAGATGTGCTGCAGAGGGATTGTGCATTCAAGAGGCCAAGTGGTCAGTGTAGTAGGAAGATGTGCTGCAGAGGGATTGTGCATTCAAGGGGCCAAGTGGTCAGTGTTGTAGGAAGATGTGCTGCAGACGGATTGTGCATTAAAGGGGCCAAGTGGTCAGTGCAGTAGGAAGATGTGCTGCAGAGGGATTGTGCATTAAAGGGGCCAAGTGGTCAGTGTTGCAGTAAAATGTGCTGCAGAGGGATTGTGCATTCAAGAGGCCAAGTGGTCAGTTAGTAGGAAGATGTGCTGCAGAGGGATTGTGCATTCAAGAGGCCAAGTGGCCAGTGCTGTAGGAAGATGTGCTGCAGAGGGATTGTGCATTCAAGGGGCCAAGTGGTCAGTGTAGTAGGAAGATGTGCTGCAGAGGGATTGTGCATTCAAGAGGCCAAGTGGTCAGTGTAGTAGGAAGATGTGCTGCAGAGGGATTGTGCATTCAAGGGGCCAAGTGGTCAGTGTAGTAGGAAGATGTGCTGCAGAGGGATTGTGCATTCAAGAGGCCAAGTGGTCAGTGCTGTAGGAAGATGTGCTGCAGAGGGATTGTGCATTCAAGGGGCCAAGTGGTCAGTGTAGTAGGAAGATGTGCTGCAGAGGGATTGTGCATTCAAGAGGCCAAGTGGTCAGTGCTGTAGGAAGATGTGCTGCAGAGGGATTGTGCATTCAAGAGGCCAAGTGGTCAGTGCAGTAGGAAGATGTGCTGCAGAGGGATTGTGCATTCAAGAGGCCAAGTGGTCAGTGCTGTAGGAAGATGTGCTGCAGAGGGATTGTGCATTCAAGGGGCCAAGTGGTCAGTGCAGTAGGAAGATGTGCTGCAGAGGGATTGTGCATTCAAGGGGCCAAGTGGTCAGTGTAGTAGGAAGATGTGCTGCAGAGGGATTGTGCATTCAAGGGGCCAAGTGGTCAGTGTAGTAGGAAGATGTGCTGCAGAGGGATTGTGCATTCAAGGGGCCAAGTGGTCAGTGCTGTAGGAAGATGTGCTGCAGAGGGATTGTGCATTCAAGAGGCCAAGTGGTCAGTGTAGTAGGAAGATGTGATGGAGAGGGATTGTGCATTCAAGGGGCCAAGTGGTCAGTGTAGTAGGAAGATGTGCTGCAGAGGGATTGTGCATTCAAGGGGCCAAGTGGTCAGAGTAGTAGGAATATGTGCTGCAGAGGGATTGTGCATTCAAGAGGCCAAGTGGTCAGTGTAGTAGGAAGATGTGCTGCAGAGGGATTGTGCATTCAAGGGGCCAAGTGGTCAGTTAGTAGGAAGATGTGCTGCAGAGGGATTGTGCATTCAAGAGGCCAAGTGGTCAGTGTTGTGGGAAGATGTGCTGCAGAGGGATTGTGCATTCAAGAGGCCAAGTGGTCAGTGTTGTGGGAAGATGTGCTGCAGAGGGATTGTGCATTCGAGGGGCCAAGTGGTCAGTGTTGTGGGAAGATGTGCTGCAGAGGGATTGTGCATTAAAGGGGCCAAGTGGTCAGTGTTGTGGGAAGATGTGCTGCAGAGGGATTGTGCATTGAAGGGGCCAAGTGGTCAGTGTAGTATGAAGATGTGCTGCAGAGGGATTGTGCATTCAAGGGGCCAAGTGGTCAGTGTAGTAGGAAGATGTGCTGCAGAGGGATTGTGCATTCAAGGGGCCAAGTGGTCAGTGTAGTAGGAAGATGTGCTGCAGAGGGATTGTGCATTCAAGGGGCCAAGTGGTCAGTTAGTAGGAAGATGTGCTGCAGAGGGATTGTGCATTCAAGGGGCCAAGTCGTCAGTTAGTAGGAAGATGTGCTGCAGAGGGATTGTGCATTCAAGGGGCCAAGTGGTCAGTGTAGTAGGAAGATGTGCTGCAGAGGGATTGTGCTTTCAAGGGGCCAAGTGGTCAGTGTAGTAGGAAGATGTGCTGCAGAGGGATTGTGCATTCACGGGGCCAAGTGGTCCGTGTAGTAGGAAGATGTGCTGCAGAGGGATTGTGCATTCAAGAGGCCAAGTGGTCAGTGTAGTGGGAAGATGTGCTGCAGAGGGATTGTGCATTCAAGGGGCCAAGTGGTCAGTTAGTAGGAAGATGTGCTGCAGAGGGATTGTGCATTCAAGAGGCCAAGTGGTCAGTGTTGTGGGAAGATGTGCTGCAGAGGGATTGTGCATTCAAGAGGCCAAGTGGTCAGTGTTATAGGTAGATGTGCTGCAGAGGGATTGTGCATTCAAGGGGCCAAGTGGTCAGTGCTGTAGGAAGATGTGCTGCAGAGGGATTGTGCATTCAAGAGGCCAAGTGGTCAGTTAGTAGGAAGATGTGCTGCAGAGGGATTGTGCATTCAAAGGGCCAAGTGGCCAGTGTTGTAGGAAGATGTGCTGCAGAGGGATTGTGCAATCAAGGGGCCAAGAGGTCAGTGTTGTAGGAAGATGTGCTGCAGAGGGATTGTGCATTCAAGAGGCCAAGTGGTCAGTGTTGTAGGAAGATGTGCTGCAGAGGGAATGTGCATTCAAGAGGCCAAATGGTCAGTGTTGTAGGAAGATGTGCTGCAGAGGGATTGTGCATTCAAGGCCAAGTGGTCAGTGTTGTAGGAAGATGTGCTGCAGAGGGATTGTGCATTCAAGGGGCCAAGTGGTCGGTGCTGTAGGAAGATGTGATGCAGAGGGATTGTGCATTCAAGAGGCCAAGTGGTCAGTGTAGTAGGAAGATGTGCTGCAGAGGGTGGTCAGTGCAGTAGGAAGATGTGCTGCAGAGGGATTGTGCATTAAAGGGGCCAAGTGGTCAGTGTTGCAGGAAGATGTGCTGCAGAGGGAATGTGCATTCAAGGGGCCAAGTGGTAAGTGTTGCAGGAAGATGTGCTGCAGAGGGATTGTGCATTCAAGGGGCCAAGTGGTCAGTGCTGTAGGAAGATGTGCTGCAGAGGGATTGTGCATTCAAGGGGCCAAGTGGTCAGTGCTGTAGGAAGATGTGCTGCAGAGGGATTGTGCATTCAAGAGGCCAAGTGGTCAGTGTAGTAGGAAGATGTGCTGCAGAGGGTGGTCAGTGCAGTAGGAAGATGTGCTGCAGAGGGATTGTGCATTAAAGGGGCCAAGTGGTCAGTGTTGCAGGAAGATGTGCTGCAGAGGGATTGTGCATTAAAGGGGCCAAGTGGTCAGTGCAGTAGCAAGATGTGCTGCACAGGGATTGTGCATTCAAGGGGCCAAGTGGTCAGTGCAGTAGGAAGATGTGCTGCAGACGGATTGTGCAATCAAGGGGCCAAGTGGTCAGTGTTGTAGGAAGATGTGCTGCAGACGGATTGTGCATTAAAGGGGCCAAGTGGTCAGTGCAGTAGGAAGATGTGCTGCAGAGGGATTGTGCATTAAAGGGGCCAAGTGGTCAGTGTTGCAGTAAAATGTGCTGCAGAGGGATTGTGCAATCAAGGGGCCAAGTGGTCAGTGTTGTAGGAAGATGTGCTGCAGAGGGTGGTCAGTGCAGTAGGAAGATGTGCTGCAGAGGGATTGTGCATTAAAGGGGCCAAGTGGTCAGTGTTGTAGGAAGATGTGCTGCAGAGGGATTGTGCAATCAAGGGGCCAAGTGGTCAGTGTTGTAGGAAGATGTGCTGCAGAGGGTGGTCAGTGCAGTAGGAAGATGTGCTGCAGAGGGATTGTGCATTAAAGGGGCCAAGTGGTCAGTGTTGCAGGAAGATATGCTGCAGAGGGATTGTGCATTCAAGAGGCCAAGTGGTCAGTGTAGTAGGAAGATGTGCTGCAAAGGGATTGTGCAATCAAGGGGCCAAGTGGTCAGTGTTGTAGGAAGATGTGCTGCAGAGGGTGGTCAGTGCAGTAGGAAGATGTGCTGCAGAGGGATTGTGCATTAAAGGGGCCAAGTGGTCAGTGTTGTAGGAAGATGTGCTGCAGAGGGATTGTGCAATCAAGGGGCCAAGTGGTCAGTGTTGTAGGAAGATGTGCTGCAGAGGGTGGTCAGTGCAGTAGGAAGATGTGCTGCAGAGGGATTGTGCATTAAAGGGGCCAAGTGGTCAGTGTTGTAGGAAGATGTGCTGCAGAGGGATTGTGCATTCAAGGGGCCAAGTGGTCAGTGTTGTGGCAAGATGTGCTGCAGAGGGATTGTGCATTCAAGAGGCCAAGTGGTCAGTGTTGCAGGAAGATGTGCTGCAGAGGGATTGTGCATTCAAGAGGCCAAGTGGTCAGTGTTGCAGGAAGATGTGCTGCAGAGGGTGGTCAGTGCAGTAGGAAGATGTGCTGCAGAGGGATTGTGCATTAAAGGGGCCAAGTGGTCAGTGTTGTAGGAAGATGTGCTGCAGAGGGATTGTGCAATCAAGGGGCCAAGTGGTCAGTGTTGTAGGAAGATGTGCTGCAGAGGGATTGTGCATTCAAGGGGCCAAGTGGTCAGTGTTGTGGAAAGATGTGCTGCAGAGGGTGGTCAGTGCAGTAGGAAGATGTGCTGCAGAGGGATTGTGCATTAAAGGGGCCAAGTGGTCAGTGTTGTAGGAAGATGTGCTGCAGAGGGATTGTGCATTCAAGGGGCCAAGTGGTCAGTGTTGTGGAAAGATGTGCTGCAGAGGGATTGTGCATTCAAGAGGCCAAGTGGCCAGTGTTGCAGGAAGATGTGCTGCAGAGGGATTGTGCATTCAAGAGGCCAAGTGGTCAGTGTTGCAGGAAGATGTGCTGCAGAGGGTGGTCAGTGTTGTAGGAAGATGTGCTGCAGAGGGTGGTCAGTGTTGTAGGAAGATGTGCTGCAGAGGGTGGTCAGTGCAGTAGGAAGATGTGCTGCAGAGGGATTGTGCATTAAAGGGGCCAAGTGGTCAGTGTTGTAGGAAGATGTGCTGCAGAGGGATTGTGCATTAAAGGGGCCAAGTGGTCAGTGCTGCGGGAAGATGTGCTGCAGAGGGTGGTCAGTGCAGTAGGAAGATGTTCTGCGGAGGGATTGTGCATTAAAGGGGCCAAGTGGTCAGTGTTGTAGGAAGATGTGCTGCAGAGGGATTGTACATTAAAGGGGCCAAGTGGTCAGTGTTGCAGGAAGATGTGCTGCAGAGGGATCGTGCATTCAAGAGGCCAAGTGAAGGAGAGCTAAGAGTTGGGGGAGAGGAGCGGGTGTTGTGCAGTGGGCGAGGGGGAAATAAGAGGTTGGAGATTCGGGCAGCACAGGAGCATCTTAATAGGGGGTGCAGGTGGAGAGGCGGCTTGGGGGAGCTTGGAGATGGAGAGACACGAGGGTTTGGCTAGACTGGGGCTATTGGCAAACCAAATGACAGTTAACTAACCCACAACAAAAGCATTCCTTGGTCCTCTGAGGTAGCAGAAGCTCTGTAGTGAATAGAAAGTGAACGGGTGGCAGCATCCCTATGCAGGGTAGCAGAAGCTCTGTAGAATAGAAAGTGAACGGGTGGCGGCATCCCTATGCAGGGTAACAGAAGCTCTAGAGTGAATAGAAAGTG